>NW_027466487.1:527500-2927500 GCF_050575085.1 Anarhichas minor | reverse complement strand
GTGGGGAGAATGTGAAAGCACTTGCTGCCATGGCAACAAGGCAGCTCCACAGTCTCTCCAGTCCCCATTAAGAAAGATGGGTGGCGACGTGGCTGTAGCTCAATGGTGGTGTAGCATGACACGTTGAAAGGGCCTATTGAAAGCCAGTGAATTCAGCAGTTAATGAAAAGAGCAAAGGGGGACAGCAAATCCAACAGGCAGGTGATACTGAGCTCACCTCTCTGTTTGGGTGCATGCTAGATGTGAGACATCTACTCAGCTTCATTGTACACTTTAGGTGCGAAATAATAACAAAGAGATAGTGTCCTGTGTATTTTCAGGTTATTATAAGGTCATGCAGGAAATGGTTATCTACACAAATATGAAAAATGGGCTGTGATGTAATCTATTTGTAACTACTAAATAACCATCAGAAGTGCCAAGCTTGAAGATTAGTTTTTTTAATGTTTTCCTTTTTCAAAACAAGTGCAATGTGATTCATAGTTGAGGCAGCGCATAGTTTAGGAAGTGTTCAACCTGTAACATCAAAAATGATTACTATCAGGCTAATAATACCACAGACATCTCACAAACATAAACCAAAAACAGACATTTTTCTCATAGTGGTACATGTGGTATTGATGTTACTGAGGATAACATATTGATCCAGCGACACGAGACAGCAAATAGAACATCATTCTTCTCAGTAGATTGTGGTTTTACTGTAGGAGATTATTAAACTGAGCTATTTAACTCTGTTGCACCATACTGTGCATGTGGTGAAAGCCAAATTCAGCAGATCAAAACAGATTTCTTCCTGAGTCCAAGACTCTTTTCATTCAGCTGAAAATAGCAAGTCGCTTACGCACATCCCCAGAACATAGTTTAGGCAACTAAAGAATTGGGTGGGAATGATTTGTGGAGGAGGAACTCAGTAGAGTTTGTTCAAACTATGAACCATATCAATCAGAAAAACACCAAATGGTGTGACAACACTGTGAAAAGTTTTAGCTGATTTTAAGTTTTTCCAAATATCTCCATCGTGTATTTGTTGGGTAGTTTAACGGAAAAAGAAATGAACCAATTAAATTCTGTTAATGATAATATCCATTGCATGTTATAACATGTATGTCAATATAAAGTACAAGTTAAAAATAATCAACATGAGTCCATGCTGTTTCTTTCATTATTTCCTGATTTGGATATTCATTTTAGGAACCCAAAAGCCACTGAAATGACCTCAGTGACCTCAGAGAAAGCCTCGTGCAGTGTGCAGGTTCAATACCAGGTTCACACAGCAGCCTTCAGCCTTACCTTCAGTTGAGACAATAAAATAAACGATATAGCCTACTCATTTATAACAATTAAGTAGAGAACATCGACACTAGTTCTCCCAGCTTGGATTATGTGTCTTATTTCAATATTCAAACAAACATCGCCTTCGTATATAACACCATATACCTGTAAACGTCAGTATTTTATTTTGAAGATAGATAATATATCTCAAAATATCACATTTAAAGGAAAGTAAATGTCTTGTTGCCTCAATTGTATTTCATTTATATTCATATGTATGAAAAACAAACACTGCCAGAGAGCCACATAATCATATCAGAGTGGCCAACAGTACCTGCCAACAGTAGGCTTTGCATTACAAAGGCGGAGAGCAACAAGAAACTGTGAAGTTGAGAAAAACAGAGTGTGGAGTTTAAAGCCAACTGTGTGACAAATGGGCTATATATGTTGTAAAACCTTAATCTTATGCCATTTAGGTTGATTATTAATCATTGTCACAGACTTTACATTAAATCAACAACAAAAAAAAAGATTTAGATACTGCACTCTCGATTGGACAATCTAAAAAGCACCATGAAAACACTATGTACAAAAAGAAATACTACTCTGCTAAGCTAAGCTAGTCAAGTTAGCGTTTACCAGGACTAGTTTATCTGCTGATACTTTTTCACATTTAATTACTGCCTTATCTGTATCACAAACTTAGATACTATGATGTCATAGCCTCAAAAAACTTAGAGGAAAAAGCAGGTAAATTGGCTTTGGTTTGGATTATTTCACCAGCTAGCCTCATATAACTGGAGAACGGTCACTGCATTTTGGTTTTTATCTCTGTTTTCTAGCTCTTGCTAATTCGATTTATTTCCCCCCAAGAATTTCTATTCTATACCATAATACATATAACTAAAAGTCCAAAATACATTGGCTGCTGTATTTTGACTTTGTGGGAAAGTACAGTCTGAATGACTAAAGCATTGATGATAAAGAAACATATATATATATATTGCTACATCAGGCAAAATGTTGGGATCGCTTTTATTCCTTTGCTGCCTGTTTCCCAGTCTTATTTAAAGGTCTTGAGAGTGTTGTGTTGATTGTATTGTAAATAATGCAGCTGGCAATTGCATGCAGCACCTCCTTAGTCCAAATCATTTGTGAAGTGGAACTACGGCACAGTCTCTCTTGACATGACGAAGACTGTCAAGAATTTGCCAAACAGCTTTCAAGATGATACCAGAGGGAAAACATCTTTTAGGCCAATTTCTACCCTTCGGTCTCTCTTCAAACATATCAATGCGGCAAATGCACATCAGATACTGTACTACCTTAAAAGCAACATTTGTTGAGGAGGAGAGAAAAAGCTGAACGTCTCTGCAGTAACCAATGCAGCCTCCATGGTTGTCTTGACAACTCAAGCTCTTCTTCTCCTCTTCTGCAGAAATCTACTGATTCAAAAACACAAACACCCAGAAACCTAATGTTATGTCATAGAAAGTGGTATGCATGCTATACCCTCATCATGCATACACACTCACAGTCTCTCTTTTTACTTCTGCATCACTCATCTTGAATTTGTACTCACTTCATATTCACATCTATTTTGGCAGGCAAAATGAACTCCAGCACAGGCAGCGTATACTACTCTGGAAAAAAAGTGTATTTGTATCGCACTCAATCTTATTTATTCACTTTCCTAGAAATGAGTTCATTCATAATTTATCGGCAATGTAAATGGGAGTACATCCCGAATAGTACAGTGCAGATGTGATGTCTACAAATTGGCTTAGGGACTGCATGAATGTAATTAGGGTGAGGACTTTTTTCAAAAAGCGAGGCCCTCCCCAGCTTTGTGAAACTTTTCAGTGGACCCTCCCCTTGATTTAGAACTACAACACACTCCTCCCTAATATCTAAAAATAACATAACATTGTGACCCATCTATTAACCAGTGTCCTATTTCTAACTCTAATATGTGAATGGGACAACACTTTTCACAACATTCATCACATTTCACATTAGAATATATGGCGAACATAGAACAGTGCATCCCAACAGTTATTACCACCGTCTACTCTAAAGTGACTTATACTGAACCTGGTACAGGCCGCCGCTCAAGTGAAGACTAAAAGAAAATCTAAATCTGGATTCCAAAAGAAATCTGAATCCTTTCCTCAGCAAAAATAAAAAAAACACACAACCCTTTTACACAATACTTCTAGTACAGTCCCTTATAAATAAAAACTATCAAATAACATTATCAATGCATGTAAATGGCATTTAGTCCCAAAAGTCTGCATAAGCATAACACAAATTTAAAATGTGTACAAATGTGCCCATTTCTACATGTGTTTGTCCCCCGTGGCATCTCTAGCATTGGAGCAGGCGTTCGCATCCCTCCCCAGTCAACAGGTCTCCTCTTCATCAACATCCCTCTCCACTCAGGCAGAACCCAGACAGCCTGTAATTACTGACTCCACTTGAGAGGAATACCATCAGGCACCGACACACTGGAAGAAACAACGACGCTGTGCAGCTCACAGTTCACAGCACCTTTCCACGACTGCAATAAAAACCTGGAGCCTGCTGTGTGTACGTGTGTCTGTGTGTCAGCTGCCATTTTAGTACTTATAATGATGAATAATGACTTTAAGGACAGCACCCTGTATCATTCACAGAGAATATTTTGGTCCACTGGAGCCCAGACTGTTTTCCTTACCCCTCTGCCCTACGTGGCCCTGTTCACACACAGACACATGGCTGTCAGAGAAAGCTGTGAGCCCTTCACGCTGCCTGTAGATGACTCCCTTGTTAAAAGAGCCAGAAAGGGTGGCAGCCAGGAACTCAGGCTGGACACCTCACCAACTCAATGCCATATGGCACGCCATGTGGCAGCAAGGGACTAGAGCTGTCAAGTGTGAGGAATTAAAGTTTAGCAGCATTCTCAGTGTGATTAATGGCACCCCTAGTGGTGGATATTAAATGTCACAATATATTTACTGATGGAGTGTATTATATGTTTACAATATATTTACTTATAGAAGTGTTGAACTATAAAAGCATAATCATTGAATGTATTAAACTAAAAAGAATAGTCACTGAATGTTTTGAGCCATAAGGGACAGAGAGGGGTTTGAGTGAGGCTTTTCAGAAGATGATCATATGAGGTGATAAGCTGAGCATGCAGAGACACCGTCAACAGGAAGTGGTCAGTGAGGGGGACGGACTATCGTGTCTGAAGCCAGGAGGAGACTATTGGATTTCAGCCAATCACTGAGCTGATAATGGACATTTGAAACTTTCGGACAAACAAGGGACATTGTTTCACAGAAGAAGAATTAGATCACTTGGGACCTCTCGACAGCTAACTAGCTTGGCTGGACTGTGTGGAGGAATTTATTTGATCTCTGGTTCATGAAACATATTTCTATCGATAGTGTAATTCAGACTTTTTTTGATTATAAACCGGATCCAGCTGATTTTTGGTACGACTCTGCTGACGAAAGATAGCAGCAGCGGGAGACGTGCGGCCTTGCATTCCTCTGAGAAGTTTTCCACCTCAACACAAGCATGGCTTCAAACAACAGACAACGAAAATATGAGGATATGACAGAATATGGGGAATTAAAGAGAGTGTTTTAGAGTTGAATACACTCACCTCTTCGCACTCATTTATGTCTGAGTTCACCTCCTTAGTCTAGGGTGTAAGCCATTTGATTAATGGACCTCACATTCATTCTTACAGTCGATGGCAATAGAGGGAATCAATTGTCAGCACTGCCATCATTAGAGCCACACAAGGATGATCTTACTGTGATTTAAATAAAGGATTATAGTGTTTTAATAATAACTGAATGCTGTTTGTTAACTCACTACAAGGATTGTGAGGTCTATTGCAACATTAGGTAGTTTCACACAAAGGTCTGTCATAAATTGTAGTGATAATTGTTCCCTTGAGCTTTTCTAAAATCTTCTTCCTGCACATTCCCTTTGGACACGAGCCAGATCACGTCGACACAAAAATAGATTATAAACATGCTTCAACTCCTCACTCATCAGTGCAGTAATGGTGCTGGGTAGTGTCTGCTCACACTCTTCTGTTCCTCGGTAAAGCCCTTTACAATACAAGTTATATTATTCCGTCGCCTGCAGTAATGGCATGGTGCACGACAGCAGCGTGTGTGTGTGTGTGTGTGTGGGGTGGGGGGGTCGCTCTGTAATCTGGGAGTACCATCTGTGGCTGTCAGCTGAAGCTGCCACTTAGTGGGCCTAACACAATCGCCACGTCAACACTTTGCCAATAGTTGGAGCTTCAACAGTCCTCTCCAAGTATAGGTGACGTGCCAGAAAAGAGAAATGTCTTGAGTTGATTCAGGCCGTCCCTCAATGAATTATAGAATCACTCGTTTTCTGGGCAGCCGGTTGACTGTAATCTACTTTGTGTGATGATAACTTAGGATCACACAAAGAGATTTTTTTTTGTTTTAAATATTGTATGCAGTTCACAGTGCTGTGGGCTTATTCAGCATGATGCATCAAACAGAGTGGTCTGTATGACCATCAAACGTACACTGGGTGGAGCCAAACTCCTGTGACTAAAACGAAAGTGATGATTCAATTTCTATGTTACAAGGTTATTTTTGATTATATATTTAACAAAAAAAAATAAATACATATCAGACATTCTTAAAGAAATTGGAGTGGAATATATTCACAAGATTTTACTGAGGAAGTAGAGTTTTGGACAAACTTACTGTGGAAAACATAACGGGTGGTGAAGTAAATGAAGATCCATCATATAGTCTCTTAAGCGGTTGGCGCCACACGCTTCCAGAGCAGCTTCAATGCACCTTTAAATGAATTATACAATAACTCTGGTGGAGACCTTTCAAAAAATGTATTTGCTTCTTTGGTGTTTTGAGCATTGTTCTCAAAAAGTCAGTCCAAAATCTCCCAAAGGTTTAAGATTGAGATTTAGTGACATTCATCGAACTATTCAGCGACCCTTCACACCCCGTATGGAAGATTCTGCACATATCAAGTGTCTTCATTTATCCACCCCTCTGTGTCTCTCTGACTAGCATACTTTTTATGGCATAAGAACTTTTTTCCTAATAAAGTGTTGGCATACAAAGTAAAACCGTAGTCCTAACATAAACTGATATATGCACCAATCACATGAGTCAATGCAGCCGAAGTTAAACATGAAGCCACTTAATTCGTATCAAAAACATTGGAAGAATTATCAAATAGCAGACAAACCGCTAAAAGACGGACACCTCAAACATGCAGCGCAATAGTGGTGGTTTCATTTAATCTTCTTAAATGCAAAAAAAAAAAAGTTAATCACATAAAATGTGTCATATATTAACTTTTAAGTCACACACATGCTGTCCGAGTAAAAGGAAGATCAGGTGCGATCGGGTTAACATTTCCTTTTGATACATTTGCATTCCAGCATCTGAAACAGCTGTTCACGAGGCATCACTCCTGCAGTGATGACGGTCAACAACTCAAAATTAAAAAGGTCTGAGTGTACAATTCTTAAGACAACATTTTAATACAAAGAGATACTGAAGGTATACTATTATGAATACATGATCAGCAACTTCAATACGGAGTGATACGGGACATTATCCTTAATCTGGAAGTTTAGTGTTTAAAAAGAGGCAAATGTTGTGTTAATGAAATGGTGGCGTACACCATCGTCATTCCTGTCTTCAAAGGAGGCATCAGTTTGGCACAGAAACAGTTTGTGAGAGTAGCATGTAGGAATACATGCAGAAATACAGTATGTGTTGGAAACAAACCCAACCCAGGTTGTAGGGAACTGAAATTGTTCATACTGATGTGTATCAAACTGTCTGCAACCGTCTCAACGCTCCTCCGTGTTCGGACGATACCTCGAAAGGTTGATGTCTGAGTTCTGCAGGCATTTAAAAAGGAAAAGAAAAAACACACACGGACACACACAGTGCTTCCTCAGTATTGTTGTAGTAGTACTCTCATCTGGGTTCTTCTGCGTCATCTGATCCTGGAGCGCTTGACAACAATTGTACCAGCTACCATATCATACACAGTCCTGTTGTGCTGGAAGAACAGAAGGGTGATGAAGGCCGGGAAAAAGAAGGCGATTGAAAAGTTCTTGTTCAAGGCCCGGACAGTTGATCTATAGAGGGAGAACAGAGACTGTGGTTACAATACACACAGGAGAGAGATACTGGGTCACGTTCGTTAAGACACTTCCGAAAATGATCTACTCACGCAGACAGAGAGACGTTAGTTGCTGGCACAACAAGCACCCTGTTAGGTTGAACCAGAACCGATGAGTCACACGTAACGACTCTGAGTCCAACGAGAAACTTCCCTGGAGTGGCTCCTCCTGCTCCCCAAATGCACACAATCTGAAGGGAGAATGGTGTAGGAGCTGTCACTTAACTGCAATGGGGGCCTTTCCAAAATTTACAAAGAAACAGTTGACAGTTAAGGTTGAGACCACTGTTTGTTGCCTCACCTTACCTGTATTAATATGTGGGGAAACCTTTATATGGATGCTCACCTCATAAATACACACTAATACCCGGTACACAAGTGCAACAAGCATCATTTTCTGTAGCTCCTCCATTGACGTGTCCTCATCTATTTCCTCCACTATGAAATGCATGGCGAACTTGGAAACATCCCTGAAAAGCACCGTGAAGTATCAATCAAGAGAGTTTTTTTTTTTTATTCAATTACAGTTACAGACCAGCACTAAGGAAATGAAGGAAGCTCACTTGATTCCACTCAGATGCATAATACTGATGATTATGGTTGCTTTGATGAAAAACAGTATGAAGAAATCCACCATCTCAGCCAGGAGTCTTTGGAGAGGGGAAGGAATGCTATACTCTCGGCCTGGAGAGAAGGAGAAAAGCAGCCAAGCAGGTAAAACTATATTGCCAAACACCCCAAAATTACACCTGTGTGTAATTGTTAAACATGCCATTGCAAAACCTTCCTATTCTCATATGTGCTGCCAGGTCAATAATGCGATCAAATCCAAAGCATCATTTTGTATGCTTATGCTCACGTTGATTGGTATGGTTTATGGTACAAATATATGTACCTGTAACTCATATGTTTACACACCAGGGTGCATATTGTAACCTGTAGCCTACATAATAAATGCAGGCCGGAAGTTGGAGTCCACCTGTACACGTGACGGCACAGACCTCCATCTACATTATACAACTATGTGTTAAGAATAAGATGACTCTGGAGTCTTTGTAGCATTGTATCTTTGGTTGTCTGCAACATCACATTTTTGACAACCTGGAGAGCTGTCGGTCAACGCACAGCCAGCAGCTTTTACCTGGTCTCTGTGCATTTCCATTCTCCTGCGGCTGCTGAGCGACCACTGCAGCCCCGCCTGCGGCTTCACCCGACCGGGAGGTGACCGCAGCTTGATAAGGCGACAACGGAAGCCCAAAGGGGCCGTTATACCAGTTCTGGGAGTGAATGTCAAGCGTTGTCGTCCCACTGTCTGACTGTAAATAATACGGGTAGGACATGGCTGACGCCGCCATCCAGCTCTGCCAGTTGACATGTCCAGTGTAGTACTGCCACATCCACCCCTGCAGCTTCTCGCAGTATTCCGTAGTGGAGCGGCTCTCACCGGCGTCTTTTTTGCCTTCGACATTGTTCTGGTGGCCTATTCTTTGGGTAACCCCGTCAACCAGTGGCTTTACAGAGTTTGCAAAAGGTTTATTCTTTTCCTTATTCTTTTCCATGTTTGTGTTTTCTTCGTCAGCCATGTTTGATGTTGGCGTAGCGTCATGCACGACGTCATTTCGGTCATTGCATCTGGACGAAGACAACTGGAAAGTCAGCGTTATGATCAAGAAAATGTCATTGTTAGGAAGTATATTCATTTAAAATAAATGTAATATTCCTACATATTTAATTATTGTCCTGTATTGTCCATTTCACGTCAAAAGGCGACCCCCTCCCCCCCCCAGTTAGAATATAATGGTACTGTCCAATCAGTAACTGCTATTCCAAGACACAACCGCAAGGAGTCAGCCTTTCTGTGGGATGGATGCAGCCGTGAGATGACGTTTGCTGTCTTCAAACTCACATTATGTAATAATTCAAATTAAGTAATGCAGGAAAACGTTTCAGCCTTGTACTTAAAACAATTTTAGTACCTTATTGATGTAGACATTTGCTGGTTGCAGCTTCACATGCGAGTATGTTAGACTGAAGCAGTTTGAGACCACTTTAAGCAATTTCTTATTTTCATGTGTAAAATTAAATGATTAATTCTAACAAACGGATCCAGTGTCATTGCCTTAAATCTATTCAATGCATAGCCACTGGGCCATTTAACAAAGCAGCCAAGTCAAACAACTCATGCTGAGATTGTTTAAAGGGGTAAACTAATTTAAAAGGTCTGCTTCTTAAAGCCTTCACCCACACACTACAGAGTAAGCTTAATCCTAACAATAGGGTATTCAGAAATCTAAAGAGTAAGCCAGTTTGGGAGGAATGAACGTCTTTCGCAAATTCTCTCAAGCATGTGAATTTCTACAAAACCATTTAAGTTGAGTAAAAAAAATGAAATTGTATATATCCAAACATTCATAGATTGTGTTCCCAAGACTTGTGCAAACTGCACTTTAACAATGTTTGTGAGGGCTTTTCATTAGTTGGCGCTCATTGTTGCCCGAGCACAACCCGGGGTCACAATCGTTTGCTAAAGCCTGGAAATCTTTTAGAGAATTTGGGCCTCAACCTACTGCCCCAAAAGAACCCTAATTAACACAAATGATGTGCACTTGCTTGAACTCCACGTCTGTGCATCCCAGACAAGAGGGGCCTGGCTCAAACTAGAGGTCACTATACTCCAACCCCAAGCAGGGATTTGGCCTTCCCACCTCCCCAGTCATCAACATCCTTGTCATGAGGACTGCTCTGATGTGGCAGGTCGCTTTTCATTGTTTGAACAAAAAGCCTCTGTTAAGCCCCCACCCCATGTCTAAAAGCTTTAAAGATTATAAGACTAACTTAAGGGTTTTTTCCTCTCTTTTGTTAGCTGGCCATTGTATCTGAATGTGAAATACCAACCCCAACATGCCTATGACATAACATGCATTGGGGCTCAATTTACATTAAGAAAAATGAGCACACGAGTATCATTTGAAAACTAAAGTCAGTCTTATTTGAGACGAAATGTTCTTGTAAATTCAGGACCTCAGTTAATTAGCTATGAGGCAATTAGAGTAGTTTCAAAAAGTGTGACATCAGGCCCCCCCCAGTAAATATGTACTAGCAATTAATCTCTCATAAAGACCATATGGTCCATTAAAGAGGACAAACTAAAAACACAACATTTTGCTGATCTAATAATGCACAACTCTTCCACAGATTGAAGTGTCACAGTTCAGACTTTATTGGCAATAGCTTGGTGCATTCAGGGTCTGGTAATTAAGCTTCTTTCTCATAGGTCCTCACTGCAACCACGTCATCCATGACACATTTCTGTTGAGACAATGTTTCAATATTAGAAATCTTACATTATAAACCAAGGACAAGCTTCTTCTTTTTTTTAAATATGCAAGCATCTTAACATTAGGAAAACACCATCCAAACTACATAAAAGCATTGTTGCTCAATCAATTAATTACTCACAGCTGTCATTTTTCCATCTTGAAGCTCTCGTTCTAGTGTCGTTTTCTTTCCATCCCATGTCTGTTGTTGCACAAGTTTGCCATTCTCAAGAGTGATGATGGTCTGAAAAATCACGCGTGGCTGTCAGAAGCGATAATTTAAGAGTGCATAAAATCAAATGAGGCCGACACAAAAACGATGAACCCACCTTGGTCGTTCGGCCGTCGGCCGTCGTCTCGTCGAATTCTTCGCTCAGCTTGAATTTGATCGTTGTGGTCTTGAACGTGGTTTCAGCCTTCATTGAAATGAGCCCAGCATCGTCCACGCTGATCACCAGGTTGGGCTTCGCCATGTTGCCCATTTGCCGGGTGGCGAAGCCCACGCCTTCAGCACAACGGAGGGTTAAGCAAGATGCTGTTAGATGTCTCGTGCATGTGCTAATGATGCTATGAATTAAAGTGATCTGCTTGGAAGATATCTTAACATGTTGCAGAGTCTCCCACCTTTGCCTTTAGACTTTGAACGCTTCACATCATCCTCAATTCACAAAGTGCATAGGATACCTACCGATCGCTTTCATGTATTCATCAAAGTTCTCGCTGGCAGTTAGAGTCCAGGTCCCAACAAACTGATCAACCATGATGTCGAAGAAGCGTAATATCAGTCTGCTACAGAAACACGAGATAATGCAGGGCCTCTGGTTTCACCGGTAAAGCGCAGAGAGAGACTGACATTCAGGCCAAATTGCATATTTAATGCCTGGTTAAACACGTGCTTGATTCAGGGCAGACCAATCAAGATCGGGCGCTGGGGAACGAGCGGATTAGGGGGCGTGTCTTTTAAATCTGATTTTCATGATGCGTTTGATAGGAGTGAAAAATGTGAGTTTAGCCGGAGTCTGCTGACTTCAGCATTAACTGAAGGGGTGAGAAAGTGGATTTGTTGTTGCGTGTCGCCCCTGCAGAAGGAAAGATGCAGACGAATTTATATGAACAGTGACAGCAAAAATGAGAATTAAATAAACAATGGAAAATTTAAATTGTATTAATTACTCAAATCGAAAAAAAGAATAATATAAATGCATTAGAAAAATCCATTTATAATACGAAAACAATAGCTAACTTTAGGTATGTGAAATATACCTATTAAGAGTAAGATATTTAAATTACAACACAGATTTAATGTGACATACATAGTATGTTGTTGTAGCGTCTTCCCTCACAATTGCAACAGAATACACATTTTTATTCTAAACAAATCGGTCTAAAATTTCACCTTGTGAGTCCATTGAGTGTATTTTTGTACTGTATTTTGAGAGCAACAAAATACTTAATTGTGTTCACATTTGACCATTAAAGCTGATCCTGATTCTTATTGTGCCACCAAACAGTGAACAGCACCACTCCCTCTCCGTCTGAATGGTAATACTGGTTCCGACCAGTAGATGGCGCCTGTGAAAAGCAAATAAAAATAGTTCTAACACACTTTGTAAAATATGTTAGTGTTGGAATGGATCTCCAAAAAAGTTCATCTTTTGTCATTGTATCTATGTTCATTCCTCATGTGTATTTTCAGACTTTATTAGAGGACGTACAATGCATTTACAACTCAACTGCGTGACATTCAACAAGAATTGCAAAACGTAAGGTTACAACACTGTAGCAGAAAACGATCAGATATCTGTGGATTTGTTTCTGAATGTCAAACCTTCATGTACTGCCTCCCAATGGTTTCAGTAATACCATTAGACCTTATACGTGGCCTTTTAAAAAAAATGCAACCCAATATTCTTAACATACCAAAAGGGCAAGTGAGCTAAATTTGCATGAAACCAAAAACACAAAATCAAAAATGTATCAAGTTTATCTTCTCCTTCTGCTGTTTGAGTAGCTATTTAGTTTAAATAGCTACTCAGTTAGTGCAGTGAAATGTCCCCTGAGAGCCCATTTTTGTCCTGTTCACTCTAAAAAGAAGAAGTTTTCTTGCACTCCTAAATGAGTTACTATGGCTCCAGGTTCAGCATGCCATCATCATTTAGTGCTATTGTTTCTAGCCGTTGATGAGATATGCTAATTCTTATTAATATTAATTGAACTGTCCAAGAGCATGGGTATAACATACATGACATCCCCTTTGAGGTGGATGCATCCTTTTATCACGGCAGATGCTTGATGTATAATGCAAAATGAGCCGTCAATATGAAACCAGAGAAACTGAAATCAATGCATGCCATATAGAAAGGCCTTAAAGGGACTGTCACATGGCTGCAATATTTGATTTCATGGTCCAAATGCATCTATTATTCATTAACCTAATGACAGGCAGTGATGATGTGACAGTCAAAGAGGCCGGGCTGTGATATATCATGGAATGTTGTTGATGCCGATTAGTTGTTGTTCTGTCACCAGGGGTACGTACAGGTGCCCTCCAGCAGGCGCAGGGCCCATCTAATGAACATGAACTCTTATTGGCAGCCACAGACAAGTCCTTCCCTCCATGGTTTTCATCAACACTTCAGCCCCTATTGATGGGAGAACAGTGGCCATGGACAAAAGCTGTATATACTGTACAAACACAGCTCTGAGCGGCAGCACACTGACTCATTCTTCAGTGTGTGTGAGAACGGAGGGGGACCCCTTTCAGCTCCTTTGTGTTGGTGTCTGTCAACAGTGTAGTTGGAGGCAGAGCCCATTGTGGCGGCCAGTGTTTCGTATTGACACAGGGCCTCGCTCAGCTTGTTCCCAGGGTCCAACCTGAGGACTCATGAATAATGGAGAGAGGATCCTCAGGGCCAAGGGGGAGTTCACAAGTCTGACCGGGCTCGTTATAAACCTAGTACAGCTTTATATGCCGGCAGGTAAAACTGCGGTCACAACTGATCATGTTGATGGTGAACTTTCAGCTCCTGCATGCTCTCTGCAGCCAATAATCGGACACAGTGAGAATCTGGCAGAGGAGTGATGCGTCGGAAAGTACAATAAATAAAAAGGGCACAAAATATCTAAATACTTATTTTCAGATTGTATAAGTCTTCCTTTCCAAGATAACCTCTCTATTCTGGGTAAGCCTTTGCCGAAGGTAGGGGATACATTTCTTCAATGTAGAGATCTATGAGAGCCTTTCAGCAGTGTCTTTTATGTCGGTCTGTAGTTGAGAAATCATCTATTTACTTTTTGAATCAAACCCCACCGATGATTTCATAATTTTTAGGAGATCTCCTGATGGCTTGTCCGGGAAGCCCCAAAAAGTGTTGCATCAGATTTGAATAACAAAAATGTGCATTCAAAATGCCAATAAAAAATAATGCAGTAGACTAAATAACATTCAATCTAACATTCAAGTAAAAATGAATGATAGGAAGACAAAGTTTGATGAGTAAGAGGGATCAGCCACAATCGTGTGTGTGCGTCGGTTCAGGTCTGGTTCCCAGCAGGTCCCAACCATCTGCTGAGAGGCTCACACGACCTGAGCGACGTGCCCTCTCTTCTTTTCCTTTTTGCACGGCTGCTGGATGAGGGGGAACCAGAGGCCGATGTTCTGCATTGCCAGGATGAAGAGAAGAGTGTGTGTGTGTGTGTGTGGCGGAGGTCAGAGAGGTGCCTCTTGCTTGTGTGCTTTGAGCTGTTTCATGCTTCCTGCTTTGATCTTCTCTCTCATCCCTTCATCCCACACGCTCCCTGTGCCTCAGGCTTCTGGTTTGCAACACAACGACGGTGGGGCTGCAAGGGCATGGGGGATGGGGAGGGGGGTCGGGACTGCCTCTCACAGAGACACTGCTTGTTCTGTTGATACGGGGAGACGGGCAGGGAGAGCAGCCCATTGGGAACAGCCACCGGGTGCGGAGGGCAGTGGGCGGAGGGTTCACCAGGAGCTATAGTGATGCATACTGTACAGTCCTCTGCTCCTCTTTTATGCTCTCTTAGATCCTCCATCAGTGGGCTGGAATTCTTGTGTGAAAAACAACTGCCACAGTGCTCAGAGGGCGGCCTCCTGACCTTTTACTACATGGGAAAGTGCAGCCCTCAGCTGGTAGTTATATAAAGCCTTCCAGAGTCATGAGAATCCCTGATAAACCACTTGGCTTGAGGCCTCTCATGTCTCTCTGCATCTCACATGGAACGATTCACTTCTATGGGTCAATAAAATATGCTTTCTGCTCAAGCTTTAAATAGGCTGTGATCAAAGTGTTGTTGTAATCGTGGCAAGAAGTGATTGTCTTGGGACAGCATGACAGTCGGCATGGCAATATGTGTCGGAAAACATAATTTTTATCCCTGTCCTGTGTCCATCCCGAGGCCGATAATCCTCATATAACCCCGTACACACAATCACACACACACAGACCCCCCCCCCCCCCCGATACCCCACCTGCTGAGCTGAGACTGGGAAACACAAAAGCAGAGGCACAGAGCAGCACCCCTAATTGAAGATTAATTGGAAGGGGGGAGCACTTACTTTTATTTAGACATGTGGTAAGTGTTAGGCTGTGACAATTAAGTCACCTATGTCAGCAGATGACTGCACTTAATATTTCATGACACACTTTGAGGGGGGGGGGGGGGGGGGGGGGGGGGGGGCTGCCGTGTAGCTCTGCAGCCAAAAAAACAAGACTTTCATCCCTTTCAAGAAGATAACAGATATCATAAATATCTGTGACATCTCCCTGGTAAACTGGCAAGTGCCCTCTAACCTTTCCTGTCAATTAAAATCATCTTTGAATCAAATGGACGTATGACTTTGGACTAGAAAGCAGTAGATGCATGTAACAAGTGCAATGTGCCATTTGCAGGTTGCTAGGACTTAAAAATTAAGCTCAGTGATGCAGTTACATAGTTTATAAGCAATTTAACGCATTTCAAAAGAAATATTGGCAGATGAATATAGAACATACTTTTATTGTTGTCAGCATTTCAAAGGTTTTAATGTGAGTCTGAAGACAACATTAAAAGTGACATAATCACCATGACATTATCAATTGATATGAAGACATGATGAATTGAGAAAAAAAAGGGTGAAAATGGCTAAAAGATTGCACAAAGAATGTGGATTATATAAAAAAAAATAATGACAGATAGAAGCAGCGATGGAATTAACAGGACTTGGTGGGTTACTGATGCATGTTTGTGTGAGTAGGAGAGAGAGAGAGAAAGAGTAAAGGGGCTGTGCTAACAGGCTTTCTGCAGATCACTGGCAGTTTGACTGCAGTGTAGAGTAATGGGGCTGGCAGGGCGGAATCAATTACTGGCCACAACAGATTTTCCCACAGGTCGGAGCTTGGGAAAGCAGTACTTTACTGCAGCGCAGACAGCTGGCACAGAGCATCCACTGGGAAAGGAGCCGATTCAAAAAAAAAAAAGACGGCTTTTTATTATTATTATTATAAACTTGTGACACACCATAAATTGACTCTTTTCTGTTTCTCGGTTCTGTCTAAAAATATCAGTTATTACAGTCACTGCTGCAGATTTTGATTCCAAATTGCATCAGGCAAATATAAAAACTGCACAAAAGCCCCCCAAAGAACCTGTACGAGGCGATGTAAAGTACTAACTCGAAACATGATAGTTGACCTTTTAGAGCCAGGCCTCTTCAGTTGTGCCCTGGCAGTGACCAATCATGTCCTGCGCACTCACACACAAAACGGAGGGAATTGTCTGCAGCTTGACTCGACGAATAATTCATATGGCCAGTGCCTATGAGGTTCCCTTTGCGTGATGTAAAGCTGGAGATACATTTCAATTAGAGGCCCAAACACCCCCCACCTTGCCTCACACACACACGAACACACACACACACACACACACACACACACACTCCATTGATATGCAAACAATGTTTTTCCTGTGGCAACACAATGTGTGGCCTTAAAAGTAGCTCGCTCCGTGGCCCTCTTTTCTCTGTGAGGACATCATGTGCTGTCTCCTGTTGCGCATATTTGGAAAGGCGGTCTTCTGATCTGCCTTCCTTCTATTGTGGACTTGCATAAGTTAACTGGTAATGGGCAGCATACTGGTAAACCATATGAACAATATCATTGTCAGGGGCCATTGTGAAGGAGTGTGCGCCATTGTGGAAAAAAAACGAATGAAATAGATTTTTATTTATGCCAGAGTGACTCAGGTCATTCACATTTATTTCAAGCCAACACATAACGCGGTCCATATCAGAGTTCAAAGTTTTTGCCAAATACCGTTCATGCCCTGTAATTGACGCTAAGCCCTGTAATTGGCAGCCGTACTGAGATCCTGGTGTCAGTGTTATGACCTGAGGAGCTGTCCTCCTCAGAAAAAAAAAAGCTCCTGCTAAACAAAGAAACAAGGAAGCCGACATATCCTCCCTGGCTTTACCTATCCAAAAGCACAGGGAGACTGGATGCCAACAAAGGCAGGAAAGTAAAGAATGAGAAGGCGGGTGTATTACAATCAAACAGTGGGAATGGGTCTCAGGCCTGGTCTGGTCCCTGCCCAATATAGCCGCCTGGGTGCTGACTGGAACCAGAGGGGACAGACAGGAAGCTGTGGCCCATAGGATAACATTGTTGTATGGAAGTTGTCTGGGAGACATTTCTCTCAGTCAGACAAGCTATTTAGGACCAGCATGGGTGGCATTTTCGCTGTCTTACATAAAATGTATGAATATGATATAATATAACATGTATATTATGCAGCACAGTTAATACCTTTTTACATGTAGGCCTATTTGAAAAAAGCAAGGAGAAGGCATTATCTCACACACACTGAAATATCCCCCAGATGTCCCCCTTAACACACACACACACACACACACAAATGCAAACTTCACTGCAGCAGTTGTTGAGTGACAGGTATAAGATGGCAGGATGGTGTGCACACAGGATGCAGGCACGGCTGCGAGCGTCGCTGCTGCCGGCAGCCCCAACGGTTGACATAGTAAATCAATCCTGATGGGAGGGTTGGTAGGACGGAGGCGGAGGGGGGGGGGGGGTCCAAAGGGACTGAGCCGGCCTCTGTCAGACACACTCAGCCACTCAGCCAGCCAGAGAGAGACTGTCGACGGGTGGGAGAACACTCGCCGGGAATCGCTCACACGGAGATTGAGTTACCACGGAATTAGATCAGGGCTGTGGGAAACAGCACCTCCTAAAAACACTCGCACACTCTCGGTCACACACACATAAACACATGCAGACACACCAGCACACACTCTTGTGGCCGCACTCTTGCACACAAAGAGTCACCAAGGGAAACCTGGGGGAAGATTGAGGAAGGCAGCTGGGCACACGCCAGTTTCAAACAAATACTTGCTTATACCTCTTAGCTTCTTGGCACTGGTTTGACAGTGGTTTCTTCAAATCGGTGCCGAGTTAGGCCCACGGTCAACAAGCAGACTGGCATGTTCAAATTATTAAATGTGGAAGATTTATAGAAACATGGCATTCACAGACAAATGAGCACAAACCAAACACACTCTTTCACATCATCGAAAGTCAACCGGAGTGGAGGCTGAGAAAATGTTGTGATTCCACTGTCGAAAAGTCAAGGAAAACTCATAATTATGTTTAATGGATCACAGGAATGTCAGGGCTAATGTGAAGGACCTTGACAGTCAGGTGTGAGGAGAGTGGTTAGTGTCTGCTTAATGGAGACCACATGAACCGGGCTGTCCTGTAGAACTGGCCGCACTGTAGAGCCCTATTACCATAATAGCATCATAAACAACACTGAAGCGATCCAAAGGCTGCCTATCAGCAGAGAGACATGGGAAGGCCATGGTTTAGTCTGGGGTAAAGGGCAAGGAGAGGGCTTGAACTTAAACTGCCTGAGGACTTGTATACAAATCTCTCCCACAAGCGCCACACTTTGTGAAGTGAAGAGCTAGATACAAGTCGATGAGAAACGTTGTCCAGTTAGGGACTGCGCAGGCCTCAGGAGTTTTTCACCACAGGATTATGCACATTTTAAGGTCTATAAATCAACCAAATGGGAGTATGGGAGTGCAGAAATGCATGAAATGGGTGACGGTATAGGCATGATTTCCAGTGAAAATGTCTGCTGACAGGGAGGGGAGGGCAGTGCTCGGGATAGTGTGAAGGCTCGTCCACTCTCAGAATGACTGAAGCTTGCACATTGTATCTGTCACCATCGAAACCCCTCTGACATTCTGGGAACAGCGTGTTGGCCTGCAGTTGCTCCCTGAAATCAAGCTCTCAGCTGCACTTGTCTAGCTCCCAACGCATCAAGTTAACAACTGACCTGATGGACAGAGCAGAGAAACAGCTGCTGCTCTACAAGGTACTGGAATGGAAGACAGCAGGGGGGGTCACGCTCCCACTGATGGCCTTACCAGACACGTCAGGCTCAGGATGCAGGAATTATACCAGCTTCTAGTGCATTCTTTTACCAGACCTGACATTTGGCTGATGTTTTTATATGGTATTTCATGTGTTTTATATGTCTACTCATATGATGGCAGTGTTATAATAAAGTAGCAATACCATTCTATAAACATGCCAAGTAAATGTCCTGCATTCAAATGTTAACTTGAGGAAAAGTACAGTCTTCACAACAAAGTGTCAAAAATAAAAATGGTATCGGGGATATCATTATGATATGGATCATTATCATGCATCAAAATGTAAGCAGTGTAAGCAGTGTAAAATTGTACAAAAGTACAATACTTAAATAAATGTACAATTGCTACTTTCCACCACTGTATGATGGTTTTATTAGTATATACAACATAACATGAACTTAACAGTAGTTCATTAAAGCATGAGAAAAATGTGACTAAGTGTTTTTTATTTTATCTTTCACTTTAAACGTTTGCCTTGTATTTATATATAAATATATTTTTATTGAGGCATATATATGTGTGTCTCTTTCGTCCTGATAAATACTAGACAAAAAGCCAGAGGGTATCATTTACACAGTGGAACATAAACATTAAAAGCTCCCGTGTTGTATATAGTTTGCCCTCTGACCCGAGCATATTAGAGGGGTCAACATTTTCACACCTTCTGCCGACAAACCCTGCTCCCCATCCAGAGTGAAGTACTTATGCTTTGCTGCTTATACCTTTGTATGTTGTTGTTTTTTTTTAAATGTAGCTCACAAGCAAAACATTCATCTAAAGTTGCAGCTTGAGCTTATAAAAACATGTCTGTTTCTCTTTCCCACTATACACAGCGGAGCGAGGTTCACTGTTTTCACCCACAGCGGATGAATGATTCCCTGGGAAGGTCTGTCTGCGCCAGTCAGTTGACCTGTTTGCAGTGACTGGGGAGGAGGTGGAGGCGGAGGGGGTTTCCTAGGAGAGCCTGGCAACGCTGACCGACTAATGTTGGGCCTCCCGGCTGATCAATGCTGTTGTGGAACCTCACAGCTGACAGCAGACAATGAACAACACACTCGGCTAATAGGCCGTGTGTCCTCCACAACACTAAAGAAGAAGAGAGCTCCCACTATAATGGGGCCTGTTGCTCATGAACTGGTCTCAGCAGGGAGACTGTGGACCTGAGGCCAGGAGTCTACTGGTCAGCCTGAGCTGTCAGGCCTCAGACTCAATACTCTCTGTTAAAAGACATGCATTCAAAATCATGCTTTTAATTCACTTTAAATATTGATTTGAATTATTCCAGAAATGAGTTTCAGTACTGAGTTTTACTCTGAGACTTTAGGCTTGTTCATTGGATATTTTTTTTATTTATTCCTTTTTTATAAAGCCTATGTCATTTGCCAGCTCGATTTATGTCTATGCCAGCTCGATTTTAACAGGCTCAAATATGTCCAAGTCCCGCCCACATCTCTCTGTGGACCCCGCCCCCCTCTGCGCGGTGTGAAAATGATCAGAGAGGAGGCAGGTCTGACGTTTAAACTGTTGCACAGACCCTCTGCTGTCAGAACACCAGCGGAGCTTTCTCTTGAAGGACTACTTTTGATCCTTGTATTCTTGGAAGCAAAATGAAGCGAAGCCACAATTACAGCTCATCGGAAAGCGACCTGGACGACAATGTTGAGGTGGAGAAGGATAGTGGTGACGAAAATGGGTATGTTCAATACTTTAACAATCATTATTATATCATGGACTATGACACATTTGGACGTTTCATCACACTGACTGCAATATTTCAGCTAATATTATGGCTAATTTGCTATCTTGCAAATGTTGAAGAACTATATGTTGTTGTTTTTTCAATTAAAACAAATTGCTGTCTTACTTTGCAGTCAACTTGATTCTCACGGCTCGATGTCACCCTCCACAACCACGCAAGTTCAAGCCAGAAAGAGGCGCAGAGGGGTAAGTGAACTCATTATATCCAGTGCCAAGTTGCGCACTGCTGTTTGATAGATAACACTGTTCTCCTCCCACCTATGATCTAAATTTGGCTAAATTGTTTCTTTTACCCTGTTGCCAGATTATTGAGAAACGGAGACGTGACCGAATCAATAATAGTCTGTCAGAGTTGAGAAGATTGGTGCCAAGTGCTTTTGAGAAACAGGTAAAGGGCTTATGCTTCCATCCTTTCTACATGGGCATGCTCATACATGCCTTTTCTAGATGGACACCAGATAGGAAAAAATCATTAAAAGTGAAAATGTTCTTTTTCAATTTCTTTGCAGGGATCTGCTAAATTGGAAAAAGCTGAAATTTTGCAAATGACCGTGGACCATTTGAAAATGCTTCATGCATCTGGTGGCAAAGGTAACATATCATTTATTTGGCTATTAATGATGAATAAATAAATGGATGTTGTAATTTCCCAAATCCAAAATGGTATAAATATGCTGTGAGTCACGTGTCTACTCTGCTTTCGTTCCTGACAGGTTTCTTTGAGGCTCATGCTCTTGCTAAGGATTACCGCAGCCTGGGCTTCAGGGAGTGTCTGGCAGAGACAGCTCGCTACCTGAGCATCATTGAGGGTCGGGACGGTGCAGACCCCCTCCGTATACGTTTGGTGTCCCACCTCAGCAACTACGCCTCTCAGAGGGAGGTGCAAACTGGACTGGAACACTTAGCCTGGGGCTCTGCCTACGGGACTGGCCCTGCTCATCTCCCCCACCCCCTCCTCCTACAACACCCCCAGGGCAGGACACCTGCATCCAGAAGCAAAAGTAGCCCACCCTCCTCTTCTTCCTCCACATCTTCCTCCCCCTCCATTGAGGCGTCTGGGACATCCAGACTCACTGTCATGCCCCCCACAGAGACCCTCAGGGTGCCTCCCAACGGTTCGCTGGCCCTCAGTCTGTCTGTGCCAACATCCAAGCTTTCACCACCACTCCTGTCATCCCTCTCCTCGCTGTCGGCCTACCCCCTCTCCTTCGGTGCTTTCCCTCTGGTGTCCCCGATGGCCCTCAGCACAGTGAGCCCCTCCTCCACCCTGTCAAAGCCTTACAGGCCGTGGGGCACAGAGATTGGGGCCTTCTGAATCTAACAACTAGACTGATGGCAACAGCTGAGCTGTGCCCAGCACCACAGACTAGGAAGCACAACCTGCCTCTGTTTTTATAGCAATAAAACACGGAGGAGCAAAGCAAACTGATTTAATTTTATACAAGAATAAGTGGGAGAGGTTTTTTCTCAGTATGTCATTACTCTAAAGAAAATAAATTCTGAATGATTTAATGTTATCCATTGACTAACTTAGTTAACATGCACTGTCTCCAGGCTGCAGACTGATATGGGTTATGAATAGATTTACTGTAAGCATAAGTATAGAGGTTTTATTTTGTAGACCACATACTGAAACTTCTACATTTGTCGAGCATGGATGTCTGTATTTAACATAATATAGAGTTCTTTAATTCGGTCTACTTCTTTAGTGGTATCACTAAAGGAACACGTAAAGTGAATAAGCATATTACATTTGCCATTGTTGGAAAAACTAACCACTTGAGAATAGAAAACGTGCATTCTTGTATCTATTTGTAATATTTTTGTACCAATAAATTGAGTTAAAAGTATAAAACGTGGATTCAAACCAAAGTTTTTGTTTCTGTTGCATATACTCAACTCTCCGGATTTTTTTTGTTTTCATAATGAAATACTTTTTTTGTTTTTGTTTACCATGTTGCTACTTAGTCCTTTGTATAATAAGCAGACTAACCTCCCTCCAAGCGATTAGGAACTTATCTTCCCAAATGACATATTCTGCAGGTGCATTCTTGTTTCAGTACTGTGGAAGTTAATCACGAGATAATAAGGTCCCGGTTATTGACTGAAAGGCAATTCCTTTGCTGTGTGCCAGGTAAGTAACCAAATCTGAGAGCATTGTTGCCCTTATGAATACCCAGGAAATCATTAAGAGCCAGAGGAAATCCTTTACAATGTTGCCCTGACCTCACCAGCTTGGGTTGGTCTGAAACGGAGACAATAGTGTGAACAGGATGGGGACTTTGGAGGAAGGCGGTTAAAAAGTAACAACAATACACAAGACAGCTGGACCAATAAATCACTGTTCAGCTCCTCTGTGTGGTTTCTGGTACAATCTGAGTGACACAGAGGTTTAGGGGTTCACTGTCATATAATGACTGAGTTATATCCATCCATGCAGCACCTCAGGCTTAATAATATATTAAAACAAACCTTGCTCCCTCTAAATGAGGACGCTATTTAAATTCCAAATCATGCTTTTTATGTAAAAAAAAAATTAAACACAAATTATCTTAATTATTGTAGATTGTTTTTTCAATATTTGCAATCAGCCGATTGAAGAAACGTAAAAACCAAATCACTGAATCTACAATAATAAAATTAATTCATGTTTCTTCACTATTTGCATTCGGCATATTGTGAACTTTTCCCCTGCTTTTGAATCGGTATCATAGATTGGATTATTGACATTTGCTCCTGCTTGGTTTCTTTGCCTTTAAGTAATCTGCCACTGCCACCTAGTGGAGGAACTTTATCTAGCAGGTGCCAGATGGAGGATCATGGATTCATTCTATTTGTTTATCATATGCTAGTCAAACTGTCAAGGAATAAGCCTGGCCATATTTTGAATGATACCAAAAATTGTGTACAATATCGCAAAATAAATAACATTATACTGCAACATGAATGAAAAATCAACTAGGGGAAGATGGTGTATCATAGGATGTGTAGATAACTGGTTCTTTTATTTGTCAGTTAACATGTTCCCTCCTCCTTTAGCACAGAAAAGTATTAGATGGTGCATGCCATGTTCACAGAACCTCAAACCTTTATTCAGCAAAGCTTTCACAGAGAAACACAAGCAGCAGAGAGGATGCAGGCAGATATCAGTGGTACTGTATATTAAAAAGAGACTAGTTCAGTGGGCTGAATGTAAAGCGTCCTGCATCCATTCTCCATCTAATCCCCTAAAGAGAGCAGAGGCTAATGATGCCTTGTGGTAAATTTGCGTTCACACACACACCCACATAGACATACGTTATGTTCACACTGTCAATATCAAGGTGGGACCAATAGCACATCCCACTGTCCAAAACAATATGCATGGTACCAGTACGGTGTCGTAACATTCAAGAGCTTAATGCCCAAATACCGTGTATGAAACAGAGCTTTTGATTTCGCTGAAGATGAATGCATTGAGAAATGACGTTGTAAGGGTAAGTGGGAATCTGCAAGGGTATAAACAGTTGCTCCCATTGGGCAAAGACATTCTTAATAACAACAAAGCACCTATATCAAGTTCATTATCAAGCTCATTTCAGAGGAGGTGGACACTTTATGGATCTGTGGAGTTTGGCGTATTGTTAAGTTCCAAGCGTGCGTGTCAAGAATGAGTGGGTGTGCGTGAGACAAATACAGAGGGGATACGTTGATATCTCGGGGAGTCTGTGGTGTAGGTACACCGACTGTCATTCTTCACAAAGACACAGAAACATCATCGTCATGACATCATCAGGAAACACCGCAAATGTCAGTCTACAGCCAACTCACAACACCGACGGCTTTCACAAGAAAATGGTTGTCGAGTCAAATTTCAAGAACTGAAACGTTAATCAATTACAAACAAAAAGTTTGAAATTGTACAGCGCAGTACAATACAATCTTTGTATGTACTTCACCTATGATAGATAGATAGATAGATAGATAGATAGATAGATAGATAGATAGACAGATAGATAGATAGAAAAAAATATTTACAAAATAATAGCCATATTCTCACATTTGCTCTAAAAACAAGAAATGAATTCAACTCTCAAGATGAGTGGTAATGATGTTTGTATCCACTGATAATATTGATAGTGGTGAGTACTAGGGGTGTGGTGTGTTGTGATGTGGTGGTGAGGTCCTTGAACCTCTCTGCCTTCAGGGTTGGGTGTCTGTTGGGTGTCTGAGGAGGGTCAGGGTGGGGCGAGGAAGGGGGGACGTTGATGGACCATGGAAGTCAGGATTTGTGCGAGGCTCATGCTGTCAGCTCTTCCCTCATCTCTTTGTTCTTGCGCACCACAGCTGCATGTCTCTCCTGAAAACAAAAGAACAACACACACACACACAGAAACAGAGACAGAGAGAGAGAGACAGAGAGAGAGAGAGAGAGAGAGAATAGTTAGGTGCCGCCCAAACATGGTTATACCCGGTCTAAAGGTGGATTCAAATAGAAAACACAAACTGAGAACTCTGCATTTCTTACCCTCTCCTGTAGACGCTCCATTATGGCTGCCAGATGGGCGTCACGGTTCTCCTTGATCTGCTCCATCTTCATCTGGAGCTTCTCCTCGGCCATCTTGCTGAAGTTGCTGTTCTCTTCCATGGCCTTTAGCAACACGTCCCTCTCATGGTCTCGTTTTTCTGCCAAAGTCCTCAGCACCTGGGCCTCCTGATACTAAAACCACACAGCACAACAACAAAAAATATTAGAGCATCTGATTCATTTTGAATAGTTTAAAATACAATCCAACTTTCGATTTTTAACACACAAAGCCACAGGTAAAATACACACCTTCCTCCGGTCTTCAGCAGCCTCAAGTTTCTTCTCAATGTCCTCCAAGGAGATATCCCTCTTTGGGGGTGAGGGGAGGTTGTGAGCCACATCTGACACTGGAGACAGAGGCTTGAGGATCACCTCAAAGGCCTGGCCAGAAGCTCGCTTGTTTATAGCTTTCACCTCCATGTCTGTAAATCAGACGATTATGATGATGATACCAGCAAAATCAATGTCCAATAACACAATATATAGCAGTCCAACAACATGTCACTATTACTACCGTCTGTATTTACAAGGCAAACTAAAACATCCATGGGGGGCAATTTGTTGGTTTCAAATGAAAATCAATGTTTGAGCTGATCCATACCTTCAAACTCACGCACAAGCTTGTTGCGTCCCTCTGGGTAGAAGCAGGAGCAGATGAGGGAGAAGACGGACAGCTCCTTCATCTTCTCTTTATATGCTGTGGGAACATAAGCATAGCTAGTGAGTCTCTCCATGTTACTCATGAAAGCAAAACCACAGAACACTGTACAAACAATGTCACAAATTCATAAATATACTTGAGATATTTCCAAATTAAGATATGACACATTAGAAAGGCGAAATCAATTAGCATCTCATGACCGATGCATCTGAAATGTATATACGTGCCCTGTTGTTTAACAATCAATTGGATGAATCACTACGATTCTTTTCTTGGATCTTAAGACATTAGTGACTCATTTGAATCAATGCCTTTTCTAACATCCCCTTGTAATCTGTCTAAGGTCAGAGAATAGACAGGCCAGTGCAAGATTTTCAATTTCCTGTTGTCTCAGCAAATCCTGCCGTCATGCGCACCAAGAAGCACGTCTATCTGTCTTATAGATAAACCTACCTTATTGATGAGTGTTGTCGTCATAGCCGTCAAATGCAGCTGATAAATGATCTTGGCTTTTACACTAGATCTGGGGTAAGATGTGCTTTCACCGATTCCTCACTGACTATTGCCCTCTCCTGTATTTGTCAAAGTGCCCACGTGGCTGTTGAGAGAGGACTACAGATTGTCAGTGCTGCTAAGCCTTCTGCTGCAAAGGCCAGTGTGTGAAGCGGCCCCTTGCTGCAGGGCTGGCCTGCCTCCCACCCTGCCATACACCTGTCTCCTCCGCTACATCTCTGCCACCATACATACCATATTGAAGGCAGCCTGCACACCCTGCTGTATTTTACAGGGACCAAATGGGTTACTTATATTAAGGCACCGCTATGTGTACAGAGGCTAAACAAACCCATGAAAACAAAT
The DNA here is from genome assembly GCF_050575085.1 of Anarhichas minor. Lineage (NCBI taxonomy): Eukaryota > Metazoa > Chordata > Actinopteri > Perciformes > Anarhichadidae > Anarhichas > Anarhichas minor. The sequence goes on along the minus strand of NW_027466487.1, from coordinate 2,900,402 downwards.
GTGCTAAAATGCATGGCCTACAACAATAACTGTCCATGAGGGGAGATGACTAATGCAGGCTATGGTCTTATCTGTTAATATAAGATTCAGTGTGCTAGCTCCTACGCCTAATTTGCATTTGTGCAAAGGCCGATAGCGTATTTTTTTTTTTTGCAAAATAATTAGCAGCATATCGAGTACAGCGGGTGGTGCCTCATTAGCAAGGAAGAAATAAGGAAAGTTATAGACACGAATTAAAGGAGCAATCCCAAATAAATGATCGGATAAAACAATCGCGTTCAGGAGACGTTTTAGGTACATAAACACGTTTAAAAAACATAACCACGGCATTAGAGCAAAGTAATATGAACGTCAGACGAATGAAGCCCTCTCAGATCTGCTGTCGGCTAAATGGTCGGCAGCACAGCATCTTGGGTGGGGTCCGTCTGCATTATGCTGCATGTTGGGGCCGCTGTAAGCATGAACCGCAGGTGCGGCGTAGTAAATAAAGCTGTCATGGGCCAATCCGTGTAATCGAATTAAGAACCGTTACACAACACGCCATCAAAGCAAACGAGGAGCAATACATTGACGTAGATGAGGACAATGAAGGAGACATTTCAGTAACCTGACGGAGGATGCTGGGCTTTTAAGCCCACATTGTCGCTGTCATGAACAGCTGAGACAATGGGCTCACAGTCGATAGAGAAATATCATGGGGATTCAATTTATAGCTGTAATCATTCAAAAGAGAATGAAATTCATAAGATTTCTGAGTGAAGCTTTTACAGAAACACGACTTTTACAGAAACACGACCAGCTAGACAATACCGGGCCGACATGGGCTCTATACAGAAAGCATCTGTCTCAAATCCATCCATCCATCCATGCAATGGTTTTATCATGACCATTCTGAACACGCTTACCGGTTGCTGTTTTGGCCATGGCTGATGTATTTCTCCGCAGAGGATGCTGTAGCTCTGTTCAGGTGAACGGCGATGCTGTTTAAGGCACTGAGTCAGCGAATAGACCGGGGTAGGATCGGATGGCGAACAGGAGGTGGGCACGCACGGGAGCGCGCAGGCAGACCCTCCTCTATAGTCCTCTGACGCGCAGAGCGGTTTTCAGCATGCAATATGTGACCATATAGTCTACTTAAAGCTGGCGATTAAAGCGCAGACACAGGAAGTCATAAATGTGTTCTTCCGACCGGATACTTGCGACTTGTGTTTCGTTGGATCCACATTTATGAGAAAATAAGTCCGCAGCATCAATGTGCTATGTCATTCTAAGAATACACATGACGGACTACTTTACTGTCTGCTGTGAATTGTGACTATTTGTCACAAATAATAGAAATGCTATTAGTCAGACCGTCCAATTCAAACATTTACGTTATCTCACGTCAGTGTTGGCCTGAGTCAGTTATTTAACAAATATCATCCCAAAATAACGTGTGCATCTCAGATAGATATTTGCAGGAATTCAGGTTGAACCCAGTGACACCAGTTAAATACCATGACAGCAATCCTGGTCATTGTCATTAAAACTACACATAAGCAGTGTGATCTGAAGACAGGAGGCAAATGTTCTTGAGTGTGTGTAAGTTTAGGAGAAGGAATGATATCTGTGTCAGCTAAATTTATAGAAATCAATAGAGATCGTCTTCAGGAACTTCATTAGTCAAAAAGTCAGTGGTCAGGATGTTGGTCATACTGCAGCAAACCTCCTGCTTTACACATGGTGCTTCTTCCACCGAGAAAAAGCTGTAGGATGTTGCAAACCTGTGCTACTCATAATGAGTCAGAGTATAAAACTGCATGAGCATTTATTAGTGTTAAGACACTCAGTGGACATTCTTCTCAAAAATGGATTGACATTTGTTGCAGTTTTTAGGTTCTGAAGGAAAGGTCTAGAAACATTACACTAGCCTAATCGTACATTGCAACATACATTCTGCATAAAAACACTTTGGATGATACCACAACCAATACCATCATAAGGGCACAAATTTATCAGTGTCAGTTTTTTTTTTCGTGAAACACTTCTTTAATGACAGTTTGAGGTCATTTTGTTACAATACCATTGTAAGCAGACTTGTCAAAAGTCCTGAAGTGATTCAGGTGTTATGGATAAAAAGCTTTACATGTTGTATAAAAAAGGCAGCATTAAAAAAGACATATTTGATGATTAAAAACAGAGAAATGGTGCCTTATAACTCTAAATTATGAGCATAGGTGTAGCTGTCAAAGAGATGCTGTTATTGGGTTTATCCCTGCGGGGCGAGGTGGGTGGGAGGTGGTTGATAATTCTTTAAGGTCAGCAATGCACATTTTAAAATAGGACCGTTACTTGTAAGTGACTAGGCTGTGCCTGCTGCTGCATGTGCAGTGTCAAGCCTCTGTTTTGTGAAGGGAATGTGTATTGTGAAGCTGAAAACTGCCCAGTGGGAGCATAAGCAGACTAAGAGGAAACTGCTCTTGAGTAGAAAAGTGGGTGGCCCTAAAAAGGGCGGTTGGCTTTCTGTTGCTCAGCTGGAATGAGACACATGTTCCCCGTATCCTGCCATTGCCACTGATGCTATTGTTTGTGGGGTGGCTGGACACCACGATGGTGTGGAGCTACATCGGGGCTCCTGGCCACGATGGGGACGGAGAAAAACCTGCATCATCATCAGCCTCCAGCGCTCCCAACTGGTAGGAGGGAGAGCATGGAAGAGAGGGAGCTGAGCCAGCAGACTCCTGTGCATGCATGCAGGGATAAACCCAATAGTGACAGCTCTTAGAGGGCAAAGCCTATACGATATAGAAATGAATTAAGAGAGTGCCAAAGCAGAAATACAAGTCAGTACAAAATTAAAAAATTCAGTGACTATTAAAATGTATGGCTATTGATCAGTAGGAAAAATTTGATGTATGCTTGCACAACAATGTAATAGCTGTTGCAGTTAGCTATGAACTGCTGTTTTTCTTCAACTGCTTCTTAATATAGTGGCCAACCAGTATCTGGGGACGTTCTTGGTAACTTTGAAGAACTTCGTGAGAGACGTCCAGCTGATCCCCGTTCAGCCGATCCAGTAGTGTCACGCACACCACAGCAGCTTTACACAACAAGACAGAAACGTTAAGACACTCAAAGAGGTGTGAAGACAACTCTGTGTTTTTAGACACTGACAAAGTCCTCATATCATGCTGATATTGGATTTTCTTACCTCGCAGACCACTCGGCTTGCACATAGCAGCAAAAACGGTTGACTCCATTTCAATATTGCAGACTCCTGCTTCACAGGCTTTTTTGAGGTAATCCTGTTTATCCTTTTCGGTGTAGGAGCAGAAGGCACCATCCAAACGGGCTTGGCCTGGGTAGTTGACCAGACAGACAGAAAGCATAGCAAAAGCTGAACATTTACTGAAATACTGTATAAAATGTGATTCACACACCAATGCATCAGAAGTCATACCTTCATAGAAATCCAGTGTACACATGGTGTTGCCTATCACTGTCTTAAACTGGTTCAGCTCCTTGCTGCACTGCAACAGCTCCGCAGCCAGGCTTTGGTCGAGATCAGTGTTGCGCACCACCGTCTTCCCCAGGATCACCTGCTCAAACTTGGGCAGGAAGTTGGCATCCATAGCCTGCTTGGTGACAACAACTGTGCCAGGCTCGAGCCCTGAACACCAAAAATGACAAGTGAGATAAACAAATTGTAGTCGAGAAAGTTTAAATTAAGAAGTATTTTTCATATATGTTCAAACAACATACTGGACTCATACAGCCTATATTAAGTAAAATAAGTACCATGTTCATTTTCAAATGAAAACCATCCAAAGACATTCTTAAACCTCCTATTTTAAAGGATTTCAGTTAACATATGTCTTAAGTTCAACTTGTAATTCAATGGCACAGTCTATTACAAAGTCATAACTGCTAGAACGGCCCCTTCCTCACATTCTACCACCTTACTTCCTTCCGGTGACTTTGCTCCGACCACACCCATCATCAAACTCTGCCTTCGTTTTGATCTCAACTACACACCTGTACTCAAAACCCCTCCTGTGGTAGTTCCCGCTAGGTGTCTCCAGGACCACATTTTGCATGACGATGCATTTACATAGATTAACAAAGTGAAAACAATACCAGCCACTCGCTCTCACACAATCTTATTCTTAAAACTGGAAAAATACCATCACGGGCAAATAGCAACAATACACAAAGTCATATTGGATGACACTGCTAATGGACTTTGGGCTCTCTCTTGTGGTAAAACTAAGAACAGGGGACAATAGCAAGTACTCAAATATCATTTACTGTGTGACCACACCAACCAATCTCATGGCAAGGACATCTGACTACACAGGAAGTAAAGTTAAGTCATTTCCTCTTACAGAAGTTTGTTTGTTAGGAACACAAGGAAACTAGCACCCTTGCTAACCCAACACATGAATAATCAGATGTATTATCAGTCATTCAGGGGAAAAAATATAATATTTTGAAACAATAAGCTTACCTAATCCACCTGACGTTCCAAGGCGAACAATTGTAACATCTGTGCAATGAGCGTGATGGAGGAGCTTTATTAGCTCATGCAACATTATGGCAATAGATGGGATTCCCATCCCATGCTGCAAAATAAAGCACAGACGAGTCACACACTATTAACACCCATGTTGTTTTTAAATGGAAGTACACTAGGCACAGAGATTATTACAATTAATACTACTTGTATGTCATAATCTTACATACACTGACAGACAGTACAGGGCCAACTTTGTACATAGCAAAGCGGTCCGTTCCAGCACAGATGTTTGGGTACTCTGATTTGGGGTCTTCCATACTGAGCTCAGCAGCAATGTACTCAGTGAAGGATTTCATTCTCCAAGGACTGCCCCCGATACACACAAACTGAAAGAAAACACACACAAGCAATATATATATATATGTTTAACATTGTTTTTATAGTATTATATAATATGTATATTATTTAAATATAGATTTGTATATGTCATAAAAATGATTACTTTGACATCACCAAACATAGCTGGTAGGTTGTGAGTTCCAGTTCCAATACCAAAGTGGTAGAGGACGTCATCTTTCATTTCTTCCAGGTGTGGGTTGTGCACAAAAACAGGGCTAAGGGGGCATAACATATTTTAAAGGTTTAGTTGTAGCCTGATAATCAGACGGAATTTCAATTCACGTCATTCAGTCGTTAAAATATTTTTGTTATTTACTTCACCCTCATAGAAATGATTCTAACCTAATTAATTAATTAATTAGTTCATACTAATTTATAAATTAATTATACATTTCTAGTTTTAGCTGTAGGTGAACCCAAGCAACCGACTGTAGATATCCTCTACATAAATCAGAGTGAGAAAATGTAAAAAGGTTAAGTGAGAAAATTCAGGTGAAATGACCCTTTAAGGAGAAGTGTCTGCCTTTTCGATTTTAAGTTCAACTATTTGTAATCAACGTATCTTGTAAATGGATTACTGCCATTTAAAATGCCTATGTAATTGATTAACTTTTACAGGACCAACAGTTGCTATATGCTTCGTCGCTAAACCGCATAAGTACGATAATTAAAATATATAACTGTCAGAAACATACCTGTCCTGAAATCCAGTCTCACACATTTACAGCATAATCTGAGCCTCCATCAGCTCGGTCAACATGCAGGCCTATACATTTCTGAACAATCGCTTGAACTAGGGGTTAACAGAGTGTAACTTTTCACCTGCACGACGCGGTCTTCTTGTCGTCCTTTGGATTCATCTTCCTGAAAGAAAAAGCGGGCAAAACGACTCAGTGATCGAGAGCAAAACGTTACAATTACAACCTGGCAGTGTATGCGTAACCTTACATGAAGTGAGGAATTAGCCTAACCTTAAACACAATTAAGATATATTTTACAGAATATGAACACCCCGACGTAGATTATTAATCAGACATATCGCAGCACACAGCACTCACAGCCGGGGCAACAGAGACGATAAGCTCCACCTCCCTGAAAACGAAACCAACTAATCCAAAAAGTTACAATAAAAAACAACGGATAGACAATTACCTTTGGTGTGTTGCTGATCGACTGTCGGTTCCTTGGTTTCTGACAAATTAATTTCGCCCTTGACAAGTGGTCGACAGTGTCCAACGCGAGCTTTATTTAAGCCTTCAATGTTGTAACGCCGATGACGTCACACGCGTCCTAACCAGCCCATAATATTGATTGGATGTGGAGCACTATGGCTCAGCACAAAAGTGACTAACAACAAGCCCATCCCAGTGAGCATTTTTCCGTTGAATAGACGTTTAAAAGACGTCTACACCCAACGTTGAAAAGACGTTCAGAATTGGTTCAAAAGTGAAAGTTTTTTCTCCGACTGTTTGTAGATGTTGATTAAACGTTCACGCTTAGACCAGATTTAAACATGATTTGCAATACTATAATTTTTCGTCCTCTACATTGTGCTAATAATAATATATCATGATATAGAGGCTTACTAAGAAACCACATCCACATTTATCAGTTGAAAGCCAGTATTGGACATCACGTTGATATCTGGTCTAAACGTGAACGTTGAATCAACGTCTTCAAATAGTCGCCTAAAAAATGCTGTCAGATCAATATGTAGCAACTAAATACTTAATGTTAGTAACACATCAACAGTTTCCACTTACAGGACAAAAGACCAAGTGACACAGGCAGCAGTTCATTTGTATTTATACATAGCTGTAAGAGAAGAGGGAACTGAGACAAATGAGGACATGAGAGCAGAGGAAGTGGGGACAGGAAGTCGAGCAGCAGCTTTTGCAGCATCGTCTGTTCCCAGTCGGTAAGCGCCTCGCATTGTGCAACGAATGGACCCAAATCCCGCCACTGATCCTCGCGTCCTTTTGACAGCGAGATGTGTGGAGCTGAATCTGGAACATCAAACAGTTCTTTCTGTGATTGTCAGGATCCCTGTCAGACCAGACACCTCCCATTGCCACACAGCTGCAGCCACTCCAGCCAATTCCCTCCTGCAGCCTGACACACCAGACTCAGGTCCCACTAACGATTCCCCTGGCAATTTATAAACTCTGGTCCTGCAGTCTGGGGTTGTCAGGTCGTACCGTCTTTAACCGTCTTTCACCCGCTTCAACCCTGTTGCAGCTACTCCCTCGAGCGCCTGCCTCCGGTGTCCGTCGGTCCGGGAATCCCCCGTGCCCTCTGTGTTAACGGACTACTCACCGCCGCTCTGCCCTCCGTTGTGTTAGCGGACTACACACGCCGTCAAGCTGCCAGCTCTCCAGTGTCGAGCCACGGGACTCACACCGTCGATCTGCCTACTCTCTGGTATCGAGCCACGGGACATCACGCCGTCAAGCTACCAGCCCTCCGGTGTCGAGCCACGGGACATCACACCGTCGAGCTACCAGCCCTCCGGTGTCGAGCCACGGGACTCACATCGTCGATCTGCCTACTCTCTGGTGTCGGACCTCGGGCTCCACACCTTCACACACCTTTCTGTCCTCTCTACTCTGGCTAAATAAAGTCTGTTTCACCATACTCTGTCTCCTGTGGTCTTGCGTTTGGGTCCTATCCGTGAACTCCCGTGACAGAACGACCTGACCATAATGGACCCAGCAACCACAGGAGCAGCTACGCCGTACAGGCCTAACAGTCTGCTGGAGGAGATGAGAACTGTCGCTGCTGAAGTTTCTTGGATTCGCTGTTTCATGCAGGAACTAGCCCGGACAGTCAAGTCTCCACCAGTTCCAGCACCCGCACTATTCCCTCCTGTCCTCCCTCCGCCGGTCTGGGAATCCCCCGTGCCGGCTCCGGATCCCTACGACGGAACACTGGGGAAGTGCCAGGGCTTCCTGTTGCGATGCCAACGGGTATTTGACCGTCAGCCTCAGACTTTTGACTCGGACGGGTCCAAGGTCTCCTACGTGGTTGGATTACTGCGGGGATTGGATTACTGCTTTGGACTGGGCCGTGAGAACATTGGGTTTTGATCGGCCAAATGCTGTGCTTTTCGTGGACTTTGTGGAGGATCTGAGGAGGGTTTTCGACCCTCCGGTGGACTCGGATCATCTGGCTAAGCACCTTCTCAGCCGGAGACGGGGCCAAGCAAGTGTAGGGGAACACTCTGTGGTCCGGCCAAATCCGGCTCCCCGTATTTGGACAGCATTCCGGCCGTCACCGTATCCAGCTGCTGCCTCGGAGCCGCAGCGAACTCTAGTCCCTGTTCCTGCCGCCTCTGCGCCGCAGCCAGCTCCTGTTCCTGCCGCCTCTGCGCCGCAGCCAGCTCCTGTTCCTGCCGCCTCTGCGCCGCAGCCAGCTCCTGTTCCTGCCGCCTCAGCCCCGCAGCCAGCTCCAGTCCCGGCCGCCTCAGCCCCGCAGCCAGCTCCAGTCCCGGCCGTCTCAGCCCCGCAGCCAGCTCCAGTCCCGGCCGCCTCAGCCCTGCAGCCAGCTCCAGTCCCGGCCGCCTCAGCCCCGCAGCGACCTCCAGTCCCGGCCGCCGCCGTCTCCGTACCGCAGCGACCTCCAGTCCCGGCCGCCGCCGTCTCCGAACCGCAGCGACCTCCAGTCCCGGCCGCCGCCGTCTCCGAACCGCAGCGACCTCCAGTCCCGGCCGCCGGCGTCTCCGAACCGCAGCGACCTCCAGTCCCTTTAATGTCAGGATCGTGGTCAGTCTGGTCGGAGTGTACACTCGTCATAGGTACAGTAAATTTTTCAGTTACAGTTACCCCAGAGGCCCCCTGTGAATATACAAAACGCCCACTCATCTTTTGATGAGGAAAATGTTTCTGTTGAATTACAGAGTGAGTAGCCCCAGAATCTACTAAAAATGTTAATTCTTTCCCTTCCACAATAACCTTTGTAGTTGGCATATTTTTGTATGACTCTGATAAAAACATTGAATAAGTGTGTGGTTGTGGTGTAGATTCATTCACTTGTTGTTGCTCTAAGTGTGAAAATGACACTGAGGAGTATGGATTGTTGTTCTGCAGTGTGCGTGCGAGGAAGCGTGTGTGTGTTGCAGCAAATGTGTGCGTACTGAGTCAGTGTGTGTGTGTGTACTTCTGTGTTCCGGAGTTGAGAGGGAGTCAGCCGTCACTGGGGTCAAGTCAGCAGACACTCAGATCTCCGCCCAGTGAGCATTTTTCCTTGAATAGACGTTTAAAAGACGTCTACGCCCAACGTTGAAAAGACGTTCAGAATTGGTTCAAAAGTGAAAGTTTTTTCGCCGACTATTTGTAGATGTTGATTAAACGTTCACGCTTAGACCAGATTTAAACGTGATTTGCAATACTATAATTTTCGTCCTCTACATTGTGCTAATAATAATATATCATGATATAGAGGCTTACTAAGAAACCACATCCACATTTATCAGTTGAAAGCCAGTATTGGACATCACGTTGATATCTGGTCTAAACTTGAACGTTGAATCAACGTCTTCAAATAGTCGCCTAAAAAATGCTGTCAGATCAATATGTAGCAACTAAATACTTAATGTTAGTAACACATCAACAGTTTCCACTTACAGGACAAAAGACCAAGTGACACAGGCAGCAGTTCATTTGTATTTATTAAAGCACAATATCAATATAAACAATGTTCATTATATAAAACCATAATCTCCTTCTCCTTCTTTAAATGTCGTTTTCAAAGCCACACAGGAGCCGGTTCAGGAGGTCTGCCATATTTTCAAGCTGGACATCTGTAGATAAAACAACCCAGTGAGCATTTTTCCGTTGAATAGACGTTTAAAAGACGTCTACGCCCAACGTTGAAAAGACGTTCAGAATTGGTTCAAAAGTGAAAGTTTTTTTGCCGACTATTTGTAGACGTTGATTAAACGTTCACGCTTAGACCAGATTTAAACATGATTTGCAATACTATAATTTTTCGTCCTCTACATTGTGCTAATAATAATATATCATGATATAGAGGCTTACTAAGAAACCACATCCACATTTATCAGTTGAAAGCCAGTATTGGACATCATGTTGATATCTGGTCTAAACGTGAACGTTGAATCAACGTCTTCAAATAGTCACCTAAAAAATGCTGTCAGATCAATATGTAGCAACTAAATACTTAATATCAATATAAACAATGTTCATTATATAAAACCATAATCTCCTTCTCCTTCTTTAAATGTCATTTTCAAAGCCACACAGGAGCCGGTTCAGGAGGTCTGCCATATTTTCAAGCTGGACATCTGTAAATAAAACAAGTATTTAAAATGTGTACAGCCCCACTCGCTGTCCGTAGTACTACGGACAGTAAGAAAAATACGGAAAATACACGTGTAGTTTACATGTGAAATGTCCTCTATTTTATGACGTTGGGCTACAGGGACAGTCCACAAAGAAAGTGTCTCCAATATTAACTAACACACGTCTATGGTTGAGGACATCGTTGACTCCACCCACACTGAAAATTTGACATTTTTACTGTCCTAATTAGGAGATATTTCAAATTAAAACTCATACATTTGAATCGAGAAAATATCTAATAAATGGATATTTGAAGTGTAATAAAAAGTATTTTCTCAATAAGTCCAGACAATGACTGATATGTATGTGTTGAGGACATCGTTGACTCCACCCACCCTGACACATCATATATGCATGCAAAGGTTATGCATTTACAACTTCAGATAATGCGTCATCAAGGAAGTAAAAAGTATTTCAAACAGAGGATCTCTGTTAGTCAAGGCCTCTCTGTGTCTCTGTCTTACGAAGAAAGAAACAGTGCACAAGATAACAGATAACAAGACACCTGGATACTAAACTAATTAAAATCATCTACTGAAACTACAGTTTGGTGTCTGCACTTTCAGGACTTACATTCTTTAAACCTTCACATGAGACTATGACATATTTTCCCATTACATTCCACTCTTTTGATTATACAGTAATCACACAATATAGTAAAAATATGTTATAAGGACATTTCAATAACAACAGAAGTATTACCCCAAAATATAATTTTAAAATACATCATCATGTGAGATGTCTGAAGAAAAACAGTTTTTGTGAGATAAAGGATCTCTGGTTGTTTTAAGCCAGCAATACAATACAATAAACACAAAAGAATAAAAAGATAAAAACCAAAAAAAACTGTCTTTAGACCTGAGCATCAAAATCATCATAGGAGTCAGTGTCGCTGTCGAAGTTGTCCGCACAGTCAGTAATAGGGAACAGGTCAAGTAGTTGGTCGTTAGTTGCCACACGAGTATACATAGTCATCCGTTTGTCGAAGAGCTGAGAGATCATGTGTCTGAGCAGTGGGATTACGCAAAGTACAAATACAAAGAAAGCACATAGGATAATGGCGGCAGATAACACAGATCACGCAAGCGTCTGTCAGTCAACTGCCCGTTGTGATTCCGTCCGTGATCACTGCATCTCCTCTGTTGGTGGCTCCGTCTGTCCTTCCTCCCTCGGTGGTGCCTGTTGGCTGACACTTGTTGTAGGTGCGAGCTCACCTGTAGCTTCAGTTGGTGCGTCTCCTGGTTCTGGAACCTTCTTGCAGTGGGACGCGTGGACCCAAGTTGCCCTCTCAGCTACTTTCACAGCCGTCCGAGTGACGAGGAGGACCTGAAATGGACCCAGCCAGCGTCGTGAGTTCCAGTGCTTCCTTCTGAAGTCTTTCACCACCACGAAATCACCAGGTTTCAGCTTGTGGAGAGGTCCTTCAGCTGGCCTCGGGAGAGCGGCAATCACCTGTTGTCTTATGTTAGATAAAGCAGAGGACAATTGTGCACAATATGTTAACATTTCATGTTCGCATAAGGCGGTTGAGGGAAGTGGCGCCCCTGGTGCTTCAGTTCCTACATGAGGAGGAAAACCAAACAGTATCTCAAAAGGACTCAGATTGCTTCGTGTTCGTTTTCTCATTCTCATGTACATCAGAACTAGAGGCAGAGCTTTTGTCCAAGGCAGACCTGTGTCAGCACAACATTTTACTAACTTGGTCTTAAGTGTACCATTTTCTCGTTCCACAGCGCCACCACTGGCTGGATGGTAAGCACAGTGTGTTCTTAAGTCGATACCCAAGTATGCGCTTAGTTCTGTAATGGCCTGATTGACAAAATGAGACCCGAGGGTTCCGTGCTTTTACTCTGCTTACCACCCATCTTTCAGGCGTGGACACGTTAACGTTATCTTAAAAAACAATATAGTCGTCACTACAAAGCGTAAGTTTCTTTACCGAAGGAAAAAGCTATTGCAAAAACCTTATTTGAAGTTCACGATTCTTATCCTATCAGTTTCGTTAGTAGAATTCACGTATTGGATAATTTAACAACGATCTTACATCAAACCTATAACAATTGTAGTCAAGCGATCTGTGTTACGATCTCAAAATGTTTTTATTCTGAGTTAAATCATCACCGTATAACACAATCCTGTCTCCTACGTAAAAGCGTGTAATAGTGATACGTCAGAAAACGAAAAAGGAGTTTACATGAACCATTCGTAAAACAAAACCACAAACGTCAAAAACAATTGTGTTACCCAAATAATAATGACTACTTGATCATTCATCTGTGTCTGTTAAATTATACGATCTTAGTATAATTTTACAATTACTTTTACAATTGGAATTTTAACTTCCTTACCCGATATTGTAGAAATTAATTCTTTGTCGTTGAATTTGCGTGCCGTCAATCAGAAACTCCTCGGTTTCCGCCGGCTCTCTCTTCTCTTGTCTAAGGAGGTATTGAGACAGGAAACGTCAGTTATTGAACCTGGAAAGGCCTTTTCTCCAGACGGTCCCCCTGGAGCATGATGGACGGTCAGCGAACCCTGCCGACAACACCAAGTTTGTTGTGGAATATTTCTTATGACTAGTCGGGAGAAGAAAGTGAAGGTTTTCAATCAATATAAAGTAAACAGAGTCTTGATGAACGATCAAAGTTTGTAAAGTCAATTTATTTGCATGCAAGCAAAGAGAACAGTCTCACAGACACATTGCAGTGATCTGTGAGAGTGCTCTGCCTAAACAGTCACAATGCATGGACATTTATGCTCAGACAGCTTCCTGTTATCTGCTTAGCTAACAAGAATACACAAAGGAGAACACAAATAAAAACAGGTCATCCTTCGAGCCTTAGTATACTTCATTTAAGACAACATGAAGGCGCTTCATCTCCTGTTTGCAGATCCCTTTGTTCACAGTTTGCCTTACAATAAACCATTTAAACACACAGCCGATGCTTCCTTTGAGGCCACTGTGACATTTTTAAAATGACTATTGTAGAGACAGAATAGATATTTATTACCCTCACACATCATATATGCATGCAAAGGTTATGCCTTTACAACTTCAGATAATGCGTCATCAAGGAAGTAAAAAGTATTTCAGAGGATCTCTGTTAGTCAAGGCCTCTCTGTTCTTTCTGTACGAAGAAAGAAACAGTGCACAAGATAACAGATAACAAGACACCTGGATACTAAACTAATTAAAATCATCTACTGAAACTACAGTTTGGTGTCTGCACTTTCAGGACTTACATTCTTTAAACCTTCACATGAGACTATGACATATTTTCCCATTACATTCCACTCTTTTGATTATACAGTAATCACACAATATAGTAAAAATATGTTATAAGGACATTTCAATAACAACAGAAGTATTACCCCAAAATATGATTTTAAAATACATCATCATGTGAGATGTCTGAAGAAAAACTGTTTTTGTGAGATAAAGGATCTCTGGTTGTTTTAAGCCAGCAATACAATACAATAAACACAAAAGAATAAAAAGATAAAAACCAAAAAGAACTGTCTTTAGACCTGAGCATCAAAATCATCATCGACAGTGTCGCTGTCGAAGTTGTCCGCACAGTCAGTAATAGGGAACAGGTCAAGTAGTTGGTCGTTAGTTGCCACACGAGTATACATAGTCATCCGTTTGTCGAAGAGCTGAGAGATCATGTGTCTGAGCAGTGGGATTACGCAAAGTACAAATACAAAGAAAGCACATAGGATAATGGCAGCTTGTATCAAAATCCCCTTCCATGAGTACCATAAATCTGTAAGCCAGTCTGGAGGCGGAGTACCATCTTTAACCATAGCTTCCTGTATTTCAGTGATGTTGCGAATCGCTTGTGCAATGATATGACCATCAGCGTCGTTTTCTAGAATAAAAGTACAACAGTATTCCCCAACAATAGCACAAACGCCACCCTGTGATGCAGTCAGTTGATCTAAAACCATTCTATTTTGCATAATAGACGTGGATTAATGCATCTGGGTTGTTGTCAAGCCAATCATGTTTCAAGGTTTTTACTGCGGTGCGTCTGGTACGGTTATGCGTTGTTGAGTTGTCATTGTCTGGGTCAAAAGTCGTGTTATTGTGCTGGTCGTGGTCGCTCTTCATCTGTTTGTGGTGCCATAAAAGAAAAGGTAATAAAAAACATAACCCAATGACCACAAATAAACAATAAGTGAAACGAGTCCCCCCCACTCTCCTCAGTGGGCTCCAGGGGCGTTGTCGTTCCATGGTGAAAGAGTGCAAACAGCCAACCAAGTTAGTATGGAGTTCACCCGAGCAACTGGTTTGTGTGAGCAGTTCTGCTTGTGTTGACACCGTTGAGGTTTCCACAAAACTGTCAGAGTCACTGTTATCCTGCCACTCTTTTTGGTCCGCTCAGACAGATTGAATAATACAGAAATAAAATGAAAACGAAACAAGCAATAATATGAATATAGCTATAATGAAAAAAAATGCGTTTTTCGTCCTTTTGTAGAGGACCTGACCGTGCTCCTTTTCTTGTGTTTGTTGGCATAAACACGTGTCGAGAGGGGCTCTTCCAGCCGTCTTTCTTGCGTGGCATCAGCGTTGGGACAGTTAACACAGATCACGCAAGCGTCTGTCGGTCAACTGCCCGTTGTGATTCCGTCCGTGATCACTGCATCTCCTCTGTTGGTGGCTCCGTCTGTCCTTCCTCCCTCGGTGGTGCCTGTTGGCTGACACTTGTTGTAGGTGCGAGCTCACCTGTAGCTTCAGTTGGTGCGTCTCCTGGTTCTGGAACCTTCTTGCAGTGGGACGCGTGGACCCAAGTTGCCCTCTCAGCTACTTTGACAGCCGTCTGAGTGACGATGAGGACCTGAAATGGACCCAGCCAGCGTCGTGAGTTCCAGTGCTTCCTTCTGAAGTCTTTCACCACCACGAAATCACCAGGTTTCAGCTTGTGGAGAGGTCCTTCAGCTGGCCTCGGGAGAGCGGCAATCACCTGTTGTCTTATGTTAGATAAAGCAGAGGACAATTGTGCACAATATGTTAACATTTCATGTTCGCATAAGGCGGTTGAGGGAAGTGGCGCCCCTGGTGCTTCAGTTCCTACATGAGGAGGAAAACCAAACAGTATCTCAAAAGGACTCAGATTGCTTCGTGTTCGTTTTCTCATTCCCATGTACATCAGAACTAGAGGCAGAGCTTTTGTCCAAGGCAGACCTGTGTCAGCACAACATTTCACTAACTTGGTCTTAAGTGTACCATTTTCTCGTTCCACAGCGCCACCACTGGCTGGATGGTAAGCACAGTGTGTTCTTAAGTCGATACCCAAGTATGCGCTTAGTTCTGTAATGGCCTGATTGACAAAATGAGACCCGAGGGTTCCGTGCTTTTACTCTGCTTACCACCCATCTTTCAGGCGTGGACACGTTAACGTTATCTTAAAAAACAATATAGTCGTCACTACAAAGCGTAAGTTTCTTTACCGAAGGAAAAAACTATTGCAAAAACCTTATTTGAAGTTCACGTTAAGTTAGTTTATCACGATTCTTATCCTATCAGTTTCGTTAGTAGAATTCACGTATTGGATAATTTAACAACGATCTTACATCAAACATATTACAATTGTAGTCAAGCGATCTGTGTTACGATCTCAAAATGGTTTTATTCTGAGTTAAATCATCACCATATAACACAATCCTGTCTCCTACGTAAAAGCGTGTAATAGTGATACGTCAGAAAACGAAAAGGGAGTTTACATGAACCATTCGTAAAACAAAACCACAAACGTCAAAAACAATTGTGTTACCCAAATAATAATGACTACTTGATCATTCATCTGTGTCTGTTAAATTATACGATCTTAGTATAATTTTACAATTACTTTTACAATTGGAATTTTAACTTCCTTACCCGATATTGTAGAAATTAATTCTTTGTCGTTGAATTTGCGTGCCGTCAATCAGAAACTCCTCGGTTTCCGCCGGCTCTCTCTTCTCTTGTCTAAGGAGGTATTGAGACAGGAAACGTCAGTTATTGAACCTGGAAAGGCCTTTTCTCCGGACGGTCCCCCTGGAGCATGATGGACGGTCAGCGAACCCTGCCGACAACACCAAGTTTGTTGTGGAATATTTCTTATGACTAGTCGGGAGAAGAAAGTGAAGGTTTTCAATCAATATAAAGTAAACAGAGTCTTGATGAACGATCAAAGTTTGTAAAGTCAATTTATTTGCTTGCAAGCAAAGAGAACAGTCTCACAGACACATTGCAGTGATCTGTGAGAGTGCTCTGCCTAAACAGTCACAATGCATGGACATTTATGCTCAGACAGCTTCCTGTTATCTGCTTAGCTAACAAGAATACACAAAGGAGAACACAAATAAAAACAGGTCATCCTTCGAGCCTTAGTATACTTCATTTAAGACAACATGAAGGCGCTTCATCTCCTGTTTGCAGATCCCTTTGTTCACAGTTTGCCTTACAATAAACCATTTAAACACACAGCCGATGCTTCCTTTGAGGCCACTGTGACATTTTTAAAATGACTATTGTAGAGACAGAATAGATATTTATTACCCTCACACATCATATATGCATGCAAAGGTTATGCCTTTACAACTTCAGATAATGCGTCATCAAGGAAGTAAAAAGTATTTCAGAGGATCTCTGTTAGTCAAGGCCTCTCTGTTCTTTCTGTACGAAGAAAGAAACAGTGCACAAGATAACAGATAACAAGACACCTGGATACTAAACTAATTAAAATCATCTACTGAAACTACAGTTTGGTGTCTGCACTTTCAGGACTTACATTCTTTAAACCTTCACATGAGACTATGACATATTTTCCCATTACATTCCACTCTTTTGATTATACAGTAATCACACAATATAGTAAAAATATGTTATAAGGACATTTCAATAACAACAGAAGTATTACCCCAAAATATAATTTTAAAATACATCATCATGTGAGATGTCTGAAGAAAAACAGTTTTTGTGAGATAAAGGATCTCTGGTTGTTTTAAGCCAGCAATACAATACAATAAACACAAAAGAATAAAAAGATAAAAACCAAAAAAAACTGTCTTTAGACCTGAGCATCAAAATCATCATAGGAGTCAGTGTCGCTGTCGAAGTTGTCCGCACAGTCAGTAATAGGGAACAGGTCAAGTAGTTGGTCGTTAGTTGCCACACGAGTATACATAGTCATCCGTTTGTCGAAGAGCTGAGAGATCATGTGTCTGAGCAGTGGGATTACGCAAAGTACAAATACAAAGAAAGCACATAGGATAATGGCGGCAGATAACACAGATCACGCAAGCGTCTGTCAGTCAACTGCCCGTTGTGATTCCGTCCGTGATCACTGCATCTCCTCTGTTGGTGGCTCCGTCTGTCCTTCCTCCCTCGGTGGTGCCTGTTGGCTGACACTTGTTGTAGGTGCGAGCTCACCTGTAGCTTCAGTTGGTGCGTCTCCTGGTTCTGGAACCTTCTTGCAGTGGGACGCGTGGACCCAAGTTGCCCTCTCAGCTACTTTCACAGCCGTCCGAGTGACGAGGAGGACCTGAAATGGACCCAGCCAGCGTCGTGAGTTCCAGTGCTTCCTTCTGAAGTCTTTCACCACCACGAAATCACCAGGTTTCAGCTTGTGGAGAGGTCCTTCAGCTGGCCTCGGGAGAGCGGCAATCACCTGTTGTCTTATGTTAGATAAAGCAGAGGACAATTGTGCACAATATGTTAACATTTCATGTTCGCATAAGGCGGTTGAGGGAAGTGGCGCCCCTGGTGCTTCAGTTCCTACATGAGGAGGAAAACCAAACAGTATCTCAAAAGGACTCAGATTGCTTCGTGTTCGTTTTCTCATTCTCATGTACATCAGAACTAGAGGCAGAGCTTTTGTCCAAGGCAGACCTGTGTCAGCACAACATTTTACTAACTTGGTCTTAAGTGTACCATTTTCTCGTTCCACAGCGCCACCACTGGCTGGATGGTAAGCACAGTGTGTTCTTAAGTCGATACCCAAGTATGCGCTTAGTTCTGTAATGGCCTGATTGACAAAATGAGACCCGAGGGTTCCGTGCTTTTACTCTGCTTACCACCCATCTTTCAGGCGTGGACACGTTAACGTTATCTTAAAAAACAATATAGTCGTCACTACAAAGCGTAAGTTTCTTTACCGAAGGAAAAAGCTATTGCAAAAACCTTATTTGAAGTTCACGATTCTTATCCTATCAGTTTCGTTAGTAGAATTCACGTATTGGATAATTTAACAACGATCTTACATCAAACCTATAACAATTGTAGTCAAGCGATCTGTGTTACGATCTCAAAATGTTTTTATTCTGAGTTAAATCATCACCGTATAACACAATCCTGTCTCCTACGTAAAAGCGTGTAATAGTGATACGTCAGAAAACGAAAAAGGAGTTTACATGAACCATTCGTAAAACAAAACCACAAACGTCAAAAACAATTGTGTTACCCAAATAATAATGACTACTTGATCATTCATCTGTGTCTGTTAAATTATACGATCTTAGTATAATTTTACAATTACTTTTACAATTGGAATTTTAACTTCCTTACCCGATATTGTAGAAATTAATTCTTTGTCGTTGAATTTGCGTGCCGTCAATCAGAAACTCCTCGGTTTCCGCCGGCTCTCTCTTCTCTTGTCTAAGGAGGTATTGAGACAGGAAACGTCAGTTATTGAACCTGGAAAGGCCTTTTCTCCAGACGGTCCCCCTGGAGCATGATGGACGGTCAGCGAACCCTGCCGACAACACCAAGTTTGTTGTGGAATATTTCTTATGACTAGTCGGGAGAAGAAAGTGAAGGTTTTCAATCAATATAAAGTAAACAGAGTCTTGATGAACGATCAAAGTTTGTAAAGTCAATTTATTTGCATGCAAGCAAAGAGAACAGTCTCACAGACACATTGCAGTGATCTGTGAGAGTGCTCTGCCTAAACAGTCACAATGCATGGACATTTATGCTCAGACAGCTTCCTGTTATCTGCTTAGCTAACAAGAATACACAAAGGAGAACACAAATAAAAACAGGTCATCCTTCGAGCCTTAGTATACTTCATTT
Organism: Anarhichas minor; assembly: GCF_050575085.1. Taxonomy (NCBI): domain Eukaryota; kingdom Metazoa; phylum Chordata; class Actinopteri; order Perciformes; family Anarhichadidae; genus Anarhichas; species Anarhichas minor. Next base: position 2,881,087 of record NW_027466487.1, on the reverse strand, counting down.
AAGACAACATGAAGGCGCTTCATCTCCTGTTTGCAGATCCCTTTGTTCACAGTTTGCCTTACAATAAACCATTTAAACACACAGCCGATGCTTCCTTTGAGGCCACTGTGACATTTTTAAAATGACTATTGTAGAGACAGAATAGATATTTATTACCCTCACACATCATATATGCATGCAAAGGTTATGCCTTTACAACTTCAGATAATGCGTCATCAAGGAAGTAAAAAGTATTTCAGAGGATCTCTGTTAGTCAAGGCCTCTCTGTTCTTTCTGTACGAAGAAAGAAACAGTGCACAAGATAACAGATAACAAGACACCTGGATACTAAACTAATTAAAATCATCTACTGAAACTACAGTTTGGTGTCTGCACTTTCAGGACTTACATTCTTTAAACCTTCACATGAGACTATGACATATTTTCCCATTACATTCCACTCTTTTGATTATACAGTAATCACACAATATAGTAAAAATATGTTATAAGGACATTTCAATAACAACAGAAGTATTACCCCAAAATATGATTTTAAAATACATCATCATGTGAGATGTCTGAAGAAAAACTGTTTTTGTGAGATAAAGGATCTCTGGTTGTTTTAAGCCAGCAATACAATACAATAAACACAAAAGAATAAAAAGATAAAAACCAAAAAGAACTGTCTTTAGACCTGAGCATCAAAATCATCATCGACAGTGTCGCTGTCGAAGTTGTCCGCACAGTCAGTAATAGGGAACAGGTCAAGTAGTTGGTCGTTAGTTGCCACACGAGTATACATAGTCATCCGTTTGTCGAAGAGCTGAGAGATCATGTGTCTGAGCAGTGGGATTACGCAAAGTACAAATACAAAGAAAGCACATAGGATAATGGCAGCTTGTATCAAAATCCCCTTCCATGAGTACCATAAATCTGTAAGCCAGTCTGGAGGCGGAGTACCATCTTTAACCATAGCTTCCTGTATTTCAGTGATGTTGCGAATCGCTTGTGCAATGATATGACCATCAGCGTCGTTTTCTAGAATAAAAGTACAACAGTATTCCCCAACAATAGCACAAACGCCACCCTGTGATGCAGTCAGTTGATCTAAAACCATTCTATTTTGCATAATAGACGTGGATTAATGCATCTGGGTTGTTGTCAAGCCAATCATGTTTCAAGGTTTTTACTGCGGTGCGTCTGGTACGGTTATGCGTTGTTGAGTTGTCATTGTCTGGGTCAAAAGTCGTGTTATTGTGCTGGTCGTGGTCGCTCTTCATCTGTTTGTGGTGCCATAAAAGAAAAGGTAATAAAAAACATAACCCAATGACCACAAATAAACAATAAGTGAAACGAGTCCCCCCCACTCTCCTCAGTGGGCTCCAGGGGCGTTGTCGTTCCATGGTGAAAGAGTGCAAACAGCCAACCAAGTTAGTATGGAGTTCACCCGAGCAACTGGTTTGTGTGAGCAGTTCTGCTTGTGTTGACACCGTTGAGGTTTCCACAAAACTGTCAGAGTCACTGTTATCCTGCCACTCTTTTTGGTCCGCTCAGACAGATTGAATAATACAGAAATAAAATGAAAACGAAACAAGCAATAATATGAATATAGCTATAATGAAAAAAAATGCGTTTTTCGTCCTTTTGTAGAGGACCTGACCGTGCTCCTTTTCTTGTGTTTGTTGGCATAAACACGTGTCGAGAGGGGCTCTTCCAGCCGTCTTTCTTGCGTGGCATCAGCGTTGGGACAGTTAACACAGATCACGCAAGCGTCTGTCGGTCAACTGCCCGTTGTGATTCCGTCCGTGATCACTGCATCTCCTCTGTTGGTGGCTCCGTCTGTCCTTCCTCCCTCGGTGGTGCCTGTTGGCTGACACTTGTTGTAGGTGCGAGCTCACCTGTAGCTTCAGTTGGTGCGTCTCCTGGTTCTGGAACCTTCTTGCAGTGGGACGCGTGGACCCAAGTTGCCCTCTCAGCTACTTTGACAGCCGTCTGAGTGACGATGAGGACCTGAAATGGACCCAGCCAGCGTCGTGAGTTCCAGTGCTTCCTTCTGAAGTCTTTCACCACCACGAAATCACCAGGTTTCAGCTTGTGGAGAGGTCCTTCAGCTGGCCTCGGGAGAGCGGCAATCACCTGTTGTCTTATGTTAGATAAAGCAGAGGACAATTGTGCACAATATGTTAACATTTCATGTTCGCATAAGGCGGTTGAGGGAAGTGGCGCCCCTGGTGCTTCAGTTCCTACATGAGGAGGAAAACCAAACAGTATCTCAAAAGGACTCAGATTGCTTCGTGTTCGTTTTCTCATTCCCATGTACATCAGAACTAGAGGCAGAGCTTTTGTCCAAGGCAGACCTGTGTCAGCACAACATTTCACTAACTTGGTCTTAAGTGTACCATTTTCTCGTTCCACAGCGCCACCACTGGCTGGATGGTAAGCACAGTGTGTTCTTAAGTCGATACCCAAGTATGCGCTTAGTTCTGTAATGGCCTGATTGACAAAATGAGACCCGAGGGTTCCGTGCTTTTACTCTGCTTACCACCCATCTTTCAGGCGTGGACACGTTAACGTTATCTTAAAAAACAATATAGTCGTCACTACAAAGCGTAAGTTTCTTTACCGAAGGAAAAAACTATTGCAAAAACCTTATTTGAAGTTCACGTTAAGTTAGTTTATCACGATTCTTATCCTATCAGTTTCGTTAGTAGAATTCACGTATTGGATAATTTAACAACGATCTTACATCAAACATATTACAATTGTAGTCAAGCGATCTGTGTTACGATCTCAAAATGGTTTTATTCTGAGTTAAATCATCACCATATAACACAATCCTGTCTCCTACGTAAAAGCGTGTAATAGTGATACGTCAGAAAACGAAAAGGGAGTTTACATGAACCATTCGTAAAACAAAACCACAAACGTCAAAAACAATTGTGTTACCCAAATAATAATGACTACTTGATCATTCATCTGTGTCTGTTAAATTATACGATCTTAGTATAATTTTACAATTACTTTTACAATTGGAATTTTAACTTCCTTACCCGATATTGTAGAAATTAATTCTTTGTCGTTGAATTTGCGTGCCGTCAATCAGAAACTCCTCGGTTTCCGCCGGCTCTCTCTTCTCTTGTCTAAGGAGGTATTGAGACAGGAAACGTCAGTTATTGAACCTGGAAAGGCCTTTTCTCCGGACGGTCCCCCTGGAGCATGATGGACGGTCAGCGAACCCTGCCGACAACACCAAGTTTGTTGTGGAATATTTCTTATGACTAGTCGGGAGAAGAAAGTGAAGGTTTTCAATCAATATAAAGTAAACAGAGTCTTGATGAACGATCAAAGTTTGTAAAGTCAATTTATTTGCTTGCAAGCAAAGAGAACAGTCTCACAGACACATTGCAGTGATCTGTGAGAGTGCTCTGCCTAAACAGTCACAATGCATGGACATTTATGCTCAGACAGCTTCCTGTTATCTGCTTAGCTAACAAGAATACACAAAGGAGAACACAAATAAAAACAGGTCATCCTTCGAGCCTTAGTATACTTCATTTAAGACAACATGAAGGCGCTTCATCTCCTGTTTGCAGATCCCTTTGTTCACAGTTTGCCTTACAATAAACCATTTAAACACACAGCCGATGCTTCCTTTGAGGCCACTGTGACATTTTTAAAATGACTATTGTAGAGACAGAATAGATATTTATTACCCTCACACATCATATATGCATGCAAAGGTTATGCCTTTACAACTTCAGATAATGCGTCATCAAGGAAGTAAAAAGTATTTCAGAGGATCTCTGTTAGTCAAGGCCTCTCTGTTCTTTCTGTACGAAGAAAGAAACAGTGCACAAGATAACAGATAACAAGACACCTGGATACTAAACTAATTAAAATCATCTACTGAAACTACAGTTTGGTGTCTGCACTTTCAGGACTTACATTCTTTAAACCTTCACATGAGACTATGACATATTTTCCCATTACATTCCACTCTTTTGATTATACAGTAATCACACAATATAGTAAAAATATGTTATAAGGACATTTCAATAACAACAGAAGTATTACCCCAAAATATGATTTTAAAATACATCATCATGTGAGATGTCTGAAGAAAAACTGTTTTTGTGAGATAAAGGATCTCTGGTTGTTTTAAGCCAGCAATACAATACAATAAACACAAAAGAATAAAAAGATAAAAACCAAAAAGAACTGTCTTTAGACCTGAGCATCAAAATCATCATCGACAGTGTCGCTGTCGAAGTTGTCCGCACAGTCAGTAATAGGGAACAGGTCAAGTAGTTGGTCGTTAGTTGCCACACGAGTATACATAGTCATCCGTTTGTCGAAGAGCTGAGAGATCATGTGTCTGAGCAGTGGGATTACGCAAAGTACAAATACAAAGAAAGCACATAGGATAATGGCAGCTTGTATCAAAATCCCCTTCCATGAGTACCATAAATCTGTAAGCCAGTCTGGAGGCGGAGTACCATCTTTAACCATAGCTTCCTGTATTTCAGTGATGTTGCGAATCGCTTGTGCAATGATATGACCATCAGCGTCGTTTTCTAGAATAAAAGTACAACAGTATTCCCCAACAATAGCACAAACGCCACCCTGTGATGCAGTCAGTTGATCTAAAACCATTCTATTTTGCATAATAGACGTGGATTAATGCATCTGGGTTGTTGTCGAGCCAATCATGTTTCAAGGTTTTTACTGCGGTGCGTCTGGTACGGTTATGCGTTGTTGAGTTGTCATTGTCTGGGTCAAAAGTCGTGTTATTGTGCTGGTCGTGGTCGCTCTTCATCTGTTTGTGGTGCCATAAAAGAAAAGGTAATAAAAAACATAACCCAATGACCACAAATAAACAATAAGTGAAACGAGTCCCCCCCACTCTCCTCAGTGGGCTCCAGGGGCGTTGTCGTTCCATGGTGAAAGAGTGCAAACAGCCAACCAAGTTAGTATGGAGTTCACCCGAGCAACTGGTTTGTGTGAGCAGTTCTGCTTGTGTTGACACCGTTGAGGTTTCCACAAAACTGTCAGAGTCACTGTTATCCTGCCACTCTTTTTGGTCCGCTCAGACAGATTGAATAATACAGAAATAAAATGAAAACGAAACAAGCAATAATATGAATATAGCTATAATGAAAAAAAATGCGTTTTTCGTCCTTTTGTAGAGGACCTGACCGTGCTCCTTTTCTTGTGTTTGTTGGCATAAACACGTGTCGAGAGGGGCTCTTCCAGCCGTCTTTCTTGCGTGGCATCAGCGTTGGGACAGTTAACACAGATCACGCAAGCGTCTGTCGGTCAACTGCCCGTTGTGATTCCGTCCGTGATCACTGCATCTCCTCTGTTGGTGGCTCCGTCTGTCCTTCCTCCCTCGGTGGTGCCTGTTGGCTGACACTTGTTGTAGGTGCGAGCTCACCTGTAGCTTCAGTTGGTGCGTCTCCTGGTTCTGGAACCTTCTTGCAGTGGGACGCGTGGACCCAAGTTGCCCTCTCAGCTACTTTGACAGCCGTCTGAGTGACGATGAGGACCTGAAATGGACCCAGCCAGCGTCGTGAGTTCCAGTGCTTCCTTCTGAAGTCTTTCACCACCACGAAATCACCAGGTTTCAGCTTGTGGAGAGGTCCTTCAGCTGGCCTCGGGAGAGCGGCAATCACCTGTTGTCTTATGTTAGATAAAGCAGAGGACAATTGTGCACAATATGTTAACATTTCATGTTCGCATAAGGCGGTTGAGGGAAGTGGCGCCCCTGGTGCTTCAGTTCCTACATGAGGAGGAAAACCAAACAGTATCTCAAAAGGACTCAGATTGCTTCGTGTTCGTTTTCTCATTCCCATGTACATCAGAACTAGAGGCAGAGCTTTTGTCCAAGGCAGACCTGTGTCAGCACAACATTTCACTAACTTGGTCTTAAGTGTACCATTTTCTCGTTCCACAGCGCCACCACTGGCTGGATGGTAAGCACAGTGTGTTCTTAAGTCGATACCCAAGTATGCGCTTAGTTCTGTAATGGCCTGATTGACAAAATGAGACCCGAGGGTTCCGTGCTTTTACTCTGCTTACCACCCATCTTTCAGGCGTGGACACGTTAACGTTATCTTAAAAAACAATATAGTCGTCACTACAAAGCGTAAGTTTCTTTACCGAAGGAAAAAACTATTGCAAAAACCTTATTTGAAGTTCACGTTAAGTTAGTTTATCACGATTCTTATCCTATCAGTTTCGTTAGTAGAATTCACGTATTGGATAATTTAACAACGATCTTACATCAAACATATAACAATTGTAGTCAAGCGATCTGTGTTACGATCTCAAAATGGTTTTATTCTGAGTTAAATCATCACCATATAACACAATCCTGTCTCCTACGTAAAAGCGTGTAATAGTGATACGTCAGAAAACGAAAAGGGAGTTTACATGAACCATTCGTAAAACAAAACCACAAACGTCAAAAACAATTGTGTTACCCAAATAATAATGACTACTTGATCATTCATCTGTGTCTGTTAAATTATACGATCTTAGTATAATTTTACAATTACTTTTACAATTGGAATTTTAACTTCCTTACCCGATATTGTAGAAATTAATTCTTTGTCGTTGAATTTGCGTGCCGTCAATCAGAAACTCCTCGGTTTCCGCCGGCTCTCTCTTCTCTTGTCTAAGGAGGTATTGAGACAGGAAACGTCAGTTATTGAACCTGGAAAGGCCTTTTCTCCGGACGGTCCCCCTGGAGCATGATGGACGGTCAGCGAACCCTGCCGACAACACCAAGTTTGTTGTGGAATATTTCTTATGACTAGTCGGGAGAAGAAAGTGAAGGTTTTCAATCAATATAAAGTAAACAGAGTCTTGATGAACGATCAAAGTTTGTAAAGTCAATTTATTTGCTTGCAAGCAAAGAGAACAGTCTCACAGACACATTGCAGTGATCTGTGAGAGTGCTCTGCCTAAACAGTCAATGCATGGACATTTATGCTCAGACAGCTTCCTGTTATCTGTAAGCTAACAAGAATACACAAAGGAGAACACAAATAAAAACAGGTCATCCTTCGAGCCTTAGTATACTTCATTTAAGACATAAGATATTTTTACTGTCCTAATTATGAGATATTTCAAATTAAAACTCATACATTTGAATCGAGAAAATATCTAATAAATGGATATTTGAAGTGTAATAAAAAGTATTTTCTCAATAAGTCCAGAAAATGACTGATATGTATGTGTTGAGGACATCGTTGACTCCACCCATAATGAATATTAGATATTTTTACTGTCCCAATTAAGAGATATTTCAAATTAAAAGTCATATATTTGTACCCAGAAACGGGTACATTTCTGAATATTTGAGGTGCTATAAAAAGTATTTTCTCAATAATTCCAAACAATGACTGATGCATATAAGTTGAGGAAATCTCTGACTACACATATACAGAAAATTAAACATTTTGACTGTGGTAATTAAGAGATTTTTTAAAGTAAATGTTCTACATTTGTTCCAAGAAATATCCAATAACTGAATATTTGAAGTGTTTCCTCAATAATTCCAAACAATGGTTAATGTATACAGGTGCATCTCAATGAATTAGAATATCATCGAAAAGTTAATTTATTTCAGTAATTCAATTCAAAAAGTAAAACTCATATATGATATACTGTAGATTCATTACACACAAGGTGATATATTTCGAGTGTTTATTTCTTTTAATGTTGATGATTATGGCTTACAGCTAATAAAAACCCCAAATTCTGTATCTCAGAAAATTTGAATATTACATAAGACCAATTTAAAAAAGTTTTTTTAATACAGAAATGTTGGCCTACTGAAAAGTATGTCTATGTACAGTATAAAGTATGTACTCAATACTTGGTCGGGGCACCTTTTGCATGAATTACTGCATCAATGCGGCATGGCACGGAGGCGATGAGACTGTGGCCCTGCTGAGGTGTTATGGAAGCCCAGGTTGCTTTGATAGGGGCCTTCAGCTCATCTGTATTGTTGGGTCTGATGTCTCTCATCTTCCTCTTGACAATACCCCATAGATTCTAACTTAAACTCAAATTATAACTTATACCAGGTACCATGACCCCATGCTCATGTAGGATTGTGTTTCCGGGGTCATAAGTCCCAGCCATAGATAACTGCTGCCATCTGTTGGCCAAAACAAGTCCATGCAGAAATAAAATCCTTCTTTCTCAGTCTGCTGAAAACTGCATAGCTCAATGCTAGTAGCACTTACAGTGATTCTGACTGATTGTGAAGAAACTTCAGTGTTGCCGTTCAATAGAGACTAAAACCATACATGTACTCCCAATGGTTCAATAAGAGCTGTCAGTTTACTTTGGGTACGCGGTTGATAGGCGTTTTAGGCAAATTATGCAGGAGTGAGAAGAGGTTAAAAAATCTCTTCATTACCACAGTAAAGATTTTTCTGTATATGTGTGGTCAGAGATTTCCTCAACTTATATGCATTAGTCATTGTGTGGAATTATTGAGAAAATAGTTTTTATAGCACCTCAAATATTCAGAAATGTACCCGTTTCTTGGTACAAATGTATGACTTTTAATTTGAAATATCTCTTAATTAGACAGTAAAAATGTCTAATTTTCAGTATGGGTGGAGTCAACGATGTCCTCAACACATGTATATCAGTCATTGTCTGGACTTATTGAGAAAATACTTTTTATTACACTTCAAATATTCATTTATTAGATATTTTCTCGATTCAAATGTATGAGTTTTAATTTGAAATATTTCCTAATTGGTACAGTAAAAATGTCTAATATTCAGTATGGGTGGAGTCAACGATGTCCTCAACACAGACATGTCAGTCATTGTCTGGACTTATTGAGAAAATACTTTTTATTACACTTCAAATATCCACTTATTAGATATTTTCTCAATTCAAATGTATGAGTTTTAATTTGAAATATCTCTTAATTAGGACAGTAAAAATGTCGAATATTCAGTATGGGTGGAGTCAACGATGTCCTCAACACAGACATGTCAGTCATTGTCTGGACTTATTGAGAAAATACTTTTTATTACACTTCAAATATTCATTTATTAGATATTTTCTCAATTCAAATGTATGAGTTTTAATTTGAAATATCTCTTAATTTGGACAGTAACAATGTCTAATTTTCAGTGTGGGTGGAGTCAACGATGTCCTCAACACATACATATCAGTCATTGTCTGGAATTATTGAGAAAACTGTTTTTATTACACTTCAAATATTCATTTATTAGATAGTTTCTCGTTTCAAATGTATGACTTTTACTTTGAAATATCTCTTAATTGGTACTGTCAAAATGTCTAATTTTCAGTGTGGGTGGAGTCAACGATGTCCTCAACACATACATATCAGTCATTGTATGGAATTATTGAGAAAAATATTTTTGTAGCAGCTCAAATATTGTGATATTAGCCTTTTTTTGTCCTGAACATATATGCATTAGTCATTGTGGGGAATTATTGTGAAAAACATTTTCATAGCACCTTAAAAACACCTTAAAAATTTGCCATTTGAAGATATAAATTCAGTTCAGAGTTTTTGCTTTGTAAAACATCTTAATTGACCGTCAGTCAGGTATTATTAATTTCCAGCAACCCTCAAATCAAAGAATAAATACACTTTACGCACAATTTAGGTGTATTTTCCCTTTAACTCACGAGATGATGGTATCATTTTTTATACTTATTGGAATATAATTCATTTAATCTCATTTCATTATGCAATATGTCTACTTTGTTGGCATCTTATTTTGAAAACCGGATGTTCGTCTGTAGAAAACCGGAAGTTTTCACGTTAATCTTTCCGCTAACTTTGCAAAATCCTTCGCTCGCTCCCGTCCTGTGCCGTTTGGTTGCGTTTACCGTAAGTTTCAGCGTATAGGTGCACTACAATTTAAGTGTCTGCTAAGTTGACCACGGAGATCTGAGCGTCTGCTGACTTGACCGCAGTGAACAAGCAGACGTGCAGTTACTAAATGCACTGATGTCCGCACAGACAACCACAGCGGGTTGTGTACAGACAACCATATTGTCTGTTTGTCTATGTTTTGGTGACAGTGGTGACCAAACCCTCCATTCGTGTTTCTGGAGTGAAGAATCAGACTTTTTTTTTTTTACTGTTGTAAACTACAGGTGAATTCAAGTAGGCTACTTTTGAAGAATGGTGTTCAAGATCTTTACTTTAATTCATTAAGTGCTGTTTTTTGTTCTCTGGGGTCCGTACAAATGAAACACCTGGCTGATACCGACTAAATTACTTAAAAAAAGACTTTGAATAACATCAGTGTGCTTGATATCGAGTGCCTTCAATAGAACTAGATTTTAAAGTGGTCCTATGTGGCTCCATTTTGAAATACCTGCGGTGTAGAGTGTTTATCTCCTTCTCATTCGCTGCGTAGAAGGTGAAAGAAAGGAACAGCTTGATCATGTGGAAATATTAATTTGTAGTGATGATGTATAATGTGAAAAATCTATATATAAAGTAAAATACAAGGATTGATGCTGTACAATTAAAGCTGTCTATTTACAATTAATATTCACCTGATGGATTTTGAATATTGAATATTCAGTCTCACGTCAGCTCTGTTTTGATCCCTACTAATTCCTGTGGGAAAATCTTCACCCGCTACTCACAAACCTTGCTGGCCATGTGGTGCTGGTCAGGTAGAGTACAGTGGCTTTAATAGAGCATTCTTCCTCAAGCTGGTAGCTGTGGCTGGTAATGAGGATGAGAGCAGAGTTGTGTGCCAGAAAACTAAGCAACAATCAGCCGAAAGACGATAAAAGACTCCAAAGAACTGAGGAGTACTGCAGAGTTGTTTTATCTTTCTATGTGTGTTTTTTTTAAACAAAATCTTTTTCATTACACAGTCATTTGATGAATTGGTCATATATTCATAATTGCAGCTTAAGTTTAAATTTCATGTAAGAAAGAAAATGTCATCACACAGCTGTTGAGCCAAACATTCCTTTATAAAAGAAGTTCACATGTTTAGTGAGACACGTTAATATGATGAGTCTGCATTAAATGGCAATGCCCCGTCCCCAGTTTCTTTAAACGAAACATACCACAGCTGACGAATAGCCATTAATGTCTTATGTTTGAAACAAACTGTATTTTCAAAATGTAAATATAAATGTAAGCAAAAAAGCAATACTACCACTTAAGCAAATAAAACGGTGTTTAGTATTAGAACTTTGTGCAACTTCACTTCAAACTGTTATGAGTCACATTCACAAATAAGAAACATGCAAAATTTAACAAGTTAAATTAAATTCACCAAGAAAAGCAATAAGCAAACAAACAAACAACAAAAAACTCTTTTGGGTAGTGAACACCAGTTCAAATTTATTGAAGTGAGTGAAGCTTTTCTGCCGCCCTAAAAAACAGAAAATAATAATAACAAATAATGAATAAACTGTTAATTTGATCAAGATACCACACTCAACCCAATACCAACAGTAAAGCATACAGTAAGACAATGATAGTCAGACAACCACTAATGAGTCGAGGCTAATGTACATTTTTTTTAAACTATAGTTTCATACTAATGTGAATTAGCCTTCAGATAGTAATGTGCATTCAATTCAAACCCTAATCTAGATCGTCTCATTTACTAGAGTGTCAGAAAGGTTTGATAATGCAACGCACTTACATTATATCAAACTCGCTTGTCTTCTTTTCCCCCATTCCACCTCATCTCATCTCATGAAGGTGCCCAAGATCTCTCTGGTAAGATAGTATACAAACACAACTCAATGTAAACAGCAGTTATCATGTATAGAGGATGTCACCATAAAACTGAATAGCAACAATACTTACTGCCGCCATCAGGACAATGGGGTGATCGGGCAAGAATTCCGGCTTCTTCCTGGCCTCAGGACAATTTGCCAGACCAATTAAAAAATCTCTTGTGTAAGATATGCTGCCTATGAAAACATATATATATACATATTAAACAACATTACAAGAGTTCAAATCAGGAAAATCTAAAGAAAGACTAAATGTATTTTGCACCTTTATCTTAGTGCGACATTAAACTTAAGTTATAAAAACAGGATTAAGCACTATGTGACCGGTGAACATGTCCTGTTACTGAACACGGCTAATTCAGTGTTTGATGCAATTTGCTGTTTTGTTTTATGCCTGTTGCACATTTCTTTTGTGTGAAACTTTATATGCCGACATCTTGGCTAGGACTATACATTGAATGAAAGTAGTTGTTATTCTGTCAATGCATGGGCCATTTGCCAAGCCACTACTGTAACCAACAATAACCTCCCGGCTGAAAGTAAACACAGAAGCATTACAATAAAAGCCCCCAGTTTCCAGATGAGCAGAAACATATAGATCCCATTTGTCATTAAAACACTTTGTGTCTTACCTTTTTTCTGTTTGTAGAGGTTGACAATCTTGTAGAACTCCTCTATCCCAATTGTGGTCTATCAAGTTCAACGTTAGAATAGTTTTAGAAAACCTAAATTTGTCTAAATCTTCACTGCTTAACAAGCAGATGATGAGCTGAAATGATTTGTTGGTCGAAAGAAATTGAAAATGTTGCAACCCTAAAATATTGTATCTTACCTCTCGATACTCTTCTTCGATCAGTGCCTGGGCACATGTAGCAGCATTTATTTTGGGCTCTAAATGAAGTGATACAATTCTCATATAAGCGCGCCATTATATGGACACAATACATTTAAAATCAACACCTTTGATATTCCGATACGTTTAAACCAAGTGGTGCAGACTGCTTACCAATGCCAAAAGGGATGCAGCGGCGCAGGGGTCTGGCAGGCTCCAGATGTTTCTGGAAGATTCTTCTCCTGGATACCTCCATCCTGGTGTCAGTGATCTACTACACTCTGCAAGGGCTACACCGAGTAGTGCTGTAGTGACTACGGGCAGACACTTCAATATTTTAGAAATCAGTGCTTTGAAGAGTGGAGTTTGCAGACCATTAGGGGTCCTGTAACGTTATGGTGTTAACTCTTTAATTAAAGTCTGAGAATGTATTAGGATTACTATTTAGATGACAGATTTCAATTGATCTGACCAAATTCACTAGAGAAGTATGAAATAAAGTGTAAAAAACATAAAAATATATAAATTAGCTAGTGCATAAGTATCTTACATAATTAATGTGAGTATCCATGAGCTATGCTGATTAGAAACAGGCTAATAATACCAGGAGTGTAGCTTAACAGCTAACGTGAGCAACTCAACACAATCGCTTCTAACTTGGCAATTAACCTCGTTTAAGTAAGGTTAATTGCAAATTAATTCAACATAAATTAATGAACACAAGTCAACGAATATTTAACGGTCGTAACTGACGATTGTAATAACATTAAGGCCACAAAATAAGACTTTCAAAAAGTTAACGTTGAGTGATGACAAACGCAGCTCGTCAATGCTGCAGAAGTTTGAACTCTGCGAAACCATCATTCAAGTCAGCAACATGGGCCAAATAACTCGTACCGGAAAGTTACGAGTTCTCCACGAAGTCATTGCACTTTAAATAGAGGAGATTTTAGGATAAATTGTTCACCTGTAGTTCTAAACAGCTCCTTCGGTGTGGTGGTCCGCCTGCAGTGATCACCTCACTGGTGTCATGGTAGTCAAGTTAAAACCAGTTTCCGGTTAACGTTTTTCAAAATAAAATGTTTTTTTTAATTTTATTTTTTTAAGTACGTATAAGCCCATTGTCAACATTGTCAGACAGTAGAGGAAACACTTTGTGTATCAACCCGTATGAGCACACGGCACTTGTGGCTTGTTTTTGATATTGAACATTGTAAATGTGGTCGTCTTGGATAGGTTTTACCCATAGACTGTATATAAGGGTTGTGTCAGTGTGTTTGCAATGCTGCAGTAGGAAATATGAAACTACTCTAAAATTGTCAGAATATTCACCAACCGCAATGTATTACAATATCTATGTGTTTATAGTTACCTTTTGGATATGATGCTGAGATTCTTGCTGGAGTGAATATGGCACCTGTTCTTTCAGAGACTGCTAAAAGGTTGGGAATGAAACTCACATGCTGCACTATTATCTAATATACTGGATTATACATGAGTTGAATATATTGTTAGGTTTATGACATTTTCTTTGCTTTACACCCAAAGATAAATATGTATAGATGCATAACGATGCATGTGTGTTAAGTCCATCTAACTGGAAACGCAAGAGGAAACAAATCTCCTTCAATCATGTTCATTTCTCTCTTTTATTAGAGGGAAATATAACTTAAATATTTGAAATACACATTACAGATTATCACCGTGATCCCTCATGCAAGTGATTATTGTATTTTACAAATCTTGCTATTGGACTGATGAGTTTTATAAAAAGGGCAAACACTGTACACCCCAACTTAATTCTAATACAGAAAACCACTTAAGGGTATCCCATTAAACCTAATCTTAACAGCTGTCAGTAACTCATGGTCTTTGATTGGTGATTAACCAGAAAGTTATATACATACGGTTAACATGGTAAACAAAATTTAATTTAAATTGTATGTGACAGATCTGTGAAGAAAAATTGACAATTCAAAAGGTATGCATTTTTTATGAAAACAATACTTTTCACACCAGCCACATAAGAGTAAAATGCAATGCACATACATTGTTTGCAACACTATGTTGGAAGTTGAATCAAACAAAAACATGTCTCGATTGAGAAAATGAGAAAAACAAAAATCTAGTGCTTCACTTTAGGATGAGTATAGAATACAACACCCATTGTCAGACTATATTACCTGAACACAATTTAAAAAATGAAAAGAAAGCACTAAGAAAAAATATATAGCTAAACTCACACAAAGCCATGCCGTACAAAAAGTCAAAATGAAGATCATATCAAAAAGAAAGAAAGGCCCATTTCTTCCCTTAAATCAACTCGGTATATGTCCAAACTACACTGCTAGGGCATGCAAGGTGCCATGAAAAGATGAGTCTCTTTCACACAATTAATAGCTGGATTTTTCTCGGACCTATGGGTCTTCCACTCAGTTCCTCAACTGCTGTTACCGCCTCCTGACGAGACTCAAATACTGCAGTCGCGGTGCCAGTCGATTTTCCAGTCTGGTCAAACTGGAGTGTGACTGATCCAGGCATGATGCGAAATCCGTAGCAAAAGTCATAGATTTCTTCACTTCTGATTTGAAATGGTAAGTTAAGCAGCTTAACGCAGGCGGTACCGTCAAAATGCTGCACTGGGGGAGCGAAGCCACCACCAACACCATTACCCCTGTCTTGTGGGGCGTAAGGGCCGACTGCATAGGGCTCATAACCACAGCCTCCATAGGCGTGAGCCTGTGTATTAGCCATTGGTATATTACCATCCGGAGGAATCCTAAAGCCAGGATTTTCTGTGTCACCGGGGCGGTAGGATGCCTCGCTTCCTCTGCCCGAGTATCGCTCTCCTCCTGGCAGCGGCTCTTGCACAACTGGCTCTTGCACCAGCGGCGGCTCAACACCCAACTGCCGCATCTGAGAACGTGAAATACATTTCAGTATGACTTCTGACCCAAGAAACCGGTGTCTATTGAGCGAGAGTGCACTCATAGCCTCCGCCTCGGACCCGAAGAGAACCAAAGCCTTCCCAACTCCAGCACCTTCATGGTCACGCAGCACAAACACCTTGTCCTCCGTGATATTAAACCAAAGGAAGAAGTCTATGATCTCAACTTTCCGCACATCAAATGGTAGGTTCCGCACAAACAGACACACTTTCTCCGAGTCATACGACGGCGGCTGATCTTGACACATTTCAGAGTTTCCAGGAGGTCCGGCAGCCACGCTCTGAGATTCCAGAAGGGCGATCATTTTTTCTCTTGAGATTGGCCGTGTGAGGATCTGTCGGTTGAAAAACGGCCTTTTTTCAGGAGATAAGGCATCACAATAGTCACGCAGATTCTTGAACAGCACAAATGTGGATCTAGTTCTTCTCCCATCACTGCCAATTAAGTACAGGATCTGGTCATCCTCAAGCTTTGCAGTATGAAAAAGCCTTTTTATGTCTTCCTTTTCAGCGGTATACGACAGATTTTCTACCACAACGCAGTACTCGTCATCAGAAGCAGCACCACCAGGACTCTGGAAAGCTGATTGTGGCCTCAGAGGAAGTGGATTTCTTTGCGGGCGAATAGGTGATCGGTCCCTTTCTAAGCCATCTGTAACCCTGCGCCAATCTTCTTTTGTTGTTGGAGTAATCTCCACATACCTGGAGCCAATGTATCCCCGGTCCCTCTTCATGGCTTCATTTGCATCCTCTCTTGTTGCAAATTTGACCAGACCTTTCCCATTTTTATAACCATTTCCATTTTTCAATAAGATAATTTCATCAATAAGTAAACCAAGGAAAAAGTCATGGACTTCCTTTTCGGTCACGGAGAAAGGCATTCCTTTCAGGAACACGTGCACAAAGTCATTATTGTCTGAAGCCTTCTGGTGGCGGAGGGGAGAATAATCCGATCTGCTAACTGATCTCCTGCCCACCTCGGGGTCCACGGATCTTCTGGCGCGTCTTGCGTTCTCCTCAAGTCGCGTCTTTGGATCGAGCTCCAAGTTTGATGTACTTTTTTCAAGCATGTTCTGCATCTCTGCTTTACTACTTAGTAGCAACGCAACAGGTGACCCCTTAATGCAACCTCCTGACCGCGTCATGGCTCTTCTTGCGTCTTCGTCCGAAGCAAAGATAATGAAAGCTTCATCTCGCTCCCCACCAATTATATGCACCCCTCCATCAGGAATTTTGAGGCCAGTGAAGAACTTGCGAATATCCTCAGAACCTGCTGAGACCCTTAGTCCCTGTAAACGGATGACGACCTCCATACTGAAGTACAAACAACAGCACCTGCGGACAGAGGGGTATAGAACAGCATTATTGCCAACAGAGCTTTTCTAGCTCAGCGTCCACTTCCTGGCATTCCAATATAACGCCACTGAACTGGAATAGCAATGTGAGACAAAAGACATCAGAGACAAAGGAAACCTGTGCAATCAGTGTCCACAACAATCCCTTTTACAACTGAGAAGGAATTCAAATGTGTGAGATTGACATAACAATCGTACATATACCGTAGCTCAAGCGTGTTAAGTCCCAACCCACAATATAAACACAGAGCATCTTCCCTTTATTTTCTAACTCAAACCCAAATTGTATTCACTTCATATTCAATTAAATTCCACGCGAGACTCCAACGCTTTATCACATTAAATCGTACTCATAGTTTTGAACACACCAATGGCACACCCTTCACCAGTACATTCAAAAATGCGGTCCAACGCTGGCTTAAGAAGGACAAAAGGCAACACAATCTATCTGGCACAATCATTTCCCTATTGTCCTAAATCAATCTCATCAAGTCCTATGAAATAACACCATAGGTTAAATATTCAAATTCATCATCTACAATTCAACTAAAGCGGTAAAATTCAAGTTGATCTGAGAACCACTACTCGCTCAACAGGTTTACAAATATTAATCTTGTAATTGAAATATGATTAAATCCATTTTTAATAAAACAACATAGCTGATAAAGTTGTTGCCCGCGGAGGCTAATAGACTGAAAATGTGTCACCTCACAGAATGAGACAGTCCAGAGGACTCACAATGACCACAATTTCCCCATCTATGATCCTTCCCTATGATCCTAGTGCCAAATCCAGGTGTTGCGCAACACAATTGTAGGTCCGAGATTTTCAAGTTTACCACCAATTAGTTCCACTTATTCAACCAACAAAATGATCAACACCACCAGGTATTTTTCCAATGTATTTGGAGGGTCCTTCAGAATGGGACAGCCTTGTTGATCCATCAAAAATGAGGTCTTGAATCGCAGACTTGAAACAAGGCAGTTCTTCCAATTGGGACACAGCTACTACCCAGCAAGAAAAATATCTCCGTTACCATTAGCAGAAACTATGATCCAACCAAAGCAGCTCCGAATCGGTCACTCAACAGAACCACAAGCCAAAAAACACCAAAATTGACAATTAAAACCATTAGTACATAATCTAATTTAGTAAATGTTACTATTAGTGTGCCAAAGCCCGCTATCAGTAGTTTTGCATGGTCAAACTAAACAAATACCATCTGCTTATAGACCCTTTAACAGCCAATGTCATCAAAAATATGCCCCAGCCATACAGACGAGTTAGCAAGCTTTAAACATTGAATTAAAACTGTTAACAGCATCGAAATGTATGGTTGTTGCATGTTGTGTTGTCAGAATAAATCGTTAGGTGCCAAAACAATCTGCCTTTGCAAATCACAGTAATTATGATTTTGCTGGTAAAACAATATTCTATCTTAGGTATAATTTCCATGGCAAACACACATTCCTTCTGGGCAGTTACTAAACAAAAAATACCAGCTACAAGGGACGCACAACTCAATTTTACTGCACATTTGCAGGAGAGCGCTGAAATCGGGATGTCTTGTCACTCAAAAAGTTCATCGACTGCATCGCAACCTTGCTCTAACAAAATATCCCATTCATGGCAGAACAAACAATGTTGCGGATTGCATTGTTTGGCAACCTACACCACTGCTGCAGTCTGTTCATTCCAGAGGCTGGCGTTCTGGTTAATCCAATAGCGGCAGTGTCCCCTCTTGTTGCCCTTCCCCTGTCATGCTCTGCTCGCCTCAGCAACATTTCCTCTTCTGTATACTCTGGCACAAACGGAGAGAGTATAGTCTAGCAGTTGTTCAGCAGAAAGAGTAATCGTCTTCTCTTCAGAGCTCCTATTCATTACAGTTGGGAGCATTTTATGTGCTGTCACGTAGCCAAAACTGTCCTCCACCCAGAAGTGAACATATTTTTACTACATTCATGTTTCATAATCCTTTGTGTGCCCTGTGGAATTTTGAAAACTCATAGCTTATGAAGGCAATGCTATAATTCACAAACTACTCAGCAATGTGCCCATGGACGGTTGGGAAAATGCATTTTTAAATTGCATGAATAAGTAAAATAAAATTCATAATAATTGTGAAAAAAAAATCCTGTGATCTGTTTAACCGGGTGTGCAACGGATGCTCCACCCTATTAGAACACGAAAGACACAGTGGAAGTGGAAGTTTCTTCTCCGATACAACCTGCCACAAGGAAAACACTTTTCAGGTAATTAAATGAAGGTAAATAGTGCAGAACAGAACTGTCGCTTGGCTAGCGCTGCGCCAACGCTTTCTTCGAGGCAGTGAAGACCTTTAACCTGATGGCGTGTAGTTCGTGTACATATTATGAAATATAATCCTGCCAGCACCACTGATACAGCAAGCTGTTTTGTTACATACCTCTGAACCAAAGCCCACAATAAATTAAATTAAATATCAAATTAGATTAAATAACGGGCTGTAGCTCACTCTAACTCTTAGCCATCAGATTCAACACCATAATGCAGCAGAGAGATGACAAAATAGTGTTTGAAATGCACCCTGAATGACACAAAACCAACTAATATCACTTATTGTTGTCGCAATACGAACTTTTAATAAACACCGCACCTCGCCACTGGCATCGAAACTTCCGGGTTACTAGCGTTACTAGGCTAACGTTAGCTCTCATAGGCTAACGTATGCTAACGTTAGCTCTCATAGGCTAACGTATGCTAACGTTAGCTCTCATAGACTAGCGTTAGCCTATTGGTAGTTCGTGTCACACGTTAGCATTACTCGCTAAGAAAAACGAGCAATGGCCGGTTAGCAAATTAAGTGCGTGACATGTAGCAGCCTAAATTGGCCACCCGCGTAGTAAAATCAAATATGAAGGCATTAACTTAAACATTCACTGAATGAAAGTACCGCCATAGCTTAGTTAACGAGGTCAAACAGTAACGTTACGAAACCAAACACACATAACGTTAGCTAGCTTGACGCCATTAATACCGCCAGCATTTCATCCCAGACGCGTTACGTCACTAAACATACATCATCTGAAACTACTGTAATGTTGTGTGCAATTACACGAGGCTAAATGTGTCAGTTAACAAGGAAGGTGGTGTTTACGTCCTTCCCTTTCAAACAAAGCTCAACGAAATGTCGATGTAGCTAACGATAGCTATTGAAGCTAGCTAGGCCGCTAGCTTTAGCGTTTACTTATTTGAAGGCCAACAACGATCTGAGAATGCAATCTTTATAAATAATACCAGAGAATAGCTTGCTACCTAACCAACGACAAAAACTTACACAAACGACAAGCACAGAGACTGGTGCAAAAGCGAGATAGCGATAGGTTTTCAGATCAGTCAAGTTTGGTTTCGTGTTGCTCTCTTCTCAGAGTGCATGAGGGGGAAATGTTCTTCTTCCTCCTGCAGCCCTGTAACCCAATGTGAGAGATGGATGCCGCCACCTACTGTATCGGGGGAAGTAATATTATGACTTCATGAAGAATGTCTGTTTTGGCTATTAAAGTATGGCTATATAAATATACATGTAAATATGTACACCTGCCTGCTACTGTGTGTACCCGACCTTTCCTGTCATTCGGTGTGTCTTTTTCTACAAGAGGCTACTACCCATCAACATGTTTTCCACTGTTTCCTTGCAGTAACAAGTCCCACACTCCTCACAATACATCATGTTTCATTGGGTCCTGTTTGTCCTAGTCGAGTTAATCCTGGTTAATCCTACATTTACCTTATTCCTCACTCTGACTATATTTAGAGATATACAGAGAACCTTCTCACGAATAGCTGTAAGACAAAGTAAGAATTGCTCGAGTGTTGTGTGGTAAGCACAAAATAAATATCAAAATAATTTCATTTTGTCAGACCATGAAATTGCCTGTGGCAAAGTGAGAGTTGTATATGTGTATATTATTTTATTAGGTCGAAATACAGACCAAATGAAGTTGTTTGTATTTTGAGAAATGCATTTTTGTGACACCTTACCTGACGTTTGTTCACAAACAAGGTAGTGTAATGCTTTCAAATGTATATGTAGGCTATATATATCCATATCTATATCTATATCTATATTATATTCTGTAGGTCGCTGTAGTTGTTGATGGCTCGGACCCGCAGTGCGCTCCAGGGTTCGCGCCAGCTACGTTCCCACATCATGTGATGTTGTTGAACACAGCAGCCACAGCCAAACAGACACTGTGAGGATCAGTGTGTGGAATAAAAAGGTATTTCAGAGATATGTTCACAATCCTTCAAGCAGATCGGGTTGTCCCTCTGATTGTAATTAACCGGTTGACCCAAAATTAAGACACTTTCTGGGGGCTTGGTTTTCTTGGAGATTCGTGTTCTTGATCTCTCAACTCTTGGCTAACTATGTGAGCTCATGCTAGCTCGATAGTACCAGCATTCACCCAGGCTGAAGCTGGGGCGCAGCAGCGGAGCCTCTAGCCGACAGCTCCGTATGGATTTGACGTCGGCATACATTGTTGCTTGATGTTTTTCAAAGGGTCGATTACCGGTGATTTCGACGATGGGGGAACCTTGTGACCTTAAGCACTTCGTCAAGTAAGTACCTCGTGAACGACTGTTTTACTTATTATTAGGTTGTGGTTTAGCCATGTTACTCCACACAAGTCGGACAAAACAACACTAGCTAGCATGCTAGTAAAGCCGGGTGCAGAGACTCGAGGGTCCATCATATCCTTAAACGGAAACAAATAATCAAACCTTTCTTGCTTGTTTATTCAATTAAAACGTAACGAGCTCTCCACGAGACATGTCGTACTTTGACTTTACACCTTCGCCACCGATCATAGATCGATAGTAAAAACACAAGTTAACAACAGTAACGTTAGCGTAGTGGCCGCTAGCACAGTAGCCTAACCTAGCTTGCATTAGCTGCTAATGCTAGTGGAGTTCCGTCTTCGTTTTATAGAAACAAATTTGGTTACCTCTGCTGTGCAGCCGAAAAACCTGCCAATAGTCACACGGATTGCATTCCCAAGCATGTACTTGTTTGCTAGTCAGCGTTAACAACACGAAGTATACATTAAGCACAACACGAGCTAATGCTATCTTTAAAGATGGCACACTAGAGCTCTCTGATAGTGTTAGCTCACACACGGTAGCTTAGCTTTAACTGGTTCTGATATTTATTCTAAATCAGCGTATCAGTCGAACAGCCAACTTCATGCCATCTTACCTGCCAGATTACTACTTGTATATACGTATGATGTAGTATGACTAGTTAGGAAATCTTGATATAATAGTACACTGTATTGCTAGGTTTGCTACACATCCTCTTAACGTTACTCGCTTTCATAGTGGGTAGAACTATCCTTTTTAAAGGCCATATTTAGGCTGGATCACATTCTCCCGCACAGGCCATGCTTTAGTTAGTTTCTTAATTAGCCTCGAAACAGTCACCGTTTGTTTTCACAAAAGGGTCGATGTGTTCCTACACATAAGGCTTCATTGTACATACAGCCTTTGTTTTCTGTAGGCCATTGGCTTGCGCTTGCTTTAACGTTACATGTCTGATAATGAGATGCATGTTCTGAGCTCACCCTGCATCCATGTTGTTCATCTTCGACCATGATAGTACTACTGAGCTTTACTATTGTTGTTACTTTGTTGTAACCAAAGCGAGATATGAGGAGACTAGCAGCCCACCAAGCTGAGAAAAGGAGGGATCCTTGTTCTATCGATTACATCATTTTAAACGGTGAAACTGGTAATGTTATCTCTATCACATTGCAACGACAGATACCAGGAGTCTCAGGGAGGGAAGCCTGTGTTTTGCACCAGCCACATTGACTACTAAGCGCTGTATTTAATATGTCAACCTCTATTTGACGATGCCAAAATTACAAAAGTTCCTGACAGAGTAGCTGTAAAGTGTTGTGGACAAACCAGACTCGGTTCATTGAAACCCTATCTTTCTTTTGTCAGGTGTGGCGTCACTTTGGAGGGCTCATTTCTCTGATTTGGATTATTCTTGGCCAGCAGCCTCTTCAGGCCTACTAATCCTAGACGAGTTTCTCAATGGACACCCTGCTCAAATCAGAGATCAGGTATTAGACAGCACAAAATGCAACTCACAGTGTATGTCTTGTTCAGAGTAGTTTGATATGAAATCTAAAATAATTTTAGTGTAGTTTCCAAACTGTATTTTGTTTTGGATGCGGTCTGTGCAGATACTTTTGGCATTTATTTACTATTAAAACATCTTCATATGAAGGTCATCCCAAGCTCACGGCATTGTCATTATTTATGCACTGGTAGTTATTTTACAATTAAAACTACAAGACTATCCTCTGCAAAATGTCCGTTGTTTTCATCTGCTTTTATCCATTCATCAGGGCCAGTGACGGTAGTATACAATGATACACCTCTAAATAAAATGTGGAGATATGTAATTTATATTTCTCACATGAACAAAATTACATCATTAGTAGGAATGGAGACATTGTTTGGAGAAGTTATTCCAGGTCCTGTGATCAGGTATCAGTTTAAGTCACAATATACAAACAATGGATGACCGCAATGCTTGCTATTGGATGTTATGTTCATGTTTATTAGCTTGAAACATGAAACTGTTCTTCATTATGAATGTGGTGTAAAATACAGCTGCAACATCAAGCTAAAACGGACAGTTCTTGGCCTAGTAGGCCCAGTTCATTAATCATTTGACTGTGATCTGCTTGTTACAGAATGTCACAGCAGATGTGTCTCATTTTGAAGGTCACAGAGAGAAAAGGAAAAAATAAAATCTCAAAAGATTAAATGACCCAATTGTTGCTCAGCGCCCACATTGAGCCTACCCTAAGGAAAACACACACACTATAATAGGGCAAACGGAGGAGCAGAAACCCAACTATTCATGTTTCTTACATGTTAAATACTGGCATCTCTGTTTGTGAATTATTGGCCTCTGCGTTTTTTATTTATTTGCTGCACCAGTTGCAAGCCCAGCAATGTAGACAATTTAAGCTATATGATGTGAGTTGGAGGTTGTTTCCAGGCTTGTTTTAGCCTGGAAACAACCTACTATAACCTACTATATCTGCTGTTTACAGTTGTTCAGGGCTTTAGTTTGGTCCCCTTGAGGTCTGCTTACTTAGGTTCAGGCTTAGGAGTATACCACAGTAGTTTGAAAATTGATAGAACAGTAAGATAAGATAGACTTTATTGTCCCGAAGGAAATTTGTCTTGGAAACATACAGTAATTATGACAGAATCACAAAAAATGGTTAAATTCCTGTTCATCCCATCAATACAGAGTTTCTCGGTGTTCTCTAATGAGTAACGAAACACAAACTATTTTCTGTCAGAAAACCTCATGGGCCTGACAATACAAAGATTAAAGACGGACTGTCCTGCCTGTCATACAAACAATTATTATTTCATATGGCCTTTACTTTTTAAAATAAAATAATGTATTTCCATACAAGTATTGCAGCACTCCCAAGTCATAGCAGCCATAGTGGATTTGTGAAGAAATAATAATGCTTAATTTTTGGTCAGGGACACTTAGCCTAACCTCTGCTTTACTTTTTACAATCGTTCAACCGGTGCACCTAACTATTTCATTTTGTTGCAATAATGCATTTAACCGTTTCCTTTTGTGTCAGTTCTCACACACCTTGCTAATCTCTCATCATATTATGTAAATTGAAAATGGCAGTTTTTTAATCGCATACGCGAGCATCGGGGTGCATCATTTTTCTGCTACACCAAAGTCATTCTCCTGTTATTGAGCAAGGCGTTGGCTTTAGAACCGGAGTTGGTTCTTCAATTAATATTTTATTTTAAACTGAGCTGTTTTATCTTCCTGTCCCCAGAACAAGCAGTTTAGCACGTGGCCTCAAGTTTTGGTGGATGAAATATTCAAGAACATCAACACCATAGAGTACTTATGTACAGTTGATGAAGAAACCCCATAATAGTGATACATTTTCATGGAGAATGCTGTCCAAAAACATTCATAATGAAAAAAGCACTGTTATTCTTCTGTTTACATAAATAACAAATTTTAGATTTTATTTTTATTCAAGTTACAATGGCCACGTTCTCGCCTTTTTCAGCTATTTCATTGGATTGTTCTCCGTGTGAAGTTTGGGATAATCCAGTATATGAATTATTTGCTGTCACTCTCCATAATTTATAAATGCCAAAAGTGGTTAAGATGAAATAAAAAAATGATTCTATATATATGTATATGTGTATGTGTATGTAAACAGAGTTACAGGAGCAGGTGGTGGAAAGAGAAGACCTAACACGGTTGTAGATTGGGCAGCAGGTGTTGCGCTTCGAAGTCATTAACCATTTGGAGCAAAGACTATATGTTCAAGGGCATGTTCACATCCGTTTAGGCTACATTGAGAATTTTGGATTTGTATCCATCCTGATGTTCTTAACCCTCATCCTACCAACTGGGCTCTAGGCCCTAGAGGTATATGTTTAGTCTCTATTCTATCATTCCAATCTTTCATGACTTAGTCAATCAGTCTGTTCCTACTGACTTCATATCATTGTTTCCATATATTCTTTTAAAATAATTATTTTGAACACCAAGGTATTGGGGCCCCCAGTCAAAAGTCGCAATTGCAAATGCAGTCTATGCAGTTTTAATAGATAAAATCAAATAGATGGATAAACTGTGTGCCCTGTGTCCTAATTTAAAGAATCACATACTATCAGGGGGGTAGGGGCACCCTATCAGTATTTTTAAAGGAGACGGGCACAGATGCAGCAGACGCATTTCCTCATGTGCTCTGTCTATTTTCTTTTTAGACAACGTGCAAATTAACTAACTTTAATAAGCTAATTATTCTTTTTTTCTTCAGATGACAGTAGTTTATTCTCGGGGACCTCAGTCAGTAGTCCTTATATTTTAAATATGTTGGAAGGATGAGGGTTGGGGTTGTTGTGCTGCATGAACTGCGTAAATTGTTTTCTGTCTTTCCTCTCTCTTTCTATGTTCCCATGATGCTCTTGTGTAACTATAGAGAGGAGGGGAGTGGTGCCTCGGTAAGTTTAAACAAAATTGATGACCACGATGTCTAATTTCACGATTTTCAAAAAAACTCAAGTTACAAGTGATTTCCCTTTTATTGTAGGTGACGGTGGAGGGCCTATCCAAGGCAGCTTTAATCAAAAGCCTGTCTCCCAGAGTCATGCTATCCAACCATCTCTTGCCTAAAGGGACCAAGATGAAGGTCAACTTAGAAGATCAGGATCGTCAGAAAGTGTCCTTCAGCTTTGCACCGACCAAGAAGCCACTGCAGAGCCCGTTCTTCATCCCTGCCAGTCCTGACAAGTCTGGCGCTGAGCCTAACGCTGCCTCATCACAGTCAACCTCAGACAAAGAAGAGCAGAATACGGACAGCAAAACTGAGCAAAACCAGATACCCATGGTGCCAACAATAGCAGAGACGCCTCCTGAAACACCGGTCTGCTCAGCCACCAAACTGAAAACTGACTTACCTAAAATGCATTTCAAGAAGCAAATTCTCAGTGTCTCTGTGACTGAGGAGAAACCAACATCTTTTGTGCCAGAAGAACCTCTCTCTCCTCAATTGGAGGTTCTGCAGAAACCAACAAGTGTAACTGAATTTCCAGTACCCCAGCCTCAGAGTGTCGTCAGTGTCTGCCCCTCTGAGAATTCTCACATTGAAGCCCCTGAGACAAAGGTAACTCCTAGCATCAAGAAGCCACCTGCTTCCTCAGGAAAAGATGGAGAGAGTTCCACCAGTGCTGAGCAGGATAGTAAGGTAGACAAAAGGAAAACCAGGTCCCAATCTGATAGTGCTCCCCCTGGCTCGGAATCTGATGGAGATTCAGGCCAGATGTCTTCTTGCCGCAAATCAGTTGACTCTAAAAGTAAAAGGAACTCTGACAGCAGAAGCAAGGAGGTAAAAAAGTCTTCCTCTGGTTCACATGTGGAGGAAAAGGAAAAAAGTTCCTCTAAGCGGTCAGAGAATTATGAAAGGTCTTCTAGTTACTCCAAATCAGACCGTGATTCCAGACACGCATCCTCACGTTCATCTCGATCAGACAAAGATCGCAGAAAGTCCAGGTCTAGATCACGTTCTAGATCAAGAGGGTCGCGGACAAGTTCATCTCACTCTAGATCAGAGAGATCCCGAGGCGACAGAGGATCACGATCCGAAAGGTCTTACTATCATGAATCTGATCGAAGATCTCACCGCAGTTCTCCACGTAGAGAGAGAAGACGTTCTCGCTCTCGCACCGACAGAACTCGGGACAGCTCCGACTCAGAGGATGACCATAGGAAGACACGGACAAGGACAAGTGACTCCAGTAGATTGTCCGCCCCTTCGAGCTCACATAAAGAGTCTAAATCATCTTCCTACTCCAAATCTGAGAAAGCCTCTAAATCTGCAGATTCTCCTCACTCTTCAGAGTTGGATAAAAGAACACAATTGTCAAAGTCTGAAAGGACTTCAAAGCGACTATCGGACTCTGATTCCCAGCGCAAGTGCTCTCCTGATCTGGACTCCAGTTACCGTAAATCTAGCACCCATCACAAGTCAGAGACCAACAGCAAACCCTCTTCTTCCAGTATGCATACCCACTCTCAAACATATGAAAAACGGCAAAAAAGCAGCTCTAGCGACACTGAGGCAGATCATAAGGGAAAATCACAGGCCTCTGACAAAAGATCTGGCTTGGAGGAGAACTGTAAAAACTCACTAAAGAAAACCAGCAGGCCTGACTCGAAGCAGATGACCCCTTCTAGATCTTCTCAGAAAACCAGCGGACATGATAGACAATCAAACGACATATTTCACAGCCCTGGCGAAGCACCGCCATGTACAAACATCACAGGATCATGTTCTCAGAGTGAAAAAGAAAAATCAGTTTCCCAACAAGTTGGAACTGAACATTGTAGTCAGGATGTTAAGGAGATTGTCTCATGTACTGATAAGAGTTTGCAAGACTCGTCATCCAAGAGATCAGAAGAAGCTAAATCAGATCTTGAAGTTGAGACCTCAGCTATAACCTTAAGTGAAAGCCTAAGGCATGTAAATGCATCCCTGGAAAACTTGACCAATGTGAAGGATGGCCTCTCTTCTAATATTCAACCACATGTGAACTCAAAGGCAGCTGTCTTAAATCCATGCATTAGTGATGATGGTATAATATGCAGCCAGGACAAGAAGGTTGTTGACTGTTCGCTCGGGCCAAAGTCCTTACTTGACACAGCTGATATACCTGTCACCCACGATGTCCAGCAGAACACTAAACCAGAGACTGTTGAAGTTTTGACAGTCGACAAGCCGTGTGGAACAAGCTTGGCGCTCATATTTGATTCACCGTGTCTTGAATCTGAGGGTCAGCAAAATATGAATACTGTTAAAAAGAGCAGCAGTGCTAACAAAAGGTCCCGATGGGATATTGTCGGGCAGGACACCTTGGAGAGTGATAATTCACAGAGGACACTTTGTGCGGAGAGTACGCCTAGTGTAAAAACAGTGATCTCTGTCAAAAAAATAGAGTTTTCTAAAGACAATACCCAACAAGACATTAAAGATACTGCTCAGCAAGAAGCTGAAACACATTCCATACTGGTTAAGCAGACTGAGATCTCTCAGCAGAAAGTTGGCTCAGACAGCAGATCCATGACCGATAAATACAAAGACCAAAGTGAGCCTTCACGAGCGAGCACCAGCAATGACCACTGTGACTTAAAACTGAGTGTTCATCAAAAAGCAAACAGAGACGAGCCTCTGCGCCTAAATGATACGTCACAGGTCGACAGAGCTGCAAAGATGCAGAGTTGGAATGGCGGTGATCACGAAGACCAATCCAAGGGCAGCTCTCACAAGAACAGATTGAGTAAGAGAGCATTACTTAATCAGCATGCATTAGGAGAACAGAGCGAGGTCAGCGATAGTGACAACTCGGAGTATGACTCCGATTGCGGCGAGGCGCTAAAACGATTGCACTCTGTGGTGGTGGTGCCAAAGAATTCTTCACTAACAATGGAGTCACGTGACACTGGAGCTTCCGCATGCAGTCTAAGGAGAAGTTCAGAACTGCAGAATATGAACATCAATGAAATCCCAAATCAAGGCACACAGCAAATGCAGGGGAGTCCCTCCGCATTCACGGAGACCGGTGCTCCATGTGCTGGTGCAAACGAATTATCCCAACGCAGCATGTTGTGTCAATCCCAGAGTAATATGATCGATAGCACCAGTCACTCGGAGGGTTCCAGGTCCGTCCGTGTGCAGCCTTACGCGGCCGGTGTTATTGGTGCCCATGGCAGTGCCACAGATCACGCCCACAGCCTTGATAATTCCAGACAGTGTGAGCAAGGGCACAAACAGCATACTGTAAGCAGCAGAGGTGAAAGGATGTACTCCCATTACCAACACGATGATTTCTCCAATGCTGACAATATCAATGACAGGAACGGATTCAGCCTGGGTTGGGATTTTTCGCAATCAGAGCAGCCCAGTAGTACATACCAGCAGCCTGATAGCAGTCATGGGCCACCGATACAAAACACTAAACTGACTGAAACCCCTCTGAAGGAACAGGAGCACAGGCAGAGTAATGCCACCTGGAACCACCAATCCCCAAACACACAGACTAGCAGACAACCCTACCTCCATGTGCATGAACATTATCAGGATCTTGCAGGTGAAATTCATCCTGACTCTCTAACTAATGACCACGACGAATACAGCGGGGATAAACTATCTGACCTCAGTAAAACAGCTGTTGAATGCAGTGGACCTCACGCTCCTGGGTCATCAAGCTTCGTACAAGGGCATGAAATAAGCAGCAATAGCAGGGGCTCTGCTGTGCCGGACCCCCCTAGAGAAGACAATTTTAGACCCCACAGAGGCCGGGGCCCTCCCAAGAAGAGGCGGCCAGAGATTGAGTCTGATTCAGACAATGAGGCGGAAGCTGGGCCGGCAGGCAAAAGGGACCGTCACGGAGATGCTGACGGCACGAAGGAAAGTCATGTCAAAGCTGAGGTGCAGTGTCCAACACTCAATCTGCGAGACTTTCGAGACGGCAGTAGATGGAAAGAGTTTTCCAGGTCCAAGAAGATGCCGCCTTACTTTGACTTGATTGAGGAAAACATGTATCTGACTGAGAGGTACGTTGTTGTCCAGCCCGACAAATTGTTTTGTTCATACAAAGAATAACCTCATTACAAAAAATATTCAAGTGCTTTCAGGCTTGAGTTTTGAAAGCTTGTTTTTTTTTTTTAATGTATTTTTGCAGAAAGAAGAGCAAATCTCATCGAGATATCAAGAGGATGCAATGTGAATGCCCGGTGCTGCCCAGAGAGGAGCGTTCAAGGGGAGTGTTTGCATGCGGGGAAGACTGTTTGAACCGGCTGCTAATGATTGAGTGGTAAGTAGATTATTATACATAAACACAGCACCTAAGAATCTAGGTTAGGATATGGCCTGGAATTACAAAATACTTTTTTTTTTTTTTTTTTTAATTAGTAGTAAAGTGATTGCACAATGAGCAGAGAATCTGCCTTTATCTGATTTTCAACTACCTGACAAATGTGTTGCTTTAGCAACAGTAAAACCTAGTGTACCTAGTAAGAGCTGGATAGGAGTCAGTATAAATCATGCTGTTTAACATCCAAATTCAGTTAAGCCTGTTAAAATATGATGATTTGCAATCAAAACTTTGATCCTGTTAAAGTATATGTTTTGAACTCGGTTGTTTTGTTTTTTTCAGCTCCTCACGGTGCCTGAATGGAGCCTACTGCTCCAACCGACGCTTTCAGATGAGACAACATGCAGACTTCGAGGTTATCCTCACAGAAGACAAGGGCTGGGGTCTACGGGCAGCTAGAGACTTGGTTCCGTAAGCCACTTTTAAGTGTTTTTCTTGCCTGTAACATTACAATATTCACAAAGATAGTAGTAATTGTAGAGCGACTTACTCCGGTTTTATTGTTTTATTATATTTTTAATTCTATTTCAGAAACACCTTTGTGCTGGAATACTGCGGGGAGGTATTGGACCACAAAGAGTTCAAAACAAGGGTCAAAGAATATGCTCGCAACAAGAACATCCACTACTACTTCATGTCTCTGAAGAATAATGAGGTAAGGGATGATGTGACACATTGCATTTAATGTTAATATTTAAACTGCAATCTGGCTTAATGATTCAGGTAAAGTGGTAGTAATAGTTGACATTGCTTTATGTCCCTTCAGATCATTGATGCAACGCTGAAGGGGAATTGCTCTCGGTTTATGAACCATAGCTGCGAGCCCAACTGTGAGACCCAGAAGGTACAGGGGCAAAATATACAATACTCTTTCAGGTTAACTTCCTGAAAGCTGACTTGCCTGATGATCGTTTTTATCCCAATCCAGTGGACTGTGAATGGCCAGCTTAGAGTCGGGTTCTTCACCTCCAAGACGGTGACTGCAGGAACTGAACTGACGTTTGACTACCAGTTCCAGAGATATGGGTATTCTTCCTCTGCAGTTGTTTATCTCCACACTTGTATTTTGTGCTGTCTATGTTTGTGTTGCATGTCTGACAACAGATATTTTGTGATAATTAAATATCTTCAGATTAATGGATTAATAAAGAGTGGTTATTTACCTTTTCGTTTTCTCTTTTTCTACAGCAAAGAAGCACAGAAATGCTTCTGTGGAGCACCCAGCTGCAGAGGCTTCCTGGGTGGGGAGAACAGAGTCAGTGTCCGGGCAGCTGGAGGGAAGATGAAGAAAGACCGCAGTCGAAAGAATGCCCTCACCACGGTCAGTGCTTTCAGTCATATCTCATAGTGTGTCTTCTCATTGCTTTACATCTGGCTGCCAGTAATGCTAAAGTGGTTGCAGGTTCGTCCCTTGCCGAAACGTCTCTAAGACAATTTCTCCAAGTGAAATGTGTTATTTTTGATGATGACATCACTTTGTCCTTCCTCAGGTTGATGAGGAGCTTGAGGCGTTATTGGAGAATGGAGAAGGCCTATATGATGAGAAACAGGTGGTGGCTCTCTGCAGGCTAATGGTCCGAGTGGAAACCATGGAGCAGAAACTCATCTGTTTCAAGCTCATACAGGTATGTCCTGAGTGGTTGATGCCTGTTTTATATTGTTGGTATTTGTTATTGTCATTTGCATCAATTAATATATATGTTTGTGTGGCATAGGATACTCAAAATCCATCATGCCTGAAGCAGTTCCTGGACCATCATGGATTGTCTTTGCTGTGGATCTTCATGGTGGAGCTTTCTGAAGCTAAAGGCAACAGTGCCAATAACATCAAACTGCAGTTACAGGTGACATATGCCATTGAGTTTGCATTGAAACATTAATAATGTTGTTACATCTCACTGAAGTAATAAGGATTTTGAAAATCCTCAGAGCCTGTACGGTCATATACACAGCCCTTTGCTGTTTGATCGCTAATAATATAGGATTCTGCTTACAGATTATGAAGACCTTGGCTGTGCTGCCTATCTCTACTAAGAACATGTTGGAGGAGAGCAGAGTCCTTAGCTTCATCCAGCGATGGGCCCAGACAAAAACACTCCCTCACCCTGCTGAGATGGATGGCTACTCCAGCGAGAACACCTCCCGTGCTCAGACACCCCTCAACACTCCTGATGGGTCCTCCACCAAACTGGGACCAGAATTGGATGGTGACACCTCGAAACCTGCTGTGTACCGCCGCCTTAAAATCATCAGTGAAAACAGTCTTGACAGCGCACTCTCTGACGCCAGCAAAGCATCTGATGGGAAGGAAGAAGAGGAGGAGGACGAGGATGAGGAAGAAGATGAATCCTCACATTCAGGACTTTCTGACGGCAAACAGTTGAAGGCCGAGCCTGTTTGCGAAGCTGCGGATCCAACGAAAGGAACGACGGAAGAGTCGGTGAAAGAGGAGGATCCGATCAAAGGAGAGGAAGAGGAGGAGACGGGGATGAGTTTAAGCAGTCAACAACAACCTCAAACTGAGGAGGTAAAAGAAGAAATTGAGCTGTATTTGGAGAAGGAGATTGAGATTAAGGCGGACATGAGTGAGGGTCAAACAGGTGAACTCGAGGGGCCAAAAGAACCTAGTGAAGAACCGGAGAGTGGGGAGGAGCAGACCAGTCAGTCAGTGACAGAAAAGGCTGAACTGGAAGGAGACCAACCCGCCGTTGAAGTTCTCGAGCCAGAGAGTCAGTCCATCCAAACAGAGGTTGCTGAGCTTCCACCTGAGCAGCCTTCAGAGAATATGGAGTCCCAGGCAGAGACGCAAGAAGCTGAGAAACCTCCTCCAGGCAGCGAGGCGCAAACTGGTGAAGCTCCCACTGATACAGCCCCAAGCTCTGAGACCCCCGAGGCCAGTGTTCCCTCTGAGGTCATTGCGACCCCCGTGGACCCATCAGTGATAGGAACTCCTTCTCAGGATGAGGAGGAAGGTGTCTCAGATGTGGAGAGTGAGAGGAGTCAGGAGCCCCAGCTCAGTGCATTGGACATTAGTGGCATGGCTGCCAGGCTTCTGGACAGCTGGAAGGATCTGAAGGTGAGCTCAAACCGATTCACTTTTAAAGGAAGACGTTGTGAAACGTGCACAGTAATATTTTCTCTTTGCATGCTATTGTTTTCTGAAGTTTGAAGTCAAAGTTTAAACTTTGTTGTGCTTGCCCTTTCAGGAGGTGTACAGAATACCAAAGAAGAGTCAGGTGGAAAAGGAAGCAAATGGTAAGTTTAATCCAAAGCTAACTTTTGGCCTCGGTTTGTTTTCCATTTGATTTTGGCTAACTAGATTTTCTCACAGATCGCAGCCGAGATCGAGACGCAGCTTTGACGCCACGCACAACTTCTGGTAGCCGAGAACGTGAAAGGGAGCGAGAAAAGGAGAGGGAACGCGACAGAGACCGGGATTATGACAGAGACAGAGATCGAGAAAGGGATCGAGATAGGGATCGAGACTGGGACAGGGAAAGGGACAGAGACAGAGATCGCGACCGAGAACGGGATCGTGATCGAGACCGTGATAGAGTCTCTGACAAAACTCCACAACGCAGCACCGAGAGACGGAGGAGACGCTCAGCTTCACCACCCTCATCCTACGAGAGGAGCAGCCGACGCACTGAAGAACGGTAAGAATTATTTTCTTTGCGGCGAGTGGTTTTCAAAGCATACTGTAATCTTAGTCATGTCATAGTAAACTTTTCGCATTCAACTGAGGTCTTGTTCTCTGGATTTTTAAGGTTTGACGCATCTAACAGCAGCAAGACACGGGGCAAAGAGCGCAACAAGCTATCCACAGAGGAGCGCAGAAAGCTGTTTGAGCAGGAGGTTGCTCAGCGGGAAGCCCAGAAGCAGCAACAGCTTCAGCAGCAGCAACAGCTTCAGCTTCAGCAACAGCTTCAGCTTCAGCAGCAGCAAGAGCTTCAGCAGCAGCAAGAGCTTCAGCAGCAACAGCTTCAGCAGCAGCAACAGCTTCAGCAGCAGCAACAGCAGCTCCATCTCCAAACTATGGCTTATGACCCTGCTCTGGCCTATGCCTCCAGCCCTGGCTTCATTACCTACCCTCCTGGATATCCCATCCAGACCTTTGTGGATCCTACTAACCCCAATGCAGGCAAAGTACTGCTTCCTACCCCTCCGGTTGACCTCACCCTGACCTATGAAGAGACACCTCCTCAGCGTCTTGTCTCAGACCTGGGGCTGTCCTCCCCATCCTCCACTTCCCAGGCCACTCCGGTCTCTAATCTCTCTCAGCACATTACCACCACCGACCTCGCCACTGGCAACCCCCAACAGTATTCCCAGCCCACTGTAGCAACTCAGGACGCAGGCGTAGCTGTCCTCTCTGTACCCGCCCAGGTGGCTCCTCAGGTACAGAGCCAGCAGAGC
The DNA here is from genome assembly GCF_050575085.1 of Anarhichas minor. Lineage (NCBI taxonomy): Eukaryota > Metazoa > Chordata > Actinopteri > Perciformes > Anarhichadidae > Anarhichas > Anarhichas minor. Next base: position 2,846,280 of record NW_027466487.1, on the reverse strand, counting down.
TACACCACTCTCTGGGATCCCACAACTCAGCAGGCAGTGACTGTGCAGACACAGCCTGCACAGCAGTACGCCACAGCCCCACCACCGCCCCAGACACAGACAGCCATCTATTACCAGGGTCAGCCATGCCAAACCATCTACAGCATCCCCACCGCCTACCCACAAGCCAACGCTCCCGTCATACAGGTAGGGGGCTCTTTGCCTGGGGCTCACATCCTCTGGGGATTTTGCTGTACTTGGATTTTCCAATTGCTCTCTATAGTACACAGTGTTGAAATGTATTTCTGCCATTAACGTGTGAAAATGTTTGTGGTCGATCGTGATATGTTACTTTAATAGTAACATAATTTGCCAAACTACTTTAGTGTCTTTCAGCAGTATGTTAAGCTTCAAACAGAAGCAAAGTAATCAAATATGGTTTGGAAAAGAAAGATGTCATCTCGGTACAACAATCATATAACTCGTGCATTGCTGCAAACTTTTAATCCATCATGTGTATGATAAATTGTTATTGAACGTGATTTCTGAATGTCCATAGTAACTGTGTAATCTGATTTGGATTTTGTGTTTCTGAAGGCATACACTGAACCCACAGCGAGCTACCTGCATGGCCAGCCTGTGTATCCTGGCCATCAGCAGGGAGTGGTGGTGCAGCAGGGAGGCACAGTCACCACCATCGTCACATCCCAAACTGTCCAACAGGTAATTCATGCACACTCTGTGTCTAAAATGGTGTTTTATACTTGAAACGGGACGATGGGGCCAGACGTAACACATTGGCTGATAATTCACAACTGCAAACCAAATGGATATCAGTGAAGGAAAGATATATTATCTTGAGCAGCGAGAGGTCACATTATAGAGTCACTGTTTTGAGGGATGCGATGCAACAGTTTATTATTAGGTCTCTGCTTTGGGATTTTTAGAAATCTGAATTATTCTGTATGTGATTCTAAGGAAACTTATTGTCTCAGTGTTGCCACAAGAGGGTAGTATATATCTAAATTATTCAGCTCTTACTAGCTACAGATGTGGGTCCTGTCCATGTAATGATGAAGTGACTTTTAAGATGCGAGTAAAGATGGAACAAATAATGAAAAGGGCTCCATTTGTAACTACGAATCTAAGTGCAATGCAGTCACATAGGACTTTAAACTACATTTAAATGTGCAGCTAAAGTGAATCGGGTTCTTTCTCCTAGCAAAACCCAAAAGAGGTACTTCAAAGAGAAGCTCCATGGATTTTGCTGCTGATACTCACTCTCCATTTCTTCTAATCTCCAGGAAATGATTGTACCCAACAATGTGATAGACCTGCCTCCCCCCTCTCCCCCCAAACCAAAAACCATCGTCCTACCTCCCACCTGGAAGGTGGCCCGCGATCCTGAGGGCAAGATCTACTACTACCACATTGCCACAAGGTTGGCATCGCTGTGAAGTGTGTTTATGCATCTAGAGCCTCCCTGCATTGTGTTTTTCTATCTAACATTACTTCCCTCTGTGCATTAGACAAACACAGTGGGACCCTCCAACCTGGGACGGATGTAGTGACAACACTAGTGTGGACCATGAATCTGAGATGGACCTGGGAACACCCACCTATGATGAGAATCCTTCCAAGGTATGCTGTTTGTAGGGATCGTTTTCAAAGTGTGCTTCACTTTTTTTGTTTGGTTCCCATAAAGTATGTGCTTTGACGCAGAACATGATTATAGTGTTTGTTCCTTCAAGTGATTGAAGATGCTGCACAAGAGAGATTACTTACAGCTGTGTTTTAAAAGGGGAAAAAAATAAAAGAAAAACCTCAGGACGACACCATATTCAGTGAGTGTTATGTGCTCGTTGATGACTTGCAAAATGGCTTCATCAGAATCTTCATGGAGACATTCACTCCTCCCCCTGCTCAGCTGTCCCTTAGCCTCAAGGCCCTCAGGGGAGGGGTGGCTCGTCTCTTCTTCCTCTGCCTCGTTTGTTTTCTCCTCTGTTCCTATCCTGACTTTGAAGATAATAGAAGCCATCTGGAAGAGCTAGCATTCATTTATTTGCGTTTTTTTGTTTAATAGTTTAACCACGTAAGTGTCCCTTTTGTCTTTTAAAAAAAAAAGATGCAATTGGGGGGAAAAAAAGCTTTAAAATAGAGAGATCCATGTTTTTCATGCAACATTTTCCCGCCAACAGCGACAAGGTCATGGACCATTTCCCAGCAGCATGTGTTTAGACCGTGGTGGTGTTCACATTCAGCACTACGGCACATGCTCCGCACTTGTAAAGCGTCCCAAAGTTAACCGTTTGTGGATTCCTCGCCCTGGCACTACGTTAGTGTGAATCCTTGGTGCTTGCTTTTGATCCTCACCACTTTGTTGTGGGTAGAGGCAGTCAGCTGTTGCCTGCTTGCCTTTTGTTGTTGAAGGCCGGGGCCGGAGAGGCTGCGCCCTGCCAGGATATCCCTGCTTTGTGTCAAGTAGCTGGTGAGCAGGTGCTGTTTGATGCCCCACTGGCCTTGATAGCTACTGTTTCGCAGCCAGTTGTCGTGTTTGATTGAGCTGATGCACAGGTGTGGCCTCACTTGTGATTTTAATTGGAGAACATGACTCTGCTAGGTTACGTCACTTTAATATGGTTTTACTATTTTCCACTATAGCGAAGAACGTGTTTTAATCATCTCATCCATCTCGTCTTTGATGTCCTTACAGTTTTCCACAAAGACAGCTGAAGCAGACACTTCCAGTGAGCTGGCTAAGAAGAGTAAAGAGACATTTCGCAAAGAGGTAAGCCAGAGTCTTTGTAAACATGTTTTAAATTTCCAAACCTCTTCTAGCCACCCATGCAATTTGTCATTTGTTTGGACATATTCTTCTCTTTGTAACTCGTTTCTTTTTCCTGTGTGTGTGTGTGTGCGTGTGTGTGACTCAGATGTCCCAGTTCATAGTGCAATGTCTAAATCCTTTTCGGAAACCAGACTGCAAACTTGGACACATCAGCAACACAGAAGATTTCAAACACCTGGCCAGAAAGGTAAAATGAAACAATAAGGTGTTTACGCTTCTTGTTAGAGCTTCCATTAATGCAGAGAAGTGGTAAACCTTTCCTCGGCCTCTACGTAGTCGGAGCACAATGAAAGTATCGGTCAGTGTTTAACTTTAAAGGAAACGTTTTCAAAGTTTCCTTCAAACCAGAACTAAATTGTTAAAACTCCCACGAATTCTTTTTCCAGCCAAATGTTTTTGTACTTTGCTTCTGGAGGAGACCGAGAACACATTGTAAATGTAAACCATTATCTCCTCTCTTTTGTTTTACTCATTCCTTTCTAAAACCTCTTTTCAACCAGTGTTTCTTCAAAGGGCAGCATTCTTTTCTTTTCCCCATGGCTCCTGGTGTGTCCATGGATTCTGTATGTAGGAAGTGGTTTGAGTGCCACTCGGACATACCAGGACTCTGAGGACACGGGCACAATAAACGGAAGGACGAGTTGGGCTTTGCTCATTTAGAGATTGCATTTTATTGTCTACCATTATAAAGGACAAAGTCTCTATAAGAGAATTAACCAACCAGCTGCTCTACCACAACTCGTACACATTGTAATTATATAACGTACTGTAGTCTTGTTACAAGAAACATGTCTAACTCTTTCCTCGCCTCTCACCGTTCCTCTAGCTAACTCACGGAGTTATGAATAAGGAGTTGAAAGCTTGCAATAATCCCGAGGACCTCGAGTGTAACGAGAACGTGAAGCACAAGACCAAGGAGTACATCAAGAAGTACATGCAGCGATTTGGCACCGTGTACAGGCCCAAAGAGGACACGGAGGTGGACTAGCCTCGGATGTTACACTTGTCCTGCTCTAACACAGGAGAAGCACAGATTTGCCTTTCCATTCACTCCTTCATGTATGTACTGGCCAGCCTGAGCCGTGAAGTAGTTTCTTACGCATATTTTTGACTAAGAATTGCACTGCTGCCCAAGAAGCTCTCCGGGCCCCGTGGATGACGAAGGAGCCCCTCTTTCTCGAGACTGACGGAGACTCGAAAACTCCAGGTGCAGTGGCCTCAACGGGATGACACTGCGGGGTGCTACAGAGACTAATATGTTCACTGACTGTTTTGATTTTAAGCATATTTGTTTTTCATTTGTGGCTCTTAAATGTTCCCGAGACGATCACCTCAATTCCACTTTTTAAACTCTTCTAGCCCTGAATGAGGATAACTCAATGTTCGCTTCGGTATGATATTTATCAGTCTCTTTGTTACTTTCCACTGTTAAAAATGGATCAATGACAGAACAGTCGAGTGCTTCTCCCCTCCCACTTCCTTTTTCATGTGCACGCTTCAACCCCCAGACACTGACTCTATCTGGTGCTGCTTTTAACTGGGCTGTGGAGATCCAAGCTTCCGCTCCTCAAACCCTGCCTTCTTAACCACAAGACTTTGGAGCCTCTGTTGTTTTATGAATGCATGATGTAGGCTGAGGTTTGAGTGGTATCCTGATGGACATTCTTACATTTTTCATGTCTCCTGCTTTGTGTAATATGCCCTCCCTGGGATGAGCTTTTACTCACAACACACTTAGGGATCAGCCAATAAACCAGCAGGTTGGCAAGGTGATCAGTATGTCTTTTATGAATTTATGTATTATAACGGGTGCAGGGTTTAAATGCCATGTTTGATGTGCTGCTTCCAGTCCAACCCCTATCCCATCTTGTTCTACCCGGATTTGTCTTCTTACAGGAATTCTACTGAAAACGAAGGTTGTAGCATTGCAGTTTTAACGGTTTCTAAACATCTTGTGTGTTCTGGTTCTTTTTTTTATCAGTTATTCTTAGTTAAGCAACACTTAGGCCGACCTTGCTCCACAAACTCGCTCATTAATTTCCAAGATTTTTACGTTTGTCAACGTAGTTTCATTAGCATTAGGTCACCGATTTGTTGCAGCCTATTAAATTGCATTAAGCAAAGTTTCAACATGATGTATATTGCTTTATATGTGAATATATTGAATAATAGATTTGGGAATGTTTAAGCAGACACTTTGTAAGAGGACTATCATTTCGTGATTGAAAGTGTAAATAATGTGTAAAATTACAAACGCTGTATGCAGGAAAGTAGGGTCGGGGAGCACAGGGAGCCCACCCACTCATCCTCACCAGCTCAGCCCTCCTGATGCAGCTCCCACATCAGTCTGTCAAACTGAAGACCCCACTCACTCACAGTCCTCTATTTTATTTCAGAGGTGGGGGAGATTTTCAAGTGTTTCCTTTTTTTTTTTTTTGTTATTATTTTTCTATGTACAGAGGAAGTTTCACCCTGTAAGTATTGTGGAAGCACATTGTCATACCGAGTGTACAAACATTTTAAAAGATAATAAAACATTTTGTAAAATGATATCCGTTTCCCAGCTGTGCAATTGAATTGAGTTCTGTGTCTGTTAGAGAGACTCGAGACGGATCCGAGGAAATGTGAGTGAGATCTCTGATACGTGATTAACTGCTGAGTGCCAATCCTTTTTTAGATTGTCTACCTCCTCTAATAAGGGGTGCACATGGCATGAATGGCACTACAGCGCACAGGCACAGTGTTGAGCCAGATGTTTGGCCCCAGTAAAGGGAATCCAAGTGATCGGCTGCCTTCATTAGAGACGTTCACTGTGCTCTAAATATGGATACGAGTGAAGAGAGGCGCTGCTGTGCTTCCCCTCTCTCTTTGGTCCCAACCAACCCCCCCTCCCAGCATTATGCACATTCCGCAGCCCCATGCTTGTGTGCTCCAGACCGCAGTTAAGCAGTCCCGTCTGGAGTGTGTGACGGCATCTAACGCTGCCCTAGGCCATGCAAGATGCCTGCTCCCACTTAGAACTGAATGCAAAAAGATCATAAACAGATTTGAGTTAGCAGAGGGGAGCAGGGATCCGATTGTGCCTCCGAGAGAGAGAGAGGAAACTTTCCTCCTGAACATTTTGGATGAAGCTATCATTTTCATTTCACCCTCAAATTACCAGATACCTCCTAACTGATTTACCTCAGGGTTTTGGATAGGAAATGTTCTTAAACACTAAATCCCTTGTTAAGGGGTAGTATATTCCAAATATGCCCAAACTTCCTCACTGTGTAATTCATCAAGTGGGTTTTATATTTTACTGTAAGTGACAGAAATGTCTTCAGGACTGTGGTTGTGGTAGTCATTTTCATATACATTAAAAAAAGGTTGTTGCCATTTGGTGGAAAAATTATGTTTCTGTTGCTTTAATCACAAAGGCATATAATATCCAAATGACATGAGCAATGCCTGATTTTATGCTAAACTGCTAATTGTTTAGGGCCCTTGGGAGTTATGACACAGGTATCTGAAAGTAGAACTATCTAAGCATCAAACTGATGTTATAGCAAGCTATTTTAAACCTATATATTCATTTTATTTTAGCTGAGCTATCCTGCTTTTAGCTAACGATAACTATTGGCTAGCTGTCTAGTTTAGCCATCCATTACTTAAACCTATTTTACCATTTAGCCTATCCATTGTGTTTCGCTAACGTGAACTATTTCAACTGTTACTTTTGGCTAACGTGTATTTTAACCACTTATCCATTACTTTGTACTATCACCATGTATCCACTAGTTTAGCAAGCTCACCACCCATTAGTTTAAGCTAATCATTTCAACTGTAGTTATAGATATTAGAAATGTTTATCCATTACTTTTAGTTATAACATTTAACCATTCATTTGAGGTAGTTCAGTATCGAGCCAGTATCCAACTCTGTCAACTGTTTATACTTTAAGGTAACTATTTGAACAGTTGATCCATTAGTTTTAGCTTTTTTAATCATTATTACTCAGCCATCACGCTTGCTAACCAGTAGACCTATTCAGACACGTGTCTTTTTTCTTTCTAGCTAACGTTACTCTACAGTCTACAATCACACCACAAGCAACTTCACAAGTACGCATGGGGAGAATCACTCATCTACAGCAAAAAGAAGTATAATCTCAGGTCCTTCTGTTACAACAAAAGAGCACTGACTTATCAAAGTTATTTATTATATGAATAAAACTCATACGAAAACACATTGAGCCATACAGAGAGGAAATATATACACAAAACCATACATGGCTGTCATAAAAAAAATATCAAACCATCTGAGGCCATCACGTAGTGTAACTAGCACACTGCAGATGTTCTCATAGACTTTAAACAAGTTTTATTCTTAAAATAGTGATGAAATAAATACAAAAGCAAGATAACTTAGGACACCAGCATTGATGTTAACAGTGTCTTTGGATTTATTTTTGTGTGTGTCTAATATGAAAAAACAAGGTGACAAAAATGGAGCTGTGTAATATAAATGCAAGGAGAATACATTGTCTATTCCTTTCATTCAGTCTTCACAGCCATTACTTATCAAAACAATCAATATTTAAGATATTTACAATCAAAGATGGTTATTAGGAAGAGCTAAGATTGGTGTTTTTATATTTCACAGAATGCTTCATTTTTGTGTCTTCTAATGAGATTTAAAACATCACTGGTGCAGAATATATCCTCAGTGTACATAACTACCAAGGCTACGTAGTGACTGCAGCAGAAAAAGAAGGAAAAAAACAACAACAGTACAAGGCAAAAAAACTTGAACAATCAAATGAGTAGTTCCCATCTACACATTTAAAAAAGTCTTCTTAGCAACTGAAAGCATCGTTGGAAAGATTGATAACCCTTAGTTTGGTTTCTTGGGTTTCCTTCTCTTTTTAGGCGGGCACTTTGCATGGAAATGATCCCAAACGAGGAGAGTCACATCATGGCGGAAAGCAGTGTTGTTGGACCGTCTCATTCTGGCAAAAATCAACTGCCATACCAAAGAGATTGCTGATGTTGTAATTCATGAAACAAGGCAATTTAAAAATGATAAATGTTATGATCTGAGCCGTATTGGTTTACAATAGCACGAGGAAGGCTGGTATTTTTTAGAGGCAGTGGAGGATAAATCTGATTTCTGTCCAAATAACATGTAAACAGTGGTTTTTAGAATAATCACACTTGTGCAACACATGTAAACACATCATTCTGTTTCTTGTCAATACGAATACCAACAGTCATTGTAGTTCTAATCCAACATGACCAAGTTTCTGCACTGTCCATTGAGCAAGGCATAAGGCTTGACCAGAACTGAAAACGTTGTTCCCTCAGTAGTGGCAATGAGAGGTCGTAACATACTGTATATTGAGAGTTTTCATTGCCGCTGGTAAAATGGTGATTTGCTCAGTAGCGATAACCGACACATCCCAGGAGATTCTTTCATGCAGTTGGATCAATGTAAAATCAAATGGTGACATAAACTGGGGCAAAGGAAAGTGATACAACAATATGTTTTGCTCTCTTAGTTAAAAAAACTAAATCACAAGTGTCCAACAAAGCAATCATGAACCATTAGTGACATCCTCCAACAGTGACAGAGGTGTTAATGTCAGAGGGCCTTCCTTGTCATTTCAATGAAAGTTCTTCACTTGAGTCTGTTAGTGTCATACGTGTGTTTGAGGAGCCTTCAGACCAAAGAAACGCCCTGCGTGGGGCAGTTAAGAGCTGTGACCACATCGGGCCTCTCAATGCGGGCCAGTGCAGAACACAGCAGTCCCAGAGTGGAACCTTCTTTCTGGGCCCAGTTAGAGAGGAGTGTGTGAGCAGGAGCCTCTCCATGCTCAAACAGGTCCAGCTGTTCAGGCTCATAGCCCAGCGCTGCGCCCAGCTGCCTCCACCCTCGGCCCCCTCCCTCCTGCAGCAGGCGCTCCACCTCTTCCTGTCTGTGGGGGGGTAGGTTGATGTACAAACGGTTGTCCTGTTTGCTGTCCCTCTTAGTACCTGTGGAAACACAAAAACACAATTGTGCTTGTACTTAAAAACGATAGAAACTGCTTTTCAATAATAATAATAATAATAATTATATAATTAATGGATATTAAACTCCAAATGACATGGCAAATTAAAAGCATAGGTCTAACGATACTTTAGAATTCTAAATTGCATCGGTGTGAATAGAAAGCTTCTGTGTCATTATCCTTGTGGGGAACATCGGGAAAATAAAGGTGCCCTGTGGAGTTTTCTTGTAAATAAACAAACTTATATTTAGATTCAGTGTGTCTTTCCAAAACCCTTGGTGTGTATCTTTGAGGCCTAACAAAGTTACTTCCTCATAAATCATTTCCAAAGCCAATTTTTGAAATAAAAATTATGCTTTTCACTGGCACATTGCTATGTTTCTTGGTACATTACTGCCACTGACTGTTGATCTGTGCTGGGATAGCCTGAAGCTGGTACCTGGCAAGCACATACATAGACGTTTTTGTGGGTTTGCATAATATACAAGAAACAAATGGGTGACCCACTCACAAACACACTGCTCAATAGCCCTGCTAGTGGGCAAATACTCCACAGGGTACCTTTAAAAGAAAGTGGAGAAGAATAGTGCTCTGTCTGGAACTGAATTTTCCTTTTTCTAATAGGCTACAAAGCCTTTCTATTAGAAAGTACCAGTCATTTGAAGTTTATTAGACAAGGGCTGTGTCTGCCTCACCTTTGCTGGGCTGGTTGTCCTGTAGGCTTTGAGAGTCCAGAAATACACCACTGTCACTTTGGAGCTTTTCTCCCTCCGGAGATGCTCCCAACTCAGCTGCACGGGCCTTAGAAAGAGCCCTCTTCTGTTTACAGGATCTCCAGCTGAGCAGAGCCGGAAAAGACAAATGTCAGTAAAGCTACACAGAGTGAGCTTTTTTTAATCTTGTTATTTTCATTACATCCATTTAAGGATCAGGACCCATTGCCTAGTGAAAACTCACCATTTATAAGCCACATAGAGAATCAGACCCAGCACCACGGCAGCCAGAACAGAAACGTAGGCCAGAATGTTGTTGCTGCCTCCCTCATCCTGCGGTGTAAACGTATCCGTTCCCGGGGCCGGACTGGTCTCCCCCTCCTCAACACCTGGCCAGCGAGGAGCATCAGACCCACCCAGAGGAGGACGAGACAGAATGTGCAGCTTCTTATCTATTGAGAATGAGAAAGGGAGAGACATGTCAGGGACAGTGTCATTGCATCTGCACATCAGAAACACATTTGGGCTGCATAAATTAGGGGCCTGAAATAATTCCATAGAAGCCTGTACGCCTGAAGTAATGATAGCCTCAGTCATCCTGGTCCCCTGGGGGTTTTGAAACCTTTCATTGTCCCTGTTTTCAGCCTCGTTCTCCCTCCTGCGGTCTGACTATTTTAGGATCAAACACTACACGGTACTGTGCTGACCTCTCGGGGGTCAAAGGGTCATGACATATGGACCCAGAGTGTGTACAGACGACCTTACTCCTGGAGAGCGAGTGTAGCCATTTGGGAGGAGGCGGACTAGTTGTCAGGGTCAGCAGCCTCCCTTGGCCTTCAGGTTCTTGGGGGCAGTTAACCTAAAGACCTGTCAAGCTCATACCAATTGGATTACAGCACTTAAGTGGGCTCTTTTTTCACTGCTCATGTTTCTCAGCTCAGAGAGTTGAGATGAGGAGTGGATGCAGGTGTTGGCCACATGTCCTTGTATTCTCAGAGACCCTCCCACTCCCTGTCCCCCTCCCTTTGGCTCATTCTTTTATCTTTTTATCTTTAACCATTGCTGCTTTCCCATGCATAAGATCTGTAAGGGATAAGCCTGGCACTTCTACTGGAAAATTCCATTAAAAAAACAAAACCAACAATGCCTTAGTCCGTCCAGTAATTTACTCAAACAGCCCATTTTAGAAAACATTACTCAAACAGGAGAACATTGTTTGTTGGAGACAATTTTCAGCTGCATATTTGGAGCGCTGGTAAGAATTCACAGCAGCAGGACAATGACTGTAGAATTGATTCAAATTTACTACAGTGCCCGTGTAGTTTTTGGACAACATTGTAGGTGTATGGCACAAAGGCATGAACTATCAGGTTTGGCTACACAGAGAACACTTGTTTGTTTGTAGGATCAACGTATTATTGATGTTTTGTGTGTTTTCATACAGACTTGGATTTACAAATTCAATGTATTTTCTCACTCTTCATTACAACTCACCCATGCACAGTGAGTCAGAGTTGGGCATGCAGTGCCGGATTTCCACTTCACTGTCGGAGCACTGGGTGCAGGTCTGGCAGGGTTTGGTGCTAATACGCTCCTCAGAAAATGTTCCCGGGCCACAGATCTGGCACTGCGTGTCTCCCTGGGGACCACACTCCCGGATAACTCCCTCACTACGAGTGCATTTGGAGCAAGGCGCGCACAGGTTGTGGTTGCTCAAAAAGAAGAAGCCGTTGTCACATTCACATTGTGTGTTTTGAGTGGCAGAGCAAGAGGCCACCATGGGAACACTGAGTGGGCACTTCGCACAGGGAAGGCAAGGACCGAGATCTTCAGATGAGGAAAACGTTCCTGGGAAACAGATAACAAAATCAGTGTCAGTCTGGAGTCTTTCTCTCACAAATATCAGCTGCAATGATGATACGTGGTGCCATTTAAATCTTCCAGCCTCTTGAACAGATGACAGAGATAATGATAAGGCAGGTAAAACATATTCCACATTGGTGCAGTAACATTAGATTTCAATAGCTTACCCTGTGGGCATGGTGTGCACTTGGTATCCTCTTTCAAACAACCCTCCTTCAATCCGAAGCCAGCAGGACACAGACTGCAACACTGCCCTGATTCAGTGAACTGGCCACTGGCACAGGCATCTCCAAGAGCAATCTACAGCAAATAAACGACAGTTAGAAAAAAATACCACCACTGTGTGGCTCAACAAATACTATTTCACCTCTCAGGCCGTTAAGAATCATCAGTCACCGGGTTCATATTCAATTTAGGTAGTCGCCAAAAAATAAAACCAAACAATCGTTTTTTTTTTTCTTTGCAAAGACATTTTGTTGCTTAAACAACATGCAGAAAATCAAAAACACACAACCCACATCCCTGTGCAATTGAAGAAGCAGGGAACAGGGCGAACTGTAAATTGCCTTTTTCTTATCTTTCTATCAGCCTCAGTTTTCACCATTAAAGTGCTCCGAGTCCTTATCTGCAAGTGGGTAATGGAGAGCCCAGCTTGAGTTATGACATGAGGGATAAATCAGACATTCCTAACGGCCTGTGCAGCGGGGCTGGTGCCTGTCAGGAGTGGCTGGCTTTAATCAGATGGCTTTAGACCAGTGGAAAGAATAAGACATGAAGGGGTGAAGAAAAACACTCAGAAAAGGAGGAAGGAAGAAGTAAAAAGAGCTTCCGCCCTCCCACTCATTCCAAATCATCGTGAGTGACATTGTGTAACTGTGTGTGTGAATACAGTGTATGTGTGTGTTTATTTCTTGACATCAGAAAGGGGGGGGGGGGGGTAATATAATGGAGACGGTTCCAGCCCCAGGCAAGGGTGTCAGTTAACCAAGGCTGCCCAGCATGCAAGTGTCTGTATGGGTGAGAGGGGTCCTTTGAAGTTGCAGGTGTGTCTATACGGAGGTCAATATTTCGCTAACTCACTCTGCACAGCGGCATCTAAAACATGCACACATTTAAGGGAGATTGCCCTACTCGGCCTGAGGGCTAACAAGAGCAAACAGATGTCTAACAACTAACCTCCTGCAAAGGGGAAAAGTAACAGCTAAACAATCCACTGATGTCTCTCTTTGTCTCTGAAGTCTGCCAACAAACACAGGCAACGTGTGTGAACCTGTTGAGCCTCCAACAAAAAGCCCACCAGAAACACACACACACACACACACACACCATGCCCCTGGTATGGAAAACACTGAAATGTTCCATGCTGATACTACAGGAGAAACAGCTTTGAAACGGCGCTCGATCGCCTCGTTCCAAAAACAACAGCCAGATTTACTGCAGCACTTAGAGGAGCCTGATGATATCTAAGCAGCAGCCACAGAACCAGATCAGAGGTATTAGGGTGTCAGGGTGGTAGGATCCAGCAGGCAGGAACCAGCAGGGTGTTTGGACTCAGTAGACTGTGACCGAGTCTGGACTTGTAGCACGAAAGCTCCCCGGTAACTGGTTGGTCCACTCCGTGTGAAAGATGGAGCTGCCCTGCTAACACTAGCTAACCTTTTAGCCCTCAATCTATGCTTTGGTAAATATTTGGTGACAGTGGCTCTGTTTTATTTTTACCTCCAGCTTGGATTTCTGTCATCTCACAGGGCCTGGTGTGAGTCAGGGTAGCTCTGTAAGCCTGCCTGGAGGGCAGGAACTGCCAAATGCTTGGCACTCCAGCCACTGGTGCACGGTGTGCAATAAAATATTTAGTCCGTGCCCCACTAGAGACGAGTGGGAACAGTGATCTACTCAGTAGAGGTATGACTAAGTCATTATCTACTATATACAGTATACAAAATAGTACTTTGGGTACCACTTAATGTTTGTTGGTATGAGAAAATATGTCAGTGTGCAATTCATATCTAAAACACTTAATACTGTAATGAATCGATAAAGTTTAGACTGTCTGATTTTAAACTAAATTATCATTACTAAATTATCATTACAATAAATCTGCCTCATCACAAAAATGTGTTATGCTTCCTTACTTTTATGCTTTTCTTTTAGTTTTTGTAGCACCAGAAGACAAAATCAAACTTTAGTGGTACATAAATCAACAATATCCTACTTTGCTGTTGTATCCAATTCTCAAGCAAAGATGTATTTACCTAAGAGTATTCAGTCTTCAGAGAGTCTGAAGGGGAGGGGGCTGCAGTTGCTTTTTCCATTTAGGTAAGAAGCTGCAATCTGAAGGGATTCCCCAGTGAGAACAGACGGACCACCGAGCAGCACTGCTCAGCATGCTTTCAATGGGGCTCTCAACTCCACGGCTGCTGGAGTCACTCAGTCATCGTGGATCACACACACACACACACCCACCCACACACACACACACTTCATTTCAGTCTGAAACATTTTCTGTGCCCTTTTGAAGTGAGACCACTTTGGAAGCGTATAGGCTGAAGTTTCCACAGTTAAGCGAATCTGCGTGAAAATAAACACACAAAGGGATGCTCTCTCTCCCTGAGAAGACAGCGACCCTCATGAGCCTTCTTGATCTGGCTGTGACGGCAACAGATAGAGGTCTTTCAGCAGAGACAGCCTGAGCTGAGGGAAAGTTGTCAAAGCTGCACCCCATCTGCACTGATTACTGTCATTAGTATACAGGGAGCATAAGGGACAAATTAAAGGACATGGGTGTCTTTCTTTTTTTCAGACAGAAAGCTTACCCGAAACTATGATCCTGAATCAAACAAGACAGCACACAGTGATATGTTAACCTTTAATCTACTGATTTTCAACAACACACCACAGAGTTAAGAGGCAGTTTAAATTCCTAAATGATCCTGAAGTCTGGCCCCCACGGAGATCTGCCTAACTAGTCTATGGAAATTCAAATGACTGTGGTAATAAACTAAACTACCCCCCCCCCCCCACACACACACACACACACACACACACACACACACACACACACACACACACACACACCACAAACTGGGAGTAAATTGTGATAATTGCTTCGCTCCGGATATTCAAACTCTATACTGAAAGCGAGGCCAGATTTTCGCCAGGAATTGTCGTAAGCAACAAACATGGCAACATGTAAAGTAAAGTACAGGCAATATGAGACGAGTAGACATTCATGAAGACTGTGCTCACATATTGTCTTGACTTCTTCACTAAATCATCCAGTGAGTAATAAGAGAATAATTTTGCCAGCATAAATACTTTTCAGTGGGCTACAGAAACAAACTTGAAGTCACTGTGTTAGTTTGGGAAACAGCATCTTAGATTTCAAAAGGACACCTTTTTGGATTGCACACCCTTATAATGAGAGAGAGATACACATCTTTTTAAGAGCTAAGTACTTTGATCTAACAAAAGTGTTTGACTCTGAGGAGCATGCCCAGACAGGACTACAAGCCCCATGGGCTTTTTGAGGTAGATGAGTGTCAAATTATTGTCTGCAACTGTAGAGGCAGGAGCCTTCTTCTCACACGGATCCCGGCTTAATAATATGCTATCAAACGCCGCTGAAACTATAATTTGTTGATAAAATACCTCATTTATCACTGTGTAGGTGCATAATCGTGGTTAATCGTGTGCTACAGTGTTTTGTTCTCTCTGCTATTCTAAATGGTTTGGCTCATTCTCGTCTATAGAGTCTGCACAGACTTCCAGGATGTTTTGTGAAAGTCTGCATCAGCCAGATGTGCAGTGGGTAGGCCACAGTCCAAGGTAAGCAGCATTAAAGCAAAAAATAAGCCTTCACTCTTCTTTAGTCATGAGAGACTTTAAAAGAAAGACAGGATGAGATGTAATCTGATTTGTGCTCTCACTCTTTCCACTGGTATTTGCCAACTATAGAATGGCAACAAACTTAGTCGCCAACAGGGGCCGTGTGACACAGCCTTAGTGAAATAGGGCGCTGTGGTGTAAAACACATTTCCTTTGGGAACAATGGTGCAAGACTGAACTCGGTGATGAAGCTTATGGCTGCTAGTGTGACGCTATGATGATGAGAGTGAGAAATGAGACTCGACAGATTATGGAGGCTGTGGAGTAGTAGAGGTATGTGTGTTTGTAAAGCAGTAATTAACAATTGCTTACTTTTAAGAGCACAAGCGCGCAGATGACAAACGGTCTCATGTCGGCAGTCTCCAAAATCCTCCTCGATCTAAAGCGAACAGTTTGGTTCGTCTCTTTCAGTCTGCAACCTTCAGCAATCGCAGAAAAAGTGTCATCGAAACGTCCACTTCTTTAAATCTGAAATGCGTTGGTTCCGCAGACGGGAAAAGTTTGCTCATAGTCCAGTGATCAGAAGTTTTTACGCACGAGAAAGCGGCTTCAAAACGCAGGCGGTGTAATCCGTAGATTCTCCCAGTTGCTTCTTTCAACGCATTCCCTGCTGATACCGTGTAAGTTAACACAAAGTTTCCTCTGTTTCAGCAGGCAGGATGCACGGTCTGCCACCTCTCCCGCAGCTTTGAAACAGATGAGACAGGAAAAAAAGCTCCTGGAAGCTCTCCTGGGCCTTTTCTCCTCCCATCTCCTCATCTTTCAACGTGGCTTCGTGATTGGCTGCATCCCTGCGACGCGCTGCTGGTTTACAGCAATGTAATGTAAGAACTGCGATCAAGTCTTACATTATTACTGCAAGTGTGTGTGATTATGTATTCATACGACTGTTATACACTCGTAGCTGCTAGTGGAATCAACAAATATGTGAACATATTACCAAGCAGGAAGATAATACATTCAACACTGAATGAATGAACGGGACATAATGAAATAAAAACAAATACAAAAATAAATACAGACAAAATATCAGTGGTGGAATGTAAGTACATTTACTTAAGTAGTCTACGGTACACGAGTACAATATATCTTGGTACTTTACTTGAGTATTACTATTTGATGCCACTTTTATTCTTATTATACATTAATTGGCTGAGTGGTGCTCGGACAACAACCTGGTCCTGAACACCGCCAAGACCAAAGAAGTCATAGTGGACTTCAGGAGATCCAGGAAGACCACACCCTCTCCACTCTACATAAGTGGGGAGGAGGTGGAGAGGGTGGACAGTATCAAATTCCTGGGGCTCCACATTACTAAAGACCTCACTTGGTCCCTGAACACATCACACCTGGTGAAGAAAGCCCAGCAGAGGTTCTTCTTTCTGAGGAAGCTAAAACAAGCTGGCCTGCCCCCTGGACTTCTGGTTAACTTCTACAGAAGTGTGATCGAAAGCATCCTGTGTATGTGCTTTACTGTGTGGTATGCCAGCTGCACAGCAGAGAACAGGAGGGACCTGGCCCGTGTGGTTAGCACAGCACAGAGGATTGTGGGAGTTACCCTGCCGGACACTGTGTATGCTGGCCGCCTCCAGAAGAAGGCCAGAAACATCTGCACAGACATCACACACCCGGGTCACTCTGTTTATTCCATTACAATCAGGAAGGAGATACAGGACCATCACAACCCGGACCAACAGGCTGAGGAACAGCTTCTTCCCCAGAGCGGTTTCCTCCATCACCCCCCCACCGCCACCCACCACCCCACCCAGCTCACACCGGACAGTGCTGAAACAAATATAGTCAATAACACGACACTGTAACCAAGCACATTTTTCACTTTGAAGCCATTGACGCCTGTGCTTTATCTTGTTTTATCTTGTATATATTTATTTAATGTCTTGTTTTTAAATCGTCTTGTCTTAATGTTTTTATACACCTTTTAACTGTTGCTGCTGTACTGACTGATGAGTCGCCAACTCAATTTCGTTGTATGTTCGTACAATGACAATAAACATCCTTATCCTTATCCTAATTTGTAAAGTTACTTTACATACAAAACGTTATTATACAAGTATATTGCATTGTAATATATTAAACTATCTAACCATGTATAAAATAGTTAAAATACTACTTAAACATAAATGCATCAGTAACACTAACATTGACCATTTTACTGCTACTTTTGATACATGTTGCTCATTAATGTACCTTAACTTAAATAACACTTTTTTAATGCTGGATTTTTAGTTGTAATTTTTTTTATTGTCATACTTTTATTTAAGGATCTCTCCACCACGGCAAATATATATAAACGAACCATATGATGTATTTTAAAAGTGCTATTTTATACTGCTTGCTTTCACAATAACAATTGTATTTTGTCTCAATCTGATTATTTGTTTTGTTGTGTCTCATTTATTTATTTATGTAATATTTAACACTTATGGCATCATGGTTGCTGGCAGTGTTTACTCAAGTATTGCACTTAAGTAAAATATTTAGGTACTTATACTTTACTTTACATGTTAAGCTACTTCTCTCCACTACATTTAGGAGGCAATGTTGTTCTTTTCACTCCACTACATTTATCTGACAGGTTACTTTGCAGATTCAGAATATTAATTAAAAATATAATAAATGAATGGCTTGTATGTGTAACAAAGTATTTATACACTGTGATATTACTCTACTTGAGTAAAAGGTCTGAGTACTTCTTCCACCACAGGTTGCTGGGACCTCTCCTGTTGGAGGATCCACGAGTTCAGATATATAATAAAGAATTGGAATGATTTTATAATATATCAACAAAAACCTCATTAAATTGAGCTCTGTGAAATGACACCATTTTACAATCCTACAGGGATACTTACATAGAGCTGTGATCAGTTGTTATCAGAAACAAAAGAGAGCATGTGAATCAAACAAGATGCTCTGAAGAAGAAGCATATGTTTGATCTCAGCAATTCAAAAGATTAGAAAACCAACGCAGGGTAAATTACACACCTTGTAAATTCTAGTGAATGCATCGCAGGGGGGGCTGGAGACTTCAGAGGAAAACAAATGGAGAGATCTCTCAGACACAATACTACTTGCACTTCAAAGCCGACTGGGGGATGAGAGGAGACAGACAGGATGTTCCTGTTCTGATTAAACGCCAAGCCTTAATTCAGTCACATGGAATTCTCTTTTCTCTCGTTCATACACACAGACGGGCAAAAAACTCCTACTTACTTAATATAGATTGTCAGTTTATACTCCCTTAATAGTAAGTATGCATGGCTTAAGTGCCATCCTGAGACTTGCCAAGTGTCGTTAGAAGTCTTACTTTGCTAAAACAAGTGAGAGAAAAACTGTTACTGTTTTAATTTGATATATTTATTTGATCATTTATTAGATGTTTTCACCAATGAACTGTAAAAATGTCCATCTTGCCAAGTAGTTTTAGTCTATTATGGGTTTTGAAATGTTATATTTTGACATGTTTCCAATACAAATCAACTTGCTTCAAGATTTTATTTTTAATCAGGTGTATATATTTTTTATTCTAGTGCCGCAATCTGCCTTCTTCTGTTTCGAAATATTGGTAGATTTCTTTTAATGGCAACATGTTGTATTAATCTTATGACACTGGTTAACTTTTCACTTGTTTTAAGAGAAAAAGCAATCAGACAAGTAAACAGTTCCCCTCCCTTCTTTATTCGTTGCTTGGCTACGTCATCTCGCTGTGGGGCCGCAGACTCTTTATCTGAGGCCCGAGTTCCTCTGTGGTCATACATTCATGGCAACGATAAGGCAGCTACAAAAAAAAAACATGATTATGCTGTTCACAGGCAGAGGAGGAATCAACCAGAGGGGGAGAGGACGAGAGGGGGGGAGGGTTGAGGTCGTTGACGGAGGCCTGTTTGAGGGTTGCTGCGGTTCTTGGCAGGAACAACTTGAGCGACACCAAAATTGCAGCATTTCACGACATCCATCCCCTCAGTCTGCAGAGGTCAGAGGGAGATACTGCCAATAAGCAAGAGCAAGGTGTCAACCCCTCCCACCATTGTCAATGGAGCCACATCAGAGTGACTGCATCCCTCTTCACCCTCCCACTCCACTTCCCTTATTCACTATTCTGTGGTTTGTATTTGACTGGGGGTCTTCAGGTTGGTTTTATCACCCGCCTCACCCCTCCCCACCCCTCTGAATTGTATCCCCAGAGGTGTTTATGGGGAGGCCGACAGGATGTTCGGCCCACCAGGAGATCAAAGTCTCCTCTTCAAGTAAATGTGCTGTTGCTCACCGTGACCTTTTCAACTGTAATAGAGTTAACGTCACAGATGCATGTGAGACTGGGATTACAGTAGAGGAGCTGGATGATCTACATTGCAGCAGCGGATCAGTTTCCTTCCCGTTGTGGTTCACAAACAAGAATCATGGCTCATTTTTCAGTAATGGGCGACCATACTCAGGATATGGGCAGCGGTTCATAGAAAAGAGGATTCCTGAATTTAAGTGAGCAGGGACAATTATTGGCCATATTAGGATCATTTCAAGAAGGAGCATTAGCACAAACAATCACGATTCCCACTGTCATGTTAAAGGCACAGACTGCTTGATTTTTAAAAAGCAAAGTGTATTTTCAACATCTTTAGAGAACACAAAAGCTAAATTACAATCCAAATTCAAGGCAGTGCTGACCTTCAGCAGCCTTTTTGTCGGATCACTTTGAATCTAAATCAGGACATTTGAACAAAAAATATTACTAAAAACATCACAACTTCAACTTATTGTTTTGATAGAGGACTGCGATTGTATTTAAGACCCAATGCTTAATTTATTAAAATAAAGACTATTACTGCATAATTAAGTGATATATTACATTAACAACTAGTGTAAACTGGAGCAGCGTTATGAATCGATATCATTATGCACAATAGCAAATTATCAAATGTGTGCTTGAGCTGCTTATTCAAACAAACCTTTAGATTCACAGACGGTATCTCATCTTCTAGTTGTACGATTGGAATAAAATGTGATTTTAGACAGCCTCAATGTCCTGACTTTGTGTATTTCCAGAGTGAAAAGCAGATGAATTGATAAGTAAACATTTTAAATAGTCTCCTCTTGCTTACACTTAAGGTATTTTGAGCATCACTTACAAAGACTAGGTCATTTGTATGTGCGCGCCATGTTATGGGAAATGTATTCTCCCAAATAGTTCCCTTTGTCTCTGTCCCGTCATGACACTGCATAACAACCAATTTGTTCCAACCGCAGCAAAAGAAGCTGGCAGGAAGTGAATTCCTCTGCAACTCACTCACAGACTTACGCTCACATGGTTCAAGAGTCATCATTGTCTTCAGATGTTCCAGCGCTTCATAAAACAGTACAATACCAGTACAGGCAAGTATGTGCTTCCAACAAACAGTTTATGTGTTCATTAACAACATCTTATCCACATCCGAGTCATATAGAGTAGTACGGTGTGTTTAAATCAAATCAGCAGGGGTACAGTCTGATACAGTGATCTCACATAGAAATAGATGATCGGAATTCAGTGTTTAAAAATGGCTCAAGACACAAGCTAAAAAAAAAGGCACTTTCAGATGAATTAAACAGGGATATAGTCGTGTGATGAACAGAATAATAACAAAACTCTTACAAACGCATTATGTAAAGGTCTTCACTCCGTTGTGTTTAAGAAAGCAGAAGGCACTCATGAGTTTCATTGCATTCAAACTCCACAGTTATGATACAAAAAGTGAATATGTTTCACATACTTGACCATTAAAGCCGTTATTGCTTTAATTGTAACAGTTTTGCATTGCGCAGAGCCTGAAGGAATGCACGATTACACACTGCGGTATTGCGGTGCACTTCTGCTGCCAGGATCAGCAAATCTTTACCACGACCGCTGAAGATCACAACACAGCATTGGTTCAATTCAGTGACCAGTTACCCCCCCCTGTATCTTTCTTTTACAAAGTCAACCCCCATGTGGTATATAACAGTATTGCAATGTGGAAATCTCAAGCAACACCTACAGCAGTTTCAAGTTTCCAGGAGTTTTGTAAAAAAGGTGCCATTGCCAAGACAATGGGTTTGGGACAACAGACAGGACAGAGATCACAGCTGTTCCTCTGACAAGAAAGAAGCCAAAGAACACGGAGCCTGGAGAGTTCACAGCGTTGCTTCTCTCTGTGTCTGATGCTGCATGTGCATCAGCATGAGTCACATCCCTGAAATGTGACTCACTGTTCAACAGCGGTTCACAGCCTCAAACACTGAGCTCTTCTCCGTCCACAAAAACAAGGCCACTCTTTGGAATGATGCTGATTAAAAACAGTACACAACAGTAAATGAAATACACAATCAAATATAAAACCGTTTAAGAATAAAAAAAAAAAGTGCACAGTGTATAGGTGTTCTCTCAGAGAAATCAGTGGCTGAGGAGGATAGTTTCCCAGCTTGTGAAGGGAACGAAGGCCTTGTTGAGTCTGCCGAGCGTCTTGGTTGTGCAGGTATCTGCAGCCTGCAAAGTCCTCCACCGTTGCTCATCTCATTGACCAGCATTCCCAGTGGGATTATACTCCGTTTCACCCGCCGACACCAGAGAGATGCGGCGTGTTGAGCCCCAAATGCGACGGGAGAGTTGTCCCGAGCGAACCTGAGAACAGGAGCGGGAAGCATGTTAATCTTCACTTGAGGGCTAAAACGGAGACGTTAGACTAAAGACGCTCAATTATCATTTGAAAAACCTGGTTTTCAACAAGCACTTAGCATATGATTAGCCCCCCCCTCCCCTTCTCCTCACACACTCACACATACACACATACACTGCCACCCAATTGCCACATCTCACAATCACTTGAAGTCTTGCTTCTCACCTCCTCTGGCTTCCCTGCCCCCACCACAATCAACTTCCCGTCCTCTAGTCCCACTAGGATGTGGCTGCACTCTTTGGTGACGGACACACTCCTCACAGGAACTTTCAAGGCCAGGGGCGCTACCGGAGCGTCCAGACTGTCAATCAGAGAAGAGTTAGAATGAGGAGCTAAACTTTAGACTTAAAGTTGCTATACATGCTGCACTTATGCAGCTATGTTCTCAATGTCTTTACCTGCATAACTCTCGTATGTGGAGACTGCCCCCCACGGTCCCAATGATGATGTGTTCAGACACCAGGTGGAGAGCGGTCACCTCCTCCTCCATGGTGAGGGAGGACAGCAGACAGCAGTTTACTGAGTAAACATGAATGGAGTACTTGCCCTGTAGAATAAAGCAGTATTTTGTTAAATGGCGTAAGCAGGTTGAGAAACTTGTTTGCGTGTGTGTTGGTCCATACACTGTACCGTACGCATTAAAGTACCTTTCTATGAGAGCGTTCCTCCAGCGAGGTTTGTACCACAATGTGGCCCTCCATGCCCACCTGGAGCTCGGAGATTATGGCAGGTACACAGCTATCACCAGGAGGCCGCAGCGTTCGCAGGAACTGGCCTCGCCGAACAGTGTGCACTATCACAGTCCCATCCTGGCACACAGTGAACAGCAAGGGAGGGTCAGTGAAGGTGCCATGTAAACCGTTCTCTACTTTTTGTGCACGTTTCTTTTTAGTTTCCCAATGCGAACCAAAGCCACATGGACCACAAGTTGCTAGTTTATTGGAGTCTTGGCAGCCCGTCAACAGAGTCTTTAATAGATCAATGTAAAGCCCCTAAAACTACAGCTAGGCATAATGGACTCGTATGTTCCAAGACTCTTTTCTAATTTAACCGGTTTAACCAGTTAGGAACTCATGAAAAAAAAAAGCTCAAAATGAGAGTCAGCTGAGAGTTTGCCCTTGCTTAATTTGGTTACGTCATGCTTTTCAGTTTTGAACAACTGCTGGCTATAGGATAGCAACATCTGTCTCATCTGGGGTTGTATCTGGTAGAGATTACATTCTCACTTCTAATGAGCAACATCACAGTTTGCTTGGAGAACATCCAAGTAGTGTTTTCAACCATTTTGAGGCTATTTGCGTCTATTTCACACCCGCACAACCCTGCAGACCTCAAGCCATTTGAGAGAACATTTAAAAAATACTTCTTATATAATAGTTTACTACAGAGCGGAAAAGGTTAGTAGAATTCAAGAATTATAAAATAATACGATATGTGCCTTTTATTGTTGTATTTATAACATAAACGTCCGATTCATGAATAATGAAAACAATAATCAGTTGACATTATTACTTTTTGTGCAAATTCAGCGTATTTGTATCAAGCTTATAACTGTTCATAGCATGCGAATTTGCTGACCTTTGACCCTGAGACAGCCATGTCCAGTTCAGTGCTGATGGCCACACAGGTGACCTCCTGGTCATGTCCACAGAGGATCTGCACTGGCCGAGGAGACAGACCGCTGGAGAAGCCGCCCTGAAAGACAAAAAAAAAAAAAGCAAAATCCATATGTGAAGCCACAGCTTTGAGCGCAGCCTCTAATCACGCACACGTGTGCAAGCGATTTGAAGATGTGTACCTCCTGTAGAACCTGCCACACTATACAGGATGTGTCCCTTGAACCAGAGATGAGGTAGATGCCACAGAGATCCAGAGCCAAGCAAGTAACGACGTCTTTGTGGAACACATACAAATGTAAATAAATATGTGACATGGAAACAAAGAATATACAGTATATATATATACACAAGTCAAACATATGTAACTGAGAACTCACCAATGTGCCGGCAGATCCTGCCCACCAGCTTGCCCTTCCCCAGCTGGGTGACACGGAGACTGCAGTCCCAGTGTCCTCCACTGAACAGCAGGCGGCCGTCGTTGGACACCACCAGCACCTGAGCGCTGATCTCCACCCCGGGAGAGAACGGGCCGCTCAAGAACCGCTGCGTTCTGCACCACAAAGCGGGGTTGGAAAGATCAAAGTCAGAAACAATAAATGAGAGTGAGCTGTGGCCTAAATGTGGAGGAGATTTATAATCGGCACATTAAACTGTCATGACATCTGCAAATTACAACCATCCAGTGTTCAAATCCCTCTTATCCTGATTTATGTTGCCTTTATGGGATCCACGTTCAAGGTCAGTTTAGAATAAGAGCCGAAATTAAATTAGTTAAAACAGTCTTTGAAGCTCCACAGACAAAGAGGGATCGTGCTTCCATCCAGCTGTCAGGGAAGTTTTATGGATCTTTGGATATGATGTGAGGTAAGCAAGTTATCTCTGACTCAGTTGAGTAAAAAAATAATATCCATCAGAAAAGTGAAAGTACTGAGAAAGTTGTTACTGTTGTTTTAGAGACAGCTTATGACATTCCTCGGTAAAAAATATCATCAGTATATATCATAAACCAGAAAAACGTAAATATGTTTTCTGAGGACTCTCACTTGGGATTAGTCATGGTGGGGTCCTTAGTGAAGGTGAAGTAGTTGGCGATGTTTTTGTCGTAGGGCAGCCAGCTGTGTGTCCCTATCAACCCGTTTGAACTCACAGTCACCTGGAGAGAAAAAGTGCCATCAAACAAAACCTCAACTATTTAAATCCAATGTTTTATAGTTGTAATGATTGTGTTGAGTTTTACATGCGGCCCTTGTGAAAGTGTTTAACTGAACCGTACCAGCATATCTGAGCCCTGGATGATGAAGGAGCGATTCTGGCTCTTTGGTACCACTGCCTGGACCAGAGGAAGGCCATCGCTTACCACCTGAGACAAACACACAAGTTAACACATACATACAAGTCAACACAATACTAGTTATTTATTTAGAGGAATAATGAACCCACCTCCACAAATGGCCGGAGTTTGTCGAGCTGCTCGAAGATATTCGGAGGCATAGTGTCCAGGCGGGCCAGCCGCCTAGATGCGTTCTGAGCCGACATCCGAGGAGGATGAGGCTCCTGGTTCCGAGATAGGAAAGTGGTATAAAACTGCTACTTTTTAAACAGAACGTAACAGCATTTTGTCGATAATCAAGAATTAGTCTGGGAGTTGTACCTTAAGGAGCTGACACGGAGTCTGTCCAAAGTTGCTGATGATGCCTTCCAGGGCCTTGCGCTCGGTCTCATTGGCAATCGCATCCAAATCTACTGCACCTACAGGAGCGCCAAACAAGAGTGAGTCTCATATAAGAACACAAAGAAACACTGCTCATGTGTAAAGACGGAAGTGAAATATGAGACATCAGGAGCTGAAGACAAAAGAACAATCCATCCATCGGCTAGTTAGAAAGAGTATTCACTTCTGCCTTACCCTCATAAGTGCAGTAGTAGAAGACATTGAGGGCGTTCACTGCCTCATCGCCTCTCTGCTTGAAACCGAAGATCAGGTCAATCCACTCATGGAGGTGACTGGACACATGCTCGCACTCCTAGAGTTTAACATACAAGTTGTTGGAAAACAAGTGCACGATTGACAAGCAAAGTTTGAAGACTGTACAATGTATGTGCAGACTCACCAGGGCCTTCCTGTGTTGCTTGATGAAGTCTTCTCTTGATGACGCCCAGCGAGGCAGCAGAACATCCGCCACTGGGTCCTGAGATATCTGCAAATGTCCCAGGTCAAAGCCTAAACAAAAAACGCTGCATTAGGTTCTTTCATAAAAGAATATTTGGAAGTCGAAGCTGCTTTCAAGCTGTCGATTTGCCCAAAGATTCAGTCTTCCTCACCGTTTATGTTCTGCAGGAATTCTGGGTAGTAGAAGAACTCCGGGATGAGCTCTTTGACGTCAGCCGGACTCTCCATGCGAGCCTGCCAGGCTGCTGCCACCGAGTGGAACTGTCTGTCTGCGCAGTCAAACCTAAACAACGGCGACGAAACGTATCAACATGAGACCGCAGTATACATTTTATAAAATATAATGCACGAGCCAGCGTCCCCACCTGCCGCTCTGCAGCTGGATATGCAGAGTTGTGAACGGCTCCATGCGGATCATGTAGTGCATGACTCCTGCTGCATTAGAGTAGTGTGTGCCATAGTGGAACTTGTCAATGGTGCCTGTTGAGTCCTCAAAGCTCTCATATCTAGTGACAGACAGAAAGAATTGATTTAAGATACGGAGGGTTTAGCATTTTTACCTCCTTATCTATAAAATGATGCAACCTCGGTTGATCTCCAACCCTTTTAGTACAACCAAAATCCCACTGTCATATAAGCGCTTACTTTTCTCTGACATTCTGTGCATGGCGGGGGTTGACCACACCTATGGGTTTGGACAAGTCTCTGAAAACTGACGGGTCCTCCAGATCCAGAATGGGCGAGGTATAGTCACACAAGATCCAGGGGAACTGAAGAGAGAAAACACAACAATTGCAACATGATGCCTTTGTTATTATTAATCCTTTTGTCATAAAATGATAAGAAAGTAAATATATATACATAAATATAAGCAGTGCACACTGTGAGGGGAGCTGGAGTGTACTCACCACAGGATACTGAGACAGGTCGTTGTAAGTGCGTCCAGAAATGGTGTTCAGTTGCATCAAGTACTCAAAATTGGAGATTTCTCTGAATACCCATTTCTGTTCAACACATCAACATCAGATTGGTCCAACACAATCAGCAACATTCAGATCAACTTCACAGAGCAACTGACTTTAGTAACTACCTGTGTAAGTCCAGATGCCTTCAGTAGCTCTTGGGGGGAGCGAGAGCCGAAGTAAAACAGGTTGGGGGGCCGCAGTCCCAGGATCCTGGAGTACACTTTGTTTCGTACCTGTGAGGGCACACATTAAGAATTTAAAAACATCTATTTGATTCTAATCACAGTGCGGAAGGAGTTCAATTTGATCTGAGCATCACCTTCTTCTTGAAGTTAATGAAGTAGTGAGACTGGTCGATGAAGAACAGCTCCAGGGCAGATCGTCGCAGGTTGTAGCGCCTCAAATGCACTTCTCTGAGCTGAGACAGAGGTCTCTTGAAATCAAACCCGATTCCTAATGACACAGGCATCATTCACTTCCGTAAGAACCTTTTGAAGAACAGTAAAAGAAGATGGGTGTGATGTTGACGAGCGCATATTTTCTTACCTTCCTCCGTCTCTTCTTTCTCACTGCTGCCATCATAGAAGTACAGATGGTGGGTGGTAACCTCCAGACGACCCGGAACAACCGCCACGATAGTGATGAGCTCACAGTCTTCTGACAGAACCAGTTTTTCTTTCTGGCTCTCGTCCTCTCCCTCCACCCTGACAGCACGGGAGAAAGGTTAAACCTTTGCATATTCAAGGGCTTTCAAAATGTCTTCAAGGCCTGTTTGGAGAAATTATTTTATGGCCCACAGACAAGCTGTAAGCTGTTGACACCGGCATTAAAAGTTACGCAAATGAAAGTCTCACTTGTTATCCAAAAAGACGAGGTCTTCTTCTCCTAACTGATCATCCTCCATGTCGCTTACTTTTGCTTCCTTTGCAACAGCCAATAGGAGGGGTTCAGAGCGAGGGCTGTCAGCTCCTGAAGATCACAAAAAAAAACATCTTCAGTGCATTTTGCTTAGATTAAAAAAAGAGCGGAGACAATATGTTTCTAACCAGTGACATACCCATGTTGTCCCTCAGGGCACTGGCCTCACTGTGAGGATCATAGTTGTAGTTGGGCACAAGTTTGAGACGCATCTTTGAATAAGTCTCTGCATTGGACAATTTCAGCTTCACCTCTGGTTGAACTCTGGCAAAAGACGGCAAAAGAAAAAGTAGAATTCAGCACATTCTGGACAGCTATGAAATGCAAAAGGACATTATGTTTTCAGATAACTGTTTTACTCTCATAGTGAATTAAATCTTGGTCAGAGAGATTATTTTTTTTATTTTCTTTTTAAAAGCTTACTTGTTGGCCCAAGCTCCTCTCTCACTAGTCAAAAGCCTGCGGAGAGCTCTCCAGTGCTGCCACACCACCCCCTGGTGACTGGAGCTCTGCTTCTGACAACTATGGTACCTGTTGTTCTCAATTCTGACTCGCTTCAGGTGGGGGTCCACGATCACTTCCTGCTTTCACACAAACGCACAGAAATGTGAGATCAGTGAAAGTGAAAGGTTTAACTCTGTATTCTTAGCAAGCTGTGACATGATGGCTGTTGCATGAAGCGTGAAAGTTTTATAACCTGAAACTTGGACTTGCTGTCTGATCTGTCCTTGTCCCTTTTAAAGGCTGTATTCATCAGGTCATCGAAGCACGAATTCCAGAAATTGGACATGATGTCATGGCTCCTCCCAAACGTGTCCAGCTCGTACTGCTCCATGGTGGGCTGAACCTAGAGGTGGGCAGAAGTGGACAAGTCAAGAAAGTCAAAAACCTTCACGCAAGAATCAGGCAAAAAATAAATAAAAACACATTTAACGTAGAAAAAAAATGATGTACTAAGTAAAAACAAATAAAACAAAAAATTACGAAATATAACTAAGATAATATGCCACTACAACTTGATACGAATGACAAGCTTTCATTTCTGTTACGTTTCCCATAAGCCATGATTTTACATTTAAATTTTTTAATATGATAACTTACAAATTCCTAAAGGAAGAACACGCATGTTAGATGCATGGAACGGGATGATTCTCTTTGTTCAAATGAGAGACAGGACTGGAAATACACTTCCCCATTTCTTTAACAGTTTCCCCTTATCTATTTATTGTATTAAGAGGAGATATTTTCTACAACTACCACACAGTTTAAAGTCACCTGCTGTTTTCTTCTTCCTCCCTACTGCTGTACCACTTCATGCTAAAACCATGAAGTCGGATACACATACAAAAACCTATAGAACTACCCCAAACATTAAAACAAATTGTAAATTGCAAACAGACACTTAGACATGCATGCTTGAGAAATCAGTCCGGGCCAAGTTTCAAAACAGTCAAGGCAGCCAAAGTTATGCCACACTGACTAATGTATTGCAGGACCTGTATACTAAAGTAATCTAAACGAAACAGATTTATGAACGTCCACTGTCACACAGAGCAGTGAAAAATCCACCTCTCAGCTGGATGTGAGCGAGTCTGGCATCAGTTTCAAGTGTGAGCATAAACTGGTCTCTGCTTAAAATACATTGAGGGGGCAGCTAGAAAGCAATTTAGGGAGTTTAGGGTTGTTTTTTTCTACTTTCTAAAGTTGTGATAGCAGTTCTAAAAATGTGGATTAGATTCCTCAGCCTAAGACCAGGAGGCAAGATTGCGAAAATCCTGAATGTACACTAATGTGACAAGGAACAGAGCCAGCAGTATCTCAGAGAGGGTTGTTGATTATACCTGCCTAGTCACACAAAAGACTCCACAGACTCCCTAAGCATCTATTTTTAAATGCACAGCCAAAACACTGACCTGCTGCTGGTAAAACCCTTGCCACTCCAGTGTGTGACAGTAGGCCTTCAGGTCCTGGGCGAAGGTGGTGCTGCCGTTAGTGACGGGCAGGTTGGGGAGTAGGTTTTGGAGAGTGACGGGGTCGGCATGCTGGTCGAGCAGTGTGCGCACGACGGGCACAATCTGGGAGAAAGTCTCTGCCTGTCCACAGCTGGTGCTGTCCACTACGCCTCCGGGCCACAGGGGGGCGCCCAGCTGCCCCAGCAGGAAGCACACCTCCTCCCAGCTCAGACACAGCACCGTCTGGAGGAGGCTGTGGAGCTTCACGTAGGCCATCACGCACACCTGAAGAGGGGAAAGAGGCAAATCACTTGCTATGCTTCTAACTCAGAGCCTGTCCATGCAGTTTATAAAGAAATATGCCGAAAAGAGTACTGTGCAACTTTGGAGATGAACTCAACCAGCAGTATGTACTGGAATGCCTTATGGTCAGTTCCTTTATGACCGCTCTCACAATCCTACAGAGAGAGCAACAGCAGCCATAACTCTGAGAGGAGCTGCCCTTTCATACAGAACACTCCCTAATATGAGTGACTGCAATATCTTTGAAAAGAAACCCATAGAAGGAATGGTATTTCTAAACTGGCTTTATCAGAGTTCTCTTATCAAGTTAAATAAATACTGTACCCCCCTTTTTAATTTATTTCCAGCTAAATTCAATCGCACAGGTGTTCGGGTTGTGAAAGACATGTACAGTGAGAAACAGTAATGGTTGGTGTACTGGCTCGGTGATGGACAAGTTGAATGTGCAGCTGACCTGTGAGTGCTGCTGTTTGATATATCCAGTGATGATACGCAGGCCAATCTGGGCCATTTCCTTCAGTTCTGTGTTCCCAGGGCTACCAGGGGTGCTATGCCAGGCCTTCAACTTGTCCAGCAGGTTTACCACCCCCTCAAATATCTGAAATACAACAAAAAGCGTCAACAAAAGGATTGAACAAAAAGGCTAGACCTGTTTCCACACCTTGCAGCATCTACGACAACCTAAACCCATTTAGGACATCATATACAGCTTAACCCGCATTTAAAAAGATGAATCAGATGCTACCTACACCCAACCATGACTCTCCACCCTTCAGTAAGACATGACGGGAACATCTTCTCTGACATTAAACATAGTAACTGCCAACGACCACACCCAGCTGTCCACACTTTGTGTTTAATGTTTGACAATCAAGGGTTAATATTACTTATTATTATTTAGTTATCCAATGTAACCATCAACATTCTATCATCATGACAATGTAGTCCGACATTCAAAGATTTATTTTGTATCTTAATCATTGTATTTTGTAGCCCCAGCACAAATTATTATGGCTTCTTTAAATAATAAAGTCAAATGACACAATCACTTTAAAGACAACACCCTCGATTGTTCTGCACACAGTGTGTGCCGTCAGCAGGAACCTGCTGCATTGCTTTTTGGCAGGAGAACACTTATAATTCATCAGCAATCTAAATTCCACGTGTGTTCAATAGATCTATTTATAGAAAGCAAACATGCGGCCTGCCTTGCACTGGAACATAGTAAACTCCTACTGCCTGTACTGCACTGACAGAGAAGTCTCACGACTGCTTCTGTCTCACTACCGTAAGCAATTTTCAAAGCCTAATGCCAAGCATGGTGGAGGTTTGTGATCAGCCACTTGAAATGTGATATTTTAGGATTCAATTTGGGCTACAACTCGGTAGGTGTTAAGTCCATGCTGCTGGAATATCATCCAATAGTTCTGGTTGGTTTATTAACAATGTTCTTATATAGTTGTAAGATATAATATCAGGCTTTGTCAGGAATTAAGGGCATATTTACTTCATTGTCCCTCGTGAATTCAAAGTCGACCCAACCTTTATCAAGATGGAGGCGCTCCATAATCATGAAATTACCCAAATAGAATATGTCAGTGGTCCATATGTTTTAGATGGGATAATATGTGATATACCTTTTCACTCCACAGCGTGTGGTTGTCTGTACCCTCAGCAAACAGGAAGTCCTGCAGCAGCCTGAGGAGCCGAACCAAACTGGGACAGAAAGGCAGAGACACTCCCTGGGCGTCCCTCAGGTCGGACAGAGACGACTCCAGCATCATCTCCAACAGACTGGCACACAGAGTGGCAAACAGACTATGAATACATCGCCCCAGTGTGACACAATAACATATCTGAATGTTCAGACAAAAACGTGCCACAGCTGTAGGTGTGGCTCAATTTGTTTTTCCATTGCCAGACGGCTTCATTGTCAGTTCAATGTGCTTGTTAGCTGAGGGCAAGTACATTTGAAATCACCGTCACTGACCTGCGTTTGATGTCATCGGGAGGGCGGACCAGTTGGCAGGAGGAGCCCAGTTTGGTGAGAACAGAAAAGACCTGTCCTCTCTCTCGCCACACCACGTCCTCCGTCGTCTCCGCCCCGCTGCCGCTCCACAGCACGGAGAAGACAATGTTGGTTAGCAGGTTGCACAGCTCTTCCTCAGGGGTCTGCTGTAAAGCAAACAAGACTCAGTCCCACATCCCAGAAACAAATCTTAGACATTAAACTCTCAAATAATGGGCTTGATTACCAGTTATTGGCTAAGCTGAGGAAGCAGCCATACCTGTGGGTTGGACGTATTGGAGATTGTGTCTCCAGTTGGAGGGTCTGTCCCATAGCTGGTATCATCCAGCACGTTGGACAGACTGGAGCTCTTCCTGGGTCTGGCAGGTGGAAAGGGTTTGCAGTGCTCAAGAGGAGATGGTGTGTTTGTCAGACTACCTGCAGGAGTGTGTGTGCCAGTGTCTCCCATGCTCCCTAGCTCCATATCAAACGGGTTGCAAAAGGGGGATTGGGGCTGGTAGTCTCTCCCCTCCTCGTCCGGGCCAGATGTGGGGACATCAACCACGTTGGAGGTGGAGGACGAGTGACTTCCTTGGTACACCGAATCAAAATACTTCAAATGGAGGGAGCCGGTGAAGGTTTTAGGCGTACCGCCACCTCCGCCTCCACTTGGAGGCGACTGGGATAAATCAGAGAATCCATCAGAGATGTGCCGCCGGCCACCTACATCCACCTCATCCTCGATGTCCTGCGAGGTGCGGTAGCTCAGGAAGACGTCCGAGTGCGCGTCTTCTATTACCAGAGCCTGATCCCTGCACAGCGGTGGCCGGTTGTTTGGCTCGAAGGAGCTGTGGGTGCTGGAGCCTGCGATGCTGGCAGCATGGGACTCGTAAAACTCTTTGACATAGAGCTTGGTCAAAACATCCTGCCAGCCGGGCTGCCTTGCAAGCTGCTTCACATAATCTTCGTTGGAGTAGATCAGATGAAAGAGCTGCGGAAATATCAGAGAGGAACAGAGGAAGAGGTTGTTTTCATTACAAGGATGATAAATATGCTTAGGCTGTAACTTCACACTCACAAGTTGACTATGGTTGTTCTAGCAGAAATGTAAATAAGGTGAGCAGACTGACCTTGCGGCAGACGTCCAAGCGGACAGTGAGCTCAGCTCGATGGGATAGACAGACCACAGCCAGGAGATCTCGGAAGTTGAGGGTCGCATCTGTGGGGTGGCAGCAAATTTGATTGCATTTTAAAGTCCTTTGGAGCCTATCTCTTAATCAGCTTTCTGGTATAGATTATGTGTCCTTTATAAACTCAAGAACTATGTAGTATAAATATGTAACAACAGTAAACTCAAGACAAAGTTACGAGTCTCTTATTCTTATCAGTTTAGTTGTTGTGATGAGTTTATAAGCAGCTGTAGATTCTCAGAAAAGTCCTGATGAAGCAGATGAGTTTTTGAACGTTAAAACTGCTCGCTTGACTTCTGACGTTATTGAGAAACACTCAACATTTCCAGTTCACTAGACCCGAGAGACGTTACCTGTAGCAAGGACCTGCTCGTACAGACATCGCACGGTGGTCATGGTTACCGGAATTTCATCAAGGAGACAAACCAGGCCAAGATATCCGAAATCCTTCAGTTTGATGCGCTGCTTGTTGCGCTCAGAAACACGCTCGCTTTTGAGGATTTTGTATAAAACCTGCAACATCGAAGGGAAATTATGTAAGACGTTTTTTTTTAATCTGTTTTGATGATACATCACATGGGAGTTTGCGGTGAAAGGCAAAAATGTGTCAAGTGATAAGCTGAAGCATTCTAAGGAGAGGTTAAGTCTTTCGCTCTCACCCTGAAGACCCGCTCTCTGGCCTCGTCTCCGAAACTTGGAGTGAGCAGCAAGCAGTACAGCTGCTCCACGCCCCAGTCCAGCAGCACGGCCTGCACCTGCTCACGAGGAGGGCTGCTCTTCAAGAGTTCGTAGAGCACATCCGAGGCCCTCACAGCCTGATAAAGAGAGGAGAAGTCATGAGGAACGAGGAGAGAAGTGAATGAGGACGATGAAATGCCAAGAAATATGGATTTAGGGAGGGTTTAAGTTTTAAGTGGTCACAAGAGGAGTTTGAAAGTACGCAGATGCCAAAACATGAGAGTAAAATAGGTGGAGGATCAGGGTTCATTTGGCGATGGAAGTAAAATATCATGCTAAAAAGGTCAAATGATAACAAAATTAAACTCGCTAAAGAAACACAGATGAAACATACGAGCACTACCTGCTTCTCTTCTCCGACAGTCAGAATGTAGGCGAGGACACTGTGAAGGTCTTCTGGTGTAGGAGACTTGAGAAAGTCTTTCAGCAAGGCGAACAGAGAGTTTTGAATCATCTGCTTTTCTTCAGACAGACTGCTGCCATCTCTCTCCACACTATGGCCAAAGGTGTTAGTAAAGACATAAATCAATTATCTTCTTGTGAACAGTGAAAATCATGGTTTAAAAGAAATGAATAATATAGCAATAAGTATGTTTGGACTAACCTTTGAACTATTCAACTCTTAATATATAAATATATGTGTCTTATTTTGCAACCATATTGTGATTGTGAAAGGTTCACCTGTAGAATGTGCGAATGGTATCCAGAACATACTGGACCCCGTACTTCCTCTTCATGCGCTGCTTGCCTTCGTTTATCACAGACGCCAGGTACTGCACGTGGGCTTTGGAAGAAAGAAAAACACTTTTGTCATCTCTCTCCCGTTTTTCAGAAATGTCAAACCAATATTCGAAGTTGCACCAAAGAAGTGCATTCATTTACAAAACAGGGTATCAAAGTGTAGCTTGAGGCACAAATCCTCTTTTAATCTTTGCCACTGCCTGAACTCAAAACATTAATGTATTCTATCTCTGCTTTCAGCCTCCTCTTGCTCCTTTCAGTCACACATATAAAAAGGGACACAAACAGCTTCGGCAGACATGAAAAGGTCCACAGGTGCAATACTCCACAACATTAGGGCTGCTTGTGCCTTACCCAGACAAACAGTAAAATGGCTTTTAGTCCAGATGCGGAAATCAAATAGAAGGTGGTGGTAGAGTTGCTGTAGAAGTGTGCTGTTGCCCTCGTTGAAAACCTGCTCCAGCAGCAGCTGACAGGCCGTTAAAACGTTCATGTCCATCATACTGTCAGGAACCTGCAGGAGAGGAAGCAAGGAGGAGGGATTGTGTTTAAGTTTGTTTTCATTTATTTGGATTTATCTGTGCACAAGGGTTTGTGTAGCATACTATTTTTATTAACACTTGAGGCTGGAGAAGTGTTGCACTCAGTTGAGTGCATATTCAGTACAAGTGTTTGTGTTGAGTGTATGCCTACAGTATATGTGGGTTTCTGTCTTTGCCGCTCTCAAACATGGAAACCTCGTGTGACTATTGTGACATAGTTTCCTTACAGGATGCTCCACCTTAACGTCACGTATTTCAAAATATCCTGTCAGACTGAAAGCATGTCTGTGCTGCACCAACGTATCCGATTGGCTGCTACCATCAGAGATTCACATTAACACTGTGTGACAATGTAAACCTCTGAACTCAAACACATGTCACCAATTTTGAAGAAATCATCGCTGTCATACTGAACTAGGCCTACAGATAAATCAGCAAATCAGATAAACTGTGTTGCCCATTTCAAAGCAATGGAGGTTTGTCTATGACATGGCTCAGCATCAAACACAGCTATCATTGTACGGCCATCACTGTGCCTACTTTATACAGGTTTCTCCTTAATTCCCAACATTACTATTGCTACTATATAAGCAGCAAAAAGCGAACAAGATGGCTCGTTATGCCTGTGTGAGACCCACTAAGCAGTTTAGAAACTGAGATTTATCTGCTAAATATTACACCAAGAACTGAGAACAGTTCATTGTGAATTCCATGTCTGTCATTTTCCAATTTGGTTTTAATCTCCATATCATTTTCCTAGATTTTAAATTTCAGGCAACAGATTTTAAAGCTGATATTCTTTGTTCGCAGTGAGAGCGAGCAAGCTGGGCAAACTCTGCATAAATTTCCCCACACAAGCATGTGATACAGTCATTTTTAAAAGAGCCACATATATTTCTACAACACCATACCCACTCATTACACTGCAATTACACAGCAGAACTACAATGGAAAAAGGTCAAATATTCACTCTCATATGCTAATCCGTTCTTCTCGCAATTAGTTCCCACTTGCTAGAGCGAACCGCCGTGCAGGGCGCTTACTTTGCTGAGCATGGCTCCTATTGTGCTCGGCCCATGGCAGTGCAGCAGGCTCTCTTGATTGACAGAGTGATGACGAATCAGGTTCTTCACCATCAGCAGGAAGGCTGCGATGCTGTTTCTCTCTAGTCTTACCTCTGAAAGAAAAAAAAAATAGGGCAAAACAACTGTTAAGATTTCCTGTGTAACCCACAGACGTATTTATGCATTACCAAGCATTTTACTGAGATTATCATATCACAGGATGAGCCAGGGTATTTGTCTCACTTTTGTTATGCTGTTTGTTCCATTTATCTCATTTTGTTCACATTAGACGTGTGACTGTCTAGCACATCCTGTCTGTCCTTGCATCATGCATTGCGTGTAAACTCTGACTCGCTACCATTCATAACGTCTTCTGACTCTGAACTGCACTGAAACAAATATTTAGCATTTAGCACTGCAAAAATAACCAGGAACAACAACACAGTTAGCCCTCACAATGCAGGAGATAATGGATTTATGATACTTGAATTTTGATATACCAAAATTACAAAAAAAGCTGACCTGCAGACTTGTTCAGTGGCAGCAGCATAGCAGCAGGGCTTCTGGGGGAGGTGAGCTCTAGTCCCAGCAGGTCTGCGATCTCCTGACTGCCGTTGCAAAGCTGCTCAGTCTCACATACCTGCTCAAGCAGGGGCAGCAAAACCCCTATACCTCCCACCACGTTTACAACATCCTGCAGGGGGGACAAAAAAAAAAAAAAAAAAACTATATTTTTGTAACCTTCCACATTAGTCCTATTTAGATCAGAAATAGAGTCAACAACGAGCACCTGCCCAAAAAGGAAGCAGTATGACAGCATACAACATGACTGATGTTATACTGATCTGACACTTGTCATATCTAACCTTGATGTCCCAGTTCACTACCCTGTGTCCTGTAAACCTGCCATCATATTGGTGATTGGGCGACAGGTCCAGACATATTTGGCCCTTGAAGGCCTGTAGAAAACATATGCACAAATGTAAACAGCAAATATTTTACTGGTGTTGTTGGTTTATTCACTTAATGAAAGCAGTGTAATAAAATGTGCAAGTTTTTTTGTGTTTCAGTGGGGTCACCTGTGGAGTGTAGTAGAGCAGAAGCTTGCTGTTGAGATCAGACAACTCTCCCTCTGCTTTGAATAGGGACACGTGATTGGGGCCTGTGATGGAGAGCAGAAAACAATGTCGGCCATTATGCAAACATTACTTGGTTTACATGAAAAAAAAATACTCTTAGGAGTATTCTGTGTTTTTGTTTATTACGGTTCCTTTACATTTGATTGTTGGGTGAACTCTGCAAAAAACTGGGTAATGTGTAGAATAACCAACATTTGCTTTGTAGCAGAGGGTGACTTACCTGCAGCATGCAGAGCTCTTGTCTGTGTCTGCTGCAGAGCCTCGTGACAGATGAAGGCGGTGCCCAGGAGCCCATCCAGAGACGTGGGTGTTCCCCACTCTGTGTCTTGCAGTCCTGCTGGGATGGTGTGCACTGGGGAGTCTCCCAAAGCCCCCCCGCGGCCTCCGGCAAAGGTGGCTGGGAAGGACTGGGAACGCATGAGGGAAGGGCCATAGGAGGGGAAGGCAAACTCAGGCGATGGGTTGGAGTACGAGGACATGGGCAGGTTGGGGGAGGTGGTGGTGGTAGTGGTCCGATGGCCTGCAGATCCAATGCAGCAGGAGGTAAAAGGCTTCAGGAGTCAGGTTCAGGCGGGGGAGAGAAAGAGGAAGTTAGATTAATAAAGGGGAACTACTCAGCTAGAATACATCCATGGCCAGGTCACATTAGATACTAGTTTCAGTTACCTCACTGAAAGATGGAAAGCGAAGCTGAGCAGTTTTAAGCTGCTCTCCGTCGATGTAGATGGTGACCAGGTTCTGACCAAACGGACGACGGCCTGGGATGTGGACTATAGCCACGGAGTGCTGTGATGAGTGAGACATGAAAGAGCACACTAATTTCTTCTGGTGACAAAACTAAAAAAAAGCAAATTTGGTGCTAAACGTTTGGCGCTTACAAAGATACATCTTTGTATTGAGGAACAAGAGCAACACAGTCTCACAGTTGACAGCTTTAATTTATCCTATATTGGTAGACCGCTAGCTACTTATCTCTTTAAGAGGTACACTCTTCAATTTCTTACAGTAATTATGCTCCAAGGTTACATGCCCAGACAGCGCCCCTCAGTACATTGATGTGTGATTTTATCCTTGATCAAATCTATTTTTTATATCGGACAGGCTAAACGAAGACAAATGTTGGCCAAAATTCTAGTTGTACTATGTGTGTCCCCACTCACCCAGCATGAGTCAGTTAGTGGGTGCTCTGGCAGCGCGACAGCCATGTAGTCTTTCTTTGTGCAAACAGCCACCACCAGCACTCCCTCCATGGTGAAGAAAGCCTCCAACCCAGTTCCACTTGCTGTGAAGAAACTTCACACAAAAAAACACATTCTGTCACAGAAAAGTGTACAACGCAGTACAATCATATACATATGAAAGTTTGCAACTTCACTTCTCGCAAATGTACCTGTAGAGCTGCTTCCTGCGTGGTCCCTTTCCCATGTCATGCTGAGCCCCTGTACTAGAGGTGGCAGAGGGTTTACGGTTGTTGGTGAACTCCATGTTGAGGCAGAGCCAGGCGTGAAAGGCAAAACCGCTGCCTGGCCAGCGTTGGACCGTGGGCACCATAATACCAGCCATGGGGGGCGTAAGATCAAAGTACTGCAGGGCACTGCCCTGGCCTTCTCTGGCCGCTATGGCCGAGAGCACTTGAATGACGCGAGCGCAGTAAGGGTGCACTTTCCCCACCACTGCGCCATTGTCCTGATCCACCCTGAGCAGTCTGAGCAGGCTCTTCAGCTCCTCTGGTCTCAGACACATGGAGCCCAGGTCCTGCAGGAGGCCCAGCAGGGTGTCTGCACACTGCCGGTCAAGATTCTGGGGCTGTGAGAGCACCTGCAGCAGAGCCCCCACCATGTCCGCCTCCACAGCCACGGTGCGACAGGATAAGGAGCCACCACAGACCGTAGCCAGCCATTGGGCCACCAGCAGCTGAAGGTCCCTCTGACCCGACAGGTCAGGCAGCCACTGCAGGAGCAGCAGCAAAGGCTGCTCGTTACTAATGCCAAGGTGATGGGCGTGGGCATGCTCGCCCTCCACTGCCTGAAGACAGAGAGGAATAAAAACAGTGAGAACAGAAAATAAGGTTAAGACGAGGCCACATGGTCAATAACTTGCACCCCAATTCAAATAGGAACAAGGTCATCAATAAGTGCTCATTGACTTCTACTGTCTCTGCACTCAGTGGGGATAAAGAGGAAATTAGTGTTTCACCATGTTCATCAGCTCCTGCAGAAGCCTTTTGGTGGGTTGACCTTGACTCTTCAGCACATCAAACAGCTGAGAGTAGCCAATCCTCTCCTTGAAAACCTCCTGAGGGGGAAGGAGACAGAAATAGGCTGAAGAGCGGCTCCACAAGGGATAGCTAGTTGGCACACATTTGGAAGAATTACAATTAAATTTCCGAAATGAATTTTTGCTGGCGTTGTAGTCATCATAGTATGATATGCTTTATAATACATGTACAGAAGAATGAAGGATGCATGATTTAACCA
This sequence comes from Anarhichas minor, assembly GCF_050575085.1. Taxonomy (NCBI): domain Eukaryota; kingdom Metazoa; phylum Chordata; class Actinopteri; order Perciformes; family Anarhichadidae; genus Anarhichas; species Anarhichas minor. Next base: position 2,806,428 of record NW_027466487.1, on the reverse strand, counting down.
TAGTGGATCACAAAGGGCCTTACCTTAGCAGAGGGTGAGTTACTCATTATAGCTGTGAGGACTCCCAGCGCATGAACTGTAATACTGTCTGATCCTTTCACCAGAACCTACATCAAAATAATGATTGTGTTAAAATAATGTAACCACAGCCCCAAAAAAAGTTGAACATTCTAACTGCACAGGACCAAAAATGAAAACAAATCAATGCTGAGGAAGTCTCTCACCAAGTGAATGAACGATTATTCCACACCACAATTATTGGAGCACACTGGGTCGAAGTAAGCGCACCGCTGGATCAGTCACTAAACAATCGCCTCTTTGTTAATTACTGATAGATCCCAGCATGCAAAAACCAAAGCCAACACCCAGAAAAAAAAAAAAAAAAAAAAAAAAAAAAAAAAAAAAAAAAAAAGTGCAGCTATTGCTGGAAATTAGACAACATCAAAACCCCAGGACACGAGCCACAACCGGTCACACGACAAAGCAGCCAAAATACCAGGAAAAGAAGGAAAGACATGCATTTCAAAAACAACCATTTCATGCAGTATGAAAAACACAACATGCTCTTCTTGCCTCGTGTTGTCAACAGGGAATTCAGCCTCTAATTACGAATGTGATATAAATCAACACTCCCACACAAGCAAAGATTAATCCTCTCGCTGATAATTTGAATCTTGACTTTTCAACGTGCACAAAGCTAGCACCAGCTTGTACTTTCTTTTATTTCAAGACGGATTCAAGTCGCCCCAAAATAACAGTAAATCACATACAACACAGGCTGTAAGTGGATACTTCAGATGGACAGAAGAGAGAGATTAAAAAGGGAACTCCAGACGACAATTATCACATATCACTACCTGCTTTATTTACAAATGAGTGTAAGCCAGACTTCCTGCCCAAAGCTTCCTGTTTAAATAGCTCAGAGCAGCTAACGAGTAGAGAGAAGGCTGAGTTTCCTGCTGACAGACCAATATCAACACCAAGTAGGGGAATGTACCTGGTCCACTTCGACCTCTGAGAGTAAACATGTAGTGGGGTCAGAAACAACCTCACGCTCCGGGCTATGCATGTTGCTCTGAAAGAGCTGCAGGACACACAGACACACACACACGCACACGCGCACACACACACACAGGCACACACACATACATATACACACGCATACACACAACACAAAAAGACAGACAATTAGACAAAAAAGCAGCGGGATACATATGTTGTAGCCATGTGTGGAAAACATAAGCATACATTTTTTTGTGATATTTCACATTGAACAGCAGATGTGTGGAGAAATAGAAATTACAGAAATATAAACCGGTGACAGAGCAGACGGACACATTTTAAATGGACAGGGGTCTGACCTTGCTGTTCTGAACAAGCCTGAGTATGTGTTCAAAGCAGTTGTTGTTGAGGAACACGGCCTGCAGGACTGGCCTGTCAGAGCACTGCAGGATCTCAGGAACAGCAGCTAAAATTGACAACAAAGAGGATGTTGACATGCTGGGAAAATCGATAATTTGGCCTTCATACTGATTGAGAGAGATAAATAAAATGGAATGCTGTACGTTAAGCGAGATTTGAGAGCTAGTGGACATGCTCTTACTTAGCATTTGTCTCTGGAGGGAGATCAGGCTGTCCTCCCAGCTCTGCCTCTCTAGCTGCTCACTGATCAGTGGACGGTTCCAGTTGAGGAGCTGGAAGTAGCTCTCCAGGATCGTCTTGATCTCCACCTGCCGCTCCGCAGGGCTGCTGGAGTGCAGGAGGTGGATCATCGCGGTCAAGCACTGCAGGGTCAGCCGTGAGAGCCCTGTGCTCTTGGGTTCAGGGGAGGTCCGGTTGCACCAAGCTCGCAGAACGGACAACAGGTCATCAACAGAGTGAGGGGTGATGGAAAGAAGGCCATTCTTCTGGAAAAAGAATATGGACACAGTCACCCCACTGTAATTAGTTCTAATCTGCATGTGTAGTGTTTTCACAGTAATTAATGACGAAGAGGACAGCAGACCTTTCCTCCACTGATGACAGCACCCTGGAGAAGAACGAATCTGAGTGTGAGGAGCTCTGGGATCTGCTCGCTTTCCTGGAGACTTTCTGTGAACATGTATTCAAGCCAAGGAACAATGTCATGCAAAACCAGCTTTCACTTAGCCACAATACAGAAAACAGTAACACAGTGCTATCAATATATCATTTTGGTTTGTTAAAATTAAGAAAAATAAGAATAAATGTAAAATGTTCACAGTATAATGGCTGAGCAAAAGCTTCCCCTGCAAGCCACGTCTATCATTAAGAGTTACGTGAAAAAAGAATTGCCAAAGCCTTGCTAATTGGCTAGGTATTACACAATTAGCACTTAACATTTCTAAGCATACTATTACAGTTTAATCCTCCTAAAATTTGGACATACTGAAACTTGCCCAGGCTGTGATTTCCCCCATGGCTTATAGATTAGTGCTCGCTAATCAAATGGGCTTCTATAATTAGAATTGTTTGGACTCTGGTGATTGAAACCTGATAATTAGATGCTGAACAATTTAAGTTTTTAGCCAAAACCTAAAGCTCTTACTGACCGGACTGACCAGTTATTTTCCATTATAAGCAACATGGCAAAGAATGATTAACTAGGCGATTTGGAGCAAATAAAAAGGTCCTGGTATTTCATGTTAAAGATGACAGAACTAAGCTGTGTTTAGGCAGCGGTGGGAACAGTGGGATTCTTGTGGTATGTGAGGTCTGACAGAGATCACAGTGAAAGAGCAGACAAAAGGGAGCGTCTCACCATGAAAAAGAGCAGGCAACTCCTCTGGCAAGGCCAGCGGGGAGAACTTATACTTGTTCCTCTCCAGCGAGCTCACCGCCTCCCTGTAACACACAAAGCCTCGAGTTACCGCACCGACTCATATCACGCCTAGTCAGTCAAGGGCTGCCACCAATACTGCCGGCACTAATGAGGTTTGACTTCAAGGCTTGGAGGCAACAAGCAAGGGTGGTTACACATCACACAACGGTTGGGCAAGATGTTAAATGCACACGATAGTGTAAGGGTATTGTGACTGAATCCCACCTCCCACGCAGTGTATCTCCAGGGTGACGCAGCACACACTCACCCTGCCAGGCGTCTCCTCCATGTCTGATAAGGGTCAAACAGGCTTTCACACAGCACGAGTCCATACTGCACAACCGTCTGCAGAGAAGACTGCTCCCCTTGTCCCTTCTTAAGCTGTCCAAAATAAAAAGTTTGGACTCACATTGACACATGTGTAACGCATGACCAGCACAGATACACCTGTCTTTGACATTCCTCATACAACACATTCCAGTACATTGAATAGACGTTCGACAACACACCCATTTCTCTTTTAAGTGTAAACTAGTTATGTTATTTCTGTGTGAGGATGTTACTGTTCACTGTCTCTCTGCTGTGTATCACACTTCTGCACAGTTTGGCTTTAAGGGCACTAAATAATCTTTGGACGCTTGATATACTGAGCATGCAGTGGAGCCAAGCCCTGATATAAATCACTGAAATCTGTGTCCTGGTTGAGCTAACGCTTATAAAGGCCTTACCTGGTCCAAACAGAAATTCAAAAGCTTGATGGCTTCGAAAACAAAATCAGGGGTCTTCTCTGGGTCGATGTTCTCCATATTCCTAGAAGTAGAGAGAAACTTGTGCAATTGAGTGTTAAGAAAATCTGCCTGATGTTTGCCCAATATGACCATTTTAGGCACAAAAAATACACAGAATGTACATGTGAGGTACAACTTCCTGTGATGGAGTTGCAGCCCCTTTGCACAACCTGCATTGCAATTTAATTAATGTAATTCAAACTGTAGTTCATTTGGTTCCCTTTTCTACCATTGCTTCTTTTTTTATAAGTAAAGATTTCATTTTAAATAAAAGGAAATTGATACCTAATTTTGTACATTACCTCAAGTCAGGTACACTTTAATTTACTTAAAAAACAGTAGTCCCATTGGTCTCTAGTACCTGCCTGAATATAGTTTTACTATAAATAGTACTGCCACAAGGCATATACACAGCAGGCTGGGCCCTCACCTGCAGATAATGATGAAGAACTTGATGAGGAGCAGGGGGTGAGGGGTGGTGCTGTTGGGCTCAGCAGTGTCGGAGAGGTGCTCGGCACTCTGCCATAGCTGAGTGCCGAGGAACACCAGGACCTCCCTGGGGAGCAAGGGCACCTCGGAGCTGCACTCCTCCGGCCTGGAAGATGTGAGAGGAAGATGTGGGTAGAGAGGGGATGGGAGGCAGTAGCATAGCAGCAAAGGGCGTCGTAACAGGGGCAGCGTTTACACATAACATAAACATGTCAAAGCGGCATCTCTACAGAAGGTCAGAGTTCATCTTGCTTTGGGGAATAAAACCCGGTGGGAGCTTCTGGCAGTGTAGTTTGTTACTACTACTCACCTCCGAGGCTCCAGTGAATGCACATCAATGAGCCTCTCAAAGGACGCCACGAACGCCTCCAACCACTGGTGCAGATAGCCCACGTCTTTCTGCAGGAGGGAGGAGAGAAGAATTGAGCGAAGAAAGGGGCCTTCACGCCTCCAGGCACATTATATGCAGCATGCAGTGTTAGTAAATAATAGTGCGTGTGAAACATGTGCACGGTTTCACAATAAATATCAATGGAATATGTTCTTTGCTTCCTCTGAAAGGGTTGAGCGTTTAACTGTGACACACTGTGGCGGAAAACATGTCACTGACTAAAGCTTATGACCTGTTTTTGTAACAGGATGTTGCAAAGAGATGTAATTCACAGAGAGGAACACATGAGCCAATGCTTTCCAAAACAGGGAGGTTCAAATTTCAGTCATAAGTTCCAAACACTCAGTACATACAATAACAACTTCTTATATGCATGTCATTGTCATAAACATTCCTGCATTATTGCGTCCTTATAGTTTAATAAAAGATGGTTTCAATTATGCAGGTATGTTTACATACAAACAGTCATTATCACAGCTTTAATCAGCCTCTGCAGTGCAACATATCCTGCCACTGTTCCCTCCTTACATCACTCTCCCGCTGTGCGCAACACAAATGTAACACGGGTCAACTTTAAACTGAATTAGTTTTTTACTTTTTATATAAAGCCAGATTCAAAATTCCTGGCGATTCAGACAAGCCGTGCTGCTCATGGGAACCCAGTGTTTCAAAATCAAATTACAAAAACCTGAGACACCTCAAAATGTTCCTTGATGTACCGTGTCATGGAACCGCCGGAACATTTTGATTCGCTGAGTATGCACAAAGTCAGAGTTGCTCACATTTGAGGCAGCCTTTGTAGAGCATGCTGGAAGACATGAGTTGTCTCAGACTGACTGACTCATTGTACACAAATAACATACAGAACAGCAAAAAGCACAACAATAAATCCGGTACTTCCCCTAAGCCAACAGGCAAATAAGTCAAAAATGTTGCTGCCATTGATGCAGGTTACTTTAAAAGCTGCTGCAGTATTAGTGCTCCTCCTGTAACTGTAGCTCATTGCATGTTTAATAAAATGGAAATCTAATGCAGTTGACCCTGAACTAGTTTCTAATGCTGCATTAATGTCAAATGTACATTACCAACTGGCACTGAGTTATGAGCCAGTCCATCTCTCATTGCATGTGGCTGAGCAGGGTGCCAGGTTCTTGTGGAACCCTGTCTCAGATGAGCCTTCAGTGTCGTCTCCAGCCAGCAGCTCAGAAGCTGCACACCGCTCCGTCAGACTCGCTTTCTGGTCTTCCAAACGTCAAACGAGCAACCAGGAAATGACATGTCACTCTAACCGTAGCTTATTTCCTTCATTCGCAGCCTCCTCATCAAACCCCTTCCTCTTTTGCTTTTACTATAGTTGTGAGAAGATATGAAGAAAGCCCCTATGAAAAAAAAAAAACTTCCCACAGCAACAACTAAGCACTGAAACTTTGTTTACGCTTTCTAAATTTGACACAGCAAAAATATGTTGCAGGAGAAACACTGAAATTCAGCTCTCTCAGTTGGAATAGTGACTGAGCCAATGAAATGTGACAAGTTGAAGCAGTGAATGTCATAATTTACAGAATACTGTATTTCTAGTTGGAGAAAAACCAGTCCAATTGCCTTTACCACGTCATCAAACGCTGTAAATTCAAAATCTGATTAGCCAGCTATTGAAAAAATAACAAAATGACATAAAACAGACATACTGAATAAAATCTCTGCATGTACTTTCTCTGTGAAAACAGGAAACCTAACTGAACATATTGTTTTCTGCCTGCAACATCTGGACAATCAGGTACGGGAGACTTGACTAGGAGAGGAAAGGACATATTTGCAACACTCCTTCAGCTTCGTTTTACTTTACAATAAAAGATTCAGTAGCTGAATGACTGAATCCTCCCTAACATTACTCACCATGCAACAACTAGTATTTTTAAGGACTCTTAATCATCCAGCGCTGTTGATGATATGTCATTAATTCTAATTCTGGCTACTGGAAATCACAATGTACAAGAACACACAATAATACGGGTCAATTAAGTGACACACAATTTGGAATTTACTTTGGTGTTTGGTGTTTATTTGGTGTTTATTGTCACAAAATGGCTCTGGGAATATGGGGTTGTAACCTAAAGTCAAACATAATTTATTAAGCTACGGTTAACTCGCACAACGGAGTCTGGAGATCAGCAATGTCAGCAAATAAAAGCACTGCATTGATGGGTGGCATATGTGCTGTGGCAGTGTTGAAGGTGTAGCTATAGAAAGGGAAAGAGAGAGACGGCTTTTACAGCCTAGAAAGCCCAGGTGAGCTCAATCAAGCTAACGACCCTGCCAACTGCCTGCTGAGGGTGGGCAGGACAGCCTCCGACAGTGGGAGATGTTCCCTAAGTTTTTACACTTAGTACAAATAAATGTAGCAAGTTAGATTTGCTTTCTAGTTCCAGGTAAAAAGGAAGTATCATTTTTTTCTGTTCCCTGTCGATAAAAGTAGCCTTTTCTTTGTAGCGGTACACTCAAGCTGCATGGTGTGACTGGCACCGCTGGATTTAAATGTATGAGAATAATAAAAAGATTAGATCACAGAAAGGAAGTGAATCTGGTTTGCTAATGAGAAGTAAAACCAGTTAGAGCCCTTCTTCATGTCTGCGCCCTTGACCTAGAAATCCTCCCTTACAAAATTGATCAACACCTCAGAAGAAATACACACTCTTTGCTCTCAGTTGCATTAACTTCTTTCCCTAAACATTGCCCAGAGCAACTAGCTCAAGGATTTATTCAATAAAGACGCAATTAGAACTGATGTCACAAACCAACCATGAGGTACCGACCCCTATAAACTGTGCCATTTATCTCTGTTTTCTCTGCACATGGCCAAGCAGCTGTGCCGCTCTCTGCTGCTTGGCATTCTGCTTCGCTCCGGCTTCCTGCACAAGGGAAAGCAAAGAGCACTTTGATTTTCCTGGTTGGCCCTTCTGTTGGTAAACAGGGGAGATCGCGGCACACAAGGGAACTCAATTACAAGGCTCACAGGATGGTCAAAGGGAGCTGCAGGGGTGGCTGTTGTTGTTGTTGTATCTCTCGTATGGATGTGAATCATATGTGATCAGGAACTAGGACAAATAAACAGCAAGGTGACTGACAGCATGACGACAAAAGCCAGGAAATGTGACTTCTCTTCATAGCGAGCAGAGGAGGTGATTTCACAGCTGTGTGGATGGGGGACAGTCGGGTTGTTACTGTGGTCCATCTCTACCGCTACAGGCTTCAATTAGTCCCTCTAACAGTCTCTCAAGCTAATAATCACACACTATCTCTGTACCAGCCGTACAGCTCACTGTATCAACACAAACATGCTGCTTCATCACTCACTTTCATCCAGAATAATGATGTCTAAAGGGTCTGTACTTTACCTCAGTGTGTCTTGGGTCACTTATCTCTAGCCAGAGCTTATTAAACATAAAGGCTTTCTCACTGCATCACCGAGTCATATATCCTGCTTACTTAAAAATTGTGAAAAATGTCCAAACAGCCCAAGTTAACTTACCCCCGAATGAAAATGAAAATCTGCAACGTGGGATTAATAACCTATTAAATGAATTGCTTAAGTCCTCCACAAAGTTGTCAAAGTACAGTCTTACAGTATTTATCCAAAAACAATACCCTCTGGTTTGTCGTCAGACACGATCTGACAAGTTAAGTTACTCCCTCAGTGATTATCACACTCTTCTGGGTATGTCCCTACCTCTCAGGAACGAGCATTCATGATGGTCTGAGTAGAAGTCTCAGATATGAGATATGGAGCTCTGAAATTGTGCCAGTAAGGTGTCATTGTATGAGAGTCTTGATGTGCACGGAGCATCGCTCTCACCGGTCTAGGATAAACGATGTCGACGGGGATATAATGTATCCATACAGTGTTGTCTCGACTATAGCAAATAATCAACTCTGATCAATAACAGAAGCTCTTATCCAGAAAACTATGAATGTACCTATCATTGCCTGCCTGTTTGTTTGGTCATTTCTGCAGAAAATGTTGGAAATACTGAAGTAAAAAGATGCTTCTATAGCACAATGACTTGATCTAAAAATCTTGCAAGGGGTGTGTGATTTCTTGCACAATTGGAGGAAGCAGAGCTCCTTTATCACCGACAAGCCTGAGCACGTTTGGCTTTTTATTGCAAATACAGAGCAATGGCTGAGATACTGAATGTACTCAAACATGTTGGAATTAACTGTTAGGATTCATTGCAGCTTTATTATATTCTGTAACTCCCATCATCTACATTTTATAATGAGTTTGCTACTTGAATGAAGATGCTGGCGGGATACAGAGGCTGATGAATGCAGGAAAAAACTAAAACAATATATGAAGACATCTGAGGAAAACCTGTTATCAACAGAGACATACAAGTCTGAGATATTTACAGCTGCCAGGGTGTGTCTGTTGTCCCTCAAACAGTGTCAGGTCATTGCCACTATAAGAAAAGGCTTGTTTACAACACTAACAAAAAGCCTAATAAACAGAGCTAAGATCTCTTGACCACTTTGGCTCATTTGCAAAGGTCAAAACATTCCTTGATGTGTGAGATGGGATGTGTCCAGTTAAAAGAAGATATGTCCCTGCCAAATTGACAAACAGGCCGACAACAACAACATAATGTAGATTTCTATAGGAGAGGCAGGTGATTGCTCTCTGAAGTGGTTCTGCTGCCTTTCTGCAGCCTATTGTGTTCCTCTGAGTCACATAAGGTGGTGGCGTTAAATACTTGCCAGGCTCAGTTAAATCCCTAGCCTCCGCCATCTTTCATCGCAGTTTGTCAATAAGGGCAGGTCATTTGTACACATGCAAAATCCACAAGAACGCTTGGATATCTTCGTGTCATTCACTGGTGGGAAATGTGTAAAGAACATATTGTAAACTTTGTTCCGTTATCCTTCGGGGCAACTAATCAAAACTAATTGAGAGCCAAGAAACGGCTAAATAAGGAAGTGGTCTTGCAAATAGAGCTGCTAGACAGCTGTCAGTCAGATTCAAAGGCACACATACACATAACTATGATTGTCTCGCATGGTTTATGTGTGACAGTTCTTTTCAACTTGCTTTTGTTTCCAGAGAAGTAACAGGGCGGATCAGAAAGACACCAAATGACCTCTTTAATAGTAGATGCTGCAAGAGGTGTGTCACTGATGCATTTAGAGTAGTTATTCCAGCTTTGACTTCTGTCCTGTTGAGAGCATTTCATTTTACTAGATTGAAAGTAAGCCTTAATTAAAGCAACATCCAATAGAGACGTGTAAGGAAAAGGATCCTAGTCTAGGACTAGACATTATTCTAGTCAAGAAACCTGCCCCTTAGATCCACTGTGATAACAAGAGATCAGTCTTTATGCCCCACAGTGAAGATACAGTGCATGCAATCTTGGAAATAATCTTGTTTTCTCTGTCCTCAGGCATGGGAGCAGATTGCAAACACATTAAATAGTAATCCTTAATTCATTCACTGCCAAACTGACTTTCTCCTTCAAGAGGACAAATGACATGAAAGCATGTGCAATATACTTTGACTATGAATTTGTTGCATCGTTATAACTTAGATGTTGCACAACTAATGGAATGAGGTGCAGTCACACCCACAGAGGGCACCATCTGAGACCTAAATATAACATAAAACAATTTGACACTCCTTTTCAGATATTGCCAAAATAGTTTTCACTGTTTTTGTTATGTATATTAGATATGTATTTAATATTGGTCGGCCTATAGAGTAACAGGCATTGTGCTGCTGGCACCCAGTCAAAAACACATGTTTCAGTTGGTTCCTGAACAATAAAACAGGCTCCATAACAACATTATGGTTTCCATGTGACATGCTTAACCGGAAGTAGCCTCAGTGACACCTGCATCGCAGGTAGGCTGCAGAATTAAAACACACTTCATGAATTGGGCCAATATGCTTCAAATAGCCTACCATCATGGCTTGCGCTACTGCTTTCAACAACTTAAATGACCAAGTGGCACTGATGATATGCTACAATAGCTCTAGTAGCCCAACCACTCGGTAAAATAAGAGCTGCTGTACAAACAGAAGCGACTTCCTCGTGTAACCGTTTACCACAAACGACAGAGACATGGCTGAAGTAACGTTACACACACACACACACACACTACGGTCATGCGTTTCATCGGGTCTTGTTACAAACTTTAGCCAGAGGACCTGCTGGCTGCAACAGGTGTCACCGTCAGGTTCTTCCACACTCACCTTTGTGTAATATAACATCCACAGCTCATACAGCCTTTCCTTCGATGCCATCCCGCCGCTCTTGTGGTTGCTCATATCTCCCTTTTGTTTTAGTTAAATAATGAAACGGGTGAGCTTGGTCAAAGCTGGGGCTGTTTGAAGTTGTTTCCTAAATGCAGGAGGACGCGGCACGCTCCTGGGAACCATTCCTGCGAAATCCAGGCACAATAATCCACGCAAAAGTGCTTTCTGTCACGCAAAGTTCTCAGAGTGGCAAAAAAAAGCAAAACATGACGGTGCGAGTGTGGGCCACGGTGCGATCGCTGTCGAAATGATCAAACCAGGAACAAAATTGCGTGGAAATGCATGTCTGGAGGAACACCCATGTCCGCATTTACAGCGAGCTTGGTTGGTAAATGATTCCTATTGGAGAGAGTTTCCCACGGAAGCGACCGATGCCATCAGCTCAAGACCAAGAGACGACTGTGCTGCCCATGTGGATTCAGTCAGCAGAGATGGACAGTCCTGTGGGATGAGCAGCAGCTCATTATTGTCAACTAGTGTCTCTGTAACAAGACATACAGGGAAGAGTTGACTGTAGATCATGCTCACAGGTAGGCTGGTATTCTTAAAGACACACGCACACACGTAAACACACAGTGACAGCCTCCTGCAGGACTCCTCTAACGAACTGACTAAAGAGTAAGCAACACTGAGTACTGATAACATTAAAACACACACACACACACACACACACACACACACACACACACACACACAACTGCAATTCAAACTGTATCGACTACTCGTGATATCTTCAGGTGCTGTAATAAATAATTATTGCACAGTTGTATTGCATTCCAGACTGTTAATCAATGATCCTGTAAACACTGAGAGGCCTACATTGGTACAGTTGATCGATTCTGAAAGTAAAATGCAGGAATATAATCGAACTATACAGTAAAAGTGTAAAATGATGTGCAGTATAAATATACACAAGTATTAAAATAATTAAAAGTGCTCATTTTGAAGAATGCCCCCCACCCCCTGAATTTTGTTTGGAAATGCATTAACTTAGTAAGTAAGAAGTATTTTAATGTTGTTTGGCCTCACTCCATGTAAACATGCATGGTCTGACAACAGCTCACCCATTTATCTGAAAGCTACTAGAGAAACTTTGATTACCTAAAAAAACGTATTATGATATAAGATATACTGAATACAAACCTTTTTTTTATTAAACAAAGTTGATTGGAATTGACACTTCTTGAAAGAGGAGTCAGGTTTATTGTGTGCAGTCGAGGGATTTATCTCTTAGTCTAACAAAGCATTATATTTTCAGCATATATTTTCATATGTAAACCACCTTATCAGTTGGATTAAATTGTACTAAACCAGAGAAATGCAAAACAAGTGGTGTGTCTGTTGTACTGACTTTAAAGTACAGGCAACTTTTTCCTATCTGCTATAGTAGACTGTATGTAATCTATAACAGGAGTTAATGTGTCTCTTGATGAATTACTAACATGTAAGAATACATGGGTAAGGTATTGATTTATTAGTGTTAACCTCTTAAACTTTGTTAGGACCTTTAACACAATCAGGTTTGTGTTGTCACACACTCGGTCAGTAGAAGGATGGACACAGTGAAGGCAGCTGTATTACCATGGAGATGGCCTACATACCTAAACAGGACCTGACAGTGTGACCATCAACAGGCGGCACAGTGTGCCAGTCTATCCTATGTATTCCTATAATCTATAGGTCTGCTAATAGTCCACATGTATGTTTAAATACTATTCAAAATAGCATATAAGCTGCTGACAGTTAAATCAATTCAAGCAGGATAGTAGACCTATTCCTTGTGCCAATACATCCAACATAGACTATAACACTGCTGCACTGTTGTTTGTTTGCTGTTTGTTGGTTAATCTTTGCACTACTATTTAGTTAGTTTATTTCATGCTATTCTATTTCATTGTATATACTGTGCATTTTTTTATATTTAATATGTTTTACTGAGCTATTTTTATTGTATATACTGTGCATTTTTATACTTAATATTTTTATATTTTACTTTAATTGCTGAAGTATATTTTTGCTGCTGTAGCAAACAAATTCCCCCTTGCGGGATGAATAAAGTATCTATCTATCTATCTATCTATTTTATCTATATAGACCCCAACATAATTGGTCTGTGTTTAAATCAAAATTTGGAAAATCCCATTATCCCTAAATAGGGATTTGATTTTGTAAATATTCAAATGTAATCTAATTCATGATTTTGAAGAGATTTGTCAACAAAACAAAACAATATCACACGAATAGGCAGTGGGCCACTGCAATCGATGTGCTCGACGGTCGTCGTTACATCCTCAGTCAGGACCGTTAATGGATTTCAGAGAGCGTTGAGCGGCGTGTAGCGTTAGCGGTAGAGATAAACATGGAGCGAAATGTTGGGTCACTGCAGGAGCAGGCCCTGAAGAGAAAGGAGAGGCTGAAAGCACTAAGAGATAAACAACTTCACGTAAGTGTATTGTCTGCTGATGTCTGGTTTCTGATAAATGCAACATGTTATATATCACAGCCAGTTGTGTTGGTGAGGTAGCATTAGCCGACTTAGCTTGTAGCTAACACCGTTAGCACATGTATGTAGTTAGCAAATCAATCGTAACTTTGGTTCTTGGCTTTTTTGTCGTCCTGTTGGAGAATGTAGTTTGGATATTTATTTCAAATGTAATGTATTTAACTTCAATATGTAATTATTATAGTGCATTTGCATATGTAGGTCTGGTTTGCCTGTGCAGCTAATTTCCGAAGCGAACTAAGTTTGTATATTTTCTCAGAAAGACAATAACAAAGTGATTGAAGCTCTACTCGCGTCTCTAGCGATGATGTAATATCATAGCTACATCTTATAAAATTATTCTCTCACCAATGCACTTGATAGTATTTCATATTTTAAATCGTATGCTTCTCTACAGACTGGTGAAACCAGAGCTGAAGTAGCAGATGTATTCCTTGTATTTTGGTTGATGTTCAGCAATACATGTAATAGATGGGGCCTCAATATCTTGCTGACAGGCAGAGGTGAAGGATAGAAGGTGGCTGCAGGGAAGAGAGCACTGACACTCTGTATGTGGAATGATATCTGCTTCCTTAAAGGGATAGGAATCATTTGAATAAAAGGGAAAGTGTCTGTTAAGTATTTAATGACAAAAGCACAGTTTTTCTGGAATGCATCATAAATATAGGTCAGCGTCTCACTGTAAAGGTCTTAGTATATAATGGACCACAGAGAAATATTTTTCAGGTGGGGACATTGGGGAATACGTCATAATAATCAAAGTCTGAAGATGTCAGGGAATTTCCACTGTAAGGTAGTTTCTGAAGAATATAACGTCTCTTTTTCAATTTCTTTCTTAAAGGTATTGCATTACATCAAGCTGTTTTTAACAGCTTTCCATACATGCCTAACCATTGAGAAAGGCTCTCCTGTGCCACACAGTTATAAACTGGACACGGTGGCAGTAAAAACACACATATGGTGAAAGATGGAGCAACCTTAGTCGGAAGACTGAACTTTTACTTCTTTAAAAGAGGATTAGAATAAAGTACGGAGAAAACTCAGTTGCACAAAAGGTGAAAAACTGTTTATCTGTAGAATCTGTGGGGACAACGTTTTAAAGTAGGAATCAAACTCAGCATTACACAGTTATTCTGTGGCTCTGCTGTGGTGATCGTTCAGTTCTGGATATGAATTCTTCTTGCAACAGGAAACCGTGTGCAAGCCACTGTTTCTCCAGTTAGACCGGAGTGTGTTTCACTGAGCTTGAGTTTGGCCGTGGCATGCTGGACTTGACTAGCAATGTCTGATAAATGACAGTTGACATTCCTGAAGCTGGGGGTTGGTTTCCTTTTGTACTACACTTCAAGAATGAGTCGGTCCCCTGAATTGTTCTAGCAGGTAGACAGGAAGCCTCTTCAGGAAAATGAAAGACGGGAGGGGTTCAATCTCCTTTGTTATCACTTTTCACTCGGGGTCGATATCATTTTTTCTGTATTCCTGCAAGTCTGTTATCATTTATTTACCCGTTATTTATGTGTGGGTTATTTTAACGATGGCATGATGATTTTTAACAGGGGCAAGAGCAGGAAGATGGGGAGCCAGAGAACAAAAAGGCTTCACTAGAGGAGGCTACTGAAGAAAGGCACAGGTTGGTTCACCACACTACACACACAAATGTAAATGTTGTTGTTGTTTTTTAATCCAATTTATCATTATTTCTTCCATTTTGCTCTCGCTTGCTCGCCCCTTCAGCTGAATTTTTTTAAAGCTGCACAAACGGAAGTGAAACTGATACGGCAGCACACCATCAGACCATTTATCTGCCCTTTTATCTGATCACCATCTTCTTGTAACACTGTATTGCATGTCTCAGTGCAGGTCATGAGATGCAGTGTTTACACTGGGCTGGATCACAGCTTCCTGCTATTTGCTGCTCAAATATCCTGCAGCTTACTCAACTTTGTATGTTGGCTGGTTTGAAGGAGCAGCAGCCATCTTTCCTGTCCTACAGGACCTTCTTTTTTCTTCTTTCCATTGTTTATATTTAATGACTGTACTGAAGGAGTGCTGCTGTATTTCCTCCAGTCCAACAGGACAGATCTCTTATGAGCATAAAAATAGCTGCGGACCTGAAATGCTTGATTTTGACATTTGTCAGGGAAGCGAAAAGTTCACTGTTGAATGTACTCTGTTTTTATTTAATCAATGCTTTGCTAAATCAAGATACACGTTTGTAGCAGAGTGTGAGTGTGAGTATCTTGTATTAATATTTCATGGGAGATCCAATTGCCAAACCCAGGCATGAAAGAACACAACGATCAACTTCTAAAGTTATTGCGACTCAAATGAAGGAGACAGTGGAACTTGGCCAGAGAGTTTTTCAACTTCCTGAGTGTTATCATACATTCCTGCAAGCATATCCCACAAAAGGCACCAATGGGTACCATGCAGCTTTTCCTGTTCCGTCTTGTTAGGTGTCGTCAGGGCTGCTGTTTATTTTATTTTAAGATAGACCGACAGGCAAGTCGATTTTTAAATTCTTGGAAATGGCAAATTACATTCAAAGAAGTTCAAAAGCCTCTAAAATATCGATATGACTAATTACACGCTAGTTTTAACAATGTCTGTGGCGCATGTGTAAATATAAAAGGCTGATTGTTTTTGTGCTCTGGTGAATGGAGCAGGTTGCTTGATATCGGTGTGAGCGTTTGAACACTGCTGCACCTGCTCCTCAGCCACAGTTCACTGTGAACATGGTGAGAGAGCCACACTTGGGTCTGTGCTCTGAATTCATCACCGGCTCTCTTTGATGCCACCGTGTGCTTGAAGTGGAAATGTGTAAACACACTTTAAAGGTTTGGACACACCAAACTAAGACACAGTTAAGAAAAGAAGGAGTTATGTACAGTCTGTGTATCCAGTAGTTTTGTTGGGCTGTTGAGCAATAATGGTCGCCATCAGGTCAAAGATTCATTTTGACACCCTACTTATCCGTGATAAGGGATCCTAACAAATAGGCCACAGTGTCCATTAAACTCACAGTCCTCAAATGATGTTTATTAATGTTGTGGTTGGTGACCCCTTGACCTTCTGTTTCGTGACATAATTTCCACACAAAATGTTAAAATCTAAAGAACACATGATCACTAGGTTTGCACAACAACTTGCTCTCAAGAGGACCGTTGTCTATTTGATGTAGTTGCTCTTTCATCCAGCACAATCTTGAAGGCGAAATGTTTTTTAGTTTTACAAAAAATTACTTCAAGAATTCAATAAATTTGATAGACATTGCTCTCAGAGGATGAAACTTGTTGATTGTGGTGATTCTCTGGCCTTTGCACTCGTGCCATATATTGAATAATGCAGCTTAATTGCAATGAAGCAATAGTAAATAATAGCTAAGACTGTTCTGGGCACATTCATGCTTCCTGGAAGAAGAACCCTTTAAATGTGTCGATTGAATTTGTGACAACTTTATTTATTTCTGTTTTATTTCATCACATTATGCTCTATTGAAGGCTGATGAATGACAGCCTGTAGTTAGTCCTGGATGGATGCCTTCTGGCTACTTTAAGCTGTCAGCACGTCTGGACTTTGTAATGCTGTGGAGCTTAGGTTGGCAAAATGATTATTTTCAGGCCTTGTTTGACAACAATTGATGCACTTTCCTTCTGTTTATTTAATTCATTTTATTACAGTTATATAGACTGAGTTTATATCATATTCATATTTGGTTTTACTTCAAATAAATGTAATAACTTGTCTAAAAATCCCACATTTTATTATTTAATTAATTGTGACTTCAGTAGGAGAATTCAATTTAAGGATGAGATGGATAGAAAGACTTATTCCTCGTAGGAAGAGATGTAGTAAGAGTGGCCCTCAGTCGGCCAAAGGCCGACAAAGACTAGCATTCCTGCCCATACCCTTACAAGGCATCGGTCTGTGTTGGCAGCAAAGGTTTGATGAACGTATCAAGAGTGTTCCCTCGAGCCTCATCACAAATCCATGTTAAGCTCAGAGCAGCTGATAGCTCTCTTGGTCAGACAATAGTTTACCTCTGCCTCTAGATGTACATGTGTATAATCTGCAGGGATGTCGGGGAGTCTTGCCAAGAATTCCTCCGTGCAGAGATGTGATGAAAGACTGCGTAATTTAACATCAAGGACAGCATTCCTCAGCTGTTTGCTGCTCTCCGCAAGTCTGTCCTTAGGAGCAGGTGGAACGTGTTGATCAGACGTGCTCATAGGAATAAAGAGGGACATTATGCCCGGCCTCCTCTAGACATGTGTGCAGCTGTGAAGGGTTTGCAGATGCTCTTCTATGCTCCTTAATCTCTGGACAAATTATATTTGTCTACACTGCCACCTCCTGGACGGTCACATTAGTGCGGCGAGAAAGAAAGGGAGCGTCGATGACTGATAATGCGTCTCGATTTCTGTCCTCAGAGAGCTGAAGCTGAGGAATTACACTCCAGAGGATAAAGAGCTGAAGGAGAGGCAGGTGCCCAAAGCAAAACCTGTATCAGGTGAGAACTCTTCAATCACAGACAAGCTTTGTAAAGCTTTTGTAAATATCACACTGCCTCAAGGAAGGTCATAGCACATGGTGAGCGGCTCGACTCCTGCTGCTAATATCACATATAATTTATGAATGATAATGAATATTCTTTGTTTGCAGTGGAGGATAAAGTAAAAGACCAGTTGGAGGCAGCTAATCCAGAGCCCATCATTGAAGAAGTGGTGAGTACCCCTTTCTGTATTGATGTGTTTTGCTGAAGAAGCATAGTAGTTGTAGTTTTGCCTTATTCGGCTGTTTTCTTTCCTCAGGATTTGGCCAACCTCGCCCCGAGAAAACCAGACTGGTAAGAGGTTTTTGAAAATGATTCAACAACCTGTATGGCACATACAATCTTGGTATGATTAAAGATAATTTGTTTCTGACATTGTCTTTTTATTGTGATTCTGAATCTAGGGATCTAAAGCGTGACGTTGCAAAGAAACTGGAGAAGTTGGAGAGGAGAACACAGAGAGCGATCGCCGAGCTCATCCGTTAGTATTTCCTGTTTCTGCGTTTTATCACCAACTTTTCCTGACACCACAGAGACAAGCATGTCTGAGCTAGGTGTGAATTATTAGGCAATTTGCTTTGCGATTCCACAGAGCCTTGAAGCCATCTGATAGCATCAATGGTGCGATTCCTAAATGTAAAGGTTTTTTCCCCCTCATTTTAATGTGCGACATTGAGAGCGCAGGTAGCCATGTTATGTGTACTCACAATAACCCAATTAGTATGTTTATAGTTGCGTCTGTTGATGGGACAACAGGAATGTTTGGTTACAGGAAGTCACCGGTGCACTCAACCTGAATAAGACCCTAACCAGAGCTATGGTCAATATGCAGCAATTACACATGAATGTAACTAGTGATCGGAGAATTCAGTGAATAAATAAATTGACTGAGTGTTTGTGTGTTCAGGGGATCGTCTACGAGGCAGCGAGGACGAGTTGGCCGGAGTGGTGGGAGCAGTAGGATTGGAAGAGGGAGACTCGGACTGAATCCCAGATGTGACCGATAGAAACAGGAGCCTGCAGAGGGCTTGCCTCGGTTTACTGGGACTGTACCGTCACATCTGTCTTGTTAAGAGACGGCTACTTTCATCGCTGCAGGGAGTAAAGTAATGTTTTCAGTCAGGTCTTCATTTCCCCTTGTGAGTCCTGCCTCGTATCATTGCAGTATTCCATATTAATATGTAATAGTACATTCTGTGTATGTGGCTTATTGATGTACATTGGTAATGCAACATCAATATTTTGCTGTAAGTTTTACATTTTCAAGTAAAATGAGTTTTTCAAATGGCTGATTGTTATTTTCATGCATTTTGCCTTTATTTGGAAGTAGGGGTGGAGCAATATGTGATCATATATTGTGCTATAGTACAGTATGGAAAACACCTAATCACACTGATGCCAAAATATTATTTAAAGTAATTAAATTACTTAAGATTTTTTAAATGTTTTGTTGCTCAGCATCCAATAATAGAAGACACTTTTTAAATACATATTTATTCAGAAAATGATCTGAAAATTCACTCTCTAAACATCATCAAGTGACCCCTATGCACTCATGATAGTTACTGCAACATTGATGTCTTGCTACTGTTGAATCAAGTTAGTTTCGATCCAATGGGTGATAAATAGAAGAACAATGAACAGATAAGATGTTTTTTGGTATGACATTCACTAGTGATATCTATTGCAAGCACCTAAATACCTGTCATGAACTGAAACGTTCCTAATCTTTCACAATAAAGTGCATCGTCTGTCTATGTAGGCCCAAGCTGTCCCCTCAATAAGCAGGGTATTGCACAGTTCGTTATATTACCACTCTTAACACCAAGGCCAACTGCTTCTTCAAATGCTTTCCTCTGTTCTCAAAAGGCAAATTATCAAGACTAAAGAGAAATGAAGCATTCCAACACCGCTCTTCTGAAATTCACAAAAACTACACGAATGTGTGACTTGAGTGTCGTTGAAATGATTAATAGCCCATACTTTGACTACAAAACAGATTCTCCTACACACGACAATCTTCAAAAATATACAAGATTGGAGATGAAGCTTACAAAGTACAGACATTTATAGCAAGATGATTAATACTGTAAAAACGGAAGTTGTTGATATTGTGGCTCTGGAAGCTTGTTGAAGCCGTTTGAACGCGATGCTGCTCTAAATACTTTTGTGATCAGCGAGAAAAGCTGATCAGATGAAATCCTGGATTTTGGTATTTAATAAAAGGAAACAGAGATATTGTAGTTCAAGGAAGTGTCAAATCTTAGACCGTGCGGGAGTCAGAGGTTGTTTTGGCACATTTAGAGTGGAAGAATAAATACTCCTGCATGCAGATTAGCTGATGATAAAGGGTTATCACTTGTCAGAAGCAGAAAATGGCAACGAGGAGGCCTCGATACCTAACCTCAAGAAGTTGGCATTTGGATGGCACGCAGACCTCCACAGATTTAGCCCGTGAGCAGGATTGCTGTTGATCTTGTTGATGCTGCAGCGTTACGATTGGTTGGTCGGGTGGGCGACAATCTGACGGGTGCATTCATGGCTACCATGGTGATCACTGAGACCAGGAAGTGGCTGATTCAAGGCTATCAGTCGCAATGTCCTCCACCAGATTCTATCTTCCTGGCTGCAGGACCCAGTTCCACCTTGCACACCCTCTGGGCAAACTTCAGTGAGCACAATGTCTCTCCCACATTACTCTCCAGAGCAGACACCTTTAGTAGAAACAAAATAAAGGCTCATAACATAAACATGTAATTAACTGCAAATGTGTCACATATATATATACATTTAGAGCAGTAATCTCACCTGCACCACCATGACAGTCTTGCTGCCTTTGCCCAGGGAGTCTTGTAATAAGTAGGTAAGGCGGGAGTTCCTGAAAGGGATATGAGTCTGGCGAGCTCTCAGTGCCTGTATGACGTCCCCCAGTGACAGAAGGGAGCGGTTGATATTCTGGGCCTCTTTCAGCCTCTCTCCCTCGGCACCAGACTTCCATACCCTTTCCGAGCCAGCCAGGTCCACCAGGTTCAACTTGCCTGAGGAAAGAAAAGTTGAATCATAGTAAAGGTGGAATGGAGAAAATCCCGTGTCTGACTGAATCCTGATCAGAAGCTTCTCTTTTGTACTTTTTCCTCTTCATTCTCTTTCTCAGCATTCCTTTTGCTAAAAAGAGATTCACAAGGACAGCCCTTGGAATATTTTATTTTTGATTTAGCTTTATGCAGTAGCTAGACCGCCTAAATAAAAAAAGAGGAATTCAAGGAGGAACGCCAAAGTCTGATTCAGATCTATAGCAACTATTAATTCAGAGCCTTTTAAACACTGTCCCTGTAGCGGGAGAAACACACGTGTGACTGACCGGTGGTTTTGGAGCCGGTGGCGAGGTCAGTTCCCTGAACGGTGGTGCAGAGCAGAGCATGGGAGCGGGAGCTATGCTGGTTCATCTGAGTGCCGAAGGTGATCCTGTTCCTTCGGGCTGTCGCCAAAATCTTAACAAACACAAGAATAATTAGCATAAATATAACAATATATTGTTATAGTCATTGGTAATTCAGTATCCTATCAGTACAGATCGTTTAAAACACACTGTGTCACCTTCTTGATGTGCTGAAAGCTCTTAACTTCGATGACCCTGAGGCCCGGCACATGCAGCTGTCCTGTTCCATCCGGGTTGATCTTAATGTCCAGTTTATCTCCATCCTTACTCAGCAGGTCTCTGAGAAACACAATATGAGGACAACAATAAAACAAGTGACTATTAGTCGGTCTAATATATTGCAGACTAAACAGACATGCGAAGGAAGGCGCAGCATACTGTACCTTAGCACCTCGTTGTAGATCTCCACAGAGCTGACAGTGACCGTGTAAGACCACATGTCCTTCCTCTCCTCAATCTCACTGAAGAGATGTTTCAGGGCTCGCTGGTTGATGCCTGGGTTCTCCACACTGCCCTGAAAATCAAATGATACTTAGCCTGCAGCCTACATTATGGACCCGATACTTGTGCTGGTATGTTCAGTGACTCCAATATCTGTTATTACTCTTTGGCTCCAATAATGCTGTAAAACTAGAGAGTTTACCTCCATTGTGTGGGTTTTTCCAGAGCCAGTTTGTCCGTAGGCAAATATGCAGACCTGGTAGCCATCGATGCAGGACGTCACAAGAGGCTCAATCTCCTGAAAGACCTGAAGAAAACAAACAAAGTGTTAGAGTTCTCGTTGTGATTGTATTTCCTGCATGTGCTGCTGTTCGCTTCCATACCTCTTCCTGTGTGGCCTGTGGGTGGAAGACCTTGTCCAGTTCAAAAATGCGACTCTTTCCTTTGTTCAGCACATTGAGTGAGGACTCATTGTTGGAGTCCGTCGTCACCACCACAGACTGGCCCTCCTCGTGCTGGTCCTCCTTCAGCACAGGCTTCACACGACACAGCACGCGGATGTTGCCTAAAAACAGAAGGTCACGTTCAGGATACAGGTTTTATTTTCTGCAGCGGTTTTTTCTTACGTCTTCTCTGCGTACCCTTAAGCTCCACCAGCTGCTCGTGGTACTTCCTGCGCAGTGCCACCTCCTTCCTATATTTCTCCAGGAGATCTTTGTTGGCCTCAGACATTTCACTAATAGCTGCTGAAATCTGAAAAAGACAAAATACAGCAAAAGAAGTTCTTTACTAGGCTTGTTGATTTATCACTCGCCTAAACGCACTGCGTTGACATCATGGTGTGATATCATGTACGTATACCTGTTTTTTTGCGTCACTGATAGCTGCTCCGTAAAAGTCTGAGAAGTTTCGAACCTGGCTCCGCAGACTGGTGTAGTCTGTTTTCATGGAGCGTAAAGTTGGAGGGAGTGCAGTCAGACGCTTCTGCAAGCCTGACAAAAATTAATTGTAAGAATCAAACTCACATAGAGGAAAGAAATAGTAAAGGAAAAGTTTAAAGGAATGTTGGGGAATTTAGTTATTTGCTTTCCTGCTGTGAGGTAAATGAGAAGATTGGTATTACTGTCCTCATAGAGAGTGGTATCTATTTCCCAAAATGTTGAACTATCTCTTTAAAGACTACGGTTATTGTTTCTTTCTTCTCTCTCTTTGGAGGTTTGATTATTTGGTGTAACTTACTGAAAAACTGCTCCTGCAGGTTCTGAAAGTGTTCTGCTGAGCAGGTGGCTGCAGCCTTCACAGCCTCCTCCTTCTTCTCCTCCAAGTGGCCAATCTCTTTCAGCAGGTCCTCTCTCAGTTTACTGATTTCTCGCTCATACGCTGCGATCTGTAAAAGGTTCAGCGCAGCAATTTGTCAATCTGTCAGCTCGACTGGTCCAATCTGTGCAGGCTCAGCTCTGTAATGAGTTCATCTGTCAATGAAATTGATCCAGGTTGTGAATTTCCGGCAGCTAAGTGTAAACTTCCTCCTTCTGCCTTTCATTTTCTCTCCTTTCATCATCTGTTCTCAAAACAGCATGTGGTTTATTTACCCTTCTGGACTTCTCCAATTCTGTCTCTTTAATTTTATTGAATCAGAGTTGATGACATCAGGAGGACCATTTGGGATTTGTTGCCAGCCAACAGCAATAACACATGTGCTGATGGTTATTTAGCATTATGATGGAGCATTATTGTCAAAAGCCCACCTTGCAATTTATATCCAACTTGTTGCTGCTTGAGACACTTTCAAAAATGGTGTGGAACAATTATTTACCCAAGTCTACAGTGTTATACTGCATGTTAAAATCTGTTTAATCTGTGTGTGAAAACTCACACCAAACTGGTTGAACATTAATTCAATGGCCTCTGTTTGTTACCTTGTGCTGCAGATTGCAGCTGTATTCATCGGACTTCCTGATGTGTTCCTCCAGCTGTTTGCACCGCTCATTCTGATTGGACAGCTTAGCGGACAGCAGCTCATTCTTCTGTCTGGCTTTGGTCAGCTGCTTTAATGTGGTCGGTGATTCCACCTCCACAGTCTGGGTGACATACTGAGAGAGAGAAAACATCTGATTAGGGTACTAGTTCGTATTAGTTCATATTAAACATTGTTATGTTTCCAGTTAACAAATCTCACTCTGAGTCGAAGGTAAGATTTACCTTCACCACTGGCTCCTTGCCTCTCTCTCTGTCCAATTCCAGCTGCAGCTCCCTCACTCGGTCCTCTCGTTTCCTCAGCTCCTCTCCTCTCCTCCACTCGCTTTGTTCGCTCTGTCGCTCCAGTTGTGACAGCTGCTCAGCACGCTGCTGTAGGGACATCTCAAGCTGCTGCACTCTGCTGCGGAGGTTTTCATTCTCCTAGCCGAGCACATAAAACAAAAGCACATCTTAAAATATTTGTGTTGGCGGTTACTGATGGCTGCCTCGGGAGCGCGTCAGCGAGCTCTCGGCTGTGTTGGTGCGCCTCACCTTGATGAGCATGGTGCTGGACTGGGAGGGGATGGTTGACAGCTGCTGCAGGAGGCCTTGGGTTACGCTCAGGTTCTGCTTCAGACTGTCGTTCTCTGCTGACAGACACAGAACCCGCTTCTCTGAGTCTGTTGCCCCCTGAGGAAATTGAACATGAGGTTCAGCATAACAATGAGAGATGCATCAAAACCAGACATACGTATGTCCTTGTGGATGAGATGGATTTATAATCTTACACAAAGTATGTGTGGCATTTGTACAGCATGGCATTTCATAGGGTGTATGTGGGCAGCGGTTGCAGCTTTGCTGATGACGTGTAAAGTGACAAAGACTTGACAAATGATTAAATCAATAGTTAACAATGCTTACGGTGGCTGTTCTCAGTCTAGACAGCTCCTCCTCGCGCTCCTCTATGCAACTCTTGAGCTCATCGATCTGTGCAAGAAATGAGAAAGGTTAAAAGTCTAATGGAGGATGCTTGTTGAAGATTTTGTTCCATTAAATTAAATTTCAACACAATAAATTCTACTTTTTGATCAATTATTTTTGGACTTCAGGTTGCGCATTTTTCCTAAATGGATGTAGCATTTGGGATTCAACCAATATGACGCTTACCTGCTGTTGAAAGGCCTGTATACGCGAGTGTCTGTCCTTTTCGTTCAGCTCCAGCTGTGAGTGCAGCAGACGGAGTTCTCCTCTCAGCTTACTCCTTTCACCCTGCAGACCGTACAGAGACTCAACCAGCCTGTGAACCCCAGCTTGTGTCCCTGCATCGCTGCTGGACTCGCCTGGGGGACATTAAATAAGCAAGACTATAATCAGCCTCTGCATATCATCACCATCAGCCTGAATACTGACCCATAACTAACAGAAGAAAATAACCATAATCATATTCTGTCACCTTCTGACCCATGTTCATATTACGCCACTGAGAAATAGAACCAGCCAATATCCTTTGAACTTCTTCTGACCGGTTTTCTATATGTTTCCGGTTGATGCTTGTGCGTGCGTAATATTAATGGACATTAGAGCTCTTTTACACACCATGCAGTCACCGTGCATTGCAGTGAAGTTAACATTATCGTTGCCGTGTGTTCCCACTCTCACGTCTCCTGGGCACCGTAACAGATTACGGCAGCTTCCCACGTGGAGCCTGGAGCGAGGAGGAGTGTTAAAACAAAACAACCTGCTAAAACTGCTCTATTGTTCATCAGGGACCTGAATAGCATCGTTTATACTTTCTTCATCCTCAATTATTTATCGTCTGATTTTCATGGCAAGGCCTTATTCTAATTCTATCAACACGCCATGTCAAGTTTGCTGTGTCACAATGGTGCAGGGAAAGGTGGTGGTGCAAGGAAGATTTAAAAAAAACAAAAAAAACATGGAGAAGTGGATACAGCTGAGCATCAGGGGTGTTGGAAGAAACATGCTTGCAAGAAAAGTCTGCAGAGGCACTGAGATAGCTTTGTACGTTTTAAAACAACAGCTTGAAAAGATGAAAAACTTACTTCCTCCAACTCAAAAACAGATGATAAAGATTTAAAAAAATGGGATTTCTTGTTACATTTTTGATAAATGACAACTGAATGGAGAAGCAGTCATTCACTAGAATCATATACCGAATAACAGATCACAACACAGACAAAATGCACTATTGCTTGAAATACTGCACATCCAAGAGGCATCACTTATGCCTGCAAGTTGCATTACAGTAAACAAACAAGCCAAACAGCCTCGTAACAGTTGGGACATGAACTTCAGGCTATTTTTAGGCCAGCACAAGTACACGTGATGCCTGCCATGTGCAAGGGCTTTTGCAGGAACTAAAACAGCACTCTAAGCCATGTTTAATTCATGACAGAGAGCCACACTAGAGTCAATAGACAAGTATCAAAGACCTGCGCCCCAGAATACTGTATCTATGTCCTGTGACTAATGAGAGTCAGTACACATGAGGTCCTCTCCTTAAACACACCTACACACTGAGATTCATATAACCCTATCTGGCTATCACACACATTATCATACATAATGACGTATTTCTCTGAGGCTGGATCCCTCAGCCTCAGGACAGGAATCTGATCTGTCTACAGCTTCATGCACAGAAAAGTGATGTAGGATAGTGCAGTTGGCATCGCTACCCTTCTGGTCAAAGAACCATCTGGTCAAATCTGAAACACGGCAGATACCCACATCTAAAGCCTTCAGGTCAATCACAGCTGTACAGTGTTTGTCTGGTCTCTTGACCAACAGCCACATAAATCTAATCAGCCTGCTCCTCTGCTGATGACTGTATTCTTCTATAAAAAGGTATACAGTGTGTTGCTGGTTGAAGAAAAATCTAATCTAGGGTGAACCAACAATGGACAAACCAGGACACTGTTTTAAGAATCAATGGCTCCTAGTCATGGAAACAGTCATGGAAAATGACTGGATTTGACAGCACAAAATATATATTATGTAACCCGGTAAATATACAGCTATTATGGCGAGCGTGTGAAATTGTCTTTCTTTCTTTATTGTCCTTGTAATCCATCTTTCTCCATCCATCAGATGATCTCATCCACTCTGAAGTCTCATATCGTTTTAAATCTACCTGTAGTCCGCAATACCATTTTCTGCTTCTCCTTTCACACAAACCAATCTACTTATGTGTGTGGTTATGACCTATACCTCCCTCTTTTTCATCATCCTCACACCCACCACATGGGAATGTAAACCCTAACCCCCTCCCCCCCATCCCCGTCCCTCTTCTCTCCGCCTCCTTCCCTTTCTCTCCCTCACCCTCGCTCAGCGGACTGGGCGTCTGTTGCTGGCTGAAGGCCTCCTCCAGGCTGCTGATGATGCTGCTCTTGTCCCTGAGGCGCTGGCGGTATGACGCTCGCAGGGCCTTCATCTGGCGGCGGTGCTGGACGCGGTGCCTCTTCAGCTGGACCCGGTACTGGTCGGCCTGCTGCTGCAGCTGCTGGAAGTGGGAGTACTGCTCCAGAAAACTCAGCAAGTGGGACATCACCGCCACCAGGGGAGACTCCGTCAACTGGGCAGTACCGAAGCACACACACACATACATAAGTTTAACATAGCAGAAGCTCCTATTTGGGGAACTGCTCATTAATGTATCAGGTGAGCGGCTCAGTCAAGGTGATGACATAGTTTTGCTACCTTTGCTGTTTCCAGCTGAACCTGCGAGGCCCTCCTCTTCTCAGCCTCCTGCTTAAAGGACAGAAAAGCAGCCAGAGGAGTGCATGCTGGGATGTCCGGGCCTTGTACCTCACCTTCGTCACTCAGAGACATTTCATCGCTGTCACTGCTACTGCCTGGATGACAACAAATCACATAAACATAAAATCATAAGTGAGTAAAGGGATGTATGTACTGAATAATCAATAAGTAGAAACTATCCCTATAATGAATGTTATATCATCCTTCTATATCATATCACAGCCTTTATGTTGGACTATAAATAAAAGCTATTTGAGCACTCACTGGATTCACCAAGCCGAACACAAGCCTTTTTTCCCATTTTGGAGGTGCGGCCATTTTTCCTCCTGGTCCCTGTTTCCATGGAAACAGGTCTTGGCTGCTGAACAAAGCAACATCCATAAGGGTCAGACGGTAATAGGCATAATATTTACACATTGCACACATAGAAAGGCAGAACAATGACACCACCAATGTCCTCGTCCTTTAAAACAGAGCCTTTTTGTCCAGTCAGGTGGTAGATGACGCATGCATGTTCCCAGAAAATTAATGATTTTTTTTCTGACAGAGGAACCCCAATGATGGACATGATGGGGCTAGACCTACGTCTGAGGAAGATCCCTGCGCCCCCTCCAAAGCTTCATCCTCCTCCTCCTCCTCCTTCTTAAAGACAGTGTAGAAGATGTAGACTAAGAGGGAGTAGAAGGCGTACATCTCTACACCGTCCAAGTCCCCCTGTAAATGACAGATTCACTAAATAATCACATACATCTCTAGATCTTGCAGCAGAAAAGCAGACAAAATATTATATTTCTCACCCTGATAATAACACTCAAGGCTTGACTATAATCAAAGGATGCATGAATGTAAAAACTGGTCTCGACACATCAGGACTTCTCAAGAGACTACATTATTTTCTATTTTAACCGTCATCCCGCTCAAACATGCTGAAATATTTCTTTTTTTATTTTACCTTATTACATATCTTTTCCTCTTTGATGATGACAATCTGACCTCCAAGTCATTTGTATTCCCCCTTCACACTCCATCTGTGTCTTCCCATGCAGCCCTTGTTCTCAGAGCTGCAACAGCATCCCAGTGTTGTGTGTGTGTGAGACTCCCTCTCTGCCGTTCTCTCTCCTCCCCTTTCTCCTCCCCTCCACTTTGTTCCATCTCCACTACAGGCTGCATCTGCAGCGAGCATGCTCAGTGCAGTCTCTTCATCCGCTGCAGTGGAGGGGTGACGGAGTCGGTATGGAGACTAATTGAGCCAGGAGGGGGTTGACGCTGATACCAGCAGCCAGAGACAGCGGTGGATGAGATGTGCCAGGTGCTCATACAAATCATAAACTACAACATAATGCACTAAATATTGAGATGTTTGCAAGGACTGTAAACGGTACAACAATTGGACACTTGAACATGAGCCAAGAGAACTTTCAAATGCAATGTAAAATGACATTACTGGAGTGATATTTTGATAAACATTTACATCATTTATTATAATATATATTTAGATGTTATGTCGATGTAATCTTCCTTGAGTGTACATTTACATTTTGTATCAACCAAAAGCAATTAAATAAAAATTACATGAGACATTTCTAAACTTTTAAATACTTCCACATTGCCAAAAAATACATGAACTCGATGAATCATAAAAAAAAAAAAAAAAAAAAAGCACAGGCAGCATGATTATCATTATCATGGCACCTCAAACTTACAAAGGAGTACATGATGAAAT
Organism: Anarhichas minor; assembly: GCF_050575085.1. Taxonomy (NCBI): domain Eukaryota; kingdom Metazoa; phylum Chordata; class Actinopteri; order Perciformes; family Anarhichadidae; genus Anarhichas; species Anarhichas minor. The sequence continues at coordinate 2,777,220 of NW_027466487.1, read as the reverse complement.
GTTCCTGGTCCCCTGTCCGTCCCACAGACAGGAACACAGCCATGAATGCTTGTTGTTACACTGCAGTAAAACTGCTGAGGCAGCCAATCACAGCTCTGAAATCCTGAGAGAGAGAATCTGCAGTGTACATACCCTACACATATCTGTAAGGAATATTAATATCTTGCAAGGACAACACTATGGACAAAGAGTTAAACGGATGAGGTAATTTATGTTATAACATTGTCACCCCTAAAAACCAAGTAAGTAATAAAAAAGTGTCTTAATAAGTATCAAACGAGGATGAGGTAAGAGCAGAGCCCAGAGCTTAGACCACTGCAGATATATAAACAGCGATAGCGCTGAGGCTGCAGAACAAATAGGACCCGTACTCTGAGGCAGCTGGATGTTTTTGGAATTTACAACACTAAAACTGCTCGAGAGACATGATGTGGAGGGTGTCGATAGCCTAAAGAGGAGCAGTGCCTGCTAGACATCCTTGGAAATGATCACAAAGCTAATTAAAATGCCCACATAATGTTGAAATTGAAATGCATAATTAGTGTCATCAGGGCTCTCATTATGTCTAAAAAGGTTATTGCTGCGTCCCAGTGACGCAGAATGTCCCCGTGGGCTACCGGTTGTAAAGACTTTTCATTACCATGCAGACGACTTTAAAACACAAAGCAAGATCCCGTTTGAAAAGCAGTTATCATCGTATTAGTTTTTACATATATTAAACATTCATATGTAAAAGCATGTTATTCTGTAGTGCATGTGGACTCAAATTCAGGAACTAGTACTGCGACTAACATTTTTTTTCTTTTTTTGATTACTCTGTTGATAATTTGTTTTGATTCACAAATGAATCAAGGCATCTACAAGGCATTCAGAGAGTGTTAACAATGCCAGTGATTTCCAAAAGGGAAATCTTCAGATAGCTCGTCTAAACAGTTCTGTTGCACTATGAGTTCAAATGGCAACGGAAATACAATTAATACAACTCAAATCTTCTTCACAAATGTCCTGAAATGCTTTTAAGTTATGCAAAAATGAATGTGCCTAGGTCCATTTCGTCACTCTGTCCCACAGCCAATATCTCTACTGGTTTATTAAAGGCCTATGTTACATCGGTCAGTCACATCCAACAGAAACCTGCTGAGGGCCTGTGTGGAGGCCCAACAGCCAACAGACATGGAGCCCTTTAACAGACTCTTGGTGAGACCCTCAGTTGCAGCCGGAGAAATGAGCAGAGCAAAAGTGTTTGTTCCGACCCTCTGAGCCACAAGCAACGGGAGGCTGAGGGCCACACCGCCAAAGGCCCCTAAAGCATTACCGGCAAACAGACACACCGTCAGGCAGCAGGACAGGGAAGACAAACCGAGGCAGCGTGTCATAAGCGTGAGAGCGTCTGCTGAGAGCCAGTCACTCAATCCCAGCAGCAGACAGGAGCCACAAAGGAGGATGTGTGCCGTGTTGTGGTCTTCACTGAGCCAAAGGAACTCAAAGGCGAACAGCGCTGGAGCCAAAACCTCGCCGGCCCACTCTGCTTCTCTCTGGATGGAGGCGAGGTATGAGCTGGAGGGAAGCAGGATGCAAAGTGCTGCAGAGAGTCCAAGCAGGAAGAGGCCTACTGAAGGAGCCCTGTGATCCTGCACAGACAGGAGCAAAATGAAAGAGTGAGACATTCTACACATAGATTTATTGATCATCTATTTTCTAACTAAAAATAACAGATCTCAACAATGGGGTGACCAGAATACACATTCATTACATATTACAAATAAGCAGTTGAGCTGCAAAATACTCAACAGATTAAAACAAAACTTAGCTTACTAATTATGTTCCGTTACCAGTAAATAAAATTGATACTAAAATGTCAGAAAGTAGTGAAAAATATCCATCACGTGTTTTGCTAAAAAGAAGTTCAAAATCAAAGGATAAGCATTAATGAGAAAATGTATAACATTTTTAAGAAGCTGGAACCAGAGAATGTTTGGCAATTTTGCTTGAAAAAAAAAAAAAGACTTGAAAGAGCACTACTTTATCTAAATTATTATATTTTTTCTGTAGATCGACTAGCGTTAATTGCTGAATCGACTATGGTTTCTAAAACTTTGTTAGTAAGTTTTAACATCATCTACATTGGCAGTATGGTGAATGACACGTACCTTAAAGAGTCTGTAAGAAGAGTACAATGCTGTGGCAGACAAAATGATGTTGGAACAAGATGTTGTTACCCACTCTGTTACACAGGCCGCCATTGATCCTGAGGACGAGTGACACTCCTGTAAACATCCACGATTTTTGCAACTTTAGTTACTAAAACTGTTGCATGTATCTGAATATCGGATAGTATTTTATAAAGTCAGCTAATAAACACAGAGCACAAACAAACCAAACTTTGCGCAGGAACACTTGCAGGTTTGTTTTGACACGTGACAAGTCCGGATATGGCCAGTGCGCATGCTCCAAGAGATGCCTTCATAGCTCCTCGTAAACACTGCCACTGCACCAGCTGTAATACGCGTAAAATGTACCACGGGCCAAAGCGAATTAATGGAGTTTAGTGAATTACTTCAGTATTCATTTCTAAGTTTTAATTATTTTCTAAAGCGATTTTCCTTGTTTTATATGAGACTGTGCTCTGCAAATAAATTCGAACTTAAAATACGTTTACAACCCATCTGTATTATTATTATATATATCTGTATTACACAACTAACATTTTAAATAGTGCTGTAGCCAACAAACGATGATCAGCCAAACTTATTCAAAATCATTACTGTTTTCACTCTTTAAAAAAGTGTATTCGGATTTTGATAAGACTGCCTTATTAGGTTATGTGAATTAAAGGCACATTCATATCTAGCACTATGGCAAACAGGATTTTTTCAATGGTGTGTAAAAAATAATAACCATTGTTAGTATGAGTTCCAGCCTACTGGTTGTACGCAGCAGTAATGCAGGAAGAGGTGTTTGATTTCCTACGACAGTAACGTTACCTGAAGGCAGCTTAAGTTCGAAAAGTATGGCGGCGGTGTGTTTGACAACCATAACAGAGCAATGGATACGAGAGAGATTACAACTAAAACATCCATGTCTAGGTAACATTATGTCATGCTAATACAAGTAGTTGTGTCGGAGTAAATGTCAGTTGAATTACGGGTTAAGTCGTGCAGTTTAGCTTTTGTCACTAAAACTCAATTAGCCAGTTACTTTCCCAAGCCTTAGCATCTGCGGCTAAGCTAACGGAAGCTAACATAGCCTCTAGCAATTAACTGTCACCTGCTGCAAACCACAGCACCAGAAGCAAATAACTGAGCGCAGTCTCATGTATACATTAAACTCTTTAAACAGGTGATGTCCGCTCACTGAGCCTCCCGGGGACGTACGAGGAGAAGATAAGACTTCTGGGAAACGCACTGAATAACTTTGTCCGTCTGAAGTCTCTGGACCTCTCCTGCAATGCGCTGGTCTCCATTGAGGTAACGTTGGGTTTAAACGCTCTACCACATCCTCAAGATGAATGCTGGGAAAAAGGTCGACCATTTAAAGTCCAGTTATCCCCTTTTTATTTCCTTATTATACATTTGTATGCACGTTTCTGACAACACGTGGTGTTAATAAGCCCTTTTAATACTGTATGGTTTCCTCCCCAGGGGGTTCAACATGTGAAAGTGCTGGAGAGGCTGATCCTGTACTATAACTGCATACCTTCCCTTGAAGAGGTGAAAGTGCTGTTCGAGCTGCCAGGTTTGAGAGAGCTTGACCTCAGGCTCAACCCTCTGGCCAAAAGTTACCCACGATACCGTCCTTGTCTGGTGCACGCCATGCCCAACCTACGCAAGCTAGGTAAGATATAGCCACGTCGCCCAGGTTGTGCTAACCACAGGTAAGCTTTGATCATAACTAAGTGTCCTCCTCTTGCCTTCTAGATGGTTGTTCAGTCAGAGACACCGAGCGCAAAGCTGCCATAATGCAGTTCTCCTCTGACCTGCTACCTCTGCAGAAGAGCTCGTCTTTGACTCAGGTTGCTGACCAGAGGTACGCTGATTGTCAGATGCTTCGGTTTAGGTGTTTCAGCTCAACGTTGAGTTGATAGAGGGCCCCACCAAGGACCCTGAGAACACGGGAAACAAACACAACTGATTTTAATGTTTTTCATGAATCGTATAAAAAAGGACATATAATCTTTGGGGATGTTTGATTGAAGTTTTCCCCCCTAAAAAAGGGAGTGACTCACCTGCTTAATTATAAAGAAAGCAGTCTCATGTGGATCAGTGTAGAGTTTTAAAGCCTCGGCGTTGTCCGGTGTGGCTGTCGTCTGTGTTTTCATCTTACAACTTTAACCCTTTTCAGTGTGTTTTCAGCTTCTGAAAGTTAATTGTAATATTTGGGTCGCCCCAAAAATGTCTTACTCAGTGTTCAAATTGTACATAGCGACACCTTTTATTTGTCACTTCTGGTTGCAAAAAAAAAACAAGATGGCAAACTCTATGCTTCAAACCCGTAGTCCACAAACCAATGGGTGACGTCACTGTGACTACGTCCACTTATCATATACAGTCTGCAGGTTAAAACCTCGGGTGCCAAAAACACCCACTAAGAATCACCGTTATCACAATGAACTCCTTTCAGACATGTTCTGGAGTTGTATCTTTACCGTCTTGCTTGTGGTTCCCAGAAGCAGTGATCAGAGACTGGCTTTAGTTGACCGCTTGACCAGGAGGCTCTCTCTCCTGACTGACACCGATGATATTGTGTTGAATTTTGCTGCGACGAATCATGGAGACCAAAGTGCAACCCAGGCCCACTCAGTTCTCAAGGAGGCCAAAGGTAAGATGTCAAAGTGTAAAAGCTAAGTCAAAACCAAACTAGTAGTATTTGTGTTCTTTTCAAACTTCTATTCATTCTGTCTCACAACCCAAAGAGGAGGAATCAAAAGACTTTACAGAACAGAGGTGTTCTACTCCAAAACAGGTGATTTTTATTTCACTGTAGGTCAAACAATATTATCAGTTATACATTTACATTATCATATATACTGAATGTGCCCTCTTGTTCTTTTTTAAGGAAACCGCTAAATCCATCCTCAGGTATCCTCCTACAAAATACGGTAAGTTTTTGCAGCTCTCTTCACAGAGAGTCATGGAGATATAGAGTTGGGAAAGTGCATGTTAGTGGTTTATTAAGAGGATGAAGACTGTTGTAATGACGGGGATAACAGTTTGTGGTTCAATGATCATTGTCTCCTCTTTTGTCCCAACTTTATGTGGATCAACGATATCATGTTCCACAAGCAATTAATCAAAAGATCTGTACTTTTTATCTGTGGATTTGAATAGGTAATCAGAGCTGGGTGAACACAGGATACAATACTTTATTCAGAAATGGAAATAATAACGGAGACTAAATAAGTTGTACCCCGACCACTGTCCTGTCTTTTCCACCAGGTGGAGACAGAAGCCAATTATTTCTTTTTTTTAACATGCACATCTAGGGTGAATTAATATTAGTGATTTATTATGTCATTTGTAATTTGACCAGATATCGCAAGGTCCAAAGTGCCACACATGAAAGAAGCATCTCATAAGCGAAGCTCTACCTCATTAAAAGTCACTGAAAGACCAAAGGTGTCCTTTGGCCCCTATGTAGAGACACGCAGACCTGTGCCTGGAAAACAAAAGCAAAAGGACTTCCCCAATCAAAGCAGACATGCAGCCAAGGGACATTACACCCCCAATCCTGGTAAGAACAGTGTCTGTACTTCATAAAATCCTCTGTCAGACTTCAACATCCACAAATACATGTTGTTGAATGTGTGTTTTCAATATTTGAATGCAGATCAAAGTCACGGTCATAGTTCCTCATTAGCTAACATCCGGCCTCCCAGTCCACGTCGTCCTGGTTTGAATGTGTCTGACCTCTCAAACCCCATCTTACATCCTCCAAGACTGACCTACTCCAGCGTAAACGGGACTGAGGGGGGCTCCAGCCAGCCGCATCAAGGGGACAAGAAAAAAAGGGTGGGAAGTGAATTCAGTCTGAAACTGAATCATTATTATTTTGTTCCTACTAATTGTACACATCATATTTGAGGTTGTTTTCTCTCTCACGAACTCGTCTCTTATCTCATCTCCCAGGGTAGTTATCGGAAACCCCTGGAGATGCTCCTCAACCTCGTGGACAAACACTGGACCGGAGAGAGGTCATTGCATCATAACAACAACTTCCTGTGTGAGTTTGGTTTGGGGAATGTGGTATCTGATTACAGAAGCTTGAAGATAATGTCTGTCATCATCATTTCTATTTGTGGCTCTAGCTCGGGCGGTCCAGATCCTCTCTATGATGGAAAATGATATTTCCAGTCGGGAGGCCGAGGTCAGGACCTTACGACGGGAAGCTGCCGCACTAAGCTTTCAAGCGGCTGCACGAGAGGAAGAGCACCAAAGTGAAGTCCGTAGCCTGTCCGCTCAGCTGGAGGTAGCCGGCAGTGGTGTTGTGAGTGGATTCAGCACGAGAAAACGATGTTGATCTTCAGGTGGCCTTGATGGTTTTGGAAGAGCGCACTGTATTTATTGTCTTTTCTCTAACACAGGGCAAACTAAATGAGCAGCTGAGGATTGTCTTGGGGGAAAATGTCGCTCTACAGAAACAGCTCATCAAGTTAGAACGACAGTATCTCAAGTCTATGATGAAAAGTTCACCTGTTACTCAGATCAAAGGTGAGTGTGAAGGCCAATGGGAGACATGTAGAGTGCCTCCTTGCTGTTTTTCCAATTTAGTTGGGGCTTCATATTAAAGTGAGTGAATATATGCACGTATCACATTCCAGTTTCTTTATTTTTAGAGTTTTTCTCATTTCACTTAACCAATTTTGACCATTTTGTGTAGGCCCATTAACTTAAAATCCAAATAAACAAATCATTTAAATTCCAGGCTGTAATGGATGAATAAATAATACTTTTGCAATGCACTGAACGAGTGATCATTTTGCTGTTTTCCTTACAAACTCACATTTTGTGCTTGCACATTCTCAGAGGCTCAGACTGAAGTGGAGGAGCTGAGGAAAGAGATCGAGGGGTTGAGGGTGAAGGTGCAGGAAGCTGAGAATGTCAAGGATTTGTCAAATATGCTGCAAGAAAGCCACAGGTAAGAAATCAGGCCATTTTAGTGTTGGCACTTTGTTTTGCTGTATCAACCACAACCACAACCCGTGAAGTTCTCACACCTAAACCAGCCCTACTGTGTTGTTTGTGTCTGCGTATGTACTGCAGGTCCCTGGTGGCTACCAACGAGTGTTTGCTAGCTGAGCTGAAGGGAAGTGGGGAACTTTGAAGAGGAATTTGAATGAAAATATCAAAGCAAGAATATGCTGAACGTCATATTAACATTGCTTTCGCTGCACGAGGCCCAGCAGCTACAGACTGTTTTTTTTTTATCATTTTTTACTTTATATCACTGCAGTGTACATGTCATTTGTGTGTTCCTTGCCCTTTTGAAAATGTTTCATTATTTAAAAAAAACCAAAAAAAAAGCCAGCGTTTGGTTGATGTAAACCGTAACGGGGAAAGGCAATTAATTCAAGGAGGTTTGTGTATAAGTGTGTGACAAGGCTGTTATGTTAAATGAATGTAAGGGGGGGAGAATGTCAGTGAGGAGGTCATAATGTATTTTCTGGATCAGTGGCAAGATTGTGTCTCTCTTGGCTGCTTTCACGTTTTTTTTTTAGGTCACTTGTGTCTCCATCTGCTTTGTACGCTGCAGTGGAATGAATGCTTCTAGATTCCAGCTGCACTGTGACTTTATTTATACCTCTGCCTTCAGGGCTGGAGAGCTACACACACACACACACACACACTTCCCTCTCACAAACACTAATGCAAGACCTGGCAAACGTTGGTGCCCCTGCATGTACTGAGTGTAGCTATTGTTTTTATGTGAATGCTCGGCTCAATGGCCGTCGCTGCTAGTAGGGAGTTCTGATGTGTTCCCGAAAAAGCCATAAGAATATAAAACATTGTCTTTTGACTGACACCCGGTAACCGACTAAGCGGAGGGTTTTTTATTTTAAGTAATGCATTACAAATCATGAACACACGTTAAGAGATCTATAGAACAAAAACACACTGCATGCACCGGGGCACAATAGTACATTAAAAGTTATTAAAAAATAAGACAATATTGTTCCTCCACATTGAAGGTGCACAGTATTTGGCATTAAGCACAGAAAACAGATCACGCTACTGCAGCAGACAAAAACTCAATAGCTGCTAGATTTGCATTGATGCATGATTCTTCATCAGCTGAGGCTACAGGTAGTGTGTGACACAAACTCTGTCACTATGTTGGAAAAATATTCTACAAAAGTATTGTTTGCAATTTTCCCTTTTATCTCATACAGAATACGACCGTAAAAAACCTGCGTTTGTTTTCAGTTGAATTTGTGCCTTGGATGAGAGTACCGCGCTTAAAAGGTACTCTGAATCTTTACCAACAGACAAATATAATAGCATTGCAGCGTAGCTGACTTTGTATGTACAAGTTGATACATATTGATTTCAAGCAAAACAAGATTTTAATCATGATCCCACAATTTCATCACTCACTGTTTTTTAGCAATAAATTATTTAAGTCTGTCCAGTAGTCTGTACTCACAGCAGTTCAGATATGACACACTCCTGTCATCTGTATGCTTCTGAATCAAATGCAATATACATAAACATGCACAAAGTACAGCAATACAGAAAACACAACATAGGAAGCCAGTGTTATAAATTAAGCCGTGTGGCTATAACTTTTTCAGAATATACACAATCTTACCACAAATATATTAGAACTACTGTAGAAATCCGATGAGGAAATATAAGTAAAATGTTAAAAATACAATCTTGTACAACTGAGCTCGTATATTGTGGTTAGAGCTTCCTTCTTCAACTAAATACACCAATTAAAAAAATTTAAATGCATGTTGGCAAAATGGTTTGTAGTCTGAATAAAGACATCGAAAGAGAAAATGGATTCTATTGTATTTTTAGTTGAAGTGTTGTAAGCAGGCATATTTAAAAGGTGTACATGGTAGGGGCTTTTTTGTGTTACATATTCACAAAAGTAAAATGATACGGCAAAAATCTTCAGTCACAGTTAACTACATTGTGTCTTTGCAAACATTTTTTAAAAAGTTGATAAAACCCTTATATTTTCTTGGTTTGAGCTGAAGGCAAATTATTCAAATGACAGTGCGAGCTTATAAAATAAAATGAACCGCAGAAATGTATGAAGACTTAAAGTCACTAGAAGGGATGGCAGACAGACAATGAACACGGAAGATGGACAATTTTAAGTTTTCAAAAGAAATAAACATTGATAATACAGTATCTCTGTCACAAATGTGCCAATTCTTACTTAAACTCAACACATTAAAAATGCATTTCTTCAGCTAAGTATGGGATTGGAAAAGAAGTTCCATTAGAAAGTGCAATGTTGTTAATTACTCAAACTGTTGTCCCACTTTTGTTTTTCTTGGCATGTTCATTGTGCTCAATAAATAGAAGGCCCTATCGTAAGAACAAAGCTTCAATGTTCATAGCATAGCAGTTTTCTCTCTTGTACTCTTCCGTGTTTGGCAGTAACTTGCATTCAGACAGGAATGTACCAGCTGGTGACGACTTGGTAAAAATAGATGTAAACAGTTTTCCAGTTCTCACACTTCTCAAAGAGAGGAACTTAAAAACATCTCTCTCTCACACACACACACAGACACACACACAGACACAACATAGATGGGTGGGAAAATATATGAAATCCTATTATTTTGTGCTTTCTTTGATTATTCATTTAATAGAAAATTATCCTAGTAGTTGATCGAATGTTTATTTCCTTATGCTCGCCCTCACATGGGTTTGCCCTCGGTAGGTTTATTCACTTTCTTTTCGTATGACCCTCGATGTTTGTACCCCGAGACGTATCCCGAAGTGTCAACCATGTCCACTCGTCCCGCCTTACCCTTCCCGCGGCCGGTGTTGTCGAAACGCTCCTTGTGTGACCCTGTAAACTTAGTGGGGTCTGTCAGACGGCTCACTGTCGGGGAAGCCACGGCTCTCTACGAGGAAGTGAAGAAAACATTTGAGTAAATTCTGCGATTGCTGGTATGAAAAGTCAGTAATATTTACGCTTTGAGTCTTACCGTGACTCCTGCGATGACGGGTGTTTTCCCCTCAATCAGCTTGAAGACCTCGGCCTCAGCCTCGTCTCCAGCCTTTTCTTTATATTTCTTCCTGGCCAGATCTCCGAGTGCAACCTTGAACTCGTCGTATGTGATGGTGCGACAGGATTTCTTCCTGAAATGAAGGTGGAAAAGTAGCTTAAGTATGGGATAACACCTAATAGCACATAAAACCCCCGCAAAGAAATGATCTCAACTGTGTCTCCGGGGAAAGAAACGCTGTATTTAGGCTCGCTGTATCAACTTCTCTACAGCCTGTCGGAGTTTGAAAGCTTAAAATGAGAGCGGACGGTAGTGTACACAGAGCCATGTGTGATCACTTCAACATAGCAGATGTAAGACACAGCATGGAGATGGTATCCTGCTGAGATAAACAGTGAGAAACCGTTCACTGTTTGGATCTCGTCTCCCTGTACTTCACTGTTGTCTGAGCAACCGGACAGACTTATACACACGCACCTGTGGGCTGTATATGTGAGTGTGTCTTCATATCATGTATCATATTGTGTCCAGCTGCAGTAGTCAGCACCCAGAGCCCTGATGGTTTTAATTCAAGCTAGGGACCCTTAGACCTGTATTCTCATTTATAAGATCAAACTGTTGAAACAGCTGACAATACTACACCACAGATCATCATCATCATCATCATCAATTATTCTCCTTCTGAGAGTGCTCCAGCTGTTTAACTGGCCATTTGCACTTCCATGTAAAAAAGTGCATAGTAACACAAACACAAACAGCCATTGCCGTGGTGATGAATCACCTAAACAACAGACTGTAAAGCCTGCAGTCTTCCTGGGCAACCTGCTGTCATAGCAACAAGCTACAGTAAACAGGGATGTTTGGGTTTATTATTAATTTGACTCATCCATTGAGAGGTTTTGTTTGGGCGATCCATCATTGTTGAACATTTGAGAGCTCCAATTCCTTTGCGCCTGTTCCATGCTGTCTATTGTCAGAAGGGAAACTGGATTTCCAGCTGCCGTTTCTGTCCGGGGCAGTTAACTGTGCTCTCTGTGCACATCTCCCCATACTGAGTCATTTGATTCTCCAAAGTATTAAGGGTTAAGCTGTGTAAATAAACAGCAAATCAAATTCTGAGGAGGCTGCGATAAGGTTGAGAAGGACAAAGGTTTAGAGGGCGAGTTGAGCTTTGCTTCAGTCCGGGATACTGCGGTAGCTGACTTACTGTTTATTATAGTTCAACCATCTGCAGTACATGATCCATGTGCATCTGACACAACAGTAGTTGTCTGAATCCGTTTCATGCCAAGATGCTCCTTCACCGCCTACGTCTGTGTTCAGTGATAAGGAAACGCAACCGAAGCCGCCATAAGACCATGCTAGTAACCAATTAGTCCACACCAGATTTCTACCTCATCCATAGTTTACGCTGTGGTGTTCTGGCTCCAAGCAGGCAGACAGCACAGCAGAGACTCGATGTGCTGCAACAGACCTCCATATACCCACAATAAATATGGATTCATTCGGCCGTACTGTGATTAGCCAGTGCTCATTAAGATGTTTAATTTCTCGTGTGCAAGCAAAGAGCTTTGACACTGATTAAAGGGAAAGTGGAGATCTGCATGGAGATCTGCATGGAGATCTTTGGCATGGCAGCCCTGCCAGGCTCAGTCATGCCTGGAGTCAGAAACCACATGAAAACGAGCCCCCCCCCCCCCCCCCCCCCAGTATGTACCTCTTTTTATCCTGTGGCTGACTGAAGTGTTCGCACGCCACACGTTTTGTTCGGATTCCACTGTACAATCCTCCTCGACACAGCTGTGGTTTAATATGCAAGCGTCACATCTGAGCATCTAATGTATACAACGTTGCTCAAATTGACCACATTTCTAAGCATTGCTCACCAATGGAGTGGGATGTTATCAGGCGTAAATCCTGCAGTTAGCTTTAAGATCACTCTCTAGTATTGCCAAGGAAAATGTTCACAGCAGCAAACATGAACGCCCACTGCCATGCCAACTGTGTGAAAGTGCTGATGTGGGTGACTCACGGTCCTGGAAAACAAGGGTGCTCCTTTTGCTTTACAAATGGAGAAAGATTTGTCAAGTTTACTGTAAGACGTCATGGCTGAAGTAATTACGTTGCTTATTATCTTTCAGCAGAGGAAATGTATGATAAAGGCATCAAATAAATTCAAATATGTGAGTCAGTGTAAGTCTCGAGTATCTGAAGCCACATGCATGTTTGGCTATAGCTGAGGCCTGAATCCTGCCACTGCCTTCTTGTGTATCTCCTTTAACATGTTTTGTAAGTTTTGAATTTCGGAAACCAACATGCATTATCAAATCCATTTCATAGGAGGAACAATTCATTTTCAATACCTTGAAATATCTTTCTACATGATACACTTTAAGCAATTTTAGTTTCTGCTGTACTCTATGTCTGTAACAGTAGTGGTAAGTAGGTCCTAGTTTTGTAGAGTTAAATTTTCAGGAGCTCCTGGTGCTGCTTTTTGAAATATTGTATTTTACCTGTACACAGTTGTTTTTTTATAAAGACAGGAATAAACAGTTTCAAATTGAAAAATCCCACTAAAACCACTTTGGAATCTCCTGTATATAAGTATGTACACAAAGTGACTGAGATTGAGCTACGGTTACACACCAGCAGGAGATGGAAAATATATTAAATCAGTGTGAGATTCACACTCCTGATGACTTGATGACGAGTGGCTACACTCTTCTATCCTGGTTCATAACATCCAACCAGAATAAAAAAAAGATTAATAAAAAGCTGCTTTGTGTATGAATGAAGAGAAAATAAATAATCATGCGCAAAATAAATGTACAAACCCACATTGTAAAAGCCCTGCCCTTTCCTACACCAGCTTTATTATGCGTCACCTTACTGTATGTGGCTAACTTTTGGCCGCTCTGCTTTCCTTTACAAAACATTACTCTGTTTGCCAGCTACAATAAAAGTCCGTTAAGTAGCCTGACATGACTCATGATGAATAGACAACAGCATAATAAGGAAAAAACCTTTTCACCAAGTAAGACCTGCCTGTTGGTTCAATCTTTCTGTTCAGCGGTTACAGTTTGCTTGCTGAACCGGTATCCTGAGAGTAGTTCAGCAGCAGCACCATAACACTGCCTGTTAACTTTCTTTGAGGAACTTGATTATATTTAATCTAGGTTTTTGAGTAAAAACTTAACTTGACGTTTAAAGAGAGGTTTGAATTTTATATTTCTTAATTTTTTTAGCTAGTTTGAAAGGTAAACCGTGATTTAAAGGAGTTGGTGTGAGCCAGCCTGGATGTGGTGGGGAAGATATCTACACACGTCTGTCAATATGTTATCAGCCCAAATACATTCAGTACAGTTGGTCAATGTAAGCACAGCTGTACAGATGAAAAGTGTTTCTTCTTTGATGAAGTGATATTGAGGTCACAGCTTATTATTAGATTCTACTTCACGTAAATAAAGCAGTAGAGGATGAATCAAGCTGGCCTAAGGAGATACAGGATGAGCCATCATGGCCTCTTGCTCTGGCTGCTGCTTCTGATTTACAGCCGAGCCAACTTGATAAATAAGAAACAAAGGCATCTTCCAAAACAAAGCCCGAAAACATGGAATTCAGTAACTATGAAAGATCTGCCTCAGAGCTGTTTCTATCATGCTTGTGCCAATTTCAGTTTGACAAAGTCAAATAGTGTTTGCTTAATGTTTCCTTGGAGCAGGCCCTAATGAAACAGTTGACATCTTAATTAGGTATTATTAATAAGGTCGGGGCCTGTTTTACTTGACTGTGTGTGTGAAGACGATACCACAGATTCAATTCTCTGAACACTAATGAAATAGAGTAGAAACATTGCTACAGTGCAGTCCAGAGACAGTTTTCCTCTCCACTTCTGTGTTCCTAACAACCATAATGGTACCCTGTTTGCACCACTTTAGTGGCCTCTTGGGCATGCTGATCTGGGTGACTAAGCCTGTAGTCATCTCAGCCGCTGCACCCGTGAAGTAACACTGAAGTAAAAGAATCCTGTAGTGGCATGCCTGTTACAAGATCTTAGCTGGTTCAGATGTTGGCAGATTAAGTGAAAGCAAAAGACATTTAAGCAGTGAAAGGTAGCTTAAATAGGCTCAAATAAACAATATTGTCTTTCTTACTTGACTTTGCTGAAGACGATGTCAACGTCAGTGAGGGTGATGTTCTTGCCGTCAATCACGCCACAGTCCTTGCAGAGCTTGGACCAGTTCTTGCCGTGCAAGTCTTTGCCGGTGGCGCGAGTGTCACCGTGGATGGCGAAGCGGCGAAACGACTCTTCCAAAGCGGTCACCTCCACTGGTGTGGACGAGCCCGCGCCTCCGTCACTGGTCCCATTAGACTCAGTTGAAAGCCTTTTGGACAGCCGGTCTCTAGACTGTTCACTGTGCGGCTGTAAAGGGGCCGAGCCCATGTTAGGATGTTTGGCTGTCTGGACTTTAAAGTCGTCTATGTTGTCTCTGAAGGGGGGGGAAAAAATACATCATCCACATGATGTAAGAGCTGTACGTGGCAGTTTTCAGTTGAGGTGATATATTGGAAAATGTAGTACACGCACTGAAGCTACTCTTTCGAACCACACAACTAAGTATTCAGAACACAAGAGGTCCTATTGGCTTCACATCAAGTAACAGCATTAAATAATTCTTATCAAGATTTACAGGAAAAGTTAATGGAGTTGATCACAATCAACAGATTCAAGAGAAAAGGGACAATTAATCACAGTCTGTACAGCAAGTAGAAAGAACATGAGATCTAACGGAAAAACTCTTCGGCAGAACGATAACAGTGTGTGATGACGATGCCTGAAGGTCAAGACACAGCTCGTCAGCAAGCTACTTCTGGTACAATTAGTTTGTTTTTGTGCTCACACTGCCTCTGAATGAGGCAGATGTCTTGCTTGTTCTAGTAAAGAGGTGAAGGATATAAATAGATCTCTGTGGAATTCAAAAGGCGCACAAATCAAGAACCAAGAGAGCAGATGGACATTTGAACAAACACACGAAAATGTGAGGTGAAGGCTCATAACATGACTTCTAAAAAAACAAAAACTTACTTCTGGTCTGCCATGCTTGTGCGGGAATTTGGTTCCTTCTGTGCAGTGCTTGAATTAGCTGACTTTGGTTTTCTCTTTGTGCTGTGAAAAAGATGAGAATGGAGGTGAATACTGCGAGAGGATGTGTCTGCACATATGCGAGTGCCAGAGAGTGGAAGGGATGAAACAAATTAAACCAAAGCAATAAACACAGCACAACAAAAGGTACATTCCACATATATGCTCGTCATATATACTTGTCACTCTTTAATCGCGCTCCAATAAAAACACAATTATTTACGACATAATGTCTAATCCAGTCTGGCACACAGACAGGACTATATTTAAGGAAAACATTCTGTCACGGTTTAGGCTTTGCCCCCTGTGTTCCTGTGTCTCTGTCTCTGTGTCTGTGTCCCCTGATTGCACTCATCCTACTCACCTGCCCAGTCCACCCAGCTGCCTTCAATCTTCTCATCACCCCACACATATATACTCCCCTGCTTTCCCTGTTCTGGTTGTCAGATCGTCCTTGTTCGTTCCCCTGTCTGTCCCAGTATTGTGTCTCCCTCGTGTTTGCTCGTTGCTCTAGCGTTTGCTCCTGATTTATCCTTTTGCCTTTCTTCTGTGTTTTTGGATCTTTTCCCCCGCTCCGTTGGAGGTGCTTTAAGTTTGTTTATGACCTTTTGGACCAGTAAAGATTCCTAAGTTTAAACTTCACCTCGTCTCCAGTGTCTGTGTCTGCGTTTGAGTCTCCGATCTGCCCCTCGGGTGTGACACATTCAGAATGAAGTGAATAATAACCACAGAAAAGGAACAAAATCATCATTAACTCCAAATTAACCCCAGATAACGTCTGTCTGTAAGCTATTCTTCGTTGTGACAGATCCTCAAAGGTTGCATTTGCACACTGAGCAGCATTGTCGCTTTCCTCTCCAGCTTAAGATGATTTCATTCAGTCTGACTTTAGGGATTCCTCTCTAAACACATCATCGTCCTGACTTGCATCTCTTTGTATAGAGCAGCAGCATCTCACCATCAACTCAGCCTCACACTTAAACCACAACTGAAGTGCTTGCATTAGTCATTAAGGTAACTTTACTGCCATACAAAATATCAAAAAGCCCCTCTGCTATTATTAATAAGAAAATGTAATCCAAGTGATGGTGCTCTGCTCACCTTTCAGCTGTCCCCATACTTAGCTCAGCATCCTTAAAGGACCTGTGTTGCCATGGCAAAGTACACCGTCCTCAACAAAGTCTCTAAAACCAGTAACTGCACTTGCTTCAATTTAAACTAGATGCTAACAAGATGCCAACTAGAGAGAGATGTCGTGTCCTGTGGACCTAACCGTCTGCTCCAGCTACCAAGGTTTCAAGCAAGTCCCTCAAGTCGCCAATAAAGACTTTCACTCACCCCCAGTGGCCCCGTGTAAAGCGAAGGGTTGTGGACCCTGTGGCCAACAATTACGAATGTGACCTTGCTAAGTACAGCTGACACTTGAATGGGTACAAAAGGTCCAAGATTGACACTGCATAAAGCCATTATAATCACGATGTCAATTCTTAGAGGGACAAAAAAGGAGATTATTAATGTCTATGAATAATGGCATTCAGAGCAACAGACACTGGGAACCCATTGTCCAATGCTAGTGGCTTCTCTGTCTGACCCATGCCCATTTATTCACACATACACGCATGGTGACATCGCAGAGTACCACGATTGATGGAAGGGGTTTTGTAGTCATATGTCATCGAGGGCTCAGGCCAAGACAATCCAAATAGTTATTGAGGTTGTTGATGCCTCAAGGTTTTATTTATCTAGTATACATACCATTAACAAAGTACACGTAAAACATGGTTACATATCGTTTTTAACATCCTATGATCGATCTTTGTAGCTGTGCCTATTTTCAGTGAATATGTGTACATTTGCACTCAATGTTATGGGAATGCTGGGGTTATAAATGGGATGTTACCACTATTTGTCTGTTTAGGTCAATCATTTTATAACAGTAAATTAAATTTACAATTTAGCCCAGAATTTGCACTTTAACCATTTTAATATTTAAAGAAAACAACAACATTGCTTACATGTGGAATAAGAAAAAATAACTTAAAAAAAAACTTAAATATATCTGAATAAATATTCAAGCATCAAATCTAATTAATCATTTTCTTTTCGCTCAATCATTTAGTCTATAAAATGTCAGAAAATAATGTCCACAAGGTAATATCTTTAACGTACATGTTTTGTACAACAAACAGCCCAATACCCAAAATAAATTCAATTTACAAACAATATTCAATCCACCAGAAAATTGTCACATGTGATGCTGGAACCAGAGACCAAATATTATATGATAGAAGACTTATTAAAAGACAATTAATCAATTATCAAAATTGTTGGCAATTCATTTTCTATTGGACAAATCAAATAAGTCCCTTTAGGTCATCACACACACACATTGGGTTTTTTATGTGGGAGATTTACTGACTTATAATCAATAGAATTTCACTGTAATTCCAAAAAGGAAATTATATTATTTCAACTAATATTCATAAAAATAATATGATACTGAGGTTCCATCTAATACTAACGAAACAGTCATTTAGTGGAGATCCACATCCTTTCAAATAGAGTAACTACTTGCTGTGTGTTTTCCTTTGTGCTTAAATGACAGCAGACACATCTTTGTGAGAAACAAAGGAATCTTTTTACTGCCTCTCCTCCTCCTCTAATTTATAGTCAGTAGTTTCAAGAGTCCAAGTCCTCAGTACAACAAGCCTCCTCAAACCACATCATGTTCAATACATGAAGGAGAGGTCATTAACACAGTTCAGTGGCCTGAAGTAGAACACAAACAGAGATGAAAGGAAATGTAGTGCTCTGATAGACTATAAACCCATTATAAACTGTATAGTATGGAGTACAGATTATTTGGTGCTGTAAAGCTGTACTTTACCAATACGGTGTTTTGGGCCAAATTCCTACTCTGTGTATTTTAAAAATGAGACCAGTACGACCATCGTGGTAGTGGTTTTGTCCTGTGTCTTTTTTTTCCTGCCCCACTTTGCCACATACTCACGAGAAGCCATTTGGTTAAGGGCCGATCTCCAGAGACAAATCTGTAACTGGATGACAGCATGCTTACATACACTCGCCTTCTGGCAATACACTGCACAGATGAGTGCTTTAACCATAAATTGACCCATTTTTAACTGCATCTATTCATAGCAACAATACGCAGCCATGGCTGGAACATTCTATTCATTCTCAAGGGAGGAGATCAGCCGGTAGATAACATGCAGGCTGAAATACCAAAAAACGAAACTGTTTTTCAGTTTGGCAAATGGCGTTTCACCCACAAAATGATGACACTGTTGTCAGTGTGATGTGAGTGTGTGTGTGAGATGAGAGTTTGACCGAGGCCTACTCCTCCAACGTGGTGAGTGGGCATGCAGAGATCCCATCTGCTTTCTATCTAGATCAGTGTCCTTTCCAGGCAGCTGCTCAGGAATGTGACGTGTCAGTCAATCAAAATGTAAAACAGAGACCATCGTTACTACACTGAAGCCCCCAGTGTCCTCAAAACGTATCTCCATCCATAGTCCACCATATCTACCAGTTTTCTGCTATGTATACTAGTGACTACTCCTCTGTGCCGTACCTCCATTATTAACCTAAAACTAATAAAACACATTAGTGAGCCATAGAGCTGCAACGATTAGTGGATTATTCTATTAGATCACCAGAAAATGAATTGCTAACTATTTTCATCATCGATTAACTGTTAACGTCATCATTCAAGCAAAACGAGCAAACATTTGATGGTTCCAGCTCCTCAAAATTGAGAATTTATAATAAATTTGATATTTTTTGAGACAAAACAAGTTCCTTCATTACAATGAAGGTGTGTGTTGTGGTTTATTTTGACATAATTATGTGTGTCTGTGTGTGTATGTATTATTTATATATATACACATAATATAACTAGTTTCTAGTGCACCTAAGGTGCATTACTCCTCTGCAGAAAATAGATCCCAACAAACGTATACTTAAAACTACAGTGCCCAGCTGTTTAAAGAAAATATTTGTCTCTTTATAAAAATAAAACAAGATATTGTGACCCTTTTTTAATATCTACATCTGCATGCAGAAAGCAATAAGTGAGTGCCAGACAGCATGGCAAACATACGGAAGCCTTATCCTTCGACATGGTCTGTTTCAGGCACTGACACCACTAAATAGAACCTCTAAACCATTTCCCAGTTTGGCCACAGTCCCCCACCCTCACTGTTCCCCCAAAGACATAAGGAGAGCGAGTATGACATCAGCATGCTGCAGACCGGGTCTGAGGTCACCACCACGCCGTCTCTATTCAGTCCTCGCCTCCCTAAGCCCTTTCACTGCTCGGTGAGTCAAAGATCTTGGCAAGCATTGTGTGCAGTAGAAAAACAAGATGTTTGAAACAAGCAGCTACAGTGGTTATTGTTGGCAGCAGCAGCAGCAAGCCAAATAGAGGTATAAGGCAGTGTAAAGTCAGCCGTGGGGTCCTTATGCAACCCCCGCATTTGTGAGGAATACATTATGCCATAAACAGCATAAGTGTCCCTGACATGACTCAGATGGAGAGAGGTCTGTTGATCCAGCAGCAAATTAGCTCTGAGTCCAGTTTAATTTTTTTTGAAGCCAGACTGTGTTGTTTAATGTCTCTCTTAGTCAATCAAGATAAGTCATTTTTAAGTCTTTGTAATGACAAAGAAATGCCATGTAGTGTCTTTGTTATCTTCTCCTGCAGCCACACACACACACACACAGAAAAACAAAATGTGCCCTTTCGTGTAGTAAAGAAAATGCTGTCGGACTGCAACACCTCATTTTGCCCAGAAGCATCCCTTTTATTTTGGAAACCTGACCTGAATTTGAGTCACCATAAACAAAATAGGGTAATTTACACTCTGAGATGAATTGTTTGTGACAGAACCCAAAGGCTCTTGGACCAATGCAATGAAACCTAGGACAGTGAAATATGGGACAAAGTCAGTGACTGTTTTTTCTTCTCATGCATACCTAATTTAACCTATGGGGAATGCTGCTACAAAACCATTTACTGAGAAAAAAATGAACATACCTTCCTTAGATGTACTGTATTTGAAGGGCCTCCTAATATCCTATTTATTATCCCTAAGAGCAATTCACAGTAGATCAGGATGCTAATAAAAGAGGGCGTCATTTTTTTTTTTTTCATGCATAATTATGTAACTACACATGTAAGCCAGCAGCTTGGCATGAAAGCTGCAGCAACATGCCAAATACATTGGCATTCTTTCTGACAAGTAACGATGCTTATTGCAGAAGCCTTCACTCTGGCTCTCATCGAGCCCGCTTTAAAAAAGATAAACAGAGGAGAAAAAGCTCGTGTTTATGTTTCCAGACATGGCGGCAGCTGTGTCAGTGCGAAACATGTTACATAAACTTGCAAATGCCAGATTCACACTGAGTCCACGTGATCAGGTTGATATATTGTCAGACCCTGATGGGTGTCTGCCAATGCAGAACATGGCATTTTAGGAAAATACCCTTTCAAATTTGATTCAAGTTTGGGCAGAGCATGCTGCCACACACCCTTGCAGATTTAAAGGCATCTTATGTTGCGAATGCAGTAGCATGAACAGGAAGCATGCGAAGACATGAAAACAAAACAAAGAGCACCTTCAGGAATCAGCTGAATTGTGTGTGGGTTGTCATCGAAATCTGCATTTGTCATAATGTGAAAACATGCAGGTGTAGCATGAGCCAAAACAAGCAACAATTTGAGAAATGATGGCAAATAAAGTTATAATCACCTGGTGATGTAATCCTCCCCCTTCTTGTCAAATTCACAAAACCATAATTGCGCGTCGCGGAGTCCTGAAGTCTCTTTCGTCCGCGCTGCCTGAACTCAAGTCTGCTCGACGGTTTGATTCTCTCCGAGATGCTGAAGAGAAACCAGCGCGCTGATTGGCTGCCCGCCGTGCGCGACGAGCTGTTTTCTTCTTGCCTCGGTGTTGTTGCCTGTGATGGTGCCACAGTGCTCAGTGGAGCGCTCATAAACAAGTGGTCGGAGCTCGGCGCAACTTTTTGGTGCTTAGAGAGGTGGAGAAGGAAGATGTACACACTGGACGTGGATGGTTTTATGTTGATGCATTCATTATTAATAAACAACCAGTATGAAGCCCCTGTGTGTGTGTGTGTGTGTGTGTGTGTGTGTGTGTGTGTGTGTGTGTGTGTGTGTGTGTGTGTGTGTGTGTGAGACCATGAGCCACAGAGGGAGGAAATGAGAGGCCAAGGGTCACATACAAGCAATACAAATATTTTTAAGATTAGTGCACTTTGATCATGACTTGTTCAAGCACAGGAGTTTTGAATGTTCCGGTTGGTCAGTTGGCTCGAGGGAATTGACTCGCAGGACTTCACTTTATATCAAGATGGGAAATTCTCTGTCGGCAAACAGGATGCTTATCTTGCCAAGACTGCCCTCTGAATCTTACTCATCTGATGTCCAGTGTGCAAATGTGTTACATAACCAGTAGCCCAATGGTTGGACATGGATGGACATTATGTAACCTCTAGCCTTACTGATGGTCCAAATAATACAGTAATTCCAAGCTCTCGGATATACTATTCAAAGACAGGGGCAAGTGGCAAAAACATGCATCTCTATGAGCAAAAGATCATGATAAAAAACAACCTGAACTGGGAGAAATCACTTGATGACTTAATAGTCTATCTAAAGCTGCTTCGAGTGCGCCACCTTGTGGTTAATAGCAGTCCTCACCCCATTTGGTGTTTCTCAATAATTTCCCCTTTAATGGAAAATAAATAATTGGAAGGGAAAATAATTAATAACGGGTGTAGTTGTTTGTATTAATGGTCTTATTTTGTAAGCTCATACATGTAAATGTTACTGTTTGAGGTTTCAGGCTTTTGATATTGCTTGCAGATATGTTCTTCCTTTCAGACATTGCAAATAATAAAAAAGGATTCTTGCATTTATATTACAACTAATGCCCAAAAGAAAGCTCTGGACTATTGCCTCAGTGTTGACCAAAATACACACAGTACACCTCCCATACATTTGCCCAGTGTCACACTTTACACTATTATGTAGGATTTGATAACGGAAATGTTGCAAATTAACCATCAACATCAAATATCAGATGAAATAACCTGCATTAAATACATCTGTATCAATAACACAACAAAGACACAGGTAAATATAACAAATCTATGGTTTAAATACACGTATACTGCCATCTAGTGGTAGAAATGGTAAACACTCTTAATCTCTTAATTCTCTAAAATATATTTTGTTTTTTACAGCAGATGTCAATGTAGTCACTTGTTGCATTGTACAATATGCTTGCAAAGAAACACTTTTTGCTTTATTCAATTTACATCCGTTACAATTAATGAACTTTTTGTAAAACCATTTTCCGGTTTAAACATGGAAAACCATTATGGTTTTGTAACAGAGCCTTGTACGAGAAGCTGTCCTGTAGTCATCAAGAGAACTTGTTTTAAAGCATGTATATCAAATGTTTTATGTTTAAAGACTGACATTTTCTGAATCACAAGGCTCGAGGAACTGCAACACGCATCCTGTTTCAGAACAATACCACGAATAAAGAACAGCAACAACAATTCAATCTGTCTCTGTTGTCTGCCTGTCTCTCTCCCACTCAGTCCATCTGTCTGTCTTTCTCACTCACACTCATTCACTCAGTCTCTCTCTATCTTTCTCTGTGTGTCTCTCTCTCATACAGTCATTCAGGTCTTAGAGATTTTGAGAGGACTTTTCCCTTTCACACATGTTTTACATGTGTTGTAAATGACTATAAAATGAATCTGGAAAGAGTGTATTATGTTCCCTTTTGTTGCAAAACCAGCAAAATCATACTTAAATAAAATGAATGAGAAACAAAAAAGTACAACGTTCATGAACTACACATGCTCACTTTTCTATCACATAAAAATAACAAGTAAAGACATGATGTATACGACTCTCACAATTTGAAGAGCAATATTTTATTAAAGCCATATAATAAATGATATTAAAGAATATTCTCTCCTATATCGGTCACATCACAGGCAGCCCACTCTGAAACGATATAGATTAAAACAAAATGTTTTCATTTCCACTCAAACTGTTCCCCTATCATTTTAAAAACCAGCCTGTTGTGTCCACAGATTCTTTTCTGGGCTCTTGTTGGGAGAGAGCTCTCTCTTTGTGTTTCAGGTCTGCCGAGCCCCTTTCTCAGTGCCTGTTCACACCTGCATCTTGTTCAACAATCAGTGAATCTGCATATCTAATCCCAGAGTCAGAGGTCTTGTCCCCTTTTGGCCCTTGAGCTGTCTGTTGTTGCTGCTCTGTGTTGGAGTTTAACTGATTGCATCTTGACACAGCTCTGCTAAAATCCTGATACTTTGTTTTAAAAAGTTGTGGTGACTTTGTTTAAAGAAGCCTTGTAGGGGTTCTCTGCCATTTCTTTGGCACTAGTTTGTTTCCTGGTTCGTGGCTAGTAAGGGAGTTTAGTAGTCGTTTTGTTTTCAGTAGAATCATTGAGTTTTTGTTTTCTAGCTAGTTTGCTTTCTTTTGTTTGTTGTTTTGCTCTTGGAGACCCGAACAGCTTTTTTACTTCTGTTTGTTGCTCTCTTCATTTGTTAATAAAGTAGGTAGTAGCCTTTTACTTTCTGTGTCGGCCCCATCTTTTGCTTTCCTCAAAGGTTACTCCTTGTGTTCCCCTGAACATCAAGTGCAGGTTGCAACACAGCCCTGTAGTGGTAACAATATGTGACAGCTTACAAATGGACAAAAACTACAACACTATTAGACAACATTTGATTTACCTGCTACTGTCCCTTCTTCAAATTCTTGAATAAAATAGATGCGTACATTTATAAAACAATATGGTGGCTCACAAATGACAATGTATTTAGCTATAAAAGGCTCTCTCTTTGGCCATCGGATAAAATGACAAGATGCTAAAAGTTACTGTCTACATTATTTGATACCCATTTGGCTCACAATATGAATTGTAACATCCAGTATCATGTTCCAGCCTTTCAGGAAGATGCCAGAGTACATCCAGCTATCTGAATCAGGCTAGTGGAACAAAGGCTAACATGAAACTGGGGCTGGACTTTGACTCTCTATACACGTAAGTGAGATAAAACAATGCTTTAAATAATTCAACCGTTATAAAAAAACAGTGTCGGCTTTTTTAAAAACATGACGGGTCCACAGCTATTCAGACTGCATACAAAATGTCCTCTGGATGAAATAACTGTTCCATGTTCAAACTGTGGTTTCAAGTCCAATGCGTCCTCTGTTTCCTAATTTCTCAGAGCAGCATATCCTGATGCACCACCATGCAAACATTTGTTACTGCTAAGTATCATGTGGAGTCATAACTGAGCTTCCCAGAGGGTCCTGCACTCCAGGAACACGGTGAACAGACTTCTCACTCGCACTCTGAGCCTCTTTAGTGTCGGGCCTCCAGCTTTTGTTGCCGCTCACAGACAGTTCCCCTTACAGACACAGGAAACAAAAGGAGACAAGTATTAATTACAAACTGCAATAAACGTGACAGAAAAAATTATCTGTGTGCAATGAATTTGCATGCATCCTATGTTTCCATTTAATTTACACTACAATGCAGTCAAGTAACCCTCTTACATATATAATATGAAACTTTTCCTACCTGTAGTTTGTGGTGGTGTATTTATTTCCTCCTAGAACTTTATAAATGAGGTCAGAACAATAACACGAGTGCTGCAGGGATGTTGTATTCCTGTAGGCCAACTACAGATGTTAGCATTGCACTGGTTCCCCTGACAAAAAGCCAATGGGAGTTTTCTATTGGATTTTGGAATATTGCAGCTCTGTGGCAAACACAAGTTTGTAATCTACATGTTTTGTTGAGCAAGATCATTTTCACAAATTAACACCACTGTTATGGTTTTTGAAGAGTGAATGCTATCGGCAGAAATAACAAGCTAACATTTATTTATTGGTTTATTTGGTTAGGGACAGTGCACATTTATAAAACATTGCTGTAGCCAAGAGGCTATTTTTCAGCTATAGTCCCAGACTTAGTCCTAACATTGGGTTATAAACGGACCACACCACGGTCGCACGAGCGCGAGTATACACAACGAGGCTGTGACGGCCGACTACTCAGTGTGATGATATGTAGTAGTCTCATTTAGCCACGTCTTAGCAACCACCTTTTTCTCAAAAATTCACGAGAGGGGTATCTACTGACGTATTTTATATCAAAGAACATGAATCTCTCAAGCTTGTGTTAATCACAGACATTATTTCAGGCATCTAACCAAAAACCCATTCAAAAGAACAATGACTTTATAGACAAGGGGACCAGAAGGGCAAAAATGCACTCATTCCTGCAGCACTCTATAGTGAAAGTCAAATACTTACTTGCTGTGTTCTTTGTGGGATTTTCTGTGCCATAGCTATTCTCTTTATCTGCTGATTTCCTAAAGTTCTCCACCTAGAAAACAAAACAGAATATTAATGTAGCATTACCCATTCGATGCATGTAAAATAATTAAAGTGAGATATAAGTAGACATGCTTACCTCAGTGCATATAGACTCTGAAAGTCGGCTTGTGAGCGGGCCTTTATCGTCAAATTTGCAGGTACTGCAGGAAAACCAGAATGGCATTATTTTTTCTAAACAAAACTAGCCTTACAAATAGTATAATAAGAACTTTAAGGATGTTTACCCTGAACTATGTGATAATGCTGGCTCACAGTCGATTGAGCTCTCTTCAATCTTTAAAAAGAAAAAAGGAAACATTTTTACACACATGGCACAATGAACAAACTACTGTCCGTGAGAAGCAAAGGACAGGTCTCACCTGTGGGGCCTTGCTATTGATTTTCGCATCTTGTGGATTTCCTGCTTCGATGTTTCTGGCTTCTTTTTGGCGCTGCCTCTTCACATAATCGTATGTGCTTATGCCTTTATAAACTGTAAAGCCGAGAGGAGAATAGTGAGGAATAATGACTGGCTGAGGTGAAAAGAGCCCTATAAAATGTGTGTCTTGAAGATTGTGACTCACAGAGGAAGAAGTGGAAGCCCAGCAGATGACCGAGTAGCAGCATGCAGGCGATGCTCAGCATGGCTGTTGTGAACGCTAATATAAGGAGACCAGCCGAACTCGTCTTTATGGGTGCTAAGGGTAAAAACACCAGCCAGGTACCATTCCCCAGCATACCTACAGAAAGAAGGACAAAAAGAAGAGTAACACTCAAACAGCTTTTGATTATGCAATTACCAAAATGTGATCAAAGCTGTTTTTAAAAAAGCTCAATATTATGGTGACTCACTATCATACTGTGGGGCGGTCCGCAGGCTGTTTGGATCCAGGTAATGCTGAATAAATATGAAAAAAATCACAACAACGAGCAGGAAGACGCCGAGCATAGCAGAGGACAGTGCCACAAAGAAGCACCTGTAGGCACACACAAACGCTGATGTTAGTTCATAAAGCATTCCACCTTTCATTTAAACATCAGACATGAGGTCAGATACACAAAGTCCATCCACAACCTTCTCTTACCGGTAGTTTCTGCCACCCACACAGGTGTTCAGCCATTTGCAATGGTGATCAAAGTCCTCCACGCACTTGTTGCAAACGCCACAGTGTTTTGCTTTGGGCCCACTACGTGAAGATTGATTATGTTAAACGTCATAATACACAACTTTTGCACGATTGCCAAACTATATTGCTTCTAATTTAGAGAAAGCTAAATCCCATTAGAGAATACGTACACCTTGATATCACATAGATAACAGTGTAGGTCCTGGATGACATGCGGTTGCTTAGTCCTGTCAAAAAGCGCCATTGGACTGGAATAGCTCCGTTTGGCCCTCACATTGACATCCGCCGGGTCTATTGTCGCAGTAGCAATATGGGCCAAAAAGTGTACGATAAATGCTATGCCAGTCAGCTGCACACAACAAGAGTCGAGGAAAACAGCAATAACATTAGAAAGATACTGCAATATGTGACAATACAGTGCAGAATAGTAATTGGCCCAAGTGTAAAAGAAACTGCAATCTGTTGCAAACAAGTGGATCTTTTGTGTGAGAAATGAAGTCCGTTCTGAAGAAATCAACTGTTCCTATGGCTGAGTGAAGCCTCAGTTAAACAAACCAGTGTTGACATCATGCAGCATTCAACATGTGACAAAAACACCACTGATTGTGTATTTTGGGCTTAATAGAGACCACAGTAACAGAGACAGAGTCACGTCTGGTGTGACTGCAGCCCATACAGACAGGCCACACAACAACATCCTTGTCTTGTCCTGCAGTCCAAACAAAAAGCGTAGCAGAGACTAATGTTAAATACCCATTGATGCACACTTAACAGCCAGCTACTACTACAACAACAACATTTCAGCTGCGTGTTAAGGATACAGCATAGAGCACATGGTTCCACGGCAGAGGCAGAAGAGGGATATAGATGCCAAAGCTGACTATGGTGAGGTAGCCGAACACCAGCCAGCCAACCACTTGGAAAGCCTGAGGGGGCCATGACCATCCGTTCATCCTGGGAGGCTTCGAGGGGACCAGCTCGTTTCTACTGCTGCCACGCACGGGAGATGTGCGTCTCAGCTTTTGGCTGAAGCAGTTCATCTAGAGAATAAACACAGTCAGATGAGAAGGAGCTTCTTCCCGGCGCCTTCACACATCCATCCACACATTACACGCAAGTCCACACATTACACGCAAGTCTAGCTCCAGCAGAGCGTGGCTGTATTTGCTGGGGAAATGAGTTAGGAAAATGAGTTGAGCATAATGATACAGTGACTGTTCAGCCATTATGGACCTACACTCAGACTGCATTTAGCTAGGTATGCCTAATACACTGGCAAATATGTCAACAGTCATAGTTTAACCTCATTGGTATATATGAGGTGGACAACATATCAGGAATATTAGTCAACAAAAGTACATGAACATAAAGTTTAACCAACAAACGGTTGCAACAAAAACTGAACATCGTAAACTTCATGAAGGTACAGTTGGACTAAATACCAAACTGTTGTATTGCATTAGTTTTAGATAACTTTACTTAATATACTGGCAGAGGCCGTGCCTTATCCATCTTTACAAATGGCAAAGGCATCAGTGCATAAATATATATATATACACATGTACACCAAGGAGGATATTGTCACATAGCCTAAAGAAAACAGCTGATCCAGAGTAAAAGAGTCACACAAAGTGCTACATTCCTTTCTTTCTTTCTTTGTAAAAGGTCTTGTACTCATATGTTTTGCTCCTGGCCTTATGCCTGACACAACACTATGATCAAAGTTCACCAAGTCATCCACAAAACCTGGAAATAAACTATAATTTGTGGACTTTTTAGCAATTAATGTTTTAATTTTATTACTGAATAAGACTACTTAGTGAAATTTATGTTAGCTAATAAAGGTCCGGATGTTTGTTTTATGAAGTAACTAACGTTGATGTTGAGTTAAAGGTGGTGTGCTTTAGCTCACTCTGCATTGTGTCAAATTCACTATTCAAATCTTTTTTACGGCTTGAAAATCTAAATAGTCATGCCAACAATAACCTGTACGGGTTTCATATCACAATAGCACAGTCTATAAAGAGTTTTAAGCAATGTTGAATCACTTACTTTTGCCGTTGAAAGAAAGCGACCATCAGGTTAAAATAATATGCTCCTGTTCAATTACAGACGGAGAACCATCGCTTGATACCAAATGATTAGTTTATCAGTAGAGCACGTGCTCGAATATGCAAAACACATCGCGCGGACAAAAGCGCTTAAAAAACACCCGTAAAGACGATTAAAATGCTCCGACGTCCTTTGATTTGTGTCACCGAAGGACGTGAATCAGAAGTTGAAGAATCAACTCAGCAGGTCGGAGCGGCGCTATGGAAACGGCCCTACTGCGCATGTGCACTACAGCTCTGCTCAAGATACCGAGCTTTCTTTGTTTTGACTGTGGCCCTCCACTGACTCTGTCACCGAGTGTCTGCGCATCTAGCGTGCAGATCAAACTCAATCTGGAGAATTCCCATGAGAACAATAGCGAACTGCAACCACAGATATATCAACACGACACTTCTGCTTTCAAAAATAAAGCCCAATTCTTTCACAGCGGAATCTCATCTCAAATGTCTATATGAGTGTCAATGTACACTGCATGCATGTTGCTTTCTTTTCACTTCCCTATTGTTTCTCTCGTACTGAAACAATAGCAAACGTTGCTCAATGAAAGCCCATTCATGGGAGTTTACTGCTGCACAAATCTGAGGACTCAGCAGTGCATCTTTACCACAGCTGGACGATCTTAAAACATGCTTTTAATGCACTAAGTTTGGATGACTATTACTGGTTCACAGGTCCTTTGTTGACATAATATAATAGTTTTTCATATGCTTATTGAACCACACACATGTATACAGGTGCAAGCGTTTATTTGTTGCACTCATACAAAACCATACAATTACACTACAAACACTCGGTGCAATCACATTCAGTCTTTAAAACAGGTCAGAGGCTCCTGCCGTCTCCACAGTGCTTAAACAGTCCGAGAGCGAGTACCCGGTGCTGTTAACACCGAGACAACAACATGGCAGTGTGTGTGTGTGTGTGTGGTCAGCTGTTGGCTGCGCTCTCTGGCTCCGGAGACTGCAGGAACTCGTAGGGATCATGAACCATTTCAGACTGGTCCAAGTGTGGTGGGCTCCCTGTGAAATAAAGAAGACATGGCTCTTACGTTGTTGCACTGGTGTTACTACTACTAGCAATGACAATTTTGCAGAAAAGTGGAGGTTTAGTTGATATCTAGCAACACGGTATTATGACGCGTTAGCATGCAAATGACAATATGTTTAAATTATAGCTAAGAAGCATTAGCAGTCCACCTAGTTTTTTTTAGTCTTACTCCTATTGCAGATACCTAAGTGGTGCTGATCCCTCTCTGAGGCGTTAGAGAGGGAGGACAGGTTGGACGAGGGCCTGGAGCCGACTCTGTCCACTTGAGCCTCCTGGAACTCCTGCAGGAGTTTGTCTGCATCGTCAAACTGCTGCTGGCCCTCCTCGTTGCCCGGCTCTTTTTTCACAGTTTTACCTGAAAAAGAAAGAGGGAAGATCATTGTAGGACAGCAAGTGAACAAATAAATGCAACTACCTCCGAGTGGAGCATCCTACCCAATATTTATGTTATGTATCCTTCAAGTACTTTGACTGCTGTGTTTCAAAATGTAGTAAAAACTCGGCCTAAGAATTTTAATAGGATTGGTGATTACGTGGCTATAATGCCCACTAATACTGCGACTCCACACATGACATACGCTTAATGCGACAAAGGGCCTTATCCCATTAATGCAAGTCCGCCATAATCCTATTTCTACTATGATTATGTTATGAAAGACTTTAAGTGTACATGTACATGCAGCCACTCCGAGTGTTGATGGGGATAATCACCTAATGAGTTGAGCATGGATAACTCCAGAGACATATCAGGATAGTTCTTCATTGACATGAAGTCCAGGACTGAGCCACTCTCTCCCAGGCCGGTGCCATCTACCATCTAAACAAACACACACACAGCGTCAATCAGACAGCCGGGCCAACTACTTAAACGTAGCATCACTGTTTTCAAAAAACTACAGCATACCTGCATGTCACAGATGTTGGATTTGCTTTCATCGGGTTTGAGCGTGATGTTTCTTTTCTGAAACATAAATGAAGCATCACATAGATAACAGGCGGGAGACCAGCCTGGAGACTGAGAAAATTATGGAAGTAATGTGTGTGTAATACTGCGCATTAGGTAGAAGTCAGATACCTGTCGGATTTGACTGACAGCTTTAGTGTGATCGTCCGCGGTCATCTTGTCCAGAAGCTTGTCGACCCAACACTTCGTGACATCTCCGCAGCCCTTGACAAACTCCTGTATGCTTCGGGGTGAAAACAGGGGGACACATTATTTTCACTAGATCATTTCAGATCAGAGTTTAACCGATGACAGAGAAGTCCCCCCTACCTGAGAGCACATTGTACCCCCGTGTCATCGCCATAGGCTGAATAGAGCGTGTCCACCTCATCGGGTAGCAGGTCTGGAAAGATGGAGTTCTTCTGAAGGGTCTGAACGTTGTAGGCACTGCTCAGAAACGTCACTACACAGAGCAAGAAGAAAAAGCATTATCCATCTGAAGTCATAGACTTTGTGGCAAACTTTAGTCATTGTTATTTATATGAATTCAATCAACAACAGGTCACGTTACTGCATACCTTTGTGTCTCCTGTCATCTTTGAAACCCAAGGTGGTTAATCCAGGTAGAAGCTTGTTTGACAGAGAACTTAGGTCCACTTTATGAGTCTCATCTTCTGCAATACATTCAGAATAATTACACTAATGTAGTGAATATTTGAAAGATGTTTTAAAAAACTATGACAACAAACCTTCTGCATCAGTTTCCTGCTGATTGACAACAGTGTATAGAAGAGAACTGTCTTTCTCTTTACGCAAGTAGCCCATCTGAAAACACACACGAGAGAAAATATATTGTCACTACTAACTGCACTGAAGAAGAATCTCCTTGAAGCGTGGAAGCCTCACTAACACGTTGTCATTTTATGGAAGAAAATATAGCTATAGCTTGTAGAAACAGTGTGTATGAGCGGCAATGTTTACACAATAAGTTAAAGAGGAAAACCTTGGAGTTGGGCATGTATCTGTTGATCCGATCTCGAGCTTCATCTGCAGAATGCTCAACCAGTGCCAGGACGTGCTCCTCTGCTGTACTGTCAGTCAAGCTGCAAGCGTTTCCTTCTGGTTCAAACAGGTAACTGAAGACCACACAAGAGACAACGTTACCAGATCATTACACTGATACTACATACACAAAGCCCACATTTATTCCAGATATTACAAAGAAAGAATACCTGATGACTTCCTCTTTAACTGGCTGTTTCTTGGACTTTTTAGCTGATTCCACTGGGCTGTGGATGATCTCTGGAGGAGGTAAATCAGCTGCAAGGTCTTCATCTCCCAAAATGGCTGCCTGCTGGGTGAAATCCATTTCCTGCATGAAAGACATGCTGCGTTTCAAAGCCAACAGCCGCTCCTGAGCACAAGGCGGAGGAAACAAGTGGCCACTTAATTGCGACTACTTAATTGGAAATGTATGGATATAAGGGTATGATGAAGAAAATAGAAAGGGACAGCGGGACGTTGATGATGGCGGTGATGTTTTCATGGAGAAATTCACCCTAAAACCCTCTCTCCCGCTTTACCTTGCTCATCATCTTAAATCCTGTATGTAGCAGTTTCTTGGCAGCCTTGTAATAGACAGTCTCTGGTCGGTTGTACACCATGGCATTGTCACACATCAGTTTAAAGTCCGCCTGAAGGCAAAAACAGTGTTCAAACCGGTATGAAGGCAAACTTGGTTTGCACACACTTTCTTACCATTTATAATACACACAAACTCTCCCTTTGTGTTGAAAAGTATCCTCACCTTGAATTCTGTAACCGTGTTATAGTCATTGTTCATAATCTTGTCTTTCATGGTGCTGAAGTCCATGGGATGTTTGATGATCATTGAGTAACCAGGGGCAATCGCATCTGTTACCGGAAAGGAGAAGAATCCATGGGGGTCTTTCCTGTACAGACAAGACAATCATGATGTTATTCAATACAGCACCGACCTTAACATTAGTTGAGAGTTGTCTTGTTGAGTGTTCTGATCATGTCAGCGCGCGTTATCTGTCGGGTCAACACGATCAATATGAATGGATCTTGCTTGTGCTGTGATTTGATGAACCGGTCCACATCATAATGTGGCCTGATTTACATTTAGCGTGATGTTTTACAAGTGTTGATAGCAACAGGACTCCCCCCCCCCCCCCCCTCCACTCACAATAATAAATGCTCAAATAGACTAAAGACTGAACGCCTACAGCCCATAAAGGCAGCAATGTTTATTGCACCCTACAACATTTTATATGTGGGTGCTGCATGGAAAAAACAACAAATGCTATTGTTCTAGACTAGAGGACTGCCATGAAAACCAAATGTGTTTGTGCCCCGAGGACAATGTGTGTGCTCAGGTTATTTAATGTTTGTCAATTTGACCGTGCTGTATGCAAAAGTGAAACTTTGGACTGAGAGTCATGTAAAAAGGAAACGCTTAGAGTGTGTCGAAAAATGGAAAGATTTTATATTTTTCAGTAAATCTCACGGGAATATTCTAATTAATGTATGATATTTCTTGTCTACTTGTGTGGGGCGGTGTCTTAAGGAGCATAAGAAGGTCTGCATCACCGGTGGATGCAGACATTAGACTGAATCAGTGTTCCTCACCTCTGCAACTGCCTCAGAAAGTGCTCCAGCAGTTGTTGACGAGGAGTGGATTCACTTTCTGCATTTGGGCAAACGTAAAAAAAAAAAAAAAAAATACAGATATTTATAAACACATTTACAAATGAAAAATGTTATCTTGTCCTCATAGACAGCCATTCTTACCTTGTTGTGTCCTGCAAGCTCGGACCGGCCTGTCTCCTTGTTGGTCTAAATCAAACTTCACACTGTGGTGAAACTCATCCACTTCAGGCTCCGGCTCCGGCTCCAGCTCAAACTCTCTCTCTCTCTCTCTCTCTCTTTCTCTCTCTCTCTCTTTCTTCTTTTTCTTCTCTTCCGGCTGATGAGATATGGTCATGATGTCAGCAACAACATTAAGAATGTATTGATCATATTCTCAGGCTTAAGTTAACTTTACTCACCTCCAATCCAATACTTATTATACTTTTTGGCAAAGTGAAAGGCTCAACAGGTACACCGGCGCTGGCAGCAGTAGAAGCTGCTGCCTCCGATTCATTCTGCTCTCGCTCTCTCTTCTTCCTCTTTTCCTCCTATAGGATGAGATTAAAATCATTTGTTTTAACTTATAGTGGCACGAAACACAGATTCATAAGTTAAAAGGTTATTTTGTAAACTAACCTTACGCCGTCTTCTCTCCTCATCATCCACATATTTGTCTTTATCCTTTTCAGACTTTTTCTTCTTCTTCTTCTTCTTGTCTTTGTGGCGTTCTCGCTCGTGGTCTGATCTGTCATCGTAGTAACTGGAGTCGTGGCCCGAACCCGAGAGCTCGGTCACCTCACTTCCTCCAACTTTGAGCACGAGCTTCAGGGGCTTCTCGAGAGTCTTGTCCTCATTGTCTACAACCAAACAGGGGATAGAAGAGATAGAAAAGATGAAATGTGTGGGAGGAGTAGGTGAGCTTGTAGAATGATGTTGCCATTAGTATGGTAGGAATACTGTAAGTCAAGTCTGCTATTACTTGCCAAATAGGTTGTGTATTGTAAAAGAGTAGCTAACGTTATATTAACTTGTAGCTTTTCTATCTGAAGAAAAAACCCTGCTGTGTATTGTGTGACTGGGTTGTTTTGCATTTAACTGCATTGTGTTGCTGGAAGTAATTCCATAATACTTAAAGACCAAAGTAAATTTATTTTAAAAATAAATATAATTTCATATCTTAAGTAACTTGCTGTCTTACCTAAGTTATTAATTACTGGCACAGCAAAATATATATATATATATAAATGGTAAGTTATATAATATATTGATTACAAAGAACTGATTAACTCGGGATCTTAGCAGGACATTTAACCAGATAGATGTGGCATGTGCATCGTGGTG
Source organism: Anarhichas minor (assembly GCF_050575085.1). NCBI lineage: Eukaryota > Metazoa > Chordata > Actinopteri > Perciformes > Anarhichadidae > Anarhichas > Anarhichas minor. Next base: position 2,742,198 of record NW_027466487.1, on the reverse strand, counting down.
GTAGAGAAGACCTTCACACAAACAACAACAACAACAAAGCAAATCTGCTGTCTTATCCAGTTGAGCTAGCCAGCTAAGCTAGCTAACATAAAGCTAACTAGCTGGAACAAAAGCGGTGCGATAACTGACAGTAAAATATACATTTATGTACCATCAACTGTTCTCCACTCCGGTTTATGTTTCTTGTGTTTTTTCCCCATCTCTCCGTGTTTATAGAAGAATAATCTTGTTTACTCCAGTTACGTTGCTAATGGTCGCTAGCGTCGGTCCAGACCTAACAAACCTTTGCAACAAGAAAGCTCGCGACAGACGGAAGTGATAACCCAAAACAAATGACGTATTTCCGGTGGAAGAAATCAGCGCGCTGATTTTGAGTGACTGTCGGCTTTCTGACAGTACAGCGAACTGTCGATAGTTTCTCGAGTAGCAGAAATTGTGTTGATGCAAGTCCTCATATTGATAACGTAAATGGTGTAAGTTATGGTTTCCGTTTTGTCGACGTAGCGAAGTGTTTACCGTCACTATTTGAAGGCTGTTAACGTTAGCCAGCTGCGTAGCTAGCTACAACATCGCCAACTTACACTTAGCTTAGCTTAACGAAATATAAATGCTTTTAAAGTTCTGAATGTTTCCCGTTTGTCCACAGTTTTACAGGGATGGACGGTGACAGCATGGAGTTTGGAAACCAGGAACAAAACATTCATGTGGAGGTCCATGTTAAATCTCACAGGTGGGTTCGCGGAGTAGTTCAAAACAGTGAATACGTGTATGAAAAGATAGACGCTGAGAAATCATGTTTTGGGTTATTCGACTATTTAACAACTGAATACATTTTCCAAACAATTACATTGGGAAATCCCTGAAGTCTTATTTTTCTAAACCAATATTCGTATTGGTGTTGGTATGGTATCAGTAATCACATGTGGGGAAATTATGTAAATGCAAGACTTTTTCTCCCATTCTTGTTCACATTTCAGCACAGCTAAACTGTCTGAGGTGAGGACGCATGTTCTGGGTCTGCTGAATCGCCACAGCATGGTTTTTGGGAACTACAGATGGGCAGAGTTTGATGAGGACTTCCTGCAGAAACACGTGGAAGCTGTGGCTATAGTTGATCAAGAGGAGCTGGTAACACAGGTCTGTTATTTTGGTTTGCTTTGTGAATGTTTTCCACCATCTATATTATTATTTCTTTTTTTCAGAAGTAATCCTGCTTTCCAGTTGTTTTATTCTTTTTTCATTAACTGTTTTTCTCACCCACTCAGCCCCTCGACTTGAAGAGCTGCTCTGTCTCCGTTCACATCTTCACTCTGAATGAGGATGGACCCAGCACGCTCAGCTTGGAGGAGGATGAGGAGCTTTCAGCAGCCAATCACTGGTTGCTGCCAGCAGGTGATGCTGCACAATAACACGCGTTGAGAAATTCATGCTTTCTTAGTTTGATTTATTTCCAGTTGAACTGGATTTACACTCCCTGTAGGCTTCAAAGGTGGCTGTAGAACGTTTGTTGTGGCTGTGGTCAGCTTGGATTCATGCTGTCCATATCCTCAGTATGTCACAAACTGTTATATTTTCAACAGAGCTTGAATGGAGGCGCCTTTGATAAAAACAATAGTGTGTGAAACATAAGAATATGAATTATTGCCCGCCCTGCTTGTGGGCACAGAGTGGTAGGCAGCCTGTTGCAGCAGCTCTCTCAACACTTTCTTACTATTTATTTCTTTTACGTTCTCTATTTATAAAGTTTTTTTTAAATTTAATTTTCTTATCACATCTCATACTGCAGTTGATATTTGAGAGTTTAAACATCTGATAACATAAACAGAACAATGTTTCTAAATGACCCCCAACCTATTTTGGCATTTATTTTCTGTAATTTCTTACAGACTGCCTCCGCTATGTATCTGGCATATGCTGATGTCACTGGAATCCATTCTAATCAACATGAATCCAACCTGACCAAAGCCTTCTTTCCCTGTTGTGACAAAAACTGCAATTGTTTTATAACGTTCTTTTAAGCTTATACGGGATACGTTTTCATCATTTAAAGCTTTAAGCGAGATAAAGGCTAGCTCAAGCGTCAATGTAAAGGCACAGTTAAAGTAATAATAATAAGTGAGTTATATTTTATGTTTCATTATGTTAATGTGCATCTATCTATTAACTTTGGTTTGCTATAATTCAATCTTGGCTGAATATTCCCCTTAAATGACTTAATCTCTGTTTAACAGCTGAATTCCATGGGATTTGGGAGAGTCTGGTGTACGACAGTCGAGTCAAAACCCAGGTGAAAATAGCAGTTTAGAGAAAATGATGGCATAACTTCATCACCCATCACTGCTAAACTTCCAATTGTTTTCATTTTCCTGCAGCTCCTGGATTACATCACAACCACCATTTTCTTCTCAGACAAAAAGGTCGACAGTAACCTGATTTCGTGGAACCGTGTTGTGCTGCTTCACGGTAAATAACTAGTGAGAAATCAGTCATTTTTATCAGTTGAGGTCATCCCAGGGAGGATGTGCGTAATACAACCGATTCATCACTTTGTGTGTGCGCCTACATTCAGGCCCCCCGGGCACAGGGAAGACGTCACTGTGCAAAGCTCTGGCGCAGAAGCTGTCAATCAGACTGTCGAGTCGGTAAGTCAATCCTCATTTCTGTGAAACCGCTTTAGCAGGAAGTGCACCTGCTCTTTTCATTTCAAAAGACACCTCTTCTCCCTGCAGGTATTCGTATGGGCAATTTGTCGAGATAAACAGCCACAGTTTGTTCTCAAAGTGGTTCTCAGAGGTACACCTGGCTTCTTTTTATGCTCCATTGTTAGATTGAAGCATGTTTCAGATGGAGCTGAAAGTATTCCCGCCATGCCTCTTTGTTACAGAGCGGTAAGCTGGTCACCAAGATGTTTCAAAAGATCCAACAACTGATAGACGACAAAGATGCTCTCGTGTTTGTTCTGATTGATGAGGTAAAAAAATCTGCTTCAGGGAAATGAACTTGATTCTTGGAATCTGTTTTATCTGAGCCCCTACAATTAATGTATTCATGACATTCCTTCATTGATTAGCTTGAGATAAAACGGAAAGCTTTGTTCAAGTCATTTCATGTTCAAGAGTGTCTTTGCTGTGACTAATACTGCTCCTTCTGTGAACATGTGTTTTGGCAGGTGGAGAGTCTGACAGCAGCCCGGAGTGCCTGCCAGGCGGGAACCGAGCCCTCTGACGCCATCCGAGTGGTCAACTCCGTTCTCACTCAACTGGACCAGATCAAACGGTCAGGAAGCAAATCGGTCTATGTTCTGTTTTAAAACCTCTCTGATAGCACATGACACTGGAAGCCTTCGTTTCTTCCCCTTACGATCGCTTAATTGAAATCTATCCATCTGATTTTCTTTTTTTGTCTTATTTACACAAGTTTGTTTTCTTTTGACTTTCGGTCTCATGTTTCAGTCATTCCAACGTGGTGATCCTGACGACCTCCAATGTGACAGAAAAGATCGACTTGGCGTTTGTGGACAGAGCGGACATCAAGCAGTACATCGGACCTCCGTCTGAGAAGGGCATCTACAACATCTACCTCTCCTGCCTGGAGGAGCTGATGAAGGTGACCCAACAATCGAGCAACCGTTTTCCTTTTCTTTTTTGGGATCACATTTCTATTGATATTCAGGACATGCATTGGAAATCGATAACAAAAATGACATAATTAGAAACGAATAGAAAAATAGATGCATAAAAAATGAAAAAAATATTTTGCAATTATTTGCAAAACACATCTGCTGTAACAATTTCAAACGTATTCATCTTAAAAAAACCAAAATACTTAGGCGCCAGTGGGTATGATAGTTTTACTAGTTTATTGGGGGATTATCTTTGTTTTGGGAATGATGGCCTTGGGGAGCAAGGCTCAGCGGGTAGAGCAGGTTGTCCACTAATTAAAAGGTTGGCGGTTGTATATAAAAGATGCTTATAATATTTAACTTTATTATCAACATGCTTCAAAAAGCAACACTTTATTTTAATATGGTGAGTTGATAGATTTCCCATATCTCTCCGATACGTGCAGTGCCAGATCATCTACCCCCGGCAGCAGCTGTTTACCATGTTTGAGCTGGAGACGATGGGCTTTGCAAAGAGTGAGGTGTCCGAACACAGCCTGAACCTGAGGAACATTGCCGTGTGAGTAAAGCCTCCCATAATGCAATAGAACCCAAATCACACCGTCTCCGTGCTGTAGTCTAAACACTGAGTGCCAGTGAGAGCTGAAACAGCCAGGGGCTCATGTTTCGTTTTTCTTTTCATTTCCAGAAAGAGCAAAGGTTTGAGTGGACGGGCTCTCAGGAAGTTACCATTTCTAGCCCACGCACTGTTTGTAAAGGTAAGTATTTGATTTTGTCCTACGGATTGAAGGAGGAAAAGACTCGTATTGTTTTTTTAATGTAGTTTGTTCGCCTGCAGACACCGATGGTAACTCTTGAGAGGTTTCTGGAGGCGATGGACCAAGCAGTGGATAAACAGATGGAGGAAAAGGCTAACCTGGTCAATGATGTCTGAACTTATTACAATGCCCAAAGGCTGACACATGATTGTTTGTGAGCTCTCAATCCCATGCCTTGTTCGTTTGTAGTATGGAAAACTACAACCCTTACATCTTTTTTTATAAAGGTTAATCGTTTCATTTGGCAGCAACGTCATATTGGCAAGTAACATTGTTTTAACAAATGCTATCTATATTATAAGTCTTTGTTCAGGTAAATTCTGTTGGTGCTACCACCTTAAACCACCAAGTCGGTTTCAGTACAGGCAGTTTGGTTTAGGATGGAGAACCCGAAGCTTGAATTCTCTGTGTTTACTCTGTTCTTAGTTTCAAAGTGGTAGTTTTATGTAATGTTCAGCTTTAACCTTAACAGTGCCGGCTTCTTTTGGTATTCATGTTAAAGGGATGGCTCACATTTGTATCGCCATCAGTTATTTGAACTTTAATTCAAATCCCTCTGTACACATTAGCTCAGTGTATGGATTTTATTGAGGATATCTCATTTGGATCTTTATCTTTGTCAGTTCTATATTTATGTTAACATCAAATCGTCTTCAAACTCTCTGGGTGCATGTGTTCATTACGAAGTTACTTTGTGTATATAGCATTGTAATAAACAGTATCGTTTATGCTCTTGTGTGTTGTTGAAATGCTGCAGATTCATTTTGGAGATTTTAACAAAGCCTTTAGGCCACCACTAGGTGGCGCACAGATACTGTCACACAGTCTTAAACAGGGAAAGACTGATTTTATATAGTTTCTTTTATGAGACACGTGATAAATACAATAAAGGCAGTAAGTGAAAAAGCCCACAATACCAGAAAAAAAAAACAGATTACAGTGGACATTGAGCCTGTCTCATGTTGGTTATCTAAATATCTTTATTGAGTAATAAACCTTCACAGATATAAAATGTACATTTGCACATCTGGTAGTAAAAACAGCTGATCCCGGGGTTCTGTACAGGAAACACGACTGGTTGCCACAAATTTGACCTACAAGTAAAACAGTTGAAAGAGGATTCAGTTCTGAAACGTATCATATGCACAGTTTACACGAACAGATCAGGGGCTCCATTGTTCGTATGAACATGTTTTGCATTCTGTGAATGCTCCGCTGCTTTGCGTGTCAGCTGCCGGGTTCAGACAATGTGCCCTTTGTTTGTTGTTGAGCAACAGCTTTTTCACTCCACTTCAAAGGTTGATTCTGTAGGCTGTTCCTGACTGTAAAAGGATAAGAAACAGTTCACACAAGTTCATCTTCATTCCCACTCGATTTTACTGTCTGCCGTTAAGATCAAGCCAAAGACTTCTACTGTAATCAAGACCTGGAACAACATTGTATCCTTAAGTATCGAGTTTTACAAGAAACCCAGAATGGATTTCCCCTCAAAGCCTTCATTTCATTCAAGAAACGTAACTTTTGTTTGTGTGAATTATCCCTTTAATGCCTCTATCTTTTACACCTAATTGTTAGGCGCCCACTATTTTTACACGGCATGTCATTCAAGTTTTTATGTGAGACGAGTCACACAATGAAGCTCAAGCTTTTCATCAGTGATCACAAAGAAAATAGAAAAAGGCAAGATAGAGAAAGGGAGAGCTGTAGGAACGGGCATGGTAAATAAAACCATAATTGCTCTGTCTGGAGGCATTTTCCTTCTTCTTTTGACTGTAGTTGCTCCAAAACCAGGCAGCTGTTAAAGAGCAATCAAGACGCAGCGTGAAGAAAAGTCAAAAGCCTTATTGTTACAGAGTTTTATCACCGTTTCAAGCAGCTTCAAAATGTCACAAAACTCCAAACAAAACAAACAAGCCTGATGTTTATCCTCTCAACCGTTGTTCAGGTATGGCTGAAAGCAATGGAATATCGCTGCATGTGCCAATGGTGATTCACATCGTGAGGGAATTAACTTACACACATGCTTATAGGCAAGTTAAGAAGAAACTGAACAGAGCTGCACACCAAACCATGGAAACTTTCACTCATGTCTTCGTAAAAATCACAGATTGAGTTTTAAAGAGGTTATGATTTACATAGATATGATATTTTGGAGGATTTTAAAGTTGATTGATTGAAGCACGTTTAGAAAAAACCCTGCACAAGTATAGTGATCCACATCCTTTGTGCACATACGTAACAGCCCATAAAACGTACGCCGTGTCAGGGCTTCTCAATTCTTCATCGACATGACAGCCTTTGCTGATAAACCAGGACTTGTATCCAAGTGAGTATAAGACAACCTCAACTACCCCTATGTCTGTTCCCAATCCAAACAGAAACAGTTGTTTCTGCTTGAGATGTTTTTGCATCCTGTATGTATGTCATTCGTTTGAGTGGGACGCTAGAGGGAGTGGAAGAAAGAGGATGAGGGAGAGAGATACCTTGTAAAGAGGCAGAATCCTGGGATCCAGGCTGCATGAAGAAATGGTGATAATTAGGCACGGCTAGTAGGATCAAAGGAAGCCGCCATCAATGAGCTATGCAAATCTCGGCTCATCCTGTCATCCACAGAGAAGTCTGTGAAAAGTCAAATGGCAGACAAATTGACAGGAAGAGCAATGAGGCTTCACGCTACATTCATCAAGATACGGTAGGGTAACTGGGATACTATGATAAAGTACCATTTTGACAGAAAATATGATGTATGAATACATGTCTCTTATGTTCCTCCAGGCAGAGCTGCTTTGTTTAGGTAATAAAGGACAAGGTTTCGGGATTTCTCATATGGCTGCAGCACTTTGGAGCAGTGAGCGAGTGAGCGTCTGACACTAAGCACATAATAACAGTTTATGCCTTATAACACGATAAAGTTCAAAGTAACATCTACCCTTGTTTTGAATATGATTTGCACAGGAGTGGGATATTTACTAAACACTAACATAACATTCCTGTTTTCACACTGAGCTAAAGGTGAATAGTCATAATTCTTGGCATGTGTCCTGCGGGCGGCTCCGTTTTAAAGCCCTGCCAAAGGACACAAACTGTAAAACTGCTGAAGAGCTTTTGATGTCTGGTGGGTCAAAGTACAGCATGTTCTTCCTGGTTTTCTTTTATAAACAAGAGTTTATCTTTAGTATCTGTTGTGTACATTACTAAAACAAATAACGGACATTTTTATGGGAAGCTTATCAGTGTATGGTTAGCAAACAGACAAGTAGAATAATCATTTACTGAATAATAATGTTATTAATTGCACCTTTTGTGTTTATCTTTACGCGCCAGAAAGAATGTGAAAGCTCAGTTCTTTAGAATCTCATTTGGGTTTAAGTAGTCCACCAAAAATGATGTTTTGCCAATCCTGGTTAATATCACAGCACTATTTGGAGGCAGATTTAATTAGCCGTGTTTTAAACTTAATAACTTTAATGGTACACCTTTACATTGTTTGATTGAGAGAAACGTGACCTACAAACTAATGTGCCTAATAGGATATTGAATAATTTACAAAATAATAAAAGTGTCCTCTTCATGAATACATATCTACAATGAAAACTATGAATGGAGCTGTTCGAAATATCACACCAACAGAGGACGCGGTTTCACATTCAACGTCACATGAGCTGCCAAACCAGAGTTCAGTGCGTCAAGCTGAACAAAACCGGAAACCAATTAAGGTGCTTTTGAAAATAGTAGTAGCCTACGTTTGGAAAAACTAGAAATGAAAATATAACTGGGTGTAGGAACAAATAATGATTAACATAGTCTGTTCAGAGATCCAATTTCACATGGTTAGAGTAAACAACATATTGTCTAAAGAAAATAAATAGTTAGATGGTAAACACAAACTGTATTGATTGCAAATCAAACTGAAGACTTTGGGGTTTTTCCACACATCTTTCAGTAGGGTCTTTTTTTGTACTTTTTTAAGTACATTTTTTCCTGTTTTTCTCTTTTGTTTAATGATAAGAGGAAATAAAACCACTTTAAAGCGAGCGTACGTAATGAATTTTAGAATCTGCGTGCCGCTGTATTACTCACCTCTCAGATGAAGGACAAACTTTAAAAGCTCGAGCACATCTACTGATTTGCAATCTTTAATTATGATAATATTGTGTTTGCACTATAATTTAACAAAAAAACAATAAAAACATGCACTTTATAAAGGACTACAAATCAATGACCATACTCTTACTTAATTTTAAGCCTTAACTTTGGCTTATCTGTAAGATTTTTTAGTTAGGCTACTTGTTATCATTTAAGACACCCTTTAAAGAATCAATTGTTAAAAAGTTATTGTCCCAGATTAATCACCACAGAATTATTGTTGCAACCCTCATGAAATAAAGAAAACAAGGTAGACATCGCTAACTATGGTTAAGTAGGCTAGATCAAGCTATCGAGCTCTTTCTTTTTGTTTTTTATTCCATAAATACATTTCTCTCCACATTTGCTTGATGTTTTATTACTTCAGTGGTTGAAACATTTTCGTCAAAGGTAATATTTTATTTTGTAAAAGCACCAACCGGAACCACTGTACCTGCTCTATGTGTCTTGACACTCCGTGATCTCTGCTGTGTTCAAAGCGCTTCCACATTCAGTTGCACTGAAGGGAGGTCCGTGGACAGACAGCGAGTGTTGCCCCCGTCTCCTCCACAGATCACTTTCACAGATGTATCTCGTTTCTGCACACATACAGCTGATGCTTCAATGAACATGCGACTTAATTACCTGCCTTTGGATGAAGTTGGAGTTTTCTTCTTGCAGAACAAACACAATGTGACCATGTTGAAGCAGTGACTGTGTTGTCCTTGTTCCGATATCGGAGTACCTTTATTGATCCAGGGGAAGAGGGGCTTAAGAATGGGGAAACATCAGTCAAAACATGGTAAGAAATGTTGACGTTTTGCACCACTGAATAACAAAAATGTTAAAATATTTCGATTAAAGTCTCACACAAACTAACGATTGTCTGTTTTTGCATCCCTGTCTCTGTTGATCTGAAGCGTGCAAGCGCAGAGAAAACCCTGAAGGTGAGGATAAACCGATTATTTTGTATAATGAAGGTTGATAAACTATGGTAATCTAATGAAGTAAGTTGAGCTTGAGATGTATTCTTGCTGATCGGTGTACTTTCTCAATGTTACAGGAGACAGTTTTGTTGTGAACGCCTTCCTCCGGAGAGGGATGGAGGAATGTGAGCGGTACAGCGCGACGGATCACAAGCTGAAGAACATGCAGGTATCGGGCACCTTTCCCTCTTTTTTCTCACTAGACCTAATTGAAATGAAATGAAACGTCTGTTTAAGTCCCCTTTAATGACTAAGACTGTGTGGAAATAAGTTTGAATACTGACTGAGTATTTCCAAGAGTAAAACAAAAAGTTAGCATCCAATAAAAATGAAAACGATTCTCTAATATGATTCTTTAATCCTGTTCTGTCTAAATGGTAAATTGGTGACTGTTACTCTCAGAAATAATTATCTTGTAATGCTGCATGGGCGACATTCATGTTGAGTTTTTCATAAACAAAATTCATTACTGGAAAAAAAAAAAAGAAGTATGCCAGGTGTGTGTGTGTGTGTGTGTGTGTGTGTGTGTGTGTGTGTGTGTGTGTGTGTGTGTGTGTGTGTGTTTGTATGTGTGTTTCCCGATGGGATGGGCCTGTCAAGCACTTCAAAGTTGTCAGGTTGAAGCTGTTACATTCCCTCTTCTTGAAAGAAGAGCTGAGAACTTGAGGGGAAGGCAAATTGTATTCATACGCATGTGTGAGGACACGCTGAAGTTGTAGGTTGTATGGTTGTCATGTCTGGCTCCGGCACAACACCATACAGCGTTCATTCCCCTGCTAGCATCACTGGGCGAGTTATGACAGCCATGAGCCATGTGTGTTAAGCGGCTTGGCAAAGCCGCACACACACACACACACACACACACACACACACACACACACACACACACACACACATAGACTGGATGGAAAGGTAGTCGTTTCTCAGACTGAGGGATATATAACGTTTGCTCTTGTGGCTGCTGGCATCATGAGTCAGGACCGTGTCTTTTCCCTCAATGCCTCCCTTTCTAGTGCGGCTCCCAGTGGGCAGCCCTCTGTGGCATAACATTACATCACTTCAATTAGTGTGTCGTTTTGAGGGGCACAAGAGTCTCAAGCTCTCAGACATGAACTGCAAGAAGTTCACATAGAGGTACTGACAGTCTGTGAGGTGGGTGGTTGTAATAGTGGACGAGCTATGGATTATATCGGGCTATAAACCGCCCACTTATGGCAAATTAAAAGAGAACTTACTCTGCTTCAGACGAGTCTTGAGTTCACACTCCCCTCAAGGAAAACCGCCAAAGGCATAAGCTTGGCACTTATTAGTATAGGTTGATCCCACCCTCACTTCTTTCAAAGTCAGGCCTCTGATTTATTTTGTGTCATTAGTTGGTTATATTAGAGGCTCGTTCAGGCCACAACTAACCAGCCTATTACTTTTCCTGCTTTCTTTGAGACTAATTTAGGAATTGGTTGAGAGGAGACAAACCACAATGCAGTCATGTCTGTTATGGCATGTGGTCCTGATATGTATTTATGGCAAAATATTGCTAAGTAAATAGCAAGTAATGCTTTTGAGGCAGAAAATAACATGATAATTATATTTGACTTGCATTTCCATTTACTCATGTAACTCACTGTTTGCTATATCATTCGGGCAATCATTTCTAGGCCTACTACAGACATTTTTCTTAATAACAGTGAGACATCAGTAAAAAAGGAAAATAAAAAAAGTATTATATAGCATTGGTTTTTCAATTGGAGAAAATAATGTAGGTGCAAAGTGTTATTTTTAAGCCAGGTAACATTTCTACATCACTTTTTATCAATGTTTTAAGCTGTGATAACCCAAAGCATGATGCAAAGTAAAGCTGAAACAATGAGATAATATAAGATAATCCTTTATTAGTTCCACAGCGGGGACATTTGCAATTAGTCAATTAATTGATTCATGTGAAACAGTTTGCAGATTAACCAACAATGAAAATATTGGTTAATGCAGCCCTGATGCAAAGTATCAAATGCCAAATGATCCAGTAGCATGAATGTACTATTGATACTTTGACGATGCATTGCATTTATGTTCACTATTGCATCGCAGAGGCAATATGTGACTGCCTGCTCGTATGCAGTGACAGCTCTACTCACGGTGTTTGAATTGAGCCTGTGTCTGTGTTAATGTAAAGATAGATGATGTCCTCAGGGACACCTCTTATGCCGTATAGTTTCCTATCAAACAGAGTGACTTTCAACACATTTATCTCTGCTGTAGGACGATGCGCCATTTCCTCTTTTGATCCCGCCTTTAATTAATTCTTCACCAGGATTGGATTACATTGTCACACATCCAGATGTAATTATTGGATTATGAGTTGTTAGATCTCTGGGGTTTAGACCGTGATTAAACAAGTCCAAGTCAAATAAAAAATAGCAATTACATACATATATACACATACATATATATGTATGTGTATATACATATATATATATACATATATATGTATGTGTATATATATAAGGGGATAAGGGAATTTGACGTTTTTAGATGGATCTCAGCCACATTTTATTTTGACATCTAGCTCACACCAGACAGTAGTTACATCACTTAGTCCTGGTTGATGAGCAGCAGGGACAGTATAAATTGCTTATGATTTTGTACAGGAGAAGATTGGCCGAACACACTGTTTAGCTCTGACCATCCCCCTCCTCATTGTCAAATGGGGGAGTAGGATTCCTGAGCTGTCTGGCTGTGACTTCAAAGCGCAGAGCTGGGAGTTATAAAAGGGCTCTGATATCAGTGGAGCCTCCGAACCCTCACCCCTCTTTCCCCCTGCCCTGTCCTGGGGGATGGGCTGAGGGATGGAGTATAGCCAGGCGGGGGAAAAGAAGCAAGCGCTACGATAGCCAGTGCCCAACATCAGTTTGTGTAAACCTGTGAAACCTGTCATATCTATTCAGCAGATTGTGAATGAATTGTCGCACTTTAGCAAGATATTACAAAAGATCAAAGGATGCAAGGGCCTGTTTAAATATTGACATTGCCGCAAACCATGATTCAAGGTTGCAGCTGGCGAGTTGCCCTCAGTCTGTAACCCTATAGTCTCCTTAAAGGATGGTATTAGTGGACAAAGAGAGCGTGATTCAGCAGGATGACTTGGCTCATCCAGGCTAAAGTCATCAAGATGTTGACACCTCTTTGCAGGTGCTCAAGACAAATCGTACCTGTTCAAACACCTGGTGTAATGTAAAGATATAACAGGTGAGATCAGAAGAGGCTGTCCAACGTATAATCGCCCACCCCACCCTCAAAAAACGAGTCTAGTCGGTTATTGAATATGTAATATGCAGAATACTCGTTACCCTGTACTTATCCAAACCTGCGTTCATTAGTGGAAGAGCTCTGTGAAGGTTCACTGTGTTTCACCTCTGGAAGCATCAACAGTCCAGACCCTCACATACACAACCACACGGCTTCATTTTGGAGCTTCAAACAGATATGCTTGGATGCCCAAATAATGACAGGCTAATTCAGCCTTTCAGCACCATCTTTTGTCTCGGAACTCCCCACAGACTTGGCCCGTGAAGAGGGAGTGTGTCAACATTTTAAATTCCACAACAATGACCTTTATTATTCCACTTTGAAAGGTTAATAATATCACACTTGAAGTTAAAAGGGCTTGGTTAGGGATTCAGTTGGATGTAATGATGTGCCAAAAGCTCCAAGACATTTATTTTGACTTGTGGAGAGTTACATAGCACTGCACTCCTCAATAATACATTTCGTTTAAGAGCAGAGTTCCCAAGCAGCTCACTCAACTAATTATAAACTAGTGTTTTTTTAACATTCATTTGGAGTCTGTGAATAAGACTTTCCCCTTATATACAAATCCTCATTTGGTGATCCTCCTCACAATGGATGTTATGTTTGGACAATTTTGCCGCTGGGCATTTGGGTATATCTTCTAGTCACCATGTTCATTTTGAGTTTGCAGTATTTGATTTGGATCTGAGGCTGGGATATCTGTGTAATCTTAAGACTGGCCATGAATGACATTTTATTTTTTAAGTTTAAAACTGAGGTCAGCTCTTTTTTTGCTTTTGAGTTGTGTGCACTGGATACAATCCTGTACCTCCTGAAGTCTTTGAGTGCTTGAAAACTTCCCTTAAGAAGTTATTCTCGCCAGCAACGTCTCGTGACTTTTCCCTTCCGCCTCTCTTATACAAACACAAACGATAAAAAAAAAAAAGCCTGTCCCTGACGCGACACCACCAGGGAGCAATACATGGTGGAGAGGAGACAAAAAGGTGTGCACAAATATGTACTGCTTTTGAAGGGACTTGAAGGCATTTGGAGAGTTTTTTTTTTTCCAACCCTTCTTTTTTTGGGGGGAAATTGGCTTCACAAGAAGCGAGCTGTGAGCCTTCATCTCTGAATGAAAAGCATGTGGCTGGCATCCAGAACAGCGGGGTCTTTCAGCACGGCCCCAGCAGACATCTGTTCCTGGTTTGTACAGCAAAATCCTGGAGCAGGGAGAGGGGCTGTGGTGGGAAGGAGGGAGAGAGAGGGTGGTGGGGAAAGGAAGAGAGGAGGAGGAGGAGTGGGGGGTTTAAAGGTGGGGTTTTTTTCATGGAGGAGATATTTCAGGGGTTTTAAAGGTAGTGGGGTAAGGGGAGTAATGGAGAGTCTCATCCGCCTGGTCTACTGCATCGTATTGGGGGGCGGGAGCTGATCATTGACCTCACTTTACCAAATCACACCGCTCTCTTGGGCGTTTTTGTTTTTCTCTATGTTGGTTGCCATTTGTCCAGAACAAACATTCACCTCTCTGTCAGTGTAAACATCATCACCTGGTCGGCTCAGACACTCATCACAAGTGTGAGATGCTTGTTTTAGCCATTCTTTCGTGTTGGAGTGTTTAAGTGTGTTTCACCACATGGCTTCGCCTGTGAGTCAGAGGTCGAGTCCCTCTCCCCCTCTCTGTCTGTGTGTTTGTGAGTGAATGGCTGAGTGAGAGGCAAAGAGTGGTTTGTGTGGTTTGTGCCTAATAGAGAAAGACATCAGAAACACTGCAGGAAGATTAAATGTTTATTTTTCTGAGGATATTTATACGGTCTGAAGTACTTTGAAGCAGTTTGCGCAATTCCTCTGTGACCTGAACTCGTGAAGGGAGCAGGCCTCTCTCTGGCCATCAGGAGGAATCAAAGAGCCATCACACATTGGTTCACAATCCTTCAGTACAAACCTGTGTGTCAAGTAACAAATGAGCTATTGACCCTCCCACCCCTTTGGTTTAAGTTGGTTTAAATATATGACGTTACAGTAAGCTGCTTAGCTTAGCATAAAGACAGGAAACGGGGGGAAACAGCTAGCCTGACTTTCCAAAGATAAGAAAATCTACAAATTTCCTACGAGCCCCTTTAAAGGTGCTTTCGGACAGTGAGTGGCTGCCACTGTCCGAAAGCACCTTAAGGCCGCAGACAGACTAAACCTATGGCTCAACTTTTGATGTAGCACAGCGCTGACTTGGCCAACCACATACACACAAAATTACATTTCTGATGGATTACTTTGTTACGTGAACACTGTATTTCTACAGTTTACCTCTGGCAGAGTATTACAAACCGTGCAGTGTTTTTGTGTATGAAAAGCAGGTACTGGTTTCATATCTCACCAATACCTAACACAACATGCCCCTACCAACGCCTAAGGTCATTAATCAACACGTTATCTTGTTTTGTTCAGGAAGACACTGTTTCCTGCTCACCAATAATCCAGATAAACCAGATATGACGTGTTAGTTATTGAGCGTTAGAGGTGCTGGTACACAGATTTTTGTTCTTGTTGGACAGAGCCAGGCTAGCTGTTTCCTCCTGTTTGAAATCTTTGTGCTAAGCTACAGTAAGCTAACCATTTCTCCTGGCTGTAGCTTCATATTTACTGTACACTGAATAGACATGAGAGTCGCATCAGTCAATAATATAAGCATGTAATGTCTTAATGCCTATTTTTTGCCAAGGTTATAGTAAAAATAGCTATAACACATCCACATTTCATCCACTTATTGATGGCATAAATAATTATTTGAATTTACAGCTTACAGCTCAAGAGAGAATCGTATATATTTAGACAAGAGAGATGACAGTCGCGTCGTTCATTATTGGAGCTCTTATCTGCAGACATATGGAATGAAGCTCTGTAGCCTTTGGAGCTATCTCTCAGTCCCATCAGCGCCGCTTTGAAGTCACTTCTTGTCACTGCTTTTCATGATATTTATGAGATATCTGATTGAGTGCTTCAGAGGGAATAGTGTAGCTTTACAGGACCGGATTGCAGCATGCAATTGTATGTGAATATCTCAACTTCCTGAATGGAGCCCATCCCAGGTTTTCAGTGACACTACATGACCTAGACGTGCGTTTTCAGTGATGACAGCAGGGAGACCTCACTTCCCCTTCATGGTTAGTGTGCTGGTGGCTGCTTGGGGCAGCCCCGCCTAGGGTTAACACTGGTCTGTGTCTTTGCTCTCGATCGCTGCCTGCCAGGGGAAAGAAAATACCTGAAGCTGGAGCCCAGTGCTTAGCGCTGACATTTTTGGCAAAGGATGCTGGATCCAAGTCTGTGTTTGATCTTATGCTTCTCCCAGCCAAGTAAAACACCGGGAGACTCAAAGGTTATTACATTTTAGTGTGTAAGGTATGTTTCCACATAAAACCCCTGTTCCCCCTTAGAAAGCTTTAGCTCTTTTCCAAGTGGACTTCATTTCGCAAGCCTCAGAGCAGCCAGGGGAATATCATATTTTTTCAGTTATGGTTGTTGATAGTGTTATTATATGCTGTCAGTATAGCCATTGTTAATTGATTTAATTGTTGAAATGACATCTTCAGTGAGCGTAGTGCCTGTGTGGAGCTCAGGGAGGAGACAGAAAGCTTCAGACTATATCTTCAGAGGAGCCAAAGCAGATCTATGTTTGTTCAATATTTTCTTGCTTTGAATATTTGCAGATTGAAAGGGAGACGGAAGATTAGCTTGTTTGTTTAAAGAGGACAGGAGATTCCTCTTTTGGACACAAGTTTGTTATGTTATGAAATTCAACAAATGGAAACTTGAGATTGCCTCCACAAAGGTCAGATGCTGACCTGACATATATTTCACAATGCAAGCCCAGGGAAACTAAATAGCATTGTGCAGCACAATGCACTGATAGATATGAGTAACTTAGAAGATACATCTTTGGCTTTTCAAATTTTGTTGTCAGTGCAAAACAGAATTGAATAGGTAGAACATGATAAGGACAACACTGCCAGAAGAAATATCATTTCTAAAATGTGTGTAAAATTAATTTGAACCTTTATGTTTTAAGCTACTCATCGACACTCCTCATGTTGTGATGTCATATGCATCTCCTTTGGCCATTTGGCAGATTACATTCGCTTTCTGTATTGTTAAAGCACAAAATGCTCTCAGAGTCAGCCCTGAACGCTTCGGAACCCCATTCTTGCTCCACATTCCTGAACCCGACGCCCTGCTAGGTTTGAGAGTGAAACACCACAAATCCTGGCTTCCTCTATGCTTAAGAAAGAAAAAAAAGCCCAGCGGTGGGTACTCCTGCCACTGCTGGCATTGTCTGTCATTGTTGTGATGCGGCACTATTTAAAACCTTTGCTTGAAGTATTTTCTACATATAGATCAAGCATTCTGCAAGGTTGTCATGCTTATAGTATGCACACCAGGTGTCCCTTGTGAGATTTAGGAGTACTGCCATGATTTTGAATGTTTATTCCATACAAGGAGTCAATACCTTCAGTTTATTTGATGTTCAAGAACCTTGAAAAAAAACGTGGAATTTATAGCAGAACTGTGTTCATAGGTGAACAGACTTTACACAACATCCATCTTCCTGTCTTCCAGTTTCATATACAGAATGCCATAGCACAAGATTTATCAACACACCCAAAACCCAGACCCCTGAGGAGCTAGGCATCTTTCTCTCAGCCTCCCCCTCTTTGGGACCCCGAGCCTGCACATGTGTAGGTATCGCTATTACTCAGCTCATAAAACGCCACAGTCCCATCTGAAAGTGGTTAGCTGTTGAAACACACGAGCAGCTTCAAAGCTTGGATCCAGGCTCTGCAGACAGCACAGGCCTGGCCTCCCTTCTGCACATCACATTCTTCTCCATTGGGGAATGGCTGCAAACCTGTTCCCATCATCAAAACCCTCAATGGGTCTCCATTAAAAGGAAGTGGTTTATTTTTGTCATAGGTGGTAATTTTTCAGGGGAATTTAAATTGGGAAAGAATGACTGCGGAATGATTTTACTCACATTATGTGCTGGTGTATTTATGTACTGAAACACCTTTTGTGCTTTTCCTATATGTGACAAGAAGAGAGGGAGAGGATGAAACAGTGCTGAAAGAGGCCACTGTTCTCATTTCCTCTGAAGGTCGCTTTCTTTTCTTCCCCCACCCATTTCTTTCCTGAGCCCCGTCCACTTCAAAAGCTGACCTGGCCCTGTGTGTGCGCCGTGTAACTTGTTTACCTAAAGGCTCATTTCAAATAAACAGCGGTTCTCCTTGAGATGCCTGCCCCCCTCACTGAGAGCCTTTCAGAGACACCATCTGCTTGTAGGTGCTTTACTGAGAAAACGCACTCTTCTAAACAGGATTTTTATTTCATGATATTTCTGCTGAGTGACTTTTGTGGCATGTGGCTTTACAAAAAAAGCGTATAGTGGACCAAAATGTGTTAAAAGCTGTGTTAAAAAGTCAGAAAAAACACCACTAGCTTATAGAATATCTGCATTTAAAAGTTTGTGGTCCAAACAGTAACAGTTTTCTGGTAGTAGATCTGCCTATAAATGAATACAGGAAAGTTCTCAGATATACCAGCTCTGGAAGTTCCCACTTCTACATGTTGATAGGGGCTGACTGATCCTATCACTTAAAGAATGCCAGTGTATCAGAATATCTGAACTTTTACCCCCAGTGTCATGTGCTCAGCTTTGAGAACTGCTCTATCCTGGCAGCATCTCATAGCTTTTAAGGTGTTATTGCACATCAGCACCTTCGGCATTTTGAAGCATAATTCATCTTTCAAGAACTTTTATCAAACATTAAGTGTCACACTTAGCGCTTTCAAGTGGACTGCCTCCGGACGTGCTGTGTGACAGAGAACAAGACTCCATCCGACTTGTAGCTTTATACTGAGATAAGATAAGAATATACGAGCAGCTACGCTAAGCTAACTTGGCTCATGTTTAAGTGCTCTTTCATATTGCCTCACGGCCCTGGTTTCCACTAATTATGGCTGTGAAAGCAGCAGCTCTCTGTGCGCTTTGCTGAGCTGCCCTCTGCACCATAGCCTTTTGATCTCTGCTTGTGCCATGGATGAATTACGTTCCAGAATTTCACACTGGGGAACTGTGCTTCAGACACACACAGCTAGTCTGTCAGGTCACTAAAGTGCACACATGGCAGCTTCAGTCCAAAAGCAAGAAGCACAGATGTTACAGTCTCGCTGACTGCGGCCTCAAAATCTCCACTTGGCATGTTTCTGTGATGTGTCACAAATGAAAATTATAATTCCTGGTTTGCACCATGACGTTTTCAAAAGTAATTCATCATATCCTCATATCCTTTTTAGTTTTTCGACCAGTAATTTTCTTTGAGAATAAGTCAACAGATATATGAATGAGCTTTGCATGATATTGGTGCATCAGTAATTGGCCCATGTGCTACTTTTTTTTTTTTTTTTCATCTGTTCCTCTTCAGCTTTCAACTTTGTCCCCTTTTTTCATGGGAAGTTGCGTCTCATATGCCAAAGCATTACAGCCTGTGGCCCTTTGGCAATGGTCCATTTTACATGTCCAGGCTTCCTTCACATCATCTGAATATCGTGGAGTCTCCTCCGCTTCCTGTGCCCAGCAGGTGTGTATTTTTAGGACTCCTCAGGAAAACACTTGGTGTTAACCCAGGGATGACCCCCTGTCCAGTTCCAGGACTGTAAGGAACTTCACAGCTTGGAATTAAGACGGGTCTTGCAGTGTCAAGAATTCTCGTGGTCTTCGAAACTGGCAATCCCTACCGGCTGGAGGAGACAGTCAAAGAGAGTTACACAAAAACACAGAGAAAGACAGGAGATAAAAGAGGTGCAGCCACTTTAAATATGCAGGGTATTTTTTTTTCTGTATATCAGATTCAAGATATGTGGCTTAAAAAAACTGTGCAGCAGTCTGCATAGCCAAGACAAAGCCAAGAGTCTTAAATATTTCATAGTAAGGAGGATCAGTACCAATTATGCAAACAAGCGGTGTCTCCTGGGACTTGAGGTTTGGCAAGTGTCATTGAGAATCGCAGATGAGTTATCATGGGCTCTGCTTGTGTGCTTGCCTGTCTACCTTGGTTATTTGTTGCATCCTACTGCACTGAACTCTGTATTTTGGCAGTCTGTGACCGGCAAGCCCAATTCTCCCCGAGGGCTGAATGCAATAATAGTTCAGCGCAACAGCCGCCCGTCTCTGTTTGCCCAGAATGCCTCACAGATGGATGTGTTGAGAGTTCATGCTACATTACCGGCTGATTGGTCACGGCTGCAAAAGCTCCTCTTATCGTGGTCAGTCATATGGATCTTTACTTCTCTGTGTAAATTACCCATAGGGAGCCGTAACTAGTGGACGGTAGAGCTGTGGTTTTGACCCTGAACCTGTTGTTTTCCTGCCTGAAGACGTGTTCAGGAAACCAGCAGGCAGCTCATCCACCAGCTCACAAGCCCTCAACAGCAGGAGTCCAGCAGGAGTGAGCAGAGAAGTCATCGTGGATTAGATTAACAGCATCATTCAAGTGTGGGCTCCGATGGGTACATGGAAAGCTCAAAGAAACTCAACTCACTCAAATAAAAATAGAAATTGTAATTTCGATGAAGAAATATATCCACATGTTATGTTAAGGAGGAAAATAAACAGCCAACAAGGATTATAAATGATTATGGCTCTGATCTTCAGTAATTTTAGTGTTTAAGCTGCACAATAACCTGAGCCAGCTGTCACAACGTGTTGCAGTTGAGAGTGAGGAAACACGCAACAAGTAATGGATAAAGGAAATAGTTAAAATAGATATATTTTTAAAATAGTGGATTTTTATTTAAATGTGTGGATAAACTAGAATCATTAGCTAAAACTCAACAGTTAAAAGTAATGGATACATGGTTGAGCCTCTGCAACTAGCAGTAGAAATGTGAACTTTACCAAAGCAACCTACACACTGACAAAAAATATTGTAACAATATCCATTGAGCAACCAATTTATAATCCATCCGTAAGAATATATTTGTAACATGACGGGTGGTGTTGATTAAGAGGTACTTCAGCTCATGTCGGGCCGTTGGGGTACATCAGACAAAAAACGGTTGACGTGCAGCTGTCCGTCCCCAACAGGGTTTGTTTACATTTCTCAGTCACCCACAGGAGCACTGCAATGCCTGTAGTTTCACCAGCCTCCAACCACAGAGCCTCGCCCCTATGAACTGCCAGGCCTGGTTTTCAAAGCTGTGACTCAAATCCCTTGTAGCTTAACAAAAACGAGCAGTGAAAACAGTGGCGTCGGTGGTTATCTCACAGGTGAGAGCAATTATAACTGACATCTCAATACTAGACTGACGGCTGGAAACTTGACGCTAACTTCACAAAAAGTGTCCTTTACGGGTGGGAGTGATTGTGTTGAAATGGTTTTCACCCAGCAGAAGCAGGCAAGTCGGACAGGTAACTGACATACAACCAGTTTGAAGAGTTAATCTATCCTAAACCCCTGATTATATGAGGTCATTGCAGCTGATCAGTTTCAAACCCTGCTCAGCTGGAAACTTGTGGAGAGCACCTAACTGTGAGAGGTGGAGTTGCTTTAGGCAGTAATGGGATTGGCATTGCAGCCACTTCACCCACAACCTGGCATTCTTATATCCACTGTGTTGTTTAAAGGGCCTGAGGAATGTGGAACAAATCCCCTCAGCTTTATCGGCCCGGGCACGCTCCCCATTGGCTGGACTTAAGAGCCAGGGGCCTGCGCGGGAGCTTACAGAATTTCACATGGAGGCCAGAAACAGAGGAACATCCTGTTTGAGTCTAACCGCCTGTCTCACACTGGCTTTGATATGCCATCGCCTTGTGCACTCGCTTCTCTCTTGTTTGTCAGGGTGGGTGTGCATGTTTGAAATCCTGACTGTTTATATCCTGTCTAGTTTCTGTGTATTTTTTCTTTTACGTCTTGTGCTGAAATGATTAATAACTTGATCAATAATTTGGTTATTCATAGTAAGTTAAGCTTTAAATCTTAATACCTAACCAGTATGCATCATCACAAGACACGTGGACTGAGGAATTTCTAAAGATTTGAGTCAAAACTTTGAACAAAAACATTCAAGTCTTGAGTTTGCACCTAAAATCCCAGAACAAAATAAAAGAAAAAGACATGCAGCTTCAGTTCTGACTGCTAAAAGAACCCATTTCACTCAACTTTTGTTTGAGGAGATCGTTAAATGTGTGAGTGCATATAACATATGGCATTGGTCATATATATAAGTCCACTCAGAGACTATTGCATTACACCACCAAGACCTGTTACCTCTGAATTAAAGCAACATGCTCTCTGTGGTGCAGTCATTATATGTGTGGCACCGCATTTTAAACTTTATTTCAGTGTTTTGTGTTTCACATAAAGTGAACCATGACAGCCACTTTGTGTTTTTCTCTTTCCAGTAACTGATCAAATAGTGTTATGATCGACTGCCTCTGTATAATTTAATACATTTGCCGAACCCAGATTCATGAGTGTGATTCCAGTCACTGGTATGAAGCACATGGTTTCCAAGTCCCTACAGTAGCTGCTTGTGTGACAGCTGAGAGGAGGACACTCCATTACATCAGACTCCTATCAAAGCCCACTTTAATGAAGGCAAGCTGATTACAGCATCGGTGACAGATGCAGGGTGGTCAGCCAGTGATGCTAATCTTTGTTTATGCCATCCAGCAGGTCACAATTTAAGTGAGAGAAAGATCAGTGAGAGGGTGAGGAGGAGACTGGAGGGGCGTGCAGAGTTTAGGAGATAGTCTCTCCTGATTGAATATGAGCGGGTGACTTTCAGTGGTTTACGTGCTGCTCTTACATAGACAGGCATGCATGCTCATCGCTCCCCACAGCTGTTGTTATATTAAGAACGAAGAGGCTTCGCCCTCAGTGATTCATGTCCTGCCAAGGGAGAGGTTTTGCCTCCTGTTTGACCTCCAAGAGAGTCCCGCTACCCTGAAAGGGCCATATCTGGGCCATCTTGGCCACATGGGTCCAGTCCAGATGACAGGATGGCATTCTGCTCTGATCTCATTGCCATTCATAGAAAGAGATGTCAGGGCACATACTACATAGATAAAATACCCCAATTAGTGGACAAAGGCACATTTTAGTAATGGCAAGGATCAATACGGCAAGGCTGAACTTGAAAATGCTCCAGACTTATGTCATAACGGTGCACGGTTAGAAATTGAATCATAATAACATGCTTTTAGCTTGTGTTTATATTGTGATGGACATTATTAGGCAGGCTAGCTCAAACCCAGCAGTATTTGCAGTGCTGTTTGTTTTCATATTGCTGCTCAGTACAGGCTGAGGCCAATCTGCTCTGTTGACTCTGAGCACCATAATTACCCTGCCTGTGACTGAAAGCTGATGCCTGATGAACCAGAGGGAGAGAGAGGTCTCTGTGCAGCCGTCAAGAAACCAACATATTGTTCTTTTACTGTCTTGCAAGAGAAGAGACAGAATTTGTGCAATTGGCCTTCTCTCTTTAGCTCTCCGTATTTTCAGCCCCAGCCCCTTCCCCCCTCTCTCCCCCCTCATCTCCCTTTCTTCTACTTTGCCTTTCCTCAGTGTAACAGTTCACATCTGGTTTTGAGTCGAGGCCAGGTTGGTTTCTTCTGGAATGGAGGGCTTTTATTTCTCAATGGCCCTACTCCATCTCCAGTTTCATTCTGCGGTGAAGAGTATGCAGTTTGTTTACGAAGTGGTGTTCCTTTCTTTATATTGATTCTACTCAATCCTCATTTCCATCATGGGGGAACCCCACATTCATCTCCTATTATTGGCCAATGGCAGCGGGAATGTTGGTCGACTGGTGGTCGTCAAAGCTTTACTGTGGCGCCCTCCTTAGTGTCAGTTCCATGTGACTTTGTATTTCTAGAAACTGTGTACATCCTGGAGAAATTAAGGAAATAACTGAGATTGTTGGTGTGGTTTGAACAAAGAACTGCACAGACACAAACACAATGTAATGTGCTGTTGTAGCACCTAATGTAAAAGTTGTTTCAAAACTAATTACACTTTATTTTAAAAAGTAAGCTAACTGAACTATTTAAGAAAACCACATTGCTTTAAATTATACGAGGAAGCGTCCAGACAGTATCCTGTGTTTGTGTTTTTTCCAGCATATGTATGTACTTGGATACGCATCCAGACATCTGATCACATTGCCGTATTTCATACCCTGAGGCTAGAGGAACTCTGTAAACAATCTTCCCGTTAGCCTCCTTGTTTTTGAAGATGTGATATTAAAAATGTGTACACTTATATTTAGGGGGGTGAGCTAGAAGAGGGGGGTGTGAGAACAAAGATGTGCAGTGTTTTCCAGCAGGAGGATCTCTCTCTCTCTCTCTCTCTCTCTCTCTCTCTCTCTCTCTCTCTCTCTCTCTCTCTCTCTCTCTCTCTCTCTGTCTGTCTGTCTGTCTGATGTCACCTGGTAGGGAGCTATGAAAGCGTCCCCTGGTTACCGTATCCCATATAAACGTCTGCCGGTAGGCTGAGGCTTTAGGTAAGCTTGGCAGAACTGCTGCATTAAACAGGAACAAACATCACACACCTCGCTGTCTGTCTCTTATGTCCAGGCGTCTGGGAGACAGAACCTGTTTACATGGAAGAACACTGTCAGTGCATACTTTCAATGCACTTTTTTTCTCTTCAAGACAACAGATCTAATACCTTATCATCTTCTTGTCATTCTTGTCGAAGCGCCCGTCCCACACATGCAGTTTTCCATCTGTCTCCCTCATACCTAATATCACACACAGTGTGGATGTGTTTATCATGGGCTTTCAGGTGTACGCCACTGGTGGAATAGAAGGAACACTTTGCACCAAAAACACATTTGCGTAGCCTACAGAGCAGTTTGTGATCTGATAGTGAAAGAATGAGCACAGCCAGATGCCAGAAAGCAGTTAATTACACATGTGGTGGGCAGATTTGAGCCCGACACCGTGGGCGATGTGGAAGGAGATGCCATGTGTTTAGACGTTAAACTGCAGACTGCGGTCGGATCTAGCCTGCTCTCTCATTAGCTCCCCCGATGGATGTAATGAGCATGGAGGTGGTGG
This sequence comes from Anarhichas minor, assembly GCF_050575085.1. Lineage (NCBI taxonomy): Eukaryota > Metazoa > Chordata > Actinopteri > Perciformes > Anarhichadidae > Anarhichas > Anarhichas minor. Next base: position 2,717,253 of record NW_027466487.1, on the reverse strand, counting down.
TGGTGAGGGGGAGCCATGTGTTCAACACGAGCCCTGCTGGTCCCCTCCTTTTGCATGCAGCAAGACGTCTCCTGATATCAGAATTTTAATTAGAGACAAGGTTCACTTTTGCCAGTTGGTTGATTGATTTGTTTCATTATATTTAATGCTGAATCCTGAGTCTTTCATTTAGAGGTGCTCATACCTTGCTCTGCATCCTCATGGGAACGAGGATAAGGGGAGTCAATGGTTGTCTTTGATGTTCCTCTGAGCTGCAGAACAGTGTGTCTGTGTGAACTGCCTCTTCCTTACATACTGCCCTTCATTAAGGGGCTGCCCTACAAAGAGGGGAGATAAAAGCATCCAGTGCAGAAAGGAAACAACAACTTGGCAGCAGAAACCACAAAGACGGAAACTGTGTGATTTTGTGTAGGGATGCACATATGCTCGTCTGGTAACTTGTGTGTATATTTGGTGATTAAAGACTGCAGCTTGTACCAGTTGTCTCCACCTTTCCCAAGAAGCCTTCCAGAGTCTGTTAAAAACCCACCTCCACCTCTCCCACTGGGTCTGGAGTAAGCAATAGATAGGCCTTATCTCCCCTTTAACAAACCACATACTCCTCTGCTTTACTCTTATCTGCTTCTCCACTCTCTCATCTTTGTTCCTCTTATCTTTCATCTCTCCCCCCCCCCCCCCCTTTGTGCCCTCTTTCCTCTGCTCCTTTCTTTCCTCTTTATTCCTCCCGCTTATTTCCTGCACCTCTCCTGTTTCCCATCTCCTCCTCTCCCCAAGGCTCAACTCCCATTATTTTTGCTGTTTTCTCTCAATGTCTCCGGTGGCCAATTTGCAGGGGGTGTCCGAGCCTTGACCCTGAGACTCAACCGGCTCCCCCCTTTCAGCGGTGAAGGTCAGGGCCAGATTACAGGCTGGAGGTATCATCCTCTGAAGTGAGGAATAATCACGGGCTCTGAGATTGTTAAATACAACCACGGGCCCTGGCGCTGTCATTACTCTGAGAAAGAGGGGAAGGGGAAGGGGGGCTTGTTCACCTAAACGCATGCAGATGTTCAGACTCTCGCTTGAGCCTCGGTTCTGTTGAAGGTACACGGAGTTCTTTTGTTTTCTAGCATCTATCTGTTTTTTATTTGTCTCGTTTCACTGGGTCTCCTTGAATCAATCTGGTGGGGTTTTATTTCAAAGTGTGTGTGGAGCAGCTTAGAGGACTGAGATGACGTAAATAAGATGAATCATTTGTTGTTTAAATACTTGTGGTTTAGGGGCTGTGTTTCCACAATCCAGTCGTAATTAAAGAATGGCTCTGTGTGCATTGAGACCCTTTTGCCTTTGCCTCAGTGCGCCTTTGCATTAGCACATGTGTGGATGGGATGGTTATGAATACATTGTGGTTCTGTTTTATGCAGGATATAGATTAGTCACATATGACAGCAGAGCGTTTTCCCCCTTACACCCCTTTGTCATGCTTTTGCTTTATGGCTATGGAATTGTGTATTTAATCAGTCCCATCCTATCTGCATGGAAATTTCCATCTGGCAATTATTCTCCATTCAAAATAAATACACATGTTACTGTGAGTTTATTGCGAGGTTTGTGAAACATAAACCAAACTTCTCGGAATCACGTTTTGCAATGGGAAATACAGCAAATCTTTTCCTTAAACTTCTTCCATCAAACTCTCCATGCTGGGTTTCATGTCAAGCAGGATGATAATAAACAGGTCGGTTCAGAGAGAGAGCTCAGGCGATGAAGTGCATTATGGGTTTTTTGATGGACAAGAGGGGTCCATCTGAAGGGCTTGGAGGAATCTTGAAAGCTTGGCTTTGGCCGCACTCGTCGTGTCCCAGACAGTCAAACACAATAAGCGTGCAGATGTTCAAAGGGTTTGGCCGCGCTGGAGCCTCCAGCCCTCTCCTCTCATCTGAGTAGGAAATGCTTTAGCTGGAACTGTTTGTTTTCTCTGTGTCTGTGGTCTGAACTGTAGATTCACTTACATCTCTGCCCCCCCCCCCCCCCCCCCCTCCCCCTCCTCCCTCTCTCCTCATTTCTTTCCTTGTCCCAGGGGTTTCCAAACCGTGAGCTGAAGGAAAGACAATTCACAGATCAACACTGTCCCCTAGAGGGTAGGTTGAGAAGGATGTCTCACTCATTGATAAGCTTTTATGCTGAAACCATGCTTTATGAGGCAGAAAACAGATCTAACGTAGTATGGTTGTATGTATCTGCAATTAGTATGTATGATCTATTAAATAAAACAGCTCTGTAAGATATAATCATATGCATTTATTATTTCAAGATACTTTCATGTAGAATTTGCAAAAGCAGCTAAGTTCAATATTGAGATATTCCGGTTTCATTTTTGAGAACACAAATGCATGTTATATTGACACAAAAGCATAAAAAGGGATGTATGTGTTTGGTGAGCAGTTTTCATTGGAATGAATAGGCTGTAATGCTAAACACATTCAACATATAAAGTAAAGTGTATGATCTTTGAGATTTTCTTTGAAAGTGTAGCTACCAAACCACACATAATGTTGCCCAATGTTTGTATGTGTCTAAACTTGAATGTGTCCTTCTGTGTTGACAGTGGCTCTTCCTCCAGAGAAAGCTGAGGGCTGTGAAAGCTACCTGCAGTACCTGCACTCTGAGGATGGAGTGCGGGAGATACTTCGAGATTCGACCAAAGCTCCCGGGAAAAAACGCATCAGTCTGGATGTAAGCAGTTATGTGCAATTCTGTAATGTGTTAAAGTCACACGTTTAACATGAATATGCAACAAAGTGGTGGCACGGGGTTCTGAACCAGGCCTGTTCGGCATGCTGGAAGGTGCATGTCCAGCCAATGTTGTCAAAGTTATTCCAAAAACATACAGCTCAGGTAGATTGGGACTCTAAACTGCTCATAATTATTAAAGGGAGTTCTATCTGTGTTAGGCCTTTGGTGGTCTGAGGACCTGGGTCAGAAAAAGGTCAAGAGACCTGAGTGTTGCAATAGTCTTGTGTTCCAGTGAGTGAGAAATGATTTCAGCTTAGGTTAGAAAATAAATGCATGGTGGGTAACCTCTATCCTAGCCGCAGCTGTATGCCTTCACTCCTGTGCACAGAACATCTGTCTGTATGTTGACCCTGCTCCAGACCATATCCTGATTGAATTTAGGGACCAATAAATAGAATAAATAGATTGCAGTGTTTAGACTTCTATGTTTTAAAGAACTGCTTGGATCTGCTCTTTGGTGATCACTCCTGGTTATGTGAGCTGAGGAGATAATATAGAACCATAAAGGGCTGCTTCTCTCCCAGGGGACTCCTCCCTTGTAAGTGCACACCGCCTTTCACACAGTGTCAGCTCTCCACCATGCCTGCAGCAGGGCCTATACTCCAGATGTTTATTTTTCCAATTATGGCCATGTTACTAGATACATCTGAATCAAAGTTACTGCCAAAAAGTTGTAACTGAGAATTGAGGTTGTGCTCATTTTTCCTGGAAGAAAGTAGAAAGAAAAGGTCAGAGTGGTAGGGCCCACCATGCTGACTTAGTTCCCCACACAAGGTAAAGGCAGCAGAGAAGTGATCTGTTTACATGTTGAAAACCAGACTTTCAGTTGGCCTCTGTTCTATTGCTTTAAATTATTTTTTTTAACCAACACTTTCTTATGCACAGGAAGGCAGTCTTTAAATATACCCCCTTTTGTTAACAGTATATTCTTGTGCAGAAAGAATGAAAACATCACAAATTTCCTTTTGAACAATGTTCATGAATCCCACTGAAGACGGCGCCTGTGACGATTAAATTGGACGTACTTTGCTGCCCCCAGCTGTCATAAACGCCATCTTTGACACACTGTAGAACTACTATCAATTTGCTCATTATCTAAATAAATATGTAGATTGAAACCTTTCAAATGTTAATGTATATCAAGTATGATAATGTTTGTCTCCACAGGACTTGGAGTGTGCCGTTTCTGTGGAGGATGACAACCGTCAGGAGTGGATCTTCACGCTTTATGACTTTGACAACAGTGGGAAAGTTACAAAAGATGTGCGTGTTTCTTACCTTTCAGCTGTTTTTTGGTCAAAGGTCAGACTACAAACCGTCCTAACTGTGTTTTATCTCTCACTATAGGACATGTCTAGTCTGATGCACACCATCTACGATGTGGTGGATGCCTCTGTGAATCACTCCTGCCATAAAAAGAGCAAGACTCTACGTGTCAAACTGACTGTCACTCCAGAGCCCAAGTGCAACAGAAGAGAAACAGGAACAGGTACATGACAACAAAAACAGCATCATACCTCACATTATTTACTATCCCAGTATGTTGTGAGCCAACTCAGCATTGCCTGTATATTTGTAGAGTTTAGATGCTGTGGTGTTTTTGTAGAAGCACTGTAGCCATTACTGCAATGTCTGACCTGGTTATTCTATAAAATACAAACAAAATAATTTGAATTGTTAATATCATAACTTGATAACTTGACATTTTCTCTGAAGGCATGAATTGAATGGGAAAAAAAACCCTGCCTAGTATTTATGTCTGTAAGCATGAATGTCACTGGACACTTTTCCTGGTCTGAGTTCTTGTATTTGACCTCTTCAGATCGCTGTCACCAAGAAGAGGGACGTTCAGCTGACAAGCGACTGTCCTCCTACGTCAGGTCAGTCCTCTGCTTTGAAGGCTGGTCTGTGTGTGTTTTAATATTTCTTCTAGTTTATTTGTGTAAATAATTGAGAGTTACTCATTTTACTCATTGTTTGCAGCAAAGGGCAGAGCAATGAGGCGCCGCCCACAGACGGTCAGCATTACTGTGTGGACGAGAACACAGAGAGGAGGAATCACTACCTGGACCTGGCTGGTATTGAGAACTACACCTCCAGATTTGAAGGTAACAGCCTGCTGGTTGTTGTACCCTCAAATTTGTATTATTCTATTACAATGACAGGTTGAACGTTGACTATGAGGAAGCTGAGGTGTAACAGCAGTTCAAAGTACAGTGTTATACATCATATTTGTACTAACCACTGACCCTGTGCCTGTCCTTTAGGAACCACCCCTGCCTTCCCTCCAGAAGAGGCTCATGTTCGAAGCTCCCAGAGCCAGAGTCGCTCACGCTCCCATGAACCAGAAGCCCAAGTTGTTCACCAGCGTCGCTCACAGGTCATCAGCGATAGCTACAACCCCACTGAGTCTCGAAGCAAGGGCACACAGTTCGTCAAATCTCCCAAAGGAACCTACAAGGGAGGCGGAGGGAATAACGGGGGCAGCGGAGGCGGCAAATCCACTAAATGTCACGGCCACCACCCGCCTATGCAAAGCATGCTGCACAGTGGCAGCGCAGCAGGACACGGGGGTCAGGATGTGTACCACTTGCCCCACCAAGCCCAATCCTCTGGCCACCACCAGCACCCTTTGCAATACAGCCACAGCAAACGCCTTAGGGCAAAAGCCCGAGAGGCCATGTCTCCATCCAAAACCCCGCTGTCCCCTCAGTCCCACCCCCAGCAACAGCCCCCTGTGCCCTCTGTACTGCCAAGCCTGGAGAGAGAGCAGGCATCTGGCCCACCTGGGAGCCCAGGGTTTGTGGTTCCTGTGGTCCAGCGTCACGAGCACCACCACCACCATGAACACCACCACCACCACCACTACCACCATTACCATCAGACATGACCGCCTTCAACGTGCAGTGACTGAAACTGTACAGGACCAACCACAACCAACCACACCAGTCTGAAGGACTTAACGTCATCCCGCAGGAGTGTATCACGCTCTGTCCAGGATCTTTTTACTCTTCTCTTGCAAGCTATACAGATATATCCTGAGATTAGATGTACTGGGGAATCGTGTACTGCGATGGTTGATGATATTAGACCAGAAGGATGCTTTTTCTGAGGTTATTATGTAATAACAGAAGATGTGCGGCACAGTTTTTGAAGTTTTTGTAGATGTTCTGCTGGGACTGCTGTGATCGTTACCCATGTTCAGTAAAGGTACAGATGCCAGAAAGGAACAGATCAGAGGACTTTTGATGTGACATCCTTTCCCTCCTGATGCTGTGGGTTGAAGTCCCTGTAAGCTATATGTCAGAGTAGCTGTGTTGTTCTGTGTGAGACCTTTCCAAAACATGGATCTCAGGTGTAAAGGTGCTGCTGCTCTCGAGCTTTTCACACAGGCTTTTTCCTCCGGAAGGCCTGTTGTGGACTGAGGGGTTTCCTGTTTGGGGGGGGGGGGGGGGGGGGGGGGGGGGGGATTATGAAATCACCACTGCCAGTTTTAATGCAAAAATATCTTGCTATATGTATAAAAAATCTATATATGTCAACACATTTTACTGTATAATTATTATACCGTATATGCATATCTCATCATGGATATAATTATGCATATATGTATTTTGTCTTTTATATATTTTAATAAACGTTATATAGTTCATTTAAATTATTGCAACAACAGTTCGTTTATTTCTGCTCATACACCCTCGATTATGTTGTCTGCTGCCCACCACTGTGTGCATAGAAATAGCACAAAATCAATCAGTATGATGTTATTTATTGTGATTTACCATTAAATTATAATATTCTAATTAAAACATAATTGTGGTTTGAGAGTAGATTTAAAAAACAAGTATTTTTTTATTAATGGGAACAATTTGGAATCAAGGCTGATGTTTTTCAGATAATTAATTAAATTAGAACAATGTCCTGTCAGTGATTTGTGGTTTAAAGTTATTTGATCAGGTTGATTAACCTCATGTGATGGTAATTATCACAAGGAGATGAATAACCAGCTTTCAAGTTATTTAAAGGTTAGAGACAGACAGCTGTTCTTTGTCATCATCAGCAACTGAAAAGTTTAAAATTATTATCAGCTACATAAATATATGGGAACAGCAGTAACTGTCTACCTATAATACAAATGTAGTGCTTTAACAGTTACCCGGCTGTGTATGATTGAGAGGGAAGTGCAAACAGAAAGAGGCATGAGACACTTCTGCTTTGAGAAATAAGGCATTTTTGTTTTAGTCACCTTTGTTGCCAGACAATCACACACCATCTGGTTACTGTAAAAGCACTAAATTTGTATTATCGCAAATGTGATCATAAGAAAAAGGTCTTATCAATGAAAACAGTGTGTCAAAGTGTCTCATGTCTCTTTCTGTTTGCACTTCCCTCTCGTTCTCTGAGAAAACAGAGCACTGGCTGTTTTGGTCGATCCTTTCCACAGAGTGAAAAGTCAGTCAGTACGAGGTCATAACACAAAGTTGGGTGATTTGAAGAGAGCTTTAATATTTGACAAATATATGATATGATTTCCCTACAGGGTTTATACTGTAGACTAAAAACGTTCCCCCTGGTGGTTCTGTATTAGTACAGGGATGCCTCGGGAATAGTCTTATGCCACATGGAGGTGCCTACAATCTGCTGCATCTGGCCACTTGTATGTCAATTAGTGTGTGGCAATTTGATTAACCGCAGATTAATTTAGCAATATGCACCGTGTAAGGACAGTACAAACTGAAATCAGCAACCTTGATTCAAGACATTTAAAACCTCTTAAACCCCAGGCCTCCGGCTCAGGCCCCTGCTCAAGAATGACACGCCCAAAATAAGTAGAGTGAATCTCTGCAACTCCAAGGTCTATTTGAATAATCTTGGAAGGTAACACTTGTGAAATTTCTGCAGAGGTCTACGCATCCCTATGTGACGGGGTGAGACTAAATTAAGATGGAACATAAATGAAAGATTTAATTTGGTATTTCAAATTGATAATTTAATTTAGTTTACAAGTCATGCAGTTGGCCTTTTAATTCCATCTAAATACAACTGTTTTTGCTTTGTTTTGAATAATCAATGGTCACCAGGTCTGTCTCTGTGTCAGCCACTAGGTGGCAACAAATAGCCATCAATGATACATACAATACACTGTAGGAAGTAATCAGCGAAGTGTTCCTTACTGATACTGTGACATTCAGTGGGTCAGTTGTAGATCTGCTGAATCCATGAAGTGAGTATAAAGAGTTTATCACCGTGGGGGAGGATACATGCTCAGTCAAACTATGTCCTTATTTAAATAAAGCTAAAGAGGACACATAGTGGAATACTAGTGGAATATGAGTGTGCATGTAAACGGAGTCAGTGTCTGATTCACATGTAAACGAAAGAGTTGCTCCACCAGCAAAATACAGGAACGTGCTCTGCTGGCTCTCTCAAATTGACCTGACAAAAGTGAAATCTTGTTATTAATTGATGGAACGATCTCCCCTCAAGGTCCATTTAGTAGCTGTTCTGGAGCTTTCAATCATATCACATCTTGATCAGCTGATATAATTCGCAAAGTTGTCATGGTAGAAGTTTAAATGTAATCTTTCTGGGCACTATAAGGACTTGATTTTGGAATAAAAGTTGAGGTTCAGTATTCATTCTTGACAGTTGACAAAACAATATCACCTTAAGGTCTGTTTAGTAGCTGTTCTGGAGTTTTTTTTAATCACATAACATGATCTTCATCAGCGGATGAAAAGGAAGAAGCTTCAATACCAAATAATATTATTTTGTCAACTCCTGTGTCCAAGGGTCAAGAGTTCACTTTGAACCTCAACTCGGTATTAATAACGTTTTCTGAACCCGTTTGTTTACATCAGTAATGTTTGTAAACAACACACTATTTAAACAGACCTAAAACACATTGTAAATAGTTTATAGAAACTCAATTGTATTAGTGAATATAATTAAAATGTATGGTGTCAACATAAATTGGGCTTTTAATTACAAAGATTATCTTTTCTTCCCGGGTCAACTCGAGCTGTCACCTTCCTGAACATGCCTGCTTCACGTGACCACCGATGTAACAGTGTGTACCTGTCGTTCAAGCAAAAACAGACGAAAATAAAACGTAGTCCAGCCACCTACAGCAAAATGTGAGCTAATTCTCAGCTATTTATCACTCGTGTTTTCCTGCCGGCCAGATTATTTAATGTATTATAATTTAAAAACTGTTGGCATAATAGTTTCTTTGTGTCGCTTCATATCAACGCGCTTTTGTTAATTGCCAGCCCAGCTCAGCGAAAGCAGCATTCCCTGCTCCGGTCGTCAGGGATTTAGGGAAGGACTGAATCCGAGCCCCGACTGAGACAAACAATGGCAGCTATGAAAGGCGAGGGGAGGGTCGGCCTAATGCAAATGTCCACTTTGTGCGCCCTGGAGAACCTGCACTAAACAGTGACAACTACCAACTTCCACTCAAAGTGGAAGTATCCTAGGTACTACAGACACTGACTGTAAAACTGGGTATTTCTCGCTCTATTTTGCATACAATTTACGGACCAAGTTTTTTTCTACATGAAGGCGTCTTTGGTGCAGCAACAAGTGGGAGAGCGGAGTGGAGACGGTTTCTGGAGACAGGACGCTGCAGCATCTCTGAAATGTGCAAAGTGCACCTGCTGAAGGACGAACCAGAGAGGTAGGAAACGAATAGTCTCCAAATGCAAGTGCAGCATCCCGATGTAGTAGTCTACTTTACTGTATAAGTACTTCCACTACCTCCATTTCCTTTCCGTAGTTTCAACATACTAGTCATTTCCCCCCTTTTTTTTCGCATTCCTCAGCACGAGCTTGGCTACTTTTCATTTATCTGTACGAATCTTTCAGTGGAAAACTTTTTGGGCTTTTTCTCCCAATATACAACAGTCTTGTTCGACCCACCTTTTTTCTCCCCTCTGTTCGGCTTATTTAGTGCAGCTAAGCCTGTCTCAGGAAAACGTGATTATCCCCATACCATCGATACGCTGGCTTTCATTCAAGACATGCATGAGAAAGGCTTTGCAACATAATAGATCAGTGGGAGCCTGTCTGCTTGTGTAGACGTGGGGCGAATAGAGGGGGATCTCACTTGAATGTTGATATTTGTGGGTGTAAAACAGAAAACACATTTTTTTTTTTTCCAGAAGCATTTCATGCAAAATATTAAATTGACCCTCTGGCGTTTATTAAATGTGAGCATTTGGTAAAAAAAAAAAAAAAAAGTCAACTCTAAGCCCCATTATGCATCATCTCTGCTGCAGCCTGCACTTGTTGCCAGTGGTGTGCAAAAAGTAATGGAGTGAAATGCTACTGTAAAATCCCAGCATATATCCCCCAGAAGAAACATCAAAGCGGACTCAACATGAGGCCTTTATCTGAACAATTGCTCCATTCTACCCTGCACCCCCACCCCACCACACACACACACACACACACAGACACACACACACAGACACAACCCCCTATTCCCAATTTCCACTTGATTAAGCCCTAAACTGAGCAGAGTTGAATCTGGAGGGAAAATGGTTCACTAATTCTGACTCACAAGTTCTGACACAATAGAAGGAAGACTGTGCTCTCTGTTCTAATTTCAGCTTTGATTCAATAAGTTGACAATAATTTTCCCTGCAGGGTTGAAAAACCATATTGTTGTACAAATATAGACGCACGAAGAAGACGTCACAGATGACTGGAAGCAAGCCATATTTTTTTCATATTTTCAGGTTAATCATCAGCTCCTGCTTTATTGTTCCAGATGCACAAATGCAAATACTGTATCAATTAAAGCAGAAATGCACCCGTTGTGTCGTGAAACCAGTGCACCTGATTGTAAGTTAACGACAGCATCAACATGTGAGCATTGCTATTTTGGTTGTGTTTTACACCAAAAGCAGAACGTTTGCAACTACATCAGATGTTTATTATCAAGCATACTACATTATCATGCATGTGTAACAATCCATAAAGAATGCATGGACAATCTACATGTTATTTAGATATGGACTGTAAGCTCAGATACCAGCAGCGCAGTTGAAATCCATTCCTCGCTATTAATTCGCCCGTATTTGCAACCAATTATCTCTAATGGTGAGAGTACGCAGGAGCAGCCTGCAGACCACTGTACACATTCTCTGTCCGGTGGTGAGGTTGCCAGGCAATGTGAGCTGCTGGATCAAGGCTGTTCAGACGGGTCTTTTTTTTTCTCCCCCAGGCTGCTCTCTCCATCTCTTTCTGTCTCGCAACCCCCCACCTCTCCTCTCAGCTTGCCTCTCCTCTTCTGCATACTAATAGCTGGACAAAAAGCTGATTACAAACCATGGCTGTCAAACTGATTATTAATATTCTTTGGCTTTGTGGTCGGTTTACAGGGACAGAAATTTATGGGAACTTCCTCTATTCTTACTTGTTATATTTATGGTTTTCACTAACTACAGTAGACAGAACGTCTACCAGTAGGCAGTGACTGTCAGGTGCATGTGCTAGTATTCTGCAGGAGAGTTTTTACATCTTGATGTTGTCCACCAGAGGACGGCAGTGTTTCAGTCCTGTTGAGAAGCAGTAAACCCAGTAGAGTAGTAGACCTACTTTAAACTGTTTTTGCTGTGATGTGCTCTGATAACATGTTGGTGAAACGTCTTTGGGAGCTACAAACACTTTGCCCCGACTCAGCAATATTTCAGAAGGGACTATCTCTTCCGCATCTTTAAACAGGAAGGGATCATTATTCTGACAACAACTCACAAACAGATGGAGTTGATGTGTTTAGCTAATATAAAAACAGGAGCTTTCAATTGCAAAGGGAGACCAAGACACCAACAGTTAGCGTAATACCATGTATGTTTAGTGAGCATAGGCATTTGCTGTTTGTTTTATTAGTCCTTGTTTAAATGAGGATTAAAGCAGCTCGCTGGTATTTTATAGACCTGGTGGACTCAGAAACTTTTTTCTCTCAAAGTAAATAATTTCTCCATATGAATTCGCACAAGAAAGTTTTAAATCGTATAGTTATAATATTCTCTTGCACACGTGGATTTTAAAATAATATGGATTTCCTTTGGGGTCTTCGTGTTTTCCATGTTATGCTCATTTGTGTAATTCTTTATCCAAACCAGATATGTAAACATAGATATAGTAAAGTATAGAAACTCATCATTTTGTCATTGAGGGGTTGTTCAATGACAGAATTCCTCTTCCTGATAGGCCATATCCTCAAGAGACAGGTATAATTAGAGCTATGGAAACAGGAAACACCTCGCCCTCCCTATCGTCTTCTCCCTCCTCTCTCTACCCCCTTTTTCTCTCTCTCCCTCCTCTCAGATGTGCATTTATTTGTACAAATTATCAGGTGCAGACATGTAGAGTAAGGCCCATAATGAGTCCTGTGATGGTTATCAGTATGTCTTACGTCCTTGGTTTTACTGGAAATGAGGGCAAGGCTTGTGCCTGTTTTTTTTTTTCTTTCTTACACAAAGCAATTTACAAGCTGTAGATTCAGTTTGGACAATTTAGCAAAACAGACTTTTTTTGCTCTCACCTATATGCCTGTTTGAAGGAAAACCCAGTTATGTTTTTACAGATTAAATAGTAGAATTGTTTTTTTCTATTGTCAAAAACAAGTGCCATTATTGAAGTGTTACCTTATAACTAACTGCCCAAAAGAACCTTCAGTTTACAGAGATATGAAACCCTGAAAAACAACCAAATCTCACATGTTAGAAGCTTTTACTACCAATTGTTTGGTATTATGAGTTGATAAATCACTGTAAATGTTGGTCGACCAATCGAATAATTGACTACTTGTGTGAGCATTAGTTGCCATGCTGTGGCAAATATATCATTTTCCGAGTCCTGATGATGTCCGTCACTAATATGACAATTACTGCAATTTCAGGCTGTCTGAACCTCACTCATCCCACACTCCTCAGCTCGACTTGTATCACAATGCTTTGGCTTTGACTACCATTCATTTGTGGTGGATATTTACACGCCCTTGGTAGTTTAACCCAATGTGAGGGATGTAGGAGAGGGGCCTCTAATTTCTGTTCCTTCCTCCAAAGATTACAGACCTTGCGGAGACCAGGTGTACAGTTCAGACCAAAGATTAGCGCCCCATCGCCCTTCCCTCTCATCTTCGACCACAAAAAACGACTTGCTCGTGCACCGTACTCTGCCTCGGTGAGGGTGCGTAGATTATATTTTTAGAGCAGGGAAGCTTCTCTTTACTGTCCATTAAAATAGGCACACAAGCACTTAACCCAGTTCCAACAGTCTCTCCATCTGCACAGACACGCAGCGTTCAAGAGAGAGAACAGTCAGCCAATTTTATTGATTCAAAGGAGCGGCTCCCACCTTTCCCCTTCCTGGTGTGGAATGCACACCTGGAGGTGTTTGCTGAGTGGCTCTAGTAATCCATATAACAATGCAAGCTGACATCTGGTGCCATCAGGAGCACTCGAGGCAGTTTGCTCTGACAGGCGCTGCATTGTCCCTACGGATCAGTGTGGCTGTGATGCTGTTGACCTCTTTATTGTGGCATTTATCTTTCATCCTTTATTTTTTTATTACTGACAGCACAATAAAGTCCACATCTAAGATGATGCGTCTTTTTAAAATTGACAGAAAACAGGATAAAATTATGGAACTGATGTGTCAAAAACAATTATATTTCCCTCAAATCAAAACTTTTGTAAAGACACCACGACATAAAGCACAGGTAAAGCGCAGTTGTCTAGACTTTGTTGACACGGCAGGTCAGTTGAGTTGCATTGCTCTCGGTTGCCCTCACAGTGCACACACGGGAGGGAGATGGGTGCAGATAAAACAACTGGGTTACGCCCCACCGAGGAATTGTGATGCCTGGGGGGCTGGGAAACTTTCTGCTTGGCTAGCCTTAATATTGTGAATCTCCTCAGTCAACAAAGCAGTGCGTTTGATGGAACATGTCAGGTTCCTCTATGACTTGGGGGCTGGTCTTCTCCTCTGGTTAGACAGCTGTCAGTCGGTCAGAGCCGAGAGAACCAGAGACTCCTCCATGTGTTGTTGGAGACTTCAGATCAGGAGAGCAGAGCGAGGTGAGTTTGAAAAAAACAATTGAACAGTTTTAGCTGGGATTAATTTGGATTCTGTGTCGGGCTGTTGAGTCTACTTGTGTTAAGTGATCTTTGGGACAGTGTTCAGTCTTGGCATGTGTGTTCATTGTTCTAAGAAATAACCTTTTTTCTTAAAGGGAGAAGTTGAGCAGCTGCACAGTATTTTATGACCGTGTATGTGACCGTGTTGAAATATTCAAAGGGGATTTAAAATATATTAAATCAGAAGTTATGCTTAGCTGCTAATGAGGGTATTGCTGGCCCTTTGGGTTAGTTTGATAACCATATGACCACATGAATCGATAGAAATGTAATCGTTTCAAACGTCTTCTGACCTGCCATCTACTCTATACACGACTACTCTATTGTCAATATAATAGTGATATTTAAAAGAAATACAGGATACAGCCAAGTTACATGCTTTATATGACATAGTAAGTCAGTCTGCAGTGTGTAGATGATATGTGTATTACATTCTTGTATACAAATACAAATCTTGAAACAGATTTACGGGTCCGTGGGTGCTCATGCAAGTCATCAAGGATAGTTCAATCTAACATCAGTGTGTTTAATAAAAGAAAGATTTTGTTCACGGTCTGTTCTTCAGCCCGACAGCACGGATCAGATTTGATTTCCTGCAATTTGACATCAAAGAGGAAGAAAGCTTGCATTTCTATAGTTTTATAACAACAATTACTTATTTAAACATATAAAACTTGTTCTTTAAATAATGAAGGTGACTCATACTGTACTGTATGTCCACAGTACATATTGCAGTGTATACTTGGGTCGGACTGAGCTTGTCCTCTCCTTGACTCCTTCATTTCAACTGTGGGAGCCGCTGCTGTAACTCGACCTTGCCTCCTCCAGCCACCTGTGCTCGCGTGCTCAGAGAAAACACTGGCTTTTGTGTTGGAGTGAGACGTCCACACAGCAGGGGGGCTAAGGTACATTAGGCGGCTATGACAGGTGGCATACTCTTCCGGTGCTTCCCCGCAGTAAAGAGCATTGATATGGTCGGGCTGTTGGTGGAACAGCTGCACCACACTGCTCTGAAGGTGGGGGGGGGGGAATCTCTCTCCTGACAAAGACATCAGAAAAAGACAGGATCTTTAAATTTAACTTAAGACACATTTCTTTTGTCAGTGCAATGTATGCATGCCTCTATACAGATCTAGGGTCTCTCTTTGCATGGCAGTGGGAGGCTGGGGGTTAAGGTGTCATGTGGGTGTTTGTGTTTGTGTAGCTGTGTGCATTTGTGTAGAGAGGTAACCAATCTGAATCCCGGAGCCTAAAGTGTGCCACAGCACCACTGTGTTCGTCTGTGAGAGGAGGAACGGTTTAGTCAGGGCCCCCAGTTACTGTTTTTACCCGCCTGCTGGGACGACTGGAGAAGGGGCAGAGGGGACAGTAGCTCAGCCTCTGTGAACCTGGATGGTGATGTGATGTGAGTTCCCATGGCTGTGTGAGGCAGTCAGAGGGAGAGTGATGACTCGTTAACTCTGTCCTCCGTATGGACTCAGCTGCTTTACAGTCTGACCTGTAAGTATAAAACTTCTTACAAAAAGTTTTTCTTTTCATTTTGTATGCAGGTGCCCACAGTTCCTCTGTCTTATTTACAGGTTAAACTGTGACTTTCTGCTTTATCCTTTTAGAAGAATTGGATATGGGAATTGTTGGAATTGTGTAATATTTCATTTCTCATGCACTGAGAGTTAGAGCGAGTGTATGTATTTATTAGCGACCTATTTAATGATTGATTAGTCGTTTGAGTTTTAGTCACAAGCAAAAATGTTAAAATTGAATGTTTTCAGTTTATCAAATGTGAGAAATTACTGCTTTTCTTTGTCTAGCATTTTAGTAAATTGATAATGGTTAGTTATTGCTGTTGATCAGACAAAACAAGACACACATGTCAATTTAAATGACTCTATAATGCTGTGATTACTGACAACATATTGCCACAACTGTCCCAGTTTCAAATATCCTGCTAGAGTCTAAAAGGAAGAGAAGGGGTGACGTTTGAGGTTTTTATAACAGCTGTTGTTGGGTGGCCTGTGTGGCACTGTGAGGTTGGTACGAAGTGAGGTAGAACCAAGGTGTCACATTCCACAGTTTGGTGTGTGTGTGTGTGTGTGTGTTCATCACAAATGACCACCCATCTACTCACAACTGTGCATGCACTTGATCTAATCTTAGTGAAATTTGAAATATAGTTAAACCTCAACTGAATCCCTATCTATTCTGGCTAAAGTTTGGTTGAAAGTGTGTGTGTGTGTGTGTGTGTGTGTGTGTGCATCTGAAATGGAGTGCAAAATCTTTCAATCTTAGTCCAAACAAACAACTACTGGGTCCATCCTCCCCCCTTAAATCTGTCTCGTATTTTTATCTGTAGAGTTACGGTAAGATATGACGATGAAAAATGATGAAACTGCAGCTCTCCTGTCATCTGACTAATTTGTTCCCCTGATTGCTTTATCAGATGGCATACCACCCCTGGGACCGCCCTATCTGCTTTTACAGATCACATAAATATTGTTTACCAGCAGTCTGCGTAAGCAAGGCTATTTTAAACCTTGTGGCTGCTCATTGAAAAACAGCAAGAAAAGTTAAATTGTTGTAGTTGTACAAACATATTAATTTAAAAGGAGCTGAGGTTTTACTGTCCACAACTTTACTGCTGCCTTGATTTGAATCAGAACATGCAGTAGATACGAGCGTATGAAGCCCACACATGGATTTATTTTTGTCTTCAGCGCAGGGACATCAGCACTGTGGACAAAATCACCACACATTTAAACAGGTGTCGGCTCCATAAATACACGTTGTTTACTGTTTATCTCAGTGCAGCAGGGCTTGATCCTGACATCACCAGCAATATAAAACACACGCTGATGCCTCCTCTAGTGGCCAAAGAGGAACCACATGTCTGCATTCTCAAACAGGACGTTTACATAAAGAGGGGAAAACATAGATGGAAGGAGTTGGTGCTTGTCTGATCCTTCAAACAATGTCACATCTGATATGAACTGATATTGCAATTTACACTTAGACAAATACATACATTTTGTATCCATAGCTTTTCTCTAAGTATATAGTTTCATCACAATCATAAGGATTTTGAAACAGCTGACTATGCCAATTGTCTTGAATTCATTCTTGCCTTTAAGTAACATACAGTGTACATCTAACATGGCAGTAGTACACTCATTTAGAGGCCTTACTTTTACTTAAAAAATCTAAATATTGTTCAATAATCTCAAAAAAACACACTCGTCATGAAGTTTGAGCTCACTTTGGAGCACAGTTTAGTTTATAATCAGGATGGCCATGTGGACTGTAGGGGGTTTTCAGCGCCGGCCATGGAACACAACGTTCGAGAGCCAGTACGAGAGCCTCGGGGGACCTTTGCTGCATGTTATTCTCCCTCACTTCCTGTCCTCTCTCTACTCTCAGCTTAATTTAACTTACTTCAAAATCTATGAAACATAACTATTCACCATGTGGCCATGACAGAAAGGGCTGCAGCCTCACTTCCCTTGGCCAAAATTACACAGGGCTGACTAAAAGTGGGCATCCTGCTGGCTCAGTTGGCTGACGCGCCTGCATCTTGGACATGTGCCGACCCGAGACCTTTGTTGACTTCAACTTGAACCGTTTTCAGAATCAGCTTTATTGGCCATGTATGCGTACACATACATGGAATTTGCCTCCGGTTTCCACTCCGCTCTCAATGTACATACACTATTTTACAATAAACAAGAAAAATATATAAAGAATAAAAAAGGGCAGCAAAAAAGTAGAACAGATGTAGGTATAAACATTTAACAGCTACATACAATATAAGTATAAATATATATATATCTCCAAAAAAAAAGTGTGTATATATATATATATATATATATATACACACATTTGTTGCTCATGTGCCGTAATTTCAACCCAATGCGATAAGTATGAATTAAAAAGAAGGAAAAGGAGAAAAACAGAAGGAATGGAGAAGAAATAAAGGGAGGAGATCTGCCCTCACTGACAGAAATTATAGGGTCAGACATGGCACCAACATTATGGGACTTGGAGCGAGAGGATTGTATATTTGCATAGTGCATACGCGAGGCACGTGTGTGTCTGTTTATATAGCAGATTATACTGTAGATATATATACAAGACTAAATGTAGATCTACTGTATATATAACAATAGGTGTTGTCACTGGTTTATGGTCTTACCTATTTTACAGTAACGTTTTTTGTGACAAGTGTAAATGTCTCTGGATATTTCTGTCAACATGAGAGTAACCGCAGTGTGTTTGTGTGAGCACACGTGTGCTGTGAGACTGCAGCCAGCGACGGCGTGTCTTCTTGTCTCCGTCGGGGTCATTGTGAACCAAGTAGTGCCTCTCTCCAAATATAAACTAAACCCAATTACCGATGCTCACTACTGTCTCTGTGTACACAAGCCGGCTTAATACGATCTTCACATTTTCACACAAAGTGTGCATTCTCACCGAGCGACAACGGTTTCCTGTGTTTTGGAAGAGATGGGAAGGAGCTAACAAACTGTCACGTTGCTGCATTCCAGCGGTAAAAACATGCTCACCTCTCCTATGTTTTTGTGTCTCATGAGGGTTTTCTTTTGATGCCTATCAGATGTCATTGTCAAGGAATGTTAACTAATGATATAATTGAGTTTACGTGTGTGTCTTGAACTTAAAAACACTCTGCTCGGAAAAGAACAGTTTATATATTGTTTTCGAGTCGAGATATCCCGCATATGTCAGTGGTTTGTAGGAGCCAGTTTAAGGTTTGGGTATTCCCCTTATAATATTTAAGGGGAACGCCATTGTAGTGAGTGACCTGAGCCACCAAGCCTATGCTGATGTCTTCCTTTCTTTTTCCTTTTGAAAAGCAGCAGAATAAGCTGAAACCCTAGTCCATTTGTATTGCCAGGACAAAGAGAGACCATTGTGGCAGGAGGGGTGGAGGGGAGCTGCCGGTGGAGGTAGGGGTGCAAGGGGTCAGGGGGGGCAGAGAGGAGTTAGTCAGAGTCTGACCCATGCTGGGTGGAGTGTTGGGGGTGGGGGTGTGCAGGTCAGGTAGCGTGTTTTTTTTTCTTTTCTCTCTCTATCTGAATGATGAGCCTGAAGTTGCAGCAGTGTGCATTTATCCAGCTGGAAGAGGCTTCGGTAGCAGAGCAGCAGCGGGGCGGGGGAGGTTATGTTTGGAGGGAGGGAGGGAGAGAGGGTGAGTGATGGGGAAGCCAGCGCACTGCCTCTCTCACGCTCCGGACAGGAGTTTATTCTGCTCCAGCTGCCTTCACCACAGCACACAGAGAGAGCTGGAGAGAGAAAAAGGCACGGGACCTGTTGATATCACCAGCAATGACTTACAGCACTTACACAGTGGATTGTACACTGGATTTTGGCGCTTGGAGTTGATGACACTTATTTATTCATTGAAGTTTGGTATTTCGTCTGGTGCCTAAATGCTGTCACTGGGCAAAATGCACTCCAGAGCAAAGTCCCGGAGTTGTGACAACTACCTGAGTATTAAGGTACGAGCTTTAAATATGTCTTCATTACAGTTTTACTGAGACTTCTTAGAAGTTTCTGTTTCTTTCTGTGCATTTATGTGTTTGAACTCTTCTGTAATCTTGTGTGTTATTGTGCACATTCAGGGGACGTTTTTTAATGGCTCAGCTTGTACTTGGCTGATATTTTGACTTCTTGCTATGTAGCCAAAACATAGCGGGTATTATATTTTGTATCAGTTAATTTTCTTTTAGTTTCAATTATATTATGCCTTTATTTTCTTGTTTGCTTCAGCAACAGAATTTCACAAGTCACACTGTGTGTAAATGTTTGCATTTCGTCTGCTGCTCTCAGATACTTGCCTGTTTGTAGTCATCTGTGTTCACTTCGAAGGACATTGGCAGTGTAATTCTTCATTGATGGCCCCTCAACATGTTCTCCAAGGGTTGCACAACAATTACAAACTGAATGTTGTGACTCTCTGCGTGATTAAAGACACATTAGGTGTGCAGTCTTGACAGGGAGCTAAACACTGGAATTGAAGACCAGATAAGTAACATATATTTTAAATCTTGAATTTCTATTTTCAGTAGATACAGACATTAATGTTTTTAACCTGTGTGCCATCATCAGCAATGGTGGGCTTTTATCTGCAAACAACAAAAGAATGGGGTCAGTGAAATACACAAGTTTGTATCCTTTCTGATAAGTCAGGTTCTTTTATCATCCTCCCACTTGTTTTGGTATGCAGCCATGCTATATTTACTCTGCAGAGGTATCAACAGACTTTTGTTAGTCTCCTTTGTCTCTCCTGTCACTGCTCATCACCACTCTGATTGGCTGAAGGACCTCCATTCACTTTTTGTCTTCTTTTTGTTGGGGTTTCCTTTATGCAAAGGCCTAATCAAACGTGAGAATCCACGTTTGTTGTATAAAGTGCAACATCTATCTAGAGGGTCTGTCAGTGCTGCTGAGGAACAATATCCTGCCAGTGTTTTTGCATCCTGTAGGACAAAGTCATTAGTTGACTATACATAAATCAAGTCTTTCTGATAACCAACGTGGGAATCTTTCCCTCTACTTCATTAGGGTTCAGTTTTCTCTTTGTCTTAATTAAAAAGGAACATTTGCATCTTGTTTTGTGCAGTATTATTTAATGATCCAGCTTGAAGAAATATGTAGGCTGTACACTTAACATCTTATTATATAGCCTGATGATTAGCAGACATCTTTCTCTTATGTGAATTAGGGAAATTATATATAGCAACGTTTGCTGAGAATGTTGGGCCAGTTTATCACCTCCAGACTTCCATCGTTGTTGATCCCGCTGTCACCCCACAGACCCAGCTGTGTTTGCAACACAATCAGTGTTGGCCTCTCCGGGTTAAAGTTCATCTGCTGAGATAGCATTGTAACATTTACTAAAGTGTCTTTTTACAACATTCTAATATTGTGACATTGTCCACTGAAGATCGTGTTCTGTAGTGTTCATACAGGAAGAGACAGAGTTCAATTTAATAGAACAATATTTTTTATTTCAGATCTTTGTCAGGCATTATTAGTAATGTTACGTCTTGAATTGTTGGGAGTTGTTTACATAATGTTTAGGTCTTTTTTCTGACTTTATACCACAGCCCCTCTCCTCACCTCTCCTCTCCTCCTCTCATAAGATAGGATTTCTATTGCTCCGGATCAAATGCTGAATCAAATTGTAGGTTCAGTGGTGAGGTCTCACTAGGCTCTTTTGTTGACGTCCTGGCACCTGGCAGCGAGGCAGGTCTGAGCAACCTGTGGTCTTTGTCAGCCTGCGGCCTTTGAGGCTGTTAGCAGGTTGGTTAGTGAGCAGTCTGTATGGGGGCTCCAGGGCTCTCTTGTTACACTCCCCTGGTGGCTTCATGCTCCACTGGAGGCCTGGTAGGCAGCGCCTTTTGTGTCCCTGACCCACTAAATGTGTCAGTGACCACCTCTCACCCGCTCTCTCTCTCTCTGTCTCTTAAGGTTTCTCGCTCTTTCTTTCTCCGTGATGCACCCCTTATCTCTGACCTTGATTCATTTCTTCTTCCACTTTATAGTCTGACACATGCTTTAAAAGGTGCTGTACTTTTAGAGTTACTAGCTAATATAACATTTTCACATGGTATATTTAATGTCTCTTATATAATTTACTTATAGTGGCTCACAAACGTTTACTTACATTGCAATATTTCGAAATAATAAAGAGTGAATTTCATTCAGAGACAAAATCCACATCGTTCAGCTCGCTTACTCGCTCTGTGCACCTTCTGAACAGCTGGTTTACTGACGGTGCAGACAAAGGTGTCCCACCTGGAGCTTGAAGCCATTAATTACCACCTCAGTCCTCCATCACACAGGCGGCCTCTTACAAAGACCTGGCATCACAAAGGGTGGGACTTCCCAATCTGTTCCTGTCCTGGCTGAGGGTCTGAGGCTAGAGACACACAACCATACACACTGCATTCCTCTGTGGCTCAGAGCGGATGGGAAGCTCAGCTCTGGTGGCTATAAGCTCAGTAGTTCTGCTGAGACTTGCAGATATGTCTCCCACTAGCCAGGTGACACTTTTTGAAAAGCTTCAAATGCTTACGGACAATAGAAAGCGATACATGTTGTACCTTATCTAAGATGTTATCTACAGGGTGACGATGTAATGTTTATTTCCCACGACTCTCAATGTAAACATGGTGTTATTGTTCAGATAAGTGCAGTTTTTTTTGTCCATATTGTAGCATCGGATTACATGGACAGCCACTCTTGTGCAGCAGGCTGAATAGCATTTGATTGATCATTGAGCACAGGTCTCTGCTATGTTGAGTAATCGTTCATCAAAACACTACTCATGTCACTACCACTGTTTTTTTTTCTGTCTCGGGAACCTCAAGAGAAACTGGTGTGTCCTAACTATGTAGTGAGGGCTTTCCTCCCATTGTTAGCTTTCCTCCAATAAAACACCATGTTATTCTTCTCCTCCCGGGTGCAACAGTGACTAATGCCCAGAGACATTTTTGTCTCACTGAAAGCAGGCTGACTGCTAATGGAGGTGGGCGTTTTGTTTCAGGGCACCAAACACTGTACGGCACATACCACTTAGAGAGGCGGAGTACACAATGAGCGCCTTGTAGTAGAGTCGTGGCATGTGTACCAATGCACTGAACTGTACTCTCTCTCCTCTAATTGATGGTGCTGAGCTGCTTAGATCAACAGGACAGATCCTACAAAGGGTGAAACATGGGCAGTCTGACAGGCTAAATTCACCGGAGCACAGGCGATCTCTTGATTTCTAAGCATCCTTTTTTTTTAACACACTTTTATTGTCATGTAAATGCAGCGAAGACATTCAAGTGAAAGTTAGGAGCTGCGTCCTCAACCCCTGCGTTCCTCAGCATGGTACACAGTTGTCATAGTGTGGGACTTTGCCTGGCATTGCTATCTATCTGTGTGGTTATCATTGGAGGCAGATGTCTCTATTCCACTGTTGTGTTCCATTCGGAAAAGGCCAGATAGCCGAGGGATGTTGGCCTTGGCTCCGACTGCTGAGAGGAAGGTCATAGCCTGAACCGTGAGCATAACTACAAGACCAGGTCAACCTCATCCAGGACTGCTGTAATCCCAAATGTCCCTTCTCATCCCCCGGACAAGTTGTAACTAACAGTGTCCGACATGTCATCTCTTCTGGTGGGAACAGGTGGTGGTGGGCCAGGTCGTGTATGGGTCAGATAAAAGTCAGCGATGACATGGTTGTTATTAATGGGTAGCATTGCACCGTCCCGGCCTCAACTGGAGTCCAGTCTGTACTTTCCAGTTTTGCTGTTTGTGTCCGCTGACAGTGACGTCACTCCCACCGGGTGTTTCCCCTCTTGCTGATGGAAAAACCATCATGGCCGACATTTCCTGTCATGTTCAAACTTCCTGACTGTCTGGCTAAGTGGGATCTTGCTCAGTAACTCATGGGCATATGCAACTGCATGTTTATCTGGTTGAAATCATGCACAGTAGGCAGATGCCTTGTTATTTGGTTATAGTTGTGCAGCCTTTGTATGATATTTTTAACCATGCCAGTGGCATGGCTCTTGTGATGGTCCGCCTGTTGTTTGATCGGTCCACTACTGCAATAACAACTATTGAATGGATCAATGTGAAATTTGGTACAGACATTCATGGTCTCCAGAGGATGAATCATAACAATGTTTGTGATGCTCTGACTTTTCCTCAAAGGCCATCAAAAAGTTGTCATTTATTGAAATATTTATTCGATGGATTACCATGGAATTTGTGTTTACTGCTAATTAGCAAATGCTAGCATGCTAACGTACCAAACTACAATGATGTATGTGGTAAGCATTATAAGTGCTAAATATCAGCATGTTAATATGTTATTGTGAGCATGTTAGCATGCAGAACTTTAGCATTAAACTAAGATCTAAGCCCCGAAAGTACAGCCTCACTGAGTCACTAGCATGGGTAAAGACTCTTTACACAGGATCACAGGAAGATTAAATACATGCGGGAAAGAAAATCTGTCAGAATTAATGTTATATTTTCTGACTTTCTCTATTGTTTTTGTGTGTGTGTGTGTTTGTGTTTGTGTGCGTGTGTGTGTGTGTGTGTGTGTATGTGTGTGTGTGTGTGTGTGTGTGTGTGTGTGTGTGTGTGTGTGTGTGTGTGTGTGTGTGTGTGTGTGTTTGAAACGCTGGATACTTTCACCACTTCACGCCTAGAATGAAACCCTGAGTGGGAAATATAATTCTTTGATCGGCCTGCACACAGCCCATGTTCACACCAAGGCCATAACCTGTGTCGAGATAGACTTTGTCGAGGATCACAAGCCAAAAAGGTGGGAGACCACTGGTTGACTTCCATGTCCATGTAGAAAGTGTTTTAGTGTTTTGCTAAATCTTGAAAAAATGGCCTTTGATGGGGCTTTTGGCCTTTCTGTTACCATGACACATTTCGCACAAACGTCATCTGAAGAAAGACGTCCAACCTAATCCAGATATTCTTTTACTCAGGACACTGAGTCTTTGGACAGCTGTATCCAGAGCACCTTGTCGGCCCTGTACAGCCCCTTCAGTGCCACCGCTGCCACGGTCCTGTGGCAGCTCTTCAGTGTGGTGGAAAGGCAGTACCGAGGAGACGGCCTCCGCTGCCTCATTGACTTCCTGCTCCCTGCCAAAAGAATCCTGCAGGTCATCCAACAAGAAACCTGTGTGAGTTGTTGCTAGATGTGTCACCTCAGGTTAAATCGATATAACCTTCTGTGATTTATTTCAGATTTCATTTCAAACTGATTTACCAGGTACTAACCTTAGTGATTTCCTGCAGGACTGTTGGAAATCAAATGTTGAAGGACTCAACAATAAAAAATAAAACCAATAGTCCCACTAAAACATGTATCCGTGTGTCAGGACATGTCAACTCATGTCCTTCCGGAAACACTTCAAACATTCAATTATAAATATCTTGATAGATAAGCAGCTGAAGTGATAAGACAACATGTTTGTGATAAAAGAATGTGAGAACAGTGCTGCTGAGTGGGAATATATTTTTTGAGTGGGAAGGGGGAGCATCAGACTGAGACAGAGTTGATTATTGTTCTGAAAACAAGCTGAAAAGCAGCCATCTTTCTCTGAATAGGGAAACAGAGGGAAACTGTGGTCTGTTTGAGAGGCTGCCTTGGACTCTTGGGCCCAAAGTGAAATTCAATATTCTCTCTCACAAGCTTTGATTGCTGTGGGTTAGGGCTCTACAACCAAAGCACTGTAACTTTATTCCTCTGTATTCATCTCCGCTGTGATTACACTGTGACGATAGCCATAGCAATAGTTTCACCTAAGCCTAGCCCCTGAGAACAGCTTGCAGTGCTTGAGAGTCTTTGTATTGCAGGCAATATGAGAGGCTTCAGAGGAAGATCACATCCTCAGTCTTTGACACGAGATGAAAAAAGTCAACCCTTGAGCACAGTGTCTTAGCTCTTAGGTTCTGTTTTTTATTCTGTCACAGTAAAGATTTGTGTTGTGGATGCTGCGAAACCAGGCCTGATCAGACAGGTTTTCCTCCTTCGTCGAGTGATCGCTGACGGTGATTCATCCAGTGCGTCCCATGAAAACATCTTGCCGCTCCACTAAAGTTAAACATGTGTTTGAACACAGCTGTGCAGATGTCAGTCATACCACAGCTAAGCCACGACGCACAGATGATAATCTTTTGTGGGAGTGATTGATTTCTCTGTTTTCTCTCAGGTGAGGTTCAGAGGATTGCTGTTCTATCATGAGGGGTGGCCTCTCTGCATCCACGAGAAAGTCGTCCTGCAGCTCGCCCCTCTGCACAAAGTGCGACTAAAGCAAGGAGACTTCTACCTACAGATTGTTCCTTTAGGCCGCAAGACTGCTAAGCTAGTCATAAAATGTCTGTCGGTCAGTGGGCAGGCCATCACAGAAGTCACCGTCGCAGAGAGCATGTATGGCAGTGTCTTCACAGCTGAGTTCTTGCAGAATGTAACACGTGACCGTAACCTGCACCCACTACAGAACTGTCTGCTTACCACTGGTACGGCTGTGTACAGGACGCCGTGGAAGAACGTGGTCAACCCACTGTTTGTCAGCAGCACGGCGGACGCCATCATGCAAGCACACTGCAGCAGAGGTGGCTTCCGCGGCCATCTCAGCACCTGCAGCACCAGCGGATCCACAGGCACTCTGGACAGCCACCGCAGCTCCAGAGAGTCTCTGCACTCTCAGGGAGCTGACTCAATCTTCTCTGAGCGCACCTCCCCAAACAGACACCACTTGGACCCCAGCAGTGAGAACCACAGTGTTAATTCACCGGACACTACTATACCTATCATTACAATTGAAAGATCCACTGAAGAGTGTGGAATAGGAAGTGAGGATAGTGGTGGGAGAGAGAGCAGGCCAGGGTCCAAGATGCTATCTTTTAGTACGGACCTCAGTAACCCTGGCCCTCGACGACGCCTCCCAAGGGACTCTGTTGCATTTGAGAGCAGGAGACTTTTCAGGAAATCTTACATGGAGGCCCTGCAGAACCCCATGAGCCTCGGGTCCAGCTCTGAATCCATTCTGGAGGAAAGCCCAGAGCACGGTGCTGGTCTAAGAGAGAGCTCGGTGACACCGGGGAGCAGCCCCGACACCCGGTCTTCCTCCAGAGAACATTTATCTCGGAGGTTGGGTAGCCGGAGCTGGCTCAGTGGGGATGACTCCAGACCCAGCACACCTTTACTTTACTTACAGAGGGGGTTGAGGAGCGCAGAGAGACGGGCGGAAAGACGCTCAAAGTCACTGGAGAGGACTAACAAGGCAGGCCAGGTTAAAGGCCACCGGGAACGATCCTCTTCTGGAGGCTCAGCTAGCCCCTCCCCCAAAAAGCTTATCAACGGCTACGCTCTGCGTTTTGGGAAGCTCGATTTGGAGGCGGCTTTTCCTGGCTCTGAGAGGAGAAACAGCAAAGAGGAGTCAGGTATGTGATGCTGCACTGATGTTTCACCTTTTGCTTTCTTAATGTCTCATTGTACAAAAATCCCATTTAAGTTGCTAATATTACATGCAAATACTTTGTCTGTTGGCTTCACCAGCAGTAGAAAGTACAAAAGTACATTTACCCAAGTACTGCACAGTTTTGTGATACTTGTACTTTACATTTCAGACTGCATTTCAAGTAATATTTTTTATTCCACTGCATTTATTTCACAGCTTTAGCTAGCAATAACATGTATTACAACACTGATGTATGGGGGGGGGGGGGCATGTTCCTTCATCACAATGAACATGGGCACTGTGGTTTTTTTAAAAGTCTATCCGATATACAGGATGGTGCTTCCATAAAAACTCACTAACACCCATGGCTGAAATAGTCCCCAATAAACGTCTAAAAACTAAAGGCTATTTTGGGAGATTGGTTGGCTTTTTTTGGGAAATGAAACTATACATTTAAGATTCTTTCAAGATTTAAATCTTCAGTAGGAATGAGTGTTGTATATATTATGGAAATATATGTTTTTTTTCTCCAACAGTGGTTGAATCATAATAACAGTCCATGACTCATCATTTCTTGCTTATCAAATAATCTCACCTGAGGGTGTTAAAACCACTCTTAACCACTCTATCACCCGTAATAGCCAGATAATGGAGGTTTCTCATGAGGGTGTGTAATTATACCCCGCAGCAGGAGCGGTTATTCATCAGGTGGCTGCAGTTGGAGTCTAAGTTGAGACAACACATAACTCTGAAGCATTGGCGCTGCCATTCGTGCCAGATTGCTATTCAAAGCCCACTGTGTATTTTTTGGCACGTTCAGTGTACAGGTACAGCCCTCCCCTGGAAACAGAACTTACTCACAACCCTGTGTTTTCTTTGCTACTGTCAGTCTTTGTTTTTGGGTTGGTTCATACAGGGTAGCTCAGGAAAGCGGCGACGTGAGAGTACCACCTAGGGAATCATGCTGTTTTTTCAAAACACAGATTCTTCCGTGAATTGAAATGTGCGGTGAAGAGTTATTTCAAATCTCTCAATCCTAACTTTGGACAATGCTAGACCATAGTTAGTACTGACTTTATAAATAAAGTTGATTATACGTTCATTTAAATATGTTAAATACACACCTTGCAGCAAAAATATAGTAGTTAAATCACATCACTGTTTGTTGCATTCCTGAGATTACCTCAGAGGGGATTGTGTTTCAGCTGTTGTAAAGCAGGTTTCCCACAACGACATTTCAAAGGCAACAAAGGATCCTGTAAACCCTGTAAACCAACCACAGGGACCCCAGCATCCCACAATGAGATGACCCTACAGTGTTATTGGGGCTGGGGGCTGTACTGATCCCAGATGGGTTGCCTCATTTACAAAAGTGTCCTTTGTGAATCAAATCAGCCACTGGGGGTTCACGAAAATAGGCCTTTCAAACTACACCTGTGTCTTTGGAGAGACCATTCAGTCCAGAAACACAAGACCTAACCTGCGCTGACTCACACCACTCTGAAAAAATACTCCAGACGGCTTAGATTACTCATTATATGAGCCAGTAAACTCTGCAGTATCAAAAAACCTCCTGCGTGATTTATGTGATCAGTAACTTAAAGCTCCAGCAACCAGTGCAGATTTAGCCTCTTTGACGGCCTACAAACGTGTCCCGCAGACTACACGAAAAACAGACTTTCACACAGGACAATACTCAAGAGGCTTTACTCTACGTTTGTCACTTCCTCTGAAAACAAAGCTATTTAGGAAACATGCAGCAAACACAATCCTGGCCACACAGTCGCACAGGAAATGCACTGACTGTTTGAAGACAATAGAGTCTGAGCTGGGAGGGTTTACTGTCACAGAACAGAGCAGGACAATACAAGAGGCCTCGAACTCTTTAAAAAGACAACACACAACAGGTGTCCGTCAGACACAGATATATCGGCAGAGCTGGTTGAGCAATGGCCTATCAAGGATTTATGTTTATTTTCCAAGGCTATTCATTCTTCGATGTCTGATGTTTAGAAAGGACCTAGTTGCTTACTGTGGCTCTAGGAACAGGAATGTCTCTGTTGGTCAGCTGTTCAGTCCACCGTTTTGGTCCAGACTGAAACATCTCAAAAACCATTGAAGGGATTAGCGTGCAACAGACATTCAAGGTCCCTAAAGGACAAATCCATATTCATGGTCCCTAGAGGATGAATCCTTATACCTTTTGGTGATCCCAACACCACCAGGTCAAATTTTCTCATTGTATAGTACTTTGGTTTATGACCAAATACTGGCATAGCTATTAAAATTCCCATCAGCCTCAGCTTCACTTTGTGTTAGAGCTTAATAGAAAATTCTGGCATGCTAACATGCTTAACTAGGACGGTGAACCCAGAACATATTACACCAGCTAAACATCAGCATGTTAGCATGCTGGTACTAGCTTTGAAGCTTTTATAGCCTGATATAAAGCCACAAGCAGGTCTTATTATATGGGATTTTAGATGTTCTTGTAAATATAAGGTTGTCACAGCCCAGTTTGTAGACTCTAAGAAGGATGGCACACATAAGAGTATACTTCATAGTGAAATCAAAGTATTTACTAAAAATGAGTTGAAATGAATGAGTAGATCAGGTCTGCGATATCGGTAGGGTAGAAAGTAGATGACCAAAGATTTGCTTTGTCTTGCCAAAACAAGTAAGTAAGTAAGTCAACTTTATTTAGTACAGCAGTTTTCACAGAGCAAGATCCCAAAGTGTTTAATCCACAATAATAAGCATTGAATAAAAAAGTAAGACCACAAAACAGTTAAAAGAAACAAACTATGAATTAAAACCCAACAAAGAAGCCACAACTCAGGGGTGTGTTGGTAGAGGAGATCTTCTGCTGTTCTCTGGTCTACTAAACATGGGGCACTACGGGCCCAGGTGTGTACCATGTCGCAACCCCTGCAAACAGGAAAACAGCAAACATGGCAACCAAAACAGACGGACTGTGGCACTTTTTTACTACAAATCAAATACCTGGAGCTGTCTTTTTCTGCTTTCATAGTGGGGCTGCAAATCATGTTTGTTTATTTTTATTAACAAATAATATGACTATTATTTCCAGTTATTTTTATTGATGAATCGTTTTGCCAAGAGGTTTGAGAGAATTGTTAAAAATGCAAATTACAGTTCTAGTCAAAAGTAAAATAATCAGATGTCTTGCTTGGAAGCTAAAACCAGAGATTCTTAAAATGAGCTTGTGAAATGACTGATATGATTGATAAATTATCTAATTTGTTGCTGATTAATGTTCTGACGATCAAATTGTCGATTAACTAAATCACTGTTGCAGCTTTACCGTGTACTGTGCATACTGTGCTATCCATTTTGACATTCCTTCAGTACTTAGCCAAGGCACAGTGACGTATCCCATTGGGTATACAGTGATACTATGTTTCGCTGCCTCAGGAATAGGATCTGTGTCAGGGGCATTCCTATAAACAGAGCCTCGAGGTAGAAGACTGGCGAGGATGATGTGAAGAGTGAGTTACCCGTGACTCAGGCTGACTGAACACCTGGTCTCTGTGATGAGTCAGGGTGAACTCACTACTAGAGCACACTTGTGTCAACACTAACAAACACTTGCTTCATGACGTATTACGATTAGTACTCAGGTGGAAGAAAGCTTCTCATTTATATTGATTGCTCTGTATTTTTGTACAGTTGTGGCATAGTAAGTATCACTTAGACAAAGTGTGCCCACTATTTATACTTATTTCCTCAGGACAGCGCGATGACACCATCAGCAGTGAGAGCAGACGGCACAGGCACAGTGGAGAAGAGCCATACAGTCCAAAAGCTGCCAATGGGACGGCCATCAGGCTGGCTTCAGCATCAGCCTTCCCCAAACTGGTGTCAGAGGTCAATGAAGAGCTACTCTCATCGGGTGCCGTGATCCTGCCAGGTAGGGTTAGCGATGCGGACACGGCTGATGCTTTCATTCATCTTGATACATTTCTTTTTATGCATTTCAGTTCATTCACTTTACAATGAAATACGACATTTCCATTGCTTATTACCTTCTAATCACTTTGTAAAAGTTGCTTTTAATTCCTGATGTACCCCACGTCTTCTCCGCTGCTGGTAAATAGCAGCAGGCCTTGACATACACTGCCATTTTCCTCAAATTAGTTCATGATCTTTTGTGGGAATTTTGAGCAATAGTTGTTTATTTCTGGACTGTTTGGACTGTGGTAAAAGGCAGAAATGCAGAACTGGGTATTCTTTTTCGGGCCATTATTTTTTGCCCCTTCATTTTTAATTTAACAGATATTTAAGAAACTTAGAAAGCACTTTCTTTCGAAGTAACTTTAGATTCTAATCTAGACATAGAGAATAACATTAACGTGATTTAGTTTAGTTTTAGTTTATTTATTTGCACAATTTAAAGAATACACAAACATAACAGAGATACATATTATTACAGTGCAGGAAGAGGCAGGAAACCCACTGGGCTTATTTGAAGCCTCCACCTAAATAATGTCAAAATTTCACAATATTATAGAGAACACAAAATGAATAAACATAACATATGACTACGTAATATTGATGTCAAAGTATTTTAACGAGTGATAACACTGAGCTCCTTAAAGCTTAAACATTCCTGACATAAAAAGTGTTGACCCCCTGCTGGCATTTACTCTTCCAGGAAACAGAGATCGCAGTGGGAGGGCAGTGCTACAGGTGTGCACAAGGGCTCAGGTGTGGGCAGGTGAGAGTTGCACTGTCAGTGACCTCACCTGTTTATTGGGCTACTACTATTCCACACTGCGGTAAGTCACGCATACTCTGGGTTTTGTGTATGTTAAGAATAACTCCAGTAACTTCCACACCTGTCTTTTTACACCTGAGGTGAATGCGGCTGCTTGCAGTCTTTATTAATGCATTTAGCATGTTTCCAATGTTCCTCAACAGTGTAGTTGTTATTCAGAGCTTGTAGATGAATGAAAAAGTCAGTATTTTTAAATAGAGCATTATCAGTAAACTAGAGAATGAAAAAAGGGGTCAGTTGTCAGTCTCACAGGGTCTCTCTAGTAGCTGTTCTTAGATATTTGTCTTTCAAGTGTAATTGGAATTATTGTATTTAAAAATGTCTCTGACCCAATCTATAAATATGTTGTATTTTATGCAGTCATGCGCTTGACAAAGACAATACACTAACGGTAATACTTTGGTTTCAGGAAAGAAAGGCGTGATCACGGCTTAACTGTTGTAATAGACAGCAGGAGGCAGCAGCCTGTTCCAGCTCTGTTGTCATCTCTGTCTGAATTGCAGGTGAGCCCGCAGTGGAAAACACGTAATTACCCTCCAACACACACTCAAAGAGTTTTCAGGCCCTGCTAAATCTCCGTTGTCTTCTGAACTGTATTGCTATGTCTCAAGGTGATAACACTATGGCATTCCTTACACATATCTTATTGTTCTACCTCTCAGTCTCTGACTCAGTTTGTTTTTTAAAAGTAACACACCTTTAAATTCGTATTGACTGCAGTTCCAAGACATGTTTCTTAAGAAAAGGCTGGCCTCAGGGCTCTAGTCGAGAAGCCTGTGCTTACTTGTCTGTTTTTAACCGCACACTGGGAGCGGGCCGGCTGCAGCCGACTTACAAGAGACATATCATCATGCTATGATGATGAGTTTTCTTACTGATGTCGGGATGATAATCTCGTAAACCACAACACATGCACTGTAAGTCAGTTTAGCTGTAAGTCAGTTTAGCTGTACAAATTCTTTATCTTATTCACTTATGCAAATGTTTGTGCATGTTTTTCTCAGGTGTTAGCACCAAATGCACTTTACACTGTTCTCTTCCTGGTGGACAAGGAGACCGCAGCCAAATCTGAGAGAGACATCGATGTACAGGTAGATAAAGACTCTCATCATCAGATTGATGAGAGGTATTTCTATTAAGTGATGTATTTAGATCTGATAAGGGATTTGCAATAATTAAATTAGTTGTTACTCGATTGAGACTTGATGAATTCCTATCTAATGTTGTCGCTGTAGGCTGTGATGAAACAGATTATCAAACTGAGTGCGTGTTCGTGCTTTTCTTGCCACAGACTGAAACAATGTCGTCTCTAAAAGCCCTGCTGAAGCACATCGACCACACCCAGCTCACACGAGACATGGAGGGCACCTTCCAATACGACCACAAGCACTGGATCCACTTCAGACAGGTGGGTGTGACGGAGGTGGCTGGGCGTTTTAAACATATCTGTAAACTTACTCAAGAGCTTGGTGAGCGTGGATGTACCTTTCGAAAAAAAGAAAAGAAAATTCAGTTGTTGGGTGTTTGTTGTTCCTAAGAAAAAAATTTAAATTATAATACTTGTGTTTTGCCAAAAGTTATGTGTAGTGACAAGAAATGGCTTCTCTGGGCCAGCTTTGGCCATTCTTGAATTGATCCCTTGCATTTCAGGCAGGGACGAGGACCAATCTTTGACTTTTCTCCAAAACATCCTGTCAATTTTAAGAATGGTGACGGGCTCCAGTCATTTATGATGTTTTGACACTGCTAGTGCTAATAATCTCCCTCAATCTCTTTCTCTCTATCTCTCTCACAGAAAATTGACCCGTTTGCCAGCAGTTGTAGCGCATCTATCTCCTCCCTCCAGGAGTCTATCAGCACACTGAGCGGCAGCGGCAACCTGAAGACCTCGAAGGTCAGACCCGACCCCCCCGCGGACACTCTTTCCTACTGATTTATGTGTCTCCACTGATTCACAATAGCTCTCTGCCGGCCTCTGGCCTCTTAACTGGAGTAAACAGTTCAGGAGTTTGTTTTATGGTTACCTTCCATGATCTTTGTGCTTTTCTTTTGAGTTTTAAATGAAGCAGGTATTTCACTTCATTCGTTTTTACATCCTTTCTTCATTTGATTTTGTTCACCACTGTGCATGTTTGATTCAGGAGGTGTCTGAGGTATTGGAACAGCAGAGGCATCTCATGAAGTGCGTGTTAGAGGACACCCGTCTAAACAGACTGCGTCTCGAAGGAGGAACTGTCCTCGCCCGCATCAGGAAGGAAGAGGCCTGTGAGAATGAAAACTACAGGTACTGAAGAAAAAAAGGGTTAGACTCTCAACCACACGAGCCAACATGAGTGAAACCTGTGGTGATAATAAAACAGACTTTTCATAACCCGCTCTGTCCTGTTATTGTTTTCTTTGTGCATTTAGAGATGCTGTCGACATGTTGAATGCACTGTACAACCAAGTAGACGAAGAAGTCCATAAGCTTGTGATCCTCTCAAACAAGTCTCAGAAACAGTTGGAGAGCCTGCTGGAGGTGTGCTCGTTTGAGGAGCAAACCCAACAGGTGAGCTTCAACTATTTCACTCTTGACATTGTTATCTGTGCTGCAGTTTTTCTCGTTCAACAATCGGGATATTCTTGTTCTCTTTCCAGATCAAACTGTGGTTCAGCGTCGAAGGAGAGAAGCAGCTCACACCGTTGGAATCGCTAACGCTGTCTGTGGCCAAAGTTAAGGAGATGCGAGAGAGCTTGGGCCAGTTTCTTGAGGAGTCAGTGGTAAATATGGACACACTTTTTAAATACATTCCTCGTTGGACCACCTCCTTTGTGTAATTTTGGGAAGACAATCCGTGCTAAATTGATCAGTTTTGTCCGTTTCCTGACAGCACCAGCAAAGACACGGCCTGCAGCTGGTGAAAGAGTCTCCAGAGTCCCTTCCAGGTTCGGTTCTCCTTGACTTTAAGCAACATCTGGGCTCCATCTTAAGCAGAGTGGAGAGGAGGAAGACCCAGCTTGACATCCTAACCAACCTGTATGAATTCTATGACTCAGTAAGTATTTAAACCTAATGTGGATATGCTGTCAGAAGTTATGAGCATTTAAGGTTAGCATATACTTAAAATCTTAAAATCTCCTTTACATCTGAAACCTATGCCAGGCATTTTTCAGGATTAACCACGCTGCGTCTCTTAACTATATTATAAAGATTAAACACTCTTTCAAATCTGTAGGCAAACCAGTGGATGGAGCACTGCCAGGATTATTTTGGCCACCTGAGTCCAGACACTTCAGCTGTTGGACTTTTGCCATCTGTGGTGCAGATCCTCCAGGATTACTACACCGAGGCCTCCAAGTTCTCCGTGGACAACTTCAGCACTCTCAACAACATGGTGCTCTCCCTGGAGAGTCCTCAGCAGCTGCAGCAGTGGAACACCGTGTGGCACAAATGCCAGCGGACCAAACAGCAGTTGGAAGAGACTTTGGCCAGAGCCATGACAGCAGCCCCTAACTCCACGGCTGATGACACGGCGGCTTCTTTAAAGACTGCAGAAAGCCAGACCGCCACTCCAGAACAGCATGGAGCGAAACCGCGTGTGCTGTTACCTGCGATAATTACACCATTAACTTTTGAGGACAACAAGCCTCACTCTGCTGGGCCTTTCTCCAAGAGCCCAACCAGTTCAATCTCCTCTTCCTCACACTTCACCTTTCCCCCCGAATGCGACAGCAAACTGAGGCAGAGTCCATCCATGTTTGAGGACACAGACAGCGACTGCACCATCGACTCGACCATCTCATGCCACTCGGAGCCCGTCTACTCCGGTGCAGCCCGCCTCCGCAAGCAGCCAATGAAGAAGATCATGAAGAAGACCATGAGCTATGAGCTGAGCCCGAGGGACAGTGGTCACTCAGACGTCAGCCACATTAATGGCTACACGGGTGTGTACATCAAGGGCTTGGAGGTGGCTAATAACGTGTCTGCAGAGAAGAAGCTGCAGAGACCTGACTTAATGAGCCCTGCATTAGGACGCAGCCGCAGCATGTCTACGCCCTCCAGGATCAACAACAGACGCAGTGACGGAGAGGGCAAGAAACAGAGCAGGTGAGGAAATGAACCACTGATACTAAACAAGACCTGGGATGTTGCTTTACACATATTAAAAAGTGTATATAATTTATGAAGAGAGCGTGGACAGAATACCAGAAAAAACAAATACTATGAAATCATTTTTGGGTTTATTATCTAAAGTTTAGTATTGTATTAATCATTTTACCAGTGCATCATGAGTACTCTTACAGCTTATCGTGTCTTTTTGTTGTCCAGTAAAGTACAGCACATAATGGATGAGATGATCTCCACAGAGAGGGAGTACGTTCGCTCTCTCAGCTACATCATTGAGCACTATTTCGCCGAGATGGAGCGCCTGGACTTGCCACAGGACCTGCGGGGGAAGCGCAGCATCATTTTCGGGAATGTTGAGAAACTGTGGGACTTCCACAGTCAGTACTTCCTGAAAGAGCTGGAGTCATGCGCCCACTCCCCGCTGTCCATCAGTAGCTGTTTTCTTAGACACGTGAGTCCAGACAGTCAGTAAGTCAGTCAGAGTGTCCCGAGGCGGCACGCGGGCAGCCTAAACACAGCACTTAGGTCTAGTGGCTCCCAACAGCAGGGACTGTAATGATGTGTTGACCTGTAGTTACTGACGTTTTTCAAAACAACGAAATGCAAAGTGTCAGGGTTTCACTGTCACACTGTTGTTGTTCCAATACCCATATAGTCACTCATCAGCAGCATAATGAACCCATGAAATGATTGTGTTTTGCAAAGCATACTGAAATGCTTACTTCTTACTGTAGTCAGTGTCGTAACTTGTTCATCTTGTGTGCAGGAGGATCAGTTTGGAATGTATGCCCTGTACAGCAAGAATAAGCCCCAGTCCGACGCTCTGCTCAGCAGCCATGGGAACGAATTCTTTAAGGTGCGTCTGGAAACTCACCATAACATTCCTCATAGAGTGGCAGGTCACATGGCATTGAATGTTGGTTGTACACTAAATAAATGTAAACATATTAGATTCTGAGCAATAGCTAATCACAGATAAATTAGTATCGGAATATATTACTGGGCTGAATTATAATGACATGATATTAAAAATTCTCAACACGAGGTCCAACTTCCATGATTTTGAGTGTTTTGTTCACATCTCATGGCCTTCGTCAGCAGGGGGAGCTGCTCAGTTTTCATGGAGATGATAGGCGTGACCGATGTTTGACTTAATGTAGATACAATGTCAGTGTTTGCCCACCAGTGAGCACTGAAACGTTTATTTTTTCTAATGTAAACTGTGCCACACAGTTCAAGTTTTCGACACATTTATTTAATAATCATGTTTAAAGGATTCTTTGTTTACTAGTTTATGTTGAAAAATTAATATTGGCTGAAATGTTGCTTTTTAAAACTCGAATTTTAAACATGGGCCAAAAAAATGTAGCATTGATTATAATCTAATTAATACATGTCCAACAATCAACATGGCTGCATTAAATCAACATCAATTAGCTAAAGGCTAATAAACAGAATTGACATTTGTTCGACTCACTCACAACATTTGCATCCCTATATTCAAAAGACACATTACACAATAATAATCCCCGCTGTGTCTCTCCCCAGAATAAGCAGATGGAGCTCGAAGACAAGATGGACTTGGCGTCCTACTTGCTGAAGCCCATCCAGAGGATGAGTAAATATGCGCTGTTGCTGAAAGACCTGATCAAGGAGTGCAGTCAGTCCCAGGAGCAGGAGCTGAGCGACCTCCGCACTGCAGAGGAGATGGTCAAGTTTCAGCTTCGCCATGGCAATGACCTGCTGGCTATGGATGCCATTCGGGCCTGTGATGTAAGAAGAAATACATGAGCCCAGAGCCATGTGCTGCTGTGATGAATATTTTGATGTCAGCATGAAAACCAAATGCTACCTAACATTATTTTCTGGCAAGACATTAAACTATTTTGGAATTTGAGGTCATCTTGTTATGTATACAGCAGATTGGGGTCAGAGTCCCACCAGGAATTGTATTGTTCTCTCTGACGCATGTGAACGGCCATGTTTCCTCTCCAGGTGAACCTAAAAGAGCAGGGTCATCTCCGCTGCCAGGATGAATTCATAGTCTGGTGCGGACGGAGGAAATACCTCCGCCACGTCTTCTTGTTTGAAGACCTCATCCTCTTCAGCAAGACCAAGAAGATAGAAGGAGGATATGACTTTTACATCTATAAACAGTCCTTCAAAGTAAGAGTTTATTGTTTGAGGATCACTTTTGGTCCCTTGAATAAGGATGGTTGAGTTAATGTTTCTTTTCCATTCTGTTCTATTTAGACAGCAGAAATAGGTATGACTGAAAATGTCGGCGACAGCGGCCTACGCTTTGAGATTTGGTTCCGTCGGAGGAAGTCACAGGACACGTTTATACTCCAAGCCAGCTCCGCAGAGGTCAAGGCTGTGTGGACAGCCATCATAGGGAAGATTCTGTGGAGACAGGCGCTCAGAAACAGAGGTGTATTTAATTGTGATTTTGATCTGAATATATATGTATATGTGACATTCAGGCCCTTTATCCCATGTAAGACTAAGGTTTTGTCATTAAAGATTTCCTTTTCTGGATTCCAGAGTTGCGCATGCAGGAGATGGTGTCCATGGGGATTGGAAGCAAGCCTTTTATGGACATTAAGCCAAGTGATGCAGCTATCAGTGACAGAGCCATTGACTATATCATGAAGGGGACAGGTGAGCTGTCCTTGTACACTTCATGTATTTGAGCCTCAGTATACTTTTATTATTCTTATCCCTTTTTCTCCTTCTCTACAGTTTGTTGCTTCTTCATGATTCACGTTGTAATTATGCACAAAATTGGCTGAAACCACAAAAACTTGGCTCTTGCGTTCAAGTGTTTTAATGCCAGTAGTATAATGACAGTTTTGTGAAGTTAACCCACCAGCTGTAATCTTAAACATACTGATTTGAAGTCATTACAACCGCAGTAAGCTATTTTACATTACCCCTCTTTCATGGCTCACCGGAGATGCTGATTCATGCCTCAATTATCATCATTAACAACCACAGGAATGTTCAAACATTCTTGTCACTTTTCATCCCTCCCATGATCTCACAGCTCACTGTGTTTGTCTCTGCCGACAGAGGCTAGGACCAGGGCGTCCATTGCGGTGTCTTCGTTTGATCACACCACTTCGTTCAAGAGACCTCACTCCACAATCTCCAACAGCAGCACCTCCTCCTCCAGCAGCCAGTCCTCCTCCTCCCTGCTGGGCTCGCTCAATCTTCACCTTTACTCCTCACCCTCTCACCCGCACACACATCCATACCTAGTGACCAGTGTTCCCTCCTTTGCCCAGTGGCCCTATGACTGCATAGAGGAAGATGAGCTGGAGCAGGACACCGGGAGCCAGCCCTCCATGAGTGAGTGGCTACTATATCTTCTGTAGAACCCAAGGCAATTTTTAAATTGCATAAAAATACATAAAAGACTGTTTAAATTCCTTGAACTCTTGCCTCAATAGGACATTAATGGAGTCATTTGTTGCTTTATTCAGTATTACAGTATTGATGTAACTTTCTCTTTGTGTTGCAGTCACTGAGAGCTCAGAGACGTCCTCCCAGTGTACCTCCAGTGACAGTGTAACAGGCCTGAGTACCCTCACTATACCCGGGCACGCCAGCATCGTCATGGACTCCTACAACAACGAGTCTCCTACTTTCCTGTGCTCCTCCCCGACTTCCTCCTCCATCGCATCTCCTTCGATATTCCAGAAAGAGGAAGAGCTCCAACCCCAGGGCACCAAGTTCATCACAGCAGTGAGTGCTTGATTATCTTCCTTGTTATCTGTTTGTACTAAGATTAACTAAAGTCACACCTCTGCTAACATCACGTTGTTTCATGAGAGTGTATAATGAGAAGTACAGCTCAGATAAACCACAACTGGGGTGACACCCATTTATATTTCGTTGCTCCCTCTCAAGTCAAGTAAATGTATTATTTATTTAAGGTCTATATAGAGGTGTGAACACTTCATCCCAGAACATTTGCATATTTTTTGGTTCAGGGAAAGTACTTCATTAACTACATGAAGTACTTACAAGACGTCTTTCTTTAAAAGATACTCAGTTGGTTTCAATCTGCAGCCTCACCACTAGATGGTGCCACATCCTACATGCTAGACCTTTAACTCTTCCCCAAATTTACTCCATAATATTATATATTTTTTACTATTGATCTTGTGAGTCACCTTAAGCCCAGCTGTGAACTACTAGTATGGATAATAATTCAGCCCAAAATGTACTGTATTCCCACTGGTACATGATAAAATGCATTCAAGTCTGGGGCCTTTGGTATATTTTATCTCGTTTAAATACATACATTTATATATTTTTATTCATTGTACTTCTTTATTCTCTTTGGAGTTAAATTGAAGCTGCATATCATCATATTGTTCTGAGGTGCTCTTGCTTTCTAAATGTAGTTTTACTTTTACGCAACAAAAGTGAGGTTTGAAAGGGCGATTAGAAAACAATTTAACACCATGTTGATTATTTGCTTAAAGATGCCTAAAGCCAGGAACATGGCTGGTTTTAAATTCTGATTATAACGTTAATTTGGCTATGATTTTAAACAATCCTGTAATTGGATATATAAAGAGCTTCAGACCACTCAAAGCAGTTGCAATTATATTGAACACCACAAACGAACCAGACCAGAGTCCGCTTGGAAGTGGGCCGAGACCCACCTTTTCAGGCGGGTTCAGTTGTTGGCCCGCACCAGGATTCAATTGACAGCTTTCACACCAGCCCAAACCAGAACCAGACTATCTGACGAAACGCTCCAGGGTTCAGTTAAAATGGACCAAACAGGTTACGTGTGAAAGGGATCTACGTGGAAGAGAATATTTGAAGCTTCAGTTTCACTCACCACCTTTTTGCTGTTTTGTTTTTACCAGAGCAAGGCCTCTCATATAGCAGTAGGCCTCTCTACTGTGGTCTGAGTCAGAGCTGAGGGATTTTAGCTCAGTAAGTAACCATTGTCACCAGAGCGGATATGTGTTGTTCACTTCACAGACTCATTAACAACTGTGAAGAACCCGACTGACTACTAATCTGTGTGAAAATGTGCGTTTGGTGCCTCTGTTGTGTGCTGCATGGCAGTGTGTTCTGCTGGGTTAGGGGGCTCTCCTCCTTATGGGTCGTTTGTTTTCTAAACTTCTGGCTCCCGTTCATGTTTCCCTCTTATTTTCCTCCGTGCATCCGTTTGACATGAGGGTGAAATTTGTGTTTTCAAGAGTTTCGTGTATGTTTGAACACACGCACGCAAGCAACCTTTGTTTTGGGGCTTTGGAATGCATTCATGATTTTTTGTTTTGTTTTTGTTGATGCCTGCGTTTTATGTTTTTAACAAACTGTTTAACTTGTTATTTTTATTTGTCTCTTATTTTTCAAATCAGCTTTTACAGGATTTATTTATTTATTGTAAAACCACAATACAATACCAGATTATATGCATCAAATATTTCAATGCAAATGGCAGCATAAAAACAGGTGACCTGGAGGTTTTAGGAAATGGACTGAGCCAAATGAGAACCGCCTCGCTGTAATGTCATTTAGGCTAATTTAATTTTTGTGGAATAAGTAAGAACTTCAGTGTTGCTCTTTGTTGTAGCACCTAAATGGCAGTAAAACACTCACAATCTATACTTTAAAAAAAAGGCTCCCCCTGTTTAGATATTGCTTTAAATGTATGTGCTCAACTTTTAATTTTTTAGTAGGAAACAAAAAACACTCTTAGATACATAATGTGTCCGTTAAAATGTTGTCATCAAATAGAGTAAAGAAACAAACGTCTGTTTGCTGCTTTACATGTTTTGATAAAGGTTAAATGTTTTTTTAAATTTTTAATACTTTCAAATATGCTTCCATGAATTCTCCGCTGTTGCACATTTTAGTCTTACTTTTTTTATGAAACATTCTTTGTTTGTTTTTCAAGCTCTAGTCAGTGGTAGATTCATTCTTAGTGTATTTTCCTTTGTAAAGCACTGTAATCTAGTTAAAACATTTAGCAGAAAGTAATACAATTTTACACATTTTAAATTAGTATGAAAGATGAATACAATTTTTGACAATAACATTGCTTTAGCACTTCACGAAAATATATTGTGTTCCCCTTTACTTTGATTGTGCTGCCAGAGTAAAGCATCTAAAGAAAATATTATCTGAAAATAAGTTTGATAATAATGTTGAAAATGGCTTAAAAAACTGAAATTGGCTGAGTTACATGTTCAATTTTCCACAACTCATTTTATCTCCAAAAAACCGTACGAGTTACATTTTGCTCAAAAGCAACACTTTTGTTATTACTGACAGTTTTACAGATTTAGATTTACTAAAATGTGTTTAAAGGAGTTTCAACAGGCCCTTTTGTTGACTGACATTCTTAATATTGCATGTTGACCAAAAAAAAATAACTTGAGTGCAAAAAGACGTTTTTCTAAATCCCCTTTCTCGTGTGTTCCTTCTGTCTTCATAGCTGTGAAGTCCTGAAGCTGAATGATGCAACAACAGTAGTTTGTATATCAGGACAAGGAGATGAAAATAAGAGGAGTCCAGCTTCGCAGCACTAAGACTTTAATGGATGAACCGCAACTATTGTTTGACATTTCATTATGATACTGTAAATTGGAAATTGACACATACTTTACACTGCCATGATGGTACGTCAGTGGTCTGTACATTTGTTTTAATGAGCTAGATATGACTCTGTGTTTATACTGTAGATGAGGTTTTTTTTTTTTTAAATGTATTTTACATACAAACAAAAAATAGCAGGCAGATCTATCCAGACAATATCTTTCTTTTGTTGCCAGTCTTCTGTTATGACAACTTTGTACAGGTGATTAAAATGTTTAAAACATGTTGTAATCATTTCTTTGCCTTTTTTACTTGAAATTAAGCATTTCCACCAGTGGCTAATGCCTATAACGCACAGATCCTTCATAGTTCTGCAAAGCGTTCTTTGTGTGAAAGAAACTGGAAGTGTGAGTTTATCTGAAAACACATTGCAGATATTTCCACTGTTAACAGAGAAGTGTCAAACCACAGACACCCTCGCATATAGATCGACAAAGCAACACGATGAGGCCCACTACTACCGGTACTAAGAGACGCAGAGGTTGAAGAGTGGTTTTTCCTTCACATGAGAGAAGCTGACATTCATTTACCACAAGTCTTGTGTTCTTAGTCCGAGTCAAACATCAGACGCAGACCACGGGCAGGGGTTCAGCAGGGGTTTCAGCTCCAATATAGGCAATTGAGACAGAGCAGAAAGCCACCCGAAAAAAAAACTAAACATCTGCTAAGACAGTCGCCTAACTTCTTTTACACACTAATATATAGCCCCCTGGTAATTTATATACAGACAGTTAATTTGAAGTATTCAATTCTCAAATGTCTTCTTCGTTAGGTTGATCATGGTGATTTGGTGCGTTTCTCTTTAGTGAACCAGAAGCAAAGGATTGCAGAGAGAAAGACCTCGAGTCCCAACACACAAAGTTCCAGCACCTCTACCTGTCAGAAACACAAACATGATCAAGTATGCATTCGTTTTATATGAGCAAATATATGTAATATCTATTGTTAAGTAAGCAGTTTGAAGTGTGTAATTGTGTCATACTCGTCACATGGTCTTACCCTCAAATGTTGATCATTTTCGGGACTCCAGTGAGCCAGGTCAACACTTATCAGACAAGCCGCAACTACAGCTACAATAATACAGCCGCAGTTGACCATGAGGGACACCTGGAACATTAGCCATACGTTATCTTTTATTTTTTATTAATGACCTAATTGTTGTAAATTGTTTGGATTGAGTTGTACTTACAGGTAGCAACTCTGGATATTTGAACAACAGGTTGGAAACAACTCCAGCAATGAAGAACTGCAGAGGAAAAAAAATGCAAAGTCACTATATTGAAGACAAGTTAACATTTGATCATTTGTTTTAACAAATTGGAGAGGACCTCATAGTTTTACTATTTGTTTTTTTTAACATAAGCAATTTGAGCAGAGACTTACAAGTGCTCCGGTCAGGTGGGACAGTCTGAACAGTGTGAAAAGGGATTGTTGCATCTCCTGGGTTACTGCAAAAAGTATTCCCACTCCAACACTGAGGACACCGCTCACCATCTGCAGAGACTGACCGAGGCACAGAGACATTGAATTCATGACAT
This sequence comes from Anarhichas minor, assembly GCF_050575085.1. NCBI lineage: Eukaryota > Metazoa > Chordata > Actinopteri > Perciformes > Anarhichadidae > Anarhichas > Anarhichas minor. Next base: position 2,673,262 of record NW_027466487.1, on the reverse strand, counting down.
CTTATATGTTCGTATGTCACATGCATCATAATTGCCAACATTTTTGTAACATTTATACAGAAAAAAAAACTGAATCTTGTTGCCCAAATGTGATGAATTTTCATCCAAATCATGATAATAGATAAGCATAAGTTAACGCGTTAATTTCGCGTTAACGCATTCATTAATTAACGCCGACAATTATTTTGTTAACGCATTTTTTTAATTTATTATAATTTTTATTTTTTTTTTAATTGAAAGACAAGAGACAATACATATACATAACAACAAGAGGATGACAAGAACAGTGGGATAAAAGCCAGCAAACATCCTATAGTCAGTCATTTTAGTGCACCTATATGCTGAAATTCATTTAAACAGCACAGATCGGGAGCGAGCGAAGGACTTTGAAAGTTAGCGGAAAGATTAACGTGAGACAACATCCGGTTTCTTCAGACGAACATCCGGTTTTCAGAATAAGATGCCAACAAAGTATGAATTATATTCACATTAAGTATAAAACATGCTACCTGCATCTCGTGAAATAAATGTTATTGCCCTTTTGTTCATATAGCAGTACTTTTTAAATAAAAGTGCGCAATACACTACTTTTGAATTCATTATTGAACTTTGCCATAACAATGCGATTAATCGCAAAAAATCCATACGATTAATCGCGATTAAATATTTTAATCGTTGCCCAGCACTACATATAACACAACAGGGATTTTACCTTTGATAATATTGTGCACATATTCACAGTGTTACAAAGACAGGATTTTGTGAGCGTTTGCGCTTAAGAGGTAGAATACCACAAAACCCTCAACCAAGTATTTCCTGTTGCTGCTGTCCAAAGCGGCACAATGAGTACAAGTCATTTTTGACATCCTCCTTTACTGCACCTCTAATGTTTTTGTGATGTCTTGCATAAACTGTGTTGTAAATATGTTAAGATGTGAAATCACATAGGAAGGAATGAGTAAAACAGTGTGAACACTAATGCATGGACTTTGCAAAGTAAAATTTTATAATACACGGTAGTTAAAATCCTCCATCTTACTTCCTTTTATTCTATGGCTACACACAATATGGTTGCAACTTACTCACGCTAAATAAAAAGCTTCTACTGGAAAGACTGATTGGTTACAATCATATTATCACATGAAGCTTATCCTATTCCATATATTCCATTTGGATTAGACACTTTTAGAGAAAGCAGTTTGCAGTGTTATATTCTAGTATATTGTTATTTTATTCATGCAGACTGACAGCAGCTCAGGTACCATGTTGTCCATGTCTCAGGGTTGGTAGTTCAATCCCCGCCTGCCCCTGATAAGCAAGTCAGCTCCATTAGCAATGTGTGTTTGTGTGTATGTAATGTCTTCTCCATTCAAACAAACATATTACACATATCTACAGGGATCATATACATTTTGAGACTAAAACAAGGGGATCTCAAACCCCAACTCAGTGCAATCTATGAAGTACCATGATTCTCTCAATAATAGAGCACAGTTAGTGTACAACACCAACACCCCTGTGACACAATGTTAATAATACTTCAACAATAGGACCTTATATGAGGGTTTGTATATTGGCATGACATCCTGAGCAGTTTTGCCACTCACCCCCAACACAGCAGGTTGTTTCTGCAGCAAGTCATGCAGCGGCCCTTTGTAGTCTGGCATGAGCTCTAAAGCCATGTAATGTCGCATCATAGGCGGCTCTCTCTGCCTGGCTCTCCATGGCGCCTGATCAGCTCCATGGATGTCCATGTCGACATCGGCACAGGCCATGCTGTTTCTCTGACCTGGAGGGATGATGGTTTTTAGTGCATCGTATTTGTTCTTTAATTTGTACTGTGATTCCTGTCCTGAGTGACCAGAAAGGTAGAAACACCAATGCAATGCCATACAACAGTCCTGTAATACATTTTTCGAAAATTAAGATATGCTGACAAAATGAGGTGATGATTCACATTTTTGAGACACTTGTTGATGGGTTGTTGGATTACTTTATATTTCAATTATTTTCTTCCTTTAAGGCCGATGAGATATGAGAGATATATTTCAGTATATCACCACAAAGTACAGCTTTGAAAATAATCATGGAACTAAATAAACACCAAAACAATTAAAGGAGTAGTGTCAATAAAATCTAAACACAAAGACGCAAATAACATTCACAAAAAACTTTCTATCTACTTACAAGTAGAATTTTAGTTGCTCGCAAATTCATATGTCATATTGCAAATATATACAACAAAGCTTTTTTTCAGTGCAATTCAATGAATAGCTTACCTCGTTTGACTTGAGAAGTATATATTTCGCACTCTGTATTCGCCTCAAACAAGTGCCTCACTCTTGAGGCAAGATTTTCACTTCCCTGCAAATACATTGAAAGATGAGGTCACCTCATATCTTAACTTCCTCACTCTGCCAGTGGTTTCTACAATATCATCATCTTAAACCCTCAGTGCTATAAGTTCTATGTCACGGTACAGCATTTCTGACTTGACAAATACACTTTTCTTCATATTTATGAAAATAAATAAGTTCAAATATCAATATTTAAATGTTTGCCAAAACATTCTGCACAAAAGCATTTTGTGGGTATATGTGTCTTTGTGTGTGCGTGAGAGAAAGAGAAGTGTGTGTGTGTGTGTGGGGGGGGGGGGGGGGGGGGCAAAGACACAAAGGCAATTGGTGTGCCAGGTCATTTCCTTCTCAAGCTCATTTTGACAAAGCAGGGAATTTCAGGTCTGAATCAAGATACGAGAAGGAAAAAAAGGTACGTTACTGAAAATTTCAACAGCAGATCGTCACAGTGATAAAAACTGCTTCAACATTCTTTGCCTCAATCGTGCTCACAGGAGAATGAAGAAGACGTTTGCATGCGATGAATCAATGATCATCACCATTCCAATTGGGAGTCTGAGGGTCGCTGGAGAGGGTCAACTGATGCCGGAGACATTTCAGTGCGTGTACAAAGATTCCTACAAGGTCTTTGCTATCAGAGGGAAACCTAAACCTCTTGGAGTGAGTTGAATTGTTTCTTACACAAGAAGAGTCATCATCTTAGAGTATTTCATAGCTTTATACTTGTATGTTTGTCTTCGACTTGCAGCGTTGTAATGCAGTATTTTTCTCTTTTTTTATTAGGCAGCCCAAGCCATCGCTGGTGTGTTCATTATCGTGCTCAGTCTGATCTTTGCTCAGACAGAAGACTTCACCAGGTTCTACACTCTACCCAGTGTTCTGGTAAATACTACTGCAAAATTACAAATTGAATCAACTCCCAGAGTTAAGTTACCACTCCAGATAACTAGTGAAAATACAATTAGAAACCAATTTTATAGACATCCGCATTGTTTTTTACTTAACAGGGAACTGTATAGATATGCGTCTGTTCTTCTACTTCCCTTTGCTTCTGTGACATTTCAATTTCCCTGCATGGGGTCTAAAACATTGATCTTATCTTGTATTCTTTTGATACTAATTTCCACGTTTTATCAATATCTTAGTTTGTGGTCTGTGGCATCCTCTCCTATGCAGCTGGCCAGGCTCCAAACATGCACGTGGTAAGTTAAAAATGAAGTTTTTGTTGACAAGTGAAGAATCCTCTACAATATGTGAATAAGAGGTGATTTAAAAAAAATAATGGCATGTGCTGAATGGATAGTATTATTCTGGATACAGTAGTATAATATTTGTAATGTATCCAATAGTTGTTTTTTGATGCTGTGTTTGTGACCAAATTTTTGTCCAAATTTAGATTGTGATTTAGACACATTAATCCAAACCAAAACTCTTATATCCTAAAAACGAAATAAAGCGTTGGAGTGCCTTAAAAACATTGATTCCTCGTGTTTGTAAAAGTGAAGGGCAGGATAACTAAAACATTGGGGCACGGTAAAAAAGGACTTTAAGTGAGTAGTGAAGTTTCAATTATTTTTGCCATTAAATTAGACTCTAGTCTTTGTAAACTTGCACATACAAGTGACTAATTGTTACTAACATATTTGAATTTTAAGAATTTTGTTCTTATGAAATCCAAAAGACACAACATCATCACAGCTTGTCTGATCCTGTTTTTGTTTTTTTAACCTAATGATTTTCAGTAACGCCTGCAATGTTCATGCCTCTTTCACCTTCCAGACAAAGCTGTCATTCTCTCTGAACATCGTCAGCTTCTTCTGGTCAATTGCAGCAGTTAGTCTCTGCTTGATCAAGTTTCATGTTGTGCCAGAAGAGAGCTCAGACAAGGTATAAGGAAAACAGCATTTATCCTCTCTTAAGTAACCTCTGTTGCTCTCTGAAACACAAAGCAAAGTGTATTTATTCCACCTCTGTCTCAACTTTTAAAGATCCATGACGGAATCAAGGGACTGATTATGACTCTGCTGGTTGTTGAACAGTTAATCGCCCTTTCCTTGATCTACTGGTTGAGCAAAGCTGTATGCAGACAACATTTCAACACTTTGGTATGTCATTTTTACACACATAGCAACTGCATAAACTGTAAGAGGAATAAGATCATTCATAACTAATAGTAGTAATTCTTTATCTGCAGCCCATCATACTGCTGAAACATGGAGACTGAGGCTGGATGAAGCTCAACAAGCCAACAAGCAACCACTTATTGATGGTACTTTTAAATCCTCATTGTATCAAAAGTGCATAGCAGCCAATCAGTGTCATATACCCGTCAATGTTCAACATACAAAGAATGTGACATTAGCTATTGTTCTCCTTTCAGAAGTAGCTAAAAATGTGCATGCATGTGAAAGAGCCGCCTCTTGGATATAGATTACCCTTTATTTTGTTTGTGTAAATCTAGCTGTTTGAATTGCATTCTTTAATACTTGTACAACAGAATCGCCAACAATGACAACAAATTCCAGTTTAAAATGACCGTTTATTTCTAAATTGGAAAACATTGTATTGTCTCAACCTCTGGAAGTTCAGGAAATATTCTAAAACTTCTTGTTTTAGTGTTTTTTCGGTTCCCTGTGAATTACATTGTAACTTTGTTTTGGACAAATAAAAATAAATATGTAGTTTGTTTTCGTCTTCTTTGTCTTCTTGTGGACCTACTAAACATTTTCCTACTTTGGACAAAACCAGATATACAGCTAAAAAAATAATTACTGGTTTTAAGATTAGCAAATTATGCAAATTATCCCCAAAGTAGTATATCTACATTTGTTGTCAGAAAAGTAATATAACACATTTTGTTGTGATGCATTTGTTAGAAACTGCAAATAAAACGTTCCACGTATTCATAAGAGAGCGTACAATAATCAAGTGGAGAACATAGTGCATAAACCCAGAGAGAAAAAGAGAATTCTTAATCTGTGTTTTACAACCAAAAAATGAATAATTGCCATGAAAACCTTAACTTTATCTTTGCCGATAATTTTAAAAATGTTACTAGAGTACCATCCAATAACCTAATTAGTACTCTAGTACAACACATGCTTTTTGCAACCTTATTTCTCATCATTCTTGTTGTGGATTATGAATAGATGACCGATGGGGAGATTATGTGTAAAATCACTTTTCAAATCCCTTTGCACTTGTTTCCTAAACCATCACAATTAACTTTAACGGTAAATCTTTGGACAAATGAGTGCCCATTTCGGTTCTTGCTGCTGGTAATGAAAAAACGATTGTAACCCCCTGCTGGGAGCGGAGGATGTGTTTTGGTTTCAGTGACATGTGGAGCCAGGAGCGGCCACGTGGGGGCGATATACACACACACACACACAAAGGTGTAAAGTAAAGTCACCTTGCGGTACAGTATGTATTCACGGAAACACATTCATTTGACATTCAAATAACTGTACTGTAGTAACTCTGTTCTAGTTAATAAAACATGTAGGGTTACAACTTTTTTTGAAATACCAAATCACGAGATCACAGATCAAGATGAGTGATTATGTGGTTTGGTGGATTTAGAAGTCAACATCTGTACTTTGTCATGCTTCAAAGTCCTTGCAATGGAGGTCACGCTAAAAACAATCAGTACATGAGGAAGGACGGCATGTGAACTCTTCCGCTATTTGGGGCACTCCCTACAAAAATGCACACCAATCACAATCAAAAGTGAATACTTTCTCTAAAACCGTCTTCCCCTCTTTTAACTCCTCTGTTGCTCATTCTGCCTTTGCTGTTTAATCATATTTGTACTTTGCCGGTTTGCTACGTAATCCTGTGTATTTACTTTAACCGTTTCCTCTCTGTCCGTAGTAACAGTTTGTGGTGGGTCGCTTTCTCATGTTACTGTGAGGTACTGCCCCGCTGCTGCCTGCTGCGCTGCCTCCTGGTATGGCGTATGTGTACAGCAAGTCCCACACCTTGAGCAAGGATGATGTGAACTACAGAATGCATTTCCGAATGATAAACGAGCAGCAGGTTGAGGATATCACCATAGAGTTCTTCTACAGGCCGCACACGATAACGCTGCTGACATGCACGGTGCTGAGTTTGATGTATTTCGCGTTCGCGAGGTAAGTCGTTCACGGCTAGCGTCGGTTAGCTCGCTGGGTTAGCTTAGTTAGCTCGCGCTCGGCTAACGGCAGCAGCGATGCTGTGACGGTGCTAGGTAACACAGGGAGGTTAGCTAGCTTTGGGTTACTCCAAAGCGGATTGCATCACTGAAACACACTTCACAGTGATTATCTGCTTTAAAAAAAACAAAAATCGAATCAAATGCAAACGCTAATGTCTCATTTTTTAAACTTGGAAGATGTGTGAGGCACAGTCACATCACCAGAGACATAAAGCAGAGACTAATGTTGGCTGTTTAACATGTACCATAGTGTCACTGGTGATATTTACTGTTCGTTTGGACAATTTGTGTTTCTGTTTCCTGCCTGCAGAGATGATGGAAATCCCAACAATAATCTCTGGGTGGGGCTCATCCTGGTCATCTCCTTCTTTCTTGTCATCAGTGTTTTGGCATTTCCTAACGGTGAGCAAAACATCACCCTGATGTTATTATTGTAGTATGGCCAAGTGTATCTGCATAGCCATTATTACAGTTAGCCGCAAGCATTATTATTAACTGTGCATACATAGAAGACCGCTCATATGCAAAATGTCTTGGCTTATAGGCGATGTATGTGAAACAACAACACAAAGAAAAACGTGTTTCTGCATAATGAGAAACCTGTGTCCATTCCATCGCGTGCTGTAGATTATATATTTGAAATAGTATCTTCATGTGCCTCACTTTAGGACCATTCACTCGACCGCATCCTGCAATATGGCGAATCGTTTTTGGTGAGTATTGATAAAACTCTCGGAGGGTGAGAACAGTTTTAGTTTGGGCCTCAGATTTCCCTCCCTAATGCCATGTCTCTCTCTGCCGTTAAGGTCTGAGTGTCCTCTACTTCCTGTTCCTGGTGTTAGTCATCTTCCTCAACTGGAGGCAAGTGAAGCAACTAATGTATTGGTTGGACCCGAACCTGCGTTATGCCAAGAGAGAGGCAGACATAATGGTGAGTGATACAAATCATTTTCATATTGATTCGCATGCACCAGTGGCGTTGCCCAGCAGGAGATGATCAATCATTCTAATGAGGCTATCTGTGCTGCTCTCTGCAGGACTATGCTGTGAATTGCCATGTCATCACCTGGGAGAGAATCCTGAGCCATTTTGACATCTTTGCATTTAGCCATTTCTGGGGCTGGGGTATGAAGGCCCTGCTTATTCGAAGCTATGGCCTCTGTTGGACCATCAGTATTACCTGGGAGCTCACTGAGGTAAGGAAGCACAGACCAGATGAGGCTATCGTACACTAAATATCCCGTAACATCACTTTCTCTTTGGCTCCCTCTGTCCCGGTTTTATTCAGTGGAATTGATGGGTTTTAATAACTTAACATAACCCATATTAAATATAATTCTAGACTGAAAAGTTAAGTTTGTAAGACTCTCATCGCCTCCCAATCTCCTGTTCAGCTGTTCTTCATGCATCTGCTGCCTAACTTTGCTGAGTGCTGGTGGGACCAGGTGATTCTGGACATCCTGCTGTGTAATGGAGGAGGCATCTGGCTTGGCATGACTGTCTGTCGCTTTTTGGAGATGAGGACCTACCACTGGGCCAGTATTAAGTATGACCCTACAATCTGGAAATTACCTACAAGTGACAGTTTGTGTTCATCCTTTAGTCTGTTAGATTTGTTATGTTAGTTTTAACTTGTGATAAGGGAAGTGGGGCCGGTATGGAAAGCCCGGTGTATGCATTTTATCAGCCTTAGCTGAGTAATAATAAATCGAATGTATAGGCAGTAATACATTATCATTTTGATTTAAACTGAAATATAAATAGGATGAAATCACAAGCTAAATAATCTTTGTATAGTCCTTTATTTTTTTGCCTTTATGCTTCAATATGTAAGATTATTTTTTTATGTGAGCCCAATGAACATAAAAAAGTGTTAGAATAAATAAAACATGTTAACTCAGATGAGTAAGGGCTACCTAATACATCAAGCAATGAGAAACCCTCTTAAGATGCATAAACGGTTGTTTTGAAATATGATCTTACAAGCTCATCAAGGCAGAGTGGACATGAATGATTAATGTGATGGCATTACTTTCATCCCGCTTTGTCTATTGTGCTGCTAACACGATACTTATTCTGAATCTATCTGCAAGTCTTGGTAATCCTTCTCCCGTGCTTCTCCCTCAGGGACATCCACACCACCACGGGGAAGATCAAGCGAGCCGCGTTACAGTTCACCCCTGCGAGCTGGACCTACGTACGCTGGCTTGACCCAAAGTCTTCCCTGCAGCGAGTGATGGGCGTCTATCTGTTCATGATCATCTGGCAGGTGGGTCACTGAGAAACCCTCTCACGGTGACTAAGTGCTGACTAGTCGGGGATCATCCGGTGTGCTTTGCGTGCTTAGTCCAGGCTAATCTAATTGCCTCCTCTGCTGTTGAAATCTAAAACCCGTCTCACATGGATCCATATAATGCATGAGCAGCTAATCCCGTACGGGCGAAAGATGCGCTAGATTACTTGGGAGCAATTTACGGTGATGAATAAGCAGTGGATGGAGAACTTGAGTAAGCTCCGTTGCGTTCCACTTGAGAGTCAACTGTGGCTGCCAAATTCCTACCCAATGGCAACCATGGTGATGAAAGCTTTCTCCGATCTTTTTTTTTTTTTTGTGTGGTGATGAAACAACATTGTCCTCCCGTCTCCCTCGCTCAGGCAGTTCCCGACTCTCTCGAGGCTTGAACTAGTAATTACCAGTCTTTGAGAATTAGTTGAAGAGATGGGGGTCGTCTCTGCTCTACTCAGCGTGGTGACAGTTTAGCTGCTCTTCACTGGCTTCCACCACAAAGGCTCCAGGCCAAATGAGTGAATAACACGGCAGCAGGCCTCCCTCTCATTATCCAGTACGAGTGTGCGTATGAGAGGGACGAGGGCAGAGTGTCCTCCTAAATGAACTGCTCGCATTGTTGACCATTTGTTAACCCAAGTGTGACTGGCATTGTAGGAGAATCCTTGTTTGTTACCGTCCTGGCTGAACTGGTCGACTTTAACTTCCATGTTCCTGTAACAAGGCACACATTGAGTCTCATTGCCAATAGTTCTTACTCACAGCAGACATTTTGACGAGTTAAACACAAGTGTAATTAAAACATTAATAATGACTGCATTCCTTGTATGTGGGCCAGTTGAAGGGCTCTGCTTTCGTGCACACTGTCTCAATAGCACGACGTATTGGCACATGTAAATTAAGCAGGCATGTCTCTGATATGCCTGTGCTTGTCCTGCGATGACATCAAAATATCTGCTGTTGGAGAGGTTTATGGTCCCTAAAAACAAAAACGTACCTTTATTCTCCAGTTTTAGGATAACAAGAGCAACACCAATGAGCTCATAGTGTGAGAAATAATCTAGAAGTTAGAATATAGGATGTTAAAACATTTGATTGTGTATACAATACAGCGCTTTAATCTACAGGCACCATTTAACAGTTTCATGGAAAATCTGTTGTTAATATTTTTGGTGCCAAGTGTCATAAAGCCTGTAAAAGTACAGGTATAACTAATATAAAATGAACGATAGCAGAGTTCCATTTAGCTGCTTCAGTTTCAGGGTCCTGGTATTGTGCATGGTGGTCATCTCAAACTCGTAGCTTAGGGACAATTGAATAAAACCGAGCCATTGTTAATGTTATGTGCTCTTCCTACTATGACAAGTCAAAATGTCTGCTGGGAGAAAGGCCTTTGAAAGTCCATAAGTAGTAGAATAGTGACAGCTTTTATTGTGTTTGCACTGAACGCTAGCACACTGGATTTGCAGCTTTGAGGGTGTTTAAGGGCATTTACGTCCATGTTTGGTGAACATAGAAACTGTTCATGCGTACATTAATCTTACAACAATACAGCAGCATAAAGCCAAAGCAACCAGTAGGTTATTGGGGCCAAACGGTGCAATGTTCCCGACCGTCTAACACGGTCACCTGACCATAAACCAACTCGCCATGTGTTACCGAACACCAGATCTGAATGCTTTATTTATTCTCAGTGATGTGCTATATTACACATGAAGATCTTTATTCTCTTCTACCCGTTTCCCCTCTTTGTCCACAGCTGACAGAGTTGAACACATTCTTCCTCAAGCACATTTTCATCTTTCCTGCAAGCCATGCTCTTAGCTGGTGTCGGATCCTGTTCGTCGGTATCATCACAGCTCCCACAGTGAGGTAAAAAGACAACTTTATTATTAAGGAAATGAGCCCTAGAAACAGCACATGGTCACATGGTTTTTTTTTCTTCAGTTCCTTGTTTTGACAAAGATTAACGGTTAGGAAAGTAACTGAGTAGAACTGCAGTTAGAATTTTCTAATATTTGCACTGTTTGTTTTTTGCTCCAGGCAGTATTATGCGTACCTCACAGACACACAGTGCAAGAGGGTTGGGACCCAGTGCTGGGTGTTTGGGTAAGTGAAGCCTAAATTGTAGCCCTTACGAAACTAATTTTATTTCTCTCAGGTAAAAGCCACATCAGGGTTTTTTTTTTCCAGTTAAATTGAAAGTTTACTTAAGATCAGAGAATTCATTTGTTGGTGTTTTTCTCTCCTCGTTCACAGGGCAATAGCCTTTCTGGAGGCCTTGGCATGTATTAAGTTTGGACAGGACTTGTTCTCAAAAACGCAGATCCTCTATGTGATCCTCTGGCTGCTGTGTTTGGTAAGATCAGGATCACAGCAAACACACCATCAATTTTCACACATATGTCTTTCAACATAACAAAAGAACCAGTTGAACAGCAAAACCTTCTGTGCTGTAAGTTATTGAGTATGTGTTTTCCATGAATCATTAAGCAGCCTCTGTTATGTGTGATCTGTTTTTAGGCCTTCATTACATTCCTCTGCCTGTTTGGAATGGTGTGGTGTGCTGAAAATTATGGCCCAAGAGAAACGGTATGTCTACAGTGTTTTTTTTGTAAAGTTTGTCATATAGTTCATAACAAAAAGGTAACTAATATTGGTCTCAGTTTAAATCTTGAATCTTGTCAGAGATGCATGTTGTTTAAGTAACCTGTAAACCCTAAGGCAATTGGGGTTTATGCACCTGCACAAGTGTTAAAATATGATCCCCCACCCTTTTGGATATGTTTATGTAAATATGGTTTACATTTTAATGGGAGAGACCATGCAGACGAAGCAGCAGCTAGGAGTATTGGGGAAGCTATGTTTCTGGAGCTGATGCTCCTCATGAAAACAAAACTCGGCCTTCGGGATTAAAGTAAAAAAATTGCCCGGGAAGACTTAAAGAAAGCACTTCCGACATCGACCCCATGACTCCGATATACAGCGGAATACAGAGAGCTTTACCTGTCGATGATCGGCTACATCAGCGTCATGTGAACTCGTTTGGCCAGAGCTTGAATGTAACAGGTGTTGATTTTAATGGAAAAGTCCAGCACCCCAGCTGTAATGCTGCCTGTGAGAAGAACACTCCTTGATATCACTACTCGGTACCTGTTGCATTACTTAAATATGTCACAAGTGAGCTGCACCAATTCTTGACACCTATGTCCGAATGGCGAGAAGCCATTTCTTCAACAGAAAGGCGAAGCCAGCAATGTCGCGTTTTCCATATCTAAAGAATCAGCTGGCGTGCTCTTGAGGACCCTGTGTAAATATAGACTTTCAGACCTTTTCCCCCTTTAAAGGTTATCCCTCCGTGTACCATGGAAGCTGTTCATGGTCAGTTAGCTGCTATATGTTCCCTGTCCAGTCAATGGTATGTGTGTCATGTGTCTGAATCTCTTCTCCTGTCACAGAGCCTCTCAGAATGTGAAGACAGTAATTACCCTGAATCTGCTGACCATGTGTCAGAAGTATTTAAAGGTACAGTGACTTTACTATGATTCACCAACTACATAAAAAGGCTCATAAAAAGACATTAATCTTCATCTTTAATCTTGTAAAGGGCTGACCTCTAGTGTTTGGAATGGTGTTTTACTCATTTATTTTATGAACTCGTTCCGCAGAGTTTGGTGTTTCAGAAGACACGGATGTGGACGACGACAGCCCTACAACCCGACGCAGAGGGATGGGCTCTGGAAAGACCAAATCCATCAATGGCCTGGACAGCCAGTAGGAGTCGGAGTTGGAGCCAGAGGCTGGTGTGCGACTCCTGAACTCACTCCAGGGAGCCAGGTGTGAAGGATCACAGGTTGAAAAAAAAAAAAAAAGGGGGTAAAGATACAACCACTTCCTGGTGTAATTAAAGTCTAGAACGCTCCCATCGACAGTAGAGGGAGTGGAAACAGGAGAGGCTAAGTGGATGAACAGGCCCGTGCAGTGTTGTTAGGAGTGCACAGAGGCTTGGACCAGAGAGAAGCACTGTAGTCATAAAAAAACTCCTAAACCACTGATCACAGTGTGTGTGAAGAGAGAGAGAGAGAGAGAGAGAGAGAGAGAGAGAGAGAGAGAGAGAGAGAGAGAGAGAGAGAGAGAGAGAGAGAGAGAGAGAGAGAGAGAGAGAGAGAGAGAGAGAGAGAGAGAGAGAGAGAGAGAGAGAGAGAGAGAGAGAGAGAGAGAGAGAGAGAGAGAGAGAGAGAGAGAGAGAGAGAGAGCGTGGTTGTGTGTTCGTGAGAAAGAGGTGGCAATAAAAACTGCCGATTTATAGATATGACTGCATGATCATTATAGCTGATGAACTATAATTTCCAATTATTCTACGATACAGTATATCATCGATGGACAATGTACATTTGACTGGTTTACACCAGTCTTAACTCGTACGTTGGTTCAACACATTTTAATGTTAAAAGCCATTCTGTAGACTTTATCACATTTGTTTATAGCACAGAAAGGCTACGGTCTTTTTATTAGCCTCTGCGTCTATTGTCTATTTACATCATAGGTGTTCACAGTGTTTTCGTGTTTATAACTTGAATGTGGGCAGGAGTTCAATGCAACACGGCTTTAGCTCGGTAGGATCATCGACCGAGGATTGTGTTTGGCCTGGAACAAAGCAAAGCACACAGTTTAAGCACTTTTCAGAATGTTTTCTTGCAAATACTGTACATTTTGTAACGCTTGAGTATTTTGTGAATCATTGTGACTTTGAGTGATTTTACTCTCCCTGTCCATCTGTGGCTGCTATCTTTTTTTTTTTTTACTGTACTGATAACGGAGGGCAATTATTCAAATTCCTGCATGTGTTGTCAGGTTCTACCTGTCTGAGTGCAGGTGTGTTTTTGTTTAACTGTCGACCTTATTGTTATGGCATATATTGCATTTGCATGGCTGTGTCAAATCAAGTGTTTTAGTAAGAAAAGAGTAGTCAAGAGATCTTCGTATGACACCACACACCAGGGCGCTAGTATTGTTGGTCTTTCACTGTCATCGAAACATTTTAATTCGCCCCTTGTGCCTGTTTGCATGTTCTTTTTTTTTTATTCTCAGTTTGTATTACGACTAAATGTGTGCTTTTTGTGTTTTGATTCTTCTGCTTTAAGTGCTTTCTTGAGCGTTTTATTTGCATTTGCTCTGTCGGCATCTTCTCGGGACAGATATATCCCTCACAGTCCTCGACATCCAGACGTCGACCTCTGTGGAATGGACCAGGCTCCCCTGCGACAGCAGACACAATCAATGCTACATTGTCTCTGGATTTAGATGTCATTTGCCAAAAAACTATTCTGATTTAAAAAAAAAAAAATGGCTGTTCTTTTTCACTGTGAAATAATAAAACATAATAAAATCTTTTACATTTACTCTTTGAGTTATTATTGGAGGTATTTGTCTTTTTTTGGTTTTTGAAAAGGAGCAGCAGCACTACAGTTACACCCTACTTTCAAACAATTATGCCTTTATTACTCTATGAATGAATTATTGCATCCACAGGAGTAGGAGGCCGTTTGAATACTTAACAATAGGAAGTCATGAATGACCTTGCTCAACCCCTGAAGAGCGCCCTGCAGCAGCAGAGGAGCGCTGGATTGGCTGACTATAGAACTGCCTGTCTCGGATCAGATTTCACTCCGTCTGCAAACCATGAAACTCACAGACTGAAATAGCTGCCTCGTGCTGACCTATAACAACATGTTTCTGAAGCTAGGGCTGATGTTCCCTTTGAAAAGAGCAGCAAAGAATGTTGTACAGTCGAAAACATGAATGTAAGAGGTATAGAACATCTGAAAGAAAAAGCCTGACATATTCAGGGACACTCACGCCATGTAACGGCTGATCCTGGCTTTAAATCGAGCCAAATACCTTCATATTATAACACTTAATATACATATAAAAGAAGGAATTAAGTATATTTCCTGCTACTTTCTCAGGGGGGGGGGGGGCTGTAAACACAACGTTTCCAACATGTGTATTTGCTCATTTCCAATAGAGTGCAGCAGAGAGCCTCAGTGGTGTGCAAAATGTCACGTGACCCTTTGGGCCTAAAGCACAGGACATGAGTGTGTTGACAAAATGTTCCATGCTCTGCCTCCATATCCCCCCCCCCCGTCATCGTTCTCTCCATCTCATTTAGATCAGTCTTTCTATTTTTGTTTTCCTGAACCTCCTGCAGCCTGCATCAGCTGACTGGTCTGTCTCACCAGGGTTACAGAACATCGGATATTTCAGTCATGGCCAAGAGTCCTGGTGCCCCGAGTCGTGGCAACCTGAGCCCTGAGGGGATCGTGAGAGAGATCCAGATCAACTTGCTGGAGTGTAAAGTCTGCTTCGAGAAGTTCAGCACTCAGCAGAAGGAGCACAAACCACAGAACCTTTCCTGTGGCCATGTACTCTGTCTGGAATGCGTCAGGGCTCTGTCCCACCCTCTCCTGAGGAAGCTGGAGTGCCCGTTCTGTCGACAGCTGTGCAGTGTTGACAGCACCTCCCACTGCCAGGCTCTTAGTGACCTGCAGGAGCTGCTGTTGTCCCAGACTCCCCCGTCTTCTACTCCTCCTCACAGGGCAAACGCAGGCCTTGGCTTGGCCACAAGTCTGACATCCACAGCTCTGCACCTCTGCACAGCCTTTGGAGGGTGGGGGACTCTTATCAATCCCACTGGCATAGCCGTTTTGGGATCGTCAGGGACGATAGTGGTGGTGCATGATGGAGAGAAGAGGGTGGCGGTGTTCAGTCCACAGGGCAGGAAGCTGCACAGTTTTGGGAGAAGAGGACAAGGCAGTGGGGAGATCTGTTTCCCAGTGGATGTGGCGGTGACTCCCTGTGGTCACGTGGTGGTTACTGATGCAGGGGACAAAGCTGTAAAGGTTTTCACCTCCAGGGGTAACCATGTTTTGACGGTCAAAGATTCCCTCCAGATGCCCTGGGGTGTGGACACAAACAGCTTTGGGCACATCCTGGTCTCAGACATCCAGGTCGGCACGCTGTCCCAGGTAAAAGTGGACTATACTCGCGGTCTCGCTCTAGAGCATCAAACAGCCATTGCGGACCTGCAGCATCCAAAAGCGGTGGCCTGCTGTCGGGTGACTGGGAACACTGCAGTGATGGAGCATTTACTCGATGACACATGTTCACCAGGGAGGAACCAACACACAAGGCTGAGAGTGTTTACTGAAGACTTCCACCTCCTTTATCAGACTGACAGTTTCAGCCTGACCCTGCTGAACTCAGTGAGGCTCAACATGACGGGCGTGGCCTTTGACAGAGATGGAGATGTGATTGTGATTGACTCCAATCAGGGGATGATCTGGAGTTTGGGGAATCTCCAGAATGGCCCAGCCCTGACCCCACTTGTTGGAGACCACCTCATCCACCCAGTTGGACTTGTGTCACTGAACAACACCCTCGTCGTTCTGGACAGTGGAGACCATGCGGTGAAGATTTATTCCGCTAAATCTGATGCTGGGCCCATGATATAGCTCACATGTGATGAACAGGCCGTATCCTGTGAAATGTAGCTTTCATATTATGAAACGAAGAGGTGACCTGGCTATGCTATTTCAGTAAATATTAAGTAAAGTTTTACATTGAAAATGATGAATGTGATTATAATCAAATGAGTGCTATTAGCTATTGTATGCTTTGTTTTGCATATAAAATCACCGTATAGGCAATTTCTTTTGACAATTATGCAATAATTAAAGGATTAAAAGTGACATAAACTATATTTTTGTAATGTTTGCTGTTTTCTTGTGAAATACTGAATAATTTCACCTTTTTTTCTGTGTTAAAAAAATGATGAGGGGTCAAACAAATGGACATTTCTTCATTTTAATGGGGTCACAATTCAAAAGATAGGAAACTACTGTTAGCCGCATCTACACTCAATTACACATGCATGTTTTAATACCCTCAAAGATATTTAATTATTTTTTTATTTTTTTTGGGGGGGGGTCAGAATGATATTAGTGGTGAGGTGTGTGTGTGTGGTATCTATGATAAAATGATAAAATAATGAAAGTAGTGTGTGCGTGTGTGTGTGTGTGTGTGTCAAAGAGAGGGCGAAATATACATGTTTATTATGACTGTTTAAAATTCCTTTTATACTAATCCCTCTGCTCTTCATTCCTACCTCTAAATCGTCTTGAAATGATGCTTATCGTGGGTGCGCATAAATTAACTTCTCAGACAGCCTCACATTTCTCGTCCTCTGGTTCCTCCCCGATAAGCTGCGCGGTGCGTAAATCCTTTCCCCCTCTTTGGCACAGCCGTCTCCAGTCTGCCAGAGGATAGCAGTCGTGCTGCCAGTGGAAGATGGCGGTGGGGATGCTGTCTGGGGCTGGAGCAGAGTGCTGGATTTGCACAAAAAGCGAACCCGGATGGATATAAAGGGAAAAAAATGAACATATCCCCATCTCTTGTCCTCGAGCTCCGGACTCTTTTGGGCTTGTTTAACTAGAGTCTGCTGCCTTTTTTCTGGCAGAAATCCGGTGTTGTCGGGGATTCACCGACTACATCGATAGCTCGGCGCATAGACAGGGTGGGAGTGAAAAGTGGACGAAAATGTCGGATTCAAAGGTAAAAGTTGCAGTGAGAGTTCGGCCCATGAACCGAAGGGGTAAGTGTCAAAACGACGATTTCTTTTTTTTTTGCAACCTCGCATGTCTGTCTCCTCGGATTCATGCCACATTATCATAAAGTTTGGATTTCTTCGCCATTGCGGCTTTCAGCTCGACTTATGAGCTTGAAGTCGGACTTGAGTCTAGTTTGGAGACGGTCAAAGTGGCGAGGGTTGTTAGTCTCCACACCCCCGCATTCTGCTGTACTTCACTCCAACAAACGTCTCTCCACAGAAATCGAACTGAAAACAAAATGTGTCTTGGATATGGAGGACAACCAAACAGTGCTGCACCCACCACCCTCGAATGCAAAAGGAGACAACAGGTAAACAAAGCTGAAATACTGCCAAATGTTTCCAATTGCGAATGAATATAGATATAATACAGTATATAGCCAGCAGTACAGTGCGGGCAGCTTGTTTATGCATTGCATTGCTGTGCTTAGTTTGAGTGCTATAGAGTAAAAAAAAAAAAAAAAGCACTTTCTTTGCAAAAACCTTCTCCCATCCTGGTTGTAAATACAGTAACAATAACATTCTAGGTTGTCATATAATCCAGTGTGTCCCTATGTAGCTCAAATGTCTGAAAATACATCAGCACATACATGATCCTGATGCAGACCGGTGAGGATTCGATTTGTAAACTTTTATCTTGAATTCAAACCTTTTTATTTTTCCATAAATGCCAGTAAATGAATGCAGCAGACAAATGCTGCACTCCTGCTGCTGCTGAGGACATGGTGTCTGTCGCCCACCTGCTTGCAACATGATATTTTGTTATGTAATTCACATGCACTTAAAAATACTAATCACCTCAGCATAATAATATTACCCTCATTCTGTATATTTCATATCTGATGTTGAGTCTCAAGACCAGGGGAGGTGGTTGAATGGCTGTTTGAACAGATTAATGTCGAGCCTCAGGCTATCAGCGGAGTCAGAACTAATTTAACTTATGTAGCGTTCAAAGTGGTATTAGACCACGCTGTGTCTTCTGGCAGGATGCTGCACTCTTTTATCAGGCGTTTATATGGGGAAATAGTTGAGAAAAGCTGTGACAACAGGAAAAGCTAAGCATCCCTTAACGCTTCACACTTCGCCTGAAGTGAAGGTCAGCAGTTTCTTGCTTGTCATCTCGACATGCTTTCAGATTGTAATGAGGAGATCGCACAGCATCTAAGGCTAATGAGGGCATTTCACCCTTTGTAGTTGAAGTTGTTTGCGACAATTTTTTTCGCTTGGTTTGATTGCTCTTCTTCTTGGTGTCACATGTGATTAAACAGCTGACCTGAATACCCACAGGCACAAATAAATCTAAAAGGACGAAGGCTATTTTTTTTTTTTTCCTTTTGATTTATCTCTGAAATCGTGTGAACTCCTTCGGCTACAGTAAAAGTCCACAGCATGACTGCTACAAATGAAGTCATAGAAGGCAAATACATGCTACATTCAAGGCTTTTCTCACGCCCTACATCCAGTCGAGTTAAAGTGTCACACTTTCTCTGCTGTTATGTACCCAACAGTCAGCATGAAATGGTAATGAGCTTGCTCCCGCAGCAGCTTGGGTCCACGCATTAACCTGTATTTAAGGCAATTATCAGAACAGAAATTGCCGCACAATGGTGGCGTTCCAGGCAATTAAACAAATCACGCTCAAAGCTAACATATGGTGGGACGGGATACGCAAAGCCGTCGTGGGTGAGAGGTCAGAGGAGAGTATAGAGATTTAGAGTGACTACATCTGCAATTTAGAGTGGTGCAGGTCCTTAAACCTGGAAATGAGTCAGCATTTTTGCACTCTGTTTCCTCTTCTCAAAGTCAATGGGTTTTTGGTTAGATGAGTGAAATAAGGTCTTTGGTGAACCCAAGCTTGAGAAATTTTAACATTTTGTTCTATGATATAAAATACTACAGTAAATACCCCTCTTGTGAATTTGGAAGCTTTTATGTATCTTAAAAAAGGCGGTTGCAAACATTTGCTGAATTAAATTAGTCATCACGCCGTCTAGCCCGACTAGTGGTGGTGACTGCATTTTTTTGTTCTGACAGAATCAGAAACGTTTTATTGCGAAGTACGTTACACATACAAGGAATTTGGCTTGGTGATTGGTGCATAACAATAAACACGGTGCAATAGTTTGACATAATTTAAAATATGAATATTTACAATAACATATGGTAAACAAACAGATAAGAGTTTGTTAAAACAAGTATGTTAATAAAGTGTCAAGTGTATATTAATAGAGAAGAGTTGAGCAAGGGTGTGTAACTGTAAGAAATTGTCCTGGGAATTGTTTCAGAGTTAGTGGGGGTCCCGGGCTTTATTGATGAACCCAACTGCAGATGGAAAGAAACTGTTTTTGTTGGCGTGAGGTCTTGGTCCTGATGGACCGCAGCCGTGAGGTAATGCGACCGTGGTGTAGTTTGTTTATAGCCAAATGTTAGCTTTTTACTTCCGTCCATTGCATTTACGTTTCAAAAATCATAAAAGTGGTGATTACATGTAAAGATTATCTTGTTGGCCAAAAGGTAACATCAACTTGTGTTTGCCACAGAGCTTATTTTCTGCAATTATCCAAATTCAACAGAAAAAATCCCATTGGCTTATTGTAGTGGGAACCAGAGCGATGCTAACTTCTGGGCTGGCCTACAAAAATATACCTTTAGCATTCTATATCCTTTCTTTCATTATATTTCTATGTTTGTTTATGAGCAAAAATAAATATCTGTTTATTGTAATGATTATAATAACGCACATGTATCTTTCAGGACCTTCGCCTTGCTCAGAGGCTGTCCGTCAGAGAGACCTTTAGAAACGGCAATCTCCTGGACTAATCTGATAACCCATTGGCAACATATAACTTTCACCAGGTCTAATGTAAGGATAAGGTGCAATGCATACCAATATTAGCATTTAGTTCTTAGAATAACACAATAGGAACATGATAGAAAACATCAGTATGTAAGTCTGTCTTTCAGTACCTTCTCCTCACTTCGAGGCCATCCTTACCATAATAACACTACTTTAGGTGCAACGTAATTCGAAAAGACGGCGGCTGACGTTACCACGGTTTTGCATCTTCAGTTTCTAATGACCAGCCAAGCCAGTGGTTAGACGCACGAGTTACCACCTTGATCGTATGAATAGTTGGCTTCTTATTTCCTCTCAGTTACAATTGCCGCCTCATCATTGGCCAGATCAGTACCCGTCTTCTGCGAGATGCTCTGTAGCCTCCGCTGACTTCTCAGTAGTCTTGATTTTGTCTGTTCAGTCTGTGCCATATTCCACCGCTACCTGTTGCTATGTTGTGTGAGACACAACCACGTTTCTCATTCAGGGGAAGTTTCCAGGTTTGATTTCGATCTCGTATCAGTCTTCAGTTCAGTTTGGTTTTATTATGTCACATTTATTTTCTATGGTGTAGTCCAGCCATATAATTACTTGTTACTTGCTAGTGTGTGTGTGTGTGTGTGTGTGTGTGTGTGTGTGTGTGTGTGTGTGTGTGTGTGTGTGTGTGTGTGTGTGTGTGTGTGTGTGTGTGTGTGTGTGTGTGTGTGTGTGTGTGTGTGTGTGTGTGTGTGTGTGTGTGTGTGTGTGTGTGTGTGTGTGTGTGTGTGTGTGTGTGTGTGTGTGTGTGTGTGTGTTTTGGGTCTCGGGTCTCTGTGTTTAGACTGCCATGGTTTTCTTAAACCATATAATTTTCCTCTCGGCTTCTTGTGGAGCTGCAGAAGGGGATACCCTGATCACGAAGAGTTTGCCTTGTTTTGAAGACACCTGTTCCTGTGTGTCAGATTTAGTGGGTATTAGCATGCCAAATATGGCTGCAGGGCCAGAATCATGGGAACTTATTCTCTCTCACGGGAATGCTCAGGCACAGCCTCAAAGAGTAGACAGCAGTAATAGGTTTTACTTAACAATGTTCAGATTTCAGTGAAACTGTTTTTACCCCAAAAGTTGAGCAATACCTAAAAATACTAAATATGGCTCTAGTCTGATGAGATGCAAAATGAAGTCTCTCGTGGTTGAACTTGGAGCCACTTTCATGTTGAATAATCAGTTAGACATTGAAAACTTTCCAAATTCTCTGTGAATTTTAATCAGGTTTTGCAGAGACCGCACAGAGCACGAAAACATGCAAGTCACCTGAAGAATGTGAAGGAATATAAGGGCTTTCCTTTGATGGCTAAGCCTCATTCTTTGCACCGCCGAGCATTACAGCAACACTCGTGACCCACAGCCCCCTCTCCTATTTCCCTGAAGAATGAACAATAATCTCAGTGGTGGGCAAATGAAACATGAATGGTGACTCCAGGGCAACAGGTTACGTTTCCCAAGTTTAATCTTTCATCTACCTGTTGAGTTGGCACGAATAGCATATTTGAAATAGGAATCTGGGAGAGTAGTTTTGTTTTCACGCGCCAGTCTAGTCTCCTTTGGGGTTTGGACACAATGAAGGTGGGGGTGGAGAGGCAGAGAAATACCTGAGGCTGCTGTCTGCAAAGGGATTGAGTGGTGGAACATCATGACAAGAAAATACCCTTTGACTCACACAAAGGGGCCATATTACATCTACCATGCCCCAGCATGTCCGCCAACATGCAGCAATTGAATACAGGGTCATCAAGCCTGGGAAAGGCGTGTTTATATGAACCCTCCTTTTTCTGCATATTTCATTCTAAAAATAACGAGCTGTGCTAAAAGCCAAAAGCTAACGTCAACTAACTTTTTAGGCAGGCAGACGGGACTTTGGTTTGTATCAGAAAAATATATTTTATTTTCCTCTCATTGTGGCAAACTAAAACATCTAGGTTTTAAATCCATGTCTCTAATAATCTAATTTGGGAAGTATGTTCAGAGATAGCTGTGTGGTTAGGGCCTCCATGTCTTTGTCTCCCAACCTTAAAGGTATAAAACAAAAAGTAAATTGAAATGCTGGTGTTTAAAGGAAATGGTCGAAAATTTCAGGAAATATGCTCATTTGCTTTTTGACAGACAATTGGAAGAGAAGATTGATACCCCTCTTATATTATGCTAAATATGAAGCTGTGGATGGTTAGCTTAGCATTAAGACTGGAAAATGTAAAAAGCTGGCCAGCCTCTGTCTGTCTAAAGGTAAAAAATAACATGTGTTCAATCCGTGCAATAACAGAAGTGAACAATTATAATTCACTGTTTCATGGTCAGTATGAGCCGTACAGTTTCTTGGCTGGGAGAAGTTGCCAGACAACCAGCGGAGACTACTCCCAGCTAGGAAACAATTCAGCACATAAGCTCTGTAAAATGTTAAATTCTTATTTTTACACTTGTACAGATTCAAGCACGCTATTTAAAACATGTTAAACAGTGAGCTTGAGAGGTGCTGGTAGAACATTTTTCTGTTTCTCAATGTGTCTAGCATTTGTGCTACGCTAAGCTACCCAGCTGTTGGCTGTAGCTTCATATTTACCGTACAGAGAGTGGTATCAATCTTCTCATGTAACTCTCTGCCAGAGAGAAAACAAGCATATTTGCCAAAATGTGGAACTATTCCTTTAAATTATTTTGCACTCTCATCTGCAGTCTTTCCCTGGTGATTGCCAGAGACCAACCCAATGAGTTCAACATGTGTTTTGTTAAGGCCTTTAGAGATAGCCTTTAAATGATGTCTGTCTGTTTGCTAACCCTTATGACACACAGATTTCACATCTGTTTAATAAAGATGTTGAGCTGACATTCCTCCGCGTTGTTGAAGTTTGGTCACATATGACCAAGTGTCATCATGCCTTCTAAAGCAAGCCTTTACAGAATGACAAGGCTGCCTTGTCTAATGGCTGCCCACAGGATGTTCCCTTTGTCTTTCAATTTTGCTCCCTACGTGCCAATAATCAACCTTTCCATTCAGTAACGTGTTGTTCTCAGAGTGAGTTGTAAAATCAGCCCACCGTTTCTCTGTAAGGCTTTATCCAGGCGTGCAATAAGGAGAAAGTGTTTGTCTGTCGCTGATAAAACGATTGTATTCCTTCAAGGACTGTTCCCTGTTTGTTCAGAGGGTGGGACGTTGTTTACATCTTGATCCGGAATTGAGAGAAGATGGCGCCCTCCCTCTTTGTCAAGCCTGTATCATTAATCTCAGATGTGGCTGCTCATTCTGAGGGCAGTTTATGTGAAAATTCACTCTCGGGCTTTTCTTCCACAATGATTCTGGCTTCTTGCGTGATTCTCTCATATCGGGCCCTTTTTGAAGTTTTGAAGGCTGCTTGTTGTGTTTACATTCATGTATCATCGTGGGATAGGGTTATTGTGGACTCACTTTGAGTGGAGCCAAGCAACATGAACAAAAGCTCTCTCCCTCTCTGTCTGTAAATAGATACTCATTAGTTTTAATTATCAAAGCACATAATTACTGCCAACATCTATTTGGCATATTACTCTTTGCAATTACAGACTTTTTGTGATATGTTTCATGAGCGTGCTTACTCCTGCTTTTGTTGTCCATTTTCATTAACAGCCACACGGCACATGCATTCAGATAAGTGACAGACCGGGTCAAAGGAGGTGTGTCCTGGTAGTAAATGTGTCTCTTTCTTTCCCCTGGGGAGGAAGCCTTACCATATTGACCAAATTGATGAACTTCACTTCTTTCTGGCTTGTTAGTTGCCTTTTAAAACCAACCAGATTCAAGGCTTTAGCGCAAATGTGGTCAGTATCCCTCTCTTTGTTTTAGCATACACACACCCTGCTGCTGACCCGGCTTGTCACAGTGGTGTCAGAAATACCGGGGAGGATAAAATTGGACCCCGTCTGCATCATGTGTTGTGTTGTTAACATTTGTTATGGAAACTTCGAGAGTCCCGCACAGACGTCCGTATGAGCGTCATGTGCGCTGATGATGGCTGTGCTGTTCGTTAAGGCTGTTTTTTTGAGATCCTGAGCTTGGCTTTCATTTTGGAACTTTGACTCATGAGGCTGGTAGGTTGTCTCTCCTCCATGTTTACCAGTGCTGCTTAGCGACAACAGTTGCCAAGTTACAGAAACATTCTGGAGTTATGTTGATGACCTAATGAGAGATATCCCCCAGCCACCTCAAATATTTTCATAGGAAGCTAAGTTTAGCATTTAGAACAATGAACCATGGACACATTTGTTCCAAGTCCAGTGGTGGAAAGTAACAAAGTACGTTTACTGAAGAGTTGTGCTGAAGTACAATTTTGAGGTACTTTATATGAGTATTTCCATTTTATTCTACTTCATACTTCTACTCCACTGCATTTATCTGACAGGTGTAGTTACTTTTTAGAATGTAACACACAACTGTTTGGCCTTGTGACCCCCTGCAGTACAAAAAGCTGTGTCTGGTTCGTTGTCACGTTGTGGGCGTTAGCTGAGTTGTTTGCTGCTCCAGAGCATTTTCCCCTCTAAACTTCTCACATGGTTTAATTTAAATACCCGTTCAAATGATTCATCATCTCTCAAAAAAGCAAGGGAAAAGTTCCAAAAATTAAAACAGATTTGTGAATTAGAACTTTTTTTTTTTTTCCTTCTTTCATCTCCCAGTGATCTCCTCACAACCCCTAAGATTGATCTGGAATACTGGAGTATTTTTAGATTATGCTATTTGTACTTTTACTAGAAAAGGATCTGAATACTTCTTCCGCCACTGGCCAAGACGTTGCATACTTCCAGGGATATGCTACATATTAAAGCTGAAGAAGCTTCAGAAATCGTTTGTGAGGCAGAAGTCAGAGTTGGATGTCTCTTGTAGCTTGGATCAATCCAGCAGGTCTGTTTCTGTCATCAACAAGCTAACTCCCCTTAGTGCTGTTTTTAAATGCATCTAAATGTCCTGGTATAAACCTCTGACTTCAACCACTTGTCATGTTTACTTTTAGATCACTCATGCTTATAAAAGTGACAGCCTGCTCAATCCGTATGATTCCTTGGAATCATCTTGAGTTTTAATTGGTCAGACAAGAGACCCACCCTCTCTTACTGTAACTAACTGCTTGGCATTTCCCTGCTCTCTATGTCTGTGCAGCAGGGTGACCTCTGCTTTGAGTGGGTGGGGACCGGCGTGTTCAGTTCTAAACATACTGGAGGACCATCTGAAATGTTAGCCTGTCTTCTGTGAGAGCACAGTGCACTGTAACCCAACACTTTCTCTCTCTCACACACACACACACACACACACACACACACACACACACACACACACACACACACACAGAGCGAGAGACCTCTGAACATTGTGTTTGGCTCTGGAGCTTCTTGAATTGTAATTGTCTGAAGCATTTCGACAACCAAACGGGTCATATGTGCGGTTTAATGGAGGTTAAAAGAGTGGGGGAGCCATAGTTTCAGCAACAGATCGAGAAGAGGTATTTTAATCTATGGGGGGATGTGCCAGCCACACAACTATGTTTGTGGGTGCGCTTGCACAGGGCAGATGAATGTTGTGAATGTCATCTCAATGGGGGGTAAACCTCATCCATGTGACTTACATATCCCATTTGAGCAGCAGGATTATATCATCAAAAACTCTTGCAAAGCCTGCTAAATCACACTGACGAATCTGACAATATGTCCTTCATGCATTGGAAAATGGGAAGCCACAACATGTGTGTTTCTCGATTTAGACTAATTTCTTTTAGTTATGAGTAGAAACTCATTTTCTGAGCTGTCATACCGTGATTTCAGAAGATAACACCATTCACATCATTTCTGGTAGCTAATTTGAACCAATCTGCTCCAGTTTGTCAGATCAAATTTAAATGATGAATGAAAATGTGAAATAGCTATTCGTCTTATACCTCCTGTGAGTGTGGCCATGCAATGTTATTTTTTTTTAAGGGTAGATGGATGCTTCAGTCGGTGGATGATACAGTGGATTAATCTGTTTTTTTGCCTTCTGGGCAAGAAGAGCACATTTTTCGGTAGCATAATAACCCAGTGGCCTTAATCCTGCTCCATAACCAAGGGGGGAGATTCCACTGCTGCTCACCCACCCGTCATACCTCCCTTTTGGCCACCAGACCAGCTTACATGGGTCTGAGCTGCAACAAGGCACAGAAAGATGACACGTTTTCACCAATCATTTGTGAATCTGACATCTTAAATGATGGCTCTGAGGCGGTATTTGATATTAAAAGTAATAAGAAATAAAGGTTTTATAAAGAAGCTATGTGCTCCTCAAATCTGTCTGCCACGACACAGAATCGGAACAGAGGGGGGAATCGTAGTAGCGTGAGAGGCCAATGTCCACCCTCGGCCAAGTTGAAACCATTCATGGGTGCTTTGGCATCAGGTAGCTGGAGGCGTGGGAGCCTGAGCGTGCCCTTGATGACACTCACACATTAAGCCACGCAGAACCAGCCCCCAGTGGGACTTTTAGACTTCAGCCATGGCCTGCTAGGTCTGCAGTGTCTGCCTGTATCTGCCTCTGAGGGGGGAAGAATCTGATGTTATCTGGCACTTCTGTGTTATACAGTGCATGTGTGTCACACACTTGGTCAACCACAACACAGCCTGTAATAAGCCCCCCAAGCCATGACTTGGCATGCATGCTGATTGCTAAGCAAATGTCCCACAGACTTCGTGCTTGAATCACTTGGAGCTGCACAGTACAGCATTTGTGACGGAGCTTCCATCAGTAGCATTTCCTAACTGGTGAATTAAGATATTTAATGACACATGAATCATCCTGTGTAACCATTGTATACTGCATTACAACATAGCTTCATAATAAATTCATTTGTACAGACATTTGTCTGTGGTTCCAGCTTTTAGGAGGATGGGGGGGGGGGGGAGGGAGGGGAGTAAGGAAAGACACTATAAAACTGAAAACGAGAATGAAATTAAGTATATTTTTGGAGTTAAATGCATTTCTTGAGAGACTTTGTGAGGAAATGGTAGCTCTATGAAATCCTTAATATAGACGGCTCAAAACAGTTCCCCTCATTGTCTTGTTCAGCATACCCGACATACCATAAACTGTACATACAGTATACGACACAATGAGCAAGAGCCAACGAACTACTGCAGTAGCTCTGTTTCAGCAGAGATAGTTTCTTGTGCTGAAGTCTAGACTGCACACATTCCATAACTGCATGTCTTTTGTCTCCACATTTGATGTGTGTGTGGTTGTTAGTCTGTCTCTCCCTTTCCGGCCTTGTGTCTGTAGTTCTTTTGTTCGACATAGGGATACATCTGTTCTCTGTCTTTGTCCATTTCTCATTGTACGCTTGTAGATTTTGTCTATTTGTTGTCATAACTCTCCCACATGTTTTTGTTTTCATCTTTCACATATCTGCTTTGTAGCACTGCCATATGAAG
Source organism: Anarhichas minor (assembly GCF_050575085.1). NCBI lineage: Eukaryota > Metazoa > Chordata > Actinopteri > Perciformes > Anarhichadidae > Anarhichas > Anarhichas minor. The sequence goes on along the minus strand of NW_027466487.1, from coordinate 2,645,461 downwards.
ATTTAGTTTTACCTTTCAAGTTAGCATTGGGCCAGTGGTCCTTGATCACACCTCCTTGTCTGCCAATAGGAAGTCTTAGATGTATTCTCCCTGCCGATTGATGCTGATATATCTCACAGCTCCTCACAGACAGCCCCTCTCTGTTCTGCAGCGTGGTGGGCCCGACTAGAGGACGGGGCCCTGCTGCAGTCTTTGTCTGCTCTGATTGAGACCCAGTCGCAGTGGTTGTCAGTGACCCAGATTCAGATTCAGGGTATGAACCCAAACGAGGCCCTCTTCTGTTTGTACTCCTCTCTCTCTCTTTCTGTCCCTCATCGTAATGAGCTTGAGCACAGTTAATGACCTTTTAGTATCGTCCTCAAAGCAAATCTGTTCATAATTTATTTCCTTAATTTGTTCAATTTATAACATCAACATAAAAGTGCTGAAGAATATTTTCTTGTGGTTGTTGTCGTGCAGCTCCCCAGGCATGCTATTGATGGTGACTCAGCTCAGTTATTGTGAGACACTCTGGTGCAGTGTTTCAGTCCTGCCCTGTATTGGTTACTGTGTGAAGGTGATGTCCACCTCTGTCTCTGTGCCAGGAGACGCCTGCAGGAGGGTTCTGCTGACTGTTGAAGGACAGGACTGTTGCAGATGTAGAAGCACTAGGGGGGTGTATATGTTGTACTGCATCATACTACAACATGCATTATGATGGCTGTAACATTTGTCTGGATCTGTTATATTGTTGTAGATTTCCAGCCGTTGGGGAATTCCCTCTCCAGTTAAGAGAATAATCCTACATAATTTAGTGCCATATATATATATATATATATATATATATATATATATATATAACCCTTTTGTCCTTGGTTCCGGCAGCTGCATATGCTGAGTGCGGCTTCCCCAACCTGGCCTCCCTGTTAAGTCCACAGGCATAAGAGCTATTTACTCAACAGAGTCAGTGGGACATTGAATCCTAAATCTCTTCCCTTCCTCATGGCCCTCTGGCCCAATTATGAACCCAATCACAGCAGCACCTACCACCAGGAAACGCCACTGTGTGGAAGTGAATGAATGAGTGCATAAATGAGGGAAGAAGTGAATGTGGAAGTCCCATCCGGAATTTGGTTTAAATGCACACATTTCAGTTCAGAAAAAGCTTGTTTGTGTCGACACGAACAATGGGAAGTTTCCTACTGTGAGAAGTGCAGCTACATCTGAGCGTGAACATGGTCTGACTGTTAAATTGTATCAATCCTAACATTTCTTCTCTCTTGTCTTTCCTTCTGGTTCATCCGTGGGTTTCTTCTGTTTATGATGGATTGCCCCTCTCATTCAACAGGAAACAATCTAAGGTATGTAAGTTTCATCTCTTTCTGTTCCTACAAAAACAACTGGCCAGCATCAACAGAGCTGACCGTGTCAGCAGAAACGGTCATCTGTCTTGGCTTCTCAGTGACTGTCCTGGTATCACAGACACTGAAATCATCCAGAAGCAGGATGCTGCACAACACTGTTCCGCTGAGTGGATGAGAAGCATCCTGCACAGGTCGATCTACTGTTGTGGCGTTGTTTCTAGGGATTGAGAGTGATTTAGTAGTTTGGTAGGCCAGCAGGAGCCGGATAGATGTCCGTGTGAATGTGTCAGCACTCTAAGATCTCGTGAACACCCACAAAGGCTCTACAATGAGAGAGGGATGAGCGCGGACACTGGGGCAGTGTGTGTGCGCATTCAAAGCTGCATTGTTGGAGTGCACCCCCACCTCCCCCCTTGACAACACGCTGGTGACTGGCTCAGAGATGTTTCACACACCAGGGACGGGCTTTGTGGTCAGTGCACTCGGCCGCTGACGGGACCGGGGGAGCGTTAGCGCGGGCAACAAGCGTGCGCGGTCTCTGGGGCCCGTGAACCCGAGTTACCCTGTAATACCCTTCAACTATACGAGCACGTGGCTGTCTGCTAAGTTATGGTGGCACTCAAATTAGTCTCCCTGCGTTCTGAAGGGTAAACGGGGGGTTGCATTCCAATCACGTTTGACCAGTTTTCATCCCAGAAATGACAAAAAGGGCATTGTGATTCTCAGCTCCATCATTATTTGTACTGCTGATTAATAGTAATTGTCCAATCATGAACAATTTGTTGCGCAGTCACACCCTTAGGCTGGCCAGGGACAGACCAGAGGAGATTGAAGCCTGAGTTACCAAACCAGCCCTAATTGGGAATGATGGCACTTTTGTTCCTTTGAATGGCACCCACTCACTTGTCTGAAGTCACAAGAGGAGGTCTTGCTTTCAAAGCATTCAGTGATCTCAGTGCTTCCCATGCTGACTGTGCACCCAGTGGTTCCCTGGCCAAGCGCCCCTATTATGATTAGAGGGGAGTTCAATTATTTGGGTTATTTGTGTTGGGGAAAGTAGCAGCAATAGTGCACTGAAAGCCAGGAGTAGCAACGTGCAGCAGCGATGTGCTTGCACTGCAGGATGACAGTGCTGCAGCAATGGTACATAAAAGCCTGTTACCTAGTTGAGTGTGGGCTTTGGGAAGTTGTATATCTCCTATCAACATAAGCTGTGTTTTGAATAAGCAGAAACAAAATCTATATGAGACGTTTCTATACTAACTAATTGAAGCTGCTCAAAAGAGACGTTTAAGATGCGTGGGGGGGGGTTTGCAGCTTATACAGTAACAGGAGCTGTTCTGTCTGTGAGGAGTACGGGTTCTTGGTCAATGAGGCCACTGCTCTTTCCCAGAGAGCATCCTCTCTGTGTGTCATCCATCCAGAGCCCCTACAGGTGCCTGGGGGGACACAAGGGGTCTCTGCTGCTGAAGCCTGTGTTGTGAGACCCGGCACTGAGGGCTGAGAGCCAGCCTGCACCACCGGGAACGGCTACAGCCCCGTTTCCTTGGAGACGAGGGTCACCGGGTGCTGGAATTTCTTCTGGGGGAGCGCTGACCCTGATTTATGAATTCATTTAAATCCTATGACAGAACTTGGGGCAGCTAACAGTGGATTTGTGCGGACAGTCATGGTGCGGTCTTAACGAGCATTACCCCGAACAATACTAGGTTAGACTTCGTCTTACTCACTCAGACAAGCTCAGTCTTACTGATTTACAGCAGGGTGGCATGGTACGGCACAAAAAAAGCCTCTTTTTTTGTTTTTTTTGTTTTTTTGTTTTTGGCTTGTTTTTCACAAAAAAAGCCTCTTTTTTTGTACCACAGAAGACGTAAGACCACTACTAAGAAAGATCGGGTTGTGTTGTACTGTACATGCCGAGACAAGTGTGAGGAGTTGTGTGTTTACACTCTTTGTGTTGACTCTTCTGCAGGTGTTCGCCTTTGACCACTGTTTCTGGTCCATAGACGAGTCCAACGTTCCCAAATATGCTGGTGAGTCATATGCAACTGATCCTTCACTCATCACCAAAGAACTCAAATCACGTCCCATGTAAAGACTGCTGAGCTTTGTGCAGCAATAGTGCAGGGAAACTCCCAACTCGAACTCCCAAAGCTGTTTTTGCATAATGCAAAGCAAAGTAATTTGCATTTTGAGAGAACACGTTAAAGTACATAATGCAGTTAGTTGTCTTTGTATTGTCTCAAAACAATAAAACCATCATGGGGTTTGTACAATACATACTAACAGTTTGGAAATGTGTATTTTTATTATTAATACAATACATTTCCTTTTGTGCTTGCAGTATGTAATGATCTACCATTCATTTCTCTAATGAGAGCTGCACAGAAAACATTACAGTTTTTTTAAACATCTATAGAAAAGAGGTTATTACTGCCAGTCTAAGGAAGATTTCCGTAGTTATTGTTCATATTTATTTTTGTTTTCATATCGTGCTCATTTTGTGATGGAAATGTAACACTTGCATCTGCTTTGTGCTGAACCGACAGGGCAATCTGTTCAGTGAAGGGCTGCCTCAAGGGCCCGGGCCAAGGCTTTATTTAGCTCTTTAAACAGCTGTCCCATTCAGCAGGAGCATGACAGGAGCAACACGCGAGATTTCTCTGCACAGCTCGGCATTTTCCACACGACTTTAATTCATTCTTATTCTTCCTTGTTTCTTGTTTAGTGTCCCTTGTTGATACATATCTCTGTTTTAATGTCATTGCACTAATGTAAGGATGCAAACCAGGCAACTAGTAGTACTTGTATAACTGAATGGTTTACCAAAATCTCCATGGCGATTCTTTGTCTAAAAGGTCAAGAGGTGGTGTTCAAGTGCCTTGGAGAGGGAATACTTGAAAATGCATTCCAGGGATATAATGCCTGCATATTTGCCTATGGACAAACAGGTAACTGAAAATCCAGATTCAATTTACACTGAGTCCATTTTGTCATGCAGTCTTTGAAGCATTTATAAATAATGTGTTCCCTCTGTTATACTTGAGTCTCTAAGTATATGTGCAGGTTGAGTTGTCTCCAGATGTGTCCATAGAAAGTTTAAAGAACAGGAAGACTTGTGTTTCTAAATGCCCTGGTGAATCACTTAACTCGTATCCTTTCTTCACCCTGGATCAAATTAGCTCCTTTATCCCACTTCCTGTCTTAGAGTGAATCACTCGGTAAAGAGAAAAAAGCTAGGAGAGAAGAGCACAAATATTTCAGTGGCCCTCCAATCACCTGGTGTATGACAAATAAAAGTTGTTTGCATGCTGCAAGCAAGCACATTAGTCGTGATGGGAACCAGAGAAGCACATGAAGCATTTGATCTTGGGATGGCAATGTTGGCCGGTTGGTCTGCCATTTTGATCCAGGCTGAAATATCTCAACATCTACTGCATGAATTACCACAACATGTTGTACAGTCATCATGGTTCCCAGAGGATGAGTCCTGATGAATTTGGTCATCATCTGACTTGTACTTTGGTGCCACCATAAGGTTGACATTTGTGTACTTTTTAGTTCATGTCTTGACAACTACTTGATGGATTGCCATTAAAACTTTAGTGATCCCTTAACTTTTCATCTAGCATCATCATCAGGTCAAAACTTTGTTTTATGACCAAATACCTGCAAAATAAATGATATTTCCATCAACCTCAGATGAACTTTGTGTTTAGAGCTAATTAGCAAATATAATCAAAGACGGTGATCATGATATCCAATATCCTTGCTAAACAACCAGCATGTTAACATCGCCATTGTGAGATTGTTAGCATGCTGAATTTAGCATTTAGCTACTGTTGTGCCTAAGTACAGCTTCACAGAACCGCTAGCATGGTTGTGAACTTTTTATATTGTTTTGACATGTGGAACAGAGAGACTTATGATACAATCAGGGGGGCTGTTTTTCTGCAGATGAGCTCAAAAAGAAATTCTGTTTGTGTGGTTATAGGAGACTCAAATTAACTTTTACTGTATCGAAAGCACTGTATTGTATGAGCCTCTCGCTGTCGTGGATGCAGTCATGTGTGACTTTGTGATGTCCATCCAGGTTCAGGCAAGTCCTTTTCCATGATGGGGAATGGGGAGCAGCCGGGTTTAATCCCTCGACTCTGCTGCTCGCTGTTTGAGAGGATCCACAGAGAGGAGAACGAGGGCCATTCTTTTAAGGTGGAGGTGTCCTATATGGAGATCTACAATGAGAAGGTCCGTGACCTGCTCGATCCCAAGGGGTGAGTCTGATGGGTGTGCTCTTTCTTCAGAATAAGCACGTGTGACCTGTACAACCTCGCTGAATGTAATGCTTTGGTAATGCTTTTGACCCAGGGTGACACAGAAAAAGCTGGTTACACAAACTGTGTTGACATTTTCTCATAGTCTTGATTCACTCCAACTCCAGCACAAGTTGTGACCTCTCTGCCAGCTCCCACTTTGTGTTAGTTTGCATCTCTGTTTATAGCTCTGTTGTGTCTAGTAGCCTGACTGGGGGACGGCGACAGAACGATGCGAGTAGGAAGCTCAACCCAGTCATTTCCTGCAGAACAGTGGCCAGCATCGTCCTCTCACACTGCTGCATTCTTCGCCTGCGTGGTCTGATGTGGGTTGGCAGACAGACTGCAAGGGCGAGCGAACAGTGAAAGAGTGGGTTTCAGGGACATCTGCTAGTGAAGCTGGGAGCAGGAGAGCAGTCGGAGCAGCCTGTGAGCCGAGCCCCAGATGGGGACAACAGGGGAGTACTCTGTGTGCTGCAGATGTCTGAAGATGAAGCCAGAGCCATTTCGATGGCAACTTCCTCTCGCTTATACAACAAGCCTCACACTCTCTTGCTCTTCTATCTGCCTCTGTGATTTTCAGGTCTAAACGTTGGCTCTGGTATAGACACGAGATACGGAGTCAAGTGTAAAACGGATCACACTACGAGTTGGCCGTGGTCTTTTACATCCTCTTGTTTGCTGTGGGTGGTAGATTACCGGAGTGGAAGCAGGGAACCTGATTTCTGCCAGCCTCGGTCGTTCTGTTGCCATGAAGAGGGATTCAGTGACTCATACTGATCTGTATGATTTCCTCAACACATGTCAGGCAGCCAGATGAGTTTCACTTTACCCACCTGAAGGAACTTGTATGTTCCTTCATTATGATGAACACTGTAGATAATGCTGAGTCAATCCCACACACACTGGCCTAGTGCCCTGAATATACATTAGAGTTACCAAATCGCAGCTGAAAATAGTCACCAAGAAATGCACTTTACTCCTGTTTAATGGCGTCTCAGCTGTTTGAGAATGTCTTTTTTGCCCTTTTTCTTTTTTTTTTTTAAAGAATTTGAATGTTTTTAAAGATGGTGTCAGTGGGGACTTGGGGCTGAGAGCCAAAGGAAGGCTGGGGAAGTGAGAGAGTATTTGGAGATGGAGTAACACATCATTTTTGTTGTCTTTAAGAAGACTTGCTGACAATAAAGAAGGACCTGCCTTGCCCTTTAAGAAATTCAGAAACCTTTTATGTGAATTTTTTCATGTGTCGACTTGGCATCAAACTCCTGTTAACATTGTATTGCAGTTGTGGTGCATGCAAAGAGATAATTTTTTCAATATTGCAATAACATGCAGGCCATTCCATCTCCTCAAGTAGTGAATAATAAAAAATGCAACTTTTTAACATGTAAAATCCCACCAGAAATATTTATATAACGCTATTGAAGTCATTCTGAAATGCCATTTTTATGGAAGGTTAAATAACTCGAGAGCTTCTCAAAACCCTGAAGGATTCATTTAAATTTTCATTCATTCTGATCAAGGTCGGAGAGAATTTGTTGAGCTGAGAAGTGTTTCATGAAAAGTACTTCATGAAGAGAGGAATGTCCAATCAAATGTGCATTATAAAACCCTGTTGAACATGTTCTTCATTCTTTTTTTTTTGCACACATTTCCCTAATTGGCGATAGTTATTATTCCTCCCTTTTTCTCCTCTCTCTTTCACTCATTTTGTTGCTTTCCCTCTTTTTATTTTTTGAAGGGGCCGACAGTCCCTGAAAGTTCGGGAACACAAAGTCTTGGGTCCATACGTGGATGGTCTGTCTCAGCTGGCTGTGACCAACTTTGAGGTGCGTCTTTCCCCTTCCTGTCATCACGCTTCGGCTGAGCTGAATCCGTATCAACAACCACAGGCCTCATATGTCACTTACGCACAGACATGATTTATAGTATCCAGCAGAATTACCTTATATCATATCCCCGGTTGTCAAGTCGCTAATTTACGTTCGGCACAACCATTTAGTTTCACATCCTCCCATGTGCAGAAACTGTATTGACACATATTCCTGATGTGGGATGTAGTCATGGGGTTTTGGGTAGTTTATATGCCAAACCTTGGCAGGGCCTTCCTTAATTAAGTTTAAACATCTCCACCCTGTTCCTCTGTGCTCTGCTCTGCCTGATATTCGTGCAGTGGTTTTCCCACAGCCGTGGCCCACTGTCGACTGTGACCCAGCTAAACCACATGGCACACAGCCATATGTGAATACCGTCTGACTTTACTGTTATCATAATGATCAATGTGCAAGTTTTACCTAAATCCAGTGAAATGTGTTCAAATTGTGTCTTTATGTCAAACTCTCGTCAAACGTTTTGTCTTTAATTCCCTCACTCTCCATCTTTTTAGGACATTGAGGTGTTAATGTCAGAGGGCAACAAATCTCGCACAGTTGCAGCCACCAACATGAATGAGGAGAGCAGTCGATCACATGGCGTGTTCAGTATCATTGTCACACAAACGCTTTACGATCTACAGTCTGGGGTCAGTATTTCCACCAACAGTCACAATTAATTGTTGCTTGAATTTACTGCATTATATTACCTCATTTGTGTGTGTCCTATTTGTCTTATCATGGGTCTGACTGACTATTTGTTTGTGTTGTGATGGTAAACAGAATTCAGGAGAGAAGGTGAGCAAGATGAGTCTGGTTGACCTGGCAGGAAGTGAGCGAGTGTCTAAGACTGGAGCTGCTGGAGAGAGACTCAAAGAGGGCAGCAATATTAACAAGTAAGTCTATTTTTTCCATATGAAAGGCAAGCACAATATGAATTCATCATTTGACAGGTTAAAGCTGATTGTGTGTGTGTGTGTGTGTGGTTGTAGGTCTCTCACTACGTTAGGCTGTGTGATTTCTGCTCTGGCTGATCAGTCTGCAGGAAAGGGGAAGGCCAAGTTTGTGCCATACAGAGACTCGGTGCTCACCTGGCTGCTGAAGGTTTGACCCACAAATTACACATATTTAAAACTGGTTGTTAGAAATGTTATGAGGTTGTTCTAGATGTGCTGATGATACCACACTAGAAAATAAAAGATACTTTATTACGAGTAAATGTCCTGCATTCAAAATAATACCAAAAAGTATTATCAGCAAAATGTACTTTAAGTATCAAAAGTAAAAGTATTCATTTATTTAATTGCAATTGTTTGTTTTTAATTAATGAAAAATAAACATCTCTAGAAAGGAATTTGTATAACTTGAAATAAGGCAGTTTGCTTCACTAGAACTATGAAAGATTAAATTTAGAAAATGTCATTTCAAAGTTCATTTGCAGATTTTGACACTTTTAAAAATATAAATGACAGTGAAATGTACAATAGTGTAGCGTAGCAGACATATAATGTAGAAAAAAAATGTAATACTTGCATAAAGTAAAAATACCTCAAAATTGAGTAAATGCACTTAATTAATTAATTAAGTTCATTTCCACCACTACTGCAAGGTGACCAACAATTACCACTTTGTTGCACAGTTGTCCTTTTGTTGTTGCAATATTTGCATTTAGACATTTATCAGCTATGCTTCCTTGCTAAATGTTTTCTTGTCTTCAGGACAACCTTGGCGGCAACAGCAAGACGGCCATGATAGCCACAGTGAGTCCGGCAGCCGATAACTACGAGGAGACTCTTTCCACGCTACGCTATGCAGATAGAGCCAAGAGAATCGTCAACCATGCCGTGGTGAACGAGGATCCCAACGCTCGGATCATCAGAGAGCTCAGGGACGAGGTGGAGAAGCTCAAAGTTCAACTCTCTCAGGCCGAGGTAAGAGGAGGGATTGGGTAGACCTGAAGAGACTCACAAATGATGTGAATGAATTCATGCCAGACTTGTCATAAATCACACGATAATCCGGATGATGCTGACGTTCATGCTTCTTTCCCTTATTCCCAACAGTCATTGAAGGCTCCTGATCTGAAGGAGAAACTGCACGAGTCTGAGAAACTCATTCAGGAGATGACCGTCACCTGGGAGCAGAAACTAAGAAAGACAGAGGAGATTGCCACTGTATGCACAACCACCATAAACAGACTCCAAAACCTCAGTTCTAATTCCTATTTATACGTACAGTAACACTGTTATTATCCATATTTACAGGAACGCCAGAAGCAGCTAGAGAGCATGGGCATCTCTCTGGAAACATCAGGGATTAAAGTGGGTGAAGACAAGTGTTTCCTGGTTAATCTCAATGCTGATCCTGCCCTAAATGAGCTACTGGTCTACTATCTGAAGGTAATGCAGTTTTTACAATGCGATGATGCAATTCTGGAAAGATAACTACTAGTTAATACTACACAGTACTCGCTGCCATCGTCACCCTGCTGCCTTGTATGTTTTTCCATTAGCACTTATGTATTTATACTTATTTGTGGGACTACAAAGTCCCAGGTGACCGCACTGGAATTTTAAAATGAGGGATTTTCCAGTGTATTTTTACCGGTCTGCATTTAATTTAAGTGGTTCTATTAACGCCTGAACCTGCATCTGTTCCCCTTTAGTTTCAACCTAAGGAGCTTTAAAAAAAATAAAGATAAATGGTCAACCCAAAGATGCAGACCCATTTTTAATGGCACCGCTACTGCTTATATTTGTAGACAATTGTTTAGGTGAAGGCCATGAATGGATGGAAGAACTTTGTGACATGTCGCCATGTTGTTCATGGCAAACGCTGTAGGTTTTTGGTTTAAAGTGGCTGGAGAAGTTAGAAAATCCAAAACACCTCGTAACGGCTAAAGTTTGTACAGAGGCCAGAGAGTTCTCATTTTAGCGGTTAGTCGCTGCCAAAAAGCTGGTTAGTCACTTACTTCTTTCCTTCCCTGGTGTTCCAGCATATAGTTAACACCACTGATCCATTACCTTGGTAATATTTACCGTACACTGAGGCCCTGAAACACAGCACATATGGCGCAGTGATCCAGATGACGCTGTGAGAGCAGAGATTAGTTCAGTAAGAGCACGTCTGGACTTTGCAAAGCAATGAAGTGGAACAACCAACCAGCTATTTGGACCTGTAAGAGCAGAAGCATGTGAGAAAGCAGCCCGTGCAGCGTACAGAACAACAGGCCTTTGTCTGGGTTCTGCAGGCCAGCCTGGCATATCGGTGTGGAATGACCATGGTACTGTGAAATGGGTTAGTGCGCTGCATGCTAGGACATCCTCTAGTAGCTGGGATGTTTGTTTAACAACGCCCACTCTCCAACGAGAGAGACACAAGTTTTTTCACTTGATTTTGCGTTGGTTTTATTCTTGAATTTGAGGTTGTTGTTTTTTTTGCAAATGACAAAACTCTTGAGCAAATTGGTTCAGCGAACAACATTTTGTAGGTTATGACCTGAGAGTTGGAACAAGATGCTGGTCGTAATTATTTTCAGATCTGTCATTATAGTTTTCTCAATCTGTCCTCCACCTGTGTGTAGGAGCACACGCGTGTGGGCGCAGACACGTCTCAGGACATCCAGCTCTTTGGGATCGGTATCCAGCCGGAGCACTGCGTCCTGGAGCTCTGCCCAGATGATGATGTCACCCTGATGCCCATAAGGAATGCCAGGTGAGCTGATATGCAACTACCTCCAACACACTCTCCGTCTTTCCCTGTGTGTCTCTCTCTGTTCTCTCTCTCCTTCATGGATGACTGGACCTCAGTGTTTCACATGACCTCACTGTACAGGAATCTATGATCTATGAGCTCCCCGCTTTGATATCAGAGCCACGTCTCCCTCCCACGACAAAAGGATTGTTCCTGCTTAATTAGTTTTCCCTGTTCAAAGATTATAATGCCACCTGACATCTTCATTATCAGAACTTCATTTCTCTTGTTTTCTACAGGACCTGTGTGAACGGATCAATGATTGATTCTTTGGTGCACCTGTGGCATGGGGATCGTATCTTATGGGGCAACAATCACTTCTTCAGGTATAAAACGTGTCACGGCCACATTCAAATATATTTGAATATACGTGACAAATGTACTGTATATAGTCATGAAATGAAAACGTCACTGATTGGAACTCCTGTTGCTCTGTAGGATTAATCTGCCAACACGAAAGCGGCGGGACCGTTTAAAGGAGCTGGAGAGAGCTTCCCCCAGAGAGAGCTTTGTCGAGGCAGATGTGGAGACCGCCAGCGAGGCGTCTTCTGAGCAGGACTACAGCTATGAGTTTGCTCAGATGGAGGTCACAATGAAGACTCTGGGGAACAATGGTATGATTAGGAAAGTCTGTTTTTGCGTTAGGGTCACAGCTGTATACAGTATTTATTCCACTTAGGTTTCTGGATCTTCAGCTTGTTGCAATACGCTGACCAAATATCATCTTTTAGAAATGCCATCACTCTGTTCTGTTCGTCTCCTTATTTTAAATATAAAAAAGATCAGCTCGAGTGTTAAATACAATACAGCTGACCAGTTTGTCAGCTGATTGTTGCAGTCTGGGTGGACCTGGCTCAAAATAATGGTTATATTCATTAACAATTCATCTTTTGATTCGTTTTTTGATTACACAATAATGTATAAGATAATTAGTCTTAAAATGGTGAGAATTTGACATTTGACAATTTCTTCTTCAAATTGCTTTATCTACAATGATATGAAACAGAAAGAAGCAGCAAACCTTCACAATCCAGAGGACAGAGTCACCAAATATTTGGCATTTTGATAAAAGACTAAAATCAAAAATCAAAATAATGGAAACATCAAAGTTCTTGACTTTTTTTTGTCAATCTCCAATCTATTGACTAAATGATTGTTCAAACAATTAATTCAGTGATACTATTTTTTTTTAAAAGCCGACAACACACATGACAATAAGAATTTACTATGAAGACCATAGCTTGTTGTGGAAAAAGAATAATAATGTAATAACTTTATTTGTTATCAGCTGTGGGTGGTTGTTTTTGGTCCTGTTCCTTTACTGAAGAGGCTTTGCTCAGTGCTGATCATGTCTCGTGTTTTTAGACCCCATGCAGAATGTGGTCCAGGTGCTGGAGAAGCAGTACCTGGAGGAGAAGCGTACGGCTCTGGAGGAGCAGAGAGTGATGTACGAACGAGAGCTGGAGTCGCTACGGCAGCAGCTGTCTCCTGAGAAAACGCCGCAACACCACCGCAGCAGCAGCGAGCGCCTAGCCTTCCCGATGCACACGCCACACGGCAAGCTGCGACTGTGGACGGAGGAGCGGTTAGTGGAATCTAGTTTGTTCACGGCAGGGAGGCTGAGACATGCAGTCATTGTGCTTGTTTTTTCTCCCTTTTTACAGTCGCATGAGATGTTCACAGTATTCGGCTTTTTAGATGTACCTAGTTATATGAATATGTAGAAGCCAATAACGTTTTTAAGTCATTGAGTCATTTAAGTGTTGGAATTGTCTCATTCAGATTTTTTACAATGTCGACTCAGTCGGAGTCAGTCAGTTGCTTCAGCTTCATCAGTGAGGCATCCTCACCTTAAAAGATCACCTTCCTATCTGGAAGGAAATAAAGTTACTTGTCATCTTCCTGTAATAATCCTGAGCTGTTTTTTAGGTGCTGCTAAAAGCATCATTTGAAAAATGGTGAAGTGAATGAACGTAGAATTGTGAATTTGTAAAATTTGTTTACAACAACACCAAAACCTTTCTGACACATTGACAGCATGTTGTTGGTTTCAGTCTCATCATTGTGATAGCTAGTTAGCTTTAGCCATCATCCTTGCCGGTGACAACCGTGGCCGGAGGCATTTTGTTTTCGGGTTGTCTGTACGTACATACATACCTACGGTCCATAGGAATGCCTGCAGGGAATTCCTTCAAATTTGGCATTTTGGACAGACATGGACTACAACTTGACTGGTTCAGAGATGTATACTTCTTTGAGGCAGTAATTCTAGTTTCTGATGTTGTTCTTGTCTTTTTATTTTGCCGTTCTTGGTAAACTCTAGCAACTGTCGTTTGATAGCCAAATCTGAGATTTAACTTAAACATCACGCTTCAAGTCGTAGTTCAGTCAATCAGTAACTTCCTTCTCAGCTCTGTGTATGTTTTACGCCAGCTGTTCCTGTAAATGAGGATGTTGTGTCTATTTAAGTCCATACCGAGTACACAACAAGTGGCAGGTTGTCATCTTCATGAATGAATGATCTCTGTGTTCTGCTGTCTGTCTGTGTGTGTTTGTGTGTCAGGGATGAGCTTTTTCGTCAGAGTCTTTCTCGACTCAGGGAGCAGGTCGTGAAAGCCAACACCTTGGTGCGAGAAGCCAACTTTTTGGGAGAGGAGATGAACAAACTGACTGACTATCAGGTCACCCTTCAGATTCCTGCGGCCAACCTCAGCGCCAACCGCAAGGTCAGACCTCTGAACCCCCTGCAATCACACACCACCTCCACATCACCTCACCTTGGTACACATTTCATTATGTCACGGTGAGAATATCTGCTGAAATACAAAAAGTGTTTTAATCTGTTCACCTGTTTCTTTATAGCGTGGAGCAATAGTGAGCGAGCCGGCCATTCAGGTGCGGAGGAAAGGAAAGGGGACCCAGGTGTGGACCATTGAGAGGCTAGAAAACAAACTGGTGGATATGAGAGACCACTACAGGGACTGGAAGGAAGGCACAGAGGAGATGGTACGAAACAGAGGATCAGAAAACAGGAAGATAGTAGAAAAGATAGAAAGATGAACTGGATTATTCAGGTCTTTCTCTGTGTTTTTTCAGTATAACAAGGCAAACAGTAAGCACAGTGATCCATTCTATGAGGCGCAAGAGAACCATAACCTGATAGGAGTGGCCAACATTTTTCTGGAGTGCCTTTTCCATGATGTCAAACTGCAATATGCGGTCCCCATCATCAGCCAACAAGGAGAGGTAAGGCTGCATCAACATGAACAGATGAATGCACTGATAAATAAGTCATGGTGCAGCTTTCCAATATTCTTATTACATCAGGTCCATATAAAAGGATGATGCACATTTCAAATTTAGACGTTTTGGTGGGGCTGGGCAATTTACCGATATTATATTGATATTATGATATGAGACTAGCTAGATTTGGTATATCGTAATATGGCATGAGTGTTTTCTTTTCTTGGTTTTGAAGGCTGCATTACAATAAAGTGGTGTTATTGTCTGAACTTACCAGACTGTTCTAGCTGTTATTATTATTTACCTTTACCCACTTAGTCATTATATCCACTTTAATGAGGATTATTTATCAAAAATCCCAATGTGTAAACATTTTGTGAAAGCACCAATGGTCATCCTACGATGTCGGCGAAATATTGATATTGAGGTATTTGGTAAAAAAATATTGTGTTATTTGATTTTCTCTATATGGACCTGCCCTACCTTTTGGGGATGAGTCTATGGGGACATGATGTCTCATTGCTCTGTGTGTACAGGTAGCAGGCAGGTTGCACATTGAGCTGATGCGAGTCAGTGGAGTCGTACCAGAGCGCCTGTCTGGGGGAGACGACTCGTCAGAGAACTCCAGTGAGAGTAGCTGCTATGAGGTGATGGACACCAACGGGGAGATCGTCCACATAGCCAAGAGGCTTACCTGCAGGGTAAAGCCTTTTTAAAGTCACTGGATTTCAACAAATACAGGAGTTTTAAATTGCTTGGGCATTGTTTAACTTATTTTTGTTTGATATTTTTCTAAGACAAACTTGTCTCTTTGCTGCAGGTGCGGATCAGGGAGGCCACAGGTCTGCCACTCAACCTGTCCAACTTTGTCTTCTGTCAGTACACCTTCTGGGAACATGGTGAGCCCACTGTGGCTCCTCCCATGGTCAGCCCAGACATACCTTCCCCTCGAAGCCCAGATGCCCAGTTTACTGTCCAGTTTGATCAATGCAAGGTACATGAAAAGGAGCTGCTTGTCTCAACTCAAGGCTGTTAATGCCTCACCCTGAAGCATTAGAAAATTTAATTCCCTTAACTTTTTCCTTTTCTTTTCAAATTAACTCCAGTACAAACATGTTGTCTTTGTGCAGGACTACATTGTGCATGTGACGGATGAGTTTTTGGAGTTTATATCGGATGGAGCATTGGCTATAGAAGTGTGGGGTCACCGCTGTGCCGGGAACGGACGGTCACTCTGGGAGTTAGACGCACTGGAGGCCAAGACCCAGACGCTCCGTGACAGGTACATGTATCACATGTCACACGCAGACTTTTGTACACACACACACGCAGACATTTCACACCTAACTAATCTTGGCTGTTGCTTTTTCTAGGTGGAGTGAGGTGTCTCGCAGGATCGAGCTGGTGATCTCCATCCAGGAGCTGAATGAACAGGGAGAGTACTCATCTGTGGAGCTGCAGCCTGGAAAAGACATCAGCACAGGAGGTGTCTTCCAACTCCGACAGGTCAGAGAAAAACTATGAGCAAGTTTCCCTTTTAAGTCAGACAGGCTGCCCTACATCAAACACACACTTAAAGCTACAGTTGATTACTATAATTAAAAAAGAACTCATTTACTTACTATATCATGTCAGTAGTGCATGAGACAGATAATCTGTGAAAAGAAATCAGGCTTCTCTGCCTCCTTCTGGTTTGACAGTTTGCAGTGATTCACAGCTGCGTTAGCGACTCCTCGGCTCTGATTGGTTGTTTCTCTTTGGCCGTGGTGAAATCTTGCAAATCTGTCTCGTGTAGTATTGTCAGGATATAGTGACAGTTTGAGCAAATATGACCAAAAAGTAATTTTTTTTTTTTTTAAAGTTACCAACTGTAGCTTCAAGAGGATCATGACTAATTATGTCATTATAAACATTCGTGTACATGTTGTACTTTGGAAGTGCAGCGCTGGCAGCAGCATTCTGATGTTGAATTATGGGGATTTGTACAAGCAGGGTCACTCCAGGAGGCTGCAGGTTTGTGTGAAGCCGGTCCAGAACTCGGGCACTCTGCCTCTGCTGGTGGAGGCTCTGATGTCTGTCTCTATCGGCTGTGTGTCTGCTCGCTCCACCAAACTACAGAGACCCCTCGACAGCTACCAGGTGTGTGAAACACACATACACATTTTTTTTCATATACTCACTTGCAACTTAGACTATAAACCTATTGTATTAAAAATAATAGGATGATGATTTGTATGTAATTTGATTCTGGGTTTTGGGAACAGTATGCTTGTGCCATGCCATTGATATACAATATTATGCTGATTTAGCTAAATTAGTCCATCTCTGGTTTCGTGCCATGAGTGGTTCATCTGGGTAGCTGGCAGTGAGTCTAAAGAAGGCTAAGGAATGCACAAACTCATTAGTGCCCTGTTTGTTCTGTTAACATGCACTGATGTGCCCTGATGTAGAAAGAAAGGGACAATTTGAGAAACTCCTTTTTTTATTTGCCACATTCAGAATCAATCCTGGGGTTTGTAATAGTTTTCTAAAGACATTTATTGGTCAAAAGCATACAAACATGAACGTAAATTGTTCTTTCACATCACTGAAATTCTTAAAAAAGTTACATGAGCAGTGAATGGTAAGCAATGAGCTGTCATGTCAGGGCCTTTTTCTGGTTCCCCACATTTGACTGAGTGTGTTCTCTCCTGCCAGAGAGAGGAGGAAGACGATATGGATAGTTATCAGGTACCCTTTCAGTCTCCCCCTGCTGCTGCTCCCCCTGTAGCTCACTATGCAGCATGAAGGAAACCAAAGTCATCATGTGTTTGCGACTAGGCTGTTGCTGAGGGCATGTGAGGCAGGAGGCAGAGGGCTGTACCAACTAAATTAGTGCTTTATTAAAAAGCGGCTGCATATGTGGGCAATTTCTGATGCTGTAATTATCAATCACACCAACCAACCATTCTTTGGCAGCCCTCTATGCAAAACGCAGTTCCACCCATGGCTGAGCTCCCAGCCAGCAGTCTGTCCCGCTCTCTCTCTTGCCTTCCCCCTCAGGTTGCTGCACACTAATGCTGCTGTTTGCCCCTCACTACTGAAGAGCTGCAGGAATAATAAGCCTCACCGAATTACATGGGCATTGCATGACTGCATGATTTACAGTACTTTGCATGCTGGAAGCGTGCTGACGTCAGAACAAGCGTAATAAGGTTGGCATCGAGGTCTGTTGGTTACTGTGGACAATGTGGCTCCCTCACAGAGTGATCTGCTGTATTTCCAGGTTGGACTTCGGGTGGCTGTGGCTGCATGTGAGGACATGTTGATGTGTGCATGCAAGACTGTATGTGTGAATGCATGTGTGTGAGTCACAAAGGGGTTAAAAGGAGGTGTTATGTGTGTGTATTTAGATAATTTGACCATAAACGTTTTTCACCAAACAAAATGCACCTTGGGACTTTCAGAACTTCAATTATCTTAAATTAGCTTTCACTTGGCTTGGCTAGTGGGTGTATTAAGGAGCAGTTATGGTACTACCTCAGACAGATCAGCCCTGTGCACCCTCACCTTGCCCTGTTAACACAACACTGAGCCCTGGAGCACATCCTTTGCCTGACTGAGCCAGCTGGCTCTGACTTTGGTCTCTGCCTGTTTTCAGGAGGAAGATCTCAACTGTGTCCGAGAGCGCTGGTCAGAGGCACTGATAAAACGTCGGGAGTACCTTGATGAACAAATCAAGAAAATCATCAACAAACAAGGTGGGTCCTTGGTCCTGTGTTACACCTACCACTTGCTGAAGGACCTGAAGCATGACGGCTGTGTGTTGTCTGTAATTTTTGTTCTGTTGTGATGAAACCTTTCTCCGCATTTATGTAATTAGAGAAGTCAGAGGAGGATATTGAGCGTGAGGCTCGACTAGTGGAGCAGTGGGTGGGTCTGACTGAAGAGAGAAACGCAGTGCTGGTACCTGCACCTGGCAGTGGCATCCCTGGAGCTCCTGCAGACTGGTAAAACACCAACACACACCCATGCACGTGTTGGACTCGCTTCATTTGAAGCCCTTTTTTTCCTTGGTTAATCATATTCAACCCCTTATAGGACCCCACCTGCAGGAGTGGAAGCTCACATTCCTGTACTCTTCCTAGATTTAAATGGTAAAGCAGACACGTCCTTTACATCAACTGATATTTCACGGTCTCCTTTCAGGCCTGAACAAACACTAACTGTCTTTCATGCCACCAGCGGATAATCTGACAGTGAATGAGCAGCTGACCGGCCCGCATGCTGCAGGCCATAACTCTATACTGCCCAAGGAGCATGGGAGCCAGTTCTTCTATCTGCCCATCATCAGGCACAGTGACGAGGAGGTAAGCACTGCATTTGATTTGACTGCCTTCCTGTGGCCAAAAAGGGAACTCTGGGAAACATACACAAGTACAAATGCAGGACCACCATATCATCCGTTGCTTATAAAGCTAAGTGACGCTGTGTAAAGTAAACATAAAGCTTTGGGTTTTCCATTGCTTCTACTAGTTGTGTATTTTTGTAAAAATACATGTCATTTTACTACTTGATGCTTTTTTTCTCAGATAATCACACACAGACAAGAGCACTTCAAGGCAACAAGTTTTCTACAATTATGTGCATAATTGAACAATTACATAGTCATGTAATTGTTCAGAATCATGCATTCTGATTTAAAAGAAAAGTCATCCCAATTTCTTAATTTTGTCTTTGATGTTGAGCAGCAGCTCTAACCATACAGTAATTACCGTCCTCTTTACTGTGCCTAAGTGTCATGAGATTGCAATTTTTCTACTCATTAGCCAACTGTAAACCCAAAGCTACAGCCCAGCTACACGACTATAATTCATGTTTTTGTATGTGCAGTCACAGCTGACTGTCACAGATTCCCTCTCTGCTACACTAATAAAACTCCTCCAATTCACCAGGTGTTGGCAGTGTGTTCATGGGACTCATCAATCCACGATTCTGTGCACCTCAACCGCATCACATCTCCTAACGAACGCATTTATCTGATCATCAAAGCCACTGTGCAGCTCAGCCACCCTGCCTCCATGGAGCTGGTGCTCCGCAAGAGGATCGCTGTCAACATCTACAACAAACAGGTCAAAACAAGAGGGATCAGATTTAATCAGAGGGGGTCAGTCCACAGCAGAGGTGGTTGTTTGCAGCAATGGATTGTGTTTTGATGATCAGCATAGTTTTTGTTTCCTACAGAGTTTCACTCAGAGTCTCAAGAGAAGAATGTCCTTAAAGAACGCGCTTTATTCCTGTGGTGTGATTTATGAGATTGTTTCCAACATACCAAAGGTACAAGTTGTTCATTCTACCTCTATATCTAACAATGGCTGCTTTCAGAACGTGTGTTTATTGTCTACAGCCCTTTGTAAGTCTCTTCTCTTACCTTCCCAGGCCTCAGAGGAGCCAGAGGAAAGGGAAACCTTGGCCCTCATGGCTGCTCGTGCAGACAGCGAGGAGACTCAGGATGGAGAAACCTACATAGAGAAGTACACACGGGGAGTTCTGGAAGTGGAGAACATCCTTAGTCTGGAGAGGCTACGACAGGTATTTCACACTGTAGCTCACTGACCTACTGAAACACAAACAATCTGATTTGTTTGACATGTAAAGATGAACCTGTCTTGTTTTCTTTCCTAAAGGCTGTCGCAGTGAAGGAAGCAATCACTACTAAGGGACGACACCTAAGGAGGAGTATCAGCACACCAAATGTACAGCATGTAATGAAAACTTTACTCACTGCACTGCCCACAGAACCATATGGAAATAATTGTTATTAAATAATATGATGCCGATAACATGATGTCTCTTGCTCTTCAGTCTTCATGTAGTAAAACAGACCTGACTGGTTGTGAAGATGAAGACTGCAAGGTAAGTCAGGTGTGCTTTAACAACATGTTTATCACAAAACTCTGATGTTGGATTACAATGAACTAGTATTGGCTGCAATAGTCTTGTCAAAATGCATAGCTTTTCTCTGAGCTAAATGCTGCGTGTCGTAGTTGTCCCTTTGATAATGAAAATGACACGTTTTTTTGGGGAATTTCTCCCACCATTACACTAAAGGTCTCCTCATGTAGAAGTTTAAGTCTTTTAGCTGTAAATTTACTTTTAATTCACAAAACTTCCCAATTTAACCTGTGTATTATTGTCTAGGGCCACTGTGATAACGTCGACAGTACCAACTGCAATCCCCCGGAGGGCTCGCTTTGTACCACACCCATCAAAAGCAAGGAGAATCCAGGTAAACTATGTGCAGCAGCTGCATTGTTTCTCGACTTGTGGTCAACATTTTTGTGTGTTGCCACAATATAACTGGGTTACCACTGGATGTTGCCACACAGGTTTGGTTCCAGAGAGCCCTACGTTTTTCAACTCCAGCCCCTTCAAAGTCCTCTCCCCTCAGCCGCCGAAATTCCTCAAGTGCCTGCTGCCTGTTAAAGAGGAGAACAAGGTGAAGAAAGTCCTGGAGGCCCGGCCGCTGCTGGGACAAGAGGTAAGGAGGATGAATTCACTATTTTTCAAGAGGGGAGTATTCATGTCTTTGTTTCTGTTGTGGTGTTCTCACATATCCTTGTTTTGTCAAACCCCATTTTTACATTTTGAAATCGCGCTACATTCCCACAACATGATAAACTTTGACAAACATTGACAACAATTACTAATTGCCCAAAGCTGCTTGATGATTACATTTTGAAAATGGCTTTGCTGTTGTGTGACTGGCCAAAAGAACTGAATTGAAATGAAAGAGCCTGACTCACAGGAGCATGACTTCAACTGGGGAGAGCCACAGTGCTGAATTAGACAAAGCTAAGTCTTGTGTCTGATTTTGTTTGTGATAATTGGATTCTGATAGTTTGTGGCTGTTTCAACCATTTAAACTAACCTTACATATTTGTTTTCATCCGTGCTTGAAGTGGACTTAAAGAGGCGCAGGTACTTTACAAATCAGTCCATGTTAGGGATGCCGTGGTTGAGAGACAGAGGTTTCTAGCTAGCAGCAAATGGTTCAGTTAGCAGCAGGATTATAGTGTATGACTGCAGTTTAACATAAATAGCTGCAGTCCGGATAAAAAAATGATCTTCTATATGATATTAAAATATAGCAATAGCTTAGATGTTTGCTATGGGCTATATTAGTGTGTGGATATGGGACAACAGGGGTCAAGAGCCTGCAAATATATATCACAAGAAGTTGTGGCCCAGTAAAAAGTACAGTTTCTTAGGACACTTCAAGCACAGTTTTTTGTGAAGTATCAAACTGCATGGCACTAACTGTGTAACTGGCCTGCCCAACTCCATGCATGCTTTGTGTGTGTGTGAAGTGTTGTTCTGACCCATCCGCAGAGCATGCGCTCATGTGTGGACAGCCCTGCACTGCTCCCCCCTCCCTGCCCCTGGCGCCGGCCCAGGGCAGGCAGCGAGGGCCACTGCAAGCCTTCCACCTCCACCTCCACCTCCACCACTCCCACCAGCAGACAGCTCAGCCACACACTGCCACACACTGCTGTAAGTGCTACACACACCAGCTCACACTGCTCCGAGGGTTACTGTAAGAGTTTCACACACACACACACACACACATACACACTGACGTGACACACGCTCACACTGTTGTCAGTATCGCACGTAGACGCATACACACTGCTACACTTTGCTTTAGCGTTTACACGTGAACACCTTTTCAACCATTCTCTGTGCTGGTGACGGTACATATGAAGGGCTAGGATTTAGGATGAGGTTCAAATACTTTTTGAAATATTACGAGTTCCCTAGCAACAAACATCCTTTGTTTACAAGTTCCAACAGTAAATATATAAAGAATACAGTTAAACATTGATTCCTTGCTCATCTGATTTTGGTCTTTTTTATTTTTTTTAGCACAGAATCAAATCAAAGTATTTCACCTTGTAGTGCCACTCTTTAGTCTTGTCTAGCATTGATGACGAAACCCCTCCTGCTCCATACAATAGACTTGCTGCATTGTGTCCACATACATTTATCATGATGGAGAGAAGAGGAAATAATTGCTGCCTCAGAAATCGCATGTTAAGCACTACATACTCAATATGTGTACGATTGTTCAGCATGTGTGAATAAACAGTAATATGTATCTTTTCAGATGCACTGAACTGTAATTACCATTTCACTTCCTGAGAGCCTCCTTACCGATTGGAGACGTGTAACCCTTGCCAACCTGTGCCAACTTCATGCAACCAAACGACGAGTTGTGAGCTGAACTAATTTAAAAACTATAGCAGACCGAGCAAAGTGAAATCCTGTACTCCTGTAAATTTGCTTTGAAGCGTTATTGACGTTACAGAGCTGTCCGCCATTGTCTATTAGGAATGTTGTCGTCACTTCAGCATTGCATTGTGGGATATCGATGCCAGCATGTTGATGCAAAAACAAATCTCACATACTGTTGCATACTAAATAGTATATCAGTATAGAATTTCAGACGCGACCAATATTTTATGCAAAATAGAAAGAGACAACTGTGATCTTTTTTCTTCACCAATGAGGACATTGTCCTAATTATGTTAATATTTAGGTTTCAAAATAAGTGTTGTCAAGATAATATTATACAAGTTTTTACAATATGAGATAATTATACTCCTTATTATCATTGTTTTAATATTTACTCTGTTACTTTGGAGCGCCCATCCTTTGTATGTCCCTCACATTATGTTATATACCTCTCTAAACCCCAACCGCCCCAGTGCCTTGAGACCAGTGTTTTACAGTATGTTGTATAATCTGTGGTAGGGGTTTCTGCAGTGTTTAAAAAGTGGTAATATAGTCCTGTACAGCCTCACATTGCACAGTGTAAACCCGCACATGAGTACAATGGTACATTAGCAAACACCTTAGAGCAAAGTTCAGAAAACATGAAAATGTGCCACATTATTCATACACTATGTTCATGTTCCATTATCACATTTTTCGCCATTTTTCATTCTCCCCATTCACTTTAAAACAAGTGTTTATATAATGCTAATGCTCCATACAGGCTTTGTCTAACATAATGTCTGGAGTGATGTATCTTTTGTCCTAATGCTGTTGTTTTGATCAACAGGACTCTGAGGACGAGGAGGCGTATGTGGACATGACTCAGGACCACAGCAGCTTCCAGTCTTACATCCCAGAGGACTTTGCAAACTTTGAGATCTACAACGCCAGTCTGGAGAACCAGGAGGGGCTTTTATCCTCTCGGTCTGACTTAAAGGGAAGCCGATGTGGGAGTGGAGAAAGAGAGGTGCCTCGAAGCCCCACGGCCAGCAGTTGCACTAGTGGCTACTTTTCACACAGCGCCTCCAACGCGACACTGTCTGACATGCCTTTCAGTGCCAGTGAGAGTTCTGACCACCTCAGCTGCACCTCCAGAGACCCCCACGACCCTCTCGGCAGCCCTGCGGGGAGGGGCTGCACGCAAACCAAAAGTGTTTCTGCAGGGAGTGACACCCAGCTGCCTCTCCTCTCAGCAGGCGGGGTTGAGGAGGTGCTCATCCATCCTGCCAGCCAGGAGTTCACTGACTTTAAAGGGGCTGATGATAGTATTGGAGACCGGGATTTAGCACATTTTACAGGTGGATGGGAGCAGGAGGTTTTGGACAAAGAAACATGTGACACTGGCAATGAACACTCCTCTGATGTCTCTGGTGTTATCAACACATCTGTTACTGGAGACAATTCAACTGCTACATGCACATTTCCAAATAATGCAGGCCCTGTTTGTGAAGCTGTGTCCTGCCCTAACTCACCTGTAGTTTGCACTTCAGCCAGAGTCCCAGTATCTGTGCCTGACATAGTACCAGCTCCATCTACAGCAGCACAATCCCCAATCGCACCTTTATCTACAGCCCCAGCCTCTGCCCCGAGTCTGCGAGCAGGAGGAGAACCTCCAATCGATGAGCCGGCCCAGGGAGATCTGCCCCACGGGAGTCCCTGTCCCAGCCCAAACCCCAGCAGCGCAGAGCCTTCAGGAGATTCCAGTGGAGATGAGAGCACCCCTGTAGCTCAGCTTCCTGACTGGATGGCACCAGGGGAGCAGGTGTGGGTGGGGAAGCGGAGAGGAACAGTCCACTATGTCGGAGGGGTGGAGTTCGCTAAGGGGATCTGGATTGGTGTGAAGCTTGACATGGCAGTGGGTAAGGCCTTTTCTAAATTTTGTCAAACCGCCCCCAACTTTCTGTTAGTACAGCCTGGCAAATACAGAAGTAGAAATGGTGTCGTCATCACATAGTGTGTCCACCAGAGAGCACCACTTAGAACATATGTTGGTCACAATTCTCCAATATCAAAATGTATGGGGAACCTTGTAAAAAATTCCATCGTAAAAAAATCATAGCAACCAAAATATCAGACTTGTTTCACCCTCACATACAGACCAGCTAAACACATAATGGGGCCAAATGACTGTGGGCAACCAATTCCCAGGTGTCACCCTCAAAAGTCCAGTATTGCTCAGTCAGATTTTGTTCCTGTTGTATGAGACGTCCAACATGTGATATAGTATACATGTTTTACCATTATTCTACATATCTGTAATGATCGATCTTCCTACAGGTAAGCACAACGGGACTGTCCAGGGCAGAGTGTACTTCCGCTGTCCCCCAGGTCACGGTGTATTTGTGAAGCCATCTCGTCTCACCAGAGGACCGCCCTGCATGGACACAGAACCCCAGACTCTGATCAGATAGGACCCAAAGAAGGACCTGCTTTCTGAGGAAAGGCAGGGACCCGAGGGTGCTCCTCAGATCCAGTGCCTATAGGTGAACCCCAGGCTGACTTCAGCGCGACTCCTCTCCTTGTAATGGAGATGCTGGTGTATTCTGTGGGCTTGTCTGCTTTCCTAAAGCATATCTGACCTCTGCATTTAATGAAGGTATATTCTAATTACTGTTCACTGAAAATTCACTATGCACATATCTGAGTTTTCTATACGGGGATATTTTTGATAGAGAACTTAAATATTACCCAAATACATTTTCTTACATTGGTATCTGAACATTATAAATAATATTTTTGTAAGACAATGCATCCTCCCTGAGGCTCATGTTGGAGTAATCGGGGAGATGAAAGTTAAGAATGTACTACTGTTTATAAACATTGATATTTACATCAATATGATCTGTCAGGGGTAACCAAAGAACTACGGTTCCATATCTGCTGTTATGAGTAATATGTTATTTTTCTAATGCGTGTATGTGGAGTTAAACACTATATAGCAATGTGTCCAAGTAAAGCTTAGTGCCATATCTCTAGGAGTGATGCCACATACCCTGAACAGAGGACAAATCTACTAAACCTGAGTTGCTTTCAGCGTTTGACTGAAGTTGTATCATGTTAAATTATCCTGTTGAAGTACTGTAACACTGTGGAGGAAATAATCCCCATCCAGCATGAGACTCTTGCTGTTTGAATGCTTGCACTGGAAAGGATTCTTGGAGAGTTCGCCGACTGTCTTCCATATTTGACTGATGAGATGTTTTCTAACGTAAGTGACTGAAAGAAACGCGTGTCGTCATTTTCATCGGGGGAACACAGCAGCTGGGCTTTGTTCAAGGCCTGGATGTACTGATGCCTTAAAGCCCTGTTTCCATAAAGGCAGGCACATAAACCCCAGACTGCTCAATGAACTCCATAACAAGCTCACTGAGTTTTAAACTAACTAACTGTATGGACCTGAAACCTGTGTATGTATATTATGATGCCCAGAGGCATTCAAAATGCCACCCAGTCTTGCGGACTGTCTGAATATCTGTTTAATTGATTGTCCATCTGCATTTTATATGTAAGCTGATATATAACACTACATGTAAAAGAAGGTACTCTATAATGCTTTTTAAAAAAAGAAGGATTGGGTGAATGGGTGACCGAACTTCTATTTTTATGGAAGTGGTGAACGTGGAACTGACGAGTTATATACCCGAGCTGTAATTTCAAGAAAATGAAAGAAACCCAGGACCTTACTTTAAAGAAGAGAACAACGCTGCTCTCCCTCATAAGGAGTTGTAAATAGAAATGTGTTTGAACATAGTATTTACACTATTATAATGTACAGAATTGTATTTATAATGTATCACAAACTGTTTCAATTGGTACAAAATGTTCCAGAATAGAACATTTACAATCATCAAACTGTGTTGTCTCTTCATTTTTTCTCATTCAAGCTCACCGTGTTTGCATGTTTTTAGTGGGTTTTGTCTGTCTCACCGACAAACATGTTTCCAGGACATAAGTAATTACTCTTAATCTAAATGCAATAATATTCATTCATAGTCATTTCAAATGTATTTTCTTTTTGAATGTACTCTAATCTCATGTTTCAAGTACAGGTTTTTTTTGCTGTTACGGAAATTTGATTATATGCTCGTACATTTTGTATATGTAGCCAAAAATATCCTACCTTAAATATTGTAATATAACAGATTGTGTTTTATAAGAAAAGTCTCAAAAGTCCTGGTGTTGTGTGTGGCAAACACGTCTCCCGTCACCGGCTGGTTTATGGTCTCCTTGAACTTCTCGGCCTTTCTGTACCTGATGTAAAGGTTAACAACACAAACATGTTGCCTCCTGTAAATAATGTAGGCTGCCCCATGCATGAGAAGTAACACTATTTGTAAAGCCTGTTATTGTTTCAATACTTGACCCGCTATTAGTAGTGCCAATCAAACACTGCCAAAATGCATGGTCCTTCCAAGTTGCCTCATAATTAGGCCACTGGTGCACAAGATGTCACATTTGAGGTAACTTAATTATAGTGCCCTCATGGGGTCAACTGGTGTATTTTTTCAAAACTTGTTCTACATTACAAAAATGAATATTCATGTGTCAGCGCTGGGTGGACAACTGTACTGCTTGGACAGGATCAAATTAATGGTTTTTAAGGGGGTCGGGGGCTTGCACTTTGTGAGTTCTGTATTGTAAAATCCTGACCCTGTGGATGCCATGCTTTTACACTGAATGTTCAAAAGAAAAGTAGCCCACGCATGCACCTCACAACGCAGATCCATCTAGTTTCAAAGCCGAAAAGTCTTCCTCAAGCTTGCTTTGATCAATATCTTTCGTCTCTGTGACTGCGACCAACTGTATTAGTTTTTTTCTTTACTTATTTTAGTGTGTCCATGCCACTGTTTCAGCAGCTGTGCGCCAGCAGGCAGCCTGAGAGCCCAGGGTGGTCTGGATCTGGGTGGAGTTAAGTAGGCTATCTGTGTCACACACTGACAACTGGGAACCCTCCCGCACCAAAGTAACAGGTGTCCTCCTCCTTCAGAGCCACAGTCACATCACCGGGGGGCTGCCTGTCCACGCCGCAGACTCTCTCCCTCAACTGATCTGAACGCTGTTCTCTACTTGATCTGATCCCACTACTTCCAGGAAATCGCTTTAACACAGAGCTACAAATGATGCACTCGGCACAGAAAGACACCACGTTCACCAAGATCTTTGTGGGAGGTCTTCCTTATCACACCACGGACTCGAGTCTCAGGAAATATTTCGAGGTGTTTGGAGACATCGATGAGGCTGTTGTCATCACCGATCGGCAGACGGGGAAATCTAGAGGTTATGGATTTGTAAGTAAAAACCGAGTTCTGAGTTGCCTTTTTTTTTTATTTTTTTTTATTTTTTAAGTTGCTTGCACACGTGCACAGTCGGGGATACGGTCGATTGATCCAGTGTCGGCACCTGTAGGCTGAAAGATTGTAGTGCTTCCTGTTCTGCGTGACAGCCAGGTTAGAAATAGGAAATGTGTAGCTCTCACCGCAATACAATATGACCAGACTCCTCTCGATGGACCTTGTAAACAAATGATCTATAATTTGTAAGTGCTACCTTATCACTGTGACCAAGACATCTCCGTGAGGTCAATGGAAAATGTGCTGTTTCTTCCAGGTTACCATGGCAGACCGGGCCTCTGCTGACCGAGCCTGCAAGGACCCCAACCCCATAATAGATGGCAGGAAAGCCAATGTGAACCTGGCCTACCTGGGGGCCAAGCCGAGGGTCATACAGCCAGGTGAGGGACTGGACTACAGCTTTGTTTCCCAACTTCAAGATAATCAAGGTGGCATACAAAGACAGTATTTTTCTCTTGTAAATGATTGGCAATCTTGCAAAGGATCACTGAAAATGATCTTCACTGTAATAGAAAAGTGTCAGTTCTTCAAACGAAACTATAACAACTGTCTGTTTTCATTGTAGGATTTGCATTTGGCATGCCTCAGATCCATCCAGCATTCATCCAAAGGCCTTACGGGTATGTTAAGCTGCAAAAATTACATTTCCTTCACAAAATACGTCTGTCTGAAAGTAAGGAAATCTGCTATTTTCTTTTATGATCTTATATAAAGTGTTTTTATTGTTGTAAAAACGTAATTTATCATTGCCTCCACCTATTAAATCCTGAATGAGGACGTGCGAGTGTGAATGTGTGCTCCACTGCTTGGTGTTGACTGTTAATTAAGGAAGTAAACATTTTCCCAGCCAATACAGGACTTGACTTCATGTTGTCTATCTCTCTCTGATCTGACAGGGTCGGTAACGGTTAAAATAGCTGATGAAGGGACATGATGATTTGAGGAATAGCTGAGTCTGCATTGGGCAGAGCGCTAAAGTGTTACCTGTATACTCTGACATACACAAACGAACTGAAATGGTGACTAGATGCATGGAAGTCTTCTGTTTTTTTTTCTCTCCCAGTTTTCCATAGTACATAGATTGGTGTGTGCCTTGTTTTCAGTATGATGTGGTGTTCAGCTTAACTGTGTGCTCATTTCTACTTGCAGTGGGGAAGGTGGGGGGTGCAGGAGGTTTTTGTGCAGACTTTGTGAGTTTTGATAGGGAGATCTGCAACGGGGTGTTGCTTCTTTTCCCTTTTTAATAATTGATTTGTGCTTTAGCCTGTGGTTTATTTTATTTTCCCAGTTTCTTGTTAACATTACGTTGATCGTGTTTTGTTGTCAAAGGGGGGCTGATGATCATTCACAGAGTGTTAATTTCAAATTCCATCCCCCGCAACAAAACAAACACTCGCTTGCATGTGGGAGTTTTTTTTTCTGTTTCCTTACCCATTATGCTGTGTTTTTTTTGTTCTTTTATTAACACATTGCTTTCACTTGTAGCGTATATCTACAGGTACAGACTACTGAGTATACTTTTTCTTTTGTATTTCTCTCACCACTCCAGCGGTTGTCATTAAACACACAAACACATGTAGTGTTATGACCACAGGAAAGAACAGACGAATACGTTTAATTACCCCCATTTGGTGCTCTATTAGCATAGCTCAAGTTATAGTAACTTAATCGAAAATGTCAAATAATAGCTGGATCACTGTCTGTTTAAACAATTTTTAGATCTTAACTAACTTTTGATGTGATAATGGATTTGTTATTTAGCTTTGCAGTAAACTCAAATGTTCACTGCACTGTAGGTTGGAGATCTTAGTAGGTCTCTTTGGCAACAGCTGTTGGCTACAGTGATCTCCACGGCCTCTCAAATTCAGATGGAAAATGGGAGTCACTCAGCAGCGCTGTTAATAATGTATGGCACAGACAGGGCGGCTCGGCTGTGGACAACAGGTGGGCCGAGCCATGTGCCCATGAAGCCTTTTGGTTATGTGCTGGGGATTACTCATGTGTCCTGGTGATTTACAAAGCACCTTTATTTAGCGCTCGACGTGCAGTACCAAAAAATGTTCCTCCCATCTCTTTCAATAGAGGTGGCTTAAGGCAGCTGTGCCCTTTAGTTATAATATATATATATATATATATATATAGTTGATAATAAAACAAGGTCATATCACAAATAAAGGGAACCAGCATGTTGGTTCCTGTCTTGTCAAGTTGAAAACTCTACATGTTATTATTCTATTTATCACGTTTAATACAATAATTGTAACATTTTCTGTGATCATTATGCAGCTATAGTACAAAACGGTTAGCTCTTGGTTACAGCAGTGGCTCTAGCGTCCCACTTTGTGACAAGAGCACCGCTTTGTGATTGGCCAGGACACCTCCAGTCTGGTAATAAAGACGTAAATTCAGGATAGTCACTGAGACAGTAGAGAGTCAGCGGCGGCCATGACAGCCGACGAGTGCCCTGCCATGTGTCACTGAAGGAGAAGATCAGCTTGTCCTTTAGAGATGACAAGGGGAGCAAAAATAGCATGCTTCCAGCCTCCCTTGTCAATCAAGTTGGCGTGTGTATGTTTGTGTGGGGGTGTATGTCTGCGAGAGGGGGAGGGGAAGCTTGTCTATGGCCAGATATAACAGTTTCACACCTGCTCCTCGTATATTTACAGAGGGTGACTTTAACACAACTTTAAAGTGGGGGCCATATTTACCCAGATACCCAGGGCTTGTATTCATCCATTTATACCCTGCCTGGTCTATATACAGAATATTGCCCTTCTAATGGAGAGCTCCCTTCTAATCTCGTCTTTCACCTTTTTGAAATAGTAAAATTAATTTATTTTTCAAGCAAATAAACACAACAGGGCTTCGGCAAAAGCTAATACAACCAAGCACCCACTTGATTAGATACAACACTGTATCATTAATTCAGCAGCTAATTTGCAGTTTATTCCATTTTCAGGAGGCTCTATTAACATGTGTGGGCATGCCTGTATGTGTGGTGTTGGTGTGACCGTATGTGGACAGAATAGTGTCCACTCCTCTTCCTGATATGTTGTGGTGTTGTGCGATAAGCTCGCATTTTTGTCAAATACCGTTTTCGGTGGAACATTGGGTGCAGAGCTGGGCTGTGTCTTCTTTTAATGCCTTATCGTGTTTCAGATTCAGGTGCTTTTTGATATTAAAAGCTGCGCTTGTGTTTCTTTGTGGTTTTGCTGCTTCCTTAACTTTTTCATTTCTAGGTAGGGTTTTCAGTTGTTATTGAATGGATTTGCTGTGTTCTGAGGACTGGATTGACGTTTTTGAGGCGCCTGCTTTTCAGTTTTCCAGAATTTAGTTTCAGCATAGGAAAAATGACTTGAATGAATTGCTTTTGACCCTGTGTGTCTTTGTGTCCTACAGAGTCCCTGCACACTACGTCTACCCTCAGGCCTTTGTCCAACCCAGCATGATGATGTCTCACGTACAACCTTCTGCTGCTACAGCAACAGCTGCTGCTGCCACTTCCCCATACCTTGACTATACTGGAGCAGCGTATGCCCAGTACTCTGCAGCTGCCACCGCTGCTGCCGCTGCTGCTGCATATGAGCAGTATCCATACGCAGCCTCACCAGCACCAACAAGCTACATGACTACAGCAGGGTATGGATACACTGTCCAGCAGCCACTCGCCGCTGCTGCCACCCCAGGAGCTGCCGCTGCTGCTGCCGCCTTCAGCCAGTACCAACCTCAGCAGCTCCAGACAGATCGCATGCAGTAAAACCATGAAAATGACCGTTAAGGGGGAAAGCAGGGGAGGTCCGGAAGTTATGAGGGGGAAGATTGTAGGGGCTGAATGATGGTTGTCACAGCCAGGTTTTAACTTAGCAGTCCTTCTACCAAAGAGCCTGAAGAAAATCAGCAGAAATGTGGAGAGAAGTGAGGGATTACTGTATATTTTATTCAAGGGAGATCAGTATTTTGTCACTGTTGAACATGTATGAATATTTAATATTTATTCAGCAGGAAAATATTTAATGTTAACTGAAGTAGACTCACTCAACCATTGCTGTATTTTCTATATATGTAGCAGTGGAATTTGTATACAATTTCCAAGTGCATTCACGTCTTATGATCAGGTTTCTTCCCCACTTCTTTGAAAACAAACCAAAACACTTATATATGAAAACAGATTGTTAGGTCATTATGCAGTGTTCAGTATTTCATAGTTTTGGACCAGCATTTTGTTTGGTAAAACTATGCAGACATTGATATAGAAGCTAGCGTTTCGTTAGGATTGTTCTCCTTTTTTAATAATCGTTTGGAGTGAGATAGATTAGACACTGTCAACTAGTTTCCTTAAAAAATATATTTTCATGATACTTTGTCAGACAAAATGTCAGCTGAAGCTGGTAAAAGCACTCTATTTTCTTCTCCTTAAATTGCACCTCAAGTAAACTCAGCATGAGGGAAGAAACATTGTTGAATGTGAATCTTTCATTTTGACAAAATGTTTCATAATGTGCCTTTTAAATTATGCTATTTATGTATTTATTTTGGAGCCTTACAGTAATGAACCCTTTATTTTGTGTTCATGTGTTGGTATGAAGCCTACTAAAGAACATGTCCACATGTGCTGCTGCATAATGATCAAGAGCATGTGATGGATGTTTGAAGTTGGCTTAACAAAGTGATACACTGTGTATAAAGAACAAAAGATGAGTGGAAAGGTAGCAATAAGTCCAATGCATTTTCTATTGATCTAATGTTGTCTCAAAAAGATTCTTAATTCTTAAATGTCCCTTTTTATACTTGACCAGTTTGATAAAGGACAGCGTGAGAACTGTTAACTTCTTTTATTTTTTACATTTGATGTCATTAGACATTAAATGTTTTCTAATGCAAGGACATCACCTGTTTCACCTTGCATTTTATAATGCATGACTCAAAATAATGCAAACATTTAATATGTGAAATAAAAAGAAATTTACCTTCAACTCTTTTATTCTTCTGTGTTCTGTGAAATATTGTTTTTGCTCATAGCCCATCATTTCTTTGATGAAATCATGTTATGATGGTCTCAGTTGTGGAGGAAGAATATGTAACACATGGCCAAATAATGCATTTCTAGATCTAAACAATTGCCTTTAGCAGTTAAGAGTAGTCATTAGTAACACTAGAATGTAAACCATTATTTGTTGTTCATATAATCTGTTTGACTTTTATTGACATCTCTCAGGAAGAAATAGTCAAATATGTGACTAATTCCAAGATAGAAACCACCCAAGAAACCCAATGGGCAAGATATGCATAAGGTAAGACCTGTGTCACTAACTAATAATGGATTACACGTTTTTAGGTAAACACTGCTGCAGAATTTGATGCTTGCCTCTGTTTACATTGTAAATCAACTTGGATTTTGCGTAACATGAATCCGGCCTGCTGTGACTCCAAAATAGTAAGAAGGTGAAGTCCCTCTCCCCACATTACAAGTAGTTGAAAAGAAGCTGTTTGCCATATTCCTTCATGCTGAAATGAAATAAATCAAAAACCTCAAAATAACCTAAAGTAGTGGAGATGTTTTCAATATTTCTAGAGTCACAAATTCTGATAAATGATGTTTAAAAATAAATTGATACTGCGCTTTATTGGCTCTTCTGTGGTTGAGCAGACCCAAACAACTGAAATGCAAACTCGGCCTATGGTTGTTTGAGATCACACAGTCCATTCCCTGTTTTGTTCACCTGTTTACAATCCTTCACTAGTCCAACAATTTATGTGTCATTAGACAAATGAAAATAAAAGCTGTTTTGTGACACACTCTGATTGCCCTCTCAGGTCATTTTACTATAACTGTGGTGGCCTCCTGACACCTGCTGGTTCATGCCAGGCACTTTTTATTGCCAAGCATTATGCAGTTAAGCAGTGGAGGAAGACGTTTTCACTCATGTAAAAGTAGCAATACCACTACATATAAATACTCTGTCAGGTAAAAGTCATGCATTCAGCATTTTATTTGAACAAAAGTACTAAGTATTAGCATCAAAATACACTTTAAGTAACAAAACTAGAAAATACTCATTATGCAGAGTAACCCATTTTTGAAGTATAGCACAGTATATGTTATGAGATTATAATCGTTGATGCATTAACATATAAGTATCACTTCAATGTTGCAGAGAAGATGGGGCTAATTTCAACAAGGCCTTTAGCTATATATGCCACTGTAGGGTAGCTTAATCTATGATAATAACCATAGATTAACCATAATAACCAGTAACTAAATGCGTATAAATGTAGTGGAGTATAAAGTAGGCCTCTCAAATGTAGTGGAATTGAAGCATAAAGTTGCAAATATTGGAAATACTCAAGTAAAGCAAAAGCACCTCAGAGTTGCACTTAATTGCAGTTATTCAGTAAATGTACCTAAATAATTTCCACCACTGCAGCTGAAGTATTGTCCTTCCTTGAACTCGCCTCTTTCAGATAACAGAATTTTTTCTTCACTTTCGTTTGGCGCATTTCGAGCAGATGGACGTCACAGACACTGTTTCCGTGCTGCATTCAAATAATATCGTAATTATCGTAATCTAAGGGCTCATCTGAACATCCATGTCGTAAATACGACTTGAAAACTCGGACTTTTCGGAAAGATCCAACGTAGTTTCCGCAATAATACGGAAATGTCTGAAAACCAAGCAAACATGGCTGTCTTACGTTGGCTAAATATGTCGCTCAATGTACTGAAACCCGCATTAAGTGGAGTAAGGTTGTTTTCCACAATGCACTGCCTTCCTGTTTCCCTTGTCTACCGACCATCCCGTATGTCCTGAACGCGACATCCGCATCGTGGGGGCGGAGAGGTAACAGCAGTTTACTGGCAGTCAGGGTGAAGAAAAAGAAATCCAAGTGGGAACCTACGGAATAAATACCACAAATAATTTAGGAGGGGCTCTTCTGGGATTAAAACGTTGACTGCGAGCAATGTGAGTAGTTTTGAAAGACTTAAACTACCCCAACTTTGTTGGTCTTCGTTGCCTCTCAGTGTTCCAACCGCCCGTACTGCCTAACGTTATTGTTTGGTGAAAAAACATGGCCATCTTGTGTTGAAGGATGTAACAAAAAACATATGAACTCGTTCTTTGTGACAGTTATCGGTTCTCTGTGCCCACCCACCCCATAATGAAGTTCTGTAACGTAGGCTGAACGACTTCTTAAAATTGTGGCCTAACGTAACGTTATATTTAGGAAACGGGGAGAAACTCCGAGGAAACTCGGGCAAATTTAATATATTTGAGTCGTTATTAAACCTGGAGTCAAAACCTTCGTTTAACCCTCAATTTAGCTGCGATGTTAGTGGTGGAGCACACCGTTTGCTCGACGCATGTAAATAGTTGTTTAAATTAAGCTGTCGATTGTTATCAATTATGATATATACCGGAAGAGACCAGTGTCACGTGACTTCTGTGACGTTACTGTGGACTCCATCACTCTGAGCGTCCGTCAACCGCTATCATCTAAACAGTACTGTCTATTAACTGCATAACCTTTCCCTTGACTTATTTTTTATTTTATACTTTTCCATCTGTCACAAAAATCCAACACAGCAGCGGGTCTGTGCTTCTGATCTAAGCCAGAGATGACCACCGAGAAGACTGCATACGCTCCCGTAGAGGGGTTTCCCTCTCCACCCTCGTTTCCCGGGCAGACAGCGTTTCCTGTCACATTTGACATGAATATGCCAGGCCCAAACATGTTTGGGGCCCCTGCTCCTAGTGGTTTCCTGGCTCCTGGTGGTCAACCTGCTCCTAGTGGTTTCCTGGCTCCTGGTGGTCAACCTGCTCCTGGTGGTTTCCTGGCTCCTGGTGGTCAACCTGCTCCTGGTGGTTTCCTGGCTCCTGGTGGTCAACCTGCTCCTGGTGGTTTCCTTGCTCCTGGTGGTCTACCTGCTCCTGGTGGTTTCGCTGCTCCTGGTGGTTTCTCTGCTCCTGGTGGTCTACCTGCTGATGCTGGTGGTTTCGCTGCTCCTGGTGGTTTCGCTGCTCCTGGTGGTCTACCTGCTGCTGCTGGTGGTTTCCCTGCTCCTGGTGGTTTCTCTGCTCCTGGTGGTCTACCTGCTGCTGCTGCTGGTGGTTTTCCTGCTCCTGGTGGTCTCCCTTTCCCTCCACCGACTGCTTTTGGAAAGGGTGTTCCTGGAGCTTTCGGAATGGCCAACCCCTCTTCCTCACCATATTCTCCACCAGGCCAGGGCTTCAATGGCAACTTCAGCGGTTAGTATGTCTAACATTGTTGCACATATATGTAAATCTCTATATTTGTAATTATACATGAACATTCATAGTGTAATTTAATTAATTTGATGTTTCTGGCTGGTACCGTTGCAGATGATGTTTACCATAGCGAGGAGGACCCACCACCCTTTCATGAGAACCAAGACTTTGATTTTGGATTAGATAACAAGAGCATAAGAAGAGCCTTCATTCGAAAGGTAAGGAGCTAGTGTGGGAATGCGGCTCGGAGTATGAGGCCATCACAGGCTGCGTTGCAAATCACTGAGCAGAATTGTATTTGCATTGTATTTTTTTTAAATATTATTATATTTATTTATTTATTCTTATCAATACAATTAAGTACTTTATTTTCTGAGATATATTTTCCACCAAATTTAATGTAAATCAAGTTTCTGACCTGCTGACTAACAAACAAACACAACCTAAAACATAACCTCCTTTTTAAAAATGAATCATGTACTTTGTTAGAAATATTATCTGTGACCTGCTGCCCAATAATCCGCTCTTCCCTCCAGGTGTTCTTGGTGTTGACCGCTCAGCTGATGGTGACGTTTGCCTTCGTGGCTGTTTTCACCTTCGTGGATCAAGTCAAGAGTTTTGTCTTGGTGAACACCTGGACCTACTTCGTGTCATACGCCATATTCTTTGTGTCAATTTGTGTGATCAGCTGCTGTGGAAGCGTTCGCCGGAGACATCCATGGAACCTTGTTGCGTTAGTAAGTCTGCTCAGTTTTTTTCTTCTTTTTCAAAATAAAAGATGGAGAGGGGAGGAGGTACAACCCAGGAAGTACTGTGTTAGCTTATCTGGACTATTGAATTGTAGGCCTTCTGATTTATGAATCATGCAACTGTTTTGGAAAAACAACAATGTGTTCTGATGTGGTACAGTTTTAAAAAGCTTACAATACAATGTAAGACCCATTCTTAGATTCAGATTGAGCCTCACAAATCACTATTTCATGACGACAAAATGAAATGCCATTTCCTATTTTATGCCATGAAACTGCACTCCACTCAAACGTCCAAGATTGCTGATGTATTTGTGTTTCTTGTTCTCAGTCGGTCCTGACTCTCAGCATGTCCTACATGGTGGGAATGATCGCCAGCTTCCATGACACTGACACAGTGGTCATGGCAGTGGGTATCACAGCAGTCGTGTGCTTCACCGTGGTCATCTTCTCCCTGCAGGTTTGTATCAGTCAGTCCTGGCCTCTTTGTATGCATGTAATGTACATTGATCATACTCTAATGTGAGCTTCATGTCTTTCTTGGCCTCCTCCAACAGACCAAATACGACTTCACTTCCTGTTACGGTGTGCTTTTCGTCTGTCTGATTGTCCTGATCATCTTCGGCATCCTCTGCATCTTCATCCGTGACAGGATTCTGCACATTGTGTATGCTGGACTGGGAGCTTTGCTCTTCACCTGTGTAAGTACTTTAGTTTGCCATTTTGAGCACAGCTCACAGCATTGAAACATTTAAAGAAAGTTCAACAGAAAGTTTTCTTTCCAGAAACTGTGTCCCATTAATCTGGAAATTTAACAAAACATGCTTTCAACACTCTTCATTTCAACTACTTTCTATCGAAGAAAAGTGTTTTTAGCCAAAGACAAATATTTGACCCATTGTGAATGTCTTCTGTTACAGTTCTTGGCGGTGGACACACAAATGCTGCTTGGCAACAAGGAACTGTCCCTGAGTCCAGAAGAATATGTCTTTGCGGCTCTCAACCTGTACACAGACATCATCAACATCTTTCTCTACCTTCTCGCCATCATTGGGAGAGCAAGGGGGGGCTAAGCAGTAGGAAAGGCAGAGAGAAATTCTGACAGAAAATTGCTTTGAGTTAAAGTCTAGAAGTGAGTTACCATTTATTTTCGTTTTGTCTTGTAGTGTGCACTGATCACATAGTTTGAGAATATTTGGCTTCACCCAGTGTAAATGTTTTTTTTTTAAATAATATATATATATATATAGACTGTCTACATTGTAGTTTGGGGGCTTATTAAAGTTTCATCAGGTATTTGACGTGTTGTACAAAACTTTATTTGCATTTAGAAATCTTATGCCAGACGAAATTCTTAAACAGCAAAAAGATTTAACACAAAATGTTCCCAGAGCTTTCAACTGTGTCACACATTCTTCATTGTCAGACACAGACGTTGCACTTGTCGTCCATTGCACTTCAGGACTTCACGGCCAGGTTGGCTACTTTAGTGCATGAAGAACTTATTATGTGGTTAATACAACTCTGGAAGAAGGTAGTAAGTGGAACTTGAGTTGGGATCATTTTATAAAACCACTATTTCCAGGATCAAGATTAAACTTTCCTGTTTAACCTGCAGGGCAGCAAGAAGTGTTGAAAGCCCAAAACAAAGCTAGTAAGCAGACCCTGGGTTCTTTGTCAAACTACTATGTGTCCAACATGAAATAATACTTAATGCTATGTATAAAGTTATTTTTTAAACCTGATCTCTGTTGTTTGTGGAGTGAAAAAAATCAAAAACAAATCCTCCGAGCACTCTGATCTGTTGTGATTTGAAATACAATTGATAATGATAATGATTGTTGTCATTTGAAATACGATTCTTGTTAGCCACCAGAAGGTTTTCGGAGTTTAGTGTCTTAGCTGTGTAACTGGGAGCCTTAAAATGGACATAGAGCAAACCGTTGATGCCTTGGAGCTGGTGCTGGCGCTGAAGATAAATGAAGAACTCAGCCAGCTAAAGGATCAGTTTGAGAAGATGTTAATTATAAGCAAGGAAATCGGAGACCTGTTGGACGGGATGCTGAGCTCCATCACTGACACTCTGGAGGAAGTAACAGGTATTTAATGTGTTTGTCTTTGCCACTAGATGGCAGCTATAGGGTGCAGCTCAAAGTTGTCAGAGCAGTAGCAAGATTATTAGAATATTAAATTGAAAAACACAACTGTTAACCTTATTGGGCCGAGGAATTCAAATCGTCCACTCTCACATTAAGGATCTGCAAAATGTTTGTGTGAAATTGTTAATATAGGCATTGCCTTATTGTACATTCTGATTACCTGTCTTTAGTCATGTATGTTACTATAATTCTATGTCCTGCTGTGAATGTTTGTGCTTGTGTGTGTATTCTGTGTCTTCGCGTTCTAGGTGCAGCTCCCTGGGCACCTGGATGAAGGTGTGGGTTTGAGCGCCTCCTTGCTCGGCCCTCGCTCTCTCTCTCACCGTCCTGGCACCAGACCCTGGTCTTCAGTTGGATTTGCACATTACGTTTGTTTCGTGTCCTGTAATAAACTGTCACCCTTGGTTTTTGGATCTAACTTGGTGTTGTGTCCCTCCTTATGTTGCGACTTCCGAGCCGGTCGTAACATGTATCTTTACATAGCAGTAATCATTTCATAATAATTGTAAGTTACAAAGTGCTTCGCACAAAGCAGCAAATTAAAATCAAGTCTAATCAAATGTGGAACTGAAAAGTAACACTAGATCAGAATGAAATACATTATTCACAGTAATATATGATAAAAAGAGACAATTCAAGTAAAATCAGGAAATCAAATACTCAGGATAATTTCTCTTATGATTTATTTATTTAATGAGGATAAAACAAGTATGTACAGTCTTGAGCTGGTCAAAACATTTTAGATTGAGACAAGTGAAAAGGCCGTTGTACTAATCAGAGTGTGAGGAGGTAGAAGCGTATATGGTTTCTGTGTCAACCTCCTCCTCATCCATGGATTCAGAAGAAGTGTCCCCAGTCTCTTCTGCTTGTGTGGGCTGATAATCAGGATCCTCAATTAGGTCATCGTCATCAACAGGGTATTAAAAAGACAGGAAATCCATTAAATCTAATCGATTGAAGACAGTAAAAAGGTATATATCAAATATACTTTATGATATAAATTACAATAAAAGAGGGGAATAAAACGGAATAGAGGCATCAATTAGAAGTTGCATTATTTTGACTATGATAGTAAGTCATAAGTATAAGATAGTATCTCATTATTATGAGATGCTATGTCATTATTTTGACATAGTATCTCATTATAATGACTTACAGATCTTAATTTTTTCCTCACAGTGGCGGAAATGGGCTTCCAGACATTCAAACTGTCCAGAAGTCACTGCATACTTATCTGGCAGTATTAGAATCAAAACGTGCCTCTCGCTCGGTGACAGTAAGCTTACTAACCTGTAACAAGTCGCCTCAGGTGAGGTCACGTGCCAGACACCGCCATTGGGGCGTGGCTTAATAAAGCTTGTGTGATGAGCCGCAGAGAGCAGTGGGTTTACTATCAAGGGAACTACGTAACCTAACTAAAGATTTTGTTTTAACGTTGGGAAATGATGATTTCCTTTTAACACGTGACAACCTAATAAATTAATGTAGAAAAATACATAAATAAGTGTGTTGCTCGCTGTACGGGTTCATCAGACGGACTGTCCCAGTTTCCGTGCTAAGGTAAGGTATCTGGGCTGTTAGCCGAGTGTTTTAAGCTAGCTAAAGTTACGTAACGGGACAGGTTACAGCTTTCATTTGTGATACCTACATTTCGTAGACTAACGTTATATTAAGCATGTATTAAATGTAAGGTGTCCTAGCCATGTGCTATAATGATACAGCAACGTCGTACGGGTATACACACACACACACGGTTATGTAGATGGGAAAGTCTTCCTGAACCGTTTTCCAAGTGAAACTGTTAGCATAGCTTACCTATACACAGGCGATCCGAGTACCATAGCTGAGACCCATCTACCTGTATGAGTGTCTATGACAGTCTATGGTGTCGACTGACGAGGCATCACTTGACAATAAATCACTACAATTGATGGGAGCCTGCATTGAATGGGGACTTTGTGTGTATAAACGGAGCCCAAAGTCTGCAATGGTAGTGAACGTCAAAGGGCAAATCCACACTAAAACAACGTTGACGTTATGGTCACTGTAAAGGGAATAGTGTCCAGACTCCTTGAAATGATGTCATTATATCACACGTTAATATATTTGATTTGAGATATTATTTTCAAAATTAAAATGTCGGTGTTTTTATGGTTTTAATGCTGACACACCCGATGACGTCAGACTGTAATTCATCTGTAAATACTAACAAAGGTGTGGTGTTCAGACAGGCTCATAATGCCCGTGGTTAGCAACACCACAGATGGTGACACCTGTATTATTATGGGCTGTTTGCACCGTGTTTTTCCTCTTTGCCTCCCTAAAAGATGCATTGAACGAGAGTGCAGTAAACTGGTCTGACTGCATCTGACTGTATTGCATGTCAGTGCAGCTGTCCATTGATTCCCTACGACTGCATGTACGGACATGAAGTCAATGTGAGAAGGCATTTATTCCTGAGTACACACAGTGTAAATGTTAATATGGGTTGTAAGAATAGAGCCATGTCATAACATTGTCATTTCTTTCCCCTGTCCACTAGTGTCCACTGGAGCCCATGAGAGAGACTTGGCACTGGAATGATGCTAAAACGGGAATGAGGCTAGAACGCAAGTCCCGATGTTGCTCATCCTGATTGTTGCTTAGAAAAGGAGCAAAGGCATGGCCCTGCAGGTATCTCCATTTCCTAATGGGTTTGTTGCAGGCATCCATGCTGTGGGGTGGGCATTCATCCTGCCTTGCTTCTGGTTTCTTGATCGCCTCGTTGCTTTGTGCAAGTCCACCACCCCGGAGCGAACCCAGCGACTCGAGCAGGGATGCCACCTCCACCCCCTCAAGGTCTTCTTCGGCTTCATTATCTTCTTCATTCTTTTTCTCGCAACAGCCCCTTTGGGCTTCCTGGGATTTATGCTCTGGGCACCTCTCGAGGCTTGCCGCAGGCCCTTTTACTACCATAGAGAGACGCCATCCTCACCAGAGAAGGAGACACACAGGGGCTTTGAGCTGGTAGGAAAGGCATCATTTGGATTTGCCACAGCCAACCTATGTCTGTTGCCTGACAGCCTGGCTCGTTTCAACAACCTGGGGCACACCCAGCACAGGGCGGCTGTCATTGGTCAGCACATTGTGCAGGGTGTGTGTCGACCCCATATCCGCATCTTTGTTGACTCCCCCAGCAGCTGTGGGACTCTCAGCCCCTCCAACAGCATGCTTCCCATCGTTAACTCATCTTCATATGGGGCTACTGATAAACATGCACAGCCCCCGGCGAGCCATCATTCCGATTCAGCTGAAGTGCATGTTTCAATCCCAAAGTCCAATAGTCACGTCGTCTGTGTGCCCTGTGATGACACAGAAGAGCCCTCGACTGACTCACCGTCTCCCCTTTTATATACCAATCGCAACTCCAACCAGCAGGGCCGAGCAGGTCACCGGAGTGCTCCCCGAGCTTTGCTCTCCCAGGGTCTCCGCCAACAGGACGATGTGCCCTGGGAAGTGTCGCCATTGTTTCCAGCCAATGTGGACATACTGTGTCTAGAAGAGGTGTTTGATAAGAGGGCGGCCCAGAAGCTCACCCAAGCATTGAAACCCGTGTTTGGACACATACTGTATGACGTTGGCGTGTATGCCTGCCAGCCACCATGCAGGTGTTCCTCTTTCAAGTTCTTCAACAGTGGCCTGTTCTTAGCCAGCCGGTTCCTCGTGCTTGAGGCCCAGTACCACTGCTTTCCCAACAGCCGTGGGGAAGACGCACTAGCTGCCAAGGGCCTCCTGTCTGCTAAGGTGCCTTGCTTAATATCATGTATCAAGCCTCTATCAGTTAATGCAGTTGTCGTTTTTTTTGAGTTGCAGAATCCATATTAATCCCTCATGCTTTTGTCACAGTATGAACACAGTGGAAATAGATGTAATGCTTGTGTTTTTATTTTATTTTTAGGTGCTAATCGGGCAGAATCAGAAACAGAAGAAAGTGGTTGGCTATTTTAACTGCACACATCTTCACGCACCAGAGGGCAAGTTTCATTTTCAGATTTAGACTCAAAGTTTGGTATTTTGTAGATCGGATGGTCTGTGATGGCTGGTGTGTGTTTGCTTTAATCAGGGGAAGGGGAAATTCGCTGTGAGCAGTTAAACCTGGTTACCAAGTGGATTGGGGATTTTCAAGCTGCTAACAAACTGCCCGACGAGGACGTTGCTTTTGATGTGCTCTGTGGAGATTTCAACTTTGACAACTGCTCACCTGGTGTGTCTCTGACAATTTTCTTTTTCTTTTTCTTTTACTGATAACCCAAAATGTTTTTGTTTGTTGTATTTATACATGTTTGTCTGTTTGTCTAGATGACGCCCTGGAACAGAATCACTGTCTGTTTGAGGAATATAGAGATCCTTGCAGGGCAGGGCCTGGAAAAGAGAAGCCCTGGGTCATTGGTGCGTACCATTTTAAACCATTAGACTACAGCAAATACTACATACAAGACAAATACTGACAAATCATTTGGTATTTCATTGGTTTGCATCTAAAGGTACTCTGCTGGAGCAGCCCACGTTGTATGAAGATGACATAA
Source organism: Anarhichas minor (assembly GCF_050575085.1). Taxonomy (NCBI): domain Eukaryota; kingdom Metazoa; phylum Chordata; class Actinopteri; order Perciformes; family Anarhichadidae; genus Anarhichas; species Anarhichas minor. Next base: position 2,601,552 of record NW_027466487.1, on the reverse strand, counting down.
ACACCCCAGAAAATCTACAAAGGTACACTCCTTTCCATTTTCTCAAACCTCTGCACAGCACAACTACCATGACACGACCAGAACTCCTCACTCACTGTTTATTCACTGAAGCTGATCTCCGTCTTCTCTGTGTATCTGCGTAGAACTTTGGAGACAGAGGATGTGAGAAAGCAGTATGTCTCCCCTCCTGTTCCTGCAGAAGACTGCCCCTTGGATTACCCTGAGACTGGCCAGCCGTGGATTGGACGTCGGATCGACTACATCTTGTACCGCGAAAACACCATTTCAAAGCACTGCCGAACAGTATGTGTCCTTGTGTGTTTTTACTCTTTCCTCTACCCAGTCTTCTCCATTTTCTCCATTGCTTCTGTCTCTTTGAAGTTGCAAGTTACTTTCAGATGCCACAAATAATTCATGAAAAATGTGCATATGGCAAAACTACTGACAGTTAGTACTTGTAGAAAATGTCTTCTATAACAGCATATAGTAAACAGCATAAAGCATCATTGACAGCATGCACTCTCTTTGTGTCCATCCAGGAAGTTGAAGAGGTTTCCTTCATAACCCAGCTGGCTGGCCTTACGGACCATATTCCTGTGGGCTTAAGACTGAATGTTGTTATGGACTCTGCTGATTAATGGCGACGACGGTGAAGGCAGCATCGCGTACAAACAAAGGGAACAAAATATACAAAAATGGACATTGTTATGATCCATACTATTACAATGCTTTACTTGAATCTGGGGTTTATATGACAATATGCTGACCAGTTTAATTATGCCTCAGGTGAAATTAATAAGGATTTATTGAAACTATATAATGTTTACAATTTTATATGTAATGCCCAGTTAAGGGCAGAGGTATTGATTTTGTATAATAACTTATTTTTAGGATTTTTCATTCCAATATTTTTCCTACAGAAATAAATGTAAATAATTCATTTCACACCGTGTCTCTTGCTTTTTATTTTCCATCAATTAGAAGTTGCTTTATTTGACTATGCCCATCTGATGTTCTGAGGTCGCTACACGTTGTGATCGATAGAGGGTGCTCTATATTTATTTCAGGTGGGCGACCGACGAAGAAGCTGTACTTGCCAATCAAAGACCAAGGACAAGAGCCACTTCCTGTTTGTAGCTTCTGACGGTTCATGAAGTTATAGAGCATCGATGCAGTGATATTGTGTTGTATTAGTTAAAATCATGAATATTCTCAATCGCTCTAAGAAACTGGTATCCTCGGTGTTAAGAAGTAGCGTTTTAATGCAGAAAACATTTGTTTTGAGAAACGTCTGTTCTGTTCCCAAAGCTCGTTGTCTCAATCCTTGTTTGCCTCAAAGTTTTACGGCACGTTTATCCTCATGTCGGCACAGGTATCATGTAACGTCATCCACCCAACACCTAGCAACACAAAGGCTGTACTCGGAGATGCGCGGTGACGACAGCAATTCAAAGAGGAGCACTGGCATGTCTCAGGAGGAAGAGGTGGACAGTGAGGTGGACAGTGACAACAGTAAGTAACTAAAATGGTTAGTGGACCGATGGATGGACTGATCGATAAAAACCGATTACTCGGCATCTATTTATTTTTTTGGCTGACTAAGCTTTTAAGTTATTTCAAAGGAAAGTGTCAAAGATTAAATTGTCAACGTTATAGTTTGCAGCAACCTTAAATCTGAATGTCATTACAGTTTTGTTTGTAAAACCAAACCAAAAATAAAGATGTCACCTTTGGGAAACATTTAGTGGTGCAACAAACAATTATTTTAATTATTGATTAATCTGCGGCTTATTTTCTAGAGTAATCGATTCATAATTTTACCAACAATATGTCCTCAAGTCCCATCACAGTCTGAGGTGATATCTTGAAATATATTATTTTGTCCAATTAGTCAGAAACCCAAAGATATTTAGTTTGCTATTATTATAAGAAAAGCAGAAAATCCTCCCATTTCTGAAGTTGGAACCAGTAAATGTGGCTTTTTTTAAATTAAGAAAATGACTTAAAACAATTAATTGATTGTTAAAATAGTTGCTGAGTAGCTTTCTGTTGACTAATCGATGAATCGTTTCAGAGTTATAAAATGTGACGTGTGGCGTGAAGACTGAAAAATAAAGCGTTTAACCAGGAAGATAACCTGCAAAGTGGTTGCATCCTTGGTTACTGTGGTGGACGAGGTCCCTCGGTCACCCTGCATTGCTTTGATTATTGCATGTGATGACATTTCTCTTGTTTTAGAAATATAGCATGCATTGAGTAAAAAAGGATGCATAGCAGCATTCACATCATTTTGATTGTCAGACTAAATGTTTCACGCCTGTTTTCTCCAGGAGCCCCTGAGACTTTCACTCTTGACGTGTTGGTGTCTCTACTGCGTCAGGAAAATGCGGTGGATGTCTGTGTGATTAAAGTACCAGAGCAGATCAAATATACAGAGTACTTCATCGTTGTCAGCGGTGTATCAACGAGACACCTCCGCGCAATGGCACTTTATGCCATCAAAGTGGTAACTGACATTTGTCTTCTCATTGTCAAAGGTAATATGTGCAACCTGTTTGTTTTTAAACTCACACAATGGATGATTTTCCTCTAGTACAAGTTTCTGAAGAAAAATGGAGCTCCGAATCTCAAGATTGAAGGGAAAGATGCAGAGGACTGGATGTGTATTGACTTTGGTATGTAAAACAGATAGATCTTATCTACTAATGTCAAATTTAGACTGTTGTTTATACAAACTGGTGTTTGTCGATAGAGTTCAGTGGTGTTCACTGTCCTGCTCCTCTCTCTGTCTCAGGGAATATGGTTGTTCACTTCATGCTACCAGAGACCAGAGAAGTGTATGAACTGGAGAAACTCTGGACTCTCCGCACGTATGATGAGCAGCTGAAGAACATGCCCACTGAGACGCTACCAGAAGACTTCATATATGATGTTGAAGTCACAAAGTGACAAATCATCTGAGCTGTGTGCACAGAATTAACTACTTCTTTGTGACTTTGTATGCATCCTCACCTATCCCTGTGAGTAGAAATAAAAGGTGGGTTTTTTTTGTCACTTAAATTATAAAAAAGCAAATATTTTGTGTTTGAAATTGAAATACCATAGGAATCACTGCCCCCATCATATTGATTCATCATATACACCTTTATTTAACCATTAGAGAGCATCAGGTGGTATTTGTATAATAACAGTGTATATGTTTGATACGTTTTTGAGGATGCTGGAGAAAATCTGTATGTTTTAAGTTTAACATATTGTGGTTAAAAAATAAATTATTTTAAACCGTTCTAGATATCCTCTAAATATTTTCTTCTTGTGACTGGGTTTTTTCTCAGAAACATTTACTGCAACTGCAATAGTGAATTTGAAATGTTTATTAAACTATAAGTAGTCATCGCTGGTCCTTTTTCTCTTTTTTCGTTAAAATTATTGACCTAAAAAATGCAGTGGAGATAGAGAATAAAGCATGACCATGAATAAAATATTCAAGAAAGTTCTGCTGAAGCACATTACTCCATGTACAGTCTCACCTGCCATACACGGTTCCTGTTTGTTGTCTGGGAAGACCAAGTTTTAGGAACATGTTTTCTAAAGAAATTGTGTTGAGTTGCCAAAACAAACTATTCCAGCAGAAGCTTTCAACCAAATAAAACCGGCTGATTGCTCCCAACAAGAAAAGAGAGGTTGTTGGCCAAAGTGTTAGTCCAGATGTGCATCCACTCAGCACTTACATGTGCAAAGAGATTGCTCAGTGAATTGATATTTACAGGTCGGTCAGCACTTGTACAACACAAAAAGCTTCTGCAGTCTAAAACTGTGAAGTCTTCTGCAAATCATCATACGATGCTATGCTGTTCTAAAACAAATGTACTGCATGTTTTGATTCAATTATAAATGTCAGAAGGAAATACACTGATGAATTAGCATTTGAAAATTAATAAGTGTAAATGTTTTTTTAGTAAGCAGATGAGCCTTTTTGTGGAGAATCAGACACACACACACACGTACACACATACACACACACCAACCACCATTATACCTTTTCACTTCCTAGCAAGTGACCATTCCGGTTCATTGACTTGTTTTAAGTCATGCAGGGTAAGATCATTAGCTAAATGAAAAAATTTAATGAAGCGGGAGATGCCTACACAGAGCCTGATGGGACATGGTGTTCTTCCTTGTGGTTGTCTTACTTACATGGTCTGAAGAATGACTCACAATAAAAGTGATTCTTAAATAACAGAGATTACAGCTCTACCCCCCATCAACAAAAATAACTAAAATACAACTATGCGGACATAAATAATCTTTAAAATATGAAATATTTATGGTCTACAGTCAGACTGTCTAACTATTTCAAATTGGTAATGGTGGCATGTGTGAGATTGTACAAAACCAATCAATGCAATTGTTTACTGAAATTCATTTTGTGACCTGTTTGTTTCGCAAACGATTAAACCTCTGCTTTCTAGTGGATTAGCAAAATGACACAGAGGGAAAATTGAAACAAGTGAAAGAAAAAGATTAGTTCTGTGTTTTTGTCTCAAAAGTGGCTACTGCGGCTAATCTTATCATTAGCCGCACAGCCATCTTACACACTGTTGTGTAGCCATTAGTGGTAATAGTGTTAATATACTCTATAATGGAGGAGATTGAGGGAGATTAGTTATAGGACACAACAGTAGTTGAGTATCTGTCTTGCATTGTATATGTATTGCTGTAAAGCTTTATTTGCAGATATAATTCCATCAGTGTGTATGTCAACCATATGTTGCACAAAAAAGAGAAAAAAATGAATCAGAAACTATTCATTCTTCCCTGGTATGCAATTCACTGGGAATACATTTCACTTTTAGCTTCAATCCTCTGCTAAAAGCCCACCTACCCTGTTGTATTCAGTTATATTCACTTATTCTAGTACTGCATTTGCTGTATATAAACAAGTTCATTTTTAAGTTCTTTCATATGAGTCCGTGTCCTGCAGGTGGGTTGGCACTTGGCTGCAGTATTTCTCAGTGGAAGGTGTTTATGAGGAGAATAGACTGGTGTATTAGAGAGCACATCAACCATATTAGACATGGCACTTAAAGGGCTCTCAGAGTTTTATCCACCTGGCCCTCATTTGTTAGTGAGGTAGCAGGCAAGCTGATGTGACTAAGTATTTAAACCAGGAATTCATTATCGACCTTTTTCCATACAGCACATCCACTATTTCAGAAATAAATGAGGTGAATGGTTCTTTATCAATGAAAACACCAGTGACAAAATGTATCAGAAAACGTAATGTTGCATATTGTTGTAGTTCATTTCTCTACTCCTTAAGCTGCTCGTGATCGAAGGAGTCACTGGAGGAAAGGGAGAAATAATTACCACCAGGACACATCCTTCAGTCTTGACCATGTTTTATTACTTGGCTCTGCAGAAGTATTTATGTTAACAGATTTGAATTGACGTCAACAGCTTTGGAGGGATACTTTGATTTTTGTTGTCTATTTAAATGATTGTATTCAAATAAAAAAACTGTTTGCTGAATGAAATATTTCCACAAATCAAAGTATCACTCCCAAGCTGTTGACGTCAATACAAATGTGTTAACATAAATACTTCTAACTAAACATATCTCTCTCTCTCTATATATAGATATAGATATAGAGAGAGATATCTATATCTATAGTATATACAGTTCTGGTCACTGTTATTGGCACCCTTGTGTTTTTTTTTGTAACCTGTACAACATCTTCAGAAATAAACAGAAATGTGATGGAGAACATGATCTTTGACCCAAACCAAGTTATTTTACGCTGGGTAGCACACTTCACCTTAGAATCCCTTTGTAATCCTCTGATTTCATGATGTCTACGATACGGTGAAGGTCTCCAGTACCAGAGGCAGCAAAGCAGCCCCACAACACTATGGATCCTCCACCATGCTTAACTGTTGTCAGGCTCTTTTTTCCCTTAAAAGCTTCATTTGGTCTCAATAAACAAATCCCTGGCGTGCATTGCCAAAAAGCTCTATTTTGGTTTTGTCTTTCCACAAAACATTTGCCCAGAAGAATGATGGTCTTTTTTTCAGCAGTGGCGTCTTCCTTGGCCCTTAAAACCCTTCTTGGTTTAGTGTGCGGTGTATGGTCCGTATTGAAACTATGACTCCAGATTATTCCGGGTCAGCCTTCAGCTCTTTGGATGTGTTACGTGGTGTTTTTACCACAGTTTGCACCAACCGTCTCATCGATATTCGTCTTACCCTCGAGTCCAGGGAGGGTCTTGACAGTTGCATCTTAGCAAAGGTAATAGTAATGTTGCGAACTGTTGAAACAGGAATATCAAGGTCTTTGGATATGGCCCTTTAGTTAAAGTCATGTGGGCACAGACAATTTAATACAAGTGAGTCAAATGTATGTAGTTTTTTTTCACAAATTTGAAGGTTGCCAAAATGCAGTGTCATGGCAATCTTTCAGGTTTTTATAGTTTTTTTTACTCCTATTGGTTGGTTTTACAGTTATTGTTTCATCTGCTATTCTGTACTTAACAGGAGAGTGTCCATAGACCAAAGCTGTTTCACTAGATTTGTTTAAATATATATGTATATATATACTGTAAATAAGTTATATTTTAGTTTGTATGTACTTTTCCTGCAAAGATTGTGCTGCCGCTCTGGAACAGAGTTCTCATATGACCGTCATAGGAAACGACAGCACCAATCTACTGTCAAATTTAACAAGAGTGCTCTTCAAAGAAAATCGTTACCATCAAAGTAATCTTACCATTTAGGGACTGAAAGCTTTTTGTGCCCTCTCTCAACCTGGAATTGGAAATCTATGGGTTTGAGCGATTTACTGCCATTTCTTGTATGATTTGGTGCAATTTGGAACTATGCTTCCTGTTTTGGCCAAAATGGTTCAGGTATTGTCTTAATACAACGATGTGTCAGTCAGTAGTGTTTCAAGTAGAGTTATGCCACTGTTTTGCATTCATGTAGATTACATACATGAGATGCAATGCTAGGAGAATGCTAAATGAATAGGTTTATATTCACAAGATTTATTAATGAGTTTGAGACTTATCAATTGCCAATAAGATAACAATAACTACTTTTCTTTTTTATCCATACTTAAATGAATTAATGTTTTTATTTCCCAATGCAGACCCCTCTGTAATTCTCTATATAAACTGAAACATTATCTTCCCAAACATATTTCAACTTAATGTGAAAACAACAGACCATCATCGGCCATTTGAAGTTACACATCATCGGTTTTATTGGGACTTGTCATGCTGACTGTGACTCTTAAGTGGACTTTTTATATTAATCGAGGTCTGTCTCTGCTTGTGCTGCTACTTAAAAAGTTACATGTAAGAGCTTCCTAATGTAATTAATGTAGAAACAAAAATGATTAAGGATAAAATAACATAAAATAACATACATTTTAAATTGATATGAATCAATTATGTGGGCCTCTGAGAGTTTATGCACAGTTAAAGTCATTGTTTAATTTGTGGTAATTTAGGAATAATTACATTCTCCAAGCACATGTTGACTTCTGCAGTAAATTTGCAATGCAAAAAAATCATGTACACCTTCAAGTCAAATAATTAACATTTTGATTAATCGTATTCTGTGACATCTTACATGTCTTGGTTTTTTCACAATAATGTAACTGACATTTGTTAACTGCCTTGACTCTCAGGCAGTAAACTGATGAGAGAGTCGATTTTTCTCAGGAGTACGCTAAAAGTGAATGAAATGACCCTCCCTCCTTATCCGACACACACAGTATAAAACACAGGCAGTGTTGAGAATCTGAAAGAGGAGCTTCGAAACAGCGAGAACATCAACTACAGCAGAATTTTCAAGGGTTACATTATAATGTAAGCATTGTTTTTATTTTACACCTTTTAATTGAAAGACACTTTTTGATTGAATGTCAGTCAGTAAGATTGGATCTGGTAGCTTTCATGGTGGAGTATCAATCCAATATGGAGCTTCTACTTCAGATTTTTACATTGTGACATTGTTGAATAATCATTTTTTGTATTATGCATTTTGACTGTGATACAGGATTCACTTCAGTGCTGTGATGTCGCGGAGTATTCTGGCTCTCTGCCTCTTGGCTTGTATTGACTCTGGCATAAGCGCATATCCAGCCAAGCCTCTCGGTCCCCGGCAAGGCGCACCACCTGAAGAGCTCGCCAAATATTATTCTGCACTAAGACACTACATAAATCTCATTACAAGACAGAGGTTAGTTCTTAAATTTATATTACATACTGTAGGTTCAAATCGTTTTTGAAAGCACATGTAAAGAAGTATTGATATGTTGCTTGGCTCTTTTTTATGCATAGGTATGGGAAAAGAGACACCCCAGATACTGTATTTTCTGATGTGTTTATGAGGGAGAGCACAGAGAGTATCCCAGGATCAAACTACATCAGGTAAATTATTTCAAAAGGCTGCTTTTTATGCATTGTGTAATGCTTTTATTTATTTATTTTTAATTTGTGTTGTCTATGTCAGATGTATGCAATATAATGTATTGTGTTGCATGATAGAACATGTGAGATGAAATACCAGAAAAGTACAAACTTCCGTACAATGTATAGTGTAATGAAATTCATCAGCCATGCAATACATCTATTCCTGTGAAGCTTCAGTTTATGTCCACACTTTCATGTCATGAATGTCAATGCCATAACAGTGTTACATTTTAAGGTTATTGGTGGTTTGGGATTGGAATATTATTAATGTTTTAATACACTTTCTTCCTCTTGAATGTGAATAGGGACAGGGAACTTAACATGAAAATGTACTAAATACTTAACTTCCTTGTCTTGTAGGTATGATGAGCTGCCACTGTGGTGACGCTGTCATATTAAGGATAACTCTGCCACAAAGCTGCTGCAATGTCTTTAACTGACATAAAATGAACTTGTGCTGCATGGAATAAACATTGTGTAATGAAACTACTTTGGTCTGTAATGTTGTCATTGTTACATTAAAACATGTTATTGACATGTCGACCCATTGTCTCACTCTGGCTCATTTGGCTTGACAAACATCCAGTAGTATGTACTACCCTGCATGTGCAGGAGTATATGTTGAACACAATATATATCATTCACTGATGGAGTAGCAGTGCTCTCTACTGGTGAACAGGAATCTAAATATTTTGAGAATTTTTCAAGTTGGGCAAATATCTTATACTTCATGTCTGCTGCTTATGTTCATTTTGGGGAGAGTTAAATAGAAATTAGCTGTAACTTGAGGGAACCACGGTGTTGCATTTATTGCACTTGTTATATTAAACCAGCTGATTTGTACCGCTATCTTGCCTGAAAACAGATTAACACTTTAATCCAATCAAGTGACCTGAATACATCTAAAGAGAAGCACGCAACCCTGAGAGTTTGGTTAACTCTGTTGTGACACCTGGTCCAAGCTTTATGGCTCTCTGTAACTATGCAAGCGCTGGCTCTCCCAAAGAAGCTTCTGTGCAGCTGAAACTAGATTTAGTAAATGGGATAATGCTTCATGCTGGTGGGTGGTACAAATGAGATTATTTGTAGCCAGATGTGGGGATGGAATATCTCAGGTGCCATTAATGGCGGCAGGATCAGATCCAGTATATCTTCCTGATAGGGTAAGTGTTTCCTCAAAGTCAAATTCTTAAATATGTTGTCAGTAGACACTGATATGGTGCATGATGTTTTGCCAGAGTGAGAAGAAAAATATGTTATTACTGTTATACTCCACTCCACTACTGAATAGATTCAGTAAAACTCTCTAAATGCCCACCTGCTTTGGCACACTTAGTGAGTGTGTGTACAGTCTACAAGCAAAAGCATCCAGAGGTAAAGTTGTTTCACATTTTATGTTTAGGGGTCATTGCATTTGGTTGGGGCAAAAAAATATTTTAAGAAACTATGGATGCAATTTACCTCCACACACCGGTATTTATTGTAGGGGTAGGTTTACAGTACAGTATATGGGTGGGCTGTGCGGGATTTCAATGAGCTAGATATAACTTGAACGGTATTGGATGTCATTAGCCCATCACTGTCAGTTTGGACGAGGAACTCAGAGAAGAGGCGCAGGCAGCCACGCTGGAAATTCACCAGCAAGTTAACTAACGTTACTACTGCGCAAGTTGTCTGAGAATTAGGTAACTCTGAAATGGACAGAAGCGTGAAAGACTGACTGGGTGGCCGTGGTTAAATTAGGTAACGTATCATTCATTCATTCTTACAGACACTTGCAAAACGTGGATCATCATGGGACCCTCTAGTTTCTTGGCTCTCACGACCAGCTAACGTTAGCTAGCTAGAATGAGCCACATGCTATCACGGTTAGCTACTAACGTTAGCTACCGACTGGACTTTCAGCTAACTGTTCCTGACGACTATTACTAACAATAAAACGTTGACCAGCTAAGTTAAATAGGTTTACTTCGCTGGCTTGCTTGTTGGTTTGTGGTAACATGCCTGTATTTGTCAGTCTGAAAGATACTTGGCGCAGTCAGTGTTTGCTATGAATCATTAGCATTGCTAACTTGCCTTCACGTGAGCTACACACTAGCAATGGCTGGCACCAACTTGGTACCGGGACGGGCACTACTGTAGTAGTCGCCAATTAGGACCTGACGGCATGTAACCGTGGTTTAACGTATTCCAAACAATATCGAATCGTTTACGCTAACATGTTAGCTAAGTTACCCCACATAGGAAGTGGTTACACGTGCCCAATGCGTGTGTAACGTTAGCTTCACTCTGAATTTAAATCACAGCAGCCAACACGTTTCTTCAAGGCTGACTTTTTTTTGTTTAACCCCACTGTGAGTTACTTTAGTGTCCTTCCACGACATTAGAACAACCTCACTATTTGTGATCGCGTCTGCCTTCATGAGCACGTTCACGTCCCATCGGGCTGCTCCTCCATTCATCGACACTGGCTCCTAACTTATGAAAAGTGTGACTGTTACGTAACAACGTTACAGCACGCGATATGCTTTACTGAGGTATCTGACCTCTCAGTTCTCACAAATATCTTACAATCAGTTCAAATACAATCATCCAACCGACCCCAGTCTAATTTGTGGAAAAAATATATATTTGAATAGGTCTCAGCTGCTCAGTTTTTCAATGTAGTCAATGGTTTAATGTGCTATTCGTATATTTGAACACCAGCAGTAATACATGGATACAGTTAGTTTGGTGATCTATACACTTTTGATCCTGTTTGAGGTTTTATGGGTGAGAATTGTAGCCTACTCCAAAATATTTATGGTTGCCAACAAGTCTGATTTGAATGTTTTTATCATGTGCCAGGCACAGTAGTTGCTTTCATTTACACCTTATGTATAACTGCAGAGCAGTAACAACTGCTGATGACGACAACAAACACAACAACTACTACTAGAACAATGTTAATAGTAATTCAGTGGAATCGGCCTAGTTACATTTGATCTTTTTCAATCCACAGAAGATGAGTAATACTCCCAGTCTCACTCTCTCTGAGCTGAGCTTCATCTGACTTGGTGCTGAGTTTCTCTAAAAAAGAGAGCGGTCATGTGATTAACTTAGCCAATCACAATGGCTGCATTTACAATACTACTAAATGAACAGAAGAAGTCTGGGCAATGAAGGCATGCCTGGGGCAGAGAGGACCTTACTTACCAGCATGAGCTGCTTTTATCACCTAGGTGGGTTTATAGGTTGCCTTCGACTATTTCACCATATAAGTAGAATAATGTGATTTATTTTCTCTTCAGTCCAGAGTTACCAGATGAGTGTTTTGTAGAAAACGTGGGGCTCCGTGACGGAGTGCTGCACTGATGATCTGAACACAGTTTGTAGGTGAGTTTGTGCCTTTCTTGTTTCTTTTTTGGTTTTGGATGATTATCTGCCCTTTTTTGTTTTCTCTGCTCACATTGTATGGATTGAGTACAGTGTGTTGCATTTATGACGTCTATGCAGTTCACACTGTACTGTTAAATGGGACCAAGCTCAGAAAGCAGATGTTTCTGTTTGTCCACCTACCCGCTAAGGTATTTGTAGGGCTGTTTTTGCCTCACTCTGTTCGGAGGTCTTGTTTGCACAGAGTCCCCAGAGGCCTCCCTCTGGGTGGCTGGCACAACCTTTAGCCAGAAGGGCAGGAGACTCATCCTTTGTCCCTCAATGACCCTCTTTGTCATTCCCGCAATTCATTATAGCGCTCTGTGCTAACATACACATGTTTTCTGTCTCATGCATCCATGCTGTATCTGAATTTGTTCAACAGCAGCATATGTTAGTAAATGTCAGTTAAGCTTGATTCATTTCGTGTACAGTATGATGGTCTTGGTGTACAGTCTACTGACTTGTAGGTTTTTCTTCTACCTTCTCCAGCCCTCCAGTTGTCTTGGTTTCTGTAAGCAGGCAGTTGGGCGGCTTTCGTGTTCAGAGTTTCACCGTCCTGAGCTGAGGAATATTAAACATGACTGTGGCCAATGCAAAGTCTGGCAAAGGTAAGCTGTCAATACAAAGCTCAAAGACAAAGTCCTAACTAGTCTTTGGCACAGAACTGTTGTAATGGTGTGTGTGTGTGCAGAATTTTACATTTCATTACCATTTGAATGGAACTCTGCCCACTGTGCAGGGATAGTTGTGTGGGTGTGTTTGCAGCTGCCTCTGAACTTTCACATTTGTCCCTCTGTGACATTTAATAACCACACATAACAAAAACAAATTGCCACATGATGTACTTGCAAAGCAATGTTTTGGCTCATATAGAGACTGCATTTCTGTCTACTTCTGTTTCAATCTGAAAGAAATACGAATGGATGACTAACCCGTTTAATGGAAATGTCAGAATTGGAAAGTACGGAAATGTATTTTCTATTCATTTGATCGAAACTATGATAATTATAATCGTTGAATTTGAAATGACTTGCTGTCAGGATTTTGGGCTTCGGTTTCTTGCTGTGTGCTCTCAGTCTACAAGGCAGATCTGTTGGTAGAACAATTCCTTTGTGACTCAGTGTGCGTGCTTGTTGCTGCTGCAGTGGAACTAAGGGATGTTCTCTGTGAATTGGCCCATTGATAGACTGTCCACTATTGTTCTTGCCTTGTAAGCTCTTATTATACTCGCATTGTTTTGTTGTTTTCATTTTTTTTTTCACTTTAACTGGCTGTGAGCTTTGTCACTAACTTATCGGGCTGCATTCACAAAGCGGTAGCTCTCGAGCTCAAAAGAAGTTACGTTTGTGGTTAGAATTCTGTTCACCCAATCTTTGAATTTGTTTCCTTCAGCCATGCAGCAGGTACTGGACAACCTGAAAGACCTGCCATCAGGCTCAGGAGCCAAAGATATTGACCTAATATTCCTCAAAGGCATCATGGAGAGCCCCATCGTCCGCTCCCTCGCAAAGGTAAAACACACACACACACACACTCTCACACACACATTCGCAATCTCATTTGCTGGCCATCAAGCTCTAGCTACAGTTTAGAAGAGGAGCAAATGTCACTGTCAGCCCAAGGAAATGAAGACGTAATTAGTTTCACATGATGCCACATGTGCAGGATGACGACTGCTTCCTGACAGTGTACACTATGAGGCTCAGTAACATATTCCACTAGAAAGGCATTGGGCAAATATTTGTTTTTGTGTGCTGGAGGGGAAATAGTTCAAGCGGATCTCTCTCTCTCTCTCTAAAACATGGTGTTTTAACAAGTGTGTGTACAGCATCTTGTGATGTGCTACCGCGTGGCGGTAACTAATCTTGCCGTGTGCTCAATGTTGCGGTGTCGAGGTTTGAATTACTTATAGGGAATGTTTCCTGGCCAGTGTAAAGGTATAACTATGCTTGTCTTTTAGAAGAGAGAAACAATTATGAGATTTACCCAAAGAAGACACATCATCCTCATTTTCAGGTTCATACTTTTTTCCCATACTATTTTGGGTTTATACTTGAACAAGTTTGGATGCTTTAATGTTCGAAAAAAATACATTATTTTTGTCATGCTGTTTTCCTGAATACACCTGTACTCACCCTTTTTTCTCAAGCCGTGGGTGGAGATACTGAGATGAAGGGCGGTATATGAATATATCCTTATGAGTCATGAGCCTGCATGTGACATGTGACACTCAAATCTATGTGAACAAACAAACAAAAGTTTTTTGTGTCCCCTTTTAAAGTAATGTAAACTATTTGCTTAACCTTGAGCAGACAGAAAACATTCTCTTTTAATACCAGTTAAATCATGAAGAACACAGGGCTTACATAACTCCAATGCAGATTACGGTCACAAAGTTCAACTATCATATCTATGAACAGAATGATTTCTGTAGAAAACCTGTCACAAAGGCAAACTCTTATAACAAACGGAGCTCTGCTTTCCTGCTACGTGGGCCTGTACGTAGTTTCTGGTGTAACGTCATATCAAACAGAAACGCAGAATGTAGTCATAGGCACGACATTTAACCGTTCATTTCATTAATAGTTTGATATAAGAGCCATTCATGTTTTCCATAGAATCACAAGAACATGGCATTTTGATGGTGCCTCACTTCTTTAATTTGACAGTTTGTGGACGCAAGAACAGCAACACTTCAAACAATATAGTGTTTTATCAGTTAAGGATTAACCATATGGGCTCTTTCCCCTGTGTTAGAAACGTACGCCTTCAGTGAGCTGTTGCACTCTGATCAGTAGCGCCACCGATTCTCAACTGAGTTCACAGAAATGTACATTAATGTTGAGATGCAAAATGACCACAAAAGTCCCTTTGTGGACCCTACTGTCAGGTGTCCATCTTATCTACCTCTATGCCCATGTGCTCACTGAGTGTAACTGGGGAAGTAGTTCAATGCGAAAGGCTTTTCATATTATCTTCTACCAAATGAACACATTCCAGCCAGTGGGACGACATTCACCTTCGTATAAGGAAATAAGATTTACATGATGGTAGGATGGACAAAAATGTTGTGCCGTGAAGCAGCCAGTAAAAGTTTCTGTGTGGTGCTCTGAGCAAACAGCTTGATAAAGGGGTCTTTTTTTTGGTTTGTGTGTGTGTGTGTGTGTGTGTGTGTAGGCCCATGAGCGTCTTGAAGAAGTTAAGTTAAAAGCTGTGCGGGACGATAATGTTCAGCTGGTCACAGAGATCCTGGATTCCCTCAACAACCTGCCAGAAAAAGATTCTACCGCCGCTGAGCTTGTCAAAATCCTTCAGGAGCCGCACTTTAAGGTATCTTTGACCTCATTCCTCTTGTACACAATTTCTAATGGGGGTGAATGGACCAGAGACTTGTTCGAGTGAACGGTCTAGCTTGTGTGGGGATGGATGTCAGAGCATGTTACACCAACCACTGGTTAATATTCTCTGAAGAAGCTCTCCTATATTGAGAATATAAAGGGCGACAAGGAGTCGCCCTTTATATTCTCAATCACTTACAAGCTGCGGCGTGGGAGGGTGGGGGTGTACTTCCTTGGGCCAATAGCGGGCTGAGTTATGTGGGTAAAGTCAGGGGGAGAAGACTGTCATGTACCGTTTCAGTAAATCTACACATTTGCTGATGCAGTTTGTAGTCTCTGAACAATGCTAACTCTATGTTGTGGCTGCTAGGGTAAGAACCAGACTGATTTATCGTCTCTATTTTATCAATTTGTCGATGCGGATCAAATGCAAGTTGCAGTGGCAATCACTGTTAAGAGTTTAAGAGCACATAGTGCTGATTGTTGTCTTTCTTAGTGAGCAGAGGGTGTAAATGTACTTTGTACAGAGATTGTGAACCATACTTTTTATTGCCGTCTGTACTTCTCTCTCCCTGTTCTTCTTTGTTCTGCCTCAGTCTTTGATAGAGGCTCATGATAAAGTGTCTGCAAAGTGCTATGAAATGCCCCACACTGCGGCGAACAGCAACGCCTTGTTGACGGGTTCACTCATGCCAGCTGATGCTGTGAGGATGATTGGCATCCAGAAGAAAGCCGGGGAACCGCTGGTAAGTTAGCCAGGCATTTAAATCACCCACAGCTCTGCAGAGGAAACGTGTTCATTCATGTCCTCTTTTATTGACCATTTGCTGAATAGTCTGACTTAGTTTTACACAGTAACTCGACATGAGTTCCTTCTTTCACAGCGACCATACCATGAAAAAAAGATCTCCGGCACGATTTATGAAGTGCGAATGTATGCTACTAAACGACTCTTTCAGGGGATGACATTCCGCATGGAGCGGGGAGAGATGGTGATCGCACGGATCCTGCACGGCAGCTCGATTGACCGGCAGGGCATGCTGAACACGGGAGACATAATCCGCGAGGTGAATGGCCGCGAGGTCAGCGAGAGTCCTCGTGAACTCCAGGAGCTGTTGGGGGACTGCAGTGGGAGCGTCACACTCAAGGTTCTGCCCAGCTACAGAGACACACCGGCACCTCCACAGGTGGGTGAGGAAAAAGGAGGCTGCATTTGATATTTTCCTGCCCAGTGATTCACCTGTGGGATACAAAAAATTCTGTGACAAAACTGAATTGAATACTCTTTTAAATAGCTTGATATCTTGAAACCAGCGTGTTGAGTTCATGAGAATACAGGATATGTTTGTGGATGTGTAAGTCCCGGTGTGCCAAGTGTACAAGGCTGTCATACTGTACCTTTCAGGGATTAGGGGAGAACTGCCTGACCTGGGTGATCTCAGAATGCCAGGCTTCTGAAAATTGAGCCCAGTAACGGTCTATTAATAACACTTCTCACACTATCTGTGACACACACACACACTACTCTGTTCACTGGAGTACCCCCTCCGCTTCTTCAAGTAACGAGTACTCGCAACAGCTGACGCAGAGGAGCAGTGCGTAGGGTTATGTCAGACACTGACCTTTGTGCCAGGGAGGACCGAATGATCTAATTCTACTGTTTGGTTATGTGCTTGCTGGGTTTCAGTTATGGTAACAGTTGTGAATAAGAAGACTAATTGAATATAATGAGTGTAGGAAAAAAGGAAGTTTTTTTTGATTTGATTGTCTGATATCTCGTTAACATGTTGTAGGTTTATCTGAAGCCCCACTTCAACTATAATCCAGCCACGGACAACCTGATCCCCTGTAAAGAGGCAGGCCTGGTCTTTTCCAAGGGAGACATCCTTCATGTAGTAAACAGGGAGGACGCCAACTGGTGGCAGGTGAGAAGATCTAGTCCTGACAAGGCCAGTGCTGCTTCGACCAGACAAGTGAGGTGGAATTTACTTTGGAAAGCTGCAAGACGCTGCCAAAGATGAGGAGAAGATGTTGGTGACAGATACTTAGACATGGTAGCTTTTACTATGTGAAATATTGAATCTCTTTACTGGTCCAATTTCTGATTAGGCGCGCAAAGTCGTTGGTGGAGCGACTGGTCTCATCCCCAGTCAGTTCTTGGAGGAGAAGAGGAAAGCTTTTGTGAGAAGAGACTGGGATACTTCTGGTACAGGTTAGTTCAAATCATGTTCACACAAGTCAACTCATTCACACCACGCTCCCTGCTTCTCCTTCACGTTATCATGATAGTCAGAAAAGACTTGGCTTTAGCACCACCATGTGGTGATCGAAAACTTTCTCTAAATTGATTTCAGGGATGATCTGTGGAACCGCGAAGAAAAAGAAGAAAAAAATCATGTACCTCACTTCAAAGAATGCAGGTGTGCATCACCACTGGATCTTATTTTTGTACATACAAGAAGTGTTGTGAAAGGTTTGCATTGGGGAAACTGTAAGTGCTTAGACAAGGTTATGGTACTCATCCAGCCTGTGAATTGCCCTGAACAGAGTTTGACCGATATGAGCTGCAGATCTATGAGGAAGTAGCCAAGATGCCACCGTTTCAGAGGAAAACGCTGGTTGTGATTGGAGCCCAGGGAGTTGGGAGGCGGAGCCTGAAGAACAGACTTATCGTCATGAACCCTCTGCGATATGGAACCACTGTACCCTGTGAGTGAGTGAGACGGGCAGCCGAGGTAGTTGAATTGTCTTCGACTAGATTTGCTGCCAGGGTACATGTAACACCATCTGCTCACCTTTTCATCTCCAGTCACGTCACGACATCCGAGGGAAGAGGAGAGAGACGGCCAGAACTACTGCTTTGTGACGCGAGAAGAGATGGAGAAGGACATCAAGGAGAACCGTTATCTGGAGCATGGCGAGTATGATGCCAACCTTTATGGCACCAAGATCGACTCCATCCATGAGGTGGTGGATGCCAGCCGTACCTGCATCCTGGACGTCAACCCTCAGGTTAGTCAAAGGCACACACTTCCAATGTTGTAGATCTTTCTTTCCCCTGAATCTTTGGTTGTGACATTATATTTTCTGCCCAGGCCCTGAAAGTGTTGAAGACTGCTGAGTTTATGCCATTTGTGGTGTTTATTGCTGCTCCTGAACTGGATACACTAAGAGCCATGCACAAAGCTGTGATAGATGCTGGACTTACTACCAAACTACTCACGGTAGGTTTTTGAGAGCATTGAAGGTTCCTAAATACTTATGATGATGGACCCTTCAGGGGTTATTACTCATCATCCTAATGGGCTGAATCTCTCTCCGTAACAGGAGAACGATTTGAAGAAGACTGTGGACGAGAGCGCCAGGATCCGTCGGGCATATAGCCACTACTTTGACCTGACTATTGTCAATGACAATCTGGACAAGGCCTTTGACAAACTGCAAGAGGTGGTAGAGCGATTATTCATAGAGCCCCAGTGGGTTCCAGTCAGCTGGGTCTACTGATGTTTTACAACCTACTGGACAGACATTGCTGTTCGAGCTGCTAGGCTTGGGATGAAAGGGGACACCTTAAGGGACGGAGAATTTAACACTGCAGCCACGGACACGTCAGACCTGTGTGAATATGGGTCTTGCGCAAAGCTGTATCGGAGCCACCTTTTCTGAATAGCCAGATTCCTTTCTAGCTCTCTATGCAACTCCCAATGCACAGGAAGTGTACTTATTTATTGGCAATTTCTTTTTAAAGGATCCTTTCTATTCTTGTGGATTGGGAGACAAAATACTGGCTCTTGTGTCAGGATATTTTAAAAGCAAATGCAATTTTTTGTCATGTCCTGTTTTAATTCTTCTGCTCTGTATGTAAAATAGGTAAAGTGTATTTATTTTGCTAAAAATGAGGAGAGCTTGCTCATTGAAAAGAACGATACCTCAGTGTTACAGTTTACAGTGCATATGTCTCCAGTACGTCATCTCATTTTGTCACTACAAACTTGTCATACATGTAGAATGGTATCTTACTTTTGAGACCTTTCTTCTTCCTCAAGGCTGCATTTATTCAAACTCATACATGGAAAATGTCATGCGAGTCACTGTTTTTTGTACAGAAGAAAAATGAATTCTGTAGCGTTACCCCATTGTTTCTCTTTCACTCAAGCACAACAGATTACATTAATCATGTTGATTGTTTGTCAGACATTTAGATCACGTAAGTATTTCTGACTGTTAGACCCGTCAATATGGTGCTGTCTTTGTTTAAAATAAACTTTCCACAGAACTCTTGAACAGGGTACTTCAATCTCAGTGAATCATCCCTTTTGATGTGATATTACTAAAACTTAACTGTTTTAAATAAAGTTCATATTTACTTATAAAAGGTATATTTTACAAGAATTCAGAAAAGTTGTATTTTCAGATGTCAAATAAATAACTGTTTTCTAATAATCCACGTTGGTTTTGCTTTGCTCTTTTGGTGGAATTACTTGACAAACGTGTTCACCAACTGGAGGAGAAGATATTTAACCGTCTGAGGTGATGTATTTTTATGGCCAGTCTGCTCTGATTAGATTTTGGTGGTCAAAGGTTAACACTGTGAACTCACGTCAGACCCATTTTAGTGAACGTGACATTTCAGGAACACCTTGAGCACATTTCCTCAAATATGGCACGAACATCCACTTGCACTCAAGGTTGAAGTGATCAGAATTTGGTCGTCAAAGGTCATTGTGACCACACATAACATGAATGCTGATTATTACAGTTTCACACAATTGTCGAGGGAAATAAAATGACAGGCATGGATGTAAACTGAAACATGTTTGGTATGGTGGAGGCATACAGCAGCGAGGTGGTACATTTTATAACATTGTTAAAACCTGAAATATTGCGAAACAATTTAATGCACATTTATATTCACTGAAAACGATAAACAATATATAGCCACATAGAATGTTTAGAATAAGATATCTTACAGCTTCAGAGTTGGGGCGTTCTCTTAAATCCGATACATTAGTTCCAACACGAAATAACTTATTAGTGTAAAAAGATGATAAAAGTACGTCACAAAAATGTCAATCATAGAACAGTATGTGATAAAAATGGGCATAGAAAGATCATGGAATAATAGCATGTAAAAAAAGTCAGTGTTGCATGTCGAAAACAATCATATAGCATGTCGAAAAAGTCATAAACAAGTCATAGTATATCGAAAACAGTTCTAAAAGTCAGTGTGAAAAAGTCATAATATAGTATGATAGAAAAGTCAGTATTGTATGTCATCAAAAAGTCTGGTAAAAGTCATAGTATATATAGCATGTCGAAAAAAAGTCCTAGAAATCATACCATAGTAAGTCGTAAAAAGTCATAGTATTATTTGTTAAGTCATAAAAAAAAGTATAGTTTGTCACTAAGTATATATATATATATATATATATATATATATAGTGTGTACACACACACACTTTTAGATTAAAAAAAACAACCAACAGCACGTCATTTTGTTTTGTTAAAGAAATTTGCAGTCAAAAGTGAAACACAGATATGTTGATAGTGGGATTTGCTCTGCCTGCCCCATTCACTTTAATAGAACTGGCACAAAAGTCTGGCACACTGACGTAATTACCCTTCCTCTTTTATATATTCTTTGTCCTATATCAGGAATTAAAGGACACCCCACAGCCAATCAGAATCTAGTATTCACCCAGACTTTATTAAGAAAATTACAAATGTAAATCTTTCAATAAAATGTACTTTGCTGTGCTTCTTTTAGATACTATGACCCAAAAGAAGATGGTAAGAACCAGGTGCGTGTCTTTGAACCCTTTTTCTTTCCAAAATCTGATTATATTGAAATTAGTGTGTATATTAATGCTGGAGCCACCAGTTGGTGCCAAGTTAAGAATTTAAAATATAGTAAATCAAAGATTGTGCTTGTGTATCTGAATTCAGTTGTGACCATATAATAGTATATTTCAGAGCTGCAGCTAATGTTTTTTTTTTTTTTCCTTTAATCATACCATGGCCACTGAAATTCCTCAATTTTGATTGGCTTGAAGGTGTGGCTTAACTTTTTACAACACACAAATTGTCATCTCTCTTACTTAACAACAAGTAATAGACTCAAAGGGGATCATTTTATGATTGTAATCACTTGTTTTTTCAGATAACATCAGAAATCAGTGAAAAATGCCCCTCACACTTTCCCCAGAGCTTAAGGTGACATCTTCAAAATGCTAATGACCTAAATCAATTGATTGTCCATTTGTCATTGATTATTGTTTCAGCATTAGTACATTTATATAATTACCCAACAGAAAAGATGTCTTAGTGGAAATTCTACTGCACCGAAAAGAGAGAGAAAAACCCACCGATAGATAACACTTGATCTACGTGTTCCCCTTTCCCCGTTCCAGTGTAACGTTTCAAGTATTGGATGGATATTAAGGCGTCTTCAGTTCAATCACAGTGGGCCAATGAGGCGAGACCTCTGACAGCGATACACAGGACCAGAGGATGGTTTCCTGGCAGGCTGCTTATTTCCGTCTTCACTGTGTTTCCATCTCTCTTCAGGGACACATTCGAGGAGGCAAACAGACGTTCAGTCTTCTCATAGACGTCTTCTGTCAGCGCGGCTAAGCCTGCGCTGCTCAGAGGCGGCAACTCCCCCTTCCCCGATACGCACTGCACCTGGAACAGATGTGGCAGGAAGATAAAAAGGCAGTTAAATCAATGGGATGCATCATGAAAAAAAACAAAAAAACTTCCATAACATGTTTTTGTATTCTTATTTGTGGAAACTCTCTTTACTAACCAGTAGCTCCAGAGCCGGTAGCACAGTGAGGCTGCAGCACATTCCCAAAACAGAAAGACAATCGTTTGTCATCTCTGAAAGACAAAGACCCAGAAACAGGATGAAAACAGAGCTGGAGGAAATTTGATTTTCAAGACATTCAGCATGCAGCGGGAACTCTGCGACTCAACATACATCTCTTCCTGCCCTTAAACAGAGTGAGGAATTCAAGCAACATTTCAGTGAAGTCCAGCTTTCTCACCATCCATGGCGCTGATAATAAGGTGAAATGCCGAAAGGAGTGCTGTGGAATCCACTTGACCAGACTGCTCTAAAAGGTCGAGAATTGCTTGGATGTTCTGTTTTTGGGACTCCGTCGTTGTGACCTCATCCAGGGCAGGTCTCTTATCTAAGCACATCTGTTCCAGCTGAGACAAAGGAAGACAGCTAGATTTATAGAAGCTCCAAATGCTTACTCCACAAGATAACTTTGTGTTGACATCACTTCTCTGCTTACCACATTCTGCAGTGAACAGACGGCCCCTTGGTCCGCCATAACTTTTGGGATTTGTTGGAGTAGAGAAGACCTTGTGGTGGCAGGAAGAGCTGAAAGCAGCCGGAAATGATCTCCCAGTTGCTCCAGCTCTAAATAAAATACAAAATGGATACATTTCATCATCCAGCTCCATAGACTAAATGTGTACATGCAGCAGGTCACTAAACATTAAGATTAAACCAGGCACTTTTAAAATAAAAGGACAAGTTGACACTAAAGACCTTATAATATAGGTCTAAACACATTTCAACAAGCAGTCCATTGTGATAAGACAGGCGGCCTCTAATCTGTAGAGGCTCTTTGAGCCTGTAAAACAACATGCATGTCTGAACACGTCATGCGCTACAATAACCATCTATAGCCACGTCTTTTATGGCTTCAGAGAAGAAAGCAGTAATTTACCTTGACTAAGGCTATTTTCAGAGGCAGGAGGTCCAAAGACACCCAACAGTCCTTTCTTATCGGGGCCATCTACTTCAAAATACCCAGCGGTGTCTGACATCAGACACAGCTCTGTGGAAAAATAAAACATGTTACATTTTAAAACACCCCGATGTGAAATGTAACTGCAGTAGAATTGAATCAAATTGTGCGTGAATCATTTCTCACCGTAGCGCCCATCATGTTTGATCTCTAGCTCTGTAAGGGCATATGCAATGGTAGTGTGGATGGGAATCTCCATGGTGATATTACTGTCTTTACTCAAGCTCCCATTCTCCTTCAAGGAAACCTGCAGATTTGCAATAATACCGCCAACATGTAAGGCCAAACAAGTTATAACAAAACTCAATCTGTTTTAAAGGAAATATCCACATTAAAACAACGTATTACAGCTGAAAAACAGTTGTAAGTGCATGGCACATGTGTAGACCCATGTGCTGTTGTGTCTGACTCCAAAGGATGTACAAATGAGGATGTGGCTGCAATTGAATTTAATGTTAGAAAACGTTTCATCCATCTAGGACATGAACAGTGAATGTTTTGATATCAGTCTCTCTGAATCAAAGAGGAAAGACTTCTTCTTCCTCTACGCGTTACTGAAAACAACAGAGAGCAGCTAAATTAACAAAGAGCAAGATCAATCTAATTGTTCACCAACAGTTGGCAAGAATTTCCAATATAAATGGCACAGATTTCTCTTCTTTTAAAAAAAAAAAAAAAGAGTGCTCTCTTTACCTACTCATAAAGCTCAACGTTGCATGCAGAACTGAAGTTCAAAAAAAGTAGGATGCTGCGAACTGAGGAAGGAATAACAAAACATATTAACAAGAAGTATTTATAAAATTATCACGAATGATACCTGGAACATCATGTTGACTATACACTCTTCTGTTGTGAGGAACCCTTACACATACATTTACAACCTATACACTACTGTAATTAATGAGTTTAATAAGGTACTGTACCTTTGTGCTCTTGGGCCCGCAGAGGCTCAGTCCTCCTCCACACTGTCCTCCCTGCTGCACCTCCTCTATGACCGAACAGGGCTGAGTAGTCAAAATACGTTCCTTCACAATCCCAAAAGCCTGTCTGGGCTTCTCTTTTGTCTGCTGGACCAGCCCATGGGACATATCCAGGATCCTGCCACGTTGAATTCACAAAAACACTAACGTTTCACAGGGAACGTTCTTGGAATATTATGAAATATATACAAACTGGGATTTCTGTAAAATACTGTCTTAAACTTTAAAATACAAAAAATAAAATAAAAACATCATCGAAAACCAGAACAAGCTATTTTCTTGCGAGTGTTAATATTCAACCGAGCCTCGCGTTTTGTGTGCATTTTTATGGTCGGACAAAGATCATTCCGGCTGTTTGCAGATCTTTATGAAACAGGACAGTGGAAACATGTGGAGGGAACAAACCTGTCTTTGGAGTCTCGCAGCAACTTCTGCACATCCACTTCTTCTTTTTTTAAACTGCCAAATAGTGACTGGAGTTTAGAAGAGTCTTTACCCTCTAGGTTGACACTGGTGTGGGCAAAATTTGCATTTACGGTTCCCTGAATGTGGTCACCAAATGTCCCATTGTATTTGATGAAATCTGCCTCTATGACACCTGTGGACAGTGAAACATTTCAGTTTTCTGTGGTCCTAAAATAATAAATACATACAATTCAGCATACAGTTTGCTGTTTACCTGGCTTTATAGGCGTGTCTCCTGTTAGTATATCATTGAGATCAAAATCAGTTGGAATGTACTTGGGCTTCTGCCAGCACCAGAAACGTTTGCGCTTCACCACCACTGTCAGAAGAGCAATTGTGTCATTCAGGCTGGACACTGGGATCAGCAAACCTCCACGATCCACCTCCTGCACAAAGTTTCTGGTGGCTGTGGCAAACATCTCCCAGCTGAATAAAACCTGTGAGGGGGACAATGAAGCCGGGTTTGGAACATGTGAGCTCCTCCTATTAGGCTGAAAGGAACTGGTGTTATTGCTGATTCAACAATCCTCACATCTTCCACTCCTTACTTCTTTTCTTTAAGATCTCACAACACAACAACAATTCACGACACTGTACTTCGACAACATATCAAGCAAAACAAAAAAGAAACAAAGAATATTTAAAGAAATAGTCATAGAAAACAGGCTAGTAGCACCAGTCAGCATGTCTCGAGTTGTTGTGCGCGTAAGTTCGTCTGCTTGTAGAACAGAAAAAGCATCGGAGCCTAATGCAAAATGCTACATGTTTTACCACTTACCCCGAATCCTTGTTTGAGAGAGGAACCCGACGAGAAACTGTGTCTGCGGTCAGACTTAAAGCAGTAAATCTGTGTCGGTTGTGCAGCTTGTTTTGGACAAAAGACGCTCCGCCTTTCCGCAACAGGAAGCTGTGGGCGTGCTACTGAGGCTAAGCACATTATATTATTATTAATAATAATAATAATAATAATAATGATGATGATAGTGACAATACAAATATGATTATTATTTGTAGTAGTAGTATCATTATGATAACAAGCTGGATAATAATTATGTTTTTCTCTGTATTTTTATTTCCCTTGTCCCCACCACAATGAGCTGTTTTGGGTATCAAACGTCTACACATTGGTGTTTCACGTTGTATGAATTGAATGTCTTTCTTTTCGTAAAGGACACAATTGAACATTCCTCGCTGAAGTGTAAATGCTCAGTGTGTGTCTGCTCCACATAAATGGTGTGATGTGTCAATCATGTTGGACAGCTGTCATAGTTCCACATTGCTAGGTTTTCGGAGGTCTTTGTGCTGTCTCTGCACCATTGATGGCTATTTGTTGCCACCTAGTGGAAATAAATGAACTATTCACCAGCTTCACTTCTCATCTTGGATTGTGTACACACATGTTCTCTGATTTAGATCAGATCAGTCAGCAGTATACTTCATTATTAGTATTTAACTAATTACATTTAAATGACCAAGTATTTTGCATGTTTTAACTCCATAACTGTCAAAGATCTGGGGATGGCAAAATCATCAGCATTGTGTTCCTTCTGACACTTTTGTACTGATGAATGTAATACACATTTTAGGCACTAGGAGCCACTAGTGTTAGCTCAGTCTTTCAGTGTTTGTTCATCAACGTAACATGGTTTATCATACATTATACTTCATTATTATTTATTGATGTATTCAGAGACATGTATGACTTATCTGATAACCTCAGAGCTCCATTATTGTTTTTTTAGCCTTTGATTCTAGTTACACTATAGAAAAAATGTACAGTAGTATGGACAAGAAGTCAAGCACATCATGTGAAGTGGCTAAAGCCCCAAAGCTGTGAATTGAATGAGTTAGCTGTATGTCAGCATTTAATCAATTGTGGCTTGAGGCAGAAAACAGTTCACCCAGCATCTGTGTCACACAGCCACAATATAAAACTGCACATTGTGAGCTGCACAAGGTATTTATGTCAAGTTTTTGTATTTGGAGAGCCCTACTTGTGGCCAACCCACCATATTACCATGGTGGGAGGAGCCTAACACCTGCAGCTCTGAGCAAATACTCCTTTTATTTTCGAGTTATCTTTCACCCTTGTCCCACATATAAAGTGAACTCACTGGTGGATCTCGTATTTTATGGAGACTCACCTTTGATCATATAATTGTGTAACAAGCAAGATATTGGGATGAGCTCTTACAAGATGGTAATGCTCCCATGCAACGTGAAATTTGCAAGTGTTTTTAACCAAATGCCTTTCAGAGGTAACAACTTCACTTGACGGCCCTCAGAATAATAATAGAGCTGCTCTGAAAGCACACAATGAACCTCCTCCTTTGTGGACATGCAAGTATCAAAACTGATGATTCAGTTTTTTTTTTTTTTTTTCCTGTTGGCACATTTAATCACCATTTATGACAACGTTGTCAGCTTGACAAGTCAGCAGCTCAGTTAAAGGTGCAATGTGTAAGAGAAATGGGGGCAGCATTTCACCTCCACTGGGTCCATACAATGGTATGGACCCAGTGGGACAATGGTCTGGTTCATAGCTTTCAGAGTTTTGAACAGTCACAAAAGACTCCACAAAAAGAAAGCATCAGAGATTTTATTTTGAGCTCATGGAGCATCGTTTTGGACACTTTTGGTCCCAAAGCCCAGGGTCCAGTTAGACAATGGCGCAATGGATAGAGTGAAAAATGGTTTGCTACTGCTGCTCATAGTTGCACAACCATTCACATGCTCATAGCAAAAAGCAGAAATTACTGTTCTGAGACGGAAAGAAAAGTTGAGTAAGGATTTAAAGATCATTTGAACAATTCTTCTTTGGTTCTTAAAAAAACATACATTGTTTAAAAAGGACCTCAGAGATGCAACAACAATAAATTAAACTAAATGAGTACAACAAGTAAGGCATCAGGCAGGTGCAGAATAAATATCAGATGTGTATACACTTAATCAATGGCATATCAAGGCTAGTTTATCTCAGAGGTAGAGAATGTCCATGACAAGACGACAGCTAAAGTGACCAGTTGCTTCATACATTTTAAGCGAGTGTAGACCAGTTACAGATTTGTCATTCTTTATACCAAGTAGTTTTCCTTTTCTCAGTTTAAGTGGTACAGTGTACCATATCAGGTGAAAATATGGGCAACATTTGCCAAACGAATCAACATTCTCATAATATGTTTGCATAAACATGTTTACACAACTTACATAAGCACTTGCTATTAAGGCAATAACTTTGATGAACTGCAGCAAAGAAGTACAGTACTGAATGCGGAAGGTATATAGACTGTGGATACAGACATCACTAGAACCCAGCCTGGATCACAATAAAGGCTGTGCAGGTCGAAATATGCGCACTCTGCAGTTCAGGGGTCACCAAAGCATAGGACAATCTAATTGGGTGAAGCCAGGGTCCTTCCTCAGCTCCCAGTACGTGTTGTTGCTCACCCAGGTATCATCCTTTGACTTCCTGTGGAGGCAAAAGAAAAGCAAGGCAGTGATGAATACCGTGGAAGATAGTTACGCGTGTTGAAATTCTGACACAGGCTGCTGTTACAGGGACAAGCTGCATGTAACACTATTACTGTAAGTACACTCACATTCCCACATATGCCTTTCTCAGTGTTAAAATAATACATCTTGATATTTAGGTTACCTGAAGAACTTAGGTTGCGGTGTTGCGTTGTTCTCCTCCAGGACTCTCCTTCTCTCTCTCTGCAGCTGTTCAATCCGCTGCTTCTGCTCCTCTGCAGCCTCCAAGTTCCCCTCCTCCAGCAGTCTGCCAGCGAGACACGTTCATTATGCATAGATGGTAAAACATTCATCTGCAATATTCAAATTTAATAATTATGTTCTTTGGTTTTACATTATTTCAGTTAGGTAACCTAATTATGGATAAACCAGAAAATACATAACTCAGAATATTGATGGACTAGAAGTGTTTTTTTTTAACTTTGATGGCAAAGTGCTTCTTCTGTGAAGTATACGCATGGTGGTGCGCTTGTGCATACTTCAGACTTTCAAACCTTAATGTTAGCTAAAATTAGATGAATCTGAAAAGCCTCTGCAGTTACTTGCTATTTTTGGATGTATTTTTGATCATAGGGTTGGGTGAGCATTTCTTTTGAGATCCACGTCAGATGATGAAAGGTGCTCAGATACTCACTGACATTGAGCTGTCTCTTTTTATATTGATGCCAGACGATACACTGATTCTGACAGAAATCTGTTTTAACCATGTCTTTGAAATCGTCTTCCTGTTTACCGACATTTAAGAAATCAGGTTATTGAACGGCAACAATAACCACTACCCAAGTGCATGAAAAGACAGTTGTTTATTTGCTTGTACCTTTGGTCCACACGTAGTCTGGTGTCTGTGAGCGGTAGCAGCAGTTTCAGGGATGGGTCCAGCTCGTTCAGTTCAATAGCAAACTTGGTGAAACCGTAGTACTGGTCAAGGTCTACTGGCATTGCATCTACATTGCACATAAATAACATCCACTGCGTCAGATGCTGTCATAAGAAGATATGCAATGCAAAAAGGCGTTCAGTGCATTTCTATGAAAGAAACTTGTCATACTTGCTCTCCAGATGCATGTGGCTGAGGGTGGGTCTCCACAGAAAACTGCTTCCTGCCACTTTCCAAAGAGTCTGTGGACGACCTTTCCTTTATTATCTGTGATGGCTCCCTCCACCTCATTCACACTTGAATTCCAGTATTTGGCCTGGGAAAAGAATTGGCAGGTGGAGAAGAACATAGTATTATGCTCTTAGTAGGCATGACTAGACAATGCAGGGATCACCATCATGTCCTCTTGCAGTCAGCAAGTGTTCCTGTTGTGTGAATCAATCACAAGCCCCAGTGTGTGCTGGGCTGGTGTGTTTATCGGGAGATGAAGATGCATAATGAGTTCTGACATGTCCGGACTTTCTACCCTGCACAGCTTCAGGAGGTCTTTCAAATGGGCACAGGCTAAAGCAATTAACCTTTTGCTCTCAGTAAAGGCTTCCATACATCAAACACTGAAAACATCGAGGGGTTCTTGGTGGCATGCAGGTGAAAAGCACCATCTGTGTAGAAGGTTTATGGACTAATGAAGGGACTACCGCATGTATATAGAAAAATGCCTTTTTTACTGCTTGCAGTTTATCAAGATCAAAACACCTGGGGTTCACAGAGGGATGTCTACAAACAAGTATATGGCAAATTAGAGAAAGAGGAAAGAAAACGCAACATTATGATAGACCTGGAATACATTATAGACTATAACTATATTTTGTCTCGTCTTGCAACACCTTGCAGGGAAGCATAATTCAGCCTTGAGTATCACATTTACAAAATAAATAATTTGAAGTCTTGAGTAGCTAAAGTGCATAAAAATAAATAAGAATTTCTATCTTTTGTATGAAGCATACAGCTACTAAATGTAACCTTTTTAATGCTTGCCTCACCTTAACAAAAGTGATCTTGCACTGACAAATATCACTGCTGGAGTTTCTGATGGAGATCTCCCCATAGTGCTCAATCCAGCGCTGTCCACTGAGAATGTTGTGGATGCAGGACGTCACTTTGTTCCACTCGTAGTGGTCCCCAAAGCTAGAAAAAGGGGGATTAAAACCACATTCCTTTTAACTTGACAGATGTAGACATTGCTTCTTAATTGACATGGTCGCTGTGTACAAGTCTGTGTGTCTGTCCAGTCCTCGAGCAAATGATAGACGCAGAAAAGACTCACCCTGGCAGAGTTACATGAGTGGTACCAACAGGAACAATCTCCATTGACTTCCCCCAGAACTTGTTCTTACACCTCACATCTACAAAACCGATAAGAAAACCAAACAATTGTTCACAATAACGTTCATCTTGGATGACAAGCAACTGCTGCAATCTTTACAGACACTGACAATGATTCAGATTCATTTCTGTATTCCACTACCTTGCCAGAAGATGAAGTTTTTAGACTCTGCGTGGCAAGCTGAGATCGGTGGGTGATGGCTGACCTGGCAATGTAAAGGGGAACAAAAAGCATGCTTTCAGTGCATTGTTATTATCATTATACTGTGATTGTCGATAGCACAGAAATTGGGATTCATGAATACCTGCTCTGCAACAAATCGCAAGCCTTTATCTGGCCTGTCACATTCGTATGTCTCCCCCAGGAGGGGGTTGAAAGGCTTTCCCCCAGTTCTGTAGTAGCTGGATGCATAGCCTGATACAACGAAAGTAGCTACGTATACCTGGACAAAGAGAAACCAAAACAGTTAGTAGTGCTTTATTTATCTTTTCTATTACGGAATAATGAGTCTCCTCAACTGAGGTGGAGCAAAAAGCAAAATGTACCTTAAAAGGATAAAAAAAAAGAACAGATCATTGAACTAGCTGAGATAGATCATCATTTCAAAGTCCCTTATTATTAGTCCATTCAGTTTTACTGTAATGAGCAGAGTAAATGTCTGGATAGTCCTCCATTAGTTGCACTCAGCCAAGAGAGCACTGATAATTACTTCCACATCATAATGGGAGGCCAACGTTTAGAGCTGACACCAACTTCATATGCTATTAATTTCACATGTATATACTGTATATGGCATTTTTGTCCTTAATGACTTGGCGACTTCAAAGGCTGCATCTTCTCTGCACCTTCCACACAAAACAATATTCAACCAACGAACTCCATCACTCCAAAGTAAGTCAATGCAAATGTGAGCAAAAGTGAAACACTGAAAGAGGCAGAATCTTCCTGCTGGTCTCTTGCACACGATGTCCCTGATCTAGAGGATTAACTGCCAGCAAAAAGAAAATGGGTGTCTTGGTGCTTATAATTGTGCTTGACAGTCACTTAAAGGAAAGAAAATCGCCAAATTTTATGTGGATGGCCAAGCCAGTGAGCTGCTATGAGCAAACACCAAGCCTTTGCTCAAATTGCCGTCCGATGTCAACAGAAACTGAATCATAATGTTGCCATTAATGTCAGTTTGGGCAGTTTTTGTTGAATGGTGATGCCACACTTTGAGAAAGCCCAAAAGTGTGTTGCTATGAATTCAAGTTTTACTCAGCACTTGGACAGAGGTGTGCAGACAACCAAGACCAGTAGGGCCGAGAGGGCTGATGACCATTGAATGATTGTTTTTGTTGCCAAATACTATTGTAAGCTACTTGTTGCCTCTTGGAGAAATACTGAGTGAATGCAAGTTGGGCTTTTACTGTGACTGGTAAAAACAGAAGGAGTGAAGCTGTTACGTGCTGCCGTTGAGCCTCCATGTTTTTACTTTATGGAAACCTCTAAAATACCAGTTTCTCAACATCACATGCACAAGCAGAATGAAAAAAATTGTCTCTTTCTGGTCCAGGATTTGATACGTTTTTCATCAATTCTAGCAGCGAAAAAAAAAGAACACTTGGATTCTTTAAAAACAGGTTTCTTTTAAAAAAAATCTTAAAACTTAAGCTTCACCAAGGGCAACTGCTTCTGTCATAGGGGGCCATTTATGTGCTAAAAGTGAACATCTGATCCAAACTAAATAGACTCAAACAGCAAACAGTGAATTTGCAATCTCACCATACGTTCAAAAGGGTCCTGTGTGTTAGCAGCCCTGTCTAGCAGCTCGCTGTACTCCAGCTCCTCACACAGTCTCTGCAGGGTGTTGAGCGGCTCATTAAGTTGTACAGGCATCGCCACTTTGGACAGGTCTTTGCCGATGTTGTTCCTGAGGATGTTCCACAGGCTGATGGTGCTGTTGTTGGGGCTAGGCGAGGGCAGGCAGGATCTATGCTGATAAAGGACAGAGTCTGGGAACAGATGGTGTAAGAGGTCAAGACACCGGCAGCTCTTGGTGTGGTCAATGCAACCAGCAAATATGGAAATTAAGTAATTGTACAGAATGACATCTGAACCCATAAAATTGCACTGAGGCCTGTATTGTATTAACATTTGTATTAGATCTAGTCCACAGTATACCTGAGTTTGGTCTCTCATTTTCTGTCTCGTTGCTGAAGTTGTCCATGGAAATGTTGTCACTGACGTCACTAATGTATGAGTCATCGTCTGATGCCTAAAAAAAAAAAAAGATCAAAACCTTAGCTGATAGAAACATTTTAATACCACCTGCAGAAAGGGACTGGGCAGGTCTCTTTTAACATCCTGTCACATCAGCAGAAAATCTACCGCGTTAGAGATGAATGGTCCCTTGGGACCTAGTGACTAATTTATACCTCAACTTGCTTTATTTTTAGATTAAAGTAATTCACTTCCATTTTCACATTACTTTCGCTCCAGCTGTGCTCTGATCTGGCATGCTGCTTGAACACTGGAGGAAAAGGAGACTGAAGTGAGGGCTTACTGGTTTCATGACACACGTCATGAAAACTTTACTTTAGCGATGGTTTCTCTTTGCAATAGAGCAGCACTGAATTGTCCCAATGTGCTTACAGGTTTAAAACATTTTGCAGACAGAATGGATGAAATGAAGTTTGATAATAAATCAAGAACCTCTGGTGGAAATTTCATTTTCTCCATTTTTGTCATCCAACAATAGTTGCAGCAAACGAGACAAATTACATTACATGACAATATTAAATCCATTATGCAGCCATAAATGTCAGTTTATGCCACTGGCGGATTTCTTAACTGCTAACGGTAACAGTTTAGCTCTCACACTCACCTCATTTTCAGAAGAACTAGCAGATAGTAAAACTTCCTGTGCATCGAAGAACTCAGACAAAGACTCTGTGATTGAAGCTCTGCTCTCATTGGATACTTGGTGTACGAGGGGATGGGATTCATCGACAGAGTCCTGTTTCTAGGGGACACAGTGTTCACAGCTATAATTAAGAACAAGAAAAGGGCAGCATCATCACAGCCAGAAGGGGCAGCGATCACAGGGTAATTTAGAATAAAATACCATCACACAATGTGTGGA
Source organism: Anarhichas minor (assembly GCF_050575085.1). Lineage (NCBI taxonomy): Eukaryota > Metazoa > Chordata > Actinopteri > Perciformes > Anarhichadidae > Anarhichas > Anarhichas minor. Next base: position 2,568,130 of record NW_027466487.1, on the reverse strand, counting down.
TAGTGAGAGTATCAGAACACACAAATCATGCAATATATTGAAAGATAGTCACATGTAAATATATTGAAAGACAGTCACATATAAAACATTATTTCACAGTCCAATTCAGTCCAAGGGTACACTATATTTATTGATTGTATTATGAAATGCTATTTAGTTTCCTAGAAGCTTATATTAAAATAAAATATAGAAAAAAATAAAATATAGAAAATTGAATTGAAACATTATGCAACAATGCGCATAGAGTCTCTTTCTTTGTACACAGCAACATGTGCCATCGTTTGAGTGTTAAACAGACATAAATTGGCCAAATAATTCATTCTACAAATCGGAACACTTCAGAATAAAAAAAATTGTATAAAGAAGGGATCAATTTCACAATATATTAAGAATATATTGTATCAATTAAACCTATTTCTAGAGACTGTATTACAATATATTACTGTATTAATTATAGAGAGCCAGCCAGAAGTGCAAGTGTGCAACAAGTGTTCATACCCACTCTACTGTCTGACAAGGTGTTGACATAAAACAAGATGCGCATTCAAAATGAACTCATAGCATTTAATAATTCTTCTGAAATAAAGTTAAAACATGTAACCAATTACGAAAAAGAAGCCCGTTCCACAAAACCACACATGGAAGTGAGCACGCCCCTGCATCCTTTGTTATTGCTGAAGCTGATTAATTAGCCTGGAGATAATCTCAGAGGAGGCATATTAGTTTTGCACTGTGTGTTCATACAAATATCTAGGGACATGATTAAGTAGATCAGCTCACACTCTCTGGTCTGCAAATCAGATTAAGAGTGCAAAGAGCTTCCTTTAGGAGACAATAATGTGACAGGTAGCCATGTGATAGAGAGACACAACCACAGGACTGAGAGGAAGCACTTTCTTTTACCCAAATAATGGAAATTCCAATTATTTGAGGCGGTTGTGTTCCCTTAAAGTTTGTGGTGAAGAAAATGATGTTCACTTTTTTTATAGTCACTGTCATCATAAAAGAAAGTGAGTCGAGTGAGGGGGTGCGCAGGAGGGCAACATTTGTTGAATCTGGATGAGAAGGAAGGGACAGCTCATTCATTCTGTGGCAAAGTCAAGACTGCGTGGGATGAAAATAAAGACAGAGATAATAATAATCATCATCGTGGTGGGGGGGGGGGGGGGGAAAGGGAGTAGAGTCACTGCATTCCCGCACCCACCTGCACAGGGGCAGTGAGATTTACAAGTGTGGGCTCTACAATGTGGGACTCGGCATGAATCTTGCACAGTCGCTCTCTCAGCTCAGAGTTCTGGGCTAAAGCCTGGGAAAATAACCAGTGGAAACATTGTTTATAGCACACACACACACACACACACACAACAAATAATGCCTTGGACACTGAATACTGATGAAATCCTGACTTACGCTGTTCATCGCCACGTGTTTTTACAAAAGCAGGCTTTAAAACATGCCATTTACCTCAGAGTCATGTATGTGTTATCACTAAACTAGGATACTCACCTACGACTGACTATGTGAGGTGGAGTAGGTGGAAGCTAACACCCAGCACGGTATTTAAAGTCAAAGAAATGTGTTGGCGCAGGGAGCACAGAAGTTCTAATGTGGCTAAAGAAGTCAGCATGACGATGACTGTGTAACCGTAAAAACAGAAAATAGAAAAGGCCTCTGGGTAGGAGGCAGCAGCCACAGGAAATATGACTGTTGAACATGGTCATGCTTAGGTGGGCAGACATCACACCAGCAGCTAGTAATCCCTCTAAGAGGCTCGACAATGTGTCATGCCTGACAATTGGTGTGGGAGGACACGGCTTCTGAGAGGAGTGTAACAGTCTAAAAGAAAGTGGAATACTTAACTTATTTCTAATGACTGATACCATTTCTGTGTCTGTGTGTGTTATTTCACGTACCGTTGACAGTGAGTTCTTCAAACCGACAACCTGCGGTGAGGTAGGGGGAATTGTTTCGTGGTCAACACATTGTTTTAATCTCTCTCTCTCAGATGTTAGGGAACTCAGGGCTGTCTTCATGGTCGCATGCACTGCAGCAACAAGAGAAAAATAGGGGAGCTTTAACTGGAGACCAATTTGCATTCATTTCAGAGCAATGCAGATCCAATCACAATACATCCAGTAACAAGTCTATCCCACCAGGCTTCTAATAAAATGGGAAATTTTGATTATCTCCGATCGCCCATTAAGCTGCAATCTTTGCTGGAAGACATTCATTTTACCAGGCACTTCACAACAGGTGCTTGGGAAGCCACATTAGTGACTAGTGCTGGCAATATTAAAGCATCGCTGTATTAGATTCAGCCCATCACAAATCCTTAGCTTCATACTCCTGAATGTGCATAGATGTGGTAAACAGCTGAATCGACAGCTGTTCCCTGTGGCAAAAGTTAAAACCATTTTACAGAAAAAGTGGGAATTGTGATGCCATTATGAATATATATTTCAATGACGGAAAATGAAAATGACGGAAAATTAAAAGCTCATAATATTTGACTCACAGTTAGCGGCAACGCGGCAGAAGTCCTCCTGCAGCTTGGCCACATCAAAAGTGGAATCCAGGGATTCAGTGTCGGCCTTGTCATTGGCGAGTGCAGCGGTGGAGAGGTTGGGGTTAGAGGCATGGAGGCGCATAGAGCCGGAGGAGATGCAGCTCGGTACCTAGAACAGGAGGGGTAGAACTTGGAGAGACTCGTACAAAAAAAAGGATGAAATATGATCACACTTTATTGTCGTGATGTCTACCTGCAGAGTTGTTTTGACATCTTTGTTGTAGTTTTTAGTGCGCCATTTCCTAGGTAGTCTCTTTTCCTTCTTGGGGCTGTCAAATGTAGATGCCTAGAGAACAAAAGGATAAGATATTTATCGTCGAGGCAAAGAGGAATATTGTCTTTTAAGAGGCTTTTTAAAAAATATGAAATGGTTTCATTGCCTGCAGTAAGGTTTCATTTTGTTCTATATTTAGTAGCGAATGACTTGGGGGCATCAAAAAATATTGGTGGAGAGAAATGATAAGATGAAACAAGACAAGATACTTTACACAAGATTCTTAGTCATCTAGTATTTTGGATGTGATGAGTATAATTTACTAGACAGTTTCTCAGACTTAATCTGAAATTGCAATTATGATGAGCAACCCTGCTCTGCATATTAAAGTGAAATGAATCAGGAACAATGTGCTGACCTGCAGTGCCTGGATAGATGGAGCAGAATAGGTTCGGTGCAGGACCTCCATACTCTGAAGCAGGTGGCTGAGCTCCAGCAGGTAGACCTCACAGACTGACAAGTCTGTTGAGTGTAGGACAAAGATCCACACCAAGATAAGATGGTCAAGAAGTGGGGAGAGAGTTGTCACGAATTCCCCTTCATATTAGTTTGTTTTCATCCTGTCTGCTTATTTTACTAACTCTCCTGTCATTTCAGATCCTACCATTCACACCCGATCATCTCTCATTCCCCTCACCTGGTCCTCCACACCCATCTCACCTGCAGCCCATTCCCTCATTAGCCCTCACTATTTAGGTCCCCTCACTTGCACTTATTCCCTGCCAGATTGTCTTGTGTGTGTTTTGCCAAGTTCTCCAGTGTACCTTTATATTGTTCATGATCTGCCTGTTCCGACCCTGTCTGCCTGTTTTCGACCTTGGATTTTTGCCTGCCCCTTATTGGATTTGTTCGCCTGTTTTGACTGACCTCTAGTAAAAGAACTGAACTTATATCTTGTCTCCGAGTTGTGCTTTTGGGTTCTAGTATCTGTAATCCTTACAAGAGTAGACAAAAGAGAAAATTGATCAGAAAAAAAGGAGCAGTGCAGAAACACTTGCATGTAGTGGTGCGGCCAATAAGGACAGACCCACCAACCGCTCCCTGTACGGACTGTACAAATACCCTAACCTACTAACCGTGAAGTCAGTGAAAACAAGACTTTGTTGTACGTAGGGACAAAGGACAGGTGACCAAGCAACAACACAAGTCACTCACTTTACAAAGTTCACTTAAGAGTTCAGAAGAGGAAGTGGCTTAAACAGATAAATGTATCTGATTAATACATTTTAATGAGTGGTAAACAACTGAATAAGTGGCAATCCTAACCCCTGTGTGTGGATTGTTTTGTGTACATTTTCCAAGATTTCTACATTAGAAAATCATAACTTTTTACTTAATAACTGAAGAAAATGTCGACAGGACAGATCATCAGAATACAATTGAACTAAAACCGAGACAAACTGTTTAATCAACAGCGTCCTAACAACAACATAATGCCAGTCCTATTTTACTTGCAAATAAGACAGCAGGCAGACCGATTTATTGGTATTAAATGAAGCATTTGACAAATAACAAAAACTTGACTCACCAAGCTTCGATCACCTGCCTCTCTTACTCTCAATGGCAACTGAACTGTAACTAGGACGCTCTGAATGGAGCACAAACCTTCATGCACACTGAATAAGTGGATGGAAATCCCAGATCTAACCTAAATATTACCAATAGTTCTTAGCTCTCAGCCAAATCAGATATTTAGAGTTTATCGACATCTTGCTAAGAAACCAACAGAGAACAGGGGAGTCACATATTAAGAAGTACATCAGAATACTAGTGAGTGTTGAGAAACTCCACCAATCACGAGGGACAGCTCTACTGTCTCACCTTTGGAGCACTTGTCCATGTCGTCAGATGACTGGAGCCAGGCAGCTACTTTGGCCTGGCTGTTGCAGCTTAAAGGGAAGTCTCCTGCAGAATGCACTGTAGACTGCCTTCGTATAGACATGCACTGCACGAGCAAACAGACCCAAAGGTCAGTCCAATAACAATTTGCTTAATTCATACAATTCTTCAATAGGAGGACTTCGACTTCACTAAATATTGTAGATGAAATAATGACATTTATGAGCAAATTCTATCTTAAATAGACTCGTTTCAATTTCCAGTGTGCTGGGTAGTGCACGCACAGGTATACCTTTCTGATAGAGGCACTCTCCGCCATGCTAGCGGAGTTGGGGGAGGGGTAGTGGGGATAGTAGAAGGACTTCTCGGTAGGGTACATAGCAATCTCATTTTGCCGATAGAGCCGATGGTGACGCAGCTTGGAAACCCATTCATCAAACAGCTCCTGTGACTTAAGCTGCAGAGTAGATACCATAATCAGAAATCAACACAAGGGCAAGTAAAGTGAAGGAAGCGTGAAGGTGGAAAAACACACACGGGTACTATAATTCTCCCTCAGTCACATAAGGTCATTTTAAAGCCTTTTCAATGTTAGCACCTGTTCCAGGAGTCAAAAAGGAATAATCTGATGTTCAACATCACTTCCAGTAAATATGTATTCATTTACATTAATTAGCCTTGCGGTTTACCTTCAGGTGATAGATGTTTTCCTCAGCATCAAAATCGATGCACTTGGCTTTCTTCTTAATGGCCATGACAGAGAGACCAACGTCAATGCAGCCATGCAGTTTCCTTTTCTCAATCTGCAAGGCAAAGTCAGCACACACAAATTATGAACGTTTTGGACTCGAGTTAAAACAAATGCAACGGGATGCAGTTATCCTTATCATCCTTTAATTGGCTCTGGCAGCACTGGCCGAGCAGAGCCTCTGCATGGCTGATATAATTAGGTGAAATTGGCGGGTAAAATGCTCCTTGTGATTCACATCAATGATATCGTAAGGGAATGAGGGCCTTTTGTGTCTACGGGCACAGATATATATACAGTATATATATATAAAGATATTTTTGCAAAGACAGCAAGCAGTACAACAAGATACAAAGTGTCCTTTGTAATCTTCTGTAACTGACAACCACATAGTATGCAGCCAGAAGGCTGTTGTACTCACATCAGCACTGCACTTGCCATACTTCAAGATGCCCTTGTCCAGAAAGAAGTATCTCTGCAGGGAAAGAGGAGGACAATGAATGAATGAGATGCAGCCGGGATGCAACACCCCTGACAGCAAATCTTAAGTCACTGTTATGACTCTGTGATCATGACAGAGTATGCCTCTTGTTAATGCATGATATTAATGTCTCTGCTGTGAGAGGTTTGTCATCCCAGGCTCTTGTCTTGCATCTCGTCTGCCTTTATTCATCTTCTCCTCACTCTGTTGCAATCTTTCTCATCCCCTCTATTTGTAAATGTGATTCTTGGTGCTCTGTTGAATGCACAACGACCTGAAAAGCTCCAACTGTGAGTTAATACTAAATGTATACAGCTCTATTAACCAACAGGCTATCAGCTAATGCCGCCAGGTAGTATCATCCCAGTGAAAGCTTTTAGACAGTCACTGACCCTGGTCACATGTGACTCCTCTGTGGGTGGAATCATCAACTGCATAAGCTCATTCAATTAGTTTAAAACACAAATGAGTCACGTCAGCACATTTTTAGAAAAACGAATCAGGAAAGCGTAAAGGGTACGACTGGGAAATGGAAATGATGTTCAGTTGTTGAATACGTGTAGAAATACGTCATAAAGTCTATCACTCTGAGAGAAGATTAAGTGTGAGTCAATGTGTGTCATTTAAGAACCTCACAGTTGATTGTTTATACCTTATGCCAGCCTTTCATGGGCCACTTTCTCTTCTTCAGCATGAAGCCCTCCTGTTTCTGGGGCTCCGGGACACTGCTGAAGCCTCCTCGCAGGCCCTCCACTATTTCCCAGCTGTCCTGTGGGCACAGATGGTTTCTGAGAGCTCTGACATGATAGATAGATGTTAGCAGCTTGTGCACACAAGGTGAGGTTACCTAAAACTAATGAATCATCCACATAACAGAGTCAAGGTCTCAAAAGCATGGAGCACTTTGTGGCTGTTTACATTTTCAGTCTCTCCTTCGATGTAGTGTCAGTTAGTCAGTGGGAGGCCGTGTGAGATGAGAGTTTCATCGCTGAGGGAAAATTCGGCCCTATGAAATTTGGTGACCAGTGCGGAGCTTCACACACTACTTTCACCTCATGGTCCTATTTAGAAAATTAGCTTACCTGTCTAATCTCAACTCTTCACAATAATCATTTCCTGGCTGAGATTAGAACGCTTTATCCAAATCTCCCTGCAAATAAAGAGATTAAGGTGATATTTCATCACAGACTAATCCAGACAGCTCTGTTATGTACTTCAGCGATGATAATTCCAGGAAGGCAGCATAAACAGAATGCACAGAGGGTTTTGTAACATCTTTGTGGACACACAGAGACTATTGCATTATTCGTGGTCTATATCGCTTTTAGTTTATATTGTCTAAGCGTTAATGTTTTGGCTCTTAAAGTCGGAAACATAACCCCTATACTATACCCCTGTATAATACATTGGGTTATAGGGCTGGGCTATAGGGCAATTCTGACATAGTGGCTACACTTGGTATTGCAGTATGACGTGACGCACACAGGCTTAAAAATACTTCTCCCGTTTACAATCATAATGAAAAAGAGCAGCAGCCAACCAGCTCATCTAAAGAAAGTCTCTCTCATGCATGCTCTAAACTAAAGGCTTTTTCAGTGCCCCCGGTGACCAACTTTCAAAGAACAAATGTGGCACCATCATGAAACAAGGGAGGGTCAAATGAAATACACTATTGAGTTGCACTGAGGGAAATCGAGGATGCAGTGTTTTTGGAGCTTGACCCATATTAGGGGGAAAAAAATCAGAGCATCCTCTGCTGCTTCAATCTTGACCTTTTGTTTTTGTCATTTTTGTCTTTATTGACAATTTGACAGTGTAGAAACAGACAGAAAAGAGGTTGAGACCGAGTCTTTTTTTTAATATACAACAAAGGTCCCCTGCTGGAATCTAGCCAGGAACATTGGGGTCATTGGTTAGCATCTTAACCATGAGGTCAACAGGATGAACCCATGAATATTTAAAAGAAATTGTGAGTCTCCCAATTTTTCAGGAAGTGAAATGCCTAATTTCTTGAGTCATTTATGGAGCACAAATGCAAAACAGTCCCTAGTTCCAGCTATCGAATTCATGTTGAAAAAGCAGTACTTTAGGATGATATCTTATCTTAAGGTATTCAAGAGGGACAAAAACTCAAGCACAAATGATGGTCACATCACAGCTACCCAGAGGGACTGTGGGTTCTTGGCAGCGGTTTGAGGTGACTGTGTTTGTTATCTCAGTGTGTCTCTGAATGTTCCAGTGTATAACAGCTCGGGCTAGACAAACTCTATCAGTCAGAGAGGCTGACTGCTGTAGGTGAGGCCGTCTAAAATAAACCCTCATTTCTGTAAGGGGTTGGGGGGACGTAGAGGGCGTGGCTTGTGGGTTGTTCACTTTCCCTGAGCGCTCATCACATGTCCCACCGAAACACTCACAGTGAGTCATTGTCACACAATGCTGCCTGGGCATTTCCCCTCAAGGTCGAGAGATACTTCCAGAGACAACTGACAAGAAGACATGTCTTGATACAAGGGTAGCTCTCAGCATAAGAAAATTGTAAATCATGAATCCAAAGTTGTACATCCTGCTGCATATAAAGACATAGCTCGACATATTGGGAAATTTGCTCTCTTGTCGAGATTTGGAAGAGAATATCGATACCACTCTCATGTTTGCATTGTAAATATGAACATACGGGCCGAATATAGTTAGCTTGGAGAACAGCTGCTTGCCCGGCTCTGTTAATCTATCACATCTAAAGCTCACTATTTAACATGTTATATCTTGTTTGCTTAAACAAAACAAAACACATTGTAGAAAGGACAAGTTGTGGTTGTGTTCCAGGAAGTTACTGTACCCAGCATAGTCCGGCGTACAACCCCCTGTAAAACGTGATGTTCTAAAACCTAAAATAAACTATGTATAATGGATTCATTATTGAGCTGTGGGGGAGCTGGTTTTAGAGTTGTTTCCCTGTCGCCAGTCTTCAGTAGACAAAGCTATCCTATCATTTCCTGGCTCCAGCTTCATATTTACCATACAGTGATGAGAGGGCTATAGATCTTTGCACCTAACTTTTTGCCAGAAAGTGAATACATAGGCATATTCCCCAAAATGTTGAAACAGGATTTTGTGATCTTATCTTTTGTTTAAAATCCCCAAATCATTAGCTTAATTATTCAAAGCAATTACAACTTGCAAATACAACTTGGATTCGTTTTTATGGGTGATCTGAAACTTAGATTGAAGCACATCTCCAGCTCATGAGGTTTGAAACAGCCATTTTGAGAAAATGTTTATTTATTTATTTGTTTGTTTGTTTGTCCAGAGGTACTTTGCGAATTAAAACACTTTTTCAGTCCCTGTATTTTTTGTTATTCTAAAGTGATAGACCACTCGTCTCTGTGTGTCCTGAGGGAAGGACTGGAGTGAACCTTTATTACTTTCATTTCCAAACAGAAGAGCTGTTGCTGGTAATGAAAAACGTACGAGTCTGCTGCCTGCAGATAAACACAAGGCAAAGGCAACTGTTTGTTCTTGGTGCTAATATCTTCACTAATTTGTGTGTGAGAGGGAACTTTACCTTTGAGGGCATTGTTGCAAATTGGAATTTTTCTAATTCAGAGGACTCAAAATGTGTCCACATTTGGAGGAAATGTATTTATAAAGAGTCCTGTGAGAACGTCTAAGAAAACCGCAGGGCCTATTAGCAAAAGTCATTCTCCCGTGACACAGAGATCCCTGAGGACAGGCAGTATCTTTTTTTGCAATACTGTACAGTCAGAAAAAAAGAATGTGGAAAAGTTAATTGTTCAAACTTCTCAAGTCCTACAGTGTCAACACATGTTGTGCCTTACCTGTCGGCTGTCAAGTTTGGATGAGGTGCTGCTGTTGCTGCGTGACACGGAGGATATCTTCTGCGACATGGCTGAACTGCGCTCCTCTGAACCCATCTCTGCAGACCGGCCAGTGCAGGCTAAGGCTGGAGTACCAGGAACATTCCTCCTCTGAGAGCAGATGGGGCCAAGAGGAGAGAGGATGGAAAGAAAGATGGCTTTAAGAGGCGAGCCATTTAAAAGCCTTTTAGTGCTGTCTCACTGAAAAATGCATTAGGTTATTTAGAGCGATTCGTTTTTCAAACGTCACGTTGTTGCAGACTATGGGGTGTAATGAGAAAAGCTACTCAGAAGAGTTTTGAATGAAATTGACCGACAAGACTGGAGAATATAAATTGGTGTGCGAAAAGAAGAGGCCGCAGGTTTGAATAATTCATATCTTACCCTTACAGAGAGTTATGGATTGTTAGTATTTAAGAATCATATGAATCTAAACTACCCACTAGAAGTATGTGCGTACAGCAGTGTTGGAAGATGTAATCAGACCCAAATAAAAGCAGTACTGCAATACTGAAATACTATTACTGCAATTCATGCAGAATGCCTCCAGATGTTAAATTAAGGAAAACTACAGAATCACTATCAGCTAAATGTACTTGACTGTTCGTTAGAAACAAACAGGTACTTGAAGATGTCACCCAATGCTCTGGGAAACTGTAATATTTTCTCACATTTACTACAAGACGAAACAATTATTTGATTAATTGAAAACGATAGACAATAGTTTCAGCTGCATTATTACATTAATTTGCAAGCAACTGCATTGGCACACTATTCAGATCATCTAAGATGATCTAAAAGCTTAATCTGCAAAATGCCTACAGCCGTCTGATAAATGTAGTGGAGTACAAACTATAGCATTTCCAGTGTAGTGGAGTTGAAGTATAAAGTAGCTTAATATTGAAAATACTCAATAGAGAACAAGCTCCTCTAAGTTGAACTAAAGAACAATATCAGCTCTTTCTTAGATTGCATCACATGGTTCAGTATTTCAGTAACTGATCTCAATCACAGGACAGTGACGTCACATGTAAATATGCAGTGAGATGTAATATCATCACTTCAACAGAGTGTGAAAATAAATAGGCCTCTTTAGTAAATGGCAACCCTCAGTCATATGCCACACTTCACACAGACTAATTAACATTATGTTCATGGTCCACCATGTCAGCACATATACAGCCACATTCTGCAAATGCACTGTGAGTGGTTTGTCACAGGAAAGCTGATAAACAAGCAGGCGTGAGGTGTAAATCATGTTGGCCCATGAGGGAACAAGCAGCAGGTCATTAGTTTAGCTGTACTGTGGATGCACAGAGGTACTGAGTTTGTGGACCATTAGGTTTGAGATCACCGCTTCATCAAAAGACCATCTGTGAGATCTGTGAGAGGCAACGCCATGATTATATTTTGCCCTGAGTTTCTAAGTATTTGCATAGTTGTGGTTAGGGCTAAATAGATCTTCAAGTACTCAGTAGGCAATATTCTGAACTAAAACATTACGATATTATGAAGGACATATTCCCTCCTATTAAGGAGTATCATGATCTGACAAATGTATGCAACATTCTACATAAAACAATCAAACTACTGTTCAGTGTAGGGCTGCAACCAGTGATTCATTTCATGAAAGATTAATCTATTTTCATTAAATCTATGAAATGATAAAAACATAGTGAACAGTGCCCATCATAAGTTTCCAGAGCCCAGTGGGGACATCTGCAAATTGCTTGTTTTGTCAAAACAACAGTGTAACAGCAAATATTTGGCATTTTCTATTACATTTTCTACTGTAATGCATTATCGGGCATCTAAATAAACAAATTAAATGACATTTTAATTCGTTTTTGTTTACAGTTTTCCTGGAATTACAAAATCCAACAGAATTTTCTTTGTGTTGATGACACAATGTGATCATATTATCGTGATTCCTCACATTGTCACAATTCCACTGAAGTCAAAAGACATACAAAACAATAAAATAAATTAGCATCCAGTCCTATGTTATATTCTAATAAAAATACATATTCTTACACCAAATGTACTTGAAATGTGCCTCAAAGTGGACCTTGTGTTTAGATTTGATTTTGTTGTCACACTTTTCTTTCTCACACTGAAAACTATGAGATGATCAGACACTCCATGTGTTGACAACCACTTTAAAGCAGCAGCAAGGTTAATCACATTTACCTGCCCTAGCAAGCTTTGTGCTGCATAATGGCCACAGTCTCTCGTGTTGGACGGACAAAACCGTAGTCATGTGAAACCTCCGTCCTTCCACTGCTCTGTCTGTGGACCACAGGCCGCGGTTTACACTGACAGAGCTCAACACCCCAAATGCAGCCAGAACAATGGATCAAAGTCACAGGACACACAAAAGGACCCGGCCGCAGGACAGCACATCTTGTGTATTTTGTCAGCTCAACAAAACCAGAACAGCTAAGCTACAGACAAACATGATTTATGAGATAATGTAATCCATCCACTCCATCCACTCCATCTACTCCATCCACTCCATCTACTCCATCCACTCCATCCACTCCATCCACTCCATCTCCTATGATTTATTCATCAACTTTCCACTGATCAAACCTGCTATGCGCAGGTCTGTAACACCTTCACCATTAAAGGCATCCTTTCATCTGATATAACAACGCCACTTCTCAGGCTTTAATCGAGGCTACGGCAGTATTAGATGTCACCGCTCCAGTAATTACCCTTTCTCCATGAAGAGCACACACTCTCTGATGGCAATGAAGAAATGCAGTAAGTGATTGCAATAAAACTATATTAGATTACAGCTGCAGGGGTTAGGGTTACTGTTAGTATGGATTTTTTTTTTACTTCACTTAACCGTTGTTGCTGTCATTTACAGACTGAGAAACACAAGGAAACAGATATGAGAATATGAGATAAAAACAGCGTCTAACATAAAGACATTGTAAGTCCCACATGCAGTGGTTGTGGCTCATGCTAATGAGCAGAACAGTCATACCTCAGAGCACAGCTTGATGAAAAGGGGGACGCTGACAGGCAGCGAGTGCTGAGTGTGTCAAAGAAACAGAGGGGATCACATGAACACTGACAGCTACAGAGGACAAAAGATAAACACCAGCCACGGATTAAAGCTCTACTGTCGTCAAGATGGCCTCCCTTTCATGTATGAATGCATGAACACAAAAAGACACAATACATATGTGCGGTATCAAATGCAAAGCCTGGTGATAATACAATATAAAAGCATTACAAATATGCAACACAAAAAGTGCTGACTGCTGTATTTGAATAATAATGCTGTATTTTGTAATAAAAAGTTTTTAGTGGACAGTACGGTGATATCTGCAGATGCCCATTTTTGTCACAGTACGACTATAATATAAAGAGATGATCAACGCCCATTTTCTGGGCTTGATAATATTACAGAAAATAAAGACAAATTAGAGGCTGTGGCATCATTATACATCTCCTCAGACTCCCGCATTTAACTATAAAGCTGTAATTTCTCTGAGTGACAAGCTAACTGAAGTTCAGTCTATTTGTAGTATAATATATAAGCACTCATTTAAATCATAATATTATATATATAAATATAAATGTAATATGTAATAGTATACAGCCTCAGAGCGTGGCTGTGAATGAATTTTGTTTTAATATGTTTTGGGGGTGTTTTATCTTGTATTAGATAGTAAGCATTAGAGCAGACAGGAAATGAGGGGAGAGAAATTAGGGATTATGGAATTTGGGCTGCAACCAACGATTATCATTTTTGATAAATATTTGGCATTTTTGCTTGAATTACTTAAACTACTATCAAAATAGCCAATTAACTTTTAAGCTGTACATGCAGCAAAGGTCTCCGGGTGGACTCACCCGTCACTTAACCTTACAGGATGCTCGCAGGCATTTTATACATGGCTTACAGGCATTGTCTTATCACAATAAATCAAGTTATTCCAATATATATTGAGTAAAACTCATCTTCCAGAAATCAACAACTATGAATGTCTGCAGGTGCTTGACAAAACAAGTCACAAGATGCTGATATTTTATACCTTTCGAAACTCTTATGCCTAGTTATGTAACTTTAAGGCATTCCAGACAACTGTCAACAAATCTTTGGTCAGCTATAGATTTCAGTTGAAGTTTTAGATGGCTTGATGCCCTTTTAAGCTTCACTAACTAGATTGACGGAAGCTGAAAGCCCTCTATTACATTCTGCAGTTCATGTTGCATATGTTCGGCTGTCCTTCCACTGTCTCCAGAGTCTAACAAAGGGCTGACAAGCCCAGCAGGCTTTCAGGCATCATTAGGATGTGACTCACCAGAATAAACGTCTGGCTGAATGGTGCAGCTTTCTTAATATATAGAGTCATGTTTGCAATAATGACAGGAAACACTGATGCACCAAAAGTGACTCAAAGAAGTTGGGTTGAAAAATACTTTAAAACACACAGTGAAAGTAGTAAAACTAATTTTAGGAAGACACAACACTGCTGGAGTTCAGTAATGTCAAGTCAGAGAAAGTGTGCTTTAAGAGGTATGGTTATAAAGATGGAAGATTCACTTTTACCCGGCAGAGAAGAGAACCTTTAAATACATAAAGGTTGACATCATCTTTTAAAATAACAATTCATATGCAAAAGTCAGCAGTGAGAGTTGAATTATATTTCAATTCCAAGCCATAAAAAGCAGTTTCTCCACATGTTTATGAGGCCTTTGTTTATAAAATAACCAATGTTTATGTATAAAGCAAACAAAAGCTGCAGAAAGACTTTAAATAAAAAGAAAATGCTTTTATTATATTAGATTAAAAGATTGGCTTTTCAGCTTGAACTGAATATAATTTGATTTCATTTGATGTGTGACGGCTGGTTTGATAAAACAGAAGAAACTCAATATTGATTTAAAATTGCTCCATACGGCAAAAAAAACACCATAAGCTTCGTTCTGGTCCTTTCAGCTCTGAAACAATCAGTATAAACTTAACCAAACAAATGGCCTCTGCATTCAACAAACACCCAACATGGTGTTGTGGTAACCACCTTATCTGTACAGTCCACCAGCCATTCTCTGACACATCACTTCTCTCAATACAAAGCTCTTTAGTGGCAAAGCAAACTCTGGCGAGGAGAGTAGCCTACCTCTCCTCTAACGCGGCCATCCTTCCATCTGGATAACCCCAAATCAGAACCGAAACACTTGCCTAATTTTATTTTATTTTCTCTGCAGGATAAAGTCATCAGAAGCTGGTTTGTCATGAGCACAGTTGTCATGTGCTGTTTGCTTTGGAAACAGCACATGACATTAAGAACATTTTCTGATTGTTGCTTCCCGCCAAAGGACACACATTGGGCTCTCATTTGCTGTGTCTAAAACGTACCACTTTAATACCAGTAATGTTATTACATCTGCGCATTACCCTGCTGGGATGATGCCACTTAGCCTCTGTGATTTCATTATGTGAAATGCAGAACAACTCTTTCTTGGGTGGGGAAGAGAAACCCTGATATAAAAGGAGAAAAGGAAATGGCGGTGTCAGAAATCAGCAGGAAACAATATTCTCTGGCCATTGGCACGCAATGAAATACTTTGTGATGTGATTTAATACTGAAATATACCTGCATTTTATTATTCCATATTTCTATGCTATGACCGCAGCAACAAGCTGATGTAATGTCTCGGAGGGGGGAAATCCTATAAAAATGCTGAATATTTACTGTAAGATTTAAAGTGAGAGTTAGACACTTTGGGAAATGCCCCTATTTGGTTTCTTCAGAGAATAAAAGGAGAAGCTTGATAGTGGTATCAATCTTCACATCTAACGCGACGCGAATGACACGCTTAACGCGGCACGAATAATTCACGGCGTGTTTGGTGTGCGTTGAAAGGTGAAAAGGTTGCCAAGGCCAGAAGGAGCCACTCCAAACACCAATCTCACGCTGCTGAGCTTAAAGTGTGCACGTCTTGCTATCTGCAATCTTACATTTTTAGCAAGAGGAAAAGGAGTTTGATGCCTTCTCTACTCATCATGTTCACCCCCAAGAAAGAGTTATGCCTAATGTCTAAGTCTAATGCAGAGTTATGGTTGAGATAATGAGAGAGAGGCAGATAGAGTTCCTCCACGATAACTTCCTGCAGCATAAAACCTTTTTTCATTAATTTCTACTAAACTCTGACATACGACAAGCTTTGTCACACACTCTCACAAACGCATCCTGTTAATCAACCACATCCTCAACGTGCTTCCCCCCCCCCTCTCAATTACAATTTCTTTCTGTTGACTGCTCCGAGTTTGACAGAGGTCCTCTCCTTTATTATAGTCACAGTGTTTGGGAGCCTGACAGACTCATAACTCAACACCACCTCATTAGGACGCAGAGTATAGTCACAGTTTAGCTCAACACTCACTGACAAAAGAGTGGGGAAAAAACATAAATGAGTAAAATTCTCCTCTCGCTTGCTGGCTCTCGTCACATGCAGCAACTTGCGTGACAGCACAATCCAGCTGTTGTTTTCCCAAATTAAAGATTACACTGCTTACCATTCAACCACTGCTCTGGTTAGGATGCAAAAGCAGCATCTGCACCTCTATTCTGATATATCCCAGAATAGAGGATGATGACATTGAGGTGGTCATTGTTATTGTTTGCATGCGGATCCAGTCTCATAACAATGGAGAAAAAATAGGCCTAAAAAGAAGGTATTACAAACACTGGAAAGAACATCTGCACTGCCCAAGAAATCTCAAAGTCACACTATGACTCCCTGTCTGTTATAGTATCATAGAAGATACGACAGCACCAGAAACTGACTCAAACTGTGGCGAACAAGTTTCTGTTTTTGTGGTTTGACTGCAGTTGTATTTTTGGGGACGATATTTGCAGCATGTGCTTTCGTAAGTATGGTGTGATCACATGTCACCCACAGATCTTTGAAGTCTGGTCTGTGTAGAGTTTTATTGACATCATTTACTGTAAAGTAAGAAAAGCGTATCATCCCACAGGGACAATTTCACTCTATGATCCTGACAACAAACGATAACATTTATTTCTGATTTTAATGACTGAATCATCAATAAAAAATAAAATAAAATTGTCCTCTTAATGTTTTAGAATGTGTGTTTCTTTTTAATAATGCAGACGTAATGAAATCATGAAAGCTGTCACTATACCAACAAGACTTAACAGTCTTCAGCCATGCTAGCAGCTCTGTGAGGCTGTACTGAGGCACAGCGGTGCTTTGAGCTAAATGCTGCTTTTAATGAGCATGCTAACATGCTCACAGTGACACTACTAATATGCTGTTGTGTGGCAGGTTATATTTACCAGGTTCACCATCTTAGTTTAGCCTGTTAGCATGCTAACATTTACTAATTAGCACTAAACACAAAGTACAGGCGAGGTTGATTTCATGGCAATCCACCCAAAAGCTATTGAGATATCTGGATCAAAGGCGGTGGACCAACTGACAGACAGACAGACAGACATTGCCATCCTGATCAGCCAAGCCTCTAGCACAGCTGAAAACGCGAGAAGACCCCCAAAGAAGCAGACCTGAGGACCATATTACATACTGCATGAAATGTGCACAGTCTCTGGAAACTCTGACTCTAATGCGAGTTCTGTTTTTTAATCTGTTTGGCTGAAACTGTTGGTCTCTCTCAATGAAATATGACACTGCTAGCCGACTGTTGTGAAAACAAACAGTAGTGAAATTTAGCTGATCCTGTGCAGACTGAAACAAAATAGTTGTTGGCAGCATTTGAATTGAGGGACCACTGGTCAAAATCTGACAATGCCGACAAGGTGCTATCGGGAACAAACAGAATTTTGAAAAGGGATATATCATATCGTTTTTCATCAAAATCCTTACAATAGTGGATCAGACAGACATCACAGTCTCTTTAGGCATTAGACTCACTGAAAAGCATTTGTCCAAATGTAAAAATGAGTTGTCAATATTGTTTTCAGACTCAGTGCCGCCATCCTGTACGATGGTGAACATTTTTTAATATTTCAGCCCTGCAAACCAGGAGAATGACCAAGGCTGTATGGACGGCTTTGGGCGTGTGCTATTTTTTTTAAAGTTAGTGCTGCCCCTCATTAAAATTTCATGCTAATATCTGGCAGCCTTTTACAGAGTTCTGAAAGCAGCCTTCCAGCTTCCTTCAGCCACTCTGATGCCTGAAGGAGGCTGAAGACGACCTGCCATTAAAAAACATATAATGAGATAGTCAAAGTCACTTTGACTGGAAAACAATCAGACAGAATGACGTAATATCAAGACAGTCTGATCTTATTTATTTAATACAAGTGAAACATTATTGTTATTTCATATATTTCGTCCTTGCTACTGTCATCGTCTTCTTTGTTACTTTATTGAAAAGAAAAAGCAGGCATTAGTTTCTCTGTTGGCTAAAAGCACATCTACCTGTTAACACGTGAAACCACATGAATTATTTATGGAGGCCTACTGCCCACGCAATAAGAGGCAACACCTGCCACATGCATGAGATGCTATTTATCCACTTCCTGCATCATTCACTTGCTGTTTAGCGGAGCAATTTTACACTGGTTACCGTATAACTGGAAATATTGTGTTTAGGTGATTGCATAGTTTGGTTGTGCACATTTATTCAAAGATTGAGCTCGACACCGGGGTAACAGCTGAAATGACCGTGGAGGTGACCTCATGCAATGCCATGCCCCATTGCTATTTTAGATAAATGTCTTGCACAAACAAAGAGTTTTTTATTTCTTTCCTGCTGCTGCATTCCACAAATTCTATTAATTCCTCTCCCTCACAGTCTCCCTGTGTCTGACTGCAATGCCTGATTTGGGTGTGTTTGGAATGAAAAACCCTCTGGGGGCTGCAAGAATAACAGGTTGGCCAACAAACAAGCCTCAGAGCTGGGTGAACAGATGGACAGTGTAAAAAGAAAAGTTGTCCACATGCTGAATTTGAACACCCCCCCAAGTGTTTACTAAAGGAGCATCTCAAAAAGCAAAGTTTTCAGTCTCTGCGAATTTTTTGCACGGTTTGTGATTTTGTCCTTCACCTGTAAACCAATCTGAGGCAAGATGTGCTCACTATCCTCCTTCTTTACTCCGTGTCATGTCAGACATTTTTACAGAAACTCTCAATGCCCCCTATTGAGCCTCACACTTAGACACACATAGCCAAAGCAGCCGCTGAAAAGCCTCCTCTGTTTCATTGTTGACACAACACCCAAAAGAGCTGAGATAACCTTGCGTAAGTCCATAAATTACAACTCGTCCGCAAGTGAGCCACAGTAACTAACAAAGCTTTGACTCATTTGAGTGGAATTTTTTGGCACAAACACCTATATTCAGCACGTCAATCACTGTTATTATGGTGGATTTACACAGAATTGTAATTATCTGTGAGTGTGCTTATAACTGCATACATATTCTCTTATGTCTGCCATCTGCAGAGTAACAAAGGTTATTGGAAATCCTCCATATTCCTGTTTTTGCTCAAAACACTGTAATAAGTATGAGATGCTGAGCTCAAAGCTCCGATTACATCTGAAAATGGATCCTATCTGCCCTCACTATCACACACACCCACATCCACTCAGCAGAGCGATACAGCCACTCATACATGCAGGCACGTTATTCATACTTTTGGCTTGGGATTGAGTTTTACTGATAGCTTGCTCTGTGTTGATTCATATGGAAACAGTAAATTATCCACAACTTGTCTTCACTTGTCTCGAAAAAGAGGAAGGAAGCTCAGAGTTACCATGGAGACTAAAATTATATTTTAGTGTTTATTGTATGAATCACAGGTTATGGTCATAACAGGAATATTGCAAAAGATCGACTGCTTGGAAAATCAAACGGGAGAGTTAAACCCAGTGTTTAAAGTATAGGCACATGTAGTTTACATTTGGCTTATTTCACTTTGAAGCTTTACAAGTGAGCACTCGGAAATCTTACTGCGGTTGTAATGTTCAGTTGTACTACATGCTGCCTCAAAGAGCAAGAAAACAGGAACTGCAATGCACTTTTAAAAGCACTTGAATTATTTAACTGACATGATTAAGAAGAGGACAGGACAAAAAACGCACTCACCTTGACAAAGTTACAGATGTGAATTCCAGTTGATGAAGACAGATATGTTGGTAACAGTCGGTTTGTAACCCAAATGAGATAACCAATGAAGAGGTACTCAAATTACAGCCTCAGACAGACAGCCTGCTCTCTCCAGTCGGACATGCACACACATGCACCGTCCAGCCCCGCTCTGAGGAGCATCAATTTCTCCACCGCTGTATGGAGTCGGGCACCACCCTGCGTGACTGACTGAAGCCAAATCCAATTAAAATGCAGGACAGAGCTCTGCGTCAGCTTAAAGGGGCGGGGTCTGTGTCATTGACAGCATCTTTTTCCGTGACGTATTGAGGAAGACCCCAAAAGCAAGGGCACGCAAACCCATCACTTTGCAAGTGAGTCTTGGTCTTTTAGTCATTGTTTTAATTGCAGATGTATTTCCATATTACATTCCTGTGTCGACTTGTAGATAAGAAGTTGAATTACTTTTTTTTTCTGTTTTTACTAACTGAATGAGATATTAAACATGATGAGTCAACAAAAAGATATGATAACTGTCATCAAAAAAACAAAATGAAGTCAGAATGATAAATAACTTGGGGCCGAAAATGCTAATATACCGCCATCTGCTGGACCTATTGTTGAATCACAGCGTTTCAGTAGTACGCATGGCATAGTAATACAGATATCGTAAAAAAATAAATAGATGACTTGTAAACAATTTCTGAGATGAAAAATATTTGCATATTTTGACTCAGCAGATTCAAAAATGTAGGTGACATAAGTGCTGTTTTTTATGAATACATATAAATGCAGATTTTGTTGTACATGCACAATAGCAAAAAGGACAAAATCAACAATTACCAACAACACAAATCGTCTCTTGGTTTGAAATTGCATTGCGACTAGATCTACAATGTCTACAATATTGAGGAAGAAAATTGTACTGGTCTATTTAGCTGTGAACGCCTTTTTCTTTTTCTTTTTTTCTCAACGCCTGAATGAAAGGCTGTTATATCACACAAGGTTGCAGGCTTGCTGCTCAAGGACTTTCTGTGACGGATAAACCTTTTGCAGAGAGTCAGCCTGACTGCAACGGATTACGTGGAAAAAGGCATTTTTTTTCCCCTTTCACACTGGCGAGCTAGAAGGTTACTGCAGCACCTACGATACAAAGAGGTGGATTCCATAACACAGTCAACACAATGCTCTGTGGTGAACTCTGTGTGACATTCGGGGGGGAAATCTCATCTTCATAGAAGTTTTCTCCTCTGTGAAATTAAAAAAGCTTTACAGTAAAGACCAAAGTATTCATCTGTGCAGCATTATGAATTTACAGCCGCTGAATATTCCTTCTGTGGACTGTGCAGGCGCACTGAACTCAGAGAAGGGAGCTTTGAAGGCTGTTCCTTTTATTTTACCCTTGCAATCAGCTGTGGCTTAAGGGAGCCTTTTATAAGACCGTTATTCTATAATACATTCTGAGCTCCATAATGAATCTTGCAAATTGAATGCTTAGAACCAAGGAGTAAATTAACAATATACTGCAAATAGGCAAATAGTTTACTATACTTACAAAATATTAAGTAATGAGTCAAATTAACAGTCTGGAAAGTTGCTCGAGAAAAGAATATGAATCAGAAACTATTTTACTATGAGCATACAAGAACTCTTACAGCCTTTATTGTCACTCTGTTTTTGTGCCAACCAGTTCTTAGTGTGGATATAAACACACACTATATAACAATATATAGCTGTAATAGTTTGAGCCTTATCAGTAACTGAATATTATTTGGACTCTAATGTTGAAATGAAAACACCTCTGAAATTATTAATTTTATTAATTATTATTTTATTAAAAAGAAAAATGTAATTTAATTTCCTGAGCAACTTGATACAATTTTTATAAATATTAGAAACTTGAATTTTCCTCTTAAAATCACATTTCTAATCTTCGTTTTATATGACCTTCTGTAAATTTTAAGGGGAAATGAAAGCAAAAAAATTCAGTTAGATGATTATAAAATAAAAATATTTAATGTTATAAACTCTGTAGTCTTTCAATTTCAACATTGGTTCAATTTTAGATTCAGCTCACTTCTTAGATTAAAATCATTACAACTATTTGCTCCCAGATGTAAAAACAAAATCATGTCCAGTGTTATCCATGCAGGTAGTAACAGTTAATCCCGTAGAAGTCATGTTTCTTCCCCGCGACAACATTGTCCCTCAGGTTCACAGCAGCTCGTGTGATGGAGCAGTTAAAGTCGCGATGGGCCTTCGATTTACTGAATGAATTTTGAAGGTCAAAGAGGCAGAGAGCTGCGCCATCTCTACCCACAGTCCCAACTCTGTCCACTGGCCGAATGCCAGGCAGGACAGGAGGTCTTGGCAGGATGCAGGGGTTAGACATACTGCCTGGCAGCTCTCTGCCCTTTGCCAGCATCTCCTGCTCTGAAGCTGCCCTTGATGATAACTTAGCATTTAATTCAATACCTCCCAGCTCTTTGACCACAGAGGACTGACTAAGATTTCCTCCACACAGCTCGGTCAGCCTCTTCTCCCTGTTGACCTCCATCTCTTCCCGGGAAAGAGGGGAGGTGTACATGTCAGGGGGTTGCTCTGTACCTGAGATCCGGGATCCTGAAGGAGAGCCTTGGTTTGGGGCTTGAGATCGATTTGGGAGTTCAAGAGCAGTGGGACTGCAGGTGCTCCCCTGCTGTCTTCTTCTACATCCTCCTCTGGGTTTAGAGGGAACAAATATGGGGAAAGACCTTTCTCTCTGTAGGGAAAGGAATTTAATAGGATTAGTGTTGCACAGTGTAACTGTTGCTGTAAAAACGTGCAACGTTCTCGGGGATTTTACCAGTGGTACAGCGTGTGTATTCATCCCAGTAATGTCACACATTTTTTCCTTGAAGTCGTCTATCATTAGTGGATTTGCTGGCCCAGATCCTTAGAAAAATCAAATACCAACAGTATTATTGTTGTTCAAATCATGCATATCATCTTTGTTCTAATACGTAACTTTTCAGCTTCTTGCTGGGACTGAAAGAAAACTCCTGGGAAAGAGAAGGTTTGGAAAAAAAGGAGAGGATTGTCATTTTTCTTTGGCTGAGGGGATGTTAGTCTATCATTTTCTGGGAGAGCAGGCGATAATATATATTTCATTTTGTCTATCCTTCCAGTAGGAAAAGCTTTCATGTGTGCCAAAGTTCATAAAGGTGTGCTTTGCCATATGCGGGGAACAGTAGTCCTGTCTCTAAATGAAATATATATTCAGGCCCACTTCTCACTCCAACAACTGTTATACTGTTACTAACATATTAACATACGTTTAGGCTTCTTTACCTGTGTGGTGCATTTGGTAGGAGGTGACCCAGTGTGTCCGCTCCAAATTTTTCAGCATGTTGCTTGTCCGTTCAGATAACGACAAATCCCGGTCACGAAGTTTAGGGTTGGGCAGCACCGTCTTCGGAGGAGTGGGGTAGAAAACCTGGTTCTCTCCTTTCAATGGCTTTGTATGCTGAAGGAAGAACATTGGTAAATTTAGAAAATGATCAGATCAACTGTGATTTGATTTGTATTGGATAACCTCAACGATAATGTGAAGCTATGTACAGTATTTCATTACTCACATCTAAGAAGCCGTGTTCTCCAGTCCACATAACTGCTTTCTTCCTGGTTTTCATGGGCGTCTCCAAGACCTCATGTCTGTATGGACCACCTGCACATGGAAATAAAGGCATATTAAACTTTTCTGGAAACATCTATTCTATCACCCCCTTTAACCACAATATGTTTCACTCGTACCTATAGTTTTGCTCAGCAGAGTGACGTCCGGCACGTTATTTGGGATGAGGGGGTTGATGAAATGTTGGGAGGCAGCTCTGACTCCTGTTTCCTGGTCATCTGGGGAGCGGAAGGATGGGAACATTGCAAACTGGGAGATGTGGGATGAATAGGGATGCTGTTTTGGAGTTGCTATCTTTATCATTTTCTCCCTGTTAGCAGAGAATTAAATAAAAGATGAAGTGTATCAAAGTTTGAGGCAGACACAAGAAACCTTAAATGCAAGTAGTGAGCTTTTGAAAATAAATAAATCAGTCTATGAAACAGAAAGTACTCACGCCATATTTATATCAGTTGGTTTTGGTATGCTGAGAAAAGAAAAAACATGAACGTTATCCTTCCTGTTAATAATGACTATAGTTATGATAAATCAATGGCTACTCACAGCTGGTCATTGAGACGAACTTTACTCTTCTTTCTGCCAGTATTGTTAGAACATTGACGACTGGTGGTGTGCCTGTGAAGGAAAAACAACAATCTATAATTCTGATGTATTACATTTTTAATTTCTGTGCAGAACGTTTTTCGACTCACTCAGTCATGATGGTTCCTCCATAACCAAAGTGATGATGGCCATTTAAATCAGGCGGGATATTGTGGTTTAGGGAGGCCTTGGGCTCCATCTGGCTGCTGGAGCTCTGACTCAGAATGGAGGAGAGTGAAGGCAGGACGGAACACAAGGGAAGGATAGGTAGATGAGGGTAGATAATTAAGCCAAATATGTGGTGAAACCTTGTCTGCTAATCAATGTTGTGGTTTTGTCAAAAAAAAATGTAATCGTGAGTGTTGATTCACATCATTATATTATTTGTTGAAATACTTTCCACCAGTTTATCCCTAAATGTCCCACAACCAACTTAACTCATTAAATGAATGGTTTGTTTACACACATGCTATGTAGTACATCAGCATGCTATATTGTAGCTAAAACTACAAACATGTATGCTTCTCAGAACTAAATGAAACCGTTTTAACTCTGCCACTACAATATTTGACTGTTTGATCTCTGGTAAGGCCTCTTCTAATTATCTTATACTTTAGTAACCATTTATACTTGTGAAATACAGCAATAACACAACAATTAATCAAAGAAATCCCCCAACTCACTTACCTGGGCAGGAGGAGTAGAGAGCAAATATCTATCTAATATATAGAAGCCTCTTTTCTTCTCCTGTTGCAGATATGCGGTCTTGGAAACGTTGAAGCTTTCTTTGACAGAACAAGACTCCCTCGTCTTCACATGTGACCAGTGAGCTGGGTTTGAATTCCTGGGACAGCCAGAGTGATGGTGTTACAATGAACAATAGGATCGGAGAGACACCCAATCCAGCCCACAGCACATAGTGTGTGAGCAGAGATGTGGTTTAAATAGCTTTCGTACGACTAAAGACTGAAACAACATCACACATTTGGTTTGCTAAGTCCAGAAAAAATATATCCTTGTGAAAATATTTTTTCCCCAGTAATAACTGTGTGTGTGTGTGTGTGGGGGGGGGGGCCTGATATTTAATATAACATCAGTTTGTTCATACGCGGTGGGTAATCACTGCTCCGGATGCCCATCATCCAGTCATCCAGTGTGGATCTGATAATATTACATGTTCACAGTTTGGTGAACTCATACAACTAAGCATGGGATAGAATGAAAACCAAGCTGGGTCCGCCTCGGCACACGCTGACACCAGATACAAGCCGAGTCCGGTGTGTGGTGCTTGGTTACAGGAGTCGTGTTTCGTTGCCTCCAGTCTTAGTCAACATAGAAACAGTTATACATTCAGACTGCATGCCTTAGAGTAGACAAAGCCACAACATTTGTTCAAAGAAAGTCTCAGGTACGATCTCGAAGGAGATTTTAGTCTGAGGATCATCCTCTTCTTGTGTTGCTTTAGACATTACAGGCTCATTTTGTAGAACATCTTCTAGGTTTTGTTGGACAGCTACACGTGCACGGTCCATGGCGGAGCATGTATGAATAGGGCTAATTTGTCACTCTAGAGGACACAACACCTAATACTCTGATGAATGTAAAAAATGACAAAAAGTAACCATAATGCAAATTGTGTCAGGACTCATTGTGTCAACCCCTCATGAGAACATGAACAGTGAAATAATTGATTTTAGAGATCCCAGAAAGCCTGTCCACATTTTGGTATGACTTAACTTGATGCATGCTTTACAGTCATATGAAAACAACTGCCGACATAAAACAACTTGAAAACTTGGCTTCATGAAGTATTTGACTATAACATTAAATACTCACGATTAAAAAAGTAGCAAATCAAATCAAAAACTTCGAAGCAAATCTGCTTCATCAGGATTGTGTGTACATTTAAATAATGTTTCTAAATCCCGATTGGTGCGTAGAGGTATGTCACATCTCTGTTTCCTATCAACGCCAGTGAGAAAGGCACAGAAAGAGATACTTTCTGATGATACAAATGTGAAGTATCAAACACTTTTGCAGAAAAAAGTGTGTTCACGTGGGACCCCATTTCTCACAGTGAGAAGGTGATTGAAAAAACTAAAACATATTCAGGGCCTTTATTAAAATAGGAGAGCACATTTGATCTGCTCCCCATCACTTAAAACATCAGAAACCTGAAAACTGCATCTAAATACCAGGTTTCAATCAGCACACAGGGAAGACGTTCAGTACAATCAATGGAGCTGCCTCTTCTTGGACATGACTGCTTTCAAAGCTGCAAGGTTTGCCTTGTTTGTTGGCACTCACAAGACCCATATTCTGCATTCTGCTTTTTAATTGGGATTCCCAAGAGACCTTGTCCAAAGTCTCAGCAAAACACCAAAGTCCTATCAAGCAGCCTAAGCTAAGTCCAGTAACCAATTACCCTGCTCTGCCCCAGCGGAGCTGGCGTTCTTTGGATTACATTCCCTGCTGCTGCATTATAAATGTGCCACAGCCTGCAGTGATTTCTCTATCATATTAATTATTGTGCACATGCAGGTTGCTGCTTAGCCCCTACAGGGTTGTACACAACAACTGAAATTCAACTTAATCTGTAGTTCTTGTAGTTACCAATAACATCTGAAACATTGATATATTAATTCACCCCTCTCTAAAGGAAAAGCATGTGGCATTGACTATTTTCTCCAATTTACCAGTTCATCCCATAGGTCAATAAGACTGCTATATATCTGCTAGTGACCCTAGTGACCCCTGAAACAAATAGTAGCCTCCTCCTAAACCACTATGGCAGCAGCCCCAGGTTATCAATTACATTTTGAAAATTTGATTTAGGAATATTTACCATGTAAGAATATAAACTGAAAGATTTACTAATTTGATTTTGACACAGGGCCTGTGCAGCAAGTCTTTATACTGAACAATGGCCTACTGTTCATCTCTCAGTGCTACACCACAAATGCATTGATGAGTATTTACTGATGGTTGAGGCTTGGTTAAATTTGGGCGACTAAAGCCATTTGGTTATGAAGCCCTGCAAGGTAGAAGACACCCACAACTCAAGGGTCAGGGGCCCTTGGTCAGTTGTCTGCAGCTGGTAAAAACACACACACACACACACACACACACACACACACACACACACACACACACACACACACACACACACACACACACACACACACACACACACACACACACACACACACACACACACACACACGTTTTACAACCACAGAGGTAGTGGGTGTTTTAGAATCAGAATCAGAACCATTTATTGCCAAGGTATGTTGCACATTCAAGGAATTTGACATGATGGGTGGTGCATAACATTAATCAATCAACAACAATCAACACAGTGCAAAAAGTAGAAACATATTAAAATGTAGTTTGTAAATGTGCATATTTTTCTTTGTTGACTTACACTGTACCTTCCAAAATAGCACATACTCCTACACACTGTCTACTCAAAAAACTGTGCCTTGCCTGCACATTTTTTGAATGCAGCCTAAGTGAAACATCAAATTCGTACTTGGTTTTGATTGGAGCCCTGCAGAGGGTGTCTCTGGTGGTATAGAATAAAGAGAGCGAGTGAACAGCCTACCCTGCAGTTTGTTTTCAATTTCTAAGGAGAATATGTAAGCGCTGTGTTTTCCCAAACCTCTGAATAATAGTTTTCCCCACGGACACTCAATCTGGACATGACTGACAGCTGTAACGTCTCTCGGGTATCATCGATCCGATCTAAAAAAAATCTGTTCGACCTTTTTTGCTGCCAGTCTTTCAGGGAAGAAGACTGGCTCATAAAGGGGATGAATGAATACATGTTTTGAGGACATCACTTCTCTGAGAAGCTCGGCTGCAGCCGCATCACCCCGTCATCCACTCATCCAACTCTTGTTCTCTTGCATTTGAGTGTTTCATTTGGTCCCCACAGCAGCTTTCACCATGACAACATTTGACTTCTCGGATATAGAGGCATTTTTGGACTGCCACCCAGACCTCTTCGAGGAATATCTCGTTCGAAAGGCGAAATGTGATCAGGTTAGCAGATGGTTGAAGGAGCACCAGCCGTTGAAAGTGTCCACAGTCGAGGAGAAGCGTGGCGCTACTGCCAGGGACCCGCTCTGGACGACCAACCCGGACGGGCTCCGGCGCAGATCGTCCCACATGGAGCTGCGACGGAACTTCGCCCGGTCCAAAGCCACCACCGCATACCGGACCTACGACGAGCATGTGAGTCTGATCGAACACGAGTCCCAGTCCAGCATGAGGCGCCGTGCGCTCCTGCGTAAAGCCAGCTCCCTGCCTCCGACCACCGCGCACATCCTGAGCGCCCTGCTGGAGTCCAGGGTCAACGTGCCCCAGTACGCTTCCAGCGCCATCGACTTCAAATACAGACTTAAGGAAACCAACGAGAGGGAGTTTTTCTTGGAGTTAGTGAAAGATATCTCCAATGATTTGGACCTGACAAACCTCAGTTACAAGATCCTGATCAATGTGTGTATCCTGGTGGATGCAGACAGGTGTTCGCTTTTCCTTGTGGAGGGACCCGCGCACAAGAGGACACTGGTGTCCAAATTATTTGACGTTCACTCTGGCACCACTGTCAGGCCATCATCCAGCACCCTTAACTCCAATGAAGTGCAGGTGCCATGGGGGAAGGGTATCATTGGATATGTGGCAGAGCATGGGGAGACTGTAAACATCCCAAACGCATATGAGGTGAGCCTGGTGTATATGATGAATATATTATTAAACTTAGACTTTTTATTAATTAATGCAGATATATTTACAGTAAGTAAAGCTAATAATTAATGATGTGGGGATCAGATGTTTTCACTATTGGGAGAAAACATTGATACAATATCCACATATGTCCAAACAGAATGGAAGACATTTAAATCAGTTGAGCAAGGGAACGCTCAAATCAAAGAAATGGAGAAAGACTCGAATTACTTCAATTATTTCAGAATAAAGAAACGTATCTCTATAATATACAAAGAAGAAGGCAATCACGCGTTATAACTCTTCCCACAAGCCAGACCTCTACCACATCATTATATCATGGCCCTGGGCTGCATGGGAAGCTATATGGCAACATGATTATGTCGATTCCCCTGAGGTCTATTATTGCAATAGTGTAGATATGTGTAAGGGGCATCATAGTTTTTTTCTGCTTATAGTAAAAACAAGAAGCTTCCTGCAGAGCTGTGAATTTAATTAGCCAAACAATTGCGCCTGGGCTGCTTTATTTCATGACAAAAGCGCGTAAACCCCAAATATTTGAAGCAATATTGTCATACTGTGAGTACAACGTCAAATGTGCTGGTTTCTACTGGGCACAGTGAAGTTACAGGCAATATGTGTGTTAATCATGCACGTTTGATATATGTGTAACATGTGTTTATGTGACCACTATTGCAGGACCACCGCTTCAGTGATGAGATAGACAAGTTAACGGGCTACAAGACTCAGTCCATCCTCTGTATGGCCATCTATAACAGTGATGGGGAAGTCATAGGTGTTGTACAAGCAATCAGCAAAAATCCCATGGGCATTCCCTTTACTGAGGATGATGAGAAGGTGAGCCATTTATTATGTCTCAGATCCATGTTACCAGGGGATTTTCCCATTCACAGGCATTTTATCCGCTATTTAATATCTTCAGTATTATTGTAGTTGGTTTGACCATTAAGGGCATTTCAGAGATGTAGTTTAAATTGGATACTTGTGGAACACACACACACACACACACACACGCACGCACGCACGCACGCACGCACACACACACACACACACACACACACACACACACACACACACACACACACACACACACACACACACACACACACACACACACACACACACACACACACACACACACACACACATACATTAACAGTTATTACACAGAAGCTCTTGAGCCATGCAGCTGAAAACACTGTTTGTCTTCTGAATCTTCTTAATGGCTCTGGAGAGGGGCACAGCGTTCCCTCGGAAGCAAAACCTAAGAAAAATTAAAGGGGGAGGTCAACCTCTCAAGTGTGCAGCATTAAATATGTCTGGCTTTGCAATATATACGTACAATTGCTCCCTGAGCAATCTGCTTGGAATGGGCTTACTAGAATCTGTGTGCATTAGTTGTTGTTGTTTTCTACTGTTACACAGCTTAAATATGCATTTTCATTCTCCCAGTTTGGTGATGAGCAAATAATATATTGTGTATCTCGTATATGTGAAAAGTACTGGCTTATTGTTTAAGTGTGTAACCCGGCACTAAAAAAAAGAAAAGGTACTCATTTGACACACAATTAGTTAGTAAAAAAAATCATCAAACTGTTTATGTTTATTCACCTTTCAGTTGAGCTGCACTGAGATGCAACAGTTTGTCCACAAGGTGGCAGATTAAAGTTGTGGAAAATCATTTTTTCTCAATACATTTCTTCACTGGCCTCTACTTCAAAGACATTTGACTTTAAACAATGTTTTGAGTTTGCAGTAATTTAAACACTTTTTAAATACAATTTGACTGTATGAGAATGTAAACAAAACTCTAAACAAAGTCAAAGTAACTGCTGTTATGCTACAAAGACACTGGCATCTTGATCTGCCAGCTTATCTCGACACTTTAGAGCACTTGATGTCTCACTAAATGCCTTCTTTCTCTAGATCAATACTTCATTAACAAGCAATCTATCGGAGAAAATGTGTGCAGAGAAGCAGTAAACTCCATCATGACTTTCTTCTCCCATCCCCGCTCAATCTTTTCTTTTCTCTTACCCAGTTTTATGTCCTCTTTTTTAGCATACAAATAGATAACATTATTATTGATTATGCCTTTCACCACTTTTTTGGTACTTTTACTCAGGTTCTGCAGATGTATCTACCATTCTGTGGAATATCGATTTCCAATGCCAAGTTGTTTTCGGAGTCTCGCAAGGAGTATGAAAGGAGTAGGGTAAGAGAATCTTTGGTTGTTTTATAGATGCTGGAGAATCAGCAGTAGCATTACATTTTTAGACTTAGTTAAAATATACATGTTTCAACATATACAGTATATGTCAACACTGCAATGCACATAAGCCATTAGTGACCTTTCTCGTTGCCACAGGCTCTGCTGGAGGTGGTCAACGACCTGTTTGAGGAGCAGACCGACCTGGAGAAGATTGTTAGGAAGATCATGCAGCGAGCGCTGACCCTGCTGCAGTGTGAACGCTGCTCTGTGCTTCTCCTTGAAGACATCGACTCACCTGTGAGACTCTTTTCAGTTTGTTCTTTTCCGGCCTCACAAATTCATTTTCTTTAACTTTTCTGTTAAAACAAGCAGCTTTTCTTGTGCGAAACTCTCCTATCTTTGTTGCTAAATGTCCTTATAGCTGATACATGTCTCTTCTATAGGTTGTGAAGTTCTCCAAGACGTTTGAACTCATGTCTCCCCTGTGCAAGATGGACCGTGACATCAGGTGAAAGGGACATCATGAAAAAGATTATTCATTCTATGGGGCGATGCCAAAATAACAACACACACCTTAAATGGATACATGTGATGTGCATTTATACAAATCCATAACACACTCAATAATTGATGCTGCCGGACCTGATTATTGTTTCCTGTTTGTGTTATTGGGCACATCAGCATGGAGAAGCTATCGTGCTCTGATTGGCTGATCAATAACAGCATTGCTGAGCTGGTGGCTTCCACAGGGCTGCCTGTGAACATCAGCGATGTGTGTCAGGACCCACGCTTTGATGCTGAGGTGTGAACACAAAAGTCTGCATGGACACACACATGCTTCAGGCTGCAGCAAGTAGACACAGACACACATCACAAAGACCTACGAAAACAAATATGTGTTGTGTTATAATTAATGTTCGACTCAAATAAAAAATGCGTGCTCGGGCAGCTCTTTGAAATATCCATTTCTCAAACAAACACAAACTCGATTGTCACCGTTTCCTCTATTTACAGGCGGATCAAGCCTCAGGATTTCACATCAGATCAGTGTTATGTGTCCCCATCTGGAATCGAACTCATCAGATAATTGGTAAATTGACTAGAAATAATCCAAATGTCCTCACTGGGAAATCTGTTTTCATGTTAAAGTCGATGTTTATGTGTGTCACTTCTGCAGGGGTTGCACAAATTCTGAATCGCCTCGACAGGAAGACGTTCAATGATGCAGATCAGAGACTGTTTGAGGTTTGTTTTTTAAAGCTCTAATTGCAGCTGTTCCATCAAAACTTTAAGTGTTCACTGTCAAATTTTGAAGGTTTTTTTTGTGTTTTTTTTTCTCTGGATTTTCCTTTGTTTACAGGCATTTGTGATATTCTGTGGACTTGGAATCAACAACACTATGATGTACAATCAAGTTAAGAAGACGTGGGCCAAGCAGTCTGTGGCACTGGATGTAAGCACTGCAACTTATTGATTACAGCAAATGTTACTTTTGTTTTACCATAATTCAACCACTTTCAAAGACATAAGTTATGTATCAACATTTGACTTTTTTTCCTTCTCTTTTTCCATCATTCCTGTCTGTTTAAAATATAAAATAAATAACACAGAGGTACAATTACAGAGATATTACAGAAATACATCATCCATACCCACCAGTCTTTAGAGAACTTGACAGTCAAGCCAATTCTCATTTCCAGCTCGTCAACTACAAACGCTTTGAGACGCCCCGCAGTGTCAGATAGCAACGCACCCTTTAGCGATTGTATGACACGCACTGCGCTTTCACGTAACTACTTTGACAGTTGACAGGGATGGGAGGTGGATCGGACAAACAAGTACAGGGGGCCGGTGTTCGAAACCGATGTTTGTGTCCCAAAGTGTTACTGAGTTATTTTAAAGGTATGTTAAGGTTGTTTGTTATGTTTTACATACTTATATTATATTGTTTATGTTTATGCCAAGGGCTCTGACAAAGCGTCAGTATGTGACAAGTTGGAACGAGAACGATTTGGTCAGTCACATGAATGTATTGTCTACTAATATTTAAACTATATTGCATTAAAACATGCTCTAAGCTAAACCTGTCTATCATTAAAAGTGCTTAATGAAGTTTAACAATCACTGAGACGATGAACTTTATACAAGCTGTGCTTTGAAATGGACTTGCAATCTTGATGTGCGACAAGATGTATTTTCATAGAATGATGTATGGAAAATACTAGGTCTTCTGTTACTCTGAATAAAATAGGCGAAAATAAAAACAGAATTTTATTACATCTATTTAAAGTGTATGAGCAAATAGTAACTGAGGAAAGTGGTGTCACTGATTAATCCTAACTGAGGCTCTCCACATTCATTAGCGTCTCCATCTGTGTTCTGCTCCATTGCCCGGTCTCTAACCTGAGCAGTCACATTATCCTCAGCAAACATGGTTCTGCTTCTCTACCATAAATATTTCAGCTGCTTTCAATAATTCATGATAAATACATGTGCCAGTCTGCTCAGCTCTCATCAAAGGCAACAAGGCAACGCTCCTGTACTTCTGTCACATAATCTTTGCTCTTTCTTTGACACCTGATGGATTTCCTTTTCTGTCAGGAGACCCAAAGTAGAGCAACAAATTGGCTTTGATCCTGATTACATAACAAGAGATGTAGGAAAGATAGGCATTAAAATCCTTGGAACATTGATTATCTTCTACAACAGCGTCTTTTTAGGAGTTGGTCTTATTTTTCACCTCAATAGCATCGGAATCAGTTTTATATATCTCAGTGCATGATTTATGTTTTTTTCCAGATGTTGTCCTACCATGCTACCTGCTCCAAGGTAGAAGTTGACAGACTTAAGGTAACATCAGAAAGAAAACAACATTCATATACAGTACCTAAACTAACTTTCGGAAATCTGATGTGTGTAGATGAAGTGTAATTTGAAAACTGTCTGCAACATATTTTAGTGCTTTGCCTCCTCCATTGCTGGCTGATTGACAGCTCTGTCCTCTGCCCCCCTAAGGCAGCAAAGATCCCCCTGAGCAGTGAGTTAGGCATCGATGAGTTTCACTTCAACGACTTCTCTTTGGACAATGACGCCATGATCACCGCGTCACTCCGGATGTTTCTAGAACTCGGTGTCGTCCAAAAGTTTAAAATTGACTATGAGGTGAGGCCCTCGCATATGTCCTGTGATATCTTTGTCAGGCGCTAGCGTCCACAGTGTATATGTGTGCATGTCTGTATATCACCTGTATGTCTGTCTTTTTGTAGGTTCTATGCCGCTGGCTTTTGACTGTGAGGAAGAACTATCGAACTGTGGCGTATCACAACTGGAGGCATGCCTTCAATGTGTCGCAGTGCATGTTCGTTATGATCACAGTAAGTTTCAAGATCTCCGACTTCTGCCAGACTCTTAATTTCAGTCACAGTCAAACTGTCTAATACAGCAAAGGCAAATGTACCACCAAAATAAAAACATCCAAACTTAGATCCTTGATGACGATT
Organism: Anarhichas minor; assembly: GCF_050575085.1. Taxonomy (NCBI): domain Eukaryota; kingdom Metazoa; phylum Chordata; class Actinopteri; order Perciformes; family Anarhichadidae; genus Anarhichas; species Anarhichas minor. Next base: position 2,533,534 of record NW_027466487.1, on the reverse strand, counting down.
ACAAGATGTTGAAGTTATGAGAAAAATATGTCTCTGTGGACTTAGTACACTAATCAACAATCAGTCACTGAACAAAACATTAAGAGGAAACATAACAGGAGAAACATTAGGTTGATCTCCTCTCCTCTCCTGTCCTACTCTATTAAATGGCAATATCTAATACAGTGTAAATAAAACCGAATGAATAGAGAATGAAAGCTGTGGTGGACTCTGCAAAATGAAAGGGTAAGAGTGTGCCAATCTGCTCTTCTTTTGGCAGACAGCCAATTTCCAGGATGTCCTCACAGAGGCTGAGATACTGGCACTGATGGTCGGCTGCCTGTGTCATGACTTGGACCACCGAGGCACCAACAACGCATTTCAAGCTAAGTAAGTGCGGCAGGCAGGCCTACAGTATGATGACCAACAGGTGTTTGAAAGGCGTCTGAGAGTTTCAATGCTCCGTTTTGTCCTGCAGGACAGGTTCTGCTCTGGCTCTGCTCTACGGGACGTCAGCCACCCTGGAGCATCATCACTTCAACCATGCAGTCATGATCCTACAAAGTGAGGTCAGACCAGTATTTCTCATTTCATTAGGTTTACTGTATGAACTGATTTATCCTTAGTTTGCTTCCCTTGACCGGGGAGCATTTAACTTGAAGTGAAATATAATATTTTGTGAATACTTACTCCTTAATGATGTTTGAATTGTAATTTAGATTAGCCAATGAATGTGAATGTCATTTTCACTGTCAGAGAAGCATCGAATACAATGTTGCCACATACTACAGCCGTAAGCTAGTTTGCAACACATGTCCTTAGTTGGGACAGATGACAGCGAAGTCAACAAGAAAGCACAACCAAAACGATAAAAACACAAATGCATAAAATAAAAAAACTAATTAAAAGCACCATGATCATCCATGACTTTCATGTTAGATTACTCTTTGGAAATATTTCAACATTTTATGTGTCTTTGAGAAAGCCACTGGTGTGCAGTGTGAGTTTTGGGATGGCGCTGGCAGGCGGCGTCAACGACCACCGGTGATGTTAAGAGACTGCTGTGATCAGTTTGACCATCAGGAACTGTGTTCTGTATTGATGTATTTTAACAGAGGACAGAGAAAGTCCATACATTGCTAATTAGCATTGATAATTGGAGCCGCATTTGACAGTGAGCGATGATTTTACCAATGCATTGGCTGTAAGGAGCCACTATTTCAGCCACTATTACTCATCCTTGCCTGCTTTTGTGTATGCGCCTGCTATATGGTATTATTCTTTCTTCTCACAGGGTCACAATATCTTTGCAAACCTCTGCTCTAAAGAGTATAGCAACATGATGCAACTATTGAAGCAGGCTATTCTCTCTACAGACCTTACTTTGCACTTTGAGTAAGTGGCCTTTTTAACGGATTCAGAGCTTCTGATGTAGCTTACTACATGATTGGTAAAAAGTGAAACTGAAGTAGATTATTACAGATTATTAGACAAACTCCTACACCTAATTAGAAGAATCAACGTTTAGATTTCTGTGCTTGTGTGATGAAAACCGTCTTTGAGTGTCTTATTTTGCCTTTTCACATTTTCTGTATCCTTGACGGTCTCGTTGCATTGTCAGGCGCAGAACCAAGTTCTTTGAGTGTGTTCTGTCTGGGGAATTCAGCTGGACAGATGAAGGACACAGAGAACTTCTCAGGTTTCTACCTTTGTACTGAATAAAACTTTTCTGTGCCCAAATCACTTTTACTGTGAAGAGCCAAACAGGTAGCTAGAAACATCTTTGCTGTCATCAACAGGTCCATGCTGATGACAGGATGCGATTTAGGCGCAGTCACTCGTCCCTGGAAGATATCCAAACAGGTTTGATGTTTCTCACATCTGTGCATTTTATGTTTGAGGGCTTGGAGATGTAGAAATATAACCGGAATTTGGTTAAAAAAAAGTTTTAGGCTCCAGAAATTTGCATTTATAAAATACTAAAGTTTTAGTTGAATAATTGAATAATGATAGATGGCATTTATGTCCCAAGGTTGCAGAGCTGGTGACGAGTGAATTCTTTGAACAGGGTGACAGAGAGAGGTCTGAGCTTAAGTTGACCCCAGCGGTAAGTAAGCAAGCTTTAAAAGTCTCATCTTTCACTCAGATTTCTTTCACTTTTCACTCAGATTTCTATCAATCTACACTCAAACCATGTTCTTTATGTGACCATTTTTGTCAAATGATTATGATGATGATTTGGTCATGGATAACAGAAGATTATCACCTCTCTGTAGGCCATATTTGACCGCAATCGCAAAGATGAACTACCTGTCTTACAGCTGGAGTGGATAGATGGGATATGTAAACCCCTTTATCAGGTAGGTAAACCTTGATTTCTAAAGTTCAACCTATACCTTAGGTCTCATTTTTAAAATCCAAACAATAAAAACCTTATTTAGGAAATTGAATATCAACTGTACTCTTCTGTTTTGCTCCCAGGCAATGCTGAAGCTCAACAGGAAGTTGCAGCCGATGGTGGATGGGATAGATGCCAACCGAAACAAATGGCAGGAGCTCTGCTCATCCTATCAGGAGACACACGGACCCTCAGTGTCCAATCAGAGTGGTGTATCAGATCAGAGTCCTGAGCCCCATCAAGCCACAGATACAAATCAACAACTAGACTCCACAGAGACTCTGACGCCTGTTGAAAACACCAAGTTTGGGTCAAAGTCTAAGTGCGGTCCGGATCTGAGCAGCAGAGTAAACCAAGGTTCCTGTGATGGTTAATTAGCATCAGCTGGCAACGTGATATCTGCAGGAAGGAAGTAAAGCAAGCTAAGTGTTGAGTAAAGGTTTATAACATGCGACTCCTCCCATATCCTGTGATTTCCCAACACATGCACTACCCTAAATCATTTTTAAAAATCTGGGTAGATTAAAGGCAGGTTTCATCTAGTGAGCACATTGTTTCTCCCGAGTGTCAGTGTGTTAAACTCAGGAGTGTGATTATTCATATTGGTCAAACTATACTTAAAGGGCAGTTTCCCATTTCTTTCTTTCTTTCTTCATTTATTCCTTATTTTTCATCTATCTATCTATCCATCTAATTGCTTTACATTACTGAGAAGTATAAGATTGAGAGACTACTGTTGAAACCAAAGAGGGCCACTTGCTACTGTAATGTTTTGTAATGGGAACTGCCTCAAATCCATAAGCCGATTGGAACGCCTTTACAAAACCGAAAGGAATCACTGTGATTTCTCTCACATAAAAACACAAATTGCCATTATGAATGTGGACCGGAGCATGATCTTGTTCCTGAATGTTCCTTACTGTCTTACCTCAGTTGCAAATCTTTGGCTGCATGGCATTATTTTCAATGTTTGTAGGTTAACCAAGCCTTCGGCCGTCTACTTCTTCCGTGGATTGCATGTGTGTATCATGAAAACCTGGTATCTCTATGTTAAGGAATTAGGTAATGTGAAAGGCCAAATGTTAATGTATTGATTGAGGAAAGTCATTGATAAAATTCAAACTCTTCAGGGTGATTGTATTTATATGTGTGTGTGTGTGTGTGTGTGTGTGTGTGTGTGTGTGTGTGTGTGTGTGTATGTGAGAGCGAGATCTCCTAATTCCTGAAAAAGTTATGACAGAGATGAATACAAAAATGGTTTTGTCTAAAGGGTCTGAACGCATTTTAATGTAAAGGTATAGTTTTTTTTTGGAATAAATAAAACATATTTATAAAACATTGATTCTTTGTTTCTCACCTGGGTGAGACAAACGCAAGCCTGTATGTCTGTAATGCCTGATCTACTTTCTGTTGGCTAATTTTATTGTTCCACAAATCTATAAGCTGCAAACAACAGCATGAAAAACAGCCATGAGTTTGTCTCACTGTGGATAAGACGGAAAATGTCCCCAAAAACGATGCCTTCAGAAGACTTCTTTACGTACAGGATGAGAAATGTCTAAATATCCTTTTGTGTTTGAGATTCATCACAGTGTTTTGTAGTTCTGGGCAGCATGCCGATTATGTTGAAACTGCATGTATCATGTTTGATGTTGATACTGGACATTATCTTGATGCCTTTGACTGCCCTATGAGATTTGCTTTGCATGAAATCACTGTAAGGGATATACTACATATTGTTACATAAGAATATTGTCGCCGCACTGTTGTTTTTGAGAACAGATAAAGATTTCTATTTTCGATCACAGAATATACCAAAATTATACACTCATTTTTTTTCATACATCGGACTCTATATTTATGCAAGATGCGGAATTGGCATTTTCTCCTGTTATTTACAAACTGTCCAATAAAAGGCCATTATTAGACAATAAGAAAGTGCTACATTCAGATAAAAGGGAGTAAATCAATCTCGATCTGGTTTTGTGAATAAAATGCTGTGGCATGGCAACTGATTATTTGTTGTAATTTGTGATTTATACGTTTATGTAGACTTCCATGGGTATTATTCACAATTACTTAAAGGTGCTTTATACACGATACAGAGCCTTAATACAAGCAGAACACACATATTTGCTATGTAAAGCTATAGTGGAGTAATGTTAACCTGAGCAGTGAATGAAGTCACTCTCCCTCTGTGTGAGCTATTATCCGAGCTTCTCTTGGCTTTGTTAACATCGCCGTGAGTGAGTGCATTTAGTGCATGTTAGTGCATGTGAGCATCACCCACTGGCTAGCTCATGCCCCCTGCACTGCACTGAGCTCATACTGCGGTTATAACTGATAATACCGTCTCGACGGGCTGCTTTGTCGCGGAAGCGTATCTCCCCCCCCCCCCCAGGTAAACACTGGTAGCTCTGTCTGCACTTTCTGTTGAGATGCAATAGAAATGCTCCTGATCTTGTACAAAGCACCTTTATTTGCTGACCGTAAATTATTGGAAAGTTTATTGACAAAACTGTTACACTCATACTGACACAGGCATACACAACAGACTGTGATTTGGAGTCTGTGTGAATACGCTGCAACAGTCACAAAGTGATTGACAAGACAAATGAAACACATCGATGAATATGACTAAAGAAAAAAATAGGAATTGTACATGATGAGGATGATGTTATATACGATAGACCTACTAAAGTAAAGAACACATAGACTACAACATATAAAATGCGTAACGTGTTGCAAGGAGAGGGTGTAGGCCAAGGGGGCATTCAGCCTGTGCTTCCTACCGAATCAGCAAAAGTGGAGCTACGAGACAGAAAAGCTGAACCAACATTCTGTTCCTCTGACACCATCAACGTTGCAGACAACCGTCATAAATCCACAGTAACAAGAAGATGATTAAACTCGATGCACTGTCTATGACAGACTGCCCACATAGTTTATCAGATGTCAACATCTTGTCATAGCTGATTATCAAAAGTTGAAGTTGAAAATATTTCTTCTTATTGTGTCATACTTGAGCCTCTGGATATGGATATTCATAACTTTTTGAGACTGAAATACAATATTTGCATTTCTGATGCTCTGCGCCATCCACCACCAAGAAGATCTGTGTCCGTTTAAGTGTACACTATATTTTGAATATTTTCACTACTTTATCTTGCCTTCAGACAGTTTCTGATGGGGTACTGAGCCGAAAGGAAAACCTTAAAAACTATAAAACTAAATTTCAGTACAGTTCCCTGTTGGAAAAGATTCTAAATATAGCGTAACCTTAAACTGATATTGATCTTTAGGTGATCCTTTCTATTAGTTGGCTAAAATACATTTTGCTGCTGCCCCCCGTCCACAACAGCAGCCTATACGTTGCTTTGCACCCATGTGTGTAATCCTCTCTCTTTGTCCACTTTAACACACCTGAACCCTCTAAGAACAGTGTGCAATATCCATAAAAAACTAATGTTGACCAGCACTTTCCAAATCATCTCATCATGGAGCTAAAAGAACCGAGCTCATCTGTGAATAAAATGTCACCAGTGAGAAAAACACATGACCCGAAAAGTGACGCTAAAGGTTAACTCATCCACGAAGCCAACAAAACACAGCCACATCCTCACAGAGAGCACATTGTCGAGAGCATCTTTACATATTCATACAGTCTCTTTTAAATCCTGATATGTGAGTGTTTTGATGTTTAATAAGGCAGCGAGGTGAGGCAACAGTAGCAGCAGCAGAAGTGTGTAAAACTCAGTGCAGCTCGACGCCCATGCTGCCGCCAGCTGCCAAACCATAGCCAGAGTCGGGCCTTAATCTATAATTTAACATGGATTGAGTTTATTCTCCTCAGGGTCGATGATCAGGGGAGAGCCGGATGGAGAGAGGAGGGAGAGCCTTCCAACCTCATTTTTGATACAGGGCCATAGTCTTTGATCTCTCTCCCTCTCTTCTCTCCTGTTTTATCTCCCTCGAACACAGACACAATGTCCTTCTCTCCTATTCAGTCTGACACTACATGCAATATGTACACACTGACAAACAAAGCATTAAATGACTGGGTGAAAAACAAACACCCTAGAGAGACTTGTGTAATGATCTCGAAGATATCCATCCACCTAAATTGTATCCTGAGTCATTTCTTATGATGCTGAGAATAGAAACCAAACAAGAGGCGATAACCTCTGAGAATGAGCTACAGTAAAGTATTAAACACTGTGTGTGTGTGTGTGTGTGTGTGTGTGTGTGTGTGTGTGTGAGAACATAATCACAGTAATGAGATCACTCTTTACTGCCGCTTTGTAAATCTGGAGGAAATGTCCTATATCCATTTTTAGAAACTAGACGGTGGCAAGCAAAGCCATGCAAATGTAATAGTGTGAAGTACACTATGAATATTAATACCTACTCTCAATACTAATGGTAATGTACCAGGAATAGCTTTGTGTGCCTCGTGCTTATTTTTTTGTCCATCTATTTTTTATGATACAACACTGAAAGTCTATTATTAGTTGTTTTTTTAAATAGCACTGGCAGGCATCAGTGTGATGGCTTCAATAATCCCATATATTCACCAGCACGTCACCAATGTTAGAGCTTGAATCAGTGGCTTTTCTATGTTTACTTCCATAAAAGTAAGCTTATTATTTAGATCCCATTGTTTGACATGCATCTCCACATTCACTGTAAACATCAACTTGTATCAACTATGCAAACAAATTCAAGCGCAGGAAGTAGCAAAATTGAGTTTGAGAGTTTATTGTTGACCTTGGAAACAACAAAACAAATTCACCTAAACATCCATTTAGTAGCTGTTCTTGAACTTTTGTTCATATTTTATTTGATCATCATATTATCACTAGTTCAGGCTGTGAGTAAACAGTCTGTGCAGTTATTAGGGATGCAAAACCAAACTTAACTGTGAACTTGTTGAACCGTTGCACCACTATTACGGGAAGACACCACAGGTGGGTAAGGTAAACATTTTAACTAATAGATACCATCGTGAAACTTCCTCAGTTGATTACTTACATTAAGGCAGTTATTTTTTTCTTAAATGTCGAATTAAGGTTTAAATTTGCAAATGATGCATTGTCTTATTAATTATGTACAGAACAGAAATCTGAACATTAGATGAAGCCATGTTCCAATTTGTGGTTTCGTTTTGCTGCTATATTAGATTCAAAGTTTTTTTCAGGGGGAATTTTGGATATCCGTTTTATTGATGAATCAGAAAATTCTGTCAACAGCCATGAAAAAAAATAAATAATAATTTTAGCCCTTATTGCAAGTTTTATGAAATTGGAAATTAGGCAATATCTAATGTTCATTTGGGAGAAATCTGCAGACGCAAATAGTCAAAGTAGTACAATAAACACCTAAATGTATATTTTGGATGTTTTCTTTCTCCTAGTCTGAAAGAAGACATGCTGTAGAAACAAAATAGCCCAAAATCTCAAAATGGATCAGTGCATGAAAACCAATGTTTTAGCCTGTAGTGTCTTGTCTTAAATACAGGCCTGCTGGTTATTTGATGAGGTGCCAGAGACACAAAGAGGCAATAATCTGAACACATGCCTACTTTTAAGTGGCCTGCATTATTTCATGTATAAAATCAGTGTTATAGCATCATATGATATAGAAATATCACTCATTATAATAAATCAATATCTCTATCTATTCATATGTTTTGGAGTTCAAACACATTGGAAATGTTTTTCTTCTCTTCAATGTGCAAAACAAGCCAAACCCAAACTGTGACCCCAAAACAGCAATACAAACGTAACTGTGGGCTTGTTGAGCCGTTGCAGCACAAGTGGTTATAAGATTATCTGCATTCAAACTTTCAACAGCAGGTTGTACTGTTATAGACAAACCAGATCCAGCAGAGGGCTTTGATCATTGCTCTGATGACAGGGGAATTAACCACTGTACTATCACTGGGTCCCAGGTGGTGTTTTGCGGAGCCAAGACTTAGCAGAAAAAGTACAAAAGAAGTGAAGGACGGTCATTATGAAGTATGGTGAGTTTTAACCCCATGATTTACTGATAACATGAAAAGAGCTAGTGTTTATCCCTGAGTGCAGAGAGACCATCACAGCCGCCTTAAAAAACAAGCCTTTGAACATTTACAGCTCGCCATTATTTCATTCCTTCTCTGACTTCATGCAAGTCATCCAGAACAGATGCTCATGGTTGATTATCCTGGCAGATAAATCAAGATGTGCTGTACTGCTTGACCTTTAAAATCAACCACTGTAGTCAGTCTACACCCCTTCCCTTGATGATATGCCTCAAACACTTTTGACAAAGAAGAAATATATATCTGCCCAGACTGCCCTCCTTTGTCTGCCCTGGACTGACCACGGCTCGCTGTGAATCCCTGCATGTGGAAAGACTCCTGTTGATTCCACTGACTGCCGAGGGCTGTTTGTGGGCAAAAGTCTTTAAGTGCAGCGGAGACACTCGTCTGATTTGGAGGTGCTGTCCCTGAGTCAGTAGTCACACGATGACTCGGTGGAGATTGGTGCGTGTTTGCTCTTTGCCATTTACTGCACCGCCTTGTCTGGCTGTCTGTCACAATCAAAGTATTCTCAGTGTTATGACATGGAGATGAATAATTGATTCATGCAGGCGGCTCACTGGTTATGTAAGCATCAGACAGGACTGGAGTCTGACACTGTGCTGCAAGTGAAGACAGAAATGTTACAACGGCTTGTTGATATGTGCTGTGTGTGTATTGAAATCAACAGAATTCAACCGGATTGGTCTGATTACAATGCCCTAAATAATGAATGTAGAGCTGTTAAAGACGGAGCATTCCAGATTTAGTTGTGTTAGTGCAGCAGCATCACAGTATAGTGTTGCTTTTCTCAAAGGTGCAGATTCAAGGTAGCTCACATTGGAAGTGCACAGTAAGCAATCAGTCACATGAAGATTTTACTCAGAAATGGGTTTGGAACTAAATTAATGAACAAATAGTATGATGCAAGTTTTTTTTGTCACATTTACAGATTTGACGAATTGGGGATTAAAACAATTTATACTTTACTAGGAAGATTATTAGGGATAAAACGATTAGATGACTGATCAATAAATCAATTGACAGAGAATTAAATCAACAGCAAATAAAATGATTTTTGTTGTAAAAAAAAAAGGCCAAAGATTTGCTCCTCAAACACGAGGATGTGCTGCTTTGTGCTATCAGTGTATCACTGAGACTTAACTTGGCTCTAGGGAACTGTGATGGGCGTTTTTCCTATTTCATGTTTAATAGACCAAACAATTAATCGATTCATCAAAGAAATAATCATTAGAGTTATGGACAAAAAAAAAGTTTAATGTTTGGTGGCCAAGATTTCCATCTGGACACAAAAGGATGTCTAACATTAATATACTTGATGCATTCAGGGGTATGTGTATATAAGTGCATACGTTTTACAGCCATGCTGCTGCTTGACATTCTGTTAAGTTCTGCCTCCCTCAAGTGGTGAGTAGGAGCACTGGCATTACTGGGGATACACTATTTCCAAAGAAAAGCAAGTTGAATGGGAAATTAAGAATAGCAAAGCCTTGTTACGCCCAACAACCCAACTGAATGGTACTGGAGAATGAAAGAGAGAGAGAGAGAGAGAGAGAGAGAGAGAGAGAGAGAGAGAGAGAGAGAGAGAGAGAGAGAGAGAGAGAGAGAGAGAGAGAGGGCGGAGCATGTGCAATGGGTTTGACCAGAAACTCAGAGTATGTCCTGCTGACAGCTGGAACGCCCCCTCCCCGATGACAGGCCAGAGCTGGATTCCTTCAATGAAAAGCGCTTTGATTGTTGGCAGGAACTCCTCTGGTTTGACTTAATGGCTGTCAACTCTGTCAGGTGATGGGCGGGCGGGTGTTTCACCCCTGATAGTAACAAGCCCCTCCAGCAAGCCTCTGAACTGCCAGTTAACTTCTAACTTTCGCCCAACAGATGGAAACAACCACAAGTGAGATGAAGGAGTGTCAAAGTGATGCAAATTCAGCCTGCAGTTTTTAGTTACAGAAGCAAAGATGGGTGATGTTTTCTTTTCCATTTTTACAAACTTTTTAACTTTCTTGTGAACTTCACTTTGTGATAATATCATAATATCATATTCATTTGCAAACATTTTGAGTTACTTGTGTCGACTCACCTACAGGCAACCACCACATTATTCGAGAAGGACAGAGACTTTTGTTTTTGCGCCTCTACCTTTATGTTTTTTTGATTTGTATGCTTGATTTTGTACATTTTTACTTACAAGATCAGAAACTCTCTTAAAGCCCCATTGCTACTGCAGCATTCAGCTTGAATTGCAGCCCCTTAACGCACCGTTATCAGTATATGTGTTCCATAGCCGGAGCAGCGCAGGTCATCACTTTGACTGTGAGAAGAAACTCTCAACATTACGAACATGTACACTGAGCTCAAAACCCACTGGGGTAGGTCAGACAGCAGTATTTCTCTTTTCTCTTGCTTCATCCCTCACCAACGCACACACACACACACACTCAGAATACATCAACTGTAATTGTATATATTGACTTCAACTTAGCCCTGAGCTCCACGGCATAAATCACTGCTCGCCACCATCGTAGCAGGCCTTCACGTCGTGGTGGTCCTTTGCATCGCAGAGAGGCAGCTCTGGGTTTGTGTGGGCATCCAGCCAGCTCTGACCTTCCAACATTTGAGCGCACACAGGAAATTTCTGTCCACATGAGCCTCAGTCAGCTGTTATTCTTGCACAATCCGGCTTTTGTTGATATGCTACTGTAGTTCCATATTATTATAAATGTAACATATACATACATTTATGTTAACACGATTGCTGGCTGGTTGGGCCACACACATTTTTTTGTACAGATCTTCATGGTCCCCAGATGCTGAATCTTACTGAGTACCTGACATCCTGCAGCACGATTGTGTTTGTGGGGTTTTTTTTAGGAGGGGGGGGGGGGGGGGGGGCTTTTGCCTTTGAAATATGGGATGGTACGCTAAACTGGGATGATGAAACATCAGCATGTTGGAATCGGCATTATGAGCATGTTAAGAACAGCCTCACTGATCCACTAGCATGGCTGTAAACTCAAATCGTATCTGGTCATAGGTTGAGATAAAACTATGAGCACATTTTGTTATCTTAAAAATTCCCAAAGGCTTTAGAAGTATTTCCACTTCAGAAAAAGGTAACTTTGTAACTTTAGGTAAAGACATACATTTAATTAATTTGGGGATAAAAGAAAGCCTCCCTTTTCCTAAATAGTTCGTTTTCACAGCAGACATTTTGGCTTTTCACACCATTTATTGTACAGTTTGTCTAGTTGCACCATTCAAACTTCAAACTTGAGAGACATCCTTGTGGTTTGGGGAATATCTGATGTCAATATTCTAGACTCTTGGAGAATTCAGGTTCAGTCTTGGTTTGTCTGAAAATTGTGCTTTTCACTTTGCTGGCAGCTGCTGCACTTTATTCATCGCCCTGAGTCAAGTTGACCATGTTCACATTGTTAGGGTCCAAGTGTAACACTAGCCTTCACCCTTGAGGTCTCTATAGAATATACGTGTTTATTTTGTTTTGTTTGTCCTTCAAGGAATAAGTTATGATTCAGAGTATTGATTTTGTTGTTCAACATTTTATCTGAGGACATCACTGCACCATGATTTTAACTTCAACTATTCCTCAGTAAATTAATTCATAGTCATCTTTGGGTGTAGCTTGTTGGTGTTTATTTGACTCATCCACTTTTCTGTATCAGACGTCAAGGGGCGCGACAAAGAGTCGATATTTGACTGGGACTTTCAAACCATGACACCAGTGTTCATGACTTAAAGTGTTATTGGGTTATTTTGAAATTATGTTAGTGGTTTGTAATATTTTTTCTGCATTGTTGTATGCTTGTTGTATATTGTTGTAATGTTTACATTTTTCCTAGTTTATGTACTTATTTTAAGCCCCGCCATGATGTTTTTCCTGAACCTAAGCAAGTGTTTTTTTGTTTGGATTCAAAACATTAGCCACATGTTTACTGTGACCAGTGGAGCGTCGAGTACTGGGCGTTAGAAAATGTCTGACCAAGCGTCAGTATGGGACAAGTTGGGATGAGAATGTGTTGGGGTAACAGCGAGTATCCCCAAGTCCTGTTTTTATTTATTGTACCATAATTATATGAATCTACTTGTAGGAGTCAGTGAAGGAAAGTAAATAACACACAGCATAAAGGGTCTAAAATGTAAAATCTATACCAACGTTTTTTGGGAACCAGTCTTGAAATGGAGCCACAAATCTCATTAAAACACAAGTCAGAGAAGTCTTTTCACTCACTTGCACATAAATCAGTTTCAGCTCTTTCACATCGTGACCATTGACTCAGCTCCCCCTTAGATGGGTTGGGGGGGGGGGGGGGGAGGCGGTAATCTGGAGGTCTGAGAAACTCAAGACCTCATGGTAACATATAGCCATCACAAGCACTTAACGTCTTTCAAAAAAACGTTGCAGTGTTGTTTACTATTGGCTTTGTGTGAACAAAAGATGGAGCCCTGGTGTCTCCGCACTAACAAGGCCCACCTGAAAGAACGAGGGGAAATATAAGCCGGCCTGTGCTTGCCACTTCATTTCCTGGCTGGTAAGAGCCTGTTTCCTGTTCATCAGCCTAAACATGGCATTTCACCGGAGGGACTCTGCCACTTGTTCCCCTGCCTGAGTTTCCCCTTTCTGTTTTTGACTCTCAGCTGCAAACTATTTATTTTCAAGACACACTGAGTAATAGTTTCCAGATTAACCCCTGATGGGATTCTAATTGATAATGACATTTTGGAGGATGGACAATGTAAATCAGCTTCATGTTTTGTCAGGTAGTGGTTCAAACCGATGGAGTGGTTGTGGTTTTTCAGCGCTTTATACTAATGTGTGGAAAGCAAGCTCTGGAAACACATTTTCACACCCAGCAACTATTTCATGGCAAGTATAAAGCTGTCTACTTGAGCAAGAGCTGTCTTGCCTACAAACAGTGGTGGCTTTGATTTAAATGAACTCAGAGTTGTGTGCGACATATGTCGGACAAATGTTACACATCTTGCTTTTTACTTGTGAATTCAAAGAAATTAAAGGAGTAATTGGACATTTTTTTAAATAAGTGTATTCACTTTCTTGTTGAGTTAAATAGGAACATCTCTTTTGTGTCTTTATGCTAAATATGAAACCACAGTCAGCAGCTTAAGGTTGGGGTATGCTCGAAAATAGCTTGTTCATACGACTTGCCATCCAACCACATTGGAGGTCAAAAGGGTTTACGGCTGTTCCAAATGACTAAACTCAAGTCAGGGCTGACCCAAAGTGTGAGTGGAAAGCTTTTAAGATTTTAGACTATATGCTACACAATCTGTTAGATCATACTGGTGCCTTTAACTGAAGTGCAGCACAAAGACTGGAAAAAGCTGGCATTGTCCAAAGGTAAGAAAATCAGCAGAGACTCCAGGAAGTCACTACGCCAGCCCAAGAAATAATCCTACACCTAATCCCCTGTTTATATACCTGGTTTCTAAACAGATAATTAGTAATGTTAATTAGTGACCTTCAGAGGTCCTGGTAGGTGAATTTGGTTTCCTTTGGACCAAGCCAGCCTATCCCCCTGTTTTCAATCTTTACGCTAAGCTAAACTAAGCTAACCGGCTGCTGACTGTAGCTTCATATTTACTGAACAAATATGGTATCAAATCAATCTTCATATCTAATTACTGCAAAATTGATTTTTTTACTTTCCAAGCAATCGCGAATGTGTTTGCTGTCATATAAACCCGAAAAACACACATACTTGTAGCCTATCTCTTACTCATGTCACCAGAAGTGTTAGATTTTAGGTGCAGCCGTGTGGCTAGGCATCGTTTTCAAGAACACAACAACAAACACATTTTTTGTATTAAATGTTGCAATTATAATCCTTCTGTTAATTTGATTGTCTACTGAACCTCATCAAAACCAAACACAACTTATCAAGACCTAGACTGTTTACTTCTTGGAATAGACTCAGTTACTGTCTCCATCAATTGTCCGGATTTCACCACAGTGTACTCTGGGCCTTTGTTCAGAGTTTGCAGGGTGATTACTGGCAGGACCTGCTTAAAGCTGTTATTTTCCAGATGGCAGGCAGGCAAGACTCAAGAGCTGGTTAGTCCCACCATGTGCTCATGCTGGAGCCTACGTAGAAACCACTTAGCCTTCAGAAGGCATGGAGCTGCTATAGGCCTGGCTGAGCTGAAATGGGTCATGGTCAAAGCACTTCTGGCTGAGGAAGAAAAGCTTCAGATCCCCAGGACCCAGAAAGCAAATGCTCTGTATTTGAGGGGAAAGCCTTGCATCCAGACCCGTGCAGACCAGACACAGAATTTGATTGCAGATGGGCTGGTTTCCTGCAGCCAGGGGGTGGGGGGGAGTGGGGTTTAAGGGGTTGAATCTTGATTGGATGTGGAGCACATCTAAAGTTCAAAGCGTACAGCTGTGAGAAAGAGAAAGAGTGAAAGGTCAACAGACTGGATTCGGTGGTTTGTGGAGCTGCACTCAATGAGAGTTGACAACCAGCAGCTGCACAGTGACAAGGAGATTTACCAAGGCAAAGGTCTTCTCACCACTCAAGGATGAGACACTATTCAGCTGTCTACTTGCTGAAAAGAGTCCAGCCATCGTTTATAGCTTTCATATTCATATTGCTTATATGCCATGTGGAAACAAGGAGAGGCAGCTGCTCTGTCCAAAGGTAACAAAATCCGCCTCCCAGCCTCTATAAAGCTCACTTTCTAACATGCTATATCTTGCTTGTTTAAGCCTGACAAAAAAAATGCCCTATGCGTATTAGGGAAAAAAACAAGTCACGGGAGAGTTCCTTGTTTAGGTTCACTGGATGGTGATGGGCAGCTTTGAAAGGGAACACTTAATGTCAGGAGAAACTGATATGTAAGAGGATGTGTGACAAAGGTCGGACACAAGAAAGCAAACAATCTCCGTGTAGACAGCAGCATTCATTGCTTTGTGAGTAACCAGTGGAGAGCAATCCATCAGCAGTCAGTTACTGTGAGTATTTGTCTCACATTACATAACAAAAATCAACAATTATATTTATGCTGTATCAGAAAATGGCACCGTTAAATCAGTGTCACATTAAATTTTGCAGCCTCATTTAAAAAAACATTTTTCTGAAATTTGACCACTAGAATTTGAGGAAAGTCATCAAAATTGGTTCTGCTAAACAATATTATTCCATGACATTCAGAAGAGCGTATACTTACATTATCTCTCTCAAATAACCCTGACAGTATAAGTTCTGTGAGCTGACTGACACATTCCTCCATGTCCCTCTGAAAGGACTTCATTTAACTTCACGTTTTACTCTGCCCCGAGTCAACGAGCTCCATCAGCCACAAAACTCACAAGAACAAAACACACCCTCACAGAGAAAAGAAAGAAAAGTTAGGAGAATGATACAGAGGGACTGGGAGAAAGAGAGTAGAAGAAGGGGGGCAATAGTTTCAAAGGCGATCTTTCTCCCTTCCACTCTTATCCATTCACTTTGTGCCACATTGGCCCCTGGGGGGATGGGGGTTGCTTGTCATTGGTGCCATTCACCTGTCAATCAGTGTTACAAGATCTGATGGGTTTGGAGCGGAAACCCCCAGCCAAGAGGCACATGGGATGAAGTCACCACCTTAAAAGCTCGCAACAAAACCACCTTCACTATCTGACTTGTTCTGAAACTTCTGCCCTGATACTTCACTTTCTGATGCTGGGGGAACTTCCTACTTCTGTACAAATGAATCATCAACTCTAAATTGTGCCAAGAGTCCAGTTTATTTATGTCTACTGGTTTGGTTACGATTTCTTGGTCGTGTTTCAGCTCTGATGCACTTCACTACAAAAGTCATGCATAGTACAGCCACAGAGAGTATAATAAGTGTTATAAGTATTGGAGTTATAATTATTATTATTATATTATTATTATCTCTACATAGATTCTAGATAAAGACAATCTGGATCTTGAACATTAGGGTGTTTAGACGGTGTATGATGGGCAGAAAATACATCGTTGTCATTAGAACATTACTGTGATATGTCCTTGAGCAAAATCCACTTTCTGCAAATGTCTAACCTTTCCAAAACGGCACATATAATGTACATGAATAACAGAAACCATTGATGGAGTGTGTCAAGTGCTCAAGTACTATACTCATACAGGGTTGAGGTGGAACAGTTTTCAGATGATTTAGTTGCCTACTTTATACTTCTACCCCACTATTTTTCAGGGGTAAATATATTGTGCTTTGAACTAAATTTATTTAGCAATCAGGGTTAGCTTTGTATTTGAAGATTCTTTTTTTTTTTACATACGAAACATACGATCAGCTTATTGAAGTGATGCATTCTTATATATAGTGATCTCAACAGACATTTATGGTTTGCAAACTGAAATCATCTTATCGAAATCTGCAGTGAAACAAATACTCTGAAGATATACATTCCTACTGTTTTCATTCCAAGTGACTATATGGCGACAAAGCACAGCAATAACTACCCGCCTCAAGCCTTCCATTCCAGAACAAGGTATAGAAT
The DNA here is from genome assembly GCF_050575085.1 of Anarhichas minor. Taxonomy (NCBI): domain Eukaryota; kingdom Metazoa; phylum Chordata; class Actinopteri; order Perciformes; family Anarhichadidae; genus Anarhichas; species Anarhichas minor. Next base: position 2,516,551 of record NW_027466487.1, on the reverse strand, counting down.
AACACAGAGGAAAGTATCTGGGGGCGCGATAAGTGCTCTGAAACAGGAGACGGATTTCCGCAAGCGAACCCAGGTGGTCTGCCGTCCCACCTCCTCTGTTACTCATGAAAAGTCACTTTTCTCTCCAATGCATGCTGCATTCGTAGAGGACATAAACTATACTGGAGCCCGTTGAACCAGAGCCAGATTGATTCAGTGTGTGACTCTGATTGTGATCTGAAGACAGCGTGTGGAGCTGTTGAAGGTGCTGAGGGCTCCTGCAGTGGTGACAGGGTTGGTGACAGTAAAGCATCTGAGCTCTCACACTTTACTCCAAACGTGCTGTGTGTATATGTGTGTGTGTGTGTGTGTGTGTGTGTGTGTGTGTGTATCTGTATTACATGTAGGAATGATCTCCAAGAAAACACTGCAAATATGCGGCCAATCAATCAATCAATCAGTCAGTCATGAGCTCATGTAACTCACTTTCTCCCCCAGACCAGCCATCCATGTTACCGTTTCACTGCTCTTTATACAACCAGATTAACGCTCGTTTAGAATAACAGGACCGACGTGAATGTTCTCGCCCTCGCTGTAACCGGAGAGCTTCGAGGAGGTACTGAGGGAACGTCAGGGGCCCTCGTTGTGAAAAGTGGCCAGTCAGGCTTGGCCTGAGCCACACAGACCACTACTCAATCCATCCACAGCCCCGCACAGCAGGATCCAGCCATCTGGACTCATTTCTGCTCTGACAAGGTGGCTCTTAAGGCCCATCTGTATGAGGGCTGCATTCACAGAGGGCCCCAGGAATGTGCTTGTCTGGGAGAGAACTAAGCTGATTTAAGGGATGGCGGCTCAACGCGATATATCTGTTCACCCTTTACACTGGAGCATGTCATTTCGTCAACATCTGTATTTCATTTTTAGTGCCCTGGTCAAACTAGGGTTCAGTCCGTTTGGTTTTAGGCACAAAGATAGGCCTCAAGTCTCTCCGTTAATCCCTGTTGTTGAGTCATTTAGGCTACAAACACATGCAAGTGTTTGTTTTATAAAACATCTAAAATATTTCTATAATTACCCTAAACCCCAAGTCCTACAATCCAGGTTGTCATTTAATTGTTTTCATGGTTCTGTAATAGTTGAAAACAGAAGATTAAAAAGATTATTTTTTTGCTAATTTATTTGTAAATGTAGCCGTGGTTCACCAGCCAGTGATGCCTGTTGCTTAACTCTCTCTCTCTCCCCATATTTCATATTGTCAGTTTATTCCATAAAGGTGAACGTACACAAAAAGTTGTAAATGTAGAAATTTTTGTCCTGCGTTTCTGAACATTGCCCAGCTGAAACAATCCACTGACTTTCCAGAGCTTGGTTAAGATATCCCAAAGGCATCCATACCATACTGGGCAGTAAATCCAGACAGGACCTCACTGCATGCATTACTGCCATTCCTGCGCTTGCAGCGACAGCTCAACCCCATTAGCTGTTCAGTTACTATGGGAACTAGTTCTAAAACCCCAAAAGAGCCAACAGGAACGGGTCAGAGGGCAACTGCAGGACATACAGCAGATAACCAGCACATGTCTTGCCTTGAATTCTGGGTCTACTCACAGGGAAAGCATACTGTAACCTACTGTATGTCATGATTGACCTGCATGGTTCTGTTGTGAAAACTGTAAAAACAATATATATATATATATATATGGTACTACTTTATAGTAAGGCACTCTTTATACAGGGTTTATAAATTGTAACTAATGACTTTATTAATGGTTAATAAATAATCAACTGAAGCTTAGATCCGTTTTAATATTATCCGTTATTAATAAATTATTTATAAAAACAAGAAAGAATCCTTCAACTAACCATTCAACTTGGCTGCTTCCCTGAAGAATATCTGGACCACAATCCATTTATCAACAACTAATTCAAACTTTATTAATGACTATTAGCTATTTATAAAGACAACTTATAAAACCTTTGAAAAGGGTTGTTTTTTACCTAAATTATAGCCCTGGCACTGTAAAAATGTTAATTCTAGGATGCAACTGAAAAAATACACAGTTTCAAGTTTACCGCAACTGTGGAGGCTCTTCACAATTCAGGAGAGAAAGTTTTTCCAATGACTTAGAAGTTGGTGAATATAGAGTTGCCCATTTGAAACCAGAGCGGCTGAGCAAAGACAGAAAATGTTTTTTAATTGTTGAGAACATTTTCAACACAGTGTTAATAATTTATTACAGAAGAAAACAGCAGCGTACCACCTTGGCTTTATCAATAGAGACCCTGCAGTTCCTATTGCCGACATGTATCCACTGCACTGGGAGTTGAATGGGGGCGTAAGTGCCGGTCCAAATCACCAAACATAGATGCATAAGACCTGCGTTCTGGCCCGTCTGAGACCGTGATCAATACGCTCCTTTTTCTGGATATGATACACACCACATTCATCATCCATGCAGGCGTCTGTCAGCCTTTTTTTCACAGAAACCCTTTTAATCACATCCCCAGGGCCTCCCTACTGTTTCCTCATTGAAAATGAAACTGAAATATTAATTCTCAGAACTATAACTGCTGCTTTTACTGTAGGCATCCCAGTATCTGTGTTACATTCTACTGTTGCAGTGAATGCTTTAGTGAATTTCATGAACAAATGTGTGCAATGTTACATAATCCTGCCTTGGGGATGAGATGGTATCAGAAACGACATCAGAGTGCAACAGAGGCAGCTCCAATGTGAGTCCATCTCCTGGTAAAAACCTTTTGTTCTGTTGCCTTCTGATATGAGCTTTCCTGCATAAATCCATTCTCATAGCTAACTGGGGCGCAGGAGCTGAACCTGGCAGTCCAATACAAGCAGGCAGCGTCCCCCAGTGGTGTGTTGCAAAACTGTGTAGAGTAACTGGCGGAAAAAAAGGAAAACTTGGTCAAGTAGGAAGGCCTGCTAGGGCTGCTTACTCGGCCAATCACCAGCTTTGGGGTTTTCTATTGGCTAAAATGGAGATGTCAATCAAATCCTCCAGAGGGTGTTTTTCTGTGGTCTCCTCAGTGCAGTTTAGGAGGTGGTGAGGTACACATCCCCTCCGTGAAAATCCATGTGTTAACATCTAAATTGTCATGTATAAAGTAGCAATGCTGCAATGTACAATACACAAGATGCTGCATTCACAGACTTACTTGACTAAAAAAATACTTAAATAATAACAATTAAAAGTTGTCATCAATGAAAGAATGGCAGTATTCTGCATAGGCCGAACATTATATTTGTGGAATATTATTTTCTATGCATTAAGGTGCATTTTAATGGTGTTAAAGATGGGGCTAATTGTAACTACTTATATACGTTTAGATCATTTAATCTATAACAATGTATTATAGTCTATGTTGAGCATATGTTTTTATATGTAAATCTCTTGCTTGCAAAGTAACAAACTACCAATAGTGGTAACATAAATGTAGTGGAGTAAAAAGTGATAGACAATTTATTTTTTCGTCTGAAATGTAGCGGAATAGTATAAAGTATAAAGTAGCATCAAATGGAAATACTTAAGTAAAGCACGAGTGCTTCGAAATTGCAAACATATTGTAAATATAATATAATATAATATAATATGCACATTTTTTATAAGGTTTGTGTTTGTTGTTTTTAGTTTTTTGGGGGTCGTTTTTCACGTAGGGCCCTGTGTTTTCTCTTTTATGCAGCCTCCTAATAAGTTCATACTTGCTTCAACTAACAATGGTCAAAAAACAGTCTATGCACACAGTCCTTTGCCCTGACGCCCATGGGTGGCAGGGCTGTTCCGGACCACTGGACGGGGGACGGACTGCTCTCTGATTGGTCGGCGGTGTGCGCGTCCCCGTCGTCTCCTCCCGGTTTTCCTGGCATGACCTTTTCCCTTGGCAACCACTTCCTCCGAGCATCCACGGCCATCTTTAATTTCAAGTCATTCATGAAAAGTTGTTTCGCTCATGTAAACACGCCGAGCGACACCTTTGCGCACAAAGCAGCGTCGACGGCGCTGTGTGCGTGTAGTTTGCAGCGACGTGCTCCAAACAGAGCCGAGCAGCACCGCAAGCAGGCTGTCCGCCGAGATTAAGTAAACACCGAAAGCGTACGTGCATATTGTTCAGCGCGGCGTCTTGTGCATCACTCGGGCACGTTTCCAGGCTGCTTATTTTGCGCAATATCCTCAAAGCTAAACTGTCTGAATGAGCTATACACGTGTGTAGATACGAACGTGTTGCGTTTTGGACTGAAGGAGTAGTATGTTGCGCTCCCGAAGGAGACAGCAGGTGGAGCGCTAGAATAAGTGTACGGAGCATTGTCTGAAGGGGCACAGCTGAGTACTCGCCACTGCCATGTTGTTCTGCAAACACCCCCATCAGCAGGGAGACGGAAGTGTTTATTTCTAACATCACGGTGGAGTTTTAACAATAACAAACTGTCACTTTATGTGTTGTTTTACACGCTGTGAACCGCCAGTGACACGCGCTGGTTGTCGTTAATTGGCGTCTCTTTAATGGCAGGATGAGAAAGAAGCAGACAGCCAAACAGAGGAAGACAGAGGAGACTCCAGTTGTCCAGGAGTTTGTGGTAGAAACAATTATTCGCCGCAGAATCTTTAACGGGAGAGTGGAGTACTTCCTGAAGTGGAAAGGCTTCACTGAGTGAGAGAGATTTGCTTTCTCATATTGCGTGATTCTTTTTAGTTTCGTTTTTGCGTCACATTCACGTGCATTCTCTCCTTGCCTCTGTGTATTTACAGTGCAGAAAACACGTGGGAACCTGAGGACAATCTGGACTGCCCTGAACTCATTGAAGAGTTCCTGAGAAACACCCACTTCTATGAGGGGAATGAGGAAGGTCAAACCGAGCAAGAGTTAATTCCCAAAGAAGAAATGACAGAGCAGGAGACGGAAATTGTGAGTATGTGTGAGAAATGCAGTGGCAGAGTGTCTGTGAGTTGATGTTGTTTCCATGTTATTCACAGAACTTCTGCTCCTAAATCTGTAAAAAGGAGGGAAAAAAAAACACATTATTAGATACTATTTATGTAGCGTATTACCAATTAATTCAAGAAGCTTTATATCTTAAGGCTAAAGGAAGCTGCTCTAGATTCTGCCCATGTTGGCAGATTTTGTTCCTGTTTTTTAAGGCTGAATATGAAACTAAATGGTGTGTGAAGGTGGCTAGTTTCGCAATGCCCCTGAAAGTGAAATCAATAAAAAAATTCTTTTTTTTCGAAATAGGCATGTACAGTGGAAAAAAAAAAAAGGAAAGAAATATCCCCTTCTAAGCTTTGTCCTCATGCGGATGTTGTCTTTGTGGGGTTTTTTTTTCTAACGTCTGCTCCTTTGTCCTTCACACCCTCTTCGCAGTCTTGTATGCAGTCTCAGCAGCAGGCTCACACTGTGCAGAGCAACAGCGAGCCAAATGACACGCAGTCAGACACCCCCACGAACCTCAGCACTTACCTCGAGCCTGAATGCATCATCGGCTCCACAGACAGACAGGGAGAGCTCATGTTCCTCGTCAAATGGTAACTCCACCACTTCCTCTTTCCTTTGTCCGTTGACTGAATGCCAGGGGGCTGGGTAAATGTTTGTCTGATGGTAAAACTCACAATCGCTCATGTTTAAAGCTGCAATCTACACGGGAGGATGATGGAGCATCTAGTGTCAGGTTTATGCAGGTGTTTCATCTTGTTGTGCAGTGATAATGTCCATGTTATGTGAATATATATATATAATTAACAAAGGAGACGAAGTTAGACGACGTTGGCCCGTGACAAAACGCTCCTCGGATTAGTAACCGATTAGGGAGATCATGCTGCCATTATCAAGAAGCAGCGCTTATTTATTAACACCTGTCAAACACAGAGGTATTTCAAAGTGCTTTACACAAGGACAGGAAATTGAGTATTAAAACACAATAAAATAAGAAGTTATTAAAATAGAGTAAAATGGACAAAAAAAAATCATCCGGAAACATTTAAATATCTATTGTGAATCCCATAACTTAACCGAGATGCAGCACTAAAAGCTGTATTACCCATTGAAGTGTCATTGGATATTAGCCTTTCCTCCTTCACGATAACCTTCTCAAAGCGGGCGGGACTTTGTGCTGATGCTGAAACATTAAAAGTAGGAGGCCGCCATCTTAATGGTGCGTATCCCCACAGGAAGAACTCCGACGATGTGGCCCTGCTGCCGGCCCGCGAAGCCAGCGCCAGGTGTCCCCAGGTGGTCATCGAGTTCTACGAGCAGAAGCTGACCTGGCACTGCGGGGACGAGGAGCAGTGAAATGTGTGCGCGGGTTGTGTACAGAGGCGAACTGACAAACAGCTGTGCTCTCGCCTGAAGCTTAGTTTAACCTCCATCGAGTGTCCTCCTTCAGCTGACATTGGAGGCGCACTGTGTGAAATTGCGCTGCAGGTATAATTCCAGATTCTGGCAGGTGCGAGATCCTCAGCGGGGAGGGATTTTTAGAGCTCTCGGCCCCGCGGTGCTCAACGAGGTCTGCGTGCCTTTGTGGAGACTGCGATGGGGACTAAAGCTAACTTTTGTGTAGAGCAGCTGATTTGAGATCAGACTAACCTGTAGCAGCTTTGGTCTGGTGTAAGCGGACTCGATCACTGTGGACATGCGTTTTGTTTTTATGTAGTAATTTAGTATTTGAAGTCCTGTTTAGCTACATGGTGGTTGTTTGGTGTGTGCTTTATATCTTTTATTATGTAGGCAGAGTGAACTAACTGTTGTCCAATCCATTCCTCCATGTAGCTTTTAGTCAGAGCTGAAGATTGTAAACATGTTGTTCTAACGTGTTTTGTGTGTGGTGTTTAGAGCCACAGCTGTTACTCTGTCTCTCTATGACTCATGTTTGATGTGGAATATTTAAAGAAATTTCCCATCAGAAATCACCTAATTTTTCTAATCAGCTGCTAAGTACCAACTATTGTCTTCTGCTCTGTATTGACTTATAACAAGAATATTATTGAGTTAAAAAAAAAAAAATCTGTTATCTTGTGCTTACACAAAGTTCTGGCACAATTAATCGAATTTTCTTAAAAAATGTAAAATAAATCAATTGAGATTAACACAAAAACTGATGTGCACCTGTCATGGCTAATAAGTTGTTGAATGTCGCACTTTAGATATGAGACTGTCCAATTACTGTACAAAGGGCGTTGTCTTGCAGTAATTATACAGGTCCGTGTACACGAAACCTGTATGTTGATGGCACTGTCCTGACTCGACATATCTCCCATGACCGTTATGGGACACTCAGCTAAACCATAAACCTCCGAAAAACACACACCTGCTACTGAATTACTGTAACTGTTGACCATGGATCTGTGAAGTCTCTGTGAATAAAGGAAACCTTTTTGTGAAGCTTTTCTCTTGTTTTCTTTTACGGTCACATTTGTCATGTGCTGAATCATCTGGGAGGAACATCAATCCAACAAATAATCAATTAAAAAACTGTAGTTTTGGATGTTTTTTTTTCACTGAGTCTAAATGACGAAGAAGGAAGAGCTTATCTGAGTCTTGTGACTTTGTTCCTAGTCAGTAAAAGTTGGACATATAAAAGGCACTTACACAATGCTAAGCTAAGCACCACGTTATCTGGCTGATTTAACTGAGAGTCAAACAAGAACATTTGGATTATGAGAGAAGAAACTGACAACGCTGTGACTCCGGTAGGTCTGAAGTCCTACTGTAATTCTGATGAGATTTGTAACCGGGTTTATAGTTACTAAAAAACCTTAAATGTCACAAGTTGAGTTCAGAAGCTTTAAATTCTGGTACAGATTTAAAAAAAGAACTTGTTTTTTGTCTTTAGCAATACAATTATATTTGGTGGGATTTTCCGATCTTGATTCTTGTCGGGTTGGTCATTGCACTTCCTCTATGTGCCAATAAAACACTTCCCCTTTTTCTTAACGTACTCAGTTCAGTGTCTCTCCTGCCTTCTCAATGCAGCAGGTGATCAGTGTTTGGGTGCGGGACCCACGGATACGAAAGAATGACTTTTGGCATGCCTACATAGACTACGAAATTTGTTTACATGTAAGTAAAACGACAAACGGAGGTTGTTTTAGCCTTTACATAAAACGTTGAGCTTATAACATGTGTGTCACACTTGTGTCCTGATTCAGACCGACAGCGTGTGCTTTACCAAGAAGATCTCAATCGTGAGAAGGAGGTTCAGTGAGTTTGTATGGCTCAGGCAGAAGCTACAAGCAAATTCACAGCTAATGTAAGTAAATCTTACTGTGTTTTGAACTGACAATTTGAGCAAAAACAGTACACGTATACTGTCAGTTTTCATGTTAAAGGTAATCTGCACTATGGTTCCTGTCATGTTTAGGGTGTATTTTTTTTTTTGTTTCTGCAGGGTACAGCTACCAGAGCTGCCCCCAAAGAACCTCTTCTTCAGCCTGAACAACGGCCAACAGATCACTGAGCGGATGAAAGGGCTCCAGAAGTTTTTGGAACAGTAAGAGTGATCTCACAGATCAATTACCCTGTGAACTTTGACACAGCGCAACAAACCATAACAAAACTGCTGACAGTTTCCAGAAACACCGGGCCATGTGACTACTGTTCTCACAAACAACACAATATATTGAAATTGCCCTTGCTCTCCAGGATCCTCCAGAGCCCTCTGCTGTTGTCGGACAGCTGCCTGCATCTTTTCCTGCAGTCGCAGCTCAGCGTGTCCAAGATGGAGGCCTGTGCTGCCGGACAGACCCACTATTCTGTGGCCCAGGCGGTCCAGCGCTGTGGTCTGAGGCGATTCCACTCTGAAGAGGATCTGCAGAAGGACCTCAGCACGTCTTGTGACTATGACTCAGACAGGTTTGTAATATTAGACTTGTTAGTCTTTCTCCACTATAAAAATTCCTTAGAACTGAAACTGCCTTTTACATCTAAGGTTAGAGCTTTGTCATCAGCAAAGGAAAAATATGCTTTTTAAGTATAGACTCACTGATGTATTTTCCAGGACAGCTAATATGAGAACTCCTTCTGCCTCATTTTCCAAATTATGAAATTGTATTCACTTTCCATCCCCTGTTCTGGTGTCTGTCATTCCAGCTCAGAGTGTTTAGATCCAGAGCTTCGGATTAAAGATTTGGCAATAAACAAAGCAGAGAGTTCAGCTTCGCTTGATCTCATGGGAACCAGCCAGGACGAAACCCTCAGCTGCTCATGTGGTTCTACATGAAAACATCATCATTATCACATAATCATACCTACGGCACAGATGGAATTTGCCTGTTACCTCGTCATACTGCACTTTAGGTTCGTGGTTGCTCCTAAGTATTTCACTTGTTAAAAAAAAAATCATAACTTTTTATGTTGTTATTGGGGCAATTCAGTTTGAACCACGTACAGTAAATACTAATAAAAATGTAACTATTGTATATCCATAAAGTGTTGTGAACCTGTGTTCCGTCTGCATAGCTAAAAAGTTGTAGCAACAATTTGCCTGAAGATGGCAGTGTTGGTACATCAATCTGTTTGTAGTATCACTTATCCCATGAACATTTGTGGCAACCGTCCATATCCACTTCATAAACAAACAAAGTAGAAGCATCACTAGTTATGCTCATTCACAAGGTGTACTTCTGCCAGATATTTGCAGATAACAATGCAATACCTTAAGCAGTGACAGCCTGATGTCTCTCTCTGTGGCTGACCTCCCCCTCCTAATAAAGTGGCCACTGCAGGGCTTCGCAGTATGATGTATAATAGGGTCTCTGCAGAGCTTTCAGACAGCCCCCCTGTCAGGTGTGTGGCTGGTAGGAGGTCCTGTTGGATCCCAATGGACTCGCTCCTGTCTGAGAGGGCCACCAAGGAGACAGGCTACATTGCTCCCTGCTGAACAAAATGCCAGCTGCACTGACAAGTCACCTTTTCTACCCGTCTCTCTCTCTCGCTATACTTGCATGAGTCTGTTCACTACAGTCACATTTATCTGTGTGCGTGTGCTGAATACATATGTGCTCCCACGGTGAGCAGCACCATGCTTATGCAGAGGTAATGACCACTAAACAGAGTGACGGCAGGCTGATATATCTGCACAGCTAATTAGATTAGCTTTGTCTCTCTGCAGCGGTGGTGATATTCATTATAAATTCAGAGCAGACAATAGGCTTGTGCTGGAGAGAATGGAGAGGTGACAGCACCTCAGACCTGCTCTGAGCAGAAGAACAGTTTGGACAGTAGGACAGCCCACCAACTCAAATTGGGTGTGGGGAGGGGGGGGGGGGGGACATTTTGCCTGAAGATGTGTGGGTGTACATGTGTGCTCATGCATGTCCCGATATGCTAATGCAGTATATGCATGTGTCGTCTTTGACAGTGCTTAACTGTGTGGGACAGCATTACCCTGCATGGCTTCAAACACCGAGGCTGTCAGCGCTGCAGATGTTTGCTTTAGCTAGATATTCAAAAGAGGTTTATGCCTCTAATACATTCAGAAAACACACCTGAATTGTTGAAGTACAGGCATTTTATACACAAATGTGTGCAAATGGAATGCCAAGCCCGTTTTACCACTGAGTCTAACAAAACAATTTCAATTGAAGGCTCTCCTTTAGACTCCTTTAAATACATTTTACAGAAAGAATGAAAGAACAGTTCACTTAATAAATAAATAAACAATTACAAATTCCAAGAAACATCTAAGAGATTTTAAATTTGGTTTCTGGTAAACATTTTCTGAGAGTGGTGTGTTGGGGAGACTCCTGATCTCAGTAGTGATCCTTTAAATAAGCAACATTACAACCCTGAAGCTAATGTAAAAAGTACAGCATCCAAGCGGCCTCTCTGGACCCACTATAACCAGTCAACTCTCTGATGATAACTATCTCAAACAGCAGCAAGTCCTCGCCTCACTAAAGGTAAACCGTTCTTCAGTGAATCGGAGCATGTTAGCATTTAGCATGTTAGCCGGACCCAGCGTGCCCCTGCATGCCACAAACATCAATGGTGTGTCACTTAGCTCGCCACTTTTTTTTGTTCTTTTTAGCTTTGCTGAGTTACAATAATGCTAATTATAACCACCCCTCATATTTGATCCTTTATTTGATTGTGCTGTCTTGAAGTGTTAGTTCCGGCCCGTGAACGCAAACATTTGTAACGTATAGTTTCCGGAGAGCGGGGTCCTTCCTCTGGATTCCTGGACTCCTGTGGACGCAGACACGCCTGCAACTCCTTCTCTGTTGTAGCCAAATATTTATCTTCTATTTTTTTTTATCAGGGACTTTTCATGTGACTTTTGTTTTCATTTGGTTAGGGAGCAAATTGACATGTAAGCCTACAACGTGGCCTGCACAAATCAACTGTGTAGCAGTCAGAAGGCTAAATGTTTACTGATTCGTCAAGTTACCCCAGGATCCAGTTGCCATGCAAGGTAAACATGGCTTAGCACATGGTGCAAATAGGTCACTGCATCATAAAAGCTTTGTTTGTTGCTTAGTCCCGTGGATTGAAACGTTTACATTACTTGTTTCAGTCCGACCTGTCCAGGAGTAGCCTATTGACTCTGCTTTTAATGGTCTGTGACTCTGGTCCACTGGCTGTTAACCTTGAGCCACTGTAGCCTAGCCTGTCAGTGCAGCTCTGCTGCCATGACAGCACTGACACATTTGAACCCATCAGATCGATTGGCTAACAGCTCTCTGCTCCATGTTGTGTGACCCCAGAGAGGTCAAATGGCGTGAAAACGTTGGGAGCGAGTGATATCACTCTGTTTCAGGGCTAGTTTTTAGCTGAACGTAACCACAATTATTCAGAAATGTACAAGATCGAAATCACGTTTTAATTATTTCCACAAATGCTTTATCTCAGTTTAATCTAATTAGTATGCTTATTGTTTGACACATAAAGCAGTAGAAAGGAAAATGGCCCCTCTGGGAGGTGCCCATCTGCCTCTGACCAAGTCAGCATGTCTTTCTGCAGCGACAGCTCAAACAAACCCCACCTCATGTCTGTGATCTCATGCTTGACTTTTTTTTCCCTCTGTTGAGTAATTAAAACAGAATCACAAAAAAGCAAAAATCCTTTTTACCTATTTTATACTTTGGAATGAACCAAATTGTCAAATTTGAATGTAACAATATGAAATCCCAATCAGGGTTCGTTTACTGAACAGACTGCCCAGAGCCAAAAACAAATGGAAGTATTGAGGGTGATATGCTCCAGTGGAGGCAAATTACAGATAAATCAGAAGCTGCTCATGCATTTTAAGTGCCACATTATACAGAATCCATTAGTAGCAATAGGAGTTCAGCACCACTTGAGATATTAAATCTCTTTGCCTGCAACTGGAACCAGGATGAGTCAATATCAGAGAAGCCCAGCTGCACTGCCAATAGATAGGGGATGTGACCTAAAGGAATGATGCCAGAGTTATACACAAACAACAGTCATGTGATAACAGCACAGGCTGGAGATACTGATGTGTAGCTTGTTTTACAGCCAGACAATCAAATTCACCAGGGGCAAGAGACGGAGCAAGGTAAATGATCTGGAAGTCTGGGGTTAATTGAATTGTTAATGACATACGCCTCGTATCTGAACATTTTTCAAGGTCTCCCACATTTCATGCCAATGCTGAGCGCTGATTTACTGAGGGCCACAAAAATTCCCAACAATTATTTTCAGATCTGTCCTTGTGGCTTTGTGTCTTTGTGTGTGTTCAAAATATGGTGGAAAAATACTTTTTCTCAAGGCTGAAACATTTTCCTTCATCACTCAATGGTCACATGGAGACGAGCTGACTTAAGAGCTATCCATCATTCATCAAACCCAACAACCCCGGCACCTTTCCTCGGTTCTGCACGGTGTACAGCATACCTGCTTTTTCCCCTCCACGTGCTGTAGCCTTTTGGTGCAGGGATGTAGCAATTACTGGGAACGGGCGGGATCACTGTACCAAGGCCAGCAACAGCTTCACGTCTCCTGGAATCAGGGCTGTTCAGCGTGAAACCAAGCTCTTCTGCATTGAACACATGGGCCTGAGGGGGAACAGGGAAATTGAGATCACTGCTTCATAATTTCCTGAAATAATACGGTGTGTAATATCAAACATGTTTCCTTTGGAGCGTACAAACAGATGGAGAAGGAAGGGCCTTGAGTTAAAATAACGTCTGCGTTTATCCTCACAAATATTCTTTAATCCATGCTAAAACACATGTGCATATTGTACAAACAGGATCCATAAGGTTACTAATGAGCTCATACAAGAGTGTAAGAACTCATAAGATGTGCGTGGTGTCAGCTACCTTTAGTGTCTATGATGCCTTTTGCTCATCCTTATATGAATTTGTGTCCCGGGAACATGTGTGAATAACAAACCCTCCAGACTAACGTCTTCTTAGAGATGAGGAGTCAGGTGGAGGGGGAGCTCTTTGGTCAGACCCAGTCCGTGGATGCAGAGACGCCCGCGTGGTGGCAGTGAGAGGACAATAGAAGGTGAAGAAACAAGGGAGGGAAAGAATGGAGGGGTAGAGGGCACCGTCTCTGGAGGCCTCTGTGCTTCGCTGCCAGCGTGTGTAAATCAGCAGGCAGCTCACGGCTGCAATGAGGTAGAAAATAAAAAAAACATAAAAATGTCCAAGTGAAATAAGAGGCAAGAAGAAATCTTTTATGATCAGCCTAAATTCTCCTTACTCTGCAGTAGATCCACTGGCTGGCTTAGCTTGTCTTCTCCAGACCCCGTCTATCATCCCAGTGTCTGCATTACGCCACAAATTACTCAAATTACCCCACCTGCTATTCATGTAATACATATGTAATGAGTATCCTAAATTCACATGATTATCATTCACGGTATGTTAATAGGGCTCATGTCATATTCAGTAATATGCACGTGAAATTATGTGGACTGGCAAACCAGAATGCTGGAAGTTCTTCAGATGTGGTTAAACAAAACAATCCGAACTCAAAGGTCTTCTAAGCTTTTGGATCTATCAGCCCGCTTGGTCTTCTTCAGCAAATAGTGCTGGTTTAGGTGCCATCACATAGTGTGAGTGTGGATCTTTGATCTTAGATTATTTTGGTAACATATAGGCAACATCATCATATTTATCACATTCAGCCCATTATCTTCACATTTTCTCACCCGTAAGCCACGAATATGAGCATTAGCCGGTCAGGTAAGGCAAGTTTAAGTACAGTGTTTATAAAAAGTATTTAGGTCCCCTGGAAGTTTCCATGTTTTATTGTTTTATAAAGTTGAATTAGATTACATTTATTGTGGGTTATTGTTACACTGATTAACAGAAAGTTATTCTTTAATGTCAAATTGAAAACAGGTATCTACAACGTGATCTAAATTACAAAACATTTAAAATGTTGGTTCAAAATACATGACTTCACCCCTTATAATCAATCATCACTGGTGCAGCCAGTTGGGTTTTAGTAGAAACATGATTTAAATGTCTTCAATTCAAATCTCAAAATCAACTTGTACAGTTACAGTTTCTAACAATGCTTCGTAGGTGTAGGTCAGATTTGTTAGTTTGAAGCAGGAGCAACTGTCAGCAGTATTACAAGGCTATCGACACACAGTACGTTTTTAAAGTAACATGAGAAAATGTCCTGCATGCCGAAGCCAAATCATCTCTCAGAGAACTGCAAGTGCATCAGTTAAAACTGCAACATGATTTACAGTACCTGCAGGGAAACATTCATGACAATCTCTGCCACAGAAAAACTGTACTGAGAAAAGGAACAATGCAAAGGTGAGTCAAACCAACAGGGAAATTAAATATAGATATATAATACGTTATACAGGTGGTTGACAAATACTATTTGGCATTCAACCACAACCAAGGCAGTGATGATTTGGACTAAGGTCCTTACCTAAATCTTCTTTTCACCCACATTTTGTTTATCCATTAAAGTGTTCTCTCCCCCTACACAACTGCCTGAATGCTTTTTCAAAGCCTGCCCCACATACGGAGAAATATGAAATGCCTTTGATTTGAGTTTTTGGCCTAAAACGGTCCGATTTAAGAATTTGGAGGCTTTAAAACTCAGCATGTGAATGTTCTGTGTAATTGGAGCGTGTAAACTCCTCTGGTTGTTAAAAGAAAATACTGATATAATACTGAGCATTGGTGTCGTCAATAGTAACCCTGATGATGTTATTCTGTCCAGCGCATCAGCATGGTCACTCTGCTCCTGGCGTGCCTTGGCCTGGGCCCCAAATTAGCTCTGGCTCAAGGACCTCAACCAGAATGTGAGGTACAACCATGTCGGGATCAGTTTGCACTGGATTGGCAGACAGTCAGCTGCAGAGAGGTGAAAGAGGTACAGTGTGGAAAGGGCTATAATTACAGTTAGAGCATCTCTAACATCTCTGACCTCCTCTGATTACAAACTATCCTCCCAGACCAACCAGGGTCATTACTCACCTCACTAACTAGCAGAGTAAATCAGTGGCAGAGCGCTGGCCTGATATTAGAGCCACAGCTAGAGAGTAAACAGGGCCAGAGTACGGAGGCTGAAGCCTTGTAAATAATCCGCGAGGGCGTGGGATATGTTTATAGCAGGTGGACAAAAACCTGTCACTTTGATAAGTCTGATTTATCCTGAATGACATGTCAGCACATAGCTCTACCCAGCCCGTGACAGCCTGGACCGCCGACCCCACACTCTGGGACATGAGACCTGTTTGTAGCAGTGATGCATATAGTATGTGAGAGCGGTAACAACAACAGTTTCATCAAATTAAAGTATCGGCTGTGACATGATGGTGGTCAACGTATCATCCTCTTGGGGGATGGTGTTGTTTTCAAGGCCAGAAACTGGACTTGGAGCCCCATGTGTTTCCCATCCAGCTCCTGAGACATTACTGTCTGCAGCTTGCTGAGGGCAATTAACAAGAAGGAAGAGCAGACACTGCTAACATGTGTGAGAGAGGTGGGTGTGGTGGTCGTAATAAATGACCTGTCTAGACCCATATTTACTGGCCTGCCACTAACCCTGGGTTTCAGCTCATAATATTACACATTATATATTGAAAAATCACTGAAAGGCATGAAAATCTTAGCCTCAAATTCCAGAAATATGAATTTTCAGAGCAGCCTGTCATGATGTTCGTTAGCTTTCAATTTAAATACATCATGTCTTCTTCTCACAATGTGGTAAGCCAGCTGAGGAAACCTTAATTTGTCAGCTGCCATGAGTTATGCTAACAGAAACTGACCTCAATTAAGAGTGACTTGCATTTAAAAAGTGTCTATATCAGATTTTAAGATTTAGACCAAGGGGGGGGAGTCTTTAATGGAATGCTGACAGAGGGCAAGTTGGAGAGGTAATACATTTCCTGCAAAATGCCAGTGGATACCACATAAATAAGGCAGTGTTATTCCTGACAGAAACTCTACATGGAGCTGTGGTGTGATCTACGGCTGAATGACCCGGTTAAAGAGCAGCAGAAACCGCTGACAGCTTGATCAAGATTACCTCTCTAAAGTGGTAGAGATCAAGTCTTTAGCCTTCTCACCAACCCTAGAGGTGATGGTATGAAATGGTGACGGTATACGATAATACTCAACAAGGATGAGCAGCTATCAGTGTCAGCAGGGGGATATTAGTGTAGTGTACCAATAACGTCCTGAGTTGTTTACCCAGAAGGCATGCATTAACAGAGGTATGGGAATATTGCTTATTTGAAGTATAAATTATAGTTGGCTGCGTAAGAATGATATACATGAGCCATGATGTATGAACTGTCTCTAAAAAATGACTACGAATGTATTCTGTCCTGTCGGGAAATTTTGTTTTATATTTCCATCATCTTTCTCAGCAAATCAAATTGTATTTATTATTACTCAGCAGCTCAATCTATATATATTTGACCAGTAAAAATGTATCTTTATGGTTGCTTGTATTAATTAGAGATATTCTGGTATCATTAGTGTAATTTAGTGCTCACTAGATTAATGGCACGGTGGCATTTATCTATGAAACATTATATCTTGATGTTAAATTGCAATAAAAGAACCTGTATATTTTGCAGATATGGCTGTCCAAATCTAACGGAGGGGGATGGGGTGTAGTTGACATCCATTAAGGAAATCCTTTATTGGCACATAAAATGAGAGGCAATTTTTAGCCTTACTTGCCTTTGGCAACCTAACCCATAGCCTAACATTAAAAGGAGGACTCTTAGGGGGAAATACCAAGTCAGCAGTAAAGAAATATTTGTGTTTATGTATTAAATCAGCAACTCAACTTCAGCACCAAAACATGTTTTAAGTGTTGATAATCTACCTAAATGATGGAATAACACACGCTCAGCCATTGTCATTAATTTTTTTTGTCTGATCGGCACTCTGTGAATATCCCGTTGTTTCACTACATCACTTTCCTCCCCTAAAATTAGGCATTTCTTCTCTATATTCAATGTAGTATATTCAATAACTAATTATGGTAATTCATTACATCTCCAATTAGCAGAGAGGCTTTATCGCCGCACTGTACCGTAAAGAGCAGGATTTATGTTGGCTTTGAATGTCACCCAGCGGACAGAGGACTAGCTCATCACTCAACAGGAACAAAACAGAGAGACAGGAGCAAGGAAAAAATAGTGGGAAGAGGGAAAGAAAGATACAGTGAGTTATTGGTTAATGAACACATTTTCCTTCACATTTTCTCACAACCTTGAGAAAACCTTGACAAGGCCCCTTTTGTCCAAAGCAAACCGAAAAGGAGCGGATTACCCCGACAGATAAAATAGTTTTAAAACTTTGGTATTTCAGTGAGGAGGCTGTAAAAAGATATGTACAGTATGTATGTAACCTCGGAGGGATTTGCCTGGCTAACGCCACCTCGCCTGCTGTCAAACAGCCCCTCAGAGGGTGATAAGCATCCCTGCTATTTGTGTGGGTGGCTGTCTTATTAGTGTACAAGCAGCACAGCCAACCATCTGCTCGCTGTGATCCTCCGCCCAGCAGGGTCTCTCAGGTGTCATAAAAAAAACTGTCCCTTTCAAGCTTGGAACAAAAGTGCTGACCAGATAAATAAACTAATTTTTAAAAATAAATGAATATTTTTTTCATTTATCCAGGGAGTTGTGTACATATGTTTGGTGTGCATGCAGGATTTGATATTGACAGTAGCCTGATGTTAACTGCAGAGAATTACAAAGAGAGAATAATGTGATTCCGTTGGGTTAAATATTATTGACAAATGCACTTTTTCCTTATGTCTATACACATGTTAATGGTTTATTTCCTAAGAAAATACTTCGACAAATCTCCATCGCATTGTTTTTTTCATTAATTTCTGCTGTTAACATTCTTCCTGTCTCTTGTCAATTGTTAATGTTAATTCAGTCTGCAAACATAATTTAAAAACTTGTGTCCTGAGGCAACAAAAGAAAAAAAAACTTGTGTATGACATTTCTGCCTTGAGCATCTCTGCTACAGAGGCTGTAATCTATGACCTTTGAAGAGACTCTATTGCCACCTTGTGGCTTAAATCGCAGGTTAAATAATAATAATTAAAAGAAATGCTCTGAAACAACAGATATGTTTAAATCTTTAATTTTTTAACCATTTGCAAATATCAAATTTGCCAAAAGCAGTGAGTGAAATAGTGTGGAAAAACTGTATCTTGGATAGGAAACAAATACAAACAAGCGGTGCAACATGCAGATATTGTAGAAAAATACTCCTAAATATGTATTTCAGTCATAGGAAAATCTTTCCATCCAAGCATCAATCTTCTACAGTTGATACGGGAGGGAATGATCCTGGAAATTACACAAAGTACCTGTTAGATCAAATGGGTTAACTTCAGATATACATTTTGATCCTAAAACAAGTGTAAGAGCCTTGTTCACTGCAGTCATGAGGTCTGAGCAACTTACATGAGGTGTATTTATAGCACGTAAAGCTCCATCAGGAAGTCTTTGGGGACGATTCCTACTGTTCCATTCTTCTCTCCGACCCACCAGCCAAAGCTCTGGTACTCCTGAAACGGGACCGAATGGAAGATGATAAGAGTGAGTCCGCGTCTCCTCGTCATTTTTAATCATGGCTGTCCTCAACTGAAGAAATTCTAAGTCGACTAACACTCATACGATCTTATATAGTAATCGATTAGTTGATTTAATTGACAGATCTTGAAAAAAAAAAAAAGTCATTAAAAATGGCTATTCAGCTGAAGAAATCTTAGTCAACTAACACCAAAAGAATCAATTAGTCAACTAATCAACTAAGAGGGGGCAGCCCTACTTTTAATTAATGTAGTCGCCATTTATCATCACACCACAGAGCTGAGGTTTATCTTAAAATTATTAAATGTTGTCTGATGGGAAAGCTCCATAGAGCAGCAGTTAACTATTTACAAAATCTCCTTTGTTTTCTTTTTACTCTCACCTCCAAAGCAACACCTTCATCCCATCAACAACTTCACATCTCCTGTTCCCTGTCCTGCCCCTCTACCCGCCATCGCCTTTGAGACTGCACACACATCCTCCACACAAAAACCTCAGTGTGCATAGAACACATCACACATAAATCTGTCAAAGCATGACAAGTAATAGCTCCAAATGGCTGTCAGCATGCTGAGATGCGAGGGGAACACTGTGAGGGGAGATCTGACACAAGAGGAGAATACCCCCCCCTCTCTCTCTCTCTCTCCCTCTGGCCAAGAGCCTGACCTCACATCAAAGCCTTCCCATGAATCAGCACTGGGGCTCATGTACTAACAAGGTTGAAGGAAGAGGAACCCGCACAATGTTTCAAATCTATGCCAAAACTCAGGGACGAGGAGGGACCACATCTGTGTCCAGTTATTCCCAGGAGAGAGTAATGGATGTAAGTGATCTTATGGTAGGATTAGACACAAGAACATCACAATAGTTATGGCTAGCACTGACCGTTGTGTGGAGATGGCCCATTCATCACGTCAGATAAAAAGGCGCTTGACTCACTGTCCATGTCAAATATTTATACACAGGACATGAATACAGTAAAAAGTAATTTAGTAGATCTTAAGTATTAACAGCAAATCAAACATCACAAAACAAAAAAAAAAAAAATAATAATAATAATTAATGTGTCTCATGATTACAATGACATTTCACAAGGCCCCGAGGGATAATATAGCAGATTGACATAAGGTGTGTGTAAGAGAGCGAGGGCGCACGTTATGACTTCCTGCAGCTAGCCTTTGAAAAAACGCAACACCTCATTGTGTAGTTCTGCCTCGCAAATAAGTTGTGCTCGAGTGAGTGCGGCACACAGCATGAGAACATATAGACGGAGCTGTGGAAGACTAATGACACCACACACTGTGACAAAGCACACATTACCACACAACTGGACTGTCCCATGATGTAATTACTTATGCCAAATGAACCGCTCCACAGCTCATGCATCAGTTTATAAGCACAAACTGTACGACAAGTGATGAGGTGAAAAGATGTGCAGGCACGATAACAACGGCAGTAACATGTTTGGACAGTGTTTACTTTTTAGCAACCCATCTAGCCACTTCAGTTAAGTGAGATGTTACATCTCTTGATTTGTTTTATGTGCTGTGACGTGGGAGGGACGGGGGGACGGGGGGGACGGGGGGGGGGGGGGGGGGGAGGGGGGTGGTGCAGCATATTCGGACAACACACTCTCCCTCACTCCCAGTCAAGCCCTATAGTCCACATCCAGGTCCTGACTGGGGGGTCTCGAAGCTGTAACACTACAGCTATTTCTGGCCTCTGGAATGGGGGAGGGACACAGGGTAGAGGGGGAAAGTAGAATGGGGGAGCGACTGGGGGGGGGAGGAGTCGACTGTCCCTTAAGCTGCAGTCCAGACAGGTTTTATGGTCATTGCCCTCGCAGCAGGCCACAACCCCCAACACCAAGGTTTCAGCTAATGGCACTCCCAGTCTGAGTGAAAGGGCAACTTAACTCTTGGTTCTTCTTCACACACGAAGAAGGAGTCATAAACGGGCATTTGGCCGATGAGTATAGATGGTGTCTGTCTGCTTTGTTTCCTGCAATTCGTGCTGAATCAATTAAATTTTTACAAAAGAGTAAAAATTTTGATGATCCATTGTATTTGCTCTAGTCATTTTTCAAACAAAATAGCTGAACATCTGGGCTTCTTGATTGGGAACATTTGATGCCTTTTTATCTAGATGTTGTACAGTTGGTCAGTCAAAAAAAAAAAAAAAAAAAAATCTATAGATGTCAGCCGACGCTCTGGCAAATGTTGGGTGGTATTTTCCACTATTTTCTGACATTTTAAAAACAAAGCATTTAATTGATAAATCAGAAAAAACTGAGTAATCAATAATGAAAATATATTGTTCTTACAGCCTACGCCCTATGCTCCTGACTGAAAAAGAAATGTAATTATTAGTCAAAATTATAATTCAGGTTTTTACATAAAAACTGGAGCTCAGTCACGATTTTCAAATCTTCATGGCTTTTACATACCACTAGATGGCAGACTTGAATTTGGCAAAGGATCTGGCCAGCTGACAACAGTTGTCTCAGTTGACTTCATGCTCCATAGAAAACAAACCAGACAGGAAATATAGCCAGTCTAGATGGAGCACATTTCACTTCACACAAACCACAAGGGTCTACATGCATCTGTAGAGTATAGAATTCCTTGACTTATTTGCAATGAAAAAAGCTTGTTAAATGTATCACATCAAAATCAAATTCCAGTTTCATATAAACTACTGAAGCACAAAAGGACTCCTGTTTAGTTACATAATAAAAGGCAAAAAACCTCCTCAGTTCTCAATACCTGGCACCCACAGCTAGCCGACAAGCCTCGGAAATTCTGCATCCACTACACGTCCTCACCTGCTCTGAAATAGAGTGCCGGACTGAGCCTGGGTTTCCTGAGAACACACATTCCTATTTGGCGAGGCGAGAGAGACGTCTGAGAGGTGTGTGGGCTGAGGGCTGCTCACCGCCTGGCATGGCAGCAGCCACAACGTGCTGAAACAGTGCAGATGGAAGTGATGGAATGGCGCTGTGTGCCAGCTAAGCTCAGCCTCCGCCAGCAGCACTAAAACAGTTTCCGTTGTGACACAACTAATCCCCGTCACTGTGCCAGGGAGAGAGCCACTAGCGCAGTCTGCCTCTTTACCATCAGTCGTCCACCTCCAGGCGGTGGGCCAGGTGCTGCCGGTAAAGAATATGAATAGTCGGTTCCTCTGAGGGCCTAAAAAAACTCACTTTAGGTGGTCTGAGGCCAGTAGAACCACTCCGACTACAAACCCCATCTCATAACTTTTGCATCACTGTTGGGTTTGAGCTCATCCTGGTTTCACTAGGCATCAAGAAAACACTCATTAAGGGACAAATGTTTTACCCCTGACCATACCTTGCTCAGTATGTAGATGGAATCTCCACGCCTGAAGGACAACTCATCTGGGTGGCCCCCCGCACAGTCCCATAAGCCCTGGTAGAAGTTGGGGTAGTCTGTGCTTTTATCAACTGCATGGAAAAGCGGAACAACAGATTAGGTGCGATATTTTCTACTGTGAGTGACAACAATAAGTGCACATGTCAGATGCAGCAGTGATTGTTTGTGTGCAGCAAAACCAACAGGAGGCAGTGGAGAGCCTAAAATAGAACTGGAGGCAGACAACAGCTGTATGCCAAGTTCATGCTACCTACTAGGTTTTGAGTATGTTCACACTGGCAAAGGGACAAAAGGTACGCTCAAAACAGTGTGCAGACTTCAAAAACTTTGGACGGAGACTAAACATCTCCAAGGAGGGTCAAGGTTTCATAATGAGTCACTTCATTGAGGTGAAACACATGCATGCAGTCAAATCAGGTCTGCAGTTGCTGGAAGGCTCACTAGCTGGCGCACCATTACAGAACATGAGGATGATTTCATCGAGGCGTTCGCAGGGAGTGTGCCACAGCAGCCTACTTTATGGGTGAGGATTACCATTCTGCAATGATTGAAAAAGATCTTACATAAAAGACCATAAACAAATGCTTCATATTTGAAAACGGTATACTGTATATCTGCCGCCATCCATTTAAGCGTAACCCTCCAACATCTCAGCTCCAGTTACACTGCGTATGCGCCATACCCCATAGCTCAAGACCATCTCCCAGCCTTCAATAAATAGGCTGGAACACTCCTGGAACACCTCAGAAAACATATACAAAAAATATATAGCTTTGTCCTGGTCTGGATTCATTTGCAGTGACATTGTAAAGAAGACGATTAGTTGATTATTTGATTGACAAACGATTCATCGAGATATTTTTCAAGCAAAAGCGTATTTGCCTTTCCATTGTGAGGATTTGCTGCTTTTCTCGGTTTTATATAAATTAAACTGAATCTCTTTGGAGTTGGGACTGTTGGTCAGACAAAACTGTTATTTCAAAGATGTCACCTGTGATTGACATTTTTTATGATTATTTTTTTAATTATTTATTAAAAATTAATTAAATTATTTATCGATAATGACAAAAAAAATCATTCGTTTTAGCTGTACTGTAAAGCCACAAGTTGTTTGCCTTTGCACATCATATGTATTCCATAATTTTCTGTTAGTATGAAATAGTAAATATTTTTTGTATAGTAAATAGAAATACTGCAAACCAAAAACATAACATTATAGTAGGCTGTACACAGTAGTAGGAATCAGGACACTAGGTTCTTGGTAGTTAATGTTAAAGTGGGACCGAGGAAACCCTCGGTGTGTGTTAATGTTGTGGGAAAGTTAAAAAAAGATAAAGTACATAGAGACAGATGGCATGTTATTTTTGCACTTACACAACTTTAATACGTCACTTACTGCAAAAGGAAGTCGGCCAGCTAACAGTTATTTCCAGCATTGTGTTAACTTTCATTTTCACAGAAACTTCCTCTTAAAATGTCACTTCTTCCAAACTGCAGCTTAGAAGGTTGAATTATAAGTGACAGAATGTTAACTTGTGGATCACAGTTCCATTGTGTCTTCTGTCTATGTAGTGAAAGTCACTACACTCTAATCCACAAACTAAACATACCACTCCTATCTGTGCAGAACAAACACAAATGTCTGTGCTTTGTACCTGAAGCAGGAGGAGCAGGTTTGGCGGCTGGCTCCAACTTTGGAGGAGGCTTTGCTGGAGCGGGGATGTCATCCTCTGGAGAATCAAGACAAGATATTGATGGATGAGTGTGTGCTATGAATTAAAGGTTATGGTTACCTGTCGAAGTAGTGGGCAGAGAAATGGATATTAGCATTTTTTAAACAATATGAAAGAGATGCATGCAATTTGTTCACGTTCTGAAGGACAACAGAGATCGTCACAGTGATACGACGCGTGGTCGGACCTGGGAGCTCTTCATAGATGTCTTCATCGATCAGCTCAGACTCAGCTATATCTTCCATGGGTCCAACATCGTCGTACATTTGCTGGTCCTCCTCTTCATCTTCTGGGATGATTCCCGTCATATCTACAAACAGGAAATAGTACATTTGACTTATACACACAAAAACTCGACTTATACTTACACCTACACACACGCACACAGTACTTGATGGTAATAGAGAACATTTTTGATTTTTTAATTCATTAAGAAACAAATGTTGCCGTTTCTAAAGTTATAGAGCATAAACATGAGTTTTTCTTATGATTGAAACAGTTCAAACCTCTCAAAACAAAGTCTATCTGTTTCACCCATTCCTCCGCCTCTTTCGTCGATGACGCACAGAACTATGATGAAAGAGAAGAGAAATGAAAACTGCAGTCAGTGCAATATGCAGTTCTACATATATCAATTAACATAAACAAATAATACTGCATTTATGCATAGTAAAATGTTCCGCATGGAAGAGCCTGAATGTTAGAAACACTCATTTAGACTTTTTAAATATGCGCGTCAGGTTGAGCCATTGCAAAGGCAGCAGTGTCAAATGAATGAATAGCTTTTTAAGAATAACGAGTTAATGAAGTTCATGTACACACAGGCCTTGCCAAGTTTTAAACATGGCACATCTCAAGTCCACATTTGTTTTTCAATTAGGAAGCACACATAGAACAGCAGTGACTCAAATCATCACCAAGAGACGAGCGCACCTGATAGACTCGCTTGTCTGGAGCCGTTACTTCAAAGCAACAGTCTTTCTTTGAGTCTTTGCGTAAGGTGCTGTTCATTTGGACAGTGTAACCATCGATACTGAACTCCCCCTTCTGCTGCTTGTCTGGTTACAGGAAATTAAAACATCATCATTCATGGTTCAGATACAACAACTGCAATGTCACTTTCAAAAGCATAATGCCAAATATCCATCCACTTCAAAAAGTACCTTTTTCACTGCCATAATAGTAGAAGGTATGATGACTTAGAGCGCACCATCTCTTCTGCCACTCGGTGCCAAAAAAACTGTGATCTGGGGAAGGAAAACCAACAATAATCTCACCATAGAAGAGATAGTTCATTGTCTGGTTTATTTAGGGGGCAATCAGAGCTGTATGTTGCAAAAAATGTGAAAATGGCAAAGGGATTCTGGTTGTTAGATCATGTGATATCCTGGGTGTAGGTGGAGCTGACATGTTTTGCCTTTACACAGTTAATAGCCTGCTTTTTGTTCACATCCCTGAAGAGGACCTTGAAAGTGAAAACAAAACATCAATCTTTCTTTTGGAGCTCGGAGCTTACGGAGTGTCGACATCGTCTCCATTATAGGCGTCTAATCATCAAAGCACCCACCCTTTCTGCGCTTCTCAAGGTATCCCGCTTTAAAGACAGATGTCAGGTCCTGAGCCGCCACAGGTGGGGACTGATGGCCACCTGGTGAAGAGAAGTGTTTTCAATATGTAAAAGTGAAAATTACATTTGTTTTAAAAATGTTAAACATGAACAAATGGGTTTCTGACTAACGTCGTGTATTTAGTTTATCACGTGTACGTTTGACTGATGTTTAAATAAGTAGTAAAAGCTATGGAAGCTCCACTCGGCAATATTTTGCTTCTCCCTGGAGGAGATTCCCCTTGCAGCGTGCAACTTCAATGCAAATGTTCAACTGCTGTGTCAAAGTTGCTTTGTGTGAAAGAGCAGCCATAAAACTGGCAGCTGCCTGCAGACCATAAACCCCAGACCCCTAATAGCCACTTCACAAGGATTTCCCTGATACAAGTAAATACAAAATCTTATATATTTCCACGATGGAGCATACAAGGTTAAAGCTACTGTATATATCGAGGCATGTTTTTTTCTCAAACTACAACCATGGCAGTAATGTTCAGTCCCCAGATTGTGGCTGAGAGCAATAAAGCCTGTCAAAGCGCTGGGGTGAAAGAGGTGGTGGGAGTAGCTGTTGTGCCTCCCAAATTGCTTCCCAAGTATGTTGCCAAGTTACAGTTGGAATGCCTCCCTCGTTGTGCCACTCAAAGTCACTTTCTCCAAGGAGCAGAGCCAAACATGTGTATATTTTCATGCTGAGATGCAATTTTCAATCATTTAATCCAAAGCTTGTTAGCAAGTCAACTTTTTGGACGTCTGGTAAGTGCTTGTGGCTTACCGTCAAAAGCATCTTCATCCTTGTCGGCACGCTCTGACTGCAGCGACCCTCCATCGTTGTTGCTGTCAACTTCCTCCTCATCATCGGAGTCATCTCCACCTAGAGTACACAAAAAGTGCAGTTAAGTGCAGTTACGGTACATGTTATATTGTAACACAGTGAGTCCCAACCTGTTGTGCAATTGTATCAGGCGTGAGCATTGTATTTGAAGAGTGATTTCCCCTTTTCAAACTGTTTTTCATGCTGTGACCTCTTGTGTGGGTCCCGACTCCCAGGTTGGGAACCACTGGTATATTAAGTAAAGTTGAAAACCAACACTCACTTTTGTCCTTGAAATCGTCTGGGAAACTGTTGGGGGGAACAGTAAATTGGTGTTAACAATTATCATGTTTTGCATTAGGATCTTTAAAACCACTATCTGATGTATATGCAAACAGACAACCTACCCCAACTTGACCTCTTTAATCCGCTTGATGAAGGCGTCCCTCTTCTCTTTTGCCTTCTTGCTTAGATTTTCCCCTTTTAATCCATCAGAGAGAAAATATTCTAGGTCTAGATGCAAAAAAAAAAAAAAAACACACCAGGTAAAACATTCATAATCACCACATACTGATTGTGACGTTTTCTTTTTTGCAGCCAAATTGCCCACTACTGCTGGAGATCATATTCCCTTTCAAAAGCACAATACATGAGTTTGTAGCTTTGGCAGTGCATTGTTTAAAACCCATCAGCATGAATGAAATAGCAGCAGTTCTGTGGTGCTTAGTCGTACAGAGTCTGCGCTTCCCCTTTTTCTTTACGAAAGGGTCTCTTAAAAGCTAGACTTTGTGGCACGAGCCCTCACTGAAGAAGGAAAACAACCCGCGTGGGCAAACAAACATTATCTTATGAAGGTTTTACCTGAAATCAGCGTCGTGAACTCCTCGGGAGTCGCACGCATTGTTATGAGAGCTTGTTCGTGGCAGCAGTGGACCGTCCAACGAGGGGAACTTCACATGATACGGAAGCAGCAATGAGTTCACGGACACGGAAGTTAATCTGCTAATTATTTATAACTGACCACACAGTTCCGCTGCAAAAATAAACACTGAACACTGCCTTATTCAACATCCAAACTGGCGTGTATTACTTCATCAGATGGTGTGTGTGTGTGTGTGTGTGTGTGCATATATATATATATAGTTGTGTCTGCTACTGATGACGGGAGTTGATGCTTTAATGGAGCGACGAGTCTTTACAGACTAATAAAGTCAGCGGATAACGCCTGATCATATTTTTGATTGATTCCAGATCATATTTATCTGGCACTTAAGACTGTGACTGACTCACTGGACACATTTTGTGAGTGTCTTTTTTACAGTGATGCAAGCACTTTGGATTTATGAATATGTCAACATTGTAAATCTAAACAGGGATCATTAATAAGCTATGGCAATTATATAAAACTGTTCTGCAGGGTTCTCTGCAAGTTTTTCTTTCGCCGTTGAGCAACATAGATGTTTGAAGGAGCCTGTGCAACTTCTGCTGCATTGGTTTATTACTGCACATTTTAAATATTTGCATCATTGGCATCTCATTTGTGAGTCAGTTTGTAATCAGTTTCTATTGTACAATCAATGACAAATACAATTGTCCCATCCTGCCTGATGCAATCAATGCACCAGTGCAAGTCAAATAAAATAACTCACTAATTATATAAAGGGAAACCTGTGGTGCCTCATGTGTATTCAGTGAAGCAGCCGGTCGTCATATTGTTTATAAAGGTGTCAGTTATTCACTAGTCATCTTTTGACAGGAAGAATCACCCAATCCAGGTTTAAAGACGGAGCCTTTGAACTGTATAGCCTGGTGTTGTGGAGAAATGAGACAGAAATGTCAGTGCAGCTCTGGAGGGGCTGTATGAAAAGCTTTAGCTTTTACTTTAGCTGCAGGTGGTGGACGGAGTTTGTCAGTGCTGCCAGACACACAGACTCTTCCCCATGAGACACTTTATTTACTCTAGCTTCAGTCCAGCTTTGGAAAAGACTTAACATCCACACAACATCCATTTGTATTTGTCTATCAGCTGTCTCTCCTCAGAGAGGAAAAGTTGGTTTGATGATTTAAATCCAAAGATAGTTCATACAGAAAAACAGTGATGCTTCTTTCTACACACTTTTTCTTCATATCTTTGATTGAGTGTGAAAATGTTATGGATGTTAATTCAGAATGACCCTGAGAAAAGGAGCACCAGCCCTTTTAGTCTTAGTCTGATTGGCGATGTATGATTGCATTCCACAGCTAAGATCATATTCTGCATGAATATTATTGTTTCTGCACACACACTCTGACTTCCTGTTGGGAGTTATCTGAGTAACCGGTACATTCTTTATGAGCCACGAATCCTCTGAGGTCATTCAAAACCTGACCCCCTCCTGACCTGGCAGTAGTTCCTCCCAGCTTGGAGAGGAAAGGAGAGCCAGCTTGACCTTCGACCTGTGTGTGTGTGTGTGTGTGTGTGTGTGTGTGTGTGTGTGTGTGTGTGTGTGTGTGTGTGTGTGTGTGTGTGTGTGTAGGGAGGGATCTGCTGGCACAGTGTTGTTTCCTATTTCCCATAAAGCTTCATCTCCTCCTTGTGATTGGTTCCTCTCCTTTCACTCATTACGTGTTTATGATTTACTGGATGACCAAGCTTCTCAAAGTCACCAAACTCTTTCATGTAACCATACATGATAAAGAAATTAGATAATTAAATTCATGAATGTGATGATTAACTATGCAATAATTTGTAATGGTGAAATCAGTGGATGTGGAAAAAAAGCATGATGTATCCCACGTTTTATTTCGTGCTCATTAAAAGAGACTATAGAGTGTGCCCTTGGAATAAGGACTGCCCTTTTTTTAAACAATGAGCATGTATTTGTGGTTAATCTAGCCTGTAGACTCTGTAGACTGACATGTTGACACAGTGTGAACATACTATTTAAAATGAGCTCAGCAGCACCAAAACCAAATCTGACTTTCTCTCTGCCTCCTGGGCCTTTTAGAGTTTTCCCGACCTATTTTCAAGAGGTTCACAATTCGCCATCATTTAGTACCATATCTCAGTAGGAATATTAGTTCACCACCTCGCCTCACCTTTTTTTTTATCATTGCTGTGGGGCTCTAAGTATAACCGCACAATCCTGAGATGCGGAGGCTATAAATGAATCACGTTGCCTGCAGACTCTGGTCAGAGTAATTGATCAGCGTGATTGTTAATCTTGTGGTTCCTGGAACAATCTCTGGCTTTTCATCGACCATTGCCCCTAAAGATTTAATATCAGCATCCTATTAAAAAACAGCCACCACGGCTGTGACATTGTGGCTTCTCTGCGCTTCATCGAGCCGAGGCTCAACTGGTCGGTGTGAGGGATTCCTTTACCCGCATAGACGGAATCAATTTGGTCCATATTAACCTTCATTAAAACAAAAATACTATAAATACATTTTGCTATTTACCTGTCTGTTGTGCTACTGTGTTGCAAGTACAGAACAATATAAATTAACATTTGAAACAATTCAGGGCAAAAAAAAGTATTATTAAATTATTGAATTAACCGTAAATAATTTGAAATCATAAAAAGTTTTGAAAAAACATAATGGCGTATAAAACGCGATTCTAAATTTCAAAAGTATTGTATGCTGCGGATCAGGCTATAAACAAGCACCATCAGTGCTGTGAGTTTTATAGGCAATAAAATTTAATTAGAGAGCCAAGAAAAGTCACAGCTTTTGGCCTGGGACTCCTAGCAGGCAACTCTCACTGCAAATGTTCTTTTTCTGGGTTTCAACATGAGGGGGCAATGAATCTGCTTTTTTTCTGATCCGATAAATCACTGAGGTTTGTATACCAGAAGCATGGTCACGTTGAAAAAAAAAAGATTTCAACTAAATCAATGAAAATAAACAAAGATTAAAAAAAAAAAAAAAACTGGGCTGCAAATACCATTTTTAATTTGTTTTACTTGCATGTTAATTGTATCCCATAGTGCGCTGTGCTCACTGCATATATTTGGCTATTTGTTTGGGGAAGTTTGAGATTATAAAATCAACAGTTTATTCACAAGAACATATTAACGGAGACTATAATTCAGAAAATATCCCGTGGCTTTTAAATTAAACAGTTTATAATATCCTTATTTGAATACTGTGAGAAACTACATTCAGCATTATGAATTATGCATGAACATAATTAATTTCTCCTCTGGCCGATATTTTTAGATATTTATGTTTTATTTTAAAGGCCTACAATCAATGAGCTCTCCAAACTTTCTCACGGTGAAATAAGACAATAGCGCTGCTGTTTCCAATCAATGCAAAGTTTTATTTCAAGAAAAATATTCTGCTCAGTTATAGTCGAATCCATATAAAAATAAACTCTCCTCTCGCAGCCTAATGGTATAAACTACCCATAGGCTAAATAGCTGTGTTGCTTTTGCTTTAACTTACCTTATTTATGAGATCTATTATCGCTAAAACCGATTACAAAAACTGCACACAAGTGTCTGAATTCAAATAAAACATGTTAAAATATTTCAGTAGCTCAAGTTTTGCAGGTCGATTGTTGTGAATGTTTCTGAGAAAAGGTCAAACGTTTCGGATGATAAAGACAGGGGACTTTGTGCCGAATCTGACAAACTTGGTGAGAAAGAGGAGGAGGATGAGAAAACGTGGAAATCCTGCAAAGAAACGTCCAGGCCCGGGGAATGATCATTGTCCGGGCCTATTGTTGACACGCAGAGAGGAACAGTGGGTGCCGGGTTAGGAAAATGTTTCAGATTTTTCTCATTGCTGTTCAAAGGCGTAACCGCCGGGCTTTGGTTCTCCTCATTGTGGCCGTTCTGACACTGTTGTGAAGTTAAGGTATTTTGGTGGAAATAGCTCTCCCTCTCCAGGAGCGTCCCAGCTGCGCTGCTGTCCACCGCCTGCTCAAACTCGTCCTCCGGCCCGTCGTCCAGACACGTGTATTTCCCCTCACTGTCCCGGTTCTCCTTGCAGTGGGTCTGCCTCTTGTGCTTCATCCTCCTGTTCTGAAACCACACTTTCACCTGCTTCTCAGTTAAATCCAGCAGAGAAGCTATTTCCACTCGCCTCGGTCTGCACAGGTATTTGTTGAAATGAAACTCTTTCTCCAGCTCCAGAAGTTGGGTGTTGGTGTACGCGGTCCTCAACCTCCGGGATGCCCCTCCACCTCCAACAAGAACTTCTGGCACCTCTGGTGAACCTAAAGAAATAAACCAAAGATTATATTTGTAATCAGACACATTAAACACATGCAGTTGTGTGTGTATGTGTTGGTGTGTGTGTGCGTGTGGGGAGAAAAACAAGCTCCATGGGGTGAAACTTGTGGCAAGAAAGCACCGGGACTGGGAAGATTTATGGGCCCCAGGCAGAATATGATGGGTCTGCGTGGACAGGACAGGATGGAGGGTGAAGATTAATGAACATGCCAGCTGCTGGCCCGTGTAAGAATAATCTATCACTCTCCATTACTGTCAAACATTAACACTCTTACACTGCATCACAAGTCAATGCGTTACTTGATGAGATTAAGCATGCTTAAATCAAAATCTTATATTGGCTTAAAGGGACGCCCACGTTGCACAAGGCCCGGAATGCAGCTCCTTGTTGAGGGGAATCCTCAGACAACGAGGAGCCTTTTTGCATGGAGGTTGTTAATCATCATGTCTTGCCTTGGGGGGAGAAGTAGAGTGGCGAGGAGTCAGCCGTGGTCGCAGCAGCAGCAGCAGTAGTCTGATTTCTCTTGATGCTTTTCTTCTCCTTCATCCACGGGTACTCCGGGGGCAAGGATCCAGCTTGCAGCGGATGCTTTGAGCGGCTGTGGCGTGCGTGGATGCCCGGGCTCAGGCCGGGGATGGTCTGCTCAAAAGGAGGAGGAATCAGTGTCGACTGTGAAAGCGCCGAGCTCTTGATTGATGAACTTTGAAATGCATCACCGACAGGGTTGGCGAGAGATGTCAGGCACTCTGCGAGCGACGG
This sequence comes from Anarhichas minor, assembly GCF_050575085.1. Classification (NCBI taxonomy): domain Eukaryota; kingdom Metazoa; phylum Chordata; class Actinopteri; order Perciformes; family Anarhichadidae; genus Anarhichas; species Anarhichas minor. The sequence goes on along the minus strand of NW_027466487.1, from coordinate 2,484,024 downwards.
CTGGCTGTTGATAAAACCACTTTCTCTCCCAAATTCGTAATTCATCTCCTCCTGCTTGTCTTGAAAACTCGCTGATTTTAAGATTAATTCACTTCAATAAGCAGTTTATTGTCATAAACTACTAAACTCGATATGGTCGTATGGAGACCTCAGCGCCATAAACTATTGCTTTCTTGAGGACATGGTTGGAATTAGACCCTGCTGCTTGTCACATGATTGCATCTGCCCAATGACAATTTGGGTGTTTTATCAAAAGAAGCCACTGTCCCCTGTGATTGATCGAGAAAGTCGGAGGGGTAACGCCTCATTCCGGGGGTAGGGGTTGCTTTATTTACACATTTTTGGGGGTCAGTTTGTTCGACAACCTCCCCCCCCCCCCGCGCCTTCTTTGCGCGTCCACGCAGTCAGTCGTACAAATGCGCGCGTATGAGTTGTGGTACGCGCACGTAGGTGTCTGTGAGCTTGTACATTTATTTGTAGCGTGGCACTGCACAAATCATTTCAGCAGTCACATTTGTGTCTCATAATGCGGCGACGCCCACAGTCGTTATCAGCGCCAAGGCGTTAATCTTGAGACTTTTTTTGAAGGTTTTTCTTAGAGAAGAAAAGCTGCACCAGACATCCAACATGTCGAACCCTCCCCCAACGCACACCACAGGAGAGAGAGACAGAGAGACAGAGAGAGAGAACGATTACCTTTTTTCAATGTGATTTTGAGTTCGTCAGATGTTGGGGTAAATTGATCTCTATCCCAGACTCCCAATGCATTATGTTGTACTTTCTCATCGAAGTCTTTTTAGGAAAAACCCTGAAAAAGAATTGTGTCAATGTAAGAGGGCATGTTGGGTTATTTAACAGACATTTGTCACCATTTTACAGTTTACAGCTCCCTGTCCCACATCCCATTTCATTTATTTTATTTCACCTAGGGATGATATTGACCTAAGCCATCATCCTTACCCCTCAGCATCATTGGTTATAACATAGCGGAATGTAGAAATGATTTGCCACTGCTGTGAGGCAGAGGAAAGGTGGGGATGTGATGGCTGTTTATTGCTCAAGCTCTAAACAAAGAGCCCTGGTAGCCTGTGTGTGATCAATCTTTCTCGCCAAAAGGTCTGACAGCTCCTTGCCCTAAGAACACATTTAAACCATCTAACACTCCCTTAGATCATATATGGCCAGGAAGAGGACAGCCACTCTCTATGTAGGCTGTAGGAGAAGTTTTCAATTTAGAAATGTGGGGATTTCTTGAGAAGTACGGATGAGACGCACGGCCATTACGCACAAAAGCTTTTTGCCCACTCGCTTAGTAATAAATCAGAAATCCATCTAGAGACGAAACTCTGTCGCTTTTCGTTTTCAGAAAGGACTATACTGGCACAAAAAAACACAGAGGAGTGGAAAGGACTTGGTTAGTGGTAGAGAAACGAACGGAGAAGCTTTTACATGGGATCGATTGTTTGCTGAGGTGAGTGGGTGTTGCCATTCAGCAGAAATCCCATTCAGTCTCATACCTTTCTCCGTGTCAGATGTGAACACGTCTTTCTTTGGCCTGTTCGGTTTCAAGAATAATTCAGTTTGACCACGTTTGCTTGAAATGTTTGATTTCTACTTCATATAACTGTGTATTTTGACTTATTTTTACATGTAAGCATAGTAAAGATTTTGCGAACGACTAATATCCTTATATTCCCGAAGAAATTAGGCTAGAAAACGAAAGATAACAGACAAATGACTGACTTAGAAATCAATTAAATTACCTTTAAATTAATCCGAATTCAATGTGTGTTGTTCATTGTTATAATGTATTGCGACAAATGATATACATCTAAATATAATATCTAAGATAACCACATTCATTTACTATTTATTTTTATTTGATGTGCATCTAACGTTTGTTTTGTATAGACTGTATAAAGCTGGCCATATTTAAACCGACACAGGTGTAGAAACAGAACAAAGAGCCCTCTGAAAGATGAATCAACCTCTACAATATTCAACAGAACCTGTGTTCTCAGACTTGAAAACATTGAACATTTTGTATCGCACCTACATTTTGATTTAATTCTGCTGCTTTTGTTCGGGGCTGTGCAGACACAACGCTACGCTTTGCTGCTTGTTTTGAGCGGATGGAGTCAGAAAACAGTGTCTGGAGCTGTGAGGAGGAGCGGCGCGTTTCCCGTCTGTTCTGAGACAACGGGAGACATCTGGGAAGCAAGCAGGCCGATCCTGAGACCACTGTTCTTTGTATTTTAAGAAAAAATATTTCAATTACAATTTACAGCTTATACTGTGTTGTACACTTATTTCCATTTATTGGGAGTGTGATGCTAATGTATACCCAGACTAAACATATATAGTTGCATAATTACCAAACGTGCATCTGTTTTGTTTTTCAGTGTGAAATGTGGTAAATGTATTCAAATGTAATTGCTTATTATACATTTATTACACATCCTGCATAAGCAAGGTTTTGTCTTTTTTTACTTTTTATATTTTGTTGAAATGATTCCAATCGTCTTAAAAAGTGTGAATTGCAACAAAAAAAATATAGGAGTAAGCTTCACGGTCCTGTGTGTGTGTGTGTGTGTGTGTGTGTGTGTGTGTGTGTGTGTGTGTGTGTCCTGGAAACAAAGCAGTGTTCACGAAAGGATTTCCAAATTACATTTTTATTTATAGAGCCCCCTGGATTCATGAGAAGATTTGACAGATACTTGAGGCTCGTGGAAGGGCCGCAAATCAAATTGTTTTGCACTTCGACATGTGGAGAAAATGTCGTGATAAAACGCAGATATGGTCATTCTGGGCCCTTTGTTTGCCTCCCAGGAAATCAAAAGAAGACAAAATTATCAAAAAATGTGGGATTATAAAAAAGGAATGAAATATATAAAACACCATTTTAAGAGACCATTGATTCAAGTCTCCTTGCGCAGTTGCCCTGTGAAGGTAAAAATGGATAAGAACACGTTTTACGGAAGAAATAGTATACTTCAAATTCATGTGGCGTTGACAACAATAATAACAAGGCAGGAAAATGAATTATATGAAGTATAGCTGATAAAGCAGCTCTTTAGAAAGCAAAGTCCAGGCTTAAAATGTCTGTTTCACTTGAGAACTGCATTGATCTGAAGTGTTCTCAGCATGGCTCGATACAGAGGTCAGTCATTTTCAAGAAATTATTTGCAAACATGTTAAGGCCTATGTAATGACGCACACACACACACACACACACACACACACACACACACACACACACATCACAAAAGCAACACTTGCATCCAGAACAACAGGCTGATAAGTGAAACAGACTCACATGTGCTCATGACTTTACTCCCCTGAACTTCTCCTCCAGAGTTCACTTGTGGCCTCCTCTGTCACCAGCGGTGTCATGAGGTTTGATGTATAGGGGTCGTGAGAGGTCACCGCAAACAGCAGCCAAGCAACTTTCTGTTTTCCTGCAGCATCGCTCCTCAAATGTCCGTTTGCACGGGTGATATCCATCCAAACAGTCATGGGGGATCAGACAGGAATGCCTAGTGACTGAAAACACTTTACAGAAGGTTTATACACATAGTATATAGTGTAAGGTCACTATTGTATCATGCTTATCTTTACAGTGTTCCCAAAAAGGAATAAGAGACTTAATGAGCTGCATGTGGGTGACCTTTTGGGGTGAGGGAGGGGGGAAAGGGTGAGGTTTGGGAGTGCAGAGGGAAACTGGAAAGAGAGCGGAGGTTTAGGGTATAGGCTATCTCTCACTTTTAGGACCTCAAGTTCATCGGTTCCAGTGAGGTCCAGTCCGCCTCCTGGACAAAAGGGAAGTGATTACATTATGCTCACACCAAATTATTATTTATTGATTCCATAGGCATAAAATTATATATTTTGCCTTTTTAAAATGAAATATCAATTGAATCTCTGATGTGTGAGTATTTATTGGAACATTTCATAGCCCCAGATAATACTACAGATAAACTATTTTAATACAATTTAAAAAGTAATCTTCAAAGATCAATTCATGCCATAGATGACCATAAAATGAAACTGCAGGGTTACGAAAGCAACACACCTGGTGCAGGTCTATAATACATTGGGAGTGGTTTCTTGGTGTGCCGTCAACGCATCATCCAGTTTGAGAGTTGATCTTCAGACGAGCTGCTGCCTCCACCTGCTGGCGGTCAGAGCACAGCAGCACTGAGCTCTGACACCGACATCAGAACACTGTTGACTGTCCTTTTTCTTAACTGTGCCATTTTACAATTGTTCACCAAATAAAGTGATGTATACTGTGTGATTTGTTTGAAACACATCTCAGTGTGTGAAACGTGTTGTTGTGTTTGTGGGTGTCTGTTGTTCTGAGAGCTCTGCTGCTGCAACAAAACAACAAATGGATGTTTCTGCAGCGAGACAGACAAATTGTTAGTAGACGGTTGTAAAGTAATTAAACGTTTTAAGACAGACCCATCTGCAGTCCTGACATAACAACAGCGGCTGGACATGTATCTGTGTGTGTGTGTGTGTGTGTGTGTGTGTGTGTGTGTGTGTGTGTGTGTGTGTGTGTGTGTGTGTGTGTGTGTGAGTGTGTGTGTGTGTGCGTGTTCTATCTCACAACAATATCACATGTTTGCCCGAGCCTCATTAGAAATGCTGCTTTACTGCTGTCACGGAGCCCCTACATGCTTTGCCATTTTCGCACCTTGTAAACAGTTGAGGCTGTGATCGTGGTTTACTGCAGGAGGGCATCTAGTTTGTAGGGCGTCCAGAGGCCGGAAATGTAATGAAAAGTACTGCACATGCGATTAAGACCTTTAAAATGCAAAATAATCTATAAATACTGAACTGTGTTTCGTTGTTTTTTTTAAATTTGACCTCACTCTTGTGACTTTCTATTTTAAATGGTTGCATCGCTGTGTGTGGTTACGTTTGTTTCGTGATACAGTTCTCTCTAAATAGCTCTTTCAAAATCAAAAGTTTTTGGCCATGTTACAATCAAATGAAGACTAATCTCATTTCCATAATACTAATATTAAACCATATGAATATTGTTCTTAAAACGTAACTTCACCCCAGTGAGGTTGAAAAAAACCTTTCTGAGGGAGAATATCTGGACAGGCCTCAGGATTATTTTCCTGTGATTTATTGGGGTTGTTGGCGCCATTGAGTTCAATGGTTACAAGCCAGAAGACGTACAAAAAGTGTACTATTTCAATCTTTTATATCCTGAAATAAAAACAGGTTTTAGTTCAATTCATTTTCAGTCACAAAAGTGAAGATTATAATATTTTTTAGAAGATTGTAAATGTTTTAAGCGAACAGAGCTGTGCATTGTTCGCTTAAATTAAGTAATTTTATTAAACTATGGTGTATATTTTGCTAAAATATCTCATAAATCCGCAATGTGTTTTAATATTATAAGCAAACTAATTACAAATGAATAAGTCATAATTGTCTCATGAACTATACAAACTACTCTTTATTTTTGGGTGAAACAGGAACGACGAGGTATTTGAAGTGCACAAATGAACCTAATGGTTAAAAAAACAACTACATTGCAAAATAATAACTTAAACAATGCAAATAGGTAGCTGAAAGACATTCAAGTTGTCAAGGGTCATTTCATGCAAATAACAAATGGCCTATTAGTTAACTAACTATTTCTGTGCGCCAAAACATCTAAACTCTGACGAGAGACTTTGTCCTCTTACAAACATGAAACACTGATACCATATAGGGAAAAAACATCCAGCATTGTTTTTAACGACACAAACTTTACAACATGTGTAACAGGTCAGGAATATTAAAGACGGACCCCTGTCTCTCTCTCTCTCTCTCTCTCTCTCTTTCTCTCTCTCTCTCTCTCTCTCCCGCCCCTCCTCCCCCCTCGTATCCCCCATCGGTCCAAAACCAGTTAACTCTGTCTCCGATGGTCTTTGTTGTCTTTCTTCATCTTCATCCTGCGGTTCTGAAACCAGATTTTCACCTGTCTCTCGGTCAAACTCAGGACTCTCGCGACTTCGTATCTACGATCCCGGGGGAGATACATGTTAAACAGAAACTCCTTTTCCAGTTCGAGGATTTGATGCTTTGTATATGGACAACGCTTTTTTCTGGTGGACTTTGCATGAAGCCAGTTGGACGATGGGTTATCTGGAAACAGGGGGGTCAAAACCATGAGACAAGAGAGTTAATGCCCTAAAAATAGGACTCAAAAACAGCACTGGTCTATTGGCTTTCCAGTGTGAGAAGGACATGCATCTCCTGTCAATATTATATACCCATATAGGAATTATTTTTGGTTTATCTACACTACGCACTGATCAATTTGAGGAGTGGAGATAGCCAAAATGCCTCACCTTTGAAATGTCAACAAGTCCTTTAAAATAATTGTACAAATTTACCTTAAAGTGTTAATCACCTTGAGGAATATCTCTTCTTTATGCCGAAAATCATGCATGTCACTATGCCGTTAGACTATTGAATTTCGTTGAGCATAAACTACACATTTTTACACTAAACCAAGCCTGTGACACCCAAAACAATCCCTCCATATCCTCAAGCCATTCATGTAATTTGCATTAATGCAAATAACTCCACAATAGTGGCTGGAATAAAATGAAAACATTTTTCTTACTTGCATCTATCGCCGTCTTGTCCTTGGCTGATGGTTTCTCTTCAGTGGCTTTTGGCGCGGATGTGGTTTCGCAGGGAATCTCCGCAAGGGACGCTCCATTTTCAATGTCAGACAAAAGAGGCGTGTGCGTCTCCAAAGTTGTACATTCAGCACTCCCAATAAGAGGTTCGGGTTTTATCTCATAATGCATGGCTGTCGATGGTAATCCCGTCAAACACAGCGACGCAGACACCGGATCCAACGCCCAGGAGCGCGTAAACATGCCATCGCTGTCCCCGCTCGTGTAATGGTGATGTATATAGGTCGGAGTGGCGGTGTTTGGAGGGTGGGCCGAGATGGGACTCCAAGATCCACCAAAAATAGAAGATTTCGCCTGCAAAGGGAAAGATTCCTGTCCACCATATTCGGTGAGCATTGTCTGCTCCACCCCTGCAGCTGACGAGTACCTCGATGCCATATCTTCCTGCTCGGAAAGAAGAGGCGATTCAACGTAATAACTCGTTCCCAACATCGACATTGCAAAAATGCAAAAGCGAAAAATAAATGCATATAATGCGTTATTGTCTTGCAATGTTTAGAAAAAGCAGATTCATTGCATAAAATGTACCGCTTCCATGCACCAGCTAGGGGCTCAATGCGTCCAGTAAGTTGGACCTTGCCCAAGACTGGATAGGGCGCTCCAAACACGTGACCGTGGGACAGAACAATAAATAATAAATCAGCCTGCTGCTCAACTAAATGGCCACCATTTTCCCCACCGCATTTTAATAGGAAAGCCCGCGCCTTTATTGGGAAATATTTTGTTTTATAAGCAATAAACGTTATGACTTTTGTCAATAGATCTTATGTTTGTGTAATCGAACATAGTTGTGATACAAAGGAGGAGGGGGGGGGGGGGGGGGGGGCGACTTTAAAACCTAAATTTGTGAAATCACCAAAAGAAAGTGTGCTTGATGAGATTATTTATTCTCAAAAAATGATATATATTTATATATGTATATATTTGTATACATATATTAATTTAATGGTTACATTAATAATCTTCCTATTTTGGGAAGTGACTGGTATAAAACATTTTCAAGACTTTTAGAAATGAAATAAAACAAGCAGAAATGTGTTTAAAGCATTATAGGAGTTTAAAATATCAAAACAGCTTCCAAGATGCGCTTCGCTGTGTCTACAGGTTTGTGGTCTACTTTGAAAGCAATCTAAAACGGAAAGTGGGGCGAGGTTATTTGGGTGCTATATAACGGTCCTTTTATCACGGGCAATTGGGTTGTTTTTCTTAAGGTTACAATCTGGCTGTCTAAGCTAAATATCACCAATAAAGCTCAGCCTTTGTGTCCTTTCTCTGGCGCAAGCAGACGCATCCGGCATTTCCTACGGCGAGGCTGCTGGCAGACTGCAATGATCATAACCGAGGCCTTGTCTGTCCTCTACTCCTCTCCTGGACATATACAAGCCTTAATCCTCCCATTTTCCAGCCTGCGTCTTTACTTCCGGCTGTTTAGATCTCATAGAGACGCTTAACATACTTTGCAGATGTGGTCTTAAAATGATAGAAATTATGAAAACATTGTATCTCTAAGATTAAATCAGAATAATTCAGATCAAAATGTAGTTCCATAATAAAACCCACAAGACAAAAATCATATTAAGAGCTCATTTTACGCACAACAATAAAACACTTTATTGCACTTTTTGGAATAATACTGTTTATGGGTTCGAAGCAGTCTGGGCCAAATTATTAATAAAATCGACCAGTAATTAATAGTGATTCAGTTTCCATGATGCGACGAGTTTTACTGAGGTAATCAAGGCAGTTTCGTGTTGTGGGAGAAATATAATAGCCCAACAACATGAGACTACCTAAACCACTCACCAGCCCGCTCTCCTCTTCAGGAATGTCTGTGTTTTTTGTGTTTTCAAGGTGTGGAAAGGATGTAATTTCTGGTATAACAGGGTTAACCTGAAAATATTTTAGTAATCTGTAAAAGCGCAAAAGACAATGCTCAGGCAGATTGTGTTCATGGCCTGATGAGTGCGGAAATTCTCAAATGTTTGGACTGATTTAGTCCAGGTAGCCCAGTCGCTATACCGTTACTTTAAAATTAAGCAATTTATAATTTAAGAAACATATATAATAATAATAATTACTGTTTGACTTATTTTTTGCAGCAAGGACCCACTTGTTTATAATTAAAAATGATTTTGAAATAACAGTAATTATGAAAATAAAACACTGTTCCATCACTCGTTGTGAGGTTTACATTTAAGTCTGATGTCAAGGACAAAACACAACGAAGTGTGCACAGCCGCCAGCTATATATTACAGGCCTAAACTATGAAGAACATCACCCTCTACTACTGTAATAATATGTACAGTGCACAGAGCGGTCCAAAACACAACGGCATTAGCACCGTGCACTACCTGTGCCAGCTTTAAGATTTAAACGCAGCTCCGTCTGTCCATCTGAATGAAATAAGAAGTCTGCAGTTGCAGGGATGGTTTTATTATTTTGACCAGAAAAAAATGTGCAAATATTCCTCAGACCTCTTGGGCTCCTTAGCTGTCACATTATGATCTACATGTAACTGTAACACAAGTATCCCAAGGGTTAGTCCTGCATGCAAAGTCCACTCAGGGTGACTATACAATATGTACAAGCCTGAAGCTCTGAAACATTGTGGTCACATTATGAACATCTTAAACACAACGGATCAACGTTACAAATGTAGCTGTTTATAAATACATATTCACGACTAAATAAAACGTGAAAATATGAAAGAACAACAATCAATAAGTTAGCAGTAGGGTCCTATTTTCCATGGACATTCTCACAGTTGGGTGGGGGGGGGGGGGGGCTCTGCACAGGCGCCCTTGCCATGGATGGAGGAGGGCGCCAAAGACGCAGACAGTCTTATGAGAAACTGAAGTTGCCGGAGAGCTCTCGGATCCTATTCTCTCGGCTCATTTTTTTCAGTTTCATCCTCCTGTTTTGGAACCAGATTTTGACTTGCCTGTCACTGAGGTGCACACCGCGACTGATCTCCAGACGACGCTCTCTAGTCAAGTACATGTTGAAGAGAAACTCCTTCTCCAGCTCCAGAGTCTGGTGCTTGGTGTAGGGGCAGCGCTTCTTTCGGCCACTCTTAGCTGTGAGCCAGTTGGCCGTAGTTTCCATTTTTCCATCTCCTACAATAAAAATGAAAGAATTTATTAGGCAACAGGTGTGACAAAAAAAAAACGCACACGTCGTACCTGAAGGGAAGACTCATCTGTATTAGAAAAAAATGGACTAATACCATTCAAAATCCAAAATTTAGAAAACCAGACATGCTTAAATTAATAAAACTGTGTTTTACTGTAAACTACTGAAGATATGATTTGATATATAAATTACTCTGTTTGAAGTGACACCTACTACGCAATCATATAGATTTAAAAACCCGTATAAAGATTGATTACTGTGTTCTATTTGATTTACGCACAGCACAATGTCTATGTGGATATTCCACAGCTGAAATTCAGATTTTACCAGAAACTATTTGCCCCGTTAATTAAGCAGCGTGTAGCCAACTGCACCATTAGCAAGACATAAAACGCCTGCACAGTCTACTGAAATAATAGCAAGGTCTGTGCCTGTGAAGATGGGACAATTGACATTAGAATCCTGCAAAGGACAAATGAAGAGCACTTGCATTAAATGAAATATTAATAAAACCCTAAAAACAAGAATAATTAAAGTGCTTTTTGATCATCAACACGTAATAGTTGCTTGTTAAAATGAATCCACATGGACAGTTTGAATAGCATTCTAATAAAGGACGGCTAGCAACATATTTGTTATCTAAACACAGCTGACAAAGCACAGTAGCTCTGCTCCTCGGCTCTGATTGGTTAAGTCACGTTCAATTTCGCCTCATGCCCGATAAACCATCAGATAGCCGTTAAATGTACACCTGTGAGTGGCTGGCTGTTGAACTAAATCTTAAAACACGAATAGACAAACAGCACGTATGCCGTACGCCCTCGCGTTCATTTGTGGTTAGAAATCATTGGTTGAAATAGAACAATAGAAGCCCAAGAATTATATTCGCATGCCCTTTTATGCCGTCGGCTATTTTTCTACATTTTCTACAATGCATGTTAAATCCTCACCTTTGACTGGCTTCTCTGGACACTCCACACTGCATGTCTCAGCGGGCTCAGGGGAGGATGAACTCTCCGAGGAGAGGCGGCTGTCCTCCTCTCTGGCCGGTGCGCAGGGCGCTGGGACAGGCGCCTCCTCGTGGCTCTCCCTCCGTTCCGGCTCAGCAGAGGCAGTCTGGGAGGGATGGCTGTCCAAGCGGGCAGGTCGTTGCAGAGTAAAGTGATTCACGTTTGGCTGGACATCATGGTAAAGCCTGGAGGACGCGTATGTCTGAGAAAGGCGGAAGTAGCCGGGGACTGGCAAAGTGCTGCCGGCAACCGGGCATGATGCAGTCGGGTAAGAAATGTCATCCACCGTGGCTCCTTTTGGACATTTGTCAGACTCATACAGGCAATAAGCGCTCTCCTCTTTTATATTCGGTGAGAATGAACACTGAGCCATATGCTGGCCGCTGGGCTGATCCACCCGGCAGGATCTCGAAGTTTCCAGCCACGTTTCCATCCCTTGAACATATGGAACAGAAGACGGGATCACGCTCTGGGTGCTTGGCTCGTTGCGCTTACCGATCCCCGGGAAACAGGAGCCACCGGAGAGTCCATATGTATATTCCGACGCCGGTGGCAAATACACCCCGTTACTTTGGTAATATGAACCGCTGTCGGTTCTCACGTTTATTAGAGAGTCCACGAAAAACGAATTCCCAGCTTGGTTGTTGGGGCATGTCATCGTTGTGGTATAATTTGACGGAGGATGAAGATAGCCCTTTCTGGCTGACATTTCTTGTGCAAAACATTGCTGAATAATTACTGATACTCACGCTTCTCACTGTAGCCTGCAGCCAATTAAAACACCAGGCGGCTTCAGACTCCTCCCAGTCCGACCAGGCTGCTCCGCTGCGTCGTATATTTTGTTTTAGGCTAAGTGGAGAGAAAACTGTGGAGGGGAAGTGGTGCATCAGAGGGTTTTAGGTAACATCTTTAAATCTCTTTTGAATCTCACATTTTGAGCCTCGTTCCCCACCTATAAGCCCAGAGCTGCCTGTGTGAACAACCCTTATATGACAACTCGGCTGTTGAACGCTGTCCCTAACAATCATGTACAAAATGCATAGCTTTATGGCCAGTTTTACAGCACTGTAAAAATGAAGGGTTCTAGAGGTGCCTCTGAGAAGCACAGGGTGCATCAAAGATCCAGAAGGTCCTGTGTGACTCTTTGGTCGTGGGACTCTTAACCCTTCTGGTGCTGCACTGATGACTATTATTGGACTGTGTCTAAAATTCCTTATGGACTGTCCAAAAGTAGTGCAGACAGTGTTTCATCTCGACACCTTGCCAGTCGAACCAGTGCAAAGACACTTCCTTTAGAGCCCTCGAGCTTATGTGATTGTGGTGTGAATGTTTTGGGTGCAAATGCCATGATTGCGCCCAGACACCTTTTACTGCAAAGGCTCTGTTGAGCATTTATAAAAGGTGACACGCAGGAACGCTGAAGTAAGCGCCACAGCGGAACAATGCCCTGTAGCTACCTTTTTCTTAACGATCACTTAATATTGGCAGGACTGAAAGAAATGTAGTTTGTTACAATAGAGATGACATAAGAGCTCGTTTATCGTGCTATTAGGCGATCTCCTAAAGCACCATTTGGACGTTTCTCCACTTATCATAGGAAGAAACACGCAGACTTATTCCTAGGCCTTCACAAAATCCCCATATTTGTATTTTAAGTTTATTTCAAATCAACTCTTAATACCACAGCCATGCATAAAACGCCCAATATGCCCTTAAAAGGTTTTTTTTAATTCATTCGTTTTTTTAATGCATGACAGATCTTTATCGTCTCTCTCTCTAGTTGTCGTCCTTTATGAAATGTTTGAAACAAACAGGCCAGAGTTGGAGATAATGTGAAAAATAAAAACAACCAATAAAAAAACAACCAGAAAGCAAAACAAAAAAATCAAGACAGCTTAAGACAGTAGGCTACTATAATTGAGGTCTAATGTTATAATATTTACATTTAGTTTTCATTTCAAATAAGCAGGACCAATAATCAAACATGGATCATTTTGTAATAGGCTGTGGTTGAGAAGTTGCCGTGCAAGTGAATAAAAATGTGAATTAAGTGGATATTTGTTGACAGCGAGTGAACACAAATCGCTAGCCTGGACTGCTGCAATATTTAAAATACAATAAAAATTCAGTCAATACATCAACACCGTCGTGGAAAAGACCTTCAATAGGATTCGGAGTTTACAACGCCTATACAGATTTAGATCAGCCTAAAGATGTCTCCAAAAGTGGGTGAAATAGCTACACCATCGGCTACCACCATTTTCCTATAAGTCTGGAGCCATACAGTCTAGAAATCTTCAGTTTATGTACAGCCATTTCATATGGCGTCAAACCTGCAGCATGTCTGGCTGCAATGAATGATAATAATCATTAACCCTTCTGGATTATTTCCTGTGATGTTTCAGTGTGCGCTGTGGGTGAGATTATATTGTTACTCCCATAAAACCTTTTTTTTTTAATTAATTAAATTAAAAGTAACAAAAAATGTTAGACATTTAATAAAAATCCCATACTGACTGTTTTATGTCAAAATGTCTCTCTGTTGGTGTCTGTCTATGCGCGCACGCACAACTACACACACAAATTAACTTTTCGAAAGATATACGAATGAGGAAACGTTGCACACACACACACACACACACACACACACACACACACACACACACACACACACATGGGACACACACGTTTTAACAAGCTGGATCTTAATAGTGAACAAAAGGTCTGGGACAATATTTTGTATAACAACTAAACAACACAAATCCAATGTAAGGTTTATCAAATTAAGTACGTTTTTAAACTGTTTCGGGATTGTAAAAGTTATTGAGCAACAATGTTTGGAATATAGGCCCTAGTAATCTTATTTTTCAGTGCACATTAGTCACTCCAGGCCTATAACATCTGGAAAACTGCAACCTGCATTAAATTTGATGCTCAAAGAGATAAACATGCTCAATTTACTTCCGGTGATTTTGCTGTCATGACATCATAACATCTGCGCCTATAATGATAAAACGGCGTCTAGAGTTTTCAGATGTAGATGGGACAACATAGAAAAATAAAACCCACTTCTTTGAAAACCCCGTGTTGACATTTCTGTGCCTACCTTAACAATGAAATCCTGCGGTGGTGACATATTTCAAAGCAACCGAGTAGCGAGTCAAACTTCTTTCATATCTCAATTCACGGCAATGACATTGATCTGAGGTGCGCCACCCAGTGGACGAAGACGGCACAGCACACAATGCAACACAACACGAACGCAGAACAATACTACTGCGGGACGATGCGGAAACAAATGACGCCGGAAAGGTCCGTGAACACAAGCTTCCAATGGTCCCGGCCGTTGTTTTCAGCCCCTTAGTCACAGTTAATAACCTTGGTCTCAGACGCTTTATTGCACTACACTCCAAATGCTCCAGACGAATCCGCGTTTTATGGCCAAGTTACTGGAGCAACTGGGAGGATGTGCAGCAATCAAAGCGGAATTCCTGGGAGCCTCACAGGATGCACAGTATAAGGAAGGCATCAGGGCCCTTATTAGCTTATGGTAGGCCATTCAAGTTGTTTTCAGGGGCCTGGTGGTGGACACAAAGCCACCTAAAGCCAATTTTTACCCATCTCTTTATGTGCGCGGGCTTCATTTGACCTTCCCAGGCAGGTTAACATAAATCTTCATGGTCTAAATTCATAGCTTGTAGGATATTTGGATTAAAGTGCTCCAGATGATATATGAATGACCATACAGATAGGGATGCTTGTAACAGTGATTTGCCCTATAGTGTCACTTCCTTATGGGTTAGCTGACTGTCAGTGGACGCAATTAATAAAGTATTTCAGTAACTACTTTGATGAGCGTATAATCACACAAATACATTCATATTCTTTGGAATAACGCGGCCTGTTACACCTTTGCATTCAAACAAGTGTCAAGATTGTGTGCGTAAGCCTAACAGGCATGTTAGGTCAGAAAGCAGCCTTTCCTCATCGCCCCAGAAATGAATGAACCCTTTGTAATGGATATCAAACAATAACTGCAGCGGATCCCATTTCCAGCCAGGGAATAAAAAGCACCAGACCCACATATCATGCATCTGATACGGTGCACGTGCTGGCATCTAAAATAAAATATAGGATTATGTTTCATTTGGGGGGTTTGCTCTTTTATCAGCGGTTTGCCTTTTGGATGAAGTTCGGGAATAATCCAACTTTACGGCCAGAGCTCAACAAAGCGCCTGCATTGAACGGTCAAGCGCAGATCTTAAATATCACTGATCCGCACACTTGAAATGCATGAGATGGATGAATTGGTATATCAAATTATAATTTAACTCACTCTTTAACCATGCAACATTGAGGGGGGCAGTTGATTTTCAGGTGAGATCTGTTCGTGATTCAAAAACACACAAAATAGGTTTATAGTCACCGGAGTTGTATTTGTACAATAAAGTTAAAATATTACAAGAAAGAAAAAAAAATACACAAACAGTAGTTTGGTGTCAAGATAGCTGGCCATACAAGTTGCGCGTGAATACAGGGGAAACAATTTAGATTCTATAGAATTTAATAAAATAAAAAATAGTTTGGTTTGTTGTTTTTTAAATTGCAGTACAGTAATCTCCGTGTATTATTAAATAATACAGAAGGAATTCCGGCACATCTGCCTTTCCGAGTAAGTACACCATACACGCAACCACATAACTTTAAACCTGGGAAGGCTGTTGGTTGGTCAGGCAAGCAGAATAACAACCATATTTATCATTATTATTAATAATAATAATAATGTCAACGGTGTTTAGTGACAAAATAGTGTATAAATAGTATAGAATTCTATATGAAGTCTGCACATTAAAAAATTCGCCATCCTGTATAGTATGTAGAAGTGTCTTGGTGACTGGCTGAATGGCTGCATGTCAGTGACAGTCTTTGTTCAGTGTTTATAGCAGGGGGTTCGTGGTGTAGTACTGTAAACGGTCTCTGTTCAGTTTCTTTTCCTTCATCCTCCTGTTCTGAAACCAGATTTTGACCTGGCGGTCTGTCAGATTGAGCATCCGTGAGAGCTGCATACGCTTCTCTTTGTTGATGTAAACGCTGAAAAAGAATTCCCTCTCCAGTTCTCTGATCTGATACTTTGAATATGGACATCTTTTTTTGCGCGTCCTCTGGCCACCTGGGAGATAAATAAATAAAACGGCAAAGGTCACCACATGAGATATAGACACATTACAACAACATGTAATCTTGTATCCATTTGCTGCTCTGGTGGTGGTCTACAAGAGCTTTGGAGTTCAAGTGTTTCCCTCCTCTCAGGCCTACATGACCGAGATTTGTAAACAAAGACTGGACATGTCGGACATAAAGGGACTGCATGTCGGAAGTTGTGAAAACTGAAATCTGTAAAAGCACACCGGCTGGCTTTTAAGAGTGAGCGCGTGGGCCTAAACCAAACAGTCATGAGTATCGTGTATCTGGTCTGCTTGTATTGTGCGCTTTTGATTTCACTGTGCGTAAAGAGCTGTTGTTGTTTTAGTGTTAGTGAGGGCGCATTCCAACAAAAGCAGTTGTTAAATGAAATCCTCACAAATCCTTTGAATTTGTAAATATTTATCTTTGAATAGGGAGCAGGGTTTAAGACTTAATCTGCACCAAAGTCGCATTAAAATGCCCCAGGAGCCACTTTAGTCGACCCAGAATAAACCATATTATAAACCCAAAATATATACGTCAAATAACGTTAAAAAAATATTATACTCACATGGACAGAAATATTGGAGGTATAAGATATCCCAAATGGTCTTATTTCAATAGTATTTTATAAATATTATTTGCCATATAAATGAAGTTTACAGGCCAAACATACACGGATATTTAAACGCACTTGTGCAGAAAAAAAAGTGGAGATCTTGTTTGAAATCTTGGAAGACAAGCTTAACGCCAAAGTCTTCACGGCCAATTTCAATCCCAAGCACGTGATCTTGTCGTTTATAACATACTTTTGTTATAGGGTAAATCTGCAGCCCCTCCATAAACCTTACGTGCTTATAAAACAGCATATAAAAGGCTTTAAGAGCAACGCGTTACATTTTCCTCCTTCTCGTATTCAGCAGGGCTATACTCACTGCTGCCCTTGCTCTGTTTCTCCTCGCTGTGGCTGGAGGACGACTTGGGGCTGCAGCTCTCCGCCATGTCCGAGCACGGATGAGCCGGAGCGGGACTTGTTTTTGCGGCGTGTCTGTCCGAGTCTGCTGCTTGTGCTGTCGGTGTTGTGCTGCCCTCCGCGCTCCCGTAGGCAGTGTCGAAGAACTGGTCAAACGCCTGTGGCAGGACGCCGTTCCTGCCAACGCTGCCATAGAATCCGGGAGTCGGGTTGGAGGAGCTGGAGTGACTGCCGCTGGAGCTGCCTTTCACCAGGATCTCTCCCCCCCTCGAGGTCTGGCTCGTCCAGCCGTCCCTATGCACGATGTCCTCAGGGTAGCAGTGTGACAGGCTCCCCCTGCTGTGGTGCCATTTACTGGACGTATCAATCCCATAGTCTCTGAAAGCCACCTCTCTCACGGACGGGACCTGTGGCAAGGCTGAGGACTGGTAGGGGTATGTCATGGGGCAAGATGACTGGCTCTGGGTTAAATAATGTGGGAGACCTGAGAAGTCTGCTCCGGAGACGTAGTAAGTGCAGCTCGGTAAATACATATTAGAGCCAGAAATCCGCTCATCAAAATCCATATTCTGCTGTTGGAAACGTCCTATAATAGTCCTCGCATAGTTCCTCCGCTGCGCTGCGCTCCAGTCACATTGAGGCAGACTGGTGGAGCAGAAATCCTTAGACTTACAAGCTGACGTGGGGATCCATCTCTATCCATTCCTGAGGGCCAAAAGCCATGTGACCACTGGCACAAAATGACAGATAGCCTACGCCTCAATGTGTAGGCTATATGAGTCAATGACTTTATGAAGTAGACCGTTGGCTGTATGGGAAAGGAAAATGCTGAGAGGGACTTTGGCTCAATCTTGCACAATTTGGGCTATTTTGAAAAGCATTTGAAATTCGGGTTCTTTTTCATTGTAGAGCTTCTGTGACTTGTGCTGTGGACTGTTATCGTTAAATTACCGCATTAAGGTAGAACAAAAGAAAGATTTGTATCCAATTTCATTCCATAACCTGCCATTTTTACCTTTTGGTTCGTTTTTAGATCTAGCTCTCACCTTAACCCTAACCTTAAACTCTGAAGGGGACGAAGACATATTTAGACCAAGCAACGCAACGCGATTTAGACTTTGCTATGCATGTGAGGCTTAATCCCAGAGGCTAAAATAACATTTAATAATAGGCAAAAAATAGAGAAAATCCTGAGTACAATATGACTGGTCTTATTTTAAGAAAAGCAAGACGTGTAATGCATGCGTAAACCGTAGGACAGCATTTAATCAATTACATCTATTTGAAGGATTTCATAAATGAGCAAATGAAAGGTTTGAATTCGTCGCATCTCTGTGTGTATTTAATATCACTCCTCTGGCTATATATAGACTCCTCTCCTCAAGTGGCGGTGCAATGCGAGTCATGCTGCACTTTTGTCAGGCATCAGTCCAGTTTGGCACCGAGGACAAACAGACAAAGGCCTGTAAGACAGCCTTGGTATATCTTTCTTATGGTTGTTTGGGCCAGCATTCTCGGGGTCATTAAAGCAAGCCTGCTTGACTCTGATGCTGACTTCACTCTGCCCAAATTGATGTTGCAGTGCATGCGCATTGTGTCTGTTTGTACACGTAAAAGTTGATAAGAGGCCAGGAAGCTGCCTGACAGAAGCTGCTAATCAGGCGACATATACGCATGCGTTTAACGTCTCGTGCAAACATTTGATGTTGTTTATAGGCTACGAATAATAAAGGCCTTTGCCAAAGGGGCTCCAGATTTTGCATCGCCTGTTCTCTCTTTGCAACGCCCAATATAAACCTTTGGACACGGGCTATTGCCCACACTCCAATCCATTTTCATTTGTCATCACTACTGAGTAAGTGGGCACATGTGTCACATATCACTAATCCTGTTGTGCTGCCAATTTTAGAATTTAGTCCAAATTCACTTTTCATACATCAAAGCCTGTGCATTTGTCATGTGGAGGGAAGCATTACTGTGTAATATTTCACTCTTGCCAGGTGGTTTGCTGTTTGACTTCAACGGTGAGTTGTTACTATGTTAAACTGTTATTCATTTGGTGATTAGAATGGTTTTACGTGATAAACTTGACGACAATTCCTATTTTTATTCCACTGTGAATTATTCAGCCACTCGTGCGCAGCGCCAGCCTTCAGGCCAAGGCTGCAGGAGTGGCCCAGTTTGTCACATTAAACCTCCTTTTAGCAACTGTTCTCAAACAATTTCAACATCACTTAATTAAGACTGATGGGGTTAACACGGTTTAACCCGAGCCAGTAGATGAACATGCACACTCATATAGGTGAGAACGTTTTCATTGGTATCGAGTATTACGCGTGTTGGCTAAACAAAATGCCGGTAAACCTTGACCTCCAGGTCGGTTGTTTTATTTAGGAAAAGAAATGCGCAAAAAACTAGCGAAATAAGAACTTGTATTAAGAATGTCATCTCCAAGGGTTAATACTTTGAATAATTAACATGCTTAATTAACAATTAACAGTAAAATAGTTTGTTGATATTATGTTTGTCATTGCTTAAACAAGCACACTTGCAGCTGAGACGCCTCGAAAGGCTCAAATGCCTGCAGCCCAAGACCTCAGAAGAATAAATATGATATTTATTTCAGTGTAAAATGTCAAATCTGAAGGTATGAAATACATTTAGAGCGGTCACTGGTGATGTGGCTGTTAGGAGGCCGCTAATGGCGATTTCAAAAATAAAAGCATGTTTTTTTAGTAGCTCAGAATTTTCCTTAGACACGTTAGGAGGGCTGTGGTTTAACTTAACTGCCTGGAAATCTGTGTGCGCCTGCTGCCTTTCCTGAGTCCATTTCACAAGGGGCCATTTTGTAATATTTAGGTAAAATGTGCCACATAAGATTTACAGTGTAAAGGCCCAATCTGTCATGTTTATGCTAAATAAATAGACTAAATGTAGTCTATATTTTATGTAGCTGAATTTAAGAGTTCATGAGCTTATGATGAACAGATGAAAAACTGCATTTATTATAAATGTATTATTACATTATATCATTGAGCATTGCTGGTGTGAACAAAAAAGCATCAAATCACTATTAAACTACTCATTTAAATGCAGCTAAATCAATAAAACAGACAGCAGCTTTTGAATTGTAGTGGTGGGAGACTCTTACATTTGGATCACGATCATGCCTTGAAGAGCAAAATGTTTCTAAATCCCTTGACATTTTCATATTTATGATGATTTGACCGTTTTTATGCTGCAAACTGATTTATTACTCAAAAGAAAGTTCTCACGACTTTTAGTGTAATAGCCGCCACTTTATTTGCTCAAATCCCCCTGGAGACAAAATATTTATTTACAAATGAATGAAACAGAATGATTTGGAAGACATTGGGACTTTGAAGCTGAAAAGCCCAGATTTGGTTTATCGATAATTGGCTGTTTGTATTAGTTGAGATAAAACTATATTTTCCATGAATCAGCTTCCAAAGTCAGACTCCATGGTTTCTAAAGTAATAAACAACGTCATCTGCTCCACATTATTTAAAGGTAACTGGTGGATTATGAGAACAGAAGTACATTTCCAACAACACTGATCAAGGACAATAGATCAGTTTGAGCACAACAGAAAATGATGGTGGAGTCTGACAGCACTATGGGAGGGGGCTTCTCCGGAAGTAGTGCACTGTTGAGTGGTTTACAGCTGAGGCTGCTGTAAAACACAGCAACTTAAAAAACGAATAAAACTTTCTGGATTCACAAATTCAACCTTGCATTAATAAATATCCGTCTGTCGAGCAGATGTGGTAAGATTGCAGAAGGCAGAAGGTCTAAAATACAGGGAGCTTAAATTGAACGCACATCAATCACACTTCCTGTCTGACTGCCTTCACTTTAAACTGTGGATGTCTAGTTCTACTGTTGTCCAACAATGTTGTAATAGTGGTGAATGCAGTTTTAGTTATATCTTGTCAATAGCTGTAAACACTAAGAAAATATATTACCGTTATGATGAGATGCAACAAATGTGAAAACATCATTCAAATAAAATGTTGCAGTAGAGACAAATGTAAAGTAACATAACATTTAGATCCAACATCCATTGGCATCCAGAGAGAGAGAGAGAGAGAGAGAGAGAGAGAGAGAGAGAGAGAGAGAGAGAGAGAGAGAGAGAGAGAGAGAGAGAGAGAGAGATGATGTTCACAGAACTGATGTTCTGTTTAAGGCCCGTTTAAATAAAGTGTTTATTTGTTACTGTGTTGTTGTTGTTTTTACTTTATTTGTTTACTTTTCCTCTTTGGAAAATGGAAACGTTTTAATTCCAGTTTTTACTAAGTTTCAGATTTCGTATACTATTCTAAATATCAGTGATTTGTCTATTATGAGTGCTCTGAAGCTACTGCTTTATATAGTGGCACCAGAGAGGCACGCTTCAGACCTGCATATATGAGACTTTTTGGAGTGAGGTGCATTAATCTGTTTGGCTGTTAGGGGGAGCAATGACACAGAACAACAGAGGGGACACTTATGTAGAACATGCTTTGGAACAAGGGTTCCAAAGAGACTCCATTTAAACAAGGTAGAAGAATAATTACATCAACACGAGCCCCATCGTTCCCAAACAGTGAATGTAGGCAAAATGCTTCTAAAACAATTTCAATTTTCTTTCTGAAATTATTAGCATCTGTGCCATCTAGTCCGGCTTCTACGTGCTCGTGAGCAGTACGACGAACCTGCCTTGCTGTTGTTAGAAGAGTTAGACAGTTTGGAGGTCAGTGCAATGCCCCGTTAGTATTTAATATTTGAATTTGATAGAAAAATCGGGAATATTTTACTGTATTTACTTTAATTATGTGAATCGATATGTGATAAGATAATATGGATAATAATAACGCAATGATACAATTATAATATAGCATTTCACTATAGGTAAGGCCAAATAGCAATACGGACAGCATAAGTAAAGAGTTGAGCGTTATAGCTGAGGGGTTGTTTGGACGGGGGAGGAACAGGCCCGTTCAGCAGCTCTCACACACGTTTCATATCATAAGGGTTAGTTTAGATCTAGTGTTAACAAGTCGATTTTCACTTTAAATTTCGGTTTCAAAATGATATTCTTTAACACAAAATTAAAACATAACTTGGAGAACAGGTCGTGTGAAAACATTAATTTTGTACGCACATTAAAACAGACTGCAACTTTAATATTGTTTTCGATTGAGTATCAATTCATGAATAAGAACATGAATTGGATAATGTTTTTAAAAAATGTAACGGGCATTTTAGTGACGAAATGTAACATTGCATTCAGCAAAAAAGACGCAAGTTTGCACGTGCATGCAAGAAAAGAACCTGAAGCTGCAAATTGAATGAAAACTGATTGTTTCGATAGATACTTTTTCATTCTCAATTTCGAACAAATGATTTCACCAAGAAAGAAGAATTAGTTAACAATTAGCTGTGTAACAAACATGTACCATTACGATTATAATCAGTGATTATCATGGGCTTTGGGCTGTGCCATGACTTAAAAAAAAGCTTCATCTATTATATTTTGTCAAATCTGTGCTAAGCTATAACCCTTCTCCCACAGCCCTAAACATATTTGAGATATTTTATTGAAGAAATAAAGTGTTTTACCTTATTTGTCAAAGTTGAAATATGACACATTTTGTAAGGTAAGTAGGTATAAATAAACATTTTTCTCTCCCACACACACGCTGTGCTGACTAAGCTTTGCCACTAGATGGCGACATAAACCCTTAATGGCTGAAGCCCAAAGAGGCTCTGAGCTCTTGCCGGCCTGTTGCCCTCTGCACGCTCATCAGGCTTTATAAAGCCTATCCTTGATCGATCAAACCTCCATGTCCAAAAATATGAATGAAAATGACAAGATCACGCTGCATCTCTCAAACATTTATTGTCAAAAAAACTTTGGCTATTGCAGTCAAAAAAGGGGGAGTAGATAGTTGCAGTCAGATAGTATTTACATGTTTAAATATGCTTACATTTTCAGTACTCTTTTTGACTGACAGACGGAAATTGCAAAGGCCAGTCTGTTGACAGCAGAGTTTTTTCTGAGCAAAACCCTGTGTTTAGAGATGGAAAGGCATGGGATGTAACTCACGAATGAGTTTGTTTAAATAAATGAATTATGAAGTGTTGTAGGCCACTATTGCCTCTCTAAGAACAGAGTATATATGTATGGATATATATATATATATATATATATATATATATATATATATATATATATATATATATATATATATATATATATATATATAATTACTTTCCTCTTAAATTAATGCTGAAAATGTAATTTTCAAAATAGTTTTTTGGTTAATGGTTTAATTTTGCCTGGTTTCATTGTGAAGATGGTAGACTGAATGTGCCAGTTTAGCCCTATTTGTTTACCACTGCATCACTGTCTAAATAGTTATTGTGAAACATTCCAGTCTTCATTTCTGGATTGGATTAAGTGGAATAAAAGCGCAGGATTGCTCGGGGTGTCTCGTGCCTTAAAGGCCGACTGTCTTATTGTATGGTGGATATTTTTAAGGAGATCATGCATCCATCGCAGAATCGCCTTGGTCACCCATCCGATCTTCTGTCAACAGGCCGCATCGACTGGTTCCAATTAAAATGTGAGGAAGGAAAAGTGTAGGTCAAAACAGAGCCGCTCTGGCGAAAAAGAAACCGTTCATAATGTAATAAATTATAGCGCAGCTTTTTCGATGAAGGTCCGTCAACTCCTGTTTCAGTATCTCCAGAGCTAGCTGGAGCTCTTGAACTTGGTGACGACTTTCTTCTCCTTTACGCGCCTGTTCTGAAACCAGATTGTCACTTGTCTCTCTGTCAGATTTGTCTGCGCGGATATCCTCCTCCTTTTGTCCTTGGTGATGAATTTGTTGGCGGAGTACTCCCTTTCCAGTTCTTTGAGCTGCACCTTGGTGTATGGCACACGCTTCTTTCTCCCACGGCGGACAGAGCTGTCTCCACCAGATATATTGTCTGTGGACAAAACAAATGAAGAATCACATTTTATTCTGCTCGTCTGCATCAGAGAGAAAACGAAAATATTTTTTACATCTTCTGTATTATATTTTATTCTCTCAAGCGCATTATTGAATATCAACAGATAATTAAAAGCTTTTTACATTTGACATTGTATGCAAATATTTGTGAAAGTTTATGTGTAATATTTGTGTGTGTATATGTTAATACAATATTTTTTAAAAAAAATACCTTGTAACGAGGATTTCCACAGAGGATTTGACTGCGGCTGCTCCTTGGTGCAGTAAACTTGACCACTCCAACCATTGGTGATGGCCCATGGCTGGTAGGGCTCCATGGGCAACAGAGATTCATGTCTTGGCTCAGATGGAGCACTCAGCGCAGGTACGACAGGGACGTCCAAGTAGCTGGGCTGGTAAGGAGCAGAGGAATAGCCCTGATAAAACGCAAATTCCTTTGCCCTGGTTGAGAACTCCTCGCCAGAGACCGATGAGTCCATGTATTTATCGCCATAGCCAGAGGGCTGCGCGCAAGCCTTGACGCTGCCGTGTGACATCCTACACGGGTAATAACCGCTGCCAAAATATCCATAAGGCAAAGATGCATTGGGCGAGCTCTGAGTGGCAGAACAGGGGCTGCACTGTTTGCCAGGCTCCCCCATGCCAGAGACTGGCACCTCACTCGCAGCGTAGGTGGTGCTCGGAGCCAGCGAGGTTGGATGCGCTAGCAAATTCCTGCACTGGTTTGCAGCAAAATTGCCTCCAGTAAATCCCTCCATGTTCTTGCTTCTGTCCTCCAAGCCGTTGTCGTAAAGAAACATCACCGGGTCAATCCAGTGCGAGTGGAGGAGTAATGAAGCGGTCATAGCATGCCCTACATCGAGACGACTAACTCTTTTTCAAAATCCCCTCGACTGAACAGAGACAGGGACACGGGCAGAGTAACGATACCAACACGCCTGAGTCCATAAAGATCGCAAGGTTATTGGCCAGGGCCAAACACGTGATATGCAAAGGAGATGATAAACATCGAGACATCAGATAGTGCAGATCAAGCTGTATACTTGTTAAGATGTACATAGCCATGTGTTATGCAAATAAGCCCTAAGGGTATATTTTTCTTAACATCGATATATTTGGATTTCAAACTGAGAGAAACTTTGATGTAGAGGCAATCTTGTCTGTCACGAAGTGCCATCACCAAAACGCGTATTTGATGGATTGGCTACTACAAAGCGTAACAAAACGACATGCTATATGTATATTTTTATGTCGAAATCGATGCGTAATTACGCGTGCCATTTCGTTTGCACAAGCTCTTACTCTAAGAGTAAAGCAGGAATTATTTCAGATATGTTGATTTAAAATAGTTGTATACTTTTATGTCTAAAGATTGAAGCTTTCTAGGCACTGCCATTCAATAGATACTAAGCGTGACATCATGTTCTTAAATTATCTGGCTTTTAAGGATTAGGCAAGTATTTGTTATAAAGAAAATAAACACAGATCGATGTGTTATGGATACATTTAAAACGCATACTATAGCAACAAGAATAACTGTGGATCATTCTCACATTTGGCACTGCAACGTGGAAATGTAGACACCAGTTTAGTGTCCGCTAAAATACCAAAAGCATGCCACTTTTGGCTGCACTCTTCCAGGGTTGGACGCGGCTGGAGGCCAAGGTCAAGTTGAAAGTTGTAGTCTGGCCAAATAGGCACTCCATGCCAGGAAACACCAAGAAAAAACACAGAAGAGGAGGTTTCATCAACAGACTTGTTCATTTTTTAATGATGTTCAAGTTTCATAAACGTCTTCTATTCTTTCAATAATCCTATCAGACTTTGGCTATGACAAAAAAAATCGATTGGCATTAAACGGTTCAAATAAAAGCTCAAAATGATTTATTTTATCCTTCTAGTGTAAAAAAGGTGACTTGTAGGAAGATAAACTGCTCTTCACCGTGCCTATGCTTCTACATTATGCGTCAAATACCTCTATATCTGGGCTCCTGTTTTCCTATACACAGGAAGCTAAAACACTCTTCCATTGGGCCACATATACAAAACAACTCCTTCACGAGTTTGTAGTGCAAGAACAAAAACAAAATGTGAAAGATTTTGCCTATAAATATCACTGAAACATTCAGCTGTAAAAAAAAAGAAAAGGTTACATTAGTGTCAAACAAAATACTGTTTTACCTTCCAGAGTTCATTTTTGTATTACTTTTCTGATGTGAGACCACAGACGCAGAGAAATGTAAACCCAGAGTTGAGTACCTTTTTATTTTTAATAGAGTTTTCCCACCTTTTGAGGCTGTAAATCTTTATGGGCCAAGTTCATAGCTTGTAGGCAAGAGGTCTACATTTCAGGTAAAATGCATAATGTTTTATGTTCGTGAATAGTTTCATGTCTGATTTTAGTTTGTGTTGCATTGTTATGATACCCGACATATGATAGACTAATCGGCTTTCTTATTTAATGCATTTTTAGCTGCAACATTGCTAATACTTTCGTCAATTTCGCAGGAAACCGATTTAGAGAAAGTGAGTGTTGGCTGGACAGGAATCATCTCAGCCCAAATTCAGCCACGTTGTTCTCACATTAGAGGGCGGCTGTCTGCCTCAAACAACAGGCTGTCTCAAGATATAGCAGCTGGCGGAACGGGTATGAGCCAGTTATAGGAAAACGATGATTCATATAAAGATTGCAAATATGTCATGAGTATGAAGCATTTCATTTGTTTGTTTAATTCTCATTTCAATATGTACGCACTCTCACTCTCTCTCTCTCACACACACACACACACACACACACACACACACACACACACACTCTCTCTCTCTCACACACACACACACACACACACACACACACACCCACACTAGGATATTATTCGCAAACATGCAAATTACGTAATAAAGATAGATCTTGTTAGTTTACATCATAAGCGAGAAGGTATTATTAGTAACGGTGACTAAGGACGCCGTTAAAGAATACAAAGTATTGGGTCCTCTTTATCACACGCAAATATAACTTATTTAGGTCAAAGTCTAAACGTTGACGCCAAGTTACAACTAATAAAACTACAATTTGTATATAAAGTCTGAAATATACAAATGTAAAAAATAAAACATTTTGACTCATTGTAATCAAATGAACAAAAAAGTCTTTAAGTACGACGGATACAAGTCACTTGATTGTTGATTCTAGTATTTTTAACAATTTTGACTTGCACGAGGAGTCTGATTTTAGTTTTTTTTATAATATAACACCGTGTAGCTTTGCACTGGACAGGGAGGCCATTATTAAAACCGCAGAGACTTGACAAAATACCGTAGTTATTGCTTCGAATGCAACATTTAATACAAATAATACAAAACAAACTCCGGCTTGTTGAAAAGGCTGGAATCTGAATTAGCCTACGAACAATTTGGACTAAGAAAACAGCAAATACATTTCGTGAAAAGTAATCAGTGTTGGGATGCAACGTCTGCACTTTTTCTAAACTAACCTGCACTAAATGCATGAAACGAAATATCTAGGTGTTCATATGCAAAAATACAGAAATAAATCTGTATCATCACGGAGTTTTCGGATAAAAACAAACAGAGTGAACGCCAAAGCCATTCAAACGTGTTGAAGAAGCTATCGAGCACGAGGGATGACGTGCGAGCAGCAGCAGATGATGTCAGGCTGTGTGTGTCACAGTCTGCTGGAGGCCTGAGACCAAAGTGCTGCTCTGTTTGCAGTACCTATCAAGTAGATGGCAACACAACTCTTAGCCTACAGTGCTTAATGGACTTTTTATGGGTTTGTCTTGTGATCGCATGACCTATGGCACCGTGGCCCCTCAGTGGCTCTTGGCAAACTAGATCAGAAACATGCCGCCCTCCTGGTCTGGCCGAGGTGGGGATAGAAAAGAGGTCGACGTGCCAAAATGATCGAAGCCTCATGAAGCATCAGTCGGTCACAACTTTCTTTCATAGTTTTAGGCAATATGCAATAAAACATATTCAAATCTTAATTAGAGGGGAATTTGTGTTGGAAAATGTTATTGATGCTAAAAATAAAAATAAATGGATGGAACTACATGCACACGCGTTTTGGCCACGTTCATCTATCGAGCGCTTCGCATCTGCTCAGCAGCCAACGTTTGTTCAACACTTTATCGTGACTACTGAATCCGTGGGACACGCGATGCCAATATGACATTTGGGGGTTATGTAAGACTAGCACTCAGAGACACCAGGGAACATTTTACAGTGCGTGTCTACATAGAAGTCATTTAGAATTTACATTTTCATCTTGATAATTAGTAATCTTCACGCTTGGTGTCTGAGGTTTGGCTGCACTTGGAGTAGGGCATACATTCAGTTATTTCCCCTTGAATCAGTGACAGTTATTGAAATAAAAAAAAGTTTGTTACTTAAACAAACCAGCAGAAATCACTGAATAAAGGTGGTGCTTCCAGTTATTTGATAGAAATCTGTTCATATTTTATATATTTAAGTTCAAGTTAACATCAAGATACAGAAAAGAAAAATGGATGAAATCTTAAGGTGGTAAAATCATTGTTCACAAAGTTTAAGACATCCAAATTTGTCTTTATTTCCCAACAGGATATGATATTAAAACTCCAAAGTAACAGTTTCACTGTCAAGAGAAGTAACACCGTAAACAGAAAAACATAAAGCAACATAAAGAAATGATTACAAACAATAGATAAATATGTGAAGACTAAACCCTGTTTGCAGTTGTTAAGCTTTGACAAACAGAGCTAACTTCTTGAAAGAAGATCTGCAGAGCTGCCATTGCGTGACAGTCTACTACTTTTGGATCCACTCTATATCTCACAGTTCACTTGCTTCTAAAACTGAAAGAAGTGCTGCATTTTAAGTAGGCTAGATCACACAGGAAACATGATTTCCAATAGGACAGAAGTGCTCACATGATTGGTCACGCTGTGTTGGAGTTTTCTTGGTTTCATGTCTTTTACAACTTTGAAAAAGAAAGTCCTCAGGGCGAAATGCACCCTAACTACGCTATGTTAGTCCTGTGCAGGGCCAGGCTGTGGACGGGGTGGAGGCTGAAATTACTGGCCCTCCTCCTCACGAAGGAACTGGAACACGGAGGAGAAATCTTTATTGGCATATCCGCGTGCGCACATCATACGGTAGATCTGATGGGCTAAGGAGCCGAGAGGAACAGGAGTCTTTGTGCTGGTGGCCGTGTTCTGTGCGAGGCCTAGATCCTGAAAAAGAAAAGCAAACATATGCTAGAAAAACCAACGAAGCTGATAATTCAATTCTAAACTAAAACCACCAGTCCACACCACAGAGAATTTCTGCTGTAATAATATGGGCTTGATTGCCTTTTAAGAGCGATGTAAACTACTGCAGAGTAGTTCACTGCATCATTTTAAGTGGCGTGATCTAAGAAATATATTTTTCCCCCCCTAACACTGTCACTTACATCCTGGTCACATGCAACGCATAGAACACAGAAATGAGTCCTTGGCTGACTTTTTCTAACTCTGATACATACACAGAGAGCTGCAGGAATGATTCCTAAAACCCCAAAATCACTTAAAATGTTTAACTTCTGGTTCCCTCGCTGCGAGGTCAATGGTTTTTAATGAATGGTTTTCTGAGTTAGCTTTCAACACAAGCTTGAGAGATATATAATATATCAAATATCATCATCCAAGGACTAGTGCGCCTTCACAGCCTCGTTGTGTTTACTCATGTGACCGTGATGCAGTCAGTTTATAACGTTTAATTCTGATTAAATGATTTTGGCAACACTAATGCTCAAACATAGTTGCAGCCTCAGGAAATGGGGTTCAGTAGAGGTCACTAAACTGACCTTTGCCATCAGCTGGGTGCCGAAGCCTCCCTGGTAGTTATTCCCGGACGGGACTCCCTCCATGACTCCAGGCACAGGGTTGTAGGTGTCACTGGACCAGCACCGACCTGAACTCATGTTCAGGATCTTGGCCAACAGTTTGGGATCAAGACCAAGTCTGTGAGTGAAGATACAATCCCACGTTACTTATGCAAAGTGTCTTCATGCTGCGTCTATCGTTATGATTTATACACCGATATTTGATGAGATTTGTTCACCTGACTCCCAAGTTCATGGTCTCTGAAGTCCCAATCATTCCAATGGCTAGAAGCATGTTGTTGCAGATTTTAGCAGCCTGTAACATGACGGCAGTATATTAGAATTCAATAACCACGTTAATTACTAGTATTTCATGACTCCATTTTTCTATTCGATTAAACAATTCACCAACAAGTACACACACACACAACATTTAAAAAAACTATTTTTTTTAATCTGACTATCCTGGAAAAAGAGGCCTACCTGTCCAGTTCCAACCTGACCGCAGTACACCACATTAGCTCCCATGCAGGTGAGCAGTTCTTTGGCTGCAGTAAATTCCTCCTCTGCACCTCCAACCATGAAAGTCAGTTTACCCGAACTGGCTGCACCCACACCTAGGGACGCAAAAATGATAAAATGACTAACGCACTGTACATTTAGGGAACCAATTAATCAAAACTGAAATACAATGTGCCTCACATAAAAACTAACGAACGAGAAAACTATTGCATGTAAAGGTTAAATTAAACATGTTCTCTCGAGGAAAGTCTGTCCAAAGCTTTGGGACCCTGTTGGAAAAAGTTTGGTCAGCCCTTAAGTATTTAAAAGCAGCCGTTTCTGAAGCCATTTGCACATTTGATGGTGCATTCAGGCTCACATGGGGTTAAAAACTCAGTAATATAGAATAACCAGGTGCAGGCCACATGTGTGCCAAGAAATTAACCAACATAGTCTTCTAATTAATCCGAAAGTTTACAGGAAGACAATGGAGAGAAGCCAAGGTGGGTGTTACATTACGTTCCCCCTCCCTAGTCCCCGTGAGCCGTCTGCCAGCAGCATTTTGTTCTGACTTGACTCTGCTGGAGTCAGCAGCGAGGTGCAACTGTCAAGCTGAGAAATAACTAAAGCTCGGGTAATGGATTCTAACAGTTTCTACAGAAAAGCCGTCATTTAAAAAGTATTACCAACCGAGTTAAGGTGTCAACGTGACAGAGATTTTTGCCATTCAGTAGAAATATGACAAACTACTGTTTGATCAAGAACTTTGTTGTAACATAACCAACTTCTCACAGACATGCAGGCGAGGATCGAGATGAGAAACCTCAAATGTGGAGGTTGAATAGATGAAGTAATTACCTACATATATATAGGCAAGTAATTAAAAATATATTTTTTGAACAACTTCATATTATACAAGTTATGATGGGTAATTGAAGTCTGTAAATGGAAATTCCCACACACAAGTATAAACTCCTTCTTAATATTTATATATTTCTCTTCTTTACCAGCAGTTAACCAGTCCCCATTCTGCCACTTCAGACCTCTATACTCTAGGCTTTGGTACGTAAGCATTCCAGTCTGTGGAAAATCAAAGATGGCCCTTATCTCATCTGGTTCTTACATTTTTTTCACACATCACACACATGCTGACTCAATTATGTCCCCATGTGTGCTTTTATGTCTAAACGTTAACCACACTGGATTAAACAGTCCCCATCATGCCACTGTGCTTCTGTTGATTTCTGTCTGACCACTGAAGATGTTCAAAAAGTTTCATTAACGTGATTGACATGATATATCAAAGTATGACACACGCTTCAGTTTGCACTAATTAAACTGCACACACACACACACACACACACACACACACACACACACACACACACACACACACACACACACACACACACACACACACACACACACACACACACACACACACACACACACACACACACACACACACACACACACACACACACACACACACAGGAAGGAAGCATATAAATCATTACTAATCTTTAGGGCCGGGCTATAAAATGAAGCAAAATCAATTCAAAGAAAGTGGCCGTCTTGACGTTGACGAGGCCAAGTTCAAACAAACTGTGTTTCTGTGTAGACCCCCAAGAAAGTGTGAGAGTGCACACGTAACGGCGTGGACCATTTGTGCAGGCAGAAGCTGCTCCTCCCCCTCCTCTTCAGGGATCACACTAATGTTTTTTCACTTGAACTGTCGGGGCAAGTGGGTCAGAAATCTACTTGCACAAAGTCAATTCTTATTTGCCCCGCAACATATTGTTTTATTTATTAGTGTTTATAAAATAACAAGGCCCAAAGTAAATAGTCATGTTTGATCTTTATTTATGTTAAAGAATCCGGAGTTTCACTCACATCCTCTGAAGTCACCCAACTAAACTCCTGTTTCTAGGATAAATGAAAAGCTCGCTTGGGCTTCAGCTCAGAAACTTAGTTGTTACCCGTCTGATCTGATCTGTGGATGTGCAACTCTCAACAGAAATGAGAAGGAAGCGAGATGGCTCACTCCTTAGCTACTTGCATCATCGGCTCCAGAAAAAAACTGCTTTTAATAAATAAATAAAAAAAGTTTAATAAAACTCACACCTATGTATTACAGTGAGGGCTGACTAGATATTAGAAACACCTCTTTATAATACAACACAGTTTAAAGCTACAAAATGATCATGAAGTTGAATCAAACACCTCTCTGAAATATTCTAAACCCAAATCAAACATTATTACCTTTGTAAAGAGGTATTTATTGTATGTATTAGGCTACATCAGCGAGGTGAAGGCCACATGATAACCTGACAGCCAGGCGTATGTATTTAGAGGTATTGTAATAGATAAGATAACACCCATATCTCAAACAAAAGTGTAAAATGTACCTCCTGATACCGGTGCATCCATGAAAACTGCCCCCATCTTCTCAGCAGCAGCAGCCATCTCTTTTGAAACAGCTGGGTCGATGGTGCTGGAGTCGATGAGCAGGGAGCCTTTCTTCACCTTTCTGTTGAGAGACGTACACGACTAAGACTCTGACTTAAAACCTACGAGGTTATTCTGCACATACTGAAAGAGAAACCAATGTTAAGCCTACTTCAGAATGCCATTGGGTCCAGTGTACACATCGATGACATTGGGACTAGAGGGGAGCATGGTGATAATGCGGTCAGCCTTATCTGCTACCTCAGCAGGATTATCCACAATCTGAGAAAAGACACAAAAAAGGTAAGAAGAGAACAAACGGGTGAAAACTGTATGAATATGAAAAAGGCTCGTGTACATTTTACACTCCCACCTGAGCGCCCAGCTCCTGCACTTCCTTGCAGGACTCCGGGAACACGTCCGTAGCGATGACCGGGTATCCGTGCTTCAGCAGGTTCTTTGCCATTGGGTTTCCCATGTTGCCCAAACCAACGAACCCCACCAATGTCTTCGAGGCCATAGACCTAGCGGAGACTGAAACACAACAGCCGAATGCAGCAATGATAAGACACGGCATCCTTATTACATAGTCAAGAGTCAAGATGTCTCGTGTCCCCCAACACTGGGGATGTAATATCTTGGCTTGTTTTTAATATTCTGTAAATAATAACAATAAAAATCTACAATCCAAGTAATGAAACCTTTGTTCAGGTGTTCATGTTTAAATTTAATTTAGGTAGTTTATGTAATTCCAATGTGATTGCCCTTCAGTGCCAGAGTCATCTAATGGCGTCAAGCATTTTCAATATTTACTTTGCCGTTTGTTGATACACTCTTGTCAAAGACAAGCAACTTATTTCATTTGAAGAAATAACTTAATACTGGAGCTCATCTTCACACTAGTAACAAACAAATAGATACCCTGTGAGGTTGTTTTTCTACCAGTAGGTCCTCCAAATACTAGTCTTGTTGTGTAAACTGAAAGTGAGTGCGCACTAGAAACATGAATTACTTTTTTTTTTTTTTTCTTGTTATGTAAATAAACATGATTCTTGTGTTGACGCTCCGAAGATCGTCGGTTTAAATGCCTCCTTAAGAGCGACCTTCATCTTTCTACAGTGAATTGACATCACAAAGTACACAGTGACTGACATTACATAATGTGCCTAAAATAAAGCCGCAGGACACAGTAGGACAATTGCAACCCTTCAGCCTTTAGAAAGGTCGCAGAGGAGAGCTCGGGCTGTTAGCGCGTAGCTGTGTCACGTAAACACAAGGTAATTTTGACAGGAAAGCTCATTCACCAGTAAATTGTGAACTGAAGCCACTGAAGCAGCAGCTACACCCAGTCTCGCGAACATGTCCTCAAACTTCCTTTACAACGAGCATTTCCCGGAGTATCGTCTCCGTGACACAAAGAGCCTTCGTGTAACAACCACATCTTCTACAGTAAAGTAAGAAACACACAACGATAACACGGTCCAAGTTTGTTCTCCTTACCGAATGCAAAGTCAACATGCTTGCAACACTTTCCACCTAGGTACCGGGACCCTCTCAACACAGCGGCCATGCTTCTTTCCTATTGACCTTACGTGTGACGTCAGAGCACGCACGTCAACGGCGTTTCCTGCGTCCAATCAAAGAGCAGACATGCGCAGAACGGTCTCCCAAATCGTCGCAGATCCAGCCACTGAGCTGCAGGGGCGGGCCTGTTTCCCCATCGACAGATTCATTTGTTACATTCATTTTGTGCATATTTATGACTTTACAATGTTCAACTATGTATATATGGCTGCTGCAAATATCGCTACTAATAGTATTCAGGTTATCTTCCATCTTATGTTATGCATTAATAGACTGTATATAAGATGTATTCCTTTTTAAATTTCCCATTTTTCCCATTATTACTGAGTGTGCTTTACTTGTCATCTTATTTTACATGAATTAGGACATTCTATTCCAGTTTTTGTGTTCATTCTATGTCCATTTTCCCTTGTTGTAGAGCACGTTGTGCTGCATTGCTTGTATGAGGCGCGATACAAATAAAGTGTATTATTACTGTTTGATGTGAATCTCTAAAGCTTACTGAAAGAGGTTCTACGTATTTCTGCCAGGCCTCGCTAAAGCTCGGATTGGGACTTTCTTATTCACAGTGGTGGGATAACTAGTAATACCACAGTGAAATAATACTCCTCATACTTTCTATGTTATTATTTAGTCATTATTTCTGACTCTTTAATGTGTAAGCATTACCTGTCATAGTTGACCAGGGTGAAGCTGAACTTAAATACAAAGTAACCAGTAACTAAAACTAACTTTTGAAATAAATGCATGAAGTAAAAAGCAGAATATAGTAAAGTAGAGGGGGTGGAGGGTTTGCGATACTTTATAATAGGGTAGTTTGGAGTTTTAAAACAAAAACGATTTCCGTCCACAAGGCGTTTCAGCATCATTCGAGATGATCTCCGTCCAGAATAACACGCCTGAAAACAAATATCACGTGACTATTCACGTACACTGGGCATGAAGGTGCCGGTGTAAAGAGGAAGTAGATTGGTTGCTTCGTTCAAAAAATACGATGGAGTAATAAAGTAGTCTTTAATAATGAAAGGTCAAGCTTGATACTTTGCTCTGCTGGTGACTGAAGTCTCTGTCGTTCTGGAGAGCAATCAATGTTTAGTTCCTTCATAGTTTGTGTGTGGACTTCACAATAGTTAAGAAACAATAATAAGAAAAGGAAAGTCCTCCGTTTTGTGTCCGTCCTCCTCAAAGCCGCTAACCGTGACTTCAAAAGGCAGCTGGACACACCGCCAAAATAAAAAATGTTTTCATATTTTGTCATCTAAAATGTGCATCACATCCTATTACGTCGCTGTCAAGCGCCTTTTCCTGCAGGTGGTTACCCAGATAGCAGTCGACTCCGGGGCGGGGACTGCTATCTGGGTAATTATGATTTGCAGACCCCCGCCCTCGTAAACTATTGTAAGCTATTATGTTGAGCATGTTAAGAGCTCTCTAGGAAGCAGTGTTCCTGTATGTCTTTGGTGCTTTTATTGTGGAGGATGAGACGGAAAGAGAAAAATAGGTTCTGATGAAGTGTGGGAGAAGTGAATAAAGTTGCTGACGTCTTGGCGCAGATTACCGAGCCCCGTGTTTATTATTTATTTATTATCATAAAGTATTATCAACATTGAACCCAAAAAAATAAAAGTCACAGAGGAAAATAGAGAGTTTGATTCTGCGTGGACGTATTCATTTGCTTTCACTGCCAACGATGCTGGCTTACCTGTATGATTGAAATGTGGAGAGACATTTGCAAACAACAAAAAATGTAATGTAACACTTACAAAACAAACACACAGTATGCTGAAAAGTATGGAGATGAGCGAAAAAGAGCGATTTCTCAACTGCTGCAGCAAACTCTCCTCTTCATAAGAGTTTGATATTGTTATAACAGGTAAAATAGCAATAACATGTCAATAATTGTCTTTATTCTTGTTCTATAATTTCACAAATACAACAAACTATAGTTTTTGAATATATACTATAACTATATACAAAACTTTATAAGCTGTGATATCAAATAGCTTTTGCGGCTCCAGACGAATTTTATTTGGGGAAAATAGGGCAAAATGGCTCTTTGGGTAGTAAAGGTTGCCGACCCCTGGTCTAAGGTTATGACATTGTTCAAAAATTTCAGACGGGTGGGATTCCCAAATAGGTCCCCTTTCCGGAAATGACGTAATGTTGTTATTATTCCAGGAAGAGGGCACGGGGAAGCACTGAACTGCGTCAACAATTGTTTTTATGATACATTCGGATTTCAGCTGCTTTTCAACATGGCAACTCGGTATGTCTCATGATTATTTTATACATACGACTAATCGCACAGTTGTTGTTGGTATTCTGTCCGCTCGACGTGTGTTTTTAGAGACAGCGTTGCTAACTGTTTACGTTGGCTAACCTTGTCCTTCCTGATAGCCGTGCTCTCTAGTTAGCTGCTCTTTTCGCTGAGGGCGTTGTAATGTTTCTAACCCAATGCTGATGAAGTGTTTATGTTAATATGTTGCCGTGGAGTCTTAGGAACACATATATAGTGATATTTCCCGAGCCTTTAACGCGTAGTCTCGTCTAGTAAAGTAACGTTAGCTAGCTAGCTAGCTTGTTAGCTTAGCCAGACGTTGATCACTGTTTCCACATCAGGCCTCGCTTCGTAGCTTGTATTTAGCTGTTAATATCAGACATTACCGTTGACTTTTGACAACTTTGACAGTGTTACACATCAGAGGTTCGCCGATCGCTGTAACGTTAGATGACAATGTTCAGTGTTTCCGATTATCATCCGAGCAGCTGTTTTTTTTACTGTCACAGGCCCAATTACGTAGGCAGAAATGATCTGAGCTGAGGCCGCTCATCATGCGGTGTCTTAGTGTCAACTTCGTTTGAATAAAGGTCACTTGTGTCTAGAACAGTTTCTTCCTCTGCTGACATCTAACTGTGATTGTGGTGTCTCTATCTGAGTATTTAACATTATTGTACCTGAAAATAAAGTGGTCTAAAATGCATAGTATGTTAATACTACTTTTTTGTAACAAAAGTAAAGTTATCTTGCCAAATAATGACTTAAATATCAATGAATGTCACCCATTATAATAAATAGAAGTCTAAATGTATCGGGTGTAAAGTGTACCTGAGTTGTGCTTCATCAGCAAAGTGAGTTTCGTTTTACCTTAAAAGATAACAATCAAACATGAGCCACCTCCAGGGACAATTATTTTATTTAAAAAAAGAAAAATAATTGTTTCTTTTACGTATTTGTTGTTTGCTAAATTAATTATGTATTGCAGGACAAATGTAGGCTAATCTGGGAAATTAAAACAGCATACTCATCAGTTTGGTTTTTAATAGCTAAATAAAGATCATTATTTCAGTTTTAGAAAAAAAGAGGTCCAGTACAGTTTTTCCACTTCATTAGTAGGAATTAGGTTTTCTTACACACACAGAGGATGGGTCTATTTTCTCATTTCGTACAACTGTTTCACTTTTGCATTTGAGGGAAAAGGCCATCAAGTACATCTTGAGGACACCGTATCATATTATCCTTTGCTTCCCTTTTAGCGTTACCAATATAACTGTGTTTCAGCAATGATTGATGAATACATGAGCTGAATTGGACCAATTAAAAGGCCACTGAAAAGTGACTTTTTTGCTGGTCGTATGAGAGCAGCTTCCTGGTGGCAAGAATGGAATTTTATTGACTTTACATCTTGAGAAGGAATTCCCAAACTGTCTCCGTGAGACTGATCTGTCTCACACAATGAGAAGGCACAAGTCCATGAGCTCAGTAGGCTACAGTCCTACACCTAAGCCAAATTGATACATTTGTTGAAGATCTGCAATTAGCATCTTTGTAGACAAGTTTCTTCAAATCAGACATTCCATCGATTGTGACAGAGGTTGCGTGCACTTCAAACATGTCATCTGTTTTTGCTGATTGAGCAAGGTCCCTTGATGTTGATGTGTAACTTTCTAATTATATTTATTTCCCAAACAAACCTATTTAAAGCTTAAACTGATGATATTCAATGGTAAGCCAAACCAAGCCAACTCTTGTCTTCTAGTGACAATGCACAATCATGGCTGATACCACAATCCATCTGTTTAATGGAAATACTTTAAAATGATCCCATACACTAATGAAATGACTCTTTAAGATAAATGTCCATGCACTGGTTGACAGTCCTTTACGGCTTAAATGATTCCCTGTGTTTGAGTTTAATGAGAAACTACAGCAGATTGGGACGGCACCAACATTTAGTTTGGGTCTGGATTGAAAAGCAAATCCATATCCTTGAATAATGTTTATATTTAGCATCTGGAAATTGTCAATGGCTCTGTTTGAATATCTAAAATAAAATCAGTTTTGTTGTATAGAAATGGTTTGCATCTTCTCATTTATTGTAAAGAGTTATATTTTGGTTGTTTCTGTGGTTATTATTGTTCCTCATCATATATTCTATGGCTTGTGTCTTCCTGTGTAGCCACTGCTGAGTGATTTATGGCACTGTTCCTGGACGGGACTTTATTAAGCACCAACATGGACACTTCAAACTTTGCCCATGTCATCTTCCAGAATGTGGGGAAGAGTTACATGCCCCACGCTGCGCTGGAGTGTCACTATACACTGACGCAGTTCATCAAACCAAATCCAAAGGACTGGGTTGGCATATTCAAGGTGAATAACCCTCTTCAGTGTATTAAAAAAGATAGCAATATATGCACAATGATTATTAGTAAATGGAGTGGCAGAAGTATTACAGTATTTGTTCTCATGGTTAAAGCACATTGCATATGATAGGTAAATCTCTTAACTACTGTATGATGTAGAGGCTATCGAAGAATGACTTAAAAGCTATGAATCTGTGCCGGTGAACACCTTGCAGGTTTGTTTTAATGACCAGTACTTTTACTGAAAAAGTGGAAACATGATATTAATTCAGTGGTGAGGGAGATTGCAAGTGCAGCTATTGTCGAGTTTATTTGGAAAAGTGAACTTTGAAGAGGGAATGTAGCATTTTGATCCCCACCACACACTTCAGTGTCCCACATGGGTCTTGTTATAGGAGCAGTCATTTCTTTTAGTCGTGTGTAGTGAATTGTGGATGTACACAGAAGCATGTGGCTCCAGGCTCTTCTGGACCGGCATGCCTTTTATCTTCCGGAGATGAGGTGGAAGCTGGAATTAAATCACACCAACTAAAAAAACAACTAAATAACGTCTCTCTCTGTTTGTGCTGCATTCTGCCTGAATGCGCTGCTAGTATTAAGAGTCAGAAATATACTCGTATCACGCACTTATTCTTGCAGCATGCTGTAATGCCATTAAGCCAGCCAAGATAAATTGTTGCAGTTTTGTTCAGTATGAGAGATTGAAATGGTTCATATCTTTGTAACATTGACAAAAGCCATTTATAATTCTTTATCAGAAAAAAAAAACACATCCATAGTAAATATACTTGTGTGCTATTCATGATGTGTTTTGTGGATGCGTGCACACAGAGGGTTTCGTCAAGCCTCACTGAGGAATGAGGTCATGTTAGGCTACTGATGGTAGATCAGGTAATGTCTGGCTGTTAAGATACTGGATTCAGCACTCTGTTGTAGCTGGATGCCTCATCACACTGCTTAGCCTCAAGCTAGACACCAAACTAGATCTTACAATCACTAATTTCTTGAGTCTCTAAAACACAGAGCTGAGCTGGAAAAGGCTGAGGGCAGGATCGTAAATTGTGTAAATGTTCCTGGCAGCGCTGACGGATGAGACGTTTGGTGCCAAGTTCTTCGGTCTGTATGCATAGAGATAACCTGGATACATTGTGCAGCAGTGTTCGCTCCTTAACACTTATTTCAATTGAAAATAAATTATTTTCACATTTCTAATTTAGGCTTTCACATGCCAACCGAAAATAATTTACAGATGTTTAAATGATACACTTTTAATTTAGCAAGTCAAACAAACTCAATAGGCTATTGCTGGTAGACGGCTTCTTGTTTGCACATGGACAGAAGCAGCCTTTGGCCCGTTTGATGTCGGAACATTTCTCAAACGGTGTGATGCAAGCTGCTCTCAGGTTCATGGAGGAATGCTGTTGGGACAGGTTGTCGCAGTAGCCAGGGAGAAAGCAAGCACTGCTTTATAATTAACCTGTCTTCAAGCACAACCTCTCAGTGTGATTAATGAACAACTTGCTCTTAAACGTATCCAGTCTGACTGTTAGACACACAGTACATTACCTCCTGCTGCACCTTTACCACCGGCTTCCGTCAGCTTTCTTGCAGAAGTATGACTTTGGTGGTGGTGAAATGCCATGTGTAACAGAAAATACAGTGGGAGGCTCTCTGGTCACATTTCGTAACTGCTAGTATGTTTGGAGATTTTACTCTTGCTGTGTTATCTGTATTTGTTTTATCGTGGCTCTACACCGTCTCTACCTCCTCTCCTCCTATTTATACACATTGCAGACCGGTCTGTTGTAAGTGAAAGAGTTCCTCTCAGAGTTTTCACCCACCACCACCACCTCTGCTGCTCTAATGAGTGGACTGGTGAGGGCTAGCCTTCAGTAATGGCGCTCTCTAACTAGGTGCATGTTTTAATTGCTTCCTGTTCTTTACTGCTGGAGGCTGGAACTGCACCGGTACCAATTGGGGGTTTTGGAGCACCAGAGCTTTCTATCTCTGGCTCTGATGAACACTTTGCAGTATTGTAGCTGTAGGCTGTTTGTACACAGGTGAGAAAATAAACTGCCCAGATAGTGGGGGGGGGGGGGGGGGGGAAAGAAGCCTGTACACATCAAAGCAACATCTGTTGCAGACGTTTAAGTGAGGTCTGTCTGCATGAATATTTAAAATATAATTTTGGCTCAACTTTAAAAGTCAAATCGCACGCTTTAAGCCCTGTTCTGTGGTAGAGACGGGTGTAATGGTCTGGTTTGACTGGGCTTGTTGTGGATGCACGTGTGTGTGCCTGAGTGCGCACTGAAAGCCAGCCAGCTCGATGTGACTCTGATTTAGTTTGACAGTTTTACGGCACCAGGCTGAAGTTATGGATGTATTTTCTGTACTCCCTCCTCATCAGCCGTCGGTTAACGACACATAAAATACGTATAATTACATTTTGGTTTTCATTTTCAGGTCACTTATGTATAAAATTTTCACCTATTTTCCTCTTCCTGTTAGAAGTGAGTTGTAGTTACATTTCCACAGTCAGGCTTGTTCGGGAAAAGAGCTGGTGCCACATGCACGTGTTGACCAGCAGTTTCAGTGGTTTACAAAAATTATCCTTTTAGGCATGGTCTTGCACTATCGCTCCAACATGATTACCGTAATAAACCAGTTTGAGATATTTTGGAAGTGGTACTGTGTGGATTCTAGGAAGTCTCCTTGTTAATCCTCCATTGTTATTATCTTACACACTGATGTGGTGAGAGCGTCTGGTTGAATGTATTCCCCACAATGTCTCACAGGTTGGTTGGAGCACAGCGAGGGACTATTACACATTCTTGTGGTCGCCTCTCCCAGAGAACCATGTGGAAGGCACCGCGGTCAACCGAACGGTGGTCTTTCAGGGTAAGATCATACCATAGTTTTATGTATCTTTGACACCTTTTAATAACTGCATATCTGAGTGCTGTTCGGAGGATTGTTAAAACTTTAATACTGAATCAGTGGGTAGAAATAAATGTGAAGCTCTCCCCGTAGATCTCTATTCTGGTGTTAGAGAAATTTTAGTTTGTGTTTAAAAAATATATATATAATCTTTTATACTTCTTTTTATAAAGTCATGGAGAGTGACATGAAGGGACGAAAGAGTGTTATTTGCTTTTTAGATTCAGACGCTGCACTTTTTCAGTTATACACCCACTTCATCCAAGTTATAGCTGCACTTTGTATTAACTTTGGAATAAGTGTTCAGTTTAAGAGGAATATATTTTGCTTTGCTTCTATGTAATGCTGTGATTTCGCTGACTGGATGTCCTTCTTCCCCAGGATATTATGTGCCCAATGATGATGCCGAGTTCTACCAGTTCTGCTATGTGACCCACAAAGGGGAGATCA
The DNA here is from genome assembly GCF_050575085.1 of Anarhichas minor. Classification (NCBI taxonomy): domain Eukaryota; kingdom Metazoa; phylum Chordata; class Actinopteri; order Perciformes; family Anarhichadidae; genus Anarhichas; species Anarhichas minor. Next base: position 2,441,562 of record NW_027466487.1, on the reverse strand, counting down.
GGGGAGCCAGCACGCCATTCCTGTTTCGTGCCAACAGCCCTTCAGAGGACGAGCTGCTGACTGTGGAGGATGAATGCAACTCCGACATCCTGGTGGTCACCACCAAGGCTAGCTACTTTGAGGTATAGTACGCCTTAGAACGGCTTCCTAAATCATAGTAGGTTGTTTTGGACATAATGCACAATGGTGAATAACATGATATGCTATTTGAGCAATGGTGGGTTTTTTCTTTGTCAGTGAAGTTAACTATTGAGTGAGTGGCCCGGACATGTTGACCAACTCATCTCTCTCTCTGTGCAGCAAAAGATGGAGGAAGCCCAGAGAGAGAAAGAGGAACTGGTCAAAAGCATGGCCCTCCTGCAGCACGAGAAGGAGCAGCTGGAAGCTGAGAAGGAGAGCCTGCAGAAGGAGTGTGAGCAGGAGAAAGAAACCTGTGCCCAGCTGAGAAGAGAGAGCCAAGTAAGCTGACAACGGACTGAGTCCATTTTTAACGGCAGTTGGGAGTGCCAGCAGTAAGGAGGGAGGAAAATGTTTGTTGCTGTTCTAACAGTTTTGTCAGTTGAAGCAAGAAGTCTCGCTCCTTTTCTGTTGTATATTACAGTCGTTCTTGGTTGTTGATTGATTGCAACACATACTGATGAATGTGCTAAATTATAAGACTGATGCTCTTTTCTAGTTCTTGTAGTTATACCAAACAGTCTCTTAGCACCCTCTAGCGAAAGACTGCAAATATGCAGCGCTATTCAAACATGCACTAGAAGTATAAATCACACTCTGACAGATATGAATGTCTAAATGATCAAAGTTGTAATGCTGTTTTTTATAGCACAACATTAAGTTTTAAAGGCGGTGTCGGTATTAATTCATATTGCTGTCCTCTGCAGCTTTTAAAACGTTTTTCAGATGAAAACATGATTACAGATTTTGTGGCTGTTCATTTTATGACTCAACTTTTATATGATTTTTTTAATGTGGTGTGAATATAAAGATTTGAAAATTCTTCCTATGAACAAATTTCCTTTTGCTTTTTTGATGTCTTCTTTTTAGTTTGAGAACTCGGCATCGTGACATAACGGTCATTTTGATCTCGACTTTTTATGCTTTGCACACGTTTTTGCACGAGCATAGAGTCAAAGAGAGATGGAAAGTGATATAGCAAGAAGTTAGCATTATTTTGTCATGTCAGTTTTGAACCCATCGATATTTACGTAGGTCTTGGCACAAATTAGAGTAAAGTATTTATTTTAAGAATGAGAATAATTAATTATTTCAAGCATTATTTTTTCATACTTTGTATAGTCTTTGGTCTTTTTTTTGTTTGTTTTATTCCAACTGTTGCCAACATTATATTTGATTGTCTCGCAGGATGTGCAGAATTCGTCCCAGGCCCTGCAAGAAGAGAAAGAGGAAGTAAAGAGGAGGCTGGAGGAGGCCACAGCCAGAGTTCTACAGTTGGAGGAGGATCTGATTGGAGTCACTCAGAAGGGTCTACAAAAGGAAACTGAGCTGGACAGGTGAGGTCAGGATGGAGGGGTCGTTGCAGTCACATGCACGCTTATTCATGTGATCGTCACACGTCTCATTCCTCACATGTTTCACATAATCTATAATCTATGTCACTAATCAATTATTCCAAACACTGAATGTGAACATAGACAGTGGGACGGGTGATCTACTTTGTGACTAACAATGTTTATGACCTTTTTTTTTTTTTTTAGTCTCAAGGATAGAGTGAAGAAACTCATAGCAGAGAAGGAGGCCCTCGAATCTCATCTCAAGAATGAGAAAGATGAGAAGGAACTCTACAAGGTAATGTGCTGGAAGTATTAATACGTTTCAATGTTCAGGTAGGTAGCAGCTATGTACTTTCCCGTCACATGATCATAATTGTATTCGGTTGGCTGAGCAGGGGTTCGGTTGACTGCCATGTTGGTAACAGTTTTACAATCTCTACAGTTGATAATCATTTCTGTTATTTTACATTGCCCAAATTGGAGGTCCAGTTCATTGACTTCTCCTGTTTTTCACTTTTTACTACTGTGATTATTCTGTATACTCTCGCTCAAGCATGTAGTCTAAAGAGGGCATGCCTTATTCTGTCTTCTTCTGCTGCGTCTGGTGTTTCTGTGCCTTTGTTGTGGTCGGCACTGCACAGGAACTGGGAATGCCACACACTTTAGTGTCGCCACGGAAATGAAGCAAAAAAACCCTCTACCTAATTTAACTTGCACCCTCACACTGGAGCCGTTGCACAAGGACAACTTTATGGGCCTATCTCAATCTCTGTGTTGTAATTTAGGTCATGCAACATTTATTTTAATAGTCATATGCTCTTCGGTACATGATCGTGATTGGTGTTGTATAGATGAGGCAAACGCCAAGGACTTTGTTTCATAACTTCGCTTGTGTTTTATAACTTATTGTGTGTGTGTGCACCAGATTCACCTGAAAAACCGTGAGCTGGAGAACACTAAGCTGAGTGCAGAGCTGCAGATGCTGAAGTCTGTGGATGTGAACAAGGAAAACACAATTGCCCAGTGCAAAGAGGAGGTGGGACGCCTGCAGGCGTGCCTCACTGAGAAGGAGAAACAGTACAGAGAGATCGTGGCCAAGGTTCCCGCCATGGTACAAATTATTTAGTTTTAAAGCTTTAAGAAAGTCACAACACCGAGATGGATTTATATGTCATAATAACGATGACATAATAATTAATATAAAATATTGACAGTAAAAATAAGAATAATGACAAACAATTACAAACCTTCACTTGAAACGTCTTTGTTTCCGGCAGGGAGATTTGAAGGCCCTGAAGGAGAAGCTGCGGCAGAAGGAAGAGCAGCTCCAGGCCAACCATCAGCAGTCCTCCTTGTTGGCCGCGGAGTTGAGGGACGCCTCGAGCACCCGCGACCGTATCATGTCTGAACTCTACCACATGAAGCTGGAGGCCGATGCCCTTCGCCAGGCTAAGGCTGAAGCTCAGGCCCAGTGCGTGCGCCTGGAGCGCCTGGTAGAGCAGATGAAGGCAGAGGCCAAAAGGGAAGCGGTAAGGATGATAATCAGTCTGCTAACAGGCTTTATTGATGAGACATTGCATTTATTTGATATAATCATAGGCAGGGGGTAGGCGACGTGTGAGCGTAGAAAACCTGTTAATAATCTGTGTGCCAATGAGTAGCAATGAGGTAAACAAGTAAAAGTATGGTTTGTTTTACTGAAACCAAGCACAGCATACTTAAGAAAGTTACTGGTAGGAAGAAGAGCAAAATAATAGAAACGGAAACAAAAAGTCTCACTGGAGGTTTTATTGGTTCTGCTTTTAAAGGAGGCTGTAGTTACTTCCAAAAGTCAGGCCTAGCCAGGTGTAAACTAAAAAAATTAAAAAAAGATAACATCCTCACCCTGGTCAACACAATTTCCTGTGCTGTCTGAGACCGACACATAACGACAGCTTTTTATTGATCACCCTGGTTTTATCCTTTAATAGCATCCCTTTACTGTAAAGCCCCTAATGGTACCTTAAGGATTACGCTTGATCATCTACAGTGTCTGTTAAGGGTTTCTTTCTATCACTACAACTTCCCAGGGGTCCTTGCAGTTGGCCCATTACTGTGATGTGATTACTGTAGTGTTTCTCTTCATCAGGCCAAAACAGAAGAAGAAGCTGCTGGAGACCCAGCTGTTTTAGCAGAGCTGCAGAGAGAGGTGGAGGATCTGAAGCTGCGGCTGCACATGGCTGCAGAACACTACAAGGAGAAATACAAGGAATGTCAGCGACTGCAAAAACATGTGCTTAGACTCTCTGATCAGCAAGGGGTAGGTCCCAGCAGACACCCGCCGACATACTTTATACTTATAATAGATAAGAACAGAACTTGCATGTAACACGTTGACTGACTATCACATCCCACTAAATGCCCTCAGGGGTAAAAGGTTCTTGAGATGAATCACTGTCAGCATTCAATGTGCTTGTTTAAGACACGAACACATTCTAATGTCTGACATTATTCAATACACAAAAATATAATCTGCTGTGTCATTGTTTTCAGTGGTATACTTTTGTTTGTGTTCTTAAAAGTCATGTTACATTTTTGTTGTTTACTGACTGTGTGTATCCAGCTCAGGCCTGTGCCAGTTTACTTTCGGGTGTTTTTGTTTCCCAGTTGCATTGGGAGCTCATTTTCAACACTTCCCTTGTTCTGTCTGTAGGATCTGAAGAGAAGCTCAGCACAAGAGGCCTCAACAATCCCCGTATCAGTGAGTCCAGACACATCGGTGCCAGGTACGTTTTGTCTAACTCTGCCAAAGTGTAAGTCATGGAATGAACAATTGCAGTTCAAACTGTAATCCTGCTTTGCCAAACGGTCTGACTTTCCTTCATTGTCCTCACAGGGAGTCCAGGTTCTGCTGATCCCATGCTGGAAGCCATCATCCAGGACAAGCTCAAAGGATTCAGCAGAGAGGCTACCGACAGGAACGACAAGTACAGGAAATGCAAGCAGATGCTGGTGGTAAGAAACGTATATTATTTACGTTTTTGAACTGGTCACGTGTCCCCAAATTAGATGTTCAAACCCTGTTGTCAAAGACTGTTCATGTAAGTATGGGCCTCCTGCATGGTAGGATAAAGAAATATGATTTTTTTTTTTTAAAAGAGCACTGGTTAATATCTGACTGCTCTTCAGGAGGAGAAGGAGCGTAGCTGCATGTTTGCTGATGAGCTGGCCAAGATGGAGGTGAAATTTAAGGAACAACTGAAGATGAATGAGAACATGAAACTGCAGTTGGCATCAGAGGAAGATCGCTGCAAGGTCAGTCGAGACACTAAGCACTGCGGTCAGGCCATTTGCTGCAAGTGATGCTCTGCTGCTGCTTTCAAATCAGGTCTGTCTTTGGACACTTACTGCGCTTTTACTGCTGGGTATGGCTGGTTTAGCTCTGGGACGGAGCCTTTGATGCTATCTCTCCCCTTGAACAGAGCCTCTCTGACAGTGTTGTTTATGAGCAGGCCTATCTGTGAGAGGACATTTTACTGCTGTTTATTTCAAACTCTGGAGACAAGCGAAGTTTGGCTCTGAGGAGCCATCTCCAGTTGCCTGGCTAATGCTGTGCTTGGCACAGGTCAGGCGGATATTTGCTTAGTGTCTCGGAGGAATTCAAACAGGTTGTTTTGCTTTGACCGGTATTGTGCATAAATCAGTCCTCAGCAAAGGGAAGCTTTTTATGGCTGTGATCAATTAAATGTCACGCACTGGGGTCTGAGCTTATTTTGATCGTGCGGTTTTCAATCAAAAATGCCTCTTGTGTCTTTTTGTTTACTTCAGAGCCAGGTAGCTGAGAAGGGACGGGAGCTGAAGGAGCTGAAGGACACACTAGCACTTGTTGTGAAGGAGAAGGAAAAAGTGGAGGGGGTTAGTGACAGCTTTCATTTTCTCTTTTATAGACTTCTTCCACTCTAAAAATTCCTTGAAAACTGCCGTTCCCCTGCCATTTTCCCTCTCCCAATCTGGTTTGTGTTTAATATGCCTCTAATTGTAGAAGCAAAGTAAATGAGTTATTTTCCATTCCATTACTTTGGACCACAGCAAGGTCCTCACTGACCTACAATATTGCTTCGAGGTAATGCTGTTACAGCTAAGAGGAGCAGGATGACCCAATTTGAGGTTTAGACTGTAAACTAAATTGGTGTCTGCAACTAACATCAATAAAACACAGCCTCCCAATCCCTTTGAAAATGAGAAGAGTTTCTTTTTTTAATGAAGGCACAAAGTTAACTGTTTGTGTGAGTAAGAACTCATAGCTCAGGAGCTGACGTGTGATTTTATGCAGTGATGTGTTGCTTGCCTTGAAAGACAGGCAGGCATAGAGATGTGTAACTCCACAGAAAACATTATTAAACTGAAATAATAATAATTCTGCTGCTTCCTGCCTAGGAGCTCCAGAAGGGCGGCGGCGGCGGCAGCAGCAGCAGGAAGGGAGATCAGGGCGGCAGTGAGAAAACCAGTTTGGAGAGTGTCCAGTCCAGTGTGCCTTTATTCCTGCAGTACCCTGTCCCTTACACCCAGGATGCCCCCACCCCCCTGCTGGTCTCTCAGAGCCCCAGCAAGCTGCATTTTGGGAACCCTTACTCCATCTCAGACTCAAAAGGTTGGTTTCCTTTTCAGAAAGATTCACAAACCTTTGTTTAAAATTCTCCAGTAATAACGAACGTGTATTTACAGAAGCTGCGTCTCTGTATTCTCTCCCTGCAGATGAGAGAGATGAGGAGTTCTCAGATGACCAGCTGCTTAGGCTGCCCCCTGTGGGCCCACCCTCCTGGGACAGTAATGTGGTGTGTATCCAACCCACCCGCAACCACAGCCGGCCAGAAGGCCACGAGGAGTCCGAGGAAAAGCAAACCAACAACAACAATGTAAGCTCAGACTGTGGCGTCAGTATTCTCTCCCATGTGCAGAATGCAGTTAAATACTGATGATTGATTTCTTTTTTTTTTTTCCTCGGTGTTAAATATTCACAAATGATCATAATTCACAAACGTTCTTTCTCAGGGAAATACCAACGAACAGCCCACAGCAACGGAAACTCACAGCCCATTTGTGAGTGATGGACAAACTGCCTTCTGCTTTGATCCCAGGTAACACACCCTCACATGCTGCACCCTACATTTTCTAAACCTGTGCATTGTAACATGTGTAAAGTGTTTGTTCTGCTGCACAACCCCCTTTCGTTGGCATTAGTCATGCAGCAGGCCACCCACGTCGCATCAGACAGATGCCCTTTATTAGCCAGCGCTCCTGGTTTGCCCACATCATCACTCGACTGCTTATTAACGTGAGCTTTCTCTCCCTGCCTTTCTCTTCTCCTGTGTGCAGCATGGACATGAAGCGATGTCCGCTGTGTGAGGTCATCTTCCCCCCCAACTATGACCAGAGCAAGTTTGAGGAGCATGTGGAGAGCCACTGGAAAATCTGCCCCATGTGCAGCGAGCAGTTCCCGCTGGACTGCGACCAGAAGGTGTTTGAGAATCACGTGCTCACCCACTTCGACGGCCACACGCTCAACTTCGACTAGAAAAACAGAAAATCAGCACATCCGGTCTGCCTACTTCCTGTGGCCACTGAAATAAATCACTCTGCACTCTTCTCTGCATGTAATGGTGTGAAGATCCACTCTTTAGGACTGTACTGACTTTCGCTTTGTTACTTCAACTTAGAGAAATACTTTGAAGTGATGTGACATTTTGAAATGACATTGTAATTCAGTGTATATGGCAGGGCTACTGAATTAACATTTTCTTTTATAGGTAAAAGGTTTCCCTTCATTTGGATTTGAAGAATAATTTAGGGGGATATGACTGTTGTTCGTATATATGCTGACTTTAAATTGACTCGCACAGATCTGTCAGACTACAGGATGTAACGAATCAGGGAAAGAGATAAGTGTTTACCAAACCTACATTTAAAACATCCAACCAACTGATTCCCCCTTAAACATCACTGTACAACTCATTTACTCATTCTTTATAGAAAGCAGCCTTGGTGCACAATATGGAGTCAGGGAGAACTCTTCAGTGATTACATTTAGACATAATACAGTATATCCTCAGATCATCTATTTTAGAATATTAAAGCCAATGGTATCGTGAAGGCATTGATACTTTGTGTGTGATATATATGATGTATTGATTTGTTTTATGTTAGGTTTCCTTCGTTTTGATTTTGAATATGTTATTGTGTTTGTGTCGGATCCTTCATATCATCAGCTAATCAGTGCATGCTGAGCTTATGTTAAACTTCCTTCTTTTGTTCGCCTCTTTTACAGTAATAACTTATTTCGTTCATAGACATATTTCATTTGTTAAGTGAGTCTCATGTATCTAATAAGAACTAATAAAGTCTGTTTGAATCTGAATCGTGTCCACACACAGTTAATGACACAGAAATCTTTAGGCACACATCAGAGGAATCTTTATTCTAAATGTAACAAAAGTTTACATGAAGCAGCTTTTTGAAGAAATACAGCACATCACCATTATTTCTCCCAACAACCTCTGGTGTTGCCTTTTCATACACAATATGAAAATATAATTTAATGCACTTTAACACGTAACAATACATTCACTGTACACTATATCAAAGACTTTCCTCCATACTGGCAGTACAATACTGTCACCATTCTCAAATGGACCGTAGCTCATTAACACTGACGTCCATGCAATGAAGATGTTAGCCAATGGCTCAAAGTTGATAAATCCACAATCTTGTTGCAGTTAATGATCTGCGGTTCATTACTTCAAGGATTAAATGGCCCTCTACATACCCTCAACTGACTTTATATTGACTTAATATTTGTATGGCACACAATAGAAACTGCATGTTTTTCCTCTCACAGCCCAACATAAATGTGCTAAATACATGGCTAGCTGCGGCCCAAACTTGACTCTATCCGTGACGAACACAATCGCATCGTTTCATAAGACCGGTAGTCGGTGAACAGCGAACAGTTTGGCCTGAGCTGTCTGTGTAATGTCTGCATTCAGCTGAATTTGTCTGAACGGTCAAAATAAAGCCATACAAAGATCTGTACTGATTGGAATGGTTTACAATTCAAGGCAACTACTGTACATACAGAAATCTCACAATACTGGAAACACTGGAGGTTTGGTATACATCATCCCTTGGAGCAATGTAGACCTTGCAAACGTCTGCTCTGAAGGCCTTTTGCCTCGTTTCGGTAGCTACTGTACATACACCAGAAACGAGATATTGGCAAAAAAATGCTAATTTGTTGGCAACTTGTTATAAAAAGTGCTTCAATCCTTTACTGTAAAAACAGCAAGGAAAACTGCGTAACTCTTCAGGAACGTGAACGGTAACATCAGGCAACGACGACACACAGTCCGTTCCCATGATCCCACTGGACAGCAGAAATACTATCAGACCACTTGGGCAGGATTGTGATGCTGAAATGCTTGCAAACGTCACCTGAGATCAGCCTTTGGCGCTCACACACAAGTGTTTGCAGTAAAAACAGAGGTTTGGAACGTGTGATATGAACGGAAAAGTTGGAACAACTGATTATTAACACTAAATCTGATAAGAGAATGAAACATGTTACATCACACACATTCTGATTGTTTTCATTTCATTGCCTCTGTCACATCAGGTTCAAATGAGACAGAGGCAATGTAACGGTGCCTGCTTTCTCTAGAAGAGAAAACACCCAAATCTTTCCTGTTTCCTCTGACGTCACACCGCCTTATCAGCAGCTCACTGTACATGCAAGGCTACTCGTGACGTGGTGTGGCCGTTCTTTAGACCACAACAAGCCCTCATCATCAACGAGTACAATATGTCAAAAAAAAAAAAAAAAAGAGTCAAATAGATAAATGATAGCTTAAATGTGCAAAATACAAAACTGTGAACTACATAAAAATTCAACATTCCGAATAAAAGTTAAGGATGAATAATAACACATTTATACCATGCAATCAAAACATAGTGTCAGAGCAAAGTACGATAGGAGAGAGAGAAGGGGGGGGGGGGTGTTGAAGGGGGTGGAATGAGAAAAAGCCAATGCTGGTGATGGTGGTGTTCAGATGGTTGGGGATGTGGCCTGAGGGAGAGTGCTGGTCGCTCACTCGGTCTCTACTGCTGCATCTTGCGGATGATGTCAGTAGAGATGGGTGGGTGAAAGTTGATGGTGTGGTGGCGGAGACCCTGAGACGTTTTGTAGCTCTTCCCACACCGGCACTTGAAGGGTTTGCGCACCCTAATCTGGGTTCGGTGGCCGTTCTTGGCATGATACTTGATCCCGTTCACATTCTGTAATGAAGCAAAGAACACAAAACTCAACCATGACTAAAACTTTAACTACACTGATAGCTCATCATGTACAACGGGGCTTCCCACAGTTAGATCGTGCACATTCTGTATAATAACAGTGGCTGCTCGCTGACAGTAGACTACAGAGAGAGGAAATAAAATGTCTTGTTCTGCGCCTAAACAGATGCCTAATGCTGCCTGCTGCCTCAGACTAAATTATCGCCTATAACCCTGTCATTCACGTCAGCGATGCAATTTTCTCAAGCTGCACATAATTTATCCCAACCGCACACACCAGATGTGAATGGAAAACCCCGTAAAACTCCACATCACTGAAGTGGACTAGATGTATGCATCTATTTTGACATGTTGCAGCGCTCAACCAAGAACTGATTTTCCATCGTCAACAGCAGGGAATCCATTTTGATTTTACACGAGCAGATAAAATCCTCATATCTCACACAATGCAATGCAAATATCTCTCTCTGGTGACGGTGAAAATATTTCACATCGCTACCTTATGTTTCATCTGTCATGTGAGGAGATGCTGAGTGAAACCTACCTTGTATCTCTTTTTACAGCCTGGCACGGGGCAAGCGAAAGGCTTCTCGTCTCCTCCGTTCATGCACATAGAACTGAGGATGGACTCGGAGCTGATGGCGCTCTCTGTGGTCCACGACTCATCACTGTCAGACTCCTCAAAGTCTACCTCCTCCTCATCACATTCACTACCTGTGGGAGGTTAAAGGACAGAAAGTCAAACAGTAATTGACTCAGGGCATCACGACCCGGGCATGCGATCATACTAAACACACAAAGAAATGTTTTGATTTGTACATGTTTCATGACTAATCTGTGACGATGACATCCTGGCCTTTGAGACTTCAGACTGGGCCGTTCTCAACATGTGCTTCGGGGCAGTGTTCCCGTGATCTCTCCGTCATGTGTTACAGAACTACAAAGTTTTCGTGGGAAAGAATGTATGCATTTGATTGAGCTCTTGCGGTCAGAAATAGTTTTATCAATGAATTAAAGATGTTATGCCTAAAAGAAGCTAAATAACCACAAGAGTTAAAAACAAGACAGATCATTAAAGCCTGCATTCTTTACAAAACAAGTACATGAGTACATGGGAAAACATTAGAAGGGAAAGAACTAAAACATGTTTCTGTTATGTATTGTTTTTTGGATGTGACTAATTAGCTGGACTATGAAAGCTGCCCCTCTGTGTAGCTTGAATGTGAGTGTTATTAAAATCATATCTCCTAAGCTCTCATGCTGATGCTATTATTTACAGGATAATTAATTTATACAGTACCAAACTTTCAGCCTGCATTGGAGTCATAGCTGCTGAGTTCATCCACCAAGTAATGAAAAACACCGAGTTTCAACCAATAATTTCACAGTAAAACATCACACAAGCAACACCCAATCATATCATTTCAGTTGTAGTTAGTCATCGCAACTGAGAATTTATATTGAAGCATATAATTATAAACGTGGAGCTGAAGAGAACAGTCACTCTTCGCCTCATTGCCCTGCTGCATAATGTGGGTGGGTGGGAGCACTGTCTAAGCTGATTTAGATTTACTTCAGCAGGGTGCATGCTTGCCTTCACGGTGTCTTGAAAACGGACGTCCTGGTTGAATGCCAGTCTCCTTAACTGCTACACCACTCTGCTCTGCTGCTTGCTTAATACACAATGCATAACACGTAGCAGTCACTACATTCTGGACATCTAAGTGGAGAGCCGAGTGTGTTAACGATGGTTATGTACCTGTAGGCGTACTGCTGCGGAAGGAAGAGGAAGGGGTGATGGGTGGGGTGACTGGAGGGGTGAGGTTTCCACTGGTGTGGCGAGGCGGAGTGGAAACACTGCTGCGGGACAGACTGCCTGTCAGAGACAGAGACAACTTGGGCTGCACCTTCTTCTTCAGAGTCTCATGTTCTCGCCGCGCAGCATCTGTCATGAACCTGGGGCATTGTGGGATATAAGACAATCAGGGTTTGCAATCTTTCTCAGGAAAAAGGTCATCTCATCCAATGAGCTGTGACTGTGATGACTGCCTGATGTTTGCAAAGTTCAGATATTGAAGGTTTGCTACTATGTTTGGAAAAAAAAACCATATAATTGGCTCTATTCCCATCAAAAAAAACCTTACACACGGGTTTATGATGGATAGTAAAGTCTTTGGTAAATGCGTATCATAAAAATGAAATGTTAACATCGACATTGTTAAAGAAAGTGGAATTAACAAATTAAGTGATAACCACATCAAGATGTGTTTGTGAAGGCATGGAGACAGCGGCAGACCTTCTCGTACACTGGATTGTTGCATAAGGCTTTTAAAACAACTACTAAAGCACCATATCAAAGAAGACTGGGATGAACCTCGAGCAATAAAAAAAAAAAAAAACAGCTTCCAAATACTGAAGCAATTCATCTAAGCAATCCACCAGATGACATTTGAAAATACTGGTAGGACCTCATAGGACACAGTAGTAATACTGATGTAGATAAACCTTTACAGGGCCAAAGACTAATAGCATCCATGTAAAACTATGTCAGAGCCATAAAGTAGATGTACTTATATTTGAGTTACTGCACGAATAAGTGGAAATCTAGCCGTTTTCTTTCTCGATTGTAGTTCATACATTTCTTTACCTGTTGATGTAGCTGAGGGCAACATATGTCGGCTGCTGCTGCTCCTGCTTCTCCAGAAGCCGGGGGTCTGTGTCTGAGTAGGCAAGAGAGAGATAGAGAGAGTGGATACATCTAGTCATATAAGGAAATATTGAGACAAGCAGTGTGCTTGATTTTTGTTTGTTTTTTTATGTTGTAGCTTTCTGTTTTTCTCCGTATATGGCGCTGCAGTCTTTGCTTCACTGGGTGTACTACCTTGCCCAGGCACAGATGAAAGGTGCAGGGATGGGGTACATTAAATTGACTCGAATGATTTTTAAAAAGGGTCCAATTACAATCCAGATTTGAGTTTTAATGTTTACAGAAAATAGACAGAAGCAAGACTCCACCATGGATTTGAGTGAAACATTTCCAAAACCTCTTACATCGCTATCTGCAAAAATTGAACTTTTCAGTACTACTGAACTTCTGTTGCATCTTCTCATTGTTGTTGAAAATGAGAAACGTGCGATGGGACTGAGCTTTTGCTCTCTGTGCTACCTTAAACAAAAACCTACATCAGTCAGTGCACTTAGTACCAGCCTTCAGCTGAACTGGGTGAGTCCCAGGTATGAATGTAAGGAGCGAGGTTGTGAAAGAGCATGCATACTCAGCTGACTCGACAAATAAAGGCTAATAAAAAAAAAACTATTTCTAGAAAATAATGAAAATTCAGGATATTGTGCAATCAATGTGCAGTACAATTAGTTTCAACGTGATGTCATGCACCACTGTCTAGACTGCAGTCACTGGTTAGTTAAGTATTGCTGGAGAAGAGCCACAGTTTCCAAGCCGATGCTGGTTTCTTGACTTATTTCCTCTAGATCTACTGTACGTACACTTTTTTCTATTAGTTGAATTAATCGCACTTTCTGATCTTTACTGCATAATTAGGCTCATCTCAAGCGCCTTGTCTTTTGAATTTCCATGGCACTCTTTGAAAGGCTGCTCTGCCGACGCCACATTGCTCATACATGACCACACTTGACACATACTGCGTTTTGCCATGCTGTGCTCCAGACGTTCATCTTGCTCAGCAGTGCTAAATGTACAACAATAGCCAATCTCCACACCCTGAGGTGAAGCGGGTCTGACTTCAAACGCTCTTCCCACTGCCGTCCATGTGGGAGAAGAGAGATGCCCCATAAAACAACAGTGTCTACCACTTACCAGCTGAGCCTCCCTGTCTGCCTCTGACAGAGCTGTGAAAGACTGCTACCCCATGTGGTTAAATCGAGTGCTTGTTTCCATCCACAAGCTCATTTATACGCAACACTTACACCTAAGGCTATTTGTAACATGAAACTTTCAGATGATGCTTTTGTAAGGCACAAGGACTACTGTGACTACAGCTTTAAAACAATCTGTATATTCAGCAAGCAAAAAAAAACACGCCAGTCCTATAGTGGATATGATTTTAAAATGCCTATGGCAATGATAGAAAACATGAGAAAATAGTGCAATTAAAGTTGTCTTGGTTAAAGGGATAAGCAACACCTTATTAAGGCTGTAATAAAACCCTGAGTCATACTCAATTATTACTTCCTCAGTGTTACGCTTTTCCTCCTTTTTGTTTGCAAAACACCTAAACCAGATTTCAATGAAATGTCTCGTGGACACACACAAAGACCTTGTGCCGAAGAAGAGCTGATTAGACTTTGGTGGTGCTCTCTGATATGGGATTTCACCAGTAGATGATTATCTATTTCTCTCTGTATCAATTATAAATAACTCAAGTATTGGAAATTTGCATTAAATGCAAGGTCATATTGAGTCTTGTGTACTTATGATTTAATCACACATTTACATAAATAAAACAGGAAACTTTTAGACTGTATCAAGTCAGCGACTGGCACCAAAATTGGAGAATGTTCATGGATGGACAGACGTGAATTAGAAATGAGATATTTGTTGATGTTTTGTGCATTCTTACTTTTAGTTCTAATATTTTACCAAATAGTCACTGTGATTGTTCATTTCTTGCCTGGTCATCACTCAAACTGAGCTCTCCAAACTGTTTTTATGTGAATTGAACTTCTCTTTGGGTGGAGCTAATCATAAACACTCTAGAAGCTATAATGAGACGTCTATGTACGCAGACAAAAGATAAAACCGTTTGTAAGAATGCCAACGTGCTGTATAAATTTAAAGTAGACACACACATGCACACAATCATCTATAAAAGGAAACACACAGCGCAGACTCCACTCTCTATTGCAACAGTGCAAACTACTGGCTTAATTCTGTCACAAACAAGGTGAAAGTTGACATTGACCAGTGGAACTCAACCCAAACCACATTTAAGTATAAATGAGGAAGCTTACATTTTAGAGGTCTAGCAGGAATCTAAGTCCACAAACCAATGTCCGTCTTACTGAAAAGTAGACATGGGCGATGAAAGACGCATGGCATCATCCACTCAGTGGTTACGACCAAACCGCTCGGTTGACGATGAAACAGTTTTATGATACTGGCAGGTAGGCTCTAAGAACAGCTTGAACCTCAGCGCCCTACGGCTCAGGAGGGTTCTCTCAAGGCCTCAGTCGTAAGCAAGTGTTTCATTAAGTGGATTTATCCCCAATGAGAAGGACAGCACACCTCTCTCTACTCTGCAGCCAAAGTCATGGAAACACAGAGTAGCAAAGAGACATTCATAACGGCACTATTCCCCTGCCAAAAGCCAGAGGCAGTGCAGAGACTAGTCTGAGCGCCGTGTGTCGGTATGCGTGTGCGTGAGTGCACAAGAAATCCCTCCTAAGATCCCTAATGAGACTCAAGGAGTGGAATGGCAGCCTGCTCACGGTCCGCTCAAACAGCAGTGGATCAATCTGTTCCCACACACTGTAAATCACGCACACCTCAGGTGGGGACCGGGGCGAGGGAGGCCTGCAGGGGCCAGTTCCCCCATAGCCTCTGCTGTTCTTTTGGGGGCCCACCAGCAGTCAAGGAGAAGGACGACGGCGCCTCAAGTAGAGATGAGAACCCCTCTAATCAAACTACACAGGTGGTCCACTCTGGTGGGCGACTATTAGAAGCCTTCTGGGAAACAAAATAGGGCATTTATTCACCACCACTAATTCCAAAGGCAAACAATCAGTGCCTCAGTGATCGTTTATGTGTGTGAGAAGAAGTCAGGTGTGGGATAAAGAAGAGAGAAGTAGAGAAGAACAGATCTAAAACATATGTATAATTAATGTCTCATGAGGCTCTTCAATTTTAGATTTTCACTGATATATTCTAAGATTTTTTTAAAGATGTCTACTAGTTTAAACCATTTTTCCACAAGAGTTCATTCTTGGCAATGTGAAGAGAAAAATCTGAAAAGACTTTAAGAAAGTTGCCGATTTGCTGCGGATCAGAAAAAAAACCTTTAAGTAATCAAAAAACATTAAGTGAAACTACTGTGTATGGGAGCGTATAGTGACTGAGTGAGTTGTTGCAGTGTACGAGTGCAGAAAACATGATGCAATAACATGTTCTCATTAGAGCCCCTATGACGGCCCGCAACAGGAAACCAGGGGACGATCATACAACAAACCTTCCTAAGGCTTCGGGGGAAGTGACGCCTGCTGCCCTCTCATAACGCCCTCCACGACCCTCTCTCTCTCACCTCTCTCACACACACACACACACACACACCAGACGCACAGCGCCCTCTCTCATTTCCACCAGTGTCTGGCTCTCCCATCCACCCTCATGGCCAAATGCACTGTGGGGTAGAGCAGAGTGGTGAGCATTATGGTGACATGTTTATGGCGGCTGTGAGCAGCGGGGGACATTACCAGGAGTGGTGGCACAGGTAATTAATTCCGATGTGACCTCTGAGGAGGAAATGAAACGGAGTCAAGCTCCATGTGTAAGCTGCCTACGCGGGATACTGAAAAAAACATGGGGAGGTTAAAATGATCTATTATCAATATGTTTAGCATAGACAGCAACTTAGACGTATACATACGCACTAAGTCATACACACATCTCTACAAAGACACATTTGTACAAACATGATAACACACACGTATCGCTGCTCATTGCAGACATTAATGGATTTGTGTTATGCATTAGGGCTGCAACTAATGATTATTTAAATTTCCGATTAATCTGGCAATTACATTCTTGATTTATCGTGTGTGCGAAATGTCCAAAACGTTTTAGCTTCTCAGAGATCAAGACGACTTCAATTGCTTGTTTTATCGGACCGAAAGTGCAGAACCCAAAGATATTCATTGCGCAATAATGTAAAACGGAGCAAAGCAGCAAATAATTACAACGGAAGAGCTGTAAAATTAACAGAAGCGCTGAATCCATTATATCCAAATAGTTGCAGATTTCTGTCGATCAAATAACCGACTAATCATTTCAACTCTAATATGCATTTTCCAACACAAATGTCAGTGTTTTTAGACTCATATCCAGCATTTGTCAACTTGGAATTTCATGTTTAATTGCAGGTGTTCCCAAACCTGCGTTTTTTGAAAGCTGGAAAAGCCAAGTGACACAAACACTTTGGCTTAAATGCATAATAGGATGGATATAATCAGACCCCGCTTATTTACAAAGGTTTGAGAATTTCAGGGATACACGAGATAAAGTAATTTGCCAAAAGTTTTGGGTTCAATTTAGCTTTTACAGTCTAATTAGTGTAGCTGTAGTCAAGGAGGAATCCTCATATCTGCATCATTTGACAATATCTTGTGTTTAACGTGATCTATTGAAGCATTTAATTAATCTGAAGCGACAAGTAACACATTTCAGTGCATCGCACCACACGCCCATGTTGTGTGATAGAGGCGGTACATCCTCACTATGGAGAAGGCTTCATCGAGCACAGGAGCCCCCCGTGTCGCAGTCACCGCACAGGAACAGGAGCAATGGTGTCGGGGGATGGGGAAATGTAATTAGGCCCACCAGGTGCACAGATCAGGGAACTAGTTACTGCTTCCTAAATTTATTACTTCCGCACAGATTTTGGGGGTGCATACCAAAATCTGCTAAATGAGCCTCCAGCGAGAATTGGCAACAAACAGACTCATTGTTACCAAGCCCGGACACTTGAGGCCATCAGTGTACGCCAGGCCCCAGCAGCACACACGCTCTCAGGTCTAAATAACACGGTTGCTATTTGCTTCTGGTCTGCAGGGGCCTGGTCGCTCAGTGACAAGGTAAACACTTCACTGGCTTGGTGCGTGCAGGTTTTTCATGACCCACGAGAACACCAGACCATTGAGGATATCTTTCAAGCTTAATAACATGACTTAGGCCCAGTGTTAAAATCTTCCCTCTGGTCGTACTGGTGTTTTCTGGGGCTCATTAGCAACCTGCTCTCTTAAAGTTAGCTCAATTTGTTCACAAAGGTCTAAGTGGACCACCCAGTGCTCATACCATCAACTTGAATCTGCTGTCAGGTTGGTGGACGAGCAATAGCAGATCTATTTTGAGTTTGTTTTATCATAATTGACGTGGGATGGATAATTATTCAATATTTCATTTTAGTTCATTTGTTTTACGAGATTCTAATTAATGTTTTTTTTCAGGAAAAGCACAACACTTTAATTTGCATAGTCTATTAACACGGAGCTTTCAATCTGTACATCATCAGCTACGAGCAGCGAGGTGTTGAGGCTTCTTATGTTTCAAAGTAACTGTAATAAAAAGTACAGTAGAAAACCACTTTGGATGGATTATATACATACATTAGTATAAGAAGTATTCCTTAAATTACCAATTAAATATCTCGCTCATTTTTTCTTTTTTAACATGTTGTTATTTACTGAAGCTTGGCCCTTTGGGCTGTTTACTGTATGACACAATACAGTGCGTTGTTAAATGAGTCCAGGAAGTACGTTTTGGCATAATATCCACCATAAACGTTTACATTACAGACCAGGCATCACGAGAAAGCCCCCTCAATCAATAGCAGAGCAGCGCCACCTCTTGTTCACAGACATGACCAGCAGGCCGGCTGAAGGAAACGGGGACAAGAATGCCTGCTTGTTTTCCAGGCGCCTAATTATAAAGGAGAATGTGCTTTAAGCAGCAGGCCACCAGATGAGGAGGAAGACAGGCCAAATCAAGCACTCCCTCTGTAATTATGCTTCACAGGCACTTGGCACAACGCGCAAGATTTCGCACTTCTCAGAGTGGGCACAAGCCAGCGGACAAAGGAGGGGGGGGGGGCAGCAAAGTTTTTCCACTCTGAGCAAAACTAATTGCCTCATTATTCCCCAATAAGTCATTTGGAAGCATTTTTTCTAAGGCTAACACCTCGGACACATGCACAGCGCACTATCGTAGGGCAGGGGGTATTAAAGCCAGTCAAGCAACAAACAACAACAACAGAGACAGCTGGGCCTTGTCAGCTTCAATAATAAGAGTCTAAAATATTAGATTGGGAAACAGATGTAGGAACTAAAAGAGTGTGAAACTACGAGGTGTGGAATTCACTTTGTAGCTTAGTTTATAAAAGCTTTACCGCAGCACACAGAAAATAATGTTCATAATATATAATATAACATAAAATGTATGTAAGATCAAACTAAATTAATTTGTTCCTAACATTTTGTTAATACACTTTTATGTACTTCTGTTATGGCGGACCAAATGAGACAACAAATCAATTAAATAAAACACATTTCTATATATAGTGATTTGTTGCTTTGATTTTTTTAAATGTATTTCATAATAAAGTGCATAGAGGCTGTAAATAAATTGGCCTGCGGCACTAAATGCACAACCATCTAGGAATTAAATTAAAAAACCTAAAGTTAAGTTCTCATATAAACTCAATACCTTTATTTTTACATATTACAACAGTAAATAGATACATAACTTTTCACCCGTACAAAGAGGTGTCTTAGCCTTTTTAAGTACATAAACTGGTTCTAATAAATGCATTTCACATATCTAATACGTAACTTTATTCTATACGGTTAATATTGCATCACTTCATACACAGAAGTTAGTGATGCTTCAGCTGAGGCCAATAAATGATTTCATAGCTTGACTTCCTCATCTCCACACACACACACATTGAGTTCTTGTTATTGTTTTGCACCACATGAACTAGAGGTGGCGCTGTTGATTTGTTGACTGTAGTGGGACTTGATGAGAAGTCGGGGGGAGGGGAGGGGGGGGGGGGGGGGGGTCTTTAAAGGTACTTTTTACTTTTTCAGATTTGGAGTGGCACATATCCTTTAAAACCACATGAGGACAACTGAGTCCAAGATATTTTCTTTTCAGAAATCAATACAGTATGTGATATTTTCCCAATATCATACATACATATTTTAACCGATGACATCTGACATAAGGTTGAAACTAATATGGGATATACGGATAATTATGTCTATTCGTAATGGTAGACAAAGCTAATGAGAAAAATGTTTAATGATACTTATAATAAAACAGCAGTAAGTCAATATCACACAAATACCAAAGTTTGATTTTAAAATATGATATGTGCAGATATGTGTTGTGCAGCTCTAAAAACTACCCTGTCAGATATATAATAACTGACATATAATAATAACAATATTTGCAAAGATAGGCTAAGAAGACAGTAACTTGGTTTAAGAGTGCAACCTTACTTCCAGCAAGTAGTCAAACTGCACTAAGCTGTCAGGCGGATTGAAACAAGCTAAAAGGTAATCAGTGTATCTTCATTGGCTTAAATGCAGAGTGCAAGTTAACTCACGACGCTTCCGAGGCAGCTCTGCGCGCGGGCCTTGCACTGCAATAATGTTGCACGAGCGAGTCGACGGAGCGTTAAGAAACTGCCTTCCTGTCGGAGTTTCAGTGCGGCTCGCTTGGTGTTGCAGCGATCTAGTGATACCGCTGTGATACGGACATGCAGGTGGTGAACAGGAACTGTAATGTCTACACATAAACACCAACAGCCCCACCACACCTAGCAACAGTGTTGTCAGGACGCAGGAAGTAACTTGCTAGCTCGCTAACTTAGCCACTTCTGCTAGCTGCAAACCTCGGCCATTGCTGGCTGCGGCGCTCATTACTTAAGGGCTCTTACCGATGTGGTTATCCTCGATGTGCACGATGAGCTCGGCCAGCGAGTCGAAGTGAAGTCCGCAGCCCCCGAACCTGCAAGCGTTGGAGAAGAAAGAAGCAGCGGCGATGCCTGTCATGGTCGTTGCTGCATTGGAAATGGGGGCAGGCAGCAGCAGCAGCGAGCAGCGGAGAGACAGCAGGCGGACAGCGGCGGGAACAGCTGGAGCGGCAGGGGCGGTGCGGTGCGGCAGGGGCGGTGCGGCGCCTTCTCCGTTCTGCATCAAACCAGCTGGAGGGAGGGAGAGAGAGACCGGAAGTAAGGCGGGTTGGTTTTCATTAGAAAAGCATTGATTGTTTTTAAAGAAAAATGATAGACACATATTTGATCGAATAGTTGTGAACTGATACAACTATATTGCAAAGCAGTGATCAGCAAATACGAAGTGCTGTAAAGAATACTTTTATATGATACATTAAGTTAATTCATTTTCAGGTTGATCTAATCAGTTTATCAATTAAATAATATTAGTCAACGAATCAACCGAGCGATTACTAACTAAATCACTACATTAGTCTAATATTCTCCACTAAATATAAAATATTGTTTGTGTTATAACGATGCACAGTTTTTAAACATGTTGAGTGATCTCTCAGGACGTAATTCTCTCTTGAATTAGAGGATGTGTTAA
Source organism: Anarhichas minor (assembly GCF_050575085.1). NCBI lineage: Eukaryota > Metazoa > Chordata > Actinopteri > Perciformes > Anarhichadidae > Anarhichas > Anarhichas minor. The sequence continues at coordinate 2,420,368 of NW_027466487.1, read as the reverse complement.
AATAATAAATGTACTATACAACTAGTCTATAATATTATGTAATGATCCATGGTAAAAAATAAAATAGATCAAATAACCTGCTGGATCCTTCCAACGTTTCAATTTGCCCCCCGGATGCAGTGTCTTCTCTAAAAGTGCGAACAAACTCTAGTGTTTGTGTTTATGCTAAATCTAAATCTGGATTTCTGACCATTTATATCAACACTAAATGATCTAATAGTGGTTTTATTGATATTATGTAATGATCAATGATTATTTTTTTGTGATGAACATTACTGAAACAGGCATGGATCACACACTGGCGCAACATGTAGCTGAAGAACATGTGATGACCACAAGGTGGCAGTGTTGGTCAGATGTTAGATATGAGTCAGTTTTGTTCTTCGTGTTCAGTAATTTAAGTCTTCTATATCTATCCCAAAAGAGTGTTGTTGCATGCATGATGCTATATCGTACTCAGAGAGAGCAGTATCGAATATATATATTGTCAATACAAGTTGCTTAAAGCTTCTGTCTGATGTTATTTCTACATCGGTTTAGTACCATCAAGATCACTTCATGTACTACAAGGTCATTCAGTTCATTTAGTTGTTTGAAATAGAGACAAGCTAGAGAAGAACATGTTGCCATTTTGATATATTAAGTGCTCACACTTCTAAAACAAAGTGGCCAATTATAGATTCAGTCATGTATGGAATCAATTTTCTATTTTGCAGTTCACAGAGAGTAAACAATTAGCTTGTGTGTGCAAATTTCACTTAAATAACTTGTCAGGGCTTTGTTTTCCCCCCGTCTGTTTTCAGTGGAAGAGGTAGAGTGATGCAATCACTTGCAAGACAAAAACAAATGTCTGCACAATGTACACGTAAGAATACATATCACTGGTATGTAGAAAGTGAATATTAGTTATTGGAACGCAGATCCACTGCAAATTGCCAGGAAATCAATTTTGAAAATGCTAAATTACAGTAATATTACTCACTTTAAATTTCTCCAATGACTTTGTGCAGTGACTTAAAGTTGTTGTAGTGGGTCATCATTGATGAGGTAATAGATGCATTGTGATTTTCTGCACTCGACAACCTCTGTGACCCAGCCAACAAGTTTGAGCTAACCAACAAGATAATTTGCTCTCAGTCAGATAGTTACACTCCTACACAGTAAGGAGGGGCACCTGAATTCTTCTGGCCTTTACAATACTGCACCAAGCAGAGACGTATTCCAACCTCTATATCATTTCATGTATGTTTATGATATGAAATTAAATTGTCTTGAAACAGCTCCTTTTTCCAGCTCCAAAAACTTCCCGAAGAAATGTATTCAAGTTCAAATCACCAATGTGTTTATCTGTAGTAGTCATAAGACTGAATGTTTTGCGGGCCAAGGTAAAGTATAAAGGGAGGAATGACACAATGGTCACACTGCTCTACAAATGTATCCAAAATCTTATTCAAACTGATATCATAACAATAACATCTTTGAAAATGAAGTATAGAAAGCTATTGTTTTTATCATCCATTCATATCACACTTTTCAAAACCCAGCCAAAGAACATTTTTACAAATTACTTTAATAATCCAGAGTGAACAAATACAGAAGCCCAATTCAGTTGTCAAAAGATTGATGTACTTACCCACAAATGCTGAGCACAGAGGACATCCCCCTACACTTTCATAAATCTAAAGAGTCCACACACAGGCAGCACCAGTCACCAGCCACCTAATGTAGATGTTACAGGGTTGAGTGTTTGAGTGTGTGAATGTCACTGGGGTTATCTACTGGGAACCTCCCAGCACATATGTTTTGTTGAATTCGGCTCTCAGTTCCAGCAGTGATGTTTGGCGTCCAGGAACCCGAGGACCCTCCTGCTCAGACTTTTGGTCATTCTTTCAAGAAGCTTTAATCTGGAGACCCAATGTCATAAGATATATGGGGTATATTGTTTAAACAAATGCATATACAGAGTTGCCTACTCTATTGTTAAAGTTAAATTCCCACTGCCCTATTCAGAACTTTAATTGCTGCATGGCTGTTTTTAAGTGTGGAGAAGCAACTTTCATAGATGCTATGACATTGACGCATTAGAGCAGAGCATGACCAGTTACTAAAGGGAGATTCATTTGAACCTCTGTGTATAAAACACATCTGTTGCCAGATATAGACTCAATTTTTTTTAGCATTTAATTAGAATACCCTTTTCAGACATTTTGCAGAAAAAAATGCAACGCTGTGTATTTTTGCTCCCATCTTTCATGCAATTTTACAGAAAGTAAAGCTGTTCGTTAGGAGTGAAGGTAGCATAACAGTGAATGTATAATCTGCCATCTTGCTTGTTGTTCTGAGGAATGGCATGCAGTTATGCTGAGAACCCAACATTTCCATCCCTGCAGGCACAATCATCTCTAAGGTGTGCACAGCAGGAAACAATGTTTTAACATCCCATTTGTTTGAACGCCTTTCCATCTTCCATTATTGCACAAAGTAAAATACTTTTGAAGAAGTTTTATATTTTATTTAAAATTTGAAAGCCTGTATGACACTTTTGTTATTTAGCCTGCTTTCCCTTTTGCACCTGCTGCAACAAAGCATCCTCGCTGGTGCTAATCTTCCCAAGGTGATCCTACTCAAACGCATTGCACAAAGGCATAATAATAAAAGGTTTAGTATAATATAGATCAAATCTGCTTTAGTGTGGGTCACTGACCCAAACTGTATCAGCTCTTTCCAACCTTAATAGTCTGCTCCTCTGGGAACATAATGTTTGGATTGGTTGGGAAATATATTGGCAATAAAGAGACAAAAGGATGTCATAAACGTTGATTAAAGCTCTGGTTAAAAGACAAAGGCGGAGAAGCTCTGAGTTATGATGGCTTTTCAGACTGCGTTATTGTTTCAGTGACAGAGCTCTTAGTGCGTCTAGTGGAGTGGCCGCAGGCGAGTGGTAAACATTTCTCAATGTGTGAGGAGTCATTAATCCCTGAAGCCGAGGATGTCTTCACTACTGGTGTCTTTGGCCCAAGAAATCACAGCCAGTTGGCACCAGCAGGTCACACAGAGCGCCAACATAAACGCGTTGTACTCCAAAGCTGTTTAAATCTCTTCTAATGTGCCTTAGGCACATTAGAAGGCAGACAATTCAGGAAAGGCAGCGGGAACAATAAGGTGTTTTGCACGTTCAATTCGTTTGCAAGTGAAGCTTGATGATGCATCTAAGGTCTAATTTGTGGCCGTTTCATGAGATATGTTTTGTGAAGTGTACGAAAAAAGGTAGAAATAAGTTTGATTTGCCGATCAGAAAAGGAGCCAAAGAAAACCAACTGTTCAGGCTCTGACAGTGAAGTCCAATAGTGATACTTACGCTTTGTTGCTTTGAAATAAGAACACTGTTACCAATGCTGGGTTGCTACCCAGGGCCCCAATTTAAAGGGCCATTTAAGCTCCAGGTGATTTGTGCCAAATCCAATTGAAATGATTTACTGAATAACAGGTGGGTTCCGGTATATTTTCTTATCTCGATGTCCTATCCTAAGAGGGTACTGGGGTCAAAATGTAGTTTGAAGACCTTCTTTATTGCAGTTTTGTGCTTATACGTTGCATATGTCAAAATTAATTTGTATTTCATCAAATTACCAACCAATATGTCTGAGACAACGTAATATTCTGCCTTGGAAAAAACGTCCTCAGGGTAGGAGGAATGAGCTAAGTTTTGCCTCAGGGCTCCATAGCAGGTTAATCCAGGCATTACTGTCACTGCATGATAGACAGCACGACACACGGGTGGCTAGTCATCATAGCTTAATATTGCATAAAAGTCCCTTCCGTCACGAACAAGTTACAGTGTAATATAAAGGCTTAGTTTAATTTCCTTCTTCAGTTTGATGGTCCATTGTGCATGCTGGCTTGTTGTAATGAACACCTGAACAGAGCAGAGTCACTGTGACAATTTGACAAATCTAAATGTCTGAAGTGTTTCTGTTTGCTAAAAGTTGTTTCTTTATCATCATTAACAAGAAAAAAAAGTTAAAAAAAGTGCATTATATTACTCTAATAGTAGGACTCAAATTGGCTATTGTAATGAGTATGCTACTTAAATTTTTTTTATTGCATGTTAAGTATTGTCTTTCAAGTGATAAAGTGTGTGATAAATTCTTGTCATTTCAAACTTAGTTTAAGGGAATTCACTCTGCTGAGACAGTTCAAAGTCATCAGTTTAGAAGAGGCGGGACAGTGCGCTTATTTGCATGCCTAATTGGTCAGTACTGGAGCTCGAGCTTTGCACCACACCCACTCCAGCTCCAGCAGCAGAGTCCATCCATGCCTGTGGGTGTGGATTCGTTAACTCCGCCCCGCTCGTGCCGCCTCCAAGCGGACCGCAATGATTTAGAAGTTCAGGAATCCCACGTGACGTCACCAGGGGGTGACGTTATGCTTCTCTAAATAGATCGTATTGTAATCTTTTCTCAGTCCAACGTGGTTTCTTCTCAGAGACTGCTTCACATTTTCTACACTTGTTTGGTAAGTTGAAAACCTCACACCGCCATGCAGAGGACCGTGCACGCGCCGCTGCAGGTTGGTTGCGTTTGTTAAAATCGATCCTTGTTACTTTTTTCTCCTCCTTTTTTTCCCCTCATGCAACAGCTTGTTTTGTTGTTTTTCAGCAGTCTCGAGATGTCATAATTTCTTCTTCTTCTTCTTCTCATGTCATTTGTGCATGCAAGTGTGAGAGAAGGGGGATCGTGTTAGTTGTGTTAGAGTACGTGCATTGTCATCGCTCTTCGGTGTCCGTGCGTCGGCCTATCTGTTGACTGTTGAAGTTGAACGCGGAGTCAAGTGCCGCTGAACGGTCTTGTCAGGTATAAAGACAAGTCTGCAGGAATTCATCTCAAACCCCGACTGAAAACTACAGAAGTGGTCATTGCAATGGATGATTGTCATTGCAATTCGCACCAATTTCTCTTCCAGATTTTCTATTTGCTCCATAGCTCAAAGCTGGACCCCTGCATCACTGCCATGCCCGTCCCATCTCGGGATACGCATGCCGGCGTTATAGTCCCGGGCTCTCTGCGTGCTGCGGTCCACCAGTGATCGTCTGGATAATGATAGCCCGGTGGTTTTGCTGTCATGTCAGTTATAAAGAAAAAGAGTGATTACCCGTGTTCACGAGAAATTTACGTTTCCCCTTTTTCTCTTGAAGAGCAATGTGACCAACATTACGTCATTCTGCAGGCCAGTCGATATTTGATTAACCGCTGAGATGTTGAGGGTTACTTTCAGGAAGGTTGTGCTGACGAGGCGCGCTTTGTGTACGCTACGGCTTGAAAATAAGAAAGATGTTTTAATTAATCATGTGATTACTCCCCGCTGTCATTATGTTTATGTGACACCACTATCAATAACCACTTGTTTCTCATGCACGCTGCTTTAGATTCATGTGGAGGCTTCCGGTTTTATTGTGTCCCTTTTAATTGGCGGTGTTATTAGCACCTGATGATAAGGCATTTAAGTTCGATGATAATGTTAGTAATTGTCATAATTTAATACAGACTGAGACGGACGTTTTTTTTTTTTAAATGCTACAGCAGGCGGTACTTCTATGGAACAAAGTTATGTTTTGTGAAAGCAACAGTTTGAGAAAAAGTTTGGAAGATGAACATACTCTTCACATTTTCCACAGCTGTGTTGCAAAAAGCCGTGGCAAAAAAACAACTTTGATCTATTGATTGAGAAGAGGCAACAATTGTGACATTTGTATTTATCAAAATCTTACTTTCAGTAATAATCTACTGAAGTGAATAGGAATTTATAAAAATAGAAAAGGAAAATAAACATTAAAATGTGAATAATTACATAAATGAATAAAAAACAGCAAAGCCTGTAAAGTCACTGACTCTACATTAAAGTTACTGGATAACATGAGTTATTTAGTAACCTTGGTGCAGATCTAATTCTTCACATATTGTACACAATGTTCAGCTTGATTGCAGTCCAGCGGCTCATTGCAGTAGTGAAATGTGACCTTTATTTGTTGATGGTTGTTGCATGTGCTCAAGGTGAAACATTCCTCTGATAATGATCGTAATACGAAGTGGCTGAATAACACAAATCAACAGTTTGGCCACAGAAGTTAAAGAAACTGGTGCACATATTTCTTTATGTTGACTTGTACATTTTTAATCATTTAATTCTGGGACTTTTTTCTCTATTTCAGTAACGGTATAACACATTTTGTGAGGAAGCGTCTTTGTATTTCTTATAAGTGTACATGTTGTGGAAGAGAGTATGATAGGTCTTGAGGTTTACATCACAGCAGTCATTCTGTCATGCATTCACTTCAAGAGCTGAAGTTCAGGGCAGTCATTGTCTATGAAGGCCATGTTCCCTGCCTCAGGGTTCGCCGTGATCCTACCCTGAACTTGTGCTGTCAAAGGCCCAGGCTATGGGGAGCTGGAGATTTGAATTGCTCTGCATGTTTGTGCTTGCTTTAACCCCATATGCCTTTGCACCCCAACCCCTCTTATCCTCACCATATTGTTTAAATTCTAATATGCGGTCTACCTGGAGAATTCCTCCCCAGCTCCTCTTGAAATCGAACGCCGGACCCTAATCCTTCCCCTCGGACACATCAGGATATAGTTAATGTAAAGTGTAACCAAATTTCCCCTGCTAAACTAAAACACCTATATCAAGTGAGAGCCAAGTGCCTCTTCCAAGGCGCGGGGCGTTGAATACTGGTAATTTTAAGTGTGAAAGCTATTGGACAATTCACAGAGGCATTCACAGAATTAATGGTTAAAAGTTTTATGCATCATATGGTTCGAATTTCCTGGTAAATGTGATGAAATGTGATAAAAGTCCCATTTTAGAAACAGGATGGTAAAAGTAAAAATGTTGCATCTGTTTTAATAATTATGGATATGGGCGTTGGTGGGGGATTTTCTTTTTTTTAAGTTTTAGATTTAAAATAAGTTATTCATAGTTGTACCATTGTTTAGGAATAAATCCTGAAAACCATGGCGGCATTGTATGTACACAAATTAATTGTACAAACAGCGGAAAGTTCTGTGTTACTGTATTTTAAATTTAAATGTGGCCTAAAACGTTGACTCACGGCCGTCGGCTTCTTGAAGCCCTGGTTCTTCAGGCGTACTTGCCATCGTCTTAGTCCTAGTTTGTGTTCAGGGTTAGTTGTGTTAGTGGTGTCAAAGGAAACCAGGTGACTTTATAGGGGCCCTTTGGTAGAGACAGAGTGACCTGGTGACAGAAAGAGAGACCAGGGCTCATTGCTCTCTGACAGAGAGACCCTGTCCAGATGCTGTTCTGCAGGCTCGGTCATGAAGTATAGCTTGTTAGGTAAACAGCACTGCTTAGCATAACACAATATTTGAGTGTTTTGACTGTGCTTAAGGAAATAGTCTGAACCCATGAAAAAGACACACATGTACATAGTGTATGAAGGTATTCATGCTCGACACGGGACGCGTGGCAGTGACTTAAATTTCGGATTTGTTTTCGTGAACTGATGATGGTGGCAGGTAAAAGCAGAGTAATAAACTTTGTGTTGTATGTGTGTAATAAATGCCAACTGTTGAGTGCAGTGTCACTGCTGTAAATACTGTAAATAATTTAGGTTTTCCAGTCATTATCAAGCGCGAATATGATAAACAAACTCCTAATGCTGATGATTAAGTTATTAGCTTTTTAACAGACCTCTTTGAACTGTTTGTTTTGATGGTATTTAAGCAGTGGTACAGAATAAAACAACAGACAGAGGTATTGTTGCGCTGCTTACTTATTAATCCAGGCACTATTCAAATAGTTTGTCACTTATTGTAGTACTAAATGGGTCTTCATCAGGGCACCCTGGACGTTCACATGCTCTCGGTGCAGCTTTGGGCAAACCGAGGCCTTCCCGTATAGAGTCTGAATGTTCATTCCCTGTTTTGTCCCATACCAAAAGACCTGCATGTTCGGTGTTAACAATCTTCCTGTTATTGATCCAGGCACTGGCTCGAAGATAAAGAATGCCCCCTGGGTGCTGTGCTGTGGCTGGGGATTAATAATGACCACCTTAATACTTGTCATACTCACTTAACATCTGTTAAAACATCTGGCAGAAAGTGATGGGCATCTGTAGTGCTGGCATGTGGTAACTACTCAGGGGTTGTTTGTGTGTGTTTGGTAGTACTCTGCATCGTACTGGACAATGATAAGACCTTGAAATGAGAAATACATAATAATGACACAGTAGCCAGCAGTCGTTGAAACATGATGTTAGAGGCAAGAACAAGTCCAATATTTAAATCATTCTAATGACGTTTTTTTCTCATTGAAATAGATAATCTAAACTTGCATCTGTGTTTAATGTTGTCTTGACATAATTTGTACAGACACAATCCATTTCATATTCAAAAAATTATGTGGTTTACCGGTTTCCTATAGTTAACTATTTCTTATAAAAATCTACTTTTTCTGCCGACAATAATAGAACAGCATTGCAATAGATACTGGTGGTAGGAACAATTGCAAAAGCTAATGGTATAATTAAATGTATGTGAGGCATCACATGCATCAGATGCAATGATTGATTAAAGTGCACTTTAAATGGCATGTCAGTCCTCTTGGTTTGATCTTGAGAAGCTGTTAAAATGCACCTGTTATTTCTGTTGTTTTTCTCTCTGACATCCTGTCATAAATATAGTCATGCTGTTTTCAATATGTTTTTAAAGCTGAATGCAGAATGCATCCTTGTGTGCATGATTTAGTTTCTCTCGGTGAACAAAGGGACAGGACTTTTACAGCATTTGTTGGCCTTAAATTTTACGTGACTCTGGATTCATTTTATTTAATATTTTTTGATCACAGGTAAAAGGCACTCCTCTTTTCTTGGTAAATGTGTCCTCTTTTTCACTCTAAATTATTAAAGCATCTAAAACGATAACTGTAGCCACTGCACATTCGACATGATGCATGGCTATGGCTTTAGTGTACCAAGCAATTACTTACAAAGCACATATGTGGCAGTAGTTGCAGGAAAACAAACGTTTTTAAAGTTGTTGTTTTTTCGAAGAAATAAACTGCACCTTGTGTCCATCGCTCATGCAGTGCTGCTCTGCCACCACTTCCTTTTCCTCGTTCTCACTACATGTATACTAACTGAAGGACTTAATTTAATCCTCAAATGATTGCTGGCTGAAGCGTGAAAATAGTGTCAACATCCAAAAAAAGTATTCGATGAGTTTTAAGTGCCTTCCATTTAAAGTTCAATTCATCTCACTGCATAAGTAAATGAGTGAAAAGGGACTAGCACCAGATGTGTTAGACCAGATTCTGTCACTTTGTGGTGGGAATAAACATTTGACGACGCCTTGTTGAAACTGTGGTTTCAACATGGTGTTGGTGTTTGATCGTACATTTCAAACATGGTTTATTGTCTCATTTTTTCCCATCCAAATCTAAGCTGAAACCCATCACAATAGCTCCTAGATGTGTATGTGCACCTCTGTATACGTGGTTGGTCCTGCAGAAATGAATCTTGAATGAGTTTAACAGTAATTACAAGTTTTATAGAGTGCTATAACAATACATTATTTTATTATTGTTGTTTTTGTTCAGCAGGTTATAGTCTCTGATTATGTGTAATAAAAGCATAGTCAAACTATTTAAGTATGCTGGACTATTTAAATGCTTTCCTAGTGTTTCCAGTCCTGTTATAACCCTGGACCTTGATGTCATTTTAGTGGATCCTGGATTACTATAGTGTGAGAAAATAACCACACAGCTGTTTCAGGTGCAATAGCAATTTTATGTCTAGCGTGACACAATGAGTGTATTTTTCCTCTTGGAGGCTGGCGGGGGAAACTCATGTCATTCACTTCCTCTCGCTGCTTTCTCCTTTTTTGTCTTTTTTCTGTAGTTTTATGAGAAGGTGGCCAGAGTGATGAACTCGGACCAGGAAAGGCCGTACGTGTGCAACGCTCCTGGCTGTTCTCAGGTGAGTGTGCCGAGACAAAACAACGCAGCACAGTGTACACGTGTGTTGGTGTCTGCCTGTAATATGAAGTGGTGTACATTGAGGAGGCCTGAGGAGTGGGTTACTGCCTCATGCATAGGGGAGAAACAGAATAGCAATATACTAAGTGTAGCACAAGCTGAATAACACGCAGATTTAAAATTACCTAAAAATAAAAATTCTCTTTGAAGTCAACACCAGGGTTGATGCGCTTTTAAGATGCACTCTTTAAATGGCAAATAACAGTGAATTAAATTCCGGGAAAAGCTTAAGTGTACTGGTTTATTTTTAATCGGTTATTAGAACACTTATTTGTCTTTGCTTACAATTCTTACAATCCTACTTTTTAAAAACTCAACAGCGATTCCCCACGGAGGACCATCTGATGATACATAGACACAAACATGAGATGACCCTTAAGTTCCCCTCCATAAAGAACGACAACATGTTATCAGGTGAGTTACGGCTACATTGATACAGACTCACACACTACCTCAGCAGGGTTCAAACTTGCAGTTCATTTGCAGGTGTGTTTGCCTCAGTGACTCATGCTCAGACACACTTGTCTGTCATCAGAAAACTTTATGGCACGTCTGTACCAGTTGTTTAAAATAAAGTAAAGCATATGTTACACGCTACCTTGCAGCTCAGCCTTAATCACTGCATACCACTTACGCACACTTCAGGATACGCTGACGTACGACTGGAGGAATCATCATGTTTCGCGAAAGTGTGATTTGCATTTTCCCCTCATCAGATGTGTCATTAGTCTCTCATCTGTCTCGAGAAGTAGTGGGAGATGGTTTCCAATGGTTTTATGGATGTTGGGGTGTGATTCTTTGTGGAGAAACTCAATTTTACGGATCTGTCGATTAAATCGACTAATCGATTAGTCGATTAAATCGACTAATCGATTAGTCGACAAAATCGTATGAGTGTTAGTTGACTAAGAATTTCTTTTAGACAGTCCTATCTATAATTTATTACTCAAAGAAACATCAAACTATAGATTGTTTGCCGCATAAACAAGTGTCAACCCAAGGCTGATCCATAAGTATAGGTCTCCAATCGTAGAAACGGCCAGGCCACACTAGCTGACAACACTACGCTGCCGAGATTGTGTCTTCTTTATTATTTACGCTCAGTGGACAGAAGGATCGGATTTTCTAGGCCGGGTGTTCTTATCGCCTAATGTCTGAGTTACAGCTCTGACCATTTCTCTTACTGAAAACTCATATAGTCAGTGCTTATACTGTAAGTTACAGCTCAGCCACACATGGTAACATGCTCTCAATAGCACTGTCTCATACTATGATTGTTGACCTAAAGTTAATCTCCTGCTCCATTGACTCATAGTTGTTATCCTCAACTAAAAATTGACATTACTCGCTTTTTTGTTAATAATAGAGCTTGAGTTGTTCGAAATGGAAAAAAAAGCATATTTGGAGTAAAACTGTATTTTGGGTATGCAGGTCATGATGAAAGTTTGAGTCAATCCCTGGTCTAGCCAGAATGTATAAACAGACCATGAAGTATGCTTTTAGCCTTTGAAACAAGGCTGATCCTAAAATCACCTTCAACTGTCTGAAACCTGATATCTGCGCACCCCCCACAACGTCAAGTTGAATACCGCAGCTTGACTGAGCTCAACAAATGAGACCCCCACTCAGTCGGTGGGATCTGTACTTTGTCATCTGAAATGGGGCTGTCAAGCGCAGTATCTCTCTCTCTCTTTCGCTAAGAGAATGAAAGTTATGTTTTCTTAAAGTCATTGCAAAAACGTAACAAAAATGTACATTCTTTACACTTTAGTCTTCATTGAGATCTACATTGGCTTTTGTGAAGAGCGTGTGTAGTCTAACTGGAGAGGTTAGAAAACACAGAAAGGGAATAAGTGAACTGGTTTTGCAAATTAAGGGTTAAACAGTCAAAATTATACAATGAATCAAAAACAAAGAGTCAAATCTGTTGATATCAAAACAAATCTATTTGCTTTTAATTTGTCTGACATACACGGTACCTCTTGCTAACATGGTGTGTGTGTGTGTGTGTGTGTGTGTGTGTGTGTGTGTGTGTGTGTGTGTGTGTGTGTGTTAGTAATGCTGCTTTGCGATTGAGTGTATGCTTCAATTGGACCAATGAAATGTACCTTTAAGCTTTATGTTTAATATCTTACACAGTCCCTTAAGAATAATGAAAATGATAATTTTTAATTCTAGTTTTGTGGTTCATGATGATTGTGTATGTGCAGCCTGTAAAACGTAACAGTAGTTGATTTCAAAGCTGAAACTTGAAAAACCTTTCCTTGATTCCCAGACCAGACGCCCACACCAACACGCTTCTTGAAGAACTGTGAGGAAGTGGGATTGTTCAGTGAACTGGATTGCTCCATTGAACAGGAGTTTTGCAAGGCCCAGGAAGAAGAGGACAGTAAACAGGTACTGCAGAGGATAGAGAACAAAGCCTCAGGCTGAAAAGAAACCCAAGGTGAACTCAGTCACCCAAAGGGCTTAGGTCAGGTGGTTATGAACTGTTATCTGCTGCTGTCATCAGTCATGTCACTAACAGCCGCCCACACACTATGAGCTGATGCGCACACTTTTAAGAGATTCAAAACACCTCATCTAACTGCACTATTTTTGCTTGTTAAAAAGCAACAGATATGTTTCCACCTCTTAGATTTCTGCTATATTTTCACCTTTTCCTCCAAGTGTAGTCATGTGGTGCACGTCCAGCCCCACGCTCCCCGATCCCCATCAGTCTTGTTGACACTGACAGACAGGGCTGGCAGGTGGAGATTTGTCAACCACCACAGATGAGGAGGAAAGAGATCAGGTTCTCCACCTGTAACTTTAAACAGTTCTACAGCTATCTCTCAAGGAAGGAGTATTATTTCCTCCCAGACGTACAGACAGACCCCTGAGACAACTTTTGTGACAGCAATAAAAGACCTGGCCAGACATTCTCACATAAGATGTGGTCATTTATGCATTATAGATCTACAATGGGGCACCTTCACCTTCAACATGGGTTCTAGTCAAACCACCACAAGACAGACTGCTTATCTAATGTCTGAAAAGATGTGCAGTGCACGCTGTAGCTAAGCTGTCGTCTGGGTGGTTTGGCTCTGGAGCTCGTCTGTGCTCAGGTCAGCCTTGTCTAGCCTCCCCAGCCAGTGTGGTTTATGATGGGAGACTCTGCTAAGTCAGCAGGCGGCGAGTCGGAGCAAGACTCCCTGGGAGTGCATCGCACAATAAGCAGAGGGAAAGCTTGAAACTTCAGGAAAACAGCAGTTGGCCAATATGAATATTGAATAGTCACATAATCATTTACTCACACTCACACAAGAGTGTTTTAGTCGGTTGATAAACTTTCCTTTCCTCAACTGTGACACGTATATTTTATGGTCAGCCCTTGTTGTCAGGTAAAAGATTTCTAAAATGTTGTGACTGCGTGAGTATTCTTCTTTTTTTATATATAATATAATCATCGCCAGCAGCTGTTTCACATTTGCCTCGATGCAAATGACTTCAGCTTGATGTTCGTTTTATGCCAAGATATGTGCATTTAGCTCAGAGATATATTCTTTCTTACGGTACAGGGTTATTCTGGAATGTATATGCGGTTACATGTAACAGAGGTAAAACAAACAAATGAGGGGAAAAAAAACAATAAGGACACCTGGTCTTTATTTGTCTCTCAATGTTTCCTCAACTCAGAAACAGCCTGTGGATGATAGTTTACATAGTTCCTCATTACCCATTCAAACAGTTGTAACGCTTGAGTTGTGCTGAAAAATCAACGTGCGGGGAAAAATGTGACAGATTCCTAACCTTGTATACTCTGCTTGCTTTTCTCGCTGCAGAGCGTCTCACTGCACGGCCAGGCAGGCCAAGGCCAGCACCAGCAGTCCCACTCACGGATGGGCAACCATGATACCAGCATAGTGATCCAGCAGAACCTGCCCTCTCCTCAGTCCAGCTCCGTCATCACTCAGGCTCCATCCACCAACAGACAGATAGGGTGAGTACGCCAAGTGGTCGAAGAATCCAGCAGAACACCAGAAATTTACAAAAAATGTACGCTATATTTGACTTAAAAGAGAAAGAGAGGGAATCATTTTTTTGTGTTTTTATCTTTGCATCTCTTTCCATTATGTGTTTCTTCTTTGTGATCGAGCAGTAGAAGTACTGTTAAGAACTGCTGACAGACTGAATATTATCTGGGGAGTGCTGCGTGTATCCTCCTCACCTCAAGTGCGCCCATGTTACAGTGACAGCCTTAGGCTCGGCCTGGTCCTTTTGTGTCCGTGCCGATTGTCATCCCTCCATAGTCTCTGAGGTAATGTCAGTGTTTTGTTACATTCGGAGCAGTGTGTGCGGGGCAGGCGATTCATGTTTTGCTGTTCAGTCAGTATTGTCCAACAGCAGATCATGCCAAAGAGGGTCGCAGAGGACAAGATGAGGTCATTGTTGAAGCCTCAACTGTGACTGCTTTTACAGCGGTTTAGCATTTCATGTTCTAAAATAGTTCCTTTCACTGTATGGGAATGTCAGCCAAAACCTCAGAGCTCTGTTTCTCAGAAACCCTTGCGCTGCCATGCTACAGGTGTATTATAAAAAACAGCAGATGTTAACTGCAGTCTTTTTGTTTTGTGCTGCTTCATTATTTACCTGCAGTGTCTATTGGTCAAGTAGTAGTTCATGTAGTTTAATGCATTTTTAATCACAGTCATAATCAAACCCTGATGATCCACATCTGCACACTGAGTAGTGTAGTAGCTATGCGATTTTATAAACTCTACCATCACCACTCTACTCTAACAACTTGGGTCTTTGAGGGAATGTCTTTACCTCAAGTGACTTTTTGTCTTTATGTATCAAGAACATAATCATTACCAAACATTTAGACCCTTTTTCCCTTATATAGACACTCCACTGACCTCATTCCTCCCTTATCCCTTAACCCCAACCACCTGCAAACTTGTGCCAGGGCTTTGTTACTGTAAACTAGACCTGTGGCAGATTCTCAAGACATTGAGATGGCTCAGTGTTAGGCCTGTGCTGTGCCGAGGTTGTCCTGTGTAGATTTAATGCTCGAGGAGCTAGTGAATATTGGATGGGAGGCCCATCACTAAGCCTGACTGACACTCCGTCAGGCTCTTTGTCGAGGACAGGGATGAAATTTCAACCCCTTGGAGGAGCAGCAATCACTGCCAGTAACAGAGACTTTGCTGGGCCTGCTTCACCTGAGTTCACCTGTCATTAAAAACCCATCAGAGCCGGTATGCCATGTGGCATTGGTCTTCAGCCACAGGAAGGCACGTAAGTCTCAGCTGCAGTTATCAAAGCACATCATGAGGCATTCCCTTAGCAGCGCATGTACTGTATGTGCTAAAACTGCAGAGGCGTCACTTGTTTACGAGGACGGTGGAATCCACATGAAACACATGAATAGGATGAGTAGATTCCCACCAAAGAAATGTGGAAATGTTCACATCAGCAGGAAAATGGGCTAAGGAAACCCCTCCACTAAGAAGCAGTGCTTCCACAGGAAGCCATTAGGGCCAACCAAAGGCTCCGTGCACAGGGTCTCTCCACAGGAACTTCCCACACGCTGAACAAGCCGGACACTTCACAGGCTAGCTGTGCTCTGTCCAGATCGGAAGTTAGGGAGCCTGAAGGTCAGATCAGGGGTTCCCTATGACGCCGCTGCTGTCCGGTTAAGTCACTTCAACTCTAGTCTCCAATATGTTTTGATTTCCAATGTCTTTGTGAAGAAAAGACAATCAAAACTTGTTTATCCACAGTGCATGAAGTCTTCACTGTGCATGTTTGTGCTTGGTTTTACATTTTTTATCTGAGACAATTAGGAAAAAGTTACCCTCATCGGTTAATCTGCTTCGTTTGTGCGTGTGATCATTTCAGGCCTATAAAGCTTTTAATCTCTGTGATGAGTATATCTCTGAATGAGAAGAAATCACCGAAACAAAATCAGTTTAATCTCGCCTCCATCTGCTTCCTTCGTTCTCGGCTCGGCTAAACGCGCAGCGTGAGCGTCCAATGAATTAGGATAACAAGTAATTTTCATTGCTCCACAATGTTTACTAAAGAGCTTTGAGGCTTGGAATCAATTAGGATTGGCTTTCCTCAAGTCCATTTACTTTAGGGTTGAGCTGAGCCTGCAGCTGTGAAACCTGAGGACCTCTCTCTCTTTCTTTTCTCTCTCTCCCTTTCTGCTCTGAGTCCCTAAACAAGGTCTTTGGGGAGCTGCACTGACACAAACCAGTGTTAAAACCAGGCATAAGAAACAGCCAGCAGATCTTAATGTCACGGCTATCATTATCATACAAAGTGAAGCGGCCTCCAACAGATTTGAATGCTTTCTGATTTTCAATTATAAACATCTGGTGCTGAGTTATGTCAGATTAAATGCATTGGAAATTACTAGTCAACCATGTGAGATACAACATTCTGTGGAAACCTCAACCTTTTGACTCCAAAGCCGGAGATGTGCTGGTGTGGGTGTGGGCACAAGGCACTAAGAATTAAACTTTTCTCCACTGGCTCAGCAGAGGAACTCTGGCCAATCGTTTCCATTACATAGCCTAATCAACCTGAATGCGGCTGGGTTCAGTGAGGAGTGATTACAGTACAGATGTAGTAAATTATCTAATCATCAATTTATGATGATGTGGTATTTAATTACGTATCTCAATTTTGTCTGTGTATAAAAACATCTTCTTTTAACACATGGGGACATTGTCTTTGATAATAGTTTGTAAGAATGTTGAAAAGTTTGTGAGCCTAAAAGGTGTCATCACACAACATTTACTGTTGATATCAGTCAGTTTTGGTTTGTCACCATCATCACATCAGTTAAAAAATTTCAGAACAGAGGTTTGTCTAATTTTATTCCTCTGCAAATGGGGCATGAACATTATCTTTCACTTCAAAGTAGTTCACCATGCTCATCTGAAAAGATATTTTAGTTTTGAGGTTTCTACAGGCTTTATCTCTAAACCTAAATGTGTTTTGTTGGTGATGTCCCACCCTGGGCGTACTCTGTGCAACTTTAAGTTTGGCTGTCACATCACCATGCAAAGCTCTAAAGGAAGTCAATTTGTGGTTTTATTTCCCATGCTGCTTTAAATGCACAATATTTATCACACCTCGGAGCCACCAGCCTCTTGTGTTCCTTGTTTCTGCCTTTAAGGGAAGTTGCACAAATAGATGTTGGTCTGCATGCCTTCTAAACAGCAGGGTTTCATGCGAAGCTCAAGTGTAGCACGACATATTTGAACTTCCTGTGTTTTCTCAAGATGATTTGGTGATATGCTAATCGATTATTAAGGACCACTGGGTAAAAGATCTCGCTGATACCTGCCATTCTCTCTATTTGAATGAATATTTTTGACGGATCACATTTTTCTTTATTTTTTCTTTATATAGATTATGATCATCATATCAATCCAGCTGATATGATTTCTAGATTCTGGCTTGCACTTTTCTAAAAAGCTCACATCTTAAAATCAGATCAAATGCAATACATTTGCAAATGCGGTCTGTGCATGCTCTGTCACAATTTATCAGCTTTTACCTACCAATTAATCAATGATAGGTTAGTGGTTCTGATAGTTTTGATGATTTTAAATCAAGGATTTAAAATCATCGCACTTTTTCCCATGTGTGTGATAAAACAACTGTGCTGATTTCAACACCCATTGTGCTGGAACAGAGAAAGTCTCCACACTTCCATGGCGAGTTCTGGGCTTTTCCATGGACAAACTTTGACCTCACGAACTTCACAATTTAAACAAAACTTCCTTTATTATTGTTTATGATTAGATTGCATTCAGAAAGTGGTGACAAGGAGGGAGGTCCGCCCTGAGTGCAGGAGCGCGCGACCTCCACAAAATGCCTGAGGTGCCCTCGGGCTCTGACTTGACAAATGCCCTTCTCCACAGACAAATATGGGGAAACGGTTGAACTGTGTATAAACTGTAAAGCGCATGCACATAGAATAGCAGCAGGCAGAGAGAAGAGAAGAACACATAAACAAAGGTACAGAAAAACAAAGGTATAGTGCAATCAATTACAAAAGAGGAAGGAGAGAAAAAGAAAAGGAGAGAGAATGCAGGATGTACATCTGACCTGAATTAAGATGAGCTCATTGTGTACTGCAGTGGGTTTAATAGTGCGTTTGTAGAGGAACGCCCAGACTCTGTTCCCTCTCATTCCAGTGGGGCTGTGTCATCCCTGCCCCGGGGCCACCACACATGCAGGCTCCTGCACAAGCAACTCACACACAGGGACATGCCTCACAGCTCTGGGGAGCAGGGATCACAACGTGGGGAAGTGTGGAAAAGGGGGATCAGAGGTGAACAGAGGAGAGGAAGAAAGGGATCAGAGGTGGATGGAGGAGAGGAAGAGGAGGATAGGAGGTAGATGGAGGAGAGGAAATTAAGGATCAGGAGGGTGGACGAGAGAGAGAGAGTGAAGAGAGACATCAGATGTGAGGACATCGGTTTTCTACCAGGACGGTGGCCTGTCGGACATGTCTGCACAAGGAAAGGAAAAGATAGATCATGTTTGGATGGAAGTATGGATAAAGTGGGATCAGAATGACTGAAGGTCTGAGAAAAATACACTGAGATTATGAAAGGAAAATGAAGATGGAAAACTGAATGACAAACGATGAGACTGATGGTGGAAGTCAGGTATCAGGTGGCTGAATGAGAGGAAGAGAAGTTGTTTAAGGAGGAGTGGGACAAACAAGCAAAGTAATAGTCAACTTTGAGTAGATGAAGAGGGAGAAAGATGAAGTATGATTAAAAGTGAAAGGGGCGGTGTTAGCCAAATGTTACAACATCAGTCAGGTGCTGCACGTCATGTTAGCTTGTAACAAGATGACGTTTTTTCTGATTGGCTGGTGATAGGAATGTACTGACATGCTTTTTACTTTCGATGAAAATGAAAGACAACCCATCGAATGGCATCGAATGAATCAAAACAATATCATATTTGGTGAATAAATACCATAACACTTGCACTAATTCACTCCAGAGAATCATACACCAACATCTCTCAACTGTGCTTTGGCACGGCTTAACTCAGCTTGAGACTCCCTAATGTGAGGACACCCCATCCCAGATCCATCCCAGTCCAGCACCCTCCCAGCATCCATCCCTCCTAGCCCGCTAATAAAAGTCAGCCTGTGTCGTAACCCATTAGGTCTGATTTATTTGATCAGATTCGTATTATTTCCTCAGTCCAAACCCCATGGCACTCTCCTCCCACCAGTGATTAAAGGCAGTAAATCAGGGGCAGGTCCTGTGTAGTGTTTACTCAGAGAGCCAGGCAGCTGCAAGCTGTTTGAGGCCCTTGTTTCTCCCTCTGTTTACCTCCGTTCCCATGGCGACTACACCACCGTCTCCCGAACGTCTGGAACTTGGCCCTGGGCTGTTTTGGTTACGTTCGAAAGTTTTTAGCTGCTGTGTCTACCCAGAGCTCGCAGTGACTTCACCCAGTGAGGAGTGAGCGCAGAGATGTTGGACGAGTCGAGGAGGGAAAGAGAGGGAAAAGCAAGAGGAGGAGAGGAGGGAGGGACACAATCTGGGGGTGGGCAGGCACAGGGTGGGGGGAGGGCGAAAAGCCAAGAGCATTACATCATTATTGGAGCAGAGTCAGAAAGGGAAGGATATGAGTCAGTGGACTGACTGCACCTCTCTCTCCCTCTCTCCCTCTCTTGCTCTTCTTGGATGGCAGCCAAGCCCTTGTGTTCAAGTCTCCAGTGCTTGAGTTGGAGCTGGGACTGTGTGGATTGGGACAGTATACAGCTTAGTGTGTGTGCAGACTGCAGGATTTGTAGGTTAGAGCAAGCCAATCCAGAGGGGCTTGAGTTGAGGTGTGGGCACCCTGAGGGGTCCAGAAGAGAGTTATAGAGGATTAACAGGACAATGAGAGGAGGGGACGCATGAGAGAAAATAGCAGGATAACTTAGAGAAATAGAGTGTGGAACAAGAGATAAAAACGCAGAAGAGGAACTCGGGGAGAAAAGAAGGTCTGGCAGTGATGTCATGGCGGAGTGGAGGTGGGCGGGGTGGTGGAGGGGTGGTGCGGTGGTGGTTCTTGGGCGGGGACTGTGGAGGAGAGCTGGGCTGAGAGCGAGGCACTCAGTAATGTGAGAGTGCAGGGTCAGGACTGCAGAGTGTCTACCTGCTCTCCCCTGGGGCCCACGGCCCGGGTTATTATCAATCCCCTCAGTGGAGCCGCAGCCTGTCATTATTCACTCACATGCATACACACACATGCACACACTGAAACATGCAGCTATTCACACACAAACACTGTAAACATGAATCCACTGATCCACTGTACAGTCTGGTGCATAATGTATTCACAGTCAAACAGATGTGAACACTGAGAGGAGAAGAGAATTAAAAAGAAGACGCATCTCAATTAGAATGCTCTGTTCATATATAGGGAAACCCTGCAAGCTACATAAAGTATGTTGACACCAAGGGTTGCAGCTAACTTTAATTTGTATTACTTCTTGAGAAATCTGCCGAATACTACTAAATCAATTAATTGAAGAATGAGAAGGCCAAACACTGATTTAAAAAAAATAAAAGAGAGAAGAAAGCGTTCTTCAGATACTCTAAAGCAGAGGAAAATAGGGAAATAGAAAAAAAGAAAAACATCTTTGTTCAATACAATATCTGACAATAGTGGAAGAACTGTTCAAAACCCCAAAAGATGCAATTCACGATCATTAGACAAACTAAATCAGGAAATGATTTCATTTGAGAGGCCTTAAACCAGACAATGTGGAAGATTTTTCTTGAAAAAAACTTTCCATTACGGGACTCCTCATGACTTTCAATTAATAGACAGAAAATGGATACGTTCATTCTAACAAGTAACAGAATTCTTATTTTCATCAATATAGGCTTTTTGACTCCAGCCAGTCTAAAATGTCTATATTTATTAGCAGAGTCAGCACAAAGCGGACTTAATCCCCAGAGGAAGCGTGTGAGATGTTAGAGTTGTTTTTCCGCCCACCGGACAGGCAGGTTGTGTTTTGGTGTGTGTGGTGGTGACGGACACGGCGTTTGTCCTTCCCCTGCTCTGCTGCAGGTGACAGGCGCAGCAATACAACCTGCTACAAGCTTCAAAGGAACCTTTCTTCTCTAGAAAGATGGAGTCTGACCTGCAACAACCAAGCGACCTGCCTGTGCCGTGTCCTGACCTCTGCCGCTTATGGACTGCAGTGTGATTTGACTTTCCTAATGACAATATCAGCATCTGAAAGCATTTCATTGATCTGGTATTGCAGATTTTGAGAAGTGTTTGTTTCTGGCACACACCGGACTTTAAATAGTTTCTTACAATCACTTCCAGAACCTAGTTAAAAAACCTTTTTTATTCCTCAGCTTCATGGATTTCCCATAAAAGTTGCTCTGGCAATCTGTCTAAACAGGACCATGTACCATTACTCTCACTCAAAGTGTAAATTAAATCATTAAATCAGCATAATTGATGTATAGCATGCACAAGGTTATGCTGGTCTTTGAGATATGCATATTAAACAGTGTAATAATCTGTATGTAGATATACAAAGGACTACATTGTAATGCATTTAATATTTGGATATCACGTATTATACAAAAATAAATTAGATATGATAAATAAGCAATTTTTTAAACAAAATTAAATACATGAATGAGCCAATTTCAAGTTGTTAAAGAGATGTAAACAAAGTTTTTACAGCATTGGGGCGACAAAATCTCTTCAGAAAATCACATTCATCTCATCATTCATCATACGGAATGCAAATTACACAAAACAGTTCAAACAAAATCAACTGCGTGCCACTGCCGCTGCTTCATGACTGTTACTTCATCCTGGACGATGGCAGAGTCTGAACGCAGAGGGAAGCTGTGTTGATGTAGCGCGCAGCTACACTGCATACCTCATTGTACTTTCATGACTTTTCCCATGTGGAAATGTTTGGATTCGCAGTGTTGCTCAGATGTCATATGTGCTGCTAAATGAGTGTGATTGTGATAAATTGGGATGTTAGACAGGAATGACACACAGTCGGGGATGGTAATGATGCTGTGTGTGGAGCAATCTTAAATGTCTGGAGCGTAAATGCACATATTTAGGTCTGGAAAAATACAGTTATTTATTCAGGTGGGGGAGCGTTTGCTCTGGTGCAACCCCCCTCCTAAATTGCCATCACTCCATTACTACTCACTCTTACGCTAATCCAGGCTATGATGTGGTCAATTAACCCGTCCAACAGCTAAATTCTTCTTGTTTGCACAAATTTTTAAATGCTGAAGGAAATGGAGCTTGCGTTCATCCTGATGATATCGATAATGTGGAGACTTATTGATTCTCCTGATACAAGTTATTTAAGAGTCAAGTAGCGAATGCTTTTAAGCTGTTGGGACTGCATATTGCATACATGAGGGTGTAGCTGCACCCTGCAGCTGGGAATCTGTGTTCTTACAAGCAGGGATTTGGTTGTATGAATGATGTCGCTGCGTGCAGATGGACTGGTCTGGCTGTTTGGATGGCTGCAGCCCTCAGCCAGTGACAAGACTTCTGTCAATAGTTTAAGCTTAGCCCGGGCCTCATCTTTCCATGTGATTTATTGATGTGGCCGTGAGTGTGGATAGGCCTGTTGGTCCGTGCACACGTTTGTGGTCACCAAGAGGGTTTTTTTCCCCCACAGGACTCCCACCGCTGTAGCAGTTTCTGAAAGTGGTTCTCGTCATGCACGTCTCGTGGTTGTGATGACAAATATTATGCATTCATCATCGTCATCATCGTTATTCATCCATTGTACTACATAAAGTGTGCTTGTTTTAAGTGCATCCAAAAACTCCCAAGATGCCTCAGCTTTCAACTGCAGCGTGACTACACAGCCACACACTCTTGTTTTCCATTCTGACTTTGTAGCTGCAGAAACAAGTGGAAACTGAAAACGAAAGAAGTTGGGGGGGGAAAACATTTGCTCTGAAATAGCACAGATGTGAAATTAATAAATGTGTGGAATTATTTTTAAGATGCAAGAACAGTTTAGTGATCTCACATTGTAGACTTTTGGAATAGCTCAAGGTTTTTTTTCAGGCTAAGGCATTTTGTAAACTTATTTTGAACTTGGGTTTAAAACATACCATAAACATCAATATTATTTTAAACCTTTAGCATTTATGTGTAGAAATTGAACAATTAATGAATGATTTATACTACTATGACATTATACTGTAGTCCGTGTACTGTAAATACTGCCAATATAAGGGGTATTTATTAATGTATTTGTCAAAAATGGATATAACACAATCAATCATTTAAAATACATCTTCATATTTTGTCTGAATATGAAATGTGTAGTATTAATAAGTATGTCTGAATGTTTTGTCTGTGTGTGTCTTCTCAGGCCTGTCCCCGGCTCTTTGTCCTCATTGCTGCACCTACGAAACAGACAGAGACAGCCTCTGCCAGCCTCCATGCCTGGAACTCTGCCAGACCCGACCATGCCTGGCTCCTCAGCCGTGCTGATGCCTGTGAGTACAACAACAGCGCACAGAGCACATTCACTCACATGCAGAGGCAGAGTCACTCACTCATATGTGACGACAGTGTAAATTCAGACTGCACATAAACTACGTATTAGTTTGGGATGTTTTCCATCACCATTGAAATGATTTGGCACAGTTTTTAAGGAAGGGTTTAGAATCTGGGTTTAGAATATAGACTTTATTGTAATTAAGCCAAAAAGACTTAGAGGACCGACTTTGGGAAGCGGGGAATGATAACAACCCAGAGAAAGCTCCTCATATCAGGATTCTAATGATACAACATATGTTCTCATTGTAACACAAGACAGCCTGTGTTTATGGTATGGACTAAAAAAACTCCCATGTTTATTAAATTAAGAGCTAAGCGATTTTGGGGAAGATTGACGGTTCAGGAAAGGGGTGCAGGTTTGGGTGATATTTTTACACAAAACACACTTAGTGCAATTAAGGCTGTGTGTCAGGTTCTAGGCCTGAGTCTCTGTGGACGAGGGGGGAGAAGCGGGGGTCAGGCAAAGGGGGGGGGGGGGGGGGGGGTGGAGAGGGGCCATTCCCCATGGAGACCAGCACACCACCCAGAGTTCAGCAGCTGGGAGGCCACAGCAGCTCACACACGTGTGCATGCTGACGCTCACACAAAGGTTTCTTCTTTCCTGCGTGTACTGCTCAGTGAGCACTGCTCACATCATCGCCCTGCGCAGGTGACCTCTCACCCCTGTCAGCTTAACCAGCTGATTTCCCCACATTCAGGTCTCAGCTGTGACACATGGCCACACTGACCAGGGTCACTAAGAGGCAGGCAGTAACCACACACATACACACATGAAGACAGATTCAAATGCATTCATATAACTAACTCACACCTACTCACATCTCGTTCACCTTGTTAACACATCCTGCACCAGGAGGGGCCGGGGTTTGATATGTTGGTCTGAGTGACACCCACCACACTATTATCAGAAACACACATACCCCTGTTGCACCGGCTTCCTGTGTTAAGTCCCTCCGTGCTGGCTTCCTGTTTTGGGTCAGCTCCAGTTATCATCACACAGAGCTGCGCACAGTGCAGCCTGTCATGAGAAATCAGGCTCTCATGCTCTCTCACCTCATCCCCCTTAGCCTACTGTGCTGCAGGATGAGTTTCACACTTGATATTCAAACACTTCTTTTGTTAAAACAGTTATCTTGAGCATCTTGGTCAGACATAAAAATAGCATAGATCACCGCTAAATGAATTGTTTTTTGATGATTCATCTTGTAGAAAAAGTTTTGTGGTATATGGGAATAATATTTCTTGAAAGTTTGACTGTTGTCATTGTAATCTTCAGATGGAGAGACAAATGTCAATGGGCTCCAATATGATGGGTATGCAAGGACCCGCCCACAACAGCTCCTGCTCTTCCACTCACATTCCCTCCATGCACTCAGAAGCCAAACTGGTGAGTGTACGCATGTATTCACATGGATACATACACATTTATACACGCACGTACATAAGTGCACACGCTCAAGCTCAACGTGTTGCAACTTTCTTTTCCACTGGGCTGTGCCAGCAAAGCTGTGCTCTTAGGTCTGTGTGGATTTCATCATTTAGTGTGTAATCAAAGCTGTGTCTGAACCTGCCAGTGCAGCGCTGGAGACTCTGGCTGGAATAAAGGGCCCTTTATGTGGTTGTGGCTGGGCTGCCCACCGACTGCCTGATGTATATCTTAATGTACAGAACATGTTTTGTAGGTCCTGCAACTTGTTAGCACTAGTTTAACACAGCAGGGAAAAAAATCAAATGACCTCATCCTTCACAAAGCAGGCAGTTAGAGCAGTGGGAATGAGACGTAGCTGAGAGAGGAGAGACAGAAAGAGCGAGAGTCAGAAGACCGACTGACGAAAACAATGAACAGAAAGAAACCTTCCACTCGGTTCAGCTTTGCATGTTAGCACTGCTAATACTGATGCCAATGACTGACGCTATACACCTGATTAATGTCAAATGGACGGACAGTTACACTCGGGGTGATAAGACTTGATAAATCCTGTAGCGCCATGACCACCAGCCAATCTTTGTTTTCAAAATAAATAACTCTGAAAATGGAAAGTGGAAGTGTCATGACTTGGATATCCAAAAGAAATCACAGTCCGTAATGAAAAGCATTGGCTGCTCTTTGTGTTTGGAAAGGTTCACTGATAGCTGAATTTGCTGGACAGAAACATCTTGTGGAGAGAGAGAGAGAGAGAGAGAGAGAGAGAGAGAGAGAGAGAGAGAGAGAGAGAGAGAGAGAGAGAGAGGGAGAGCAAGAGAGATAGAGATAGAGAGAGCAAGAGGAGGTAGCAGAGGTCATTAGAAGAGTTATTGCTCTGATAGAGTAGAGCGGGAGCATTCCCAGGGCATTTAATTCTCCCTCTTCCTCACGCTCTCTCAAGATTGATCGTCTTTGTAGTCTTTTGAATCTCTTCAACTGTTCCTATGGTAACACGCTGGGGTAACACAATATTAGTGTATTAGGCTTATCTCTCCCCTGGCCATCATCCAGGCAGATCTTACTCTTTTTTTTCTCCTCCTATCTATGTAATTGAATTGTAAATACTCTGTTAGTCCTCCCATAAACATATGCAGTCACTAAATGGCTACAGGCCCCGCGACCATGCAACTTTCTGGTTAGTTGGTCATTCAGACACGAGGCACAGCAACCAAATGTGGATCAATTGAGATTCTGCTCCCTGATGTCTGAACACAACTGATGGAATTCCGTGATTGTGGACAGAAAGTGAGAGACTAATTGTGTTATCAGAGTGCGATCTCCAGCGTAGGTTTCATAAGCATAGACAGGGTTTCTAATGTCTGTAATATCCGTGCCCGGGCCAGGTCGATAAATACGGCCTCGCTATCGGATAACTGGGCCATGATCAGGCCCATGTGTCCCCTGCGACGTTCACAATCCGGCCCTAATCGCATTACCCCGACCATGTTGACTTTCCGCCAATGGGAAATCTCCTCACTGTAACCCCACACCCCCGGAGCACGGACCTGGATGCACTCTTTCTGCTCAACGTTTACATCGTGCGAGCGGAGAAGGGGATTGAGTGGGACTTTGATAGACATGAAGGAAATAGATAGACAGGCAGAGTGAGCAGGGGAGTTGAAAGGCGAGAGATGGTATCGATATTCTGAGACACTAAACTGTGTGTGAGGGTGAGAAATTGGAAGAATTCTTTGCAAAGTGACATGAAAGGACTTCTGTTTCCTCTGTTACTCTGT
This sequence comes from Anarhichas minor, assembly GCF_050575085.1. Taxonomy (NCBI): domain Eukaryota; kingdom Metazoa; phylum Chordata; class Actinopteri; order Perciformes; family Anarhichadidae; genus Anarhichas; species Anarhichas minor. The sequence goes on along the minus strand of NW_027466487.1, from coordinate 2,393,515 downwards.
ATGTGTGCATGCATGTTTGCTCATATTGTGATTTTTTTTTTGTTGATATTTTGTGGAAACTGGCCTCGGTAGCAGGATTAACCCTCCCCTGCCAGAGAGAGCAGGCCCAGAGCTTCGGCTAATGAAGGCTAATTGATTTTGTGGTGGGCCAGAGCAGCAGGGAGGCCTGTCTCTGGTGTAAATAGTTAATGAGCCGAAGGACTGCTGTGGCCCCTTGGGGACTCATATCTCGCTCTAAGCTCTCTGTTTGTGCTCTCTGGGCCAAAGACTCTATCTGCATCAGTGCCCATCTTTGTTCCCTTCTATCTCTGATTCTCTCCTGAAGTGCCATCGTTTAAGTGGTACAGCAAAGCCCGATGGTGCAGTAACTGATTTGTATGTCTTCCCCTCTTTGCTTTTAGCTGGTTGTTTGGGAGTGTTTTATTAGTTTTAGTTCAAGTGTGTTTTTGTTTTTTTCTTCTTCTTCTTGTGAAGGACTGGGTGCTCATGGTGCCGGGTGTGGTTGTGTTCTGCTCTGTTGTGGTCTGGGGAATAGAATGGTGTGTGTTGTGTGCTGGAGGTTGTGGGATTGTTGACCCTCACAGCGTAGAGGAAGCGCTGCAGAGAGGAGGCCAAGTTCCACAGCACGCCGGCCAAAGCATTACGTCAACGCTCAGAGCCAGCTCTCCACAGGGCCTCGCAAACAGTCACACACTCACACACATACACACACACACACACACACACACACACACACACACACACACACACACACACACTCACTGACTGCTCCAACTCTGTGTCATCCCCTTTGCATGGTGTCACATACTTGGACATTCATTGACAGTCAGGTACTTAAAAACAACATCAAATGAGATGTACACACATGCACATAACACATGCATGCTGGTGGACATGCAGCACGCATGTGCATACGTGCATTGTTTTCTCCCCTGAATACCTACATCCCTTGCTCAGATGGTTTGGTACCTTTGTTTGTGTGATGAAAGAGATTCACTATCATTTGTCATCTATAACAAGGGAAGCCCAAACAGGCCCTTATCAAGTTGGTTCTAAATAACATCTGTGAGTGCCCACTATGGGACTCAGCTCATGTCTGTGGTCAAATTCTGCATTGTTTTTGTGTCCCTTTTAAATGAGCTCCATGCTTTCCACACATCCCGCTTGCCTGCTAATTTCAGACAGAGGGGCTTTGAAACAGTTTGGGGCTGATGTATGAAAATGTGTTTTTTATTATCTCCCAATTATCTATTGTTTACATTGTTACTACTCATTTGTCACTGAGCGTCAGGCTAGGTGCTGAGTTTTTTACGAGGTAAACAATACTATATGTTCCTTCACTGCAGCTCTCTTGGCTGTTGAGCTGGCACTAGATGGGTGGATGACATAATTCCTGGCATGCTCTAAATGTACTCCTTTTTACTTGAGGAGGGAAAAAAACAGTGCGTCTCTTAAAGAAACATTTCATAGGACACAGGAGGACCAATAATCAAAGTGTTTCTAGCACACTAATGTAGCTTTTTACATTTCACTTACACAACCCTTACTGTTCTTATGTTTCAGTATAGTTACAGGTTAATAGGCTGAATGTTCAAGTGTTGGCCTAAACAGCGAACAAGTGAAAAATTCGAAAGTTACATGCATGTACTGTGAAGACATTCCAAGAAAAAATTATTTGTCAGTTTTCAACTTTGCTACACGGCAATTAGCTCAGTATGAAGTAAGAAATTAAACTATCAGTGTACATGGTAACCCAATTACGTGTTCCATCCATTTCCTTCCACTGTACGGGAGCACCTCTGGCTAAACTTCTTGTTGTGAGGAGGAGCAGTGCACACAATAGGAGTCTGACTCCAGGTTTTGTAAGCAACATCTGTATGAATGGTGGCATTGTCAGGGTATGAGGTCATTAGAGAGGGACGGTGAGCTAAGAACACAGCTGAATCTGCAGGCTGCTTCACTGAGCTATAGACTATGTGTGTGTGTATTGTATATGTTTGTGTGCACACTCACAATTCACAGATGGTATTTGATGCAGCTGTTATGTACATATGTGTGGTTAGTTAAGTAAACGTGTGGGTGTGCGATAAACAGCAGTCAAACCAGGACACGCAGCGCATGGCAAGATCCGCTGAGATGCAGTGTTGCATTGAGAAAGCGGTCAATGTCAGCGCTTGGATGCAAAGTCAGTTTTGTAGTTGATAAACATGTGATGTCTCTTTCTATTGCTATGGAGGGCGAGTGGTTTCAGCGGAGTGGAGTGCAGGGCTGAGGAGCTGCTGGATCAATGTGTGTCTGCCAGTTTATCAGTGTTGGACACAGACCAGAGAGGGGCCCCTCTCTCACTGCCTCACTGTGCTGCCAGTGAGACAAGTGGACCGCATACATGCCGTAGTAATGGTAAATCAGAAGTAAACGAACATGCTGTGTCAAGATGGTCTGCCTCTCATTTGACAGGTTTTGTTAGCATTATTCACCAATAGGATTGTTGTTATAATGAACAATGGGTTTAACCATAGTTGTGTTTAACCACAGTTGAATAATAGAATAATATTAGCCTCTGGATATATTTGCTAAAGACTATCAAGATTTATTTTTCCACATTATTTAATAGAACGTAATGCAACAACCTACACTCTGTGATCATATTTACTGAACTATGAGACTTGAGATGAATTTACGATGGCAAAAGTTAACAGGCCACGGTTATTGTCTACTATTGTTATTTAAAAAAAAAACAACTGTAATACTTCTATTGTAAGATAGTAGAAAAACGTGTCACATACCCGTATAGCATTTTACATCAGTGTTCAGGAACAGGTTTTGAGGCCAGGTCAAATGACCTGCTTTGAGCCATTCAGCTTAAAATGTAACCGACATCACTCATCGATCTGAAACATTTACATTCAACATGTATTGAAATGTGAACAAAGAGTGAACGTCTGCAGGTAACGAGATTCTGTCATTTTAAATTTGATAAAAAGCACAAACTTCTACAGCTGAAAGTTCAAGGTTGACATTGTAAAGCTAGAATACAGCGAGGTCTTTTAAGTACTGTGTATATACTGGTACATTTATACCTGAGTAGTTACACGTGTGCGTGACTGTGTGTGTGTGTGTGTGTGTGTGCGTGGTGGGGGGGGACAAGGGTGGCGGTTGAGGCGCAGAGTGTCGCATCTGTTTGTCTTTGGATGACTGCGTGTTGTTTTAGCTGTGCTGATGGGAGGTGTATGTGAAGTCCATTTGGTCATGGTTCAGGGCCCGTGAATGGGACGGGGCTCCGGTAGAGCCAAGCTTGGGTAAACCAGCTGCCATAACCACACGGGCCAGACTGGACTGGTCCAGCCACCATGAGCCCCCCTGGAGCAGTGAGCGATTCCAAAATGACCTCCCAAACACTGGAGGGGGAAAAAGTCTGTTGTGTCAGAGATATTCAGTCTGATAAAATAGTCAATATTGAGCAGTTAGTTCACTACCTCATCTCCTAACTAGTTAATGCTTTACACATTAGACCCACTTCTGTTTTCTTCATGGTGATTCTTTTTTCATATTCCTTTCTCTTTGCTTCTCTGTCATTTTGACATATTGGAATCTCGTGCCTGTGGGTGTCTTAACAAAGTGGGATCCCAATGCAAATGTCGAACTGAAACAGCTTGAATATGTATAATGTATATAAATAGTGAGAGGGTCCTGTTTCAGCTAAAATAGACAAATATTTGAGGTCAGTTGTCTTAAGCACGCATAAATTGATGTTTGATCGAATTAGCATGATGACACATCATTTGCTTGTTGCTTTTGATGCTATACAAATGAAGACATATGTTGTGGGTTTATGTTGTATTCATGCTCTGTCTGTCTGGCTTGCTCTGAGGCATTCTCTGTATTCAAGATTGTGGCAGTGGGTGTAGTGATAACCATGTAGGCTGCACTAGAGCAGGGCTTTACAAGAGAGGGAACAGTGGGGATATACAGACTGGAGTCAGAGGCCCATCCATTAACTTGACAGGGTGGAGAGAAGCTGCCAAGAGTATGAGTGCATGGTTCGGAGCATGCTCCTCAGTGGGTGTGTGTCCTGCTGCGCCCGTACCGCCATGGTTCCCCTGAGCGTCGGGCCATGGCAGAACACCCGGACTATCTCCATCTCCCCGTCTGTGTCTGGAACCACAGGAACGGTTTGTTCGGCCCCGGCTCTGATCAGCTTGGCCCAGAACCCGTGAGAGGAGAGAGGGGGCGACATAACAGCCCTCCCATCAGACTGTCTGCCTCTCCATTCCCCGAGGAAATCAGTTTAACAGTCCCCAGCTCTTGGCAAGCAGAGGAAGAGGGGGTGGAGGAACAGGGAAGAGGTGTGTGTGAGAGAAAAAGAGAGAGGGGGAAGGGGGGGGGGCACACGTTACTGCCTCTCTGGGCGAGAGGGAAATCTAATAAAATTGAACTAATGGGGGCGTGGAGTTTTAGGGCACAGAGGGTGGGTTTTGCAGACAGGCACGGGTGGGTAGTGGTGGTGGTGGAGATGAGGAGGATGGAATTAGATCCTCTGAGTGTTTGGCAAAGCAGCAGAGCCAAACTCCTGCTTTCAACTGCATATGGTGAACCCATGTCGGGTTTAGAGAGCTAGGCGGCTTTGGCCCACGAAAAATACTGCCAGGAATGTTACAGCTATGATATATCATGCAATTAGAAATATTGTGTTTTTAAACATGATCACTGTGCTGTTATAGTGTAACAGAAAAGGCTGACAGAGACAGACATAAGCTTTAAGCTTTCTCCATGGAGTCTTTAATGTGCAGCTGAAGATCTCCATTTAAAACTGTGATCTTTTTGCACTTAAACAATGACTCCACAGACTCCACAGACTGGTTAAATCTGCTGTACGGCGCCACAGGTCCACAGGTCCCCTGATAGTACTCTGCTCCACTTTTAAGGGGAATAAAAGTGCTCACCCTGACCTCGCTGGGTGTGATTTACCCATCCTGAGGCGGGTGTGGTCTCCTCCCTTTGTACCTGCTCTGTGCTCTTGCTTCCTCCTCCCAGGGTTAATAGATATGAAGTCATCTGGCGAGGAGCAACCTGAGTGTGTTCTCAGGATGTGCCTAGAGCACTCACAGCGACATCACTCAAAGCCCCCTGTGTCAGAGATGAAGCAGCCATTAATAAATATCATTAATGGGTGATCACCTGGTGTCCCTGAAACCACATAAATGAGAAAAGCCTAAAAAAGGAGAGGGAGTGGAGAGGTCAGGGGGCAAAGATCTGAGAGGAGACGCCTCCCCTCTGGGCAAAAGATGGCTGAACCAGGGATGGTGTTTTAACAATGGAAAATCAATAGGCTTACTACTTACAGAATGCATGAAATGATGTGTCAACTGCATGTGATTACATAGACTGCTAGTTTATAGATTAGCCCTGCTAGAAGCTGACATGTCTTCATGGTGTCATGGGCTGCTCATCTTTTTGTTGTGTCGTTTTCCCAATTCTCAACAACAGCAGGGCAGACAGTGGTTGGACAGACTGCGTGCCATCCCATCTGTGAGCGCCCTGTGCCACCACAGGCTAACACCTGCGCTGATTTAATGACTGTTTTCTGTAGCGGCCATGTTGCTGCAGGAGAAATGTATATGTGTGTGTGTGTGTGTGTTATTAGAGTAAAATGAACGTGGTGGTTAAGTTATTGTGCTTAGTGCAGTCTGGGGAAATGCAACCATGTGTTAGACAGTCATTAGGGAGCTGATGAAGGTGTTTAAGAATCACAGCCTGCTCATCATCGCTCTGCTAACGTCCCATAGTTGCGTCACTGTGGTTCTGGATACAAAGACTTAAGTTTTGGCAGAGGTGGGTTTAACTGGGCTGGAGTCTCAACTTCAGATGGAGCAGTAGCAGGCACTTGTGCAGAGATAGCCTCAGGAATAAGTTTACATCACGGTAAGGGTTTTCTCTTTTGACAATACTGTTACGTTTTGAGTGTGTTACTGTAATACTATTTATTTAAGTAATCTATTGTCTTCTCTTGCTACACGTTCCTTTGTTTCTTATCATGCATGGTCCTTTTCTTTTGTGTTTTGTCTTAATCCGGCTTGTGACCATCCCCACTACAGCGTTTGGAGAGGCCCCTCCGCTCTTTGACCTGCCTCTGTACCCTGACACTCTTGGGCCTCTTCAGATGCAGGCTAATTCAATTAATAAACAGATAGCGCTGCACTGCCAGCTGGACAGCTCTCAGAGACACTGATAAATGAGCACTAGCTGTCTTGGGCTGATGTGTGTGGGGAGGAGACACGAGAAGCCATCTAATCTCCCCCCACCCCTGGTCTCTCTCTCTCACTGCCCCCCTTCACCTCCCTTTTACCCTCTCTGTCTCCTGGAGCCTGGTTGACAGAGAGTCAGGCAGCTGCGGATGAGCATCTTACCTTCACACCAACTACTTTACCTCAAAAACACAGTAGAGAGGTAGACCGGCAGCCAGCAGATTCTTTTGGCTTCTGTCCATTCAGGTGATTGCCTGCTCTGTGACTAAGTGGCAGGAGATTGTCAAACTCTTGTTGCCGTTTTTTCTTTCACAAGAGGGGAGGGCCTCACCTCTCTGGTGCTGACTGACAGGCTGAAGGCTGAAGGGAAGTTGTTTAGTGTGGGCTGTCAGCTTCAGAATTCATCCTGTGATACATGGAAGATGTCCTTGTCGACACTGGTGACTCTGATTGATATCTGTAAGCTTGTTTAAATCCATTTTCTGTTTAAGTTGCATGTCAACTAGCTGTTATTTCTGCATGTTTACACTGAAAAGAATCCGCTTCAAAAACGTAACTAATACTGTTGATAGCAACAATGTATTACAGTAAGTCAGACTCACTCGCTGCCACTTGTTACCCTCAACGAGTCTCAGTATATCTGTGATGCTGTGGAGACAGCTGCAGGCTTGTGGCCCCCAGCTGTGTGTTGGTGTACACTCTGTGGTATTTTAACCCCTGTCTCACCCGTCGCAAAGAAGGAGGGTTGTGGCCCCTGAGAGTTGTGCTGCTGAGGCTGTGGTGAAGGGTTAGGGTGCAATCAGATGTATTTCAACATTAAAAGGGAAAATTTAGAATAACATTAATAATGAGGGACAACAGATGAAATCCTTATCATGATGATGTGGTGTTGTTTTGCTATGTCAGGCATCCCTTGGTTTGACAAGCAGAAATTACACTCAAAAAACAGGCTTGGCAAGGTCTCACTTTCACTGTGCTGGTGTCATGTGCTGTTATATCACACAAGCTGTGCATGGAAAGCCGAGTAAAGACAACTGGACTACTAAATAAATCCTTTCACAAACACATATATGCAATATGTAAATATAATACAAACCAGGAGGGTATGCACTTTTATGGCTGCCTCACTTCTAAAGTGATTTATTTGACTGTCTCCTCCCTACATGGTAAAAAGCTTTCCACTCATGAACAGTGTGAGAGAGGAGTGGAGGGCTGATGTTGTGCTCTGGTCGTGTCTTGGCGTTGTGATCCACACCAGCTGGATGCGATTCCCTATGGGAATCATGAATGTGAAGGTTGTTAAAAGACATGGAGCTCTGGACACAGCATGGACTCACTGACAGCAGCTGGGAGAAGGGGGAAGGGAGACGAGAGAGGAAAGAGTGCACTGGGAAAGAGAATAGAAAACTTTGTGGAATTCACAATAGTAGCCTTTAAATGAATGCCTTTGTTTTCAGTTTTGTTCCTAACATTTTACTAAAAGTGACAAATGTACTAATTGTAGACAGGATATAAGAATGGACCTAAGCATTTATTTAGGTTTATTAAATAATTTATTCACGCCAGCAGTGCACTTGGCATTGATCAAACTTGAACTGTCTCAACACTCTCTCAACTGGTTATTACTGAAGTCATGAAATGGTTCAGACATGGAGTTTTCTTTTTACTTGTCTAGGTTTGTGTACAACAGATGAAGCCTGATGACATACTTTGGCACTTGTATATTTGGGTTGAAAAAATATTCTGGTCTTGCGGTTGTCTTTATGTGATGCCCAGAAAAACAGACTCTCAAGGAGAGGTGCATTCAGTAAACACTGGGAACACAAGCGTACCTTTAGAGAGCCTCTCTCTCTCCTCTCTCTCCCAGGCCGCTCATGAGACACCGGTCCAGTCATGGCTAAGTAGACCACACGGTTAAAGCAACAAACCTCCTGCTGGGTCAACAGCAAGGCAGTCTGAGGCTCACACCTTGCCAGCAAGCTCATCTCACAGGCAGACATCCTGACACGCACACACACATGCATAGAGAAGGGAGAGGCTGTTAGAAATATGAGGAGGAGGGACTAGTGGGATGGCAATCACGGAAGGTAAAGCGGGAGAAGGACAAGACTGAAGGAGAGGCAGAGGACAGCCTAAGTGGCTTTGATTTGTTCTCTTGACATATGGATTTATGGAGCCATTCATCATCTCCTAGTCAGCTCATGAACCCGCTCTGTAACTGTTGATAATCAGAACACTGATGAGAGCATGTACCAACTTTAAAAAGATATTTTTAACGGAAAATGATGTTAAACATTGTGTTTGGTGTCCACTTTGTCTCCTCAGAGGCTGAAGGCTGCACTTTCACACCATCCGGGTACCATCGCCAACGGCAACATGAACTCCATGGGCCACATGATGGAGATGATGTCATCGCGGCAGGAGCAAGGCGCCCACCATCACATGCACTCACACCCGCACCAGCACCTGCAAGCCCCTCCCCACGCGTACCAGCACCACGGTCACCACCACCACAGCCAGAGCCACGGCCAGGGTGGACACCACCACCCGCAGGGACACAACCCCCATCACAACTCCCACAATCCCCACCTCCATCCCGGGCACCCACACCAGACCTCACCGCACCCTCCAATGCACTCTGCTTCACATGTAAGCAAAGCACATATTCCCGGGAGAGACGAAGCTTTTAGACAAGCCAAAGGCAGAGCCACACGTTCAATAACACATTTACTACACTGCACATTAATGCCTCTCATGCTGCTAGAAGCCACTGTATATCATATATCTGTATCATGACTAAAAACAAGGTAGCACTTTACTAACCCTTCAAGCAGTTTTCTTTTAGTGATTTAGTGATATATAGCAGTACAATATAGCTGAAATCAAGCTTAAAATTCGCTGTAAGTCAATGGACGAACACATTTTCCCTGACAAGTAGTAGTTTCTTTGCAACCACCTCAAAGGTATTTGTTTTCTTTTGAGGTTGGTCAGCTTCAGGTCAGTATCGGACGCCTGCCATGAAGGGAAAGGGTCAAGAAGAGGCCATAAAGTAGCCATTATAATGGATGCTCAGTACTGTCTTTTGAAAACTAAGGGCCATGCCATCCTGCACTGCCAAGCTGCAATTATGTGGCCACAACATTCTCCAGGTGCTGAAGAAGTTTTATAAATGCTGGTCCTGATGATGACCAGACGGCCTTGGCTAATAGTCCTGGAACATCTTAGCCGTGACTACATTTGGTTTAATTCTAATTCAAAGTTTAAAAATATTGCTCACAGCTTAAAAAATAACATGATGTAAGACACTGTCTGTTGCATTGTCTAACGGCCTCTGCAGTGCCAAGCATTTTGGATGAAGGACAGTCCGACATCAAGAAATGCAATTCACTGTATGTTCCAAATGTATCATTAAGGCATTGAAACAACACTCTCTGTATGCACAGAGGCCATTAAAGCAGCTTGTATTTTCCATGGTTCTCATAAAAATGGTAATGATCTGAAGACTGAAAACACTTGACCTTGCCAACTATATGTCAAGATCTGTCAGTGTATGTATGTTTTTAGAAATGAGTCTTTTGACTGTGTCTGGTGGTGTTAGTCTGAGTGGAAGTGGGCGGTGGAAAACTGCCTCCTGACACCTCTTTAACAAGGTGGGCAGGCTGGTGAATCAGCCCAGTCACTCACTCACTCACTCTGTCACCCTGACGCCCACAGCCCAGCTCACAGGGCACGTGGCACAACCAGATGTTGTTTTTGGGGAAGTTGCCAGACTGGGAATAGCTGCAGGAGGTAGTGTATAGATACTTGTTTAGAGGCTTTGAGGGAAGCAAGAGCATTGATAGCAGACAGGTGGCTGTTTTCCAGGTGTGTCAGAATGGTTACATGTCTGGTTGGATGGTGACAGACAGACAGACAGACACGGTCTCATCAGAGAGCTGATACCTTTCTCCCCATGCTTTAGATGTCGCCTGCAACCCAGCAGATGCACCCCACGCAGACACTGCAGTCTCCACCACCCAGCGGTGGACGGCGCCGACGAGTAGTGGACGAAGATCCGGATGAACGTCGGCGGAAGTTTCTGGAAAGGAACAGAGCGGCAGCAACAAGATGCAGACAGAAGAGAAAAGTGTGGGTGGTTTCATTAGAGAAGAAGGCAGAAGAGCTCACTCAGACCAACATGCAGCTTCAGGTACACTATGAACTTCAGGTGTTGAAAACTGCAACAGTCAGCATGTATTTTTGACACAGCTCCTCAGCAAGAACTTAACGTTTGTTGTCCCGTTTTGGACCAGAGATGATGGCAATAAGTTGGATCGGTGTGAGAATGTGTAAATGTCCAACACTTACAATCAGTCAGTTGGTAAAAATCAAAGCTGCAGAGCTCCAAAAAGAAAAGATCCTGATCCCCATAATGCCACTGAATCATTTGTTAGACCTTCCCTGTCTGGTAAACATCTTTCAAACTCCAACATGTGTAACCAAATTGCAGTTATATATTGAGATTCTTAAGCCGAATGCAAGTTATAAATTAACATTGAAGTTATACACTGTTTGTTTTCCATACAAGTGATTAAGGATAATAACGTAGCCTGCTTAAATTGTTGATTCCCTGGATGATGGACTTAAAATTCTTCTGTGTTTTCAGAATGAAGTGACCATGCTCAAGAACGAGGTGACCCAACTCAAGCAGCTTCTCCTCACACACAAGGACTGTCCCATCACCACTATGCAGAAAGAGTCCCAAGGTTACCTCAGTGAGTAGCTCAGACATAGACACAGACACACACACACACTTGGGAATTTGAGCAAAAACACACCTTCATCTGTGTGCCATAGCCATACAGTGCAGATAGCACTGCGGGGAAATGTTAATTGCCTTGCCAGAGGAAAGATTTAAACTCAGACTGAAGTGTGATGGACACACAGTGACTGCCAAGACTCTTCGCTCCTATGTGCTGCTATCCAGCTCCCACGCTCATGGCAGGACTCTTCCTTTCACATATGGGTGTTGCACACTCTGGTAGCCAGCCTGGACTGGGAGTTGGTAGTCTGAATCCCGTGTGAGCCCGTTTTTTCCATCCGACAGCACCTCCGTACAGAGGCAGCCGAGACTCAATGTGAGAAAGACGTCACAGGCCGCACATTGGCATCCAAACTCTCATGGATGCCCCAAGATGCTCACTGATTACCGGACTGTGCCTCGGCTCAGCCGCGCATGACATCAGAGCCCCACCCTTTGATACGGATACAAGTTACATTTCCATGTAATTAGGATAAGGCACCTCCCTATGTGACTTTGCTGCAGGAAAATAAGACTCACATCCCCCCTGGCTGAATGGTTCTTTTATACAGAAGAGAGCCAACTCCCAGACTGGGCTGGGAGAGACTTTCATCGATGAGTCTAGCTCGTGTACAGATGTCACCTTCAATGTGTCCGAACTTCATCAGGCTTGTTTATGGAGTCACTTTACCATTTTTGTGCTTTCCATTTATCGTCTATTTTGGGATGACAGGTGAGACTTTGGGTGTGAATATAATGTGTCATATGTTGACATTTATCTGTTTCTGCTAATAAAGCTGGTTGTTTTTTTTTTACAATAATGTGGTCTGTGTTTATTTTGATATCATTCATTATCATTTGTTTTCCTGTCACATTATATTGTGAAGCCTCTGTGGAGAAGCATGAAGGTCACAGTACTTACACTAATCTACGCACATGTTGTCCATCCTCACTGATGTCTCTGCTGTCTCCTCAGGTCCAGAAAGCAGTCAGGCGGGCAGTCCAGCGCCAGAGTGCTCCCAGCAGCAGGTCATCCAGCACAACACCATCACCACCTCCACCACAACTGTAGGGGGCAGCAGTGTGCACGGGCAAACCAATCACCGCACAGACATTAACCCCATTCACTAGGGACAAGAGAGACTATACCCCCCCGACCTTGCTTTCTGAGGGTTGCCAGCTGCACAAGCTGACCTCCCTCGTTCCCTCCATCAAGAAAAACCTCAAAGGCCTGTGAGGCTGTTCTTTATACAGTAGCTACAGTATGTATTTTTATAGACCAACCCTATTAACCCATAAATGTTCTTTAGTTTGTTGCCTCTTTTTTATTTTTTACCTGTTTTTATGCTTTTAGCAAAAAGGCAGTTTTGCTAATGTCATGCAGCATTTAAGTGACTTTTTCTATTGTTTAATGGTACAAAAAGGACCATGGTGGTCATGGAACCAGAGGACAGCGACATAAGCCTCAGACTGTCATCCCTATTAGCAGACCTGACATCTCTGTACTCCTTATGGACTGAACAATGAGTCAATGTATTCTCTGAATATCACTTACGGACAGTATGTTGAGTGTATGCAACAGACACTATGTGAGTGGGAAGTTGCTGCCTTTAAGCCAAGTCAAACTGTCCCTATGATGTCTTGAAGACAGGAATATGCAAGCAGGTGTAATGATCCTTTTCTTTCCTAGAAACGAATATGACTGTTAACCTTTTCCCTGTCAGCGGTATTCTTAACGAGTGTCATGAAATACAGCATGACAGCGAAAACATGATCAATTGGAAGCAATACATTGCAGTATTGATCACCTTCTCTACTGTATGTCCACATTCTGATCAGCATGGCCAAGCCACTCTGGTCCCAAGGACATACGATGCTGTTACAGCTACAGAACTGCACACTGTGATACCAGTGAGGCAGCTGAAACAAACTCCTCCGCTCTCCAGGACCAACTGAAGCTTTAATTATTGAGGCCTCTTCTTGTGTGTTTGTGCATCTGGATTCTAGGCTCCATCGTTTTCGAGAATGCAAGTTAGTTTATGTTTATTGTGTTTTGCCTTCTTTCCTCTGCAGAACAAAGTTCAGCAGGTGTGTAAAGAAAGAAAAACTAAAAACAAAGTGTGGGAGAAAGTGACTGTGCGCATGATTTTTTATTTCTGACTGGCATCCCACAACTGGTTCAGTGTTTTACGGTTTCTAAAGAGGAGCAGTTTATGCTTGTGCTTTTCAAAATGTCACAATGTGCCTGAATCGTTCTTAAAATCTTTTGTTGGCTTTCTGTAGACAGCAAATCGTTCTCTTCAAACAATCAAACCCTTTTTTATTCTCTGTGTTTTATTAATGAGTTTCCTCTGTTATTGGTTTTGTCATGGATGTATGTAAGCCCACAACCAGCTGACCAAGGAGAAAAAGTACCCGCTTCCCATTTAACCTCTGACCTCTTCGTCAATTTCTCTTCCTCTCTTTCTCAGGCCTCCTCTGCAGGGCGATGGATGTATTAATAATACCTTTTTTTAAATCTATCTCGCAGCCTTGAAATTTCACGCCTTCTCATGTTCACCACAACTCCTCTTTCTCTCTTTCCTATGACCAGGAATGTCGACTCATTAGCATGATGACCATAATGCACTGTGTTTTACAGTAGGATGGATGAAATACATTCCACTGACAGGTGGAGCGATCGCAGAGCTGTCTATGCACTTTGTCCTCTGTCATGCCAGAGGGTAGAATAGCCATATTAAGGTCCGAGTAATTCTCAGTGATTCCCCCCCCCCTTTTTCACACACCAGCGAGAAACTTAACTGTGTTTGGCTTTATAGAGAGACTGTGCCTGGCATGCATCATGTCTGTAGATAAAGGAAGGGAACCTAGAGCTCATATTGTAAAGAACCTGCACGGTTACGTTTGAGACCTTTTTATTCTGGAAAAATAGAGATGAAGGATGTGAATCTTTATTCTCATAAGGGGTTACATTCAAGTTTTGTTGATGCATTTGGACTGTTTTTGTCATCAGTCAGTGTGTGCAGTTTGATGTATGTGTCAATGAGAGAAGTTGATTCTCTTAAAAAGGGCTTTGTCGTACCAACCCTTTGAACTGAAGCTTGCCTTATTTTAAGTTGTTTTTTAAACCGTATATTAGATCATTCCAAATTGACCTCTCGCATGTAAAAATGATGGTAATGACCTCAAAAAACTTTCAACTGGAATCATTCGGAGGATGTTGCTATTTTAGAGTTAGATATGAGAGTCTCTAGTTAAATTTTTGACAGCGGGTCCAGGTCCAGAAAAAAACCTTTGTTACTGCGGAGGAAGACAAAAAAAGGACAGAGTGCAGTGTGAGTGCGTCTCTGTGGATTTGTGAGATCCAGAACAATTCCTATGTATTAATGATGTTATAAATGTATTATTTTAAATCTAAAACTATAAATATTGTACATAATTTCATTAATTTCTGTAATCTTGTACATGTGATGAAACCACCTTTCTTATTGAAGGGAGTAAATGTGTGGTACATGTTTGTAAATAATGTTTGCATAGCACTTGTTGCCTTTTGTTGTACGTCGAGGCTCATTTCAGCGCTTAAATACATTGTTTATATGTAATGAACTGATGAATCCATTCTGGCCTGCATAACTTTGTACATTTTGTGTGTGTCTGTAATGACATTGTCTCAATTTTGTTTTGCATTTGTACAGATGTTAAAGTATCACTGCAGTTACATTACGGTATGAAAATAAAGCACTTGTTCTGTAATAATTAACTGACGTGATTTGATGTCACTACTACTTGTACTTGAAATCGAGTGACACAAATATTTTCTGTGCAGATAACCAGAGTGAAAAATATGAACTTAAGAGAGATGGATTGAATATTTGAGGATAACGTTGGAAGAAAACATTGACATCAAACGATACAAAAACTAACATCAACCGATCAACAGTTTTCCCCCGATGCGTGTCCTTGAGACGTAACTGCTCATTAAATAGTTAGGTGCTTTAAAGGTTTAGAATACTCATTCATTATTAAACTGTCTAGACATCTTGATAGTTGCCTGAAACAACTTGGCAGGTAACTTCAGTACACACAAACATCTTTGTCAAAAAAATAACCAACTTAAACTACTCAATACTGCAGCAAATCAAATACATTTTGAAACAACTACAATAGCCAAACATAATGAAATTAACAAGCATTGTGTATTGTTGCAACATGCAAAGTGGCCCCTATTCTTCAGAGATTCATTTAGTATTTTTTAGGACTTTAGTTCAGCTAATGAGAAATTAAATTGTATCAACTTTTTAAAAAATACATTGAACGCCCACAGAAGTTTAGTGAAATAATAGTTTCATTTCTGACTTTCCAATGAAATGTATTTAGGCACAGTGACCCCTGGTGGACATTTTCTAGCCTAACCAAACAGTACTTGAAGGGACAAATCCCATCCAACAATGCCCGATCTGCAACAGATGTCAATCAGAAAAACACTGAAAACTCATTGGTCTTCTCTGATCATTAAGACACTCAGCTTTAGTAAAAATAACTTTTATTTAAAAACAAATCAGCTGTAGTTTCAAGGCGTTTCCTTTATATTTCATCATCAAGCAAGTTCTGATTGAATGAAGACTATATTTTCCTCATACAGTTAATTTCTACGATTTCTACGGACCTGGCTCCACTTTAAGACAACTTTTTCAATTTGTATCAGAGAGCAGACCAAAGTCCCACACCTGCTAAAACTAATAAAAATAAATGTTTAAAAAGTCAACAAAGTGCTGATTTGCATTGGCTGAGACAATAGACAGTCTTTAAAATAAATAATCTAAAATATGATCTTTAAAAGTGGAGGTGGTTTGATCAGCTGATTTAGGACCAAAACACTTCATATCCAGCCCCGTGTTGAAAGGAATCTGTCAATCATGTCGAAGGACCTCGCCGGCTGGTCGTAAGGCAGAATGTGTCCTCCTCCTCGGATGATGACCTGCGTGACAAGAAGACAGATCACAGAATATAAAACATTAGTCCCCAGAGTACATTTTCACCTTGTTTTTACAACCGTTAACAACCCACCTGGTAAAACTCTCCCACTTGTCTCACGTAACCAGCCACCTCCGTGTCGCTGGGCTGAACCTTCCAGTGGAAACGAGGTGCTGTTTTGTACTCAGCCGCCCCGCTCCAGTTGACAGTAGGCAGGAACCTCTCGGTCAGTGGCGCTGCTACAATTACATCCAGCTGACCACTGTAGATTAGCACCTGGGTGTACGTAGAAATGGAGCAAACAGGAAAAGACTGTTAGAGAGGGATTGAGGTGACTTTCTAAGCATCGTCCCACTGTTGCACAGACAAAACACAGTGGATAATCCCAAAACCCTCACCCTATAGTTATCCATCAGCACCCCCAGCCACGGCTTGATGCTCTTCATGACATCCTGCAGAAGGTGTTTCTCCACCTCCGAGCCGTCATGGAATGTCAGGTTCCCCACATGGATGGCACGTCGCACCGCTGGCAGAGTCACAAACTGGGAGAAGTACTCCTGGTCCTCCGGCTCCTGTTGTGCCACACAGAACGAAATGTAGTGGGTTGTGCAAAGACCCGTTTCAACTAATAAGTAGTGTGTTTGTATATGAAGTTTTCAAATGTTTGCTCCAAGAGGTCACACAGGCAGCTTTGAGGCCGGTGTTTCTACGCACCCGACAGGTCATGTAGTTGTAGTAGTTAGTGCAGCCGGTAGCGTTT
This sequence comes from Anarhichas minor, assembly GCF_050575085.1. Lineage (NCBI taxonomy): Eukaryota > Metazoa > Chordata > Actinopteri > Perciformes > Anarhichadidae > Anarhichas > Anarhichas minor. Next base: position 2,376,756 of record NW_027466487.1, on the reverse strand, counting down.
TGGAAGAAGGAGGGATAGGGATCCACGTCACCATTCAGCAAGCTGTCAAAAACCTGAAGTCAGACGGTAACAACACGGTCAGCTGAATGTGAAAAACGGAAATCATTGAACAATAAGAACATAATGCAAATCTAGACAACTGAGGACAAATGTGTTCTGACAAAATCAAGAAGCACCTCTTACCTGAAAAGCCTCCACCCACTTCTGCTGCCGGATGAGTTTTACCCCCAAGTCTGTCTGCTGGACGACATACTGTCTTTGGGATTCGTCTATCATGCCTGTTTGGTACATGAACTCACCATAACCACCCAGCATCTGAGATGGAAAAGAAAAAGAAAAACTCATTTTCACATGGACAGGACTGAGACGTAGACCACTAATACTATAACAGCTGACGGGGACCAGCGAAAGAAAGAGAGCGAGAGCGTAATTAACTAACGTTCACAAGACATGGGACATTAATTAGTCAATATGATGAAGTTAAAAGCCTCTGAATACCCACACAGGTGGTTTTTTTAGTTAATCTGGCTGAATAGACCTCGTCTTATGACTGCGTGTAAGAACTAATGAGTGACATCTTTGAGTCTTCTGTTAGCTTTGTCAGGTCGGGATAAATGACACCTTTATCATTCTTATTGGTAGATGAAGATTTGTAACCCAATACATTCCCATCAAAGCTCCGGCCCACCTTCAACCCGAGCAGAGGTCTAATCAACCAGATTGTGGGTGTACGGAGGTTTAAAGACCATCAGAAGACAACACAGATACGCACCAGTTCTGGATCACAGAGCCCGTCACCAATGGCCATCCCCACGAAGTTTATTTTCACTTTGGCAGTGGGGTTGTTTTTATGGATGTAGTAAGAGATGGCAGGAACATACTTCCCTGCATAAGACTGCACGGGGTCGGAGAAGGTTTACACAGATCAGGACCATATTTTAAATATGTAGAATGGTTTTTTTGGTTGTTGTTGTCAGAGACAGATGTTCTTGTTGCGGTGATAGTTTAAGGCAAACTGCCAACTTATCCAAAATGTGTTCTATATGATTTTCTCTAATGAGTAGAAATTCCTACTAACGTATGATGTGTACAAGTTAAAAAGCCACGTGTGTAACCCCACTACTACACGTTTAGACTCGATGAATTTGCAAAACTTCAACAGAAAAGAACTTACCTCTCCAGTAGCATAGAACTCATTGGACTGATACTCAGGAAACATCTGGAAGAACTGTGTTAAAGCACTTTAAAAAAAAAAAAAAAAAGGAAGAGATGGGAATAAAAACAAATTAGTAATCAAACAGATTTATAGATCAAGTGACAAGAACACTATGTTTGAGTTGGATGGCATTTGATTTACCTGTACAGATCTCTGCCAACATCATCCTGGTTTTGAGCAAAACCTTTGTCATCATTAGTGAAGCTGAAACCTGTTCCAACCTTGAGAAACAAATACTCTTCCTCAAAGACTTGAAAATATTAACGCACATTTAAAAAAAAAAAAAGGTCAGATGAGCCGAGAAACCTTGAATGAAATGTACGCTTCATGTTATTAGTTTGTGGCTTTTTTGTCTGAGGATGAATAACTAATACGTACCGGATTGTCGATGTACAAAACGGAGTATCTCGATGTCCAAGCGTAATCCCTCGAACCAACTGCAAAGACACAAAACAGTCAACAATGCTCCAACACAGACTCAGGGCTCAAGTGTATTAGGTTAAAGAAGAATTCCGTGTATGTTTATGACATGGTAATGTGGTGACAGATCAGTTCTTACCAGTCAGGTTCTTATACACCACATATGGTCCGTGTTCCACAAAGAGACCGAACATGGAGGTTCCACCGGGCCCGCCTTGCAGCCAGAGCAGGACCGGAGCTTTATCTTGCTTTGCCTGTCACCCATCAGGGCACAACACAGGAAAGTTAAGATCTCAGCACCACCCAGTGGTGACTGCAGATTCATATTTTACAATGGGGTCAGGTTTAGGTTCATCACACTGTAGACATGTGACCAAAAATTTAAAAAAAATAAAAGAAATGTGACTTTTAACACAAAACAAAGTTCACATTCCCACACTGCTGCTGACTAAATCAACTGCAATTCCTTATCATAGGTTGACTGAGGGACACAGTAAGAAATACATATAAAGTTGAGTTCCAAAGGAACTAAGGACAAGAATGACTCTTTATCTCAAGATGTCTGCTTTGTCCTCCTCGTGATATTGTCCCAAAACTGCAGCACTGACAGTAATGTAGCAGTCAGTGCTACATTACATTAGTTTGGAAAGCCTCTGCTGTAAATTAATAGTCTGAGCTTACCATCAGTGCAGGGAAGAACCAAAAGAAGAGGTTGCTGTTGTATTTCTTGTTGACAGTGAGGTACCCAGCATAACTCTTGACGTTGGCACCTGGCAGATCTCCAACCAGACTCAGTTTCCTGGCTGGATCAAAAAAAATACAAGATGTCTGCAATGTGCAGCTAATCATAATGCAACTATAACCATGACTCTTGCTATGCAGTACGGCCGTATAGTAGCGTGGGTGCACTTATACCTTCATCTATGGCGCCCTTCTCCAGGTACGGAGTGAGGAAGAGAGGGGACCCGGGATCGACTCCATTCAGGCCGCTGACACGGTGAGATTTTCGGCAGAAAAAGGAGGACGAGCAGCTCCGTGAGTGTGCCGAGTCCAGACAGGCCCAGAGAAAGAGGAAGCCCAGAGTTTCCATCCACAGCCTGCGTTTACAACAATGCATATCAGAATACAGGCCAGGGCAGTCACGTGTGAACCTCCAACGCTGCGAGTCACATTCCAAAACAGTCCTGACCACAAAAACACACTTTATATTTGTTAAAACTTACCTCATTTTAACGGTCGTTTCTATAACTGGATCGATATCACCTGTTAGTCAGAGCGACGTCTTTCATTATGTCAGCAGCAGGGTGGACTGAGTCACATGACCAGCTCTGGGTAGGTCATATGACACACATTAGGTCACGTGGTCTTTGTTGTTGTTGTACAGCGGCGTTTGGGACCTCAACGCGGTCTTGCAGGAAACTTCCGGCGTATAAACGAAGTTGCCTTTGAAAATCTGATGGTTTTTTGTGTACATCTGCTGAACACATCCCTGTTTCAAAGGCTGGTCTCAGTTGGTAAGTAAACTGTTTTTTAAACTGTTTGTTTAAAGCGGTTCAAGCTAACGTTAAGTGTTGTACAACTAAAGCTAGAAGACAAACAAATGGGATAACAAGTAACAAGCTTAGACTGCTATCGTTACGTTATAGCTTATTATTGCGTTATTGTGTATATTGTATCAGAACTGGGACACTACATGACTGGTTTCAAAAACTAGAGAATAAATAGTTAGGTTAAGCCTCCAGGGCTGACTGTGATAGGCCGGGACACCTGTCAGTCAACCAAGCCATCCCCAGTGTAAAAAACAACTTTAAACTTAAAAAATGTCCTCAATGGAAAATTGATTCTCAACATTGGCACACAATTAAAGTTGCATTTTGTGTACCATACCTGCCCAGCAGCAGATGACAGACAGAGGTTAGTGACCACCTTAGTATTAAGATAAAAGTTAAAAAGTTGGTGAAGACCAAACCAGAGAAAAAGACAGCTGAGTAATGTATTTGGATTCATCAGGTCGCCAGAAACACAACTCCATATGGGATAATAATCCATGACTGCCGAGTGTGTAAATTGATAATTGTTTAAGCTGAGTTAACTCAAATGTTTTTTTGTATAAATGCTTGGATTTTTTAAAGCTGCAGTTGTTCATGTTTGGCCACTAGGGGGCGGAATAACTCCAAAATAAGCTGAGTGCGGTGATGACAGACAGTGCACACTGGAAATGAAGCTACTCACAGCTGGAGAGAAGATGGACTGTGACAGCTCATGTGAGCAGGTGGTGAGTGCAACAGACAGCTGTGTATAAATAGCTGGTTTCACTTTAATTCTGTCTTGGTGGCAATTTGAAAAGATAGTGTTCTTCAAGCTTATTTTATTTTTGATAACATATAGCTGCTTACAGTTTAGTTGCACATGCATTCATCCCTCTTTTTCTTTAGCCTGTGTGATCCCAGGGGAAAGTGTGGAAAGCAGCCCCACCAGGTGGCGCTAAAGCACTGACGTCATTCTGTCTGTTTCAACATAACATGCCATCTGATGAAAGCTGCTGTGGCTCAGATAGTTGGGCCTTTGCACGAATCTCGGATTCACCTTTTTGTTTCAACACAAAAAGTAACGTTTGCTTTGGATTCTGCAAACAGACCTGAAGTCTTTTGTGTTTTTGGGGCTTTTCTTTTTTTTTTTTTTGCTTACATCTGGCAGCCCCGCTCCAAACTTTCACTTTAAGAAGGCGCGTCTACGGCGCAGCGTATATTACAATCCTTAAAGCGGCACATGGAAACCATAGCTGCATTTCTGCATGACACACATCTAGACCTGCAGTCTGTCCGGTGCGAGTAAATGCTCTGGAGAAAAACTGATCCACGGTGTGGATTCCTGTGGCTTTGACTGTGTTTTTTATACCAGTGGCGCGGCACAGCACCTTCAGTGAATGCGGCAGCGGGAGCTCCTCGCCGAGGCTCGCAGCGAGCCGAGAGAGGAAGGATCGGCGGATTCAAGACGAGACGGGGTGGTGGGCTCTGGTCGAGACGAGACATGAAATAGTCACCGGGAGAGAGCCGTCAAAGGTGAAGCACGTTGGGGCGTGAGTGAAATGGAGGCACCGCCGGGGACGAGCTGCTGTGAGCGCACCGTGGCCAACCGGGAGTAACCGAGCCGAGAAACGGGGTTGTGGGATGGCAGCATCCAGCAACTCAAGCCTCTCAGGTTCATCTCTGTCCTCCGGTAAGAGTTAAAATAACCCACACTCTAAAATAGACACGTGTCACGTGAGATATAAGATCATAAAATCGGCTTATTATAATAATATGACATTTCTTCGTTCATATCTTTGCTTGTCCGTGCGCTTTGACATATTTGCCTTCAATCCAACTTTTTGTCATTGTCTTGCTTAAAGCCACCCCTAACATGTGCACCAGCAAAATGTGACATTCTCTTATTTCTCCATCTCACACGTGCGTGGTAAGCAATAAACAAACGCATTATTAAAGCAGCTGTGATTTAAGATTACCGTTATATCTGGGTTCAGAGGGGGAAACATCAGAGGGAAAGGACACCTTTCATGTGCAGAGGGGTTGAGATGCAGCCAGTATGACGTTGGGTTTTAATGTTATCATTAGATCCCATAATTCCCTTATTGACTTTCCACTCGGCTGATTGTTCGGATCATCTCTGGCCTGTGTAGTCCAGCAATTTTCCCAAATGCATCACCAGGCTGGGTCATTCTCTCATTGTATCCAAAATCCTAACATGAGTGACATCATACAGTTCATACTGCCACAGTGTTCACAAAACTACAAATCAAATCATATCATTTGGTGTAGCTCAGCACCTATTATATATTTGTAAAAATTACAAATGTCTGGGTTGAATTTTCCCTGACTGAGAACAGAACGTGGATCAGCCGCTGGTCAAACAAACCCAGAAGGAAATGAAATAGCAGTTCCATGCTTGTCCCATTGTCCATCCCTTTCTGTGTTGATAAAGCACATTGCTCATGTTTGCCAGGGTATAAAGTACAAACTCCACTATCACAGCACTGTTTGATGTGGCAGCCCCGCCAACAACCAGAGGCGTGTGTGTGTGTGTGTGTGTGTGAGAGAGAGACAAGGGGAGGGAGAAACTGTTTATAATACCCGGCTCAGCACTTCTGTGTATGTTTGCCGTTTCCACCAATATTTGATATTTTACTGCAAAGAGTCTAGAAAATGTGCAGCGATACTTTTACCGCCTACACACACACACACAAAAAAAAGTAAACTGAACATCGCACGGCAAAGCTATAGGTTTATTACAGGGTGAGGACATTGTATAGTATACATATTATTATTTGTTTCACTTTCTTGCTCTCTCTGCACCCCAACCACACCACAAAGCAGACGCACATTTCTCTGGGTATTCTCTAGGGACAGACCGTCGCTTCCAAGTTGATATAGCCTGCGGCAACCGCACGCTTCCCAGAGCATTATCTCATGTGTGCGCTTCAGAAAGCGGTGGATTTACTGTTTGACCACGGCTGCTTTAAGAGGAAAGTCTTTTCTCTCTGTGGCAGTGGAGGGTTGTCATTACTTCTGGGCTCTCAATATAATTATCAGAGGTTACAAGCTGCGCTGCTGCCAGGGATAGAGTGGTTGTTACAAGGGTATTATTATTTTCATGCGGAGCTCTTTGGCAGTCAGACACAACATTTGAATAATCTTGTCTATGAGGCATATGACTCCGAAAAATGAATCTCGGCTCAATTTCTGCTCCATATTAGGGTCGTCAGTCCTGGCTGCAAACAAAGTGCTGTGGGTGCAGTTATTTCAGCTGCTTCTGATGATAAATCTGTCTAGTAATCTTGTTTGGAGGCTGTTGTTTGGGGCCGAGTGTGTACATAAAGTTAATCCAACTTGTGTCGCTGATGGCAGCTTTATGTGCTGATTATTGACCTTTGATAGCGCCAACAGTAATTGTATTATGTGAGCCGACATTGATTTATTTCTGTACTTCCTGCAAATTATTGAAATGAAGGAACATGAGATGATGTTTGTTTTTTTTGTAGGCCAACCCTGAAGTTGAAACCAATGGGATTTTTCCATTTTGGATTATTGCAGAAAATAAGCTCGGTGGCAAACCATCGTTATGATAATACACGTTTTACATGTTCAGCAAAAAGCTAACGTTGGGCTGTAAATGAACTACACCAGGGTCACATACAAGAGGCTGTGAAGGCGGACTAGTCGGCGTGATGACGTCTCATTTAGCCACTTGTTAGTAACCGCCCTTTTTAAAAACAGGTAAAAGCTTCAAAATGTTTATATACTGTATTGTAAAACGAAACGTTAAAATCTTCGAAGCTTGTGTTAACCACAGGCCTTATTTCAGGCAGCTAACCGAAAAACCTATTAACAACACCCATTGAGACGAGGAAACCGGAAGTGCACAAATGCAAACTCATTTCTGGGTTTTGCGACTCATTCCTGCACCCCCTCTATACACAGGTGCACAATAGGTGCACAACTCGCAATTAAACAAGATAACTGACAAACTGAAAGGATTGCAATGCGATTGCAGCACATATGTTGCAATCTCTTCCTTTCTCTGGAAAGATATTTTCTGTTCAGGGAGATTCCTACACATTCTTGGCACGGTTGGACATTGAAGCATGTACCGTACCAGCAGCACACCCTTTGCCAGACGGCTCCAGGAAATAAAACTTTGAAAATAAATTGAGGGATAGAGCATGAAAGCATTCCTTGAGCTCTCAGCCTTAAATGACAAAATTGGTCAGGGAGGCAGAATTACAGCCATGTATTACAGAGGAGCTGTCTGCTCGACACGATCCTGCACGTGTGTCGGGCAAATGCTGCAGTTCACCTCCAAATCTTTCCACCACATGTATTTCTTGTCCTAACCAGTATCATCATGTCGGACTGGATTGGTGTCGCGTACGCTGACTGACTAAGATGATCTGCGTGTTTTGCAGCATCAGCGAGGGAGGGAGGGGGGGGGGGGGGGTGAGGGGGTTCGTCCCCCAAGTATTTAATTTCTGGTTTAGCATATCCCTGTAGTCAATCCTGTATTAATTACAACAATAGACTCTCAGTGTCGTGTTGAGAGAAGAACATACAGTTTCCCAGTAGCACACAAACACACTGCAGATAGGCACACTCATACCTGTACCATATTATCTGGTCAGCAGTAAGGCAGTGTTGAAATGCTTGTTTTGGAAAAGTGTAACACACAGATGGTGTCTCTGCTGCAGCTCTGCTGCATCCCACTGACTCTATAGTGTGTGTGTGTGTGTGTGTGTGTGTGTGTGTGTGTGTGTGTGTGTGTGTCTGTATCTGAGTACTCCAGAATGTGTTGCTTCTGTATGTCATTTAAATATGTGAAAAATACTGGCAATACATTACAGGCTTTAAAATATAAATGTCTGTAAATCTATTTTGTTTCTCTTTTAATCAAGGGGTGATTAAGTTATTATTTTGAATTATGTTTTTGTCTATAAGTCTGACGAATGGCCAATTCAAGTCTTACTTCTTTACTTCCCGAACCAAGCTTGATCCCACTGTCAGAATGGATCCTCCTAACTCTGAATCTCCCCTCTGGGGATCAATAACGGCTTATCTTATCCTTCCAGGACATCAAAGTATTGAAAATGCGACCACAAGAAGTAAGGTACTCACAACATTCCAAACATTAGACTGAGTGGAGTCATCTAAAATCCTCCAGGTAGCCTAATATTCTAGCTCTAGAGAAATGCTTTTAATCAACACAGTACAAATGCTGGGATGAAATATGTGGCCGTGGTGCACTGTGTCCATACCAACGTATTACGTCATCATTATCCTCAATGCTCAGTCAGGGTCACTATAACAATGACCCTCAGGGTCACCAGAAGAGATGCGGTCACAGAGGATGTCACAATGGCCCGGCACAACAGACTGGAGGTCCACCAAAACAAACAAAAGACCACAAACACCAACATAGAGGAGCAGCTGCATGTACGTTTATTCATAAGGAGACTCCTTTCCACGAGTGTGTATACCTGTAATGCTAACAAGGTGATCGTGAAAACAGTCCTGATTTAAGACGCCTGTGATTCATTTCAGACCTCTTGTGTTAAGCTGCCAGGTTAGATGTGTTGCCAGTATCTTGCAATTAGACAGCATAGAAGATATGGTGCACTGAGCTGTGTGTGTTTGCAGACGGACCTTGAAGTCACAGCTAGTATTAATTAGTAACCGGCAAAGGGAGGAGAGGATAGATGATTTATCGCTGGGAGTCCAGCATACATTTGCTTCTACTGGCAGAGGATTCTAAGTGTTGAGAAACAGAACGCATCTCAAATGCACAAAGAGTGATACTATTTCTGTCTGTAGAGTGTTCAAAGACTATTTGCCCATTAACTGTGACTCCTGGCGTTTCCGTCTTTTTAGAAATAGTTTGAGCTCCTCTCTCTTTGGCATAATCCAGGTTGTTGGAAAGAGAAATTCCTGTCTCGTAGTCCAAAATCCTGTCCCATGGTGCATCAGTGGGCCAAGCTTCCAGGTTCTCAGGTCCAAACCCTGAAGACCATTCTTTGTTATGGGGGTATGTTTACCCGGCTGTAAAGAAACACGCACTTCTGCTTGCCTGACAAAACAGACGTTAAATGTATTGTTACAATATAAAACACTATCTATATCGTTGTTAGGATAAGGCAAGTGAAAGATGATCGGCTCCATATTAACTCTGTGCCCGTTAATTCTCCATCCATATGCAGCATAAAATCACCGAAAAAATGACACTGTATTACATTGACAGCCATGTAACATTAAATAGTCAATTACATTATTTCTGCGGGTATTTGTTGTTGTTGTAGGTATTTTAGGCAAGACTACAGCTGAATACGCAGTTTTTAAGTCAATATAAAGCTACTCTATTGGTTGTGTCGACGTCTTTATGTCTTCTGTTGACATCTGCCTTTTTTTCTTTACTAATATGGGTGATATTGAACACGACCCTCAGGTCATAAAAGGCTCTAAACCTGTTGTCATCCACAAGTTATTGTTTTATGTGCTGACGTAGATTTATATTTATATACTTCTTTTTGCACGTGCACAGACTCTAGAGCAGACGTTATCTCAGGGGATGAACGCTTGATCTTCATTCATCACATATTCTCTTTGTCACCCAAGCAAATACCCGTCGGTAATTATTTTATCGAATGCCTCTGACTGGAGAGTAATGGAGGGCAACATAATTAACAGCTGTGTCTTTGGGCGGAAAAATCCCTTTGGCTGCTCCAGAATTTTAAATTCTCCCTGATCATCAGCCACCGCACAAACTCTGAGCTGCTTAGAAATTCTGTTTGATGTTCTTTTCCTGCTTGTGTGCGCATATGTGTGTCTGTGTTTGTTTGAGAGCGGGTACGTACAGTGTAGCTGGTGTTTGCATCAGAATCGACCCCTGAAGAGCCCCCTTTTTTTCCGAGCCGAAGCTGCTGCTGAGCTCCGGGCTGAAATGCCGTTCTTCATCACAACGAATCAGATTGAAAAGCCAGTATTTGGCAGCCGACCAGATGAAATCACATTCTTTAAACAAGCCGCAGTGGAATAAATCTTTCAGACTGTTGCGGGTGCGATACACAGTGACAAAGCCTTCAGCGTTGGGACAATACATTCTCCGAGGCAGCTTGGCCACACATCACATCGCATTTGAAGGCAGACGTTCTGTGGAGGGCTTTAGCAACATCGTTTACTCTCACAACATCCACCTCTCAAGTCAAGCTGCTTTTTTTTTCAGAATTTGCATAATTAGTCATCATTCGATCACATGCACCTCTCTTGTCTTTCCTGTGTAATAAATCCATCTCTTTCCAAAGTAACAGGACTATTACGATGAGAAGCGACGACGGGCATTTGGTGTGTTTTGATAATGTTGCAACCGGCCTCCTGCTGCAGTCAGCAGAGAAAACTGCATGAAGGGAAATGCTCTTTAAGTGCCGTCAGTTACACGGATAAATATAGCACGAGAATATACAGTGACTCTCAGAGAACTAGCAGGACGGTTTTTAACATTGATGCCAAATATGTGAGTAAGTTTGCTGCCCGTACGTCAGTGCAGACGTCTAACAAGTGCTCACTGGTTTTCATGCCCTCTCATGTGTGTTTTTTTTTTTTTTTTACTTCTCTCAGAGGGGTGTGGCGTTGATCTGCTGATGAGTGCAAAGGAATGTTTTAAATGAGCGACATGTATCTTCTGGACCAACATGATTCATTATGCACACAGTCGATTGAGTCCTTCAGCAGTGGGGCTGGGAGTGTAGTGAGAGATATTGCACTAAACCGAGGGGCAGATTAATCATTTATTGTCAGCTATCTTGTGCATTTGGCATTTAGTGTCATCCGCCTATGTGATAGCTATAGACCAGCATGTTTGATACCGTATGAGTGTCTCACTGTGTGAACATGTAGGCCGTGCAGTAACGTGCCTATGGGTCAACGGCATCAAACGATAACCAGCATGTTATGGAGTTGCTGTGGTGACAGATGTAGTTAAATGTTTTGTCAACAGCATTATTATATTATGAGTAATAAATATGCTAGCCAGGCACTTTATTACAGTACTGGCAGTGTAGTACGGTAGCAAATTGTGCAACATTTTTGACTCGTTCAGTGACACATTTTATTACAAGTCATTACTTTTATCATTTGCTACAGGACGTTTACTTCATCACCTCTCTACCTCTTTTCATGCTAATATAATAGCACCATCATATATTTCAGCAATGTGTTCACATAATCATAACTCAGCCACCATGTTTCACAGAGGAACCTCTTCCCGTGGGTTGTGAGATGTAAATTGTATTTACTTACATTTTGACTGGTGTGTTTGTATTCCCGTGTATTTTTCAGCCGGTGGGTAATATAGATCAGCTGTTTTCCTCCTCGGTGTTTCGTGAAGCACACAGGCGTCTGTATTGATTGTCCTTGAAGCAGACACACTGATTAGAAGTGCATTCACTGGTGCATCTCAAGAGGCAGCTGCACAGTGTGAAGGAAGCCATATGCATAATTATACCAGAGAGATAAACAACAGTGACATAATCATGGCGGAGGGCTCACAGTCAGTCCACTGGGAAAGGTTTAGAAATGGAGATTTGAATGCAACAGACAACAGGGCACGCACTATTCACACCGCTGTGAGTTAATAACAGAAACCTGCTTTATGTTTTGTCTTTTACAGACCCTGAGGATTACCAACCGCCCATATGGAAGTCCTACTGTGAGTAATTCATTCATTTCATATGCTGATTAGCAATGTTTTTGACTGACTTGACCTGACTTTGGCCTTTAGTGTGTTTCTTTAAATAACGGCACGTTTATTTGTGATCTATAAATGACAAAGAGGCATTTTTCTATACCTGGAAGAATTAAGTTTTGTTGTATATAGTACAATTAGATACACTGCAGGTTCCAAAAGGCTACGCACACACACACAAAAGACACACTCAAACACACTCGCCTACACAACACAAGCACAAATGCAAAGCAGCGGATTGCTGATCTCAGAGTAAAATAGGTTACCATCATCCGGGGAAAATACAGTTTTCTACCTGCAAATAGGCTCAGCTGAAATAGGGTCCTCGGGACACTCACTTCATTATACAGTGTTATTGCCATGTGGGTGGAAATGGGTTGACTCCCCAGAAAATATGTGGTGCATTTGTCGAAGCAGAGCACAAATACTTTCAGCTTAACACTGCGTCTGTCCTTACACTGATTCAACCAATTACAATTTAAAGCGTTTATAAACATTTTCCTGTAATTAAATGTCTCTTCCGTATAATCTTCCGACAATGCCGGGTTTCTGAAGTCTCCCATCTTCTCCTGACTCCTCCGGCCCTCTGCTGAGGTATTTTTAGAGCTCGCTGTGTCACAGGAATGGATGATGTCCAGATCTCGCTGGTTGGCTTAAGTCAGCCTGACAAAACATGAACATTCACAGTCAGGAGTCTTCCTTCCCCGGCCCGGAGAATCTGCTGCAGAGAAGACTTAGCTCAACCTCACACAGCGATTTCTTTGCTGTAATACCGGAGCGGTTGTTAGAAATGAGGACACTGGTCCTCATCCACCTTTCACAGGGTTCTAGACTGCCACGTCTCTCTCATGCCCCATCTAGCAAGTTCATTAAAGTTTAAAACAACAAAGACTGTTAATATGGCAAGATTTTTATATAGTCTCGTTTGGAAATGTGTCAGTTTGTCAGATAAAAGAGTTTAAGTTCTAGACGGATGGATTAAAAATTGGATACGAAGAAAGGAAGCTCACTCAGCTACGTATTCTTTTCAATACGTTAAGTACATCGAATACAGAGAAGCATGGGTTTGCAGCATGTGTGTATTTAGAAGTATTTGGGTTTTCCAGCATTGTGCACAACAACAGGCCTTAATTCACACAGATGGATTGCAGATACATGGCTCCTGTCATGTAAACCACCGACTGCTTAGCGTTGCATATATAAGCTAATGGCTCCTGTGGTACCTTGTTACCTTTGAACTGAGTCAGAGCTGCAGACAGGAGCCAGACTAAAGGCTGTTAAGTGCATATATTGTTTGATGTCCAGTGGCTGAAAGCTGCACTACATCATTTAGTTTCCTGTTATTTTGGTAACAAATCTACAAAATGCATGTAATTACAACTTGTACTGAGCTGTGTGCATAGCTCAGAGAGGCAGAGGGCCTTAATTAACATCCTTGTGTTTCTCTAACAGTGTACCAACTACAGCAGGAAGCCCCGAGACCAAAGAGGCTCACGTGTCCTCAGGAGGTCAGTACATCTGTAAATCTGTATACAATAGGCTACTGTCTTGGGCTTAACGGATTGGTTTTATATTTTTATTAACCATTTACTTTGTAAAATATGAGTAAATAATAGCAAATGCCACATTCTCAGAAACCAACTGGGGGTCTATGAAATCAGCATAGAAAACCTGTAATAGTCACAACAGCGGCTGTTTGGTCAATGACTCATTGATTAACTGAGTAATTCTCTCAGCATTACTCTATGTGGTTAAAATGAAATATACACATTTAAAAAATCACAATAATATTTATATTTCATGATTCATACAAAAAGATGTGATGCAATGTCGTATGACAATAAACTACTCAGGTTCAAACTGAACCACCTTATTTCTAAGAGTTTTTTTATTTCCTTTACAGCTGACAGCCATACAGCCACACTGCACTTTACAAACTCAGTGTTCACTCTCCAGTTGTAGGCTGGAAGTATTCACTGCTAAATGATGTTCGACATATTACCAAATCCACTGTGATCATAACTTTGAGTTTTAAAAGAGATTCTGCACTATCGTCTGTAAGAGGATGTGGATAAAAACATGTTTGATGTTTGTGTAAGATGAGATCTTTGTTTTGTCCTTTGATGCAGACACACTACACACCCTGGCGTGACACAGTAACACACTAAATATTAATTCTTTGCAGCTGGCCGTCTATCACCAGCTGTTTCATTGCACTGCCTCTAATTCATCTCCACACTCTGTGATTTGGCTTTACGGTGTGGTAGCTGCGAATAGACGCGGGGGCACACATGGAGATAATCTGTCCTCTGGTGTGTAGTCCTTTATCTTTCAGACAGGCTGCAAGAACAATTCGCAAAGCCATTTAATTGAGCTTTCATATCGTATTGCTCCAGCCAATATGTCTCCTTCTTCTTCTTCTTCTTCTTCTTCTTCTTTACAGATGGAAAACAGACCCAAATACTACGGCAGAGAGTGAGTGTGACTTCATTACTCCCATTGGTTTTTTTTGCCTTTTTTTCCAAATATTGCTGTGTGCAGAGGATAGTTTTGTTTATCATGACTTCCTTGCATTCGATGTGGTTTGGGTTTAAGTGGGTGGATGTGTAATTTGTGTGGATGTGTTTCTCTTCTATGTATTTGAGTATGAAATCACATTGGAGGAAGAGTTATACTTTATTTATTTATTTATTTTTTTGACAGATTTCATGGCATGATCTCTCGGGAATATGCAGATGAGCTTCTGGCGGGAGCAGAGGGTGCTTACCTCATCAGGGAAAGCCAAAGACAGCCAGGGACTCACACCATGGCCTTAAGGTACCAAAACCATCAGTATGCAGCACAGAATCCCCCGAAAGGTCGGCCATATCAGTCCTCGCTGAGTCGCCACCTTTTGTCTCTTTTTTTCATCCACTCAACCGATTCCACCTCTGCTCCCGTCTCCGTCTTCATGTATCTCAATCCAGGTTTGGGCACCAGACCCTCAACTACAGACTGTTTTATGACGGGAAGCACTTTGTCGGGGAGAAGAGGTTTGAGTCGGTCCTTGACCTTGTGACGGACGCCCTCATCACTCTCTACATCGAGACCAAGGCGGCGGAGTACATCGCCAAAATGACCACCAACCCCATCTACGAGCATCTCGGTTACACCTCGTTGCTCAAGGACAAGATGGTGCACAGGCTGAGCCGTGGACACACAGAACCACGCAGGGTCACCTTCCAGAGAGATGAAAAGGTGAGTTTTATGACCGATCGTGGAAGTGTACCGTCCTTTTGTGTGCAGTAGAGAGGCTATTTGAAAGGTTCAGAGTTAAAGTATCTACCTAGCAAGACACTGCTTCACAGATGCTGTTGTGTAGCCGACCTACTGTCTTATCTAGAGTCCAAATGATGACTCAAGGAATTGAAAGAGCTATAATCAAATAGCTTAACCTAGCATACCTAGCATACTGCTTCTGTATAAAGGTAACAAGATATACGTCCCAGCACCTCTAGGGATGATTAATTAACATGTTATATGTTTATTTGTTTAATCCCTATAAAAGAGGTTAAAACAACATTTCTTGGCCGGGATCAATAACTTCAAATTGCTATCAAAATCCCCTTGATTAAGATTTTGGTTACTTACAGTCCAGTAATGTGTGTATATATATATATATATATATATATATATATAGTTTTTTCTAAAGCAATATATCTTATTTAGAACAATCGTCACACTTCATCATCACCAGTACATCTCCAGTAGGATGAGAGTGCTACTGAGAGGACACTTTGTCCCGTGAATGAGACTTACATTATCCCTGTAGCCCCTGGGTGTGTTCACTGCTGCCATGCCTCGGTGCGTCTACTGAGAGGTAATGATGACCAAGGGGACTGGGACTTTGCTCAGCCTGCCATGCGTATCAGACACACTGATCTTGGGTGAGACAAATTGCACATTGTATGCATTGGCACTCCTGAGCTGTTGTCAGATTAAAGTCTGTGAATGATTTACCAGTGAGGAACGAGGAACGTCTGTTTTCTTACCGGGGCAGAATCCGAACTATCCTTCCACTAGGTGGCAATCTTAACTCGTTTCCTCCTCTATTTCTGGGCCGATGGTGGCACTAAGATTCACACCCGGCTCTTTTTATCAACATATACCGGTATTTTCTTCTTCTTTCTTCTGCTGGATCCTTCTTGTGTCTCTCAGCTTGAAGACCAGGTTTTTTGTTCTTTGAGAGGATTCGTTGTCTTTAAGATGTCAGCCTATAGCTTGTCAGTCAGTGACAGACACATGACAGCCCTGTCACCAGGAGCGCCAGTTGCGGTATTAATATCATCAGTCTTCAGTTTGGTCTCTGTAGCTTGAAACATAAGCCATTGATGCTGCATTTCTTTTAACCTAATGGCCATCGGTCAGTCAGCAGCAGCTTTATAGTGGTTTCAAATAAGCTCAGAGCTACATGCCACTACCAACCTCTCTAGGAAGCCCCTTGGAGCAGTGGACTGCCACCACAAATGCTCTAAGACACACAGACTAACCCATGTTTGCTTAACACAGTGCTTTCCTGAACAGTGTCCAGTGTCCAGTTTCCATTTTTGTAAAACTGACTTAATTTTCCTCCTGCCAAGTTTGATACACAAGGATCTGAGTCGGTGACGGCTCTGGTGACGGCAGGCTTCGTCAGACAGCGTTTGAAAAACCACCTGCCAGTCAAAGGAGGAGAAGTGTTTTCTGTCTGCTCCAATATTACGTGTCCAAGAAGCAGAGACCTGGCCCGAAGGCTCCAATCTGTGGTGTCTTTTTGAACTTCGTGTTTACCAATTACACAGCCACGCCCTGAGGCGTTACAGCCACAGGGGCTTCACTGTATGGCGAACGCTCACGTGTATTTACTCGGTGTAAGGTTGATACCGCCATATTGCTGTGACTGCAAAATTCCTGTGTAATTAAAATGCTCCCAGAAGGTGAGGGGGTGGGGTGGGGTGGGGGGGGGGGGGGGGGGGGGGGTGCGACTCAACCTGTAGATCAACCTCCTGAATTTCGTTCTCTTTGCATTGGAAAGAATTTCCTAAGTGGCCAAAACCTCTGCCACATTTCTCCTGATACTCACCACACTGGTTTAATCTCACGCTAAAAAAAGGAAGCCATTTACGTGTTTTAGTTTTAAAATGTATAAATGCTGCTCGCACAGCATTGTAAGTGTACATTTGCAGACTTTTCAAATGCAGACACAGAAAAATAGACCAATCTTCAGTGTTCCCACTCAAGACAAAAGTGGCAGTTTCTTCCAATTTTGAATATTGGCCGATATCTTTGACTGCTTCTACCCGTCACAGACTGTCTTCTTTCCTTTTTGTCAGAGATGTTGTTAGGGCTGTTTTGTTTGGGATGTGGGTAGTTGTATCCTGTTGTCATACTCTGTCGGTGCCCACTGTGCCGTTTCCCCCATGATTCCATGTACTCTATGGTCACAACAGAGTCCGCTCAGCTGTGCTCTCACAAAGCCCTGCAGGAATAAAAGAGCCAAGCCACTGAAAAGAAAGCGGAGCTTGTTGTGTGACCACCTTTTGTGTCCTTTCTGCCGAGCTCTTCTTTAAGAGACAAGAAGCCATCTGCCCCGCAGACAAAGAGTGCAGCCCCTCGTCCTCCCTCCCTCCAACCTCGCAAGGCTAAAATATCTCGGCGTGGTCTATTCCTCATCTGTCCCCTCGGACTTAGCTGTAGAGCTGAGTTGTATAGCGTGGTATGTCTAGGTCTTTTCAAGGAATGCCAACCACAATGACAAAAATCTTCACCTGTCCTGTCGCTCTTTCAGCTATCAGCTATCAACTGTTGCCTCCAGGCACCAGAGACAAAAAGAAATAGCTGGTACACAAAAAGGCCACAGCATTTTTTTGACTTTGCTCCTGCGTCTGTAAGCTGCCAATCCTTTTCATTTTATCTCAGCTTTGCAGTTGCCCTTTTGGGTCTTTTGCTCTCCGCTCTCTTTATCATCACAAATCCAATGCTTACTGACTTCCTGACTCGTCCTCCCTGTTTAATTAATTAGTTCAACCTTTTTTTTCTCTCGTCATGTCTTCCCATGTTCAGGTTTAGCTGATCTGTAAAATAGCTCGTTTGGCATAAAGTCTTGCAGATGCTTGTTATTTGACATGTAGTTTGCACTGCTGTTACATACATATATATATATATATATATATATATATATATATAATAGCGTTGTGTACCTCGCTCAGAGTTTATCGATTAATTAAGAAAAACCGAGAGCCTTCTGGTGCCGTTTACTGGTTGTTTACAAGCTAATAGGGACAAATTCAGCACGAACATAGCAGCAGCAGCCCCCCCCCCCACGGCCAAAATACTATTTGGCTGCAGACCTGCAAATGAGCCTGCTGTGGGATTTTACTTTGGATTTTGGGCACTGCAGGATTATTCCCTGTGTAAGGATTATGGCAGTAATCCCTCCCAATCCCAGTTGATGGTCTGGCTCTGCTGGTCTGAGAGGAATGATTGTGATTGGCGGGAGTAGTCTGCAGTCAGAGTGTCTGGACAGCAGAGTGGCGAATTCCACCAGCCGACTGACACAGCCGGAGGTCAAGATCTGTTTGAGTTGCGAGGACACAGCCCTGGCTCTGTCAGACCAGAGAGTCTTTGGTCAGTCTTTGAGCAGTCGACTGGCCTGTTTAGAAGACCCAGCACTGACTGGGAGCCGCTGGCAGTTGAGTATTATCTCCAGTGGAGTGGAGTGTGTCCGCAGGGCAGCGTGCTAATGGGTGTGCGCTCTGTGCTATAAAGAGGGCGTCTGCACTATTGATCCTGCTTTACAGTGCTTTTGCCTCACTCTCATACTCCTGGCCCCTCCCTATCAGAGACCCTGTTCTCTCCCTCTTTCCTTTCTGGGTGTGTGAAAGAGGGCCATTGTGTGAGGCACACTCCTGCCCTCAGGCCGCCCACTATACCAACCCCGTTCCCTCTGCTCTTCTCGCTCGCTGCTGCCACTGGAATCAGACCAGATGCAGAGTCAACCCCGTGTTGGCCGTCGTCAGTCGCCCTCCTGGGTCAGAGGGGAGTGGAGTGTAGCTGCCACCTCTGCGCTGGGCTGTTGCCGGCAACGTCTGCTGCACAGCACCCACGTCTCCCCCGAACATCTTTCCCCAGAGGAGCTGGAGAGTCTGTGGGAACCCGACCAGGCCAGCATGGACGCTGAAGAAAACAGAGGAGGGGAGTTGATCACCCACAAGGCTAAAAGACATGAGAGGAAGCGTCAGGAGCTGCTGGCGTTGGCTCTGGGAGTCAAACTGGGGAGCAAGGGAACACTTCTGTGGAAGCCTATTAAACTGTTGGCCTCCTGTCCACAGATATCCTCACCTCTGGTGCGACGGAGTGCCTTGAAAGAAACACCGGAGAAGCAGTGCTTCTACGAGAAGATACACAATTTCAAGGTGAGCAGGTTTTTGTTAAGAACAGTTTGATGGCTGCAGACAACTTGATATTTATTCATATATATATATTTCTTTCCCCTAAAGAACAAATACATTTTCAGCCGTTTTCTATTAGCTCTCACTGTTTGTTTGTTTTTGCAGTGGTTAAGTAATCCCTATGACAGACGCATTTACAGATCTGTCTTTGCCTGCCTCGGATGTCTGCTCGTCCCATCATTGACCATCGTGTATGTTGCTGTTTTAATGACAACACATGCAGCTGACACCCATATGCACTGAGGGGAACTAATGGATACACTTTACTGCAAGCCATTAGCAGAGCACATTGATTGGCATTGATTTTAAAGCTCTCTGATCCCTTTTATGTTTTAGGCTGCTAAAAACAGTTATAGAGTTGAAAAGTATTGTAAAGTCCTCCACTCAGTCAGCGTGTAAGTGCATGTAGTACATTGTGGAAAGCAGAAAAGAGGTTATGGTTTTTTAGATACACAAAGGAGAATTTACTTTGCCTCTTGGCGACTCAACATTCTTGCAATTGTATCTTGGGTTTCAGTGAACAGGCAGGTTATAATGACCCTCAGCTTTTTGTGTATGCTCCCCTTTGAAGAAGAACAAAAAAACCTCCACTTACCACCTGCTGTATACCCTCTTCACTCATCAGTCTCCTACTACCCATTCAAAGTACCAATGAAGGTGTGTGTGTGTGTGCACATGCACGCAGGTGAGCCTCGATTTGCCATCTTAGCTGTGTTTTTAGGGTGCACAGTGGGTGTACATCTGTTATTTTGACCTGCAGGCTTGCCTCTGTGGCTGCCTGCATGTATCCGATTGCCCAGGAGCAGATGCCAGACACATTATAGTAAATCCTTTAATCTGCCTTGTATATACAAATGCTCTAATTTGGCAAGGGGGTCCCATCCACTGTAGCTTGGGATCACAAAGTAATCTCTGTCCAGTACATGAAAAGACAGTTTGTCCAGTTTGGACTGGACATAGCAATGACTTGCAGTATGTGTTTGTGTGTGTTTGTGTGTGTATGACCATGTCCTCTCTAAACCACAGGTACACACCTTTCGAGGGCCGCACTGGTGCGAGTACTGTGCCAACTTCATGTGGGGCCTCATCGCCCAGGGTGTCCGCTGCTCAGGTAACTACACTCCATTAAAGAAGTTGCATGTCACGGATTACACAAAGAAGGTCACATGTGTGTTGGATTACACAAGTAGTGTGTGATCTGTGGCTGACTCTGTCCTGTCGCGGATGTTTCAGATCCTTCTGAAATGGTGGGATTATGGCCCTTTTATGGTCATTTTCCTGTTGTGTCTGCGACAAACAAGTTGAGATCCTGTCAGTGATTCGTCAAAGCTCATTCTTTTCACAGCAACACTTTTATATAATCACAGCTATAACTGCGGTCACCCTTTTTGAACCCGTGCCAACTGAAAGGCAACCGGATGTTTTTACATGCTGCTTTTCTAATTCCCTTATAACTGGTTACTGTGCAAATATATGCCATGGGATGCAGTACACTGACAGTATTTATATGCCAATCTAATTAATGTTTCTCTGTCAACACAAATCACTACAAATAGATGATGATAAAATGCAGGTCGAATGCAGGTCAAACACAGGCCAAATGCACTGTAATTGTGACCTAATATAGCAGCAGATATAAGTGATTGATTGCGTATGAGAGCTCAGTGGAGTGTTTATGACCTCCCTAGTCACAAGATTCGCTCACTGCACAGACATGACACTGATGTGCACATCATTGGACTTGGTGGCTTTCTTCCTAAACAGAGTGTTTGTTGTTGAGACATTTGCCACGCTGATAAGCCAGAGGCAAACGCTGGTATCATCAGACACCTCATGTGCTATGTGAAACAGGAGAGACTTTTTTTTGTCCTCTCTCTCTCTCTCCCTAGCGCCCATTTTTTTTACATTCTCTCTGCGAGCACTGACTGAGAGTGAGCACCCCCAATCAGCAGACCAGCGTTAACGTCGCGCAGGCGGTAAAAAAAACATCTTTGTGATGAACGAATTCAGTCGGACACCCACCCGTCTACAAGTATGGCTCCTCAAAAACCTTCATTCCAAGCGGTGCCGCCACACAAGCAGGTGTGTTTCTCACACACACACTCTGCTCTCGCCAGCTGTCCAGCACGCTTCATGTGGCTGAAACCACTACGAGAACCCCCACCCATGCTGCACTGTTCGCTGCTGTCTACCTTTGGCGCAGGGCATGGAGATAGCTTAGCTGACTCTGGGAAACCTTTTCTGACTGCTGTCTTAAGCCTGCTGTGATGGTTGTGTGATCATCAGTCTGAGACTATTCTTTCCCTCTCTCTCTCTCTCTCTCTCTCTCTCTCTCTCTCTCTCTCTCTCTCTCTCTCTCTCTCTCTCTCTCTCTCCCTCTTGCTCTTCTAGATTGTGGGCTGAATGTACACAAACAGTGCTCCAAACTGGTTCCCAGCGACTGCCAGCCGGACCTGCGCAGGATAAAGAAAGTGTACAGCTGTGACCTCACCACGCTCGTCAAAGCTCACAACACAACACGGCCCATGGTGGTGGACATCTGCATTCGAGAGATAGAGCTGAGAGGTAGAATGCAGTTAATCAGTCATCACATTTAAAACCCATCAATCACTTCAGGGAAAGGAAAGCAGAACATAAGAGTTTGATTAGTAAATGCTTAACTCAAACATTTCAAGTATTCTGCAATCACATTATGCCGATGGTGCAGAATGGGAGGCAGGGACGGTGATCAGAAAATAAATTCCCCACAAAAACGTTTCTGTTTCTTTTTCTGTTGCAGGTATGCAATCTGAAGGTCTCTACCGAGTGTCTGGCTTCTCAGAGCACATAGAGGAAGTGAGGCTTGCCTTTGACCGAGGTTTGTTGGCGTCAGATTTATTTGGTCTCTGAGGTTTTAGTTCACGGGTTCATACTTTTAAATGAGGAGCTTGTTTCAGCTGCAGTACGGCACAAAATAGCACTGTCCGTTATTTTGTGACGTACACAAGAGTAGTCAGCCTTTATATGTTATTGTGTCCAATATTACATGTCATTCATATATATTTTCTTCATCAACAGAGGGTGAAAAGGCTGACATCAGTGCCAGTGCCTATGCAGACATCAACATCATTGCTGGTGCTCTGAAGCTCTACTTAAGAGACCTTCCCATTCCAAT
This sequence comes from Anarhichas minor, assembly GCF_050575085.1. Lineage (NCBI taxonomy): Eukaryota > Metazoa > Chordata > Actinopteri > Perciformes > Anarhichadidae > Anarhichas > Anarhichas minor. The sequence goes on along the minus strand of NW_027466487.1, from coordinate 2,354,213 downwards.
CATTACGTTTGACTTGTACTCCAAATTTATTCAAGCTGCAAGTAAGCGCTCCTCCACTCTGGGCTATTCAATGCCATTACTGAGTTACCGGTACCCTGCAGTGCTCTGATAATAATCGTATTACTGATGTAATGTAGAGATTCCAAATGCTGAATCCAGACTGGAGGCCATCCACGAGAGTTTGCTGCAGCTCCCCCCCGCCCACTACGAGACCCTACGTTACCTGATGGCTCACCTCAAGAGGTCAGTTCACACACACACACACACACAAGTCACCAATGCAAGGACATGCAATGTTTTTGGTTCTTTTACGTAAAGAACTGACTTCAAACCCATTGCAAAGACCTAAAACAACAATGAATTATTCCCCTTAACAGGTGCGTTAATGGCATCTTCTCTTCTATCATAGACCTCCGTTGTTCTAAAATGGTTGCTCTTTAGGATATATTCCTTCATTACAATGAACGTGAGCACTGCAGATCCAACATACACCATACTATTGCCATAAATACTCACCAGAGCACCACCATCCGCAAACTATTAATGTATTCATTTACTCCACAGAAGATTCGCAATTACTCCTGTTTGAGTAACTTTTGTTAATGACTACAGTGCCCAGCTGTTTTAGGAAATATTTAGCCTGTATTTGTAACTATTTTTTTGCCAAAGAAAGAGTTTAGAAGTCTTAAAGTATTGGGAGACAGACTAACACTTCATTGGTTTCCGTCTTTTCATGGGATTTGTTGAGGATCCAGAAATAATGCCAGATTCAAACATATGAAAACATTTAGCTTTTTTTGTATTTTGCTGACAGACTAGTTATCTTCTTTTGTTTTACAGGGTGACACAGTTTGAAAAGGACAATTTAATGAATGCCGACAACCTGGGGATTGTCTACGGTCCGACGCTCATGCAGCCACCAGAGCAGAATGCCTTGACAACCCTGAATGACATGAGGCAGCAGAAACTAGTGGTGCAGCTTATGATAGAACATGAAGATGTCTTATTCTAAGGACTGAGGCATGCAGGCCTTATAACTGAAACGAAGGACATTTATTTATTCTGTCAGAGAGGAAATTCAATCCACCTTGATTCTGATGAAGTTTCAGAATAGTTTGTAATCAAATTGAACTTGAGATGCTTCTTTTCTCGCATGACCGTTTTAGTTGAAGTTGGTTTAGTGTTGACATTGTCTTGTTACTGTAAGTTTGGGTTTTCATACCCAGCCAAGTCCATCATTTTTATATTGGGAAAGGATCCAGTATGTTTACCTACCTGCAGTGCTGTTCTCTCCTCTCTTTCATTTGAAGACTGTCACTACCTGGTGTAGACGCAGTCGTGATGACAGCGCCGTGTGAAATCTCTCAATCAGCAGCAGCCTAGTTAACGTTCCCACATTACATGTGTGCTCATTGTGATTTTAGTGGGAACGCTATATAAAGTTTAATGTAGATAAAAATCCGATCATGTAATGATCAATATTTTAACTGTGTGTACTAAAAATTGAGAGATGAGACAGTTGGGCGCTCATGAAGCACTTTTTTGCAACAAGTGTAAAGATTTATTTTGTAAAGATGTTTATTTTTGTCTTTTACTCTGCATCGTGTTCTTTTGTCACAATAATATATACTGTTGAGAATGATGTGTGTCGAATCGATGTCTAAATACAAAACTGTTCACAAGAGAGAGAAAAGGAATCGGACGAGAAGTAGTTTGTGGATTTACCATTTTCCTTTGCAACACACTCAGTGCTGTGGTGAGGAATACACAGCTGGATTAAATACTGCTCATTTGAATTCACATGTCATGTTGCAGGCATATTGTAAAACTCTTTGCACACATGTCTGCTGCCAGCGTTGTAGTATTTCTGTTTACATGCTGTAATCTGGGATATGTTTAGGGGGAAAATATGATCTGGGCCCATTTCTTTCCTTTTTGTATGCCAGCAGCATCACTCGGTGCAGCAGTAGTTGCCTTTCACTTCACAGTGCCATAGAAGTCAACAGTCATACTACAGCGGTACCGAGCATGTTTATTTCACAGTTGGTTTGATGTGTTTACGTAAATCCTTTCTACAAATCCATTTTATCAAAATGTATTTTTGTGACGGTTGCAATTCAAAATGTAATTTATCAAATGTTGATTTATTAAAGGAAAGAAAACTTGAGTGGTGGTCTTTGTGAGAGAAGACATAATTGCACCACGATGTTCAACTCTGGCTTGCTGCTTTAATTTCTCTCTCTCTCTCTCTCTCAAATCTGTTTGTGGTTCCTGAGACCATCACTGGTTCATGTCAGCTTTCATCAGAATGTAATTTTGGTAGAAGATTTCAAAATAATAGTTTTACCTCATTTCTCTATTATTTATTTAAAGAATTGCAATAGAATTACTTCTAGTTTAAGTTGGTGACTAAATAACTGTTGAGACGCACAGTATTTATCTTTGCTACAGCTTTACATAATGGAGCAGCTGTGATGTTGTGTGTCTTACAGTTGCTTTAATACTCAATACTTGAATACTGTGAGCATGTGATGCTGATATGCTTGATGGTAGCCTTGGCTGTTATGGGGGAAAGACATTGCATCCTTTTCTATCTCTACTGCATCGTCAGAAAATTTCTTTTTGGTCAATTTAACTTGGGAGGCTTCTATTCGCTGTCAACATTCACTCAACCAAAATCTTACAAAGCTTTTAATTTGTATTGTTTCAGGAAAAGAATAGACAGAAATGCTGACAGCCATCACACATCTCACCGCCTTCTTTCATCTTTGAAACATTGTGCTTCCTGTTTATGTTACAGAGCTGATTCCACTCTAACTACTGCCTACTGATAGGCTACTTCTGCTCTCCCTGTTATAGAGCTTATAGTGTGAGAGACATGCATCACCTGTGAGTGACTGTATTAAAGATACTGTAGATCTTTTACATAATCAATTTTATTTTTACATTTGTAATCAATCATCCCACCAAGAGTCACTTCTCTTGTGAACTCACGTGACATTTTATTTGACAGAGCTATGAGTATGCCAGGAATTTTCCCCTCCTGTATAAGAATTGTTCTCAAATAACTTAAATATTAACTCGAACACTTTGTTTCCTACTCAGGGTTCAACAAGATCATTTTGTATTCAGATACTGTTTTAGTTTGGATGTTATTCCCTACAAAATGTGCATTTTGGATGCTACTGAGGGATTTGAATGGTTGTTTTAGGCTAACTACAATTGTATATGAAAACCGTGACAATGAATTCAATGGTAATCCATAATTTTGAATATGCATCATGGCAACTGATTGAAACCTTTCTATATAAGCCTACTGCATACTTCTCTGTGATTCACTCCTGATGGAATGAAATGATATACGTGACTGTAGACTCATTTTAATCTGCCAGGAACAGAAATCTAGAAACTCAAAGAGAAGGACCCCTGACAGTTTTATTGTTGTTCTTTTGTTTTGAAATGTCTAAATGATACAAAAGTGTAGGACAAGAGTGCCCTCTAGTGAATAATGAAGATGACTGTTTACAGTACACAGGTAAAGTAAATCAAAATGAATTCTAATGGGGAGCCTAAATGCATTTGTGGTAACATTATCAGTGCAGAATGTAGATATAAATTAGGTATGGGTCTTATTTTCCATAACATGTTCATCTAAAAGAAACATAATACGGTTCATCAGCAGTGTAAAAAAAAAAAAAAAAAGCAAGCCCAGTAACTAATTCACAATTCATGTCACTATTTGAGAAGTGATTCAAGAAACCAGTTTAAAGAAGTAGATGAAATCAGTCTTTTAGAGCTCATCGTGTTGGTAGGTGAATTCCCTCGCAGATATAAAACCATCTTCATCTTCATCCTCATTTTTGAAGATGTCCTCTACCATCGCTTCGTGGTTGGTGTCATTGGGGGAATATCCATGTTTCTCAAATTCTTTCTTCAGGTACTCTTTTACCTGTAGCAGAGACAGAATGATAATGGCATAGCAATTTTAAAAAAAAAATGCATTTATACACTCTGCAAATAGAAAAGCAGTTTTAAAGAATTTCACACCTCCTCTCTGCAGAGCTTCCAGTCGTCATTGAGATCCATCTCCCGGAAAGACTCGTGCGACCTGGGACCATTTCGGATCTCCATGAGCTCGATGTCAAAAATGAGGGTACTGCCTGGAGGGATCTTGCCTGTTAACAAAAAAAAAAGTAAGTATAAGAAACAGGCGCATAGGACTGGGGGGAAAGGGGACTGAGTATACAGGGCTCTCATGTGAGGGTGATCCACAAGGATACAAGAATGAATAGCAGATGCGATGAAGGTCCAGAATGTTGTGCTATGCCCCTGAATAGAAGCACAGACATGTTATGGTGTAACACAACAAGAAAGGGGGAGTCAACAGACCCTCTCCAACATGTTTTTGTGTCTTACTCATAGTCTTTGTTACCTTTTCCTTCCTTGCCATATCCCAGAGATGGAGGAACGGTCAGTTTTCTGCGCTCTCCTGTGCACATGTTCTTCAGACCCTTATCCCAGCCCTTGAGCACCTCTTGAATCCCAAGAGTGAACCATACTGGATTTTTATCCCCATGTTTGCGGCTGCCAAGAGTAACAAAGATGCATCACAGTTTTCTTTGAGAAAGAAAAGTTCAGTACACACAGAATTGATATCACAAATATGTACAATAAAGGGTTGAATGGCTGCCGCCTAACTTTAATGACTGGTGGTTAAAACTGAGGTCTGACAATATAATAATAATAATAATAATAATAGATATTATTTATAAAGTGCAGTACATGGTTGATCGAGGATTAAAACATTTCTGAACTTTAGGAAAATAAATAAATAAGACATAAGACTATGCAAAAAACAAGCATATTTGATAAGATACATTTTAAGAAGTGATTTAAATAGCGCCGATAGTCCTATTGACATGGGCTGCAGCATATTGCAGTCCATTAGATACATATATTGCTTTTTACAACGTGTGACTGACTACCCTGCACAAGGAGTGTAACACAATTGCGCAGCAAAGCATGCAGCGTTATTACAGTTTCTAGCAACAAATTACCTGGAAAAAAACAGGGTGCCATTACTTTCCAAGAATCCCTCGTGATGAACAAGAAGCATGTCTCCATACTTTGACTTACGGTAACACATGAAGGGTTTATGTAAAACTTCAATTTTCACTTCTGGCTCTGGCAGTTTCCCCCCGGTAACAAACACAAACAGTGAGGGCAATATCGAACAAATAGAAAAAATATTCATTTTGATAGCTCACTTACTCGCAAAATTAATAATAAAAAAAAAAAGGCTAATTTAAACCTTTTCACAAAATGCAGTACCTAAAATAAATACATGGCAGGAATGTCAACTACGTGGCAGCCAACTTGCAAGAGAACGCAACCACTGTTAAGCTGTCTGCCCTCCTTCCTCTACTATTGGATACATGAATTACAAAGCACCGCCCTTTACCTATCTACTCTTATTCTATTGGTTCTTCTTTGTGTCAATCAACACAATCCACACCCACAGTACTTAATTCCCTCTAATGTTAATGGGAGGAGCGGGCGGAACGTCATCAGAGCTCGATTCACAAATAAGTTTACGCACTTTTATCTACGTAGCTGGAATGTAAAGCCCAGGACGTTACTCCACAAATCACACTCGGTCCCCGATGGAGTCGCTGCAATCAGCTGTGCATCGTATCTTGTTGTGATAAACAAGTAATGAACGGCAGAAACACATAGTTAAAACAATGGAGGGAATGCTGCATAAATGGACCAACTATATTAGCGGTAAATTAATCCTGTAGTCGTTGCGTTTTTCGGTTACAGTGCTCGTTTTACGGTAGCTAGCTAGCACGACAACGTCATTCACTTGTGTTGAGTTGGTTAACGTTAACAGGCGACGGGTAAGCTAACGTTAGCTACCGTGAGGCTTCAACTGTCGGCGCTTATGCACCGCTTTAAATTAACAACCTTTTTGTTTGACGTTGCTACGTTAAGTTAGCAGTTTACCGAATTAGAAGTTAACCGTATTTAAGTAGTTTTAACCGGTAGCGCCATTGTAGATAACGTTAGTTCCCCACCATCTGTCATTGTAATCTGATTTAACGACTGCTTAACGCTAGCTAACGTAAGGGTTAACATTAACTCTTTACAACTTCATGAAGCTGTTTTTTATTGAGTTTTTCTAATTGATTACCGACATTGAAAAGTGAAGTACCCATGCTCGTTAAACAATGATCAAACGACTATAAATTACTATTTTATTTTTTTCAGGTTGGCAACCTCGTTGGTTTGTGCTTGACGGAGGAACTTTGTCTTACTATGACTCTCAAGAAGATGCGTGGAAAGGTTGCAAGGGCAGCATTAAAATTTCCGTTTGTGAAATCCAAGGTCTGTATGGCTCACTTTGTCCTGTCTGCTGTGTTTCATTGTGCAAAGTGTTTGTGAGTAACTGTCTCGCCCTTTTTTTATGTAGTCCTGACAAACATGTCTCCCTGTGTGTGTATGTGTGTGTGTGTGTTTCATTAGTTCATTCCTCTGACTCTACACGAGTTGACCTGACCATACCAGGAGAGCAGTACTTTTACCTCAAAGCCATCAACGCAGCAGAGAGGCAGAAATGGCTGGTGGCACTGGGAACAGCCAAAGCCTGCCTTACAGACAACCGAACAAAAAGAGAAAAAGGTATTTCAATGCTACGAGTACCCTTACACAGCTAGCATTCTATTGTAAAAACGTTGTGAACGGTTTGCTGCTGCTGTTATTATTGCAGAGCTCCAGGAGAACACGGAGGCATTGAAAACTAAGATGTCGGAGCTCCGGTTGTACTGTGACCTTCTTCTCCAACAAGTAAACAAGATCAAGGAGAATGATGAGCTAGGAGACACGGCGGAGGTAAGCTTAAGGTTTGGATGAGCTGATGAAATAAGAGAAGCTGCTGTTGGTGTGAGACTGCAGTATAGGGTAGCAAGACATTCAACTGTTGTGTGCTTATGCATACTTATAGACCGGACAGCAAGCAGTTATCACAAGTACATTTTCTCTTCTTATTTTTCTTTGTTTTATATTTAGTTTTTTTAATAGATTTCAGCGGAACAACACACTTGCCTGTCAGGATATTTAGGGGGAGTGTCGGCTAATGTGTGTGTGTGTGTGTGTGTGTGTCCCTTTCAGACAGGAATAGACACTGGAAACATGGTGAGGTCTACGTGCACCACTTTCCTCAAGACTCTAGAGGAATGCATGCAAATAGCAAACCACACGTTTAGTTCAGATGTGGCGACGCAGAGTCCACCAGGATCTCCTCCAGTAGCCACCATCAAACCTCAGAAGGTACATTTATGTCACCACTCCTGTGTCTAATCAGATAATCTAGTAAAATCAGCATTACTTGTTTAATTATATATGTATATATTTATAACTCCCTAATGTCTTGCTTCTCCAACAGATTAAACCTGTCAATCATTTAAAACAGAACCTTGGAGAAAAGTAGGTTTTCTTTCATAATGTATTTTTACTTCCTACACTGCTTCTTCTCAAATTTTTTTAAGTAGCACTCAGGACAGTGAGGTGAACATTAAATACCCGTTCAAATGTTTTCTGTTTATACGATAAAACATCATTAATGTTGCATTTCTGTTGCACTAGACTCTCAAAATAAGTGCGTTCTGAGTTTTAGAATTAACATTGCACGCTCAAAATTGATTCCAGATGGAGAGATTTGGCTGAAACCTCAGGAGAAGTAATTGCACAGGACAACCAGAGCCTTGACTCTGGAGCCGACAGACCAGATGAGCCCGATAGACCAGAACACCATCATTCCCCATCAAGTAAGTGAGGTGTCCAAACCACTTCACTTGCTCCCTGAACTGAAACCATTCCTGCATTCCATAAAGGAAAGACCACACACACACACACACACACACACATCCCAAAGGGTTGTTGTGTGTACATCATCTGACCTCATGGATAGATTATTGCCTTTTAGTGAGCAGACAGTGATGGATGCCCCAATTACATTATTGCATTTCCCTTAGCAGTAACACAGGCTTTATACAGGGAAAGTCTGTTTTATCTGTAATACATATACTATCTCACTGTGAATACAAAGATACATTATTTAAAACACACAATAGATTTTTAAGTGTGCTTATGAGGTGAAGGGATTTCTTTTATTACATAGGATTTTTTTTTTAATGTAATGTAGCACTTTACTGGAACTTGAGAGATGTTTTTTATGAGGGTTTTTTTTTTGTTACATAATTGACATCACGTTATTTTGGTTAAGGCAAAAATACCAAAACAAAGCGATGGTAAAGAAAAGCATTTCAAGAAGCCTGATGTTAAATCACAGTCGGGTGTAGTCGCAACTGAAACCAGTCACACTTTACCACACCCAACTGTGACATACTGAACCATTCAGCCTATAGAGGTCAGTACAGCAACACCTCTACACAATACAACATGTATGTAGTGCTGCTCTTGAAGTTCATATAATTTTACTGAAATACTAACTGATGGATGAGCATGAATGTCGGTGTACCCTGCCTGTGGTTAAGGAGAATAAGTCGATCGTTGTGCAAGTCATCCAAGTGCTGTTTGTCTACTCTTGTCACCCAGATGTCGATGGCGCCGACAGCAACAGGTCAGTCCACGAGGAGGGAGTCGATCCTACTTCACACACTACCCAGAATACCTCTGGGACTGAACACTACGAACAACCAGCAGAGAGGGGTGAGGAAAACGAAGCGGACGATCAAAAGGAGACAAAACAAGAGCAGCCGCACAAAGTGGACCAAAGTCAGGAAGAGCACGACAACAACAACAAGGAAGCGGACGTCGTTCAGCCTCAGCACCAACAGGAAGCTGTTCCAGACCAAGAGGAGGCTCAACGTGAAGGTGAAACCTCCAGAGATTCACCAGATTCAGAAGACACCGAGCAGGTGGAAACTTTCTTCAGCACAATGAGTCACAGGTATGAAAATGCTACTCAGGAAGGTCACATTCTTTAGGACACACGCGTTACTGTGTGATCGTCTGTGGTGTTTTACTATGACAGTATTAGGGTTAACCAATCCAAGCTATATGTAGTATTCTTGTCTTGGAGGCACTGCACTTCTGCTGCAACTTTTGACTAAACTGCACAGTTACTTAGTTTGTGGAAATATATTAATTGTGTTAAAGTGTTGCACAGAATTTATATATAACAGGTTTTGGAACATTTTGACTGAATCCATTTCACGATGTCATTATAAGTGTTTTATATTAGTGTGTTCTCTCTTGATCACGTGACACAGAGAGGCCCTCATCTGATATTTGGGTTTGTAAAGCTTTTTTGTTTCACTCTGTATTTCAAACGTATTTTATTTTCTCTTTTTAAGACCTTGAAGAGTGTTACTGAACAATGGACTAGCGTGTTAATAATCAATTCTAAACATTATTATAATGGGGGGAAAAAAAATCATTGTCTCACTTAACCAGTATTTAACTGCAAGATGTGACAGTGCGTTCATTTTGGAGTTGGTCTTTTTTAATATCGATGAGACGGTTTAAGATGAACAACAACTCTGTTAAGTTGTAGACAAAGTAGCAGAATAGTCTCAGGTATTATGGTCAGGCACAGAAATGCATGGCACTGTGTGGATCATTTCTCTGGCTTGGTTTTTGACATTTGTACCCTTTTCTGTTATTGTTTTCTGTTGGAGTTGATCAAATAAAACTGACTGGCATACTTCCCTCTAATATATTCTCCTGTTTGAATCTGTTCTACTCTTTTAGATTTAGTGATATAAGACTGGACGACGGCAATGGTATCCCTACACAAGAGTTTTTGGACTCATGCTATGCACTAGTACCTGTATTAGGTAGGCCGGTCACTTTCAGTTTCTCCTCTTGATCTGCCTCTTTGCCTCTTTCTCATGCTGCACCTGTGCTCATTTCACCCTTTTATAGCTTTCATAAGGAAAACTTCTTCATACAATTTCTCTTGTAATTTCTGCATGCTCTGTCATTTACATTGTCTTAATTGTACTTAATAAGGTGACAGCTTTCTGTCTTGGGTTAATAATCGCCAGCCTTTTCTTTCATGCCCTCATTATTTCCCTCTGCACCTTTCATTGGTTTTCTTTATTCTTTGTTGCCTCACAGTCTATCTTAAGTTTATTGTTGGCTCATACTTGTTCCTGTGTCGTAGTCTGTGTGCACTACACATCTACACGTAGATAAAGGTGGCCGGTCACGGTAACGACACAAACGAGGACAAAGACTTTAAAAACATTTCTTGTTTTGCCAATTTTGGAGGAAATTGTCAGGCGGGTTGAAAAAAAACCTTTTTCCGAGCTACATCAGATGTGGCCCAATAATGAGGAGGGGAGGTTGGAGAATGATTTTGGGTCATCCAGAATGACCTGGTGGTACGAGAGGTTTGCAGATAAGCATCAACGTTGAATTTGTTCACATGTAAGATGGCCAGGATACCAGAGCATTATGTTTTTATTATGAACAGTAGGGCTTTTATAAAGGTCCCCTTTAAATGTAAAACATTGGAAATCTCTGTTAGTGACTAAATATATATCTAAAGTGATGTCAACTTTTGCTCACGTCTAGCTGTGCACAAACATTTTCAGCCCAAATGAATGACAAATCTTGACCCAGACTCCACGCAGCATGCCCTCAGAATTGGCACGTAGGTCTTCTACTGTGTCACAAGCCGTTACTATTTTCCCATTAAATCTGAGTCAAAAGGTGAAATTGTCTTCTGAACATTGTTACACAGGGTTTTCTTCCCTCTTTAGCATTGCTTAAAACACTGTAGTCCTAATAAGATGACATGAAACTAAGAATCCTTTCTTTCATAAGCAACAAGTGAATGCTCATGGGTTTTCTCTTCTCAGACAAGCTGGGCCCCACAGTGTTTGCACCAGTTAAAATGGATTTTGTTGGAAATATCAAGGTATGTGTTCATGTCATTGAGAGGTTGTCTTAAAGCAGATTTCACTGTTCAACAAAAGAAATGAAGGCGTAGCTCTTCAAAAGTGGCTTTACATCTACATGTAGTGTGACAAACAGGATTAATCAACATTAGTACTTAAGCACCCACTACAGTATAATGTCAACACAGATTTACTATAATAAGTGAAAACCAAAATCTCAGTACTGGTATTCTTGTTCTGTCAGTGTACATTAGATTAAGTACTGTAACTTATTGAGCTGTTCTAATAGAGTCCTTTATCATTTTGTCTGATCAGAGTCAGAATGATGACTCCAGCTCTTGTCACCATATCAACGTCTTTTAAACCCTGTAGAAAATTCATCAGAAGCTGATGTCGGAGCCCGACAGCTTCCCCACGCTACAGTCCATCGTGCTGTATGAAGTGCAGACCGATGTTGCTCGGGTGCGTAACTCAGCCACCGAGGCTCTGCTGTGGCTCGGACGAGGCCTGAAGTTCCTCAAGGAGTTCCTGTCAGAGGTCAATGCGGGAGAACAAGACATCCAGGGTGCACTAAGTGAGTCCGATCTCTACGATGAAAAAAAGATACAACTCGACGCACGTTCAAGATCCATCACGTTCTGTCTATTCTCTCCCCCAGACAATGCCTATGGAAAGAGCCTCCGACAGTACCACGGATGGGTCGTGCGAGGCGTTTTCGCTGTAGGTATCTCTCACACCAATGCTTCATCTGTTCTTGGAATGTGTGACTATCAAATGTTTCCTATTTCCCCAGTTGGCGCTGAGAGCTGCACCGTCTTATCGAAGTTTCGCCGCTGCCTTAGTGTCGAGAGAGGGCGACGAGCTGAAGGGCGGCTTCACCCGCGGCATGCACAGGGACCTGGGAGTGTACCTGCCCGCCATGGAGAAGCATCTGGCCATCCTAGATGCCCTGTATGAAGAATACAACCTGGAGTCCGATGAAGTGGTGTGAAACTCGGAACAGAGAGAGGCGCCGCATTCAAAGGAAGGACAGAACCCGACTGCTGAAGGATGGTGCCGGATGCATCTTTGTGTACAAAATAGTGTGAGCATGTCCCGTGTCAGTGTGAGGTGTTAGCAGTGGAGGCTCTAGGTTTGAGGAAGGTATTAATGTCTGTATTTAGGAACAAGCAATAACAATGGAGACATTTATGGTTTGTTGAAGAGACTCCAACCATAATGATTCATGCTGACATTTGTTTCTGGTGCACATTGTGTGGCTGTATTGTGGCTTGTTATGTACAGGTACATAACCACAAGTACTCTAGTAACTGTCCCTGGAAGATCATGTGTGATTTCCCTTCAACTGATGAGAATGCAAAGACATTTTCTAATCAAGATTGTCTTGGATTCATGAAACCGGGTGATACTTGCGACTAACATTAAGCACTTGTTTGACAAAAACAATGTCAGATTGTGCCAATGCCCAATATATATATATATGCCTTAAGTATGTGATGGGATAGCAAACTGGGCTAACTTTTAATGTATTATGTAGAAAGTTAGTTTTTGCACTGACCATTGAAAGCTATGGCATTATGATCACTTTTTTTTTTGTTTTTCTTTCCTGAAATGTCAAAACAAACCCTGCAGGTTGACAGTGTATTGTTTTACATCACTAAAATATTACGAGCTATCGCTCTGGAGACTTTCCGTGGGACCAAAAGAAGCTGTCATGTGACTGGCTTTAGCCTTTGAGTACCGCAACACACAAGAATAAAGTGATACAGTGTCGCTGTTTGAAGTACTGACAACTGCTGAATACGTTTGTGGACATCCTCTGCACAAACCTATGCATAGAATGCATTTTCACAGTCTATTGTGTCCTAAGTTATAAAGTTCACATTGATGTCATTGCGGTCCAGCTCTGGTGGGAATGTAAGGGCATTTGTATCCATAGAGCATGTTTATTGCTTGCATGGTTTTATGTATTAAGTAACATTGGTGCCAATGGAGAGTGAATATAGGCCAAGGACTTGAAGTAACCGAGTTGTTGAAGAATCCTAAAGTGGATCGATGAAAAGTTCAAATACATTGCTTCTCCTTCATCTCGGTACTGATAATGAACAGTAACATTCAGCTGGTCTACTTCATCTCGTCCATGCACTGTTCTGCATATAACGAGTGTTGTTACCAGCCCTGCTTCATAGTTTATTTTAATAATTAAAAAATGAGTGGTAAGACTTCAACCTCCCAGCCAGGTTAAAGTTTGTCCATGTCAATGAACCATTCAAACAAAGCAGGACCATCCTCATAGGGCTTCTTTTTACTAAGACATACTGTACCACATAGTATTTTTAATTGTATTCTAACTTTTCTTTTGTTTTCAGGAATGCATACAGTAATTCTTGAAGTAAGTCATTTGCAGTATAGGTTTACATCACAGATGGGCTGATTTCTTGTGGCAAATAAACCTCAATGTTTTTCCATGGTGATATTGCGAATGTTTGATTTGGTTTTCTATGACTGTATATAAGATGGTATTTGATTTTTACATAATAAATAATGAAGTTGTCTTGGTGTGTGTGTGTCCAGTCCTGTCGTAGTCAAATATGAGGTCTCAGATTTCTTCATCAGATAGTCCAGAGGTAATGTTTCATTCACAGAAGAGAAATGTCTCGGCGTGCTTCAGGTCTGCCACGTCCCTCTCAGTGCCTGATCCCCCACGTTGCTGTTTCATTTACCTGGCGAAACACTGCTTTCCTTTGATAGCACCTTAACACTGCTCTGTTAATCCTTCATCCTTTTGTCTTTGTGACCCTATCAAGGAAGCCTTGTGGAGGTTCCCTATTTATTGTGCTTCTCCTGGTGAAACTGAAATCAAATAGAGTGTATAATTGACCCTCAATTTTCTGTATTTTGCTTGTTAATCAAACAAATCAACGAGTATATAAGAGAATAAGCAATAGATGGTAAATCTGCACAGGTGTTTGTCTAAACAACAGTGGCCCTGAGCTCAAATAACACCTTTGCATACTTTGCTGTGAGAGTTTTGCACGTGGATCAGTAGTGCGTCCTCTGCCAGGACCACAGCACCCTGCATGCCAGCCATTCCTGCTTATAGGTCAGGGATTTTCACTTGCCTTAGGCCAACAGCTGGGCGCCTCACTGTTTCCTGTCCCCATGGCCTCATTTGCATCGCCCCTTCTGCCACAGCTGCAATGCTACACCACCCAACCTGCACTAAAATAAGTCCTTTTGTTGAGGAAAGTGTTTGATTTCACTTCACCTTGAGACAGCTCAAAATAGAACTTAACTCCATGACCAGCGTCTTTGAGAGAGAGAGGGAAAACCAATCAAATCTTGAAAACAAACAGCTGGTAGTTAATAAATGAATTTGTAAGAGAACTGTTTAAGGTTCCCAATCTCCACAAATAGTAAACTCCAATTGTTGGATTCGTCTGTGAGCACAGCAGATCTTTTCATTACAGAGCAGTCGAATGAGGTCGGCCACAGCATCTCCAGCGACATTTAGTGCTGTACAGAGACATCTGTGGTACAAATCTGATTGGTCTGGTCAGGGGAATGCACATGATGGGACAAATCAACCAAGGTAAGCTTTTACTTGGGCATCTCAGCAGACAAATTGCCCTGATGCGATTTAGAAAAGAAATATGGCATGCTAATAGAGTTATGTGGTCGTGTCCAACCTCAAACATCTCTGTTGCAACACTGGCTGGTTGCCCATGCCCAACCTGTATCACTGTGCCTCATCTCCAGGCACAGACTCCGCTCTAAAGGGGGCTTCATCGAGACAGAATAAAAAGCTGTAAAACCCATTGCCATGTCTGAGAAAACAGCGAGAGTTCACTGGGCGGTCTGTTAGCTATCTCGTCTAATGCAGCACTTTGCAAGGAGCCGCTGACAGCATCTCTTTTGCACTTGATAGATATCTGCTTTGTCTGCTTTTTGTTGTTGGTTGTTTTGTTTTTTTACAGTGAGTGCTCTGAAAGAACATTGGCTTTTTGCACAGCATCCAATCACTGTCGACACTTGCTCACAATGCACAGGAAGCAGAGCTGCTGGAAAAAAAAAAACCCTGACATAAGTTTAAAGATTCATGTGTGTAAAGCAGACCGACATGTTTGAAGGATTTAGATTCCTGTTTGATTTATTTTTTAAAGTATCCACAGCTACTGTATAAATCATATCTGAGCAATGAAACAAAATGAACTGACACTATCCGTCACAGCGCATACTATATTTCATAAAGCCTTACAGTACGTTACCACATGCATGTTATGTTTCAGCATTGTTGTGCATACACAGTGCAGGATATAGCACAGCAGCACAGGCCACAGACAGAACATTCACCATAGTTTACAAAAGGTATTTCAGATTTGTGCAAGGCACAGTTCATCACTATCATATAAGCTGTGTCATACATACAGTACTTAGCTACACTCTGGGCAGAGCAAGACTGATATTTCTTAAGATGCCATGGTTTACAAAACAAAAGCGGAAGTGTTTCACACCCATTAGCACTGTATCACAAGCATGCGGAGACAATATAGAGAACAGTCTTTATCTTTCTTTTTACAGAAGAATCACGTTATAACACCTGGCTCCATCTCAGTATGGCTGAGAACAGGTCTCCCTTGGCACAGCGACTCATACAGTAGCTTATGGAAAAGGTCAGCTTATATCGGCAAAGTCATTTTCACCATTAGTGCCAAACACACAGCAGACTACATCTACACTGTTAAGTATACTGTTAAGTTTCTCTGTTGTTGTATATACTGTAAGACAGAAAGACTGAATAAAGAGGTATTAGAGTAAATACAGTAATGATGACCTAACAGACTGGAATTGAAATTCCTCCCCCTTTAGCAGGTGCAGACTATCCCAGCCTTCCCTGTGCAGTGAGAAAATTAAGAACATAACAGTTTCAAGCCTTCATATACAGTATATTTCATTTCTCACAGAATCACAGGGAGGAAACTCAAGTTATCTGTGTGCTTCAGCGTACAGTCACTGCCGTATCATTTACAAAGAGAGTGGTGTGGGGGGTGCCTGTGAAAGGTGCTGTGTGGAGCTACATTACCTGTTGGTTCCTGAGAAGTTTTTTTGGATTTATGAAACCTTGTCCAGACTGAATGACCCTGTCAAGCACAGTACCACCACAAGCTGATCAGGCCAAGTCGGTCTCCTGGTGTAACAGTCTCACTGAAATATTACAAGTGCATAGTCCATGCACCTCTATCTCCATTCTACACACACATTGAGCTTTTACTACTACTTGCTAACTGAAATTCTTGTTGTGATATTGAGACGACACATTACGAGCCTTGTCGTGGCAATAATAAGTAAGGTGAGGGGTTACATGCTTGGATAGTGACAGCTGTGGTCATAGTCTCAGTAATCCCAGCCTCATGCAAATGCTGCCATTGATGCTGCATTAGAATACCTGAGGCCATGGCTCTGGATGTCCTACTGCCTCTCTTTCTCAACAGTATCTGGGTCAAGATTAATACGCCTCTCTGGCCCGGCTACTGCTCCTCTGCAACATCTCCCACTGGCACTTAATTAAGTCTCTGCATGGCTGTCACACAACTGTTGCATCCAGAGGCTGATTCATGGTGAGGAGGCCAGTCTTAAGTCCTGCTTGTTAAGACTGAGTGCAGTTGTCCTGTGCATTTCCTATGTGTGGGTGAAAGTTGTCACCTCCACTGACCGACTACAACTCCGGGGAGCTACTTGGCACTCCAGCAGCAATACAGAGGAGTTATATATAGTATATAGTATATAGTATATATATATATATATATATATATGTTTTGTTTTTTTCTTTCATCATAGAATCATTGGCTGCCTCTACCTTCAGAGTCTCTTGCTTGGAGCATTATTGTTCTTTTTTTTTTTTGCATAAAAATCTTCCAAATATCACACAGAGGATCCCGCTGCACTGTCCAGCTTCCGCCTCAAGTGAAGTACTTGCAGTTTGTGGAGTCAATAACACAGTATGGTGTGCACTTGAGGTGACCATATGACCTGCAAAGAACATGAGAAACAAGGTTCCGGTCAGTTTAACATATCAACAAAAGACTTCTCATTGTTGTCTAGATATAGTTGTATACTGTGCTTACCCTGGGAGATATGAATTACATGTCTGGTATCCAAAGTCCTTTCCATCACACTCCTCAGCCCCCTCATAGCGGTAACCGTCTCCACAGTAGGCGTGTTTACACTCTGTGGTAAGGGGAGACAGCAGAGAGGTGGGGGGGGGGGGGGGGGGGGGGGGTGATGTTATATGTGCACAGCAGAGCACAACCAAGGAGCTCTTTTAGACCACCTAACGTGGACGCTTGACTTACTGACGCAGCCGTCAGTGACGACTCTGTTTCTGTCGTCACACTCCTCCCCAGTGGAAATCTGCACAATCCCGTCACCGCAGTAACCCTCATCGTCAGGTGCGTTTTCCATGGACTGGAACGGAGTCAACTGGAATGGAAAAGTCTTTTGCAAAGTTTAAAAAAGTTGAACAAAATGGAAAAAAAAGTGCTTGAAAAGTCGCCGTGTGTAAAACCAGATGAAATAATCAGATTTCGCTGCATGCACTGATACCTGGATTGGCAGCCAGCCATCAATATCTTTGAAATAGAGCGATCTCTGGTCTTTGCGGAATGCAAGAGCATTATCTGTGTGAAGGCTCTCCAGTTCTTCCTCATTGCTGACAACGAATATCTGAATGAAAGGCAAGGTGAAGAAATGTACTGTCATGTTTTCAATACTTAGTGTATTTCGAATTATATGGTTGGGTGCAATTTTGAGATATTGAGCATTCAAATTTTGTATCTCAGCTTGTCTCAATATCACTATCTCCAATAGGCATACTTTTCTCTTTCTAAACTCTTTGTCTTTGAATAATCAACTCAAAAGTTATTGAAACCCAAGTAAAAATAACATTGACTTAGATGTTACATACATACAGTATAGCCTATACGTTTTAACTGTGATTCAAGTTTGAGTTTTGTCAGCGATGTGTCAAATGATTCGGTACATCAAA
Source organism: Anarhichas minor (assembly GCF_050575085.1). Lineage (NCBI taxonomy): Eukaryota > Metazoa > Chordata > Actinopteri > Perciformes > Anarhichadidae > Anarhichas > Anarhichas minor. Next base: position 2,336,240 of record NW_027466487.1, on the reverse strand, counting down.
AAAATACTGTACATAACTTTTTGCATCCGACAAGACTTAATTCCTCACCGCTGATACTTTGGGATAGTTTCCTCTGGAAGGGTAATCATCAAATGGAGAATTACTGAGAGAGCCACAGCTACACTTTCCAGCAGGCCCTGGTGGACCACGCCCACCCTTTGTTCCAACCATGAATAGTCCTAAACATATGAAGAGAGGAGAAAAAATATACTAAACTAACTAAAGTGAAGGGGATGATATAAATACCATATGTCATGAAATGTAGTATCTTTGATTCCTTTATCAAGAAGCAAAACCAATCAACCTAATTCACTAATAGACCTGATCAAACAAGCAAATGTCACATTAATCATCTGGTGACATATTATTTGGAAAACTGCAAGGAGGCTCGCCATCTGTGGCTCCATTTTAGCCACATGATGTCATGAAGACAGCATCTTGTTTCACCTCAGGAGATAAGGTTTCTCTGCTGCTATGTAAGACTACCAGTGTTACCTCTTACACTGGTCTAAAGTCTGCTTCATTTGTCAGCTACTCCTCCCACTGGGAGCACAGCTTTTCACTCACTCTCAGAGAAAGTGCAGAGCCAAATACCAAAAGTGGACGTATGTAAATGTATGCCTTGATTGAACAAAAAGTCAGCTTTTAAATCAATGCAGTCAAGAGTTTTTAAATCTGTTGGAAAATGGAAAAGGTTCTCACCTGTGGCAGGTGAACCAGGAGGACCAGGGTGGCCTGGAGTTCCCTGTGGGCCTGCAGGTCCCATAGGACCAACACTGCCTGTGTCTCCTTTACCTCCCTGAAACACAATCAAAACAATGCACAAGGCGGTCGGTTTCTTTAGAAAAAGGTTTAAAAATCAAAAGGTTGAAACTAATACTAATATACTAATATTAATCCTGAATGTGCAATAGGACATTTTGAGCATAGAAAAGTATTTTTTGCATGGCCATCAATTACATTTTGAAGAGAAATGATTAACACACAAGTAACAAAAATCTTCTGTTCTCAATACATGCGTGAGTATATAACTCCATATATCGCTGACATGTCCACCAACTCCTCACCTGCTTGCCTCTCTTCCCTGGTCGGCCAGTGGGTCCTCTGTTTCCTGAGATCCCAGGTTCTCCCTTTGGACCCATTTCCCCCTGCACACCAAATCACATCAACTCAATATACATTTTGGTCGTATTTGGAAAGTTGTAATTCTGCGGAGCAAATTCAAAACTCCTTCTTTGTTTCAATGTGTTTCTCACTTTCTGTCCAAGCATTCCTGGGAAACCCATCGCACCCTGCGGATAAAGAACAGTAAAGCATAATATAACTTTGATCATGTACAGCATATACTGTATGCACCATAGTGCTGCTTCATTCATTCCAAATGACCCCTGCGACTGATTAAATCTTCCTACCTTTTCGCCTTTCACTCCACTTTCACCGCGATCTCCTCGAGAACCCTGATGGAGCAGATGATGTTAATGATTAGATGTTAAGATTAATCAATATATCTAATTGCATTTTCTACTGAATGATAATAACAAACGGTTTCATACCTTTTCACCTTTATACCCGGGTAAACCCTAGAATTAAAGACACAAAATATCCAGGATGAAAAAGAATCCGTGTGAAGGTGAGACCATGCCAGATCAGTGTAGTGCATATGTATCTCATACCCGTGGCCCAATAGGTCCTCTGGCTCCAGGCAAACCCATCAGCCCCGGGTCACCTTTCTCACCCTGATGCACGGAAAAACATTAGATATAAGACAAATGTGGATTTGCTTTATTTATTTTGACACAATATTACCCACAGCCCAAAGAAGAAATACTGTGCAGGCTTTGAATCCCAGATTCTTTTGTACAATTTCAATTAAGCATTCATATCGAAAAAGTTGTTACATAACAGAGTATTTCTAACACTCATCTACCCGACCTTGTATTGGCACTTACTGGTCTCATCTCAGAACATATTTTGTATCATCTACATTATGAGGTCTGACTTACTCACTTTGGGCCCACTTGGTCCAGGCCATCCAGCTGGTCCCTGTTTGCCAGGAAGTCCAGGAGGACCTGTTCGACCCTAACAGCAGACATCAATTTTAACACATGATCTCAGACGTAGAAATATCTAATAAAACAATTGCTGCCACAGCTGAGGAAGCGGTAATCTGATTACGAAACCAGGGCCTCTTATGCCTGTTAGCTTTGCAGGTAAAAACAAAAACAAAAAAAGAAAAGAAAGAAAAACAATTCAAGTGCAGGATTTGCTGCATAAGCTGACAGCCTGCTTGCTACAGTATTTATCAGACACTGCTGCACATGTAGAGGGAGAATGACTTTAACGAGCCCTGTCACTTTGCTCTCTTTAATTAAATGATGGGCTGTATATAGAACAGGAGCCCGTGCTTGTGGGAAATAAAATGATTTATGACCTGGCTGGAGCACTAAGCTAAATTGCACCGCAGTGCTGCAAAGCTGCTCAGTCAGGCCACCAGCCAGTGAGGCTCTCCCACTGGGCCGCTTTTGCTGCTCGACCACAGCGACCGATCATTTAAGGAGGTCACTTCTCTTCCGCCTGCCTTGGTCAAATGCTGTGTCCCGAGCTTGCAATAAAGCTGCGTGGGCTTGTTCCTTCTGTTCTAATAGAAAGGGAGGGCCATCTGACAGGGAGGCATGGTGCTGAATGTCTGCGAGGGGTCAATATTGAGGAATAAGCTTCCTGTCAGCGAGGAGACCATCCCTCTGCCATCGAAACAGCAGCAGATCTGCCTGCCTTGCGTCCAGCCAGTGTATCTGTGCTGTCTCCTGTCAAGGTTGTACTCTGCACTCTGAGTTACAGCTGGAGAGAAGGCGGAGGCACGGTATCTCACATTTGAGTAAATCCACTTAGCGGAGAATATGGAGTGATTAATGGAGACTCTCACCTTTTGCCCAGGTCTTCCGATTTCTCCCTGACAACAGGATGCGGAGGAGGGGACAAGGACAGTGGCTATTCAATACACTTCCATCAAGCATCTTTCAGTCAGTTAAACGTGAGCGTACAAAATAATTAGCAGCTTGTAAAATGTATTATAAGATACATAAATGAGATGAGACAAGAACATGGGGAAATAAACTGCTTACCTTTTCTCCCTTGGGCCCTTCTATCCCAGGTAATCCAGGTGGACCCTGACAAACAGGAAAATACAATCAAATGATGCCACATGCTCATAAATCTCAGAGATATCTATCTAAATTTGTTTTGTTGTCCACAACTTCCCACCACAAAGTCATGTCTGTTTCTAGAAGCCCGCAGCTGCAGTTTCAATTAGCTAAAGGCTGAGTGGCCACTATTGATTTAAAAAGTGCCTTGTGGGTCTCTTCTGATCAACTGAGACGCTGCAGCAGTCCAGCTGGTGCTGCAACAGCCGGAGACGGGCAAAGCTTTAACAATCATTTGGTAAATCAGTAAATGGTCAAATTCAACTTATGAAATGCTGGCCTAACAAAGGTTGGACGTAAAGCACCTATTGGACCAAAATGTATTGACATCTTTCATCCACAGAGTAAACACATGGACACATGCTTGTGTTGGTAATCCCTGGAATTTACGCAACCCCAGTACGCCTTTTCGGGCAGACATCACTTGGGACACTTTCTGAGAATGATGTGTGGGGCACTGGCAGCCAGTGGAAAAAGGCTATTTGTGTCTGAGCTAAATGTAGAGCGTTAATGTGCTGCTGTGTTGCATGGGCCAGAGAAATCCCCATCTCCTGCTTTGCAGGAACTCTCAAGTTTAAGAGGAGATGGGGGTAATGTGTTCTTGGAGGACTAATTCTTAACACCTTGGATCACTAGAGACAGTCAGTGCTCACAGTGAATCCTACGTACTGTAAGTCAACCTGTGGGAGGTGTGTTAGAATGGTGTAAAAGATGCTAATGCCAGATCTACAGTACACTATTCATGCTGTGATAACCATGATGTTTGGGAAGAGTTTAGGATCCTACCTGAGGACCAGATGGACCAGCGGGCCCGCGGGGGCCTCGGACGCAGGCAGAACCTTTGTCCTCATTGCCCGGCTCTGACTCACCACTGTTATTTGAAATGTCTTCATTCTGGAAAATGAAAACAAAATTCTGTATTTCTTTTACAGCTTTGACTGTTTCGATAGAAGCGAGTCAACAGAATCACATCTTTCCAATATTTGATGTTGATAAAGAATCCATCTCATTCTTGACATAACAATTCACAACCCTCAGCAAGAGATTTGTTCAGCCATTTCTTCCTGCAAACAGGTTCCAGCATCTGAGTGTTTTAACGGTTTATCATTCGGGGGTCAAAGACAGTAAGTGTGGGGCGGTTTGGATATCACCCAAGGACACATCAACAGTCAGATATTCCACAATAGAGAGTCACGTGACTTCTACTCACATGAGCATGGCGGCGCCAAAGTGAAGGGGGTGGAGGAAACAGTGGGGGTGGAGGCGGACTCAGTAAACAGCATGGGCTGAATCTCTTCTGCTGCTCCGGGGATCGGAGAGCTGTGCAAGGTGTGCATGCAGTCAGTCACACAGGCGATGATGCCAGGTGTCAAAATTAGAAGAGGACAGTCGGAAGTCATGTTTATGTTGTCTTAACCTCTGCAACAACTGAATGTGGAGCCTCTTAATCAAAATGAGAAAAGTAATACTTAACTTATGACACATTGACAAGCGCGGTTAACTGGGGTACATATAATGTGACATGTTGCCAACAAATATCCCACACACCCAGTAGAAAATGGACAAGTCAAAGAGGTTAGAACATGCAGGAGCAACATAAGGGACAGGTAAACAGGTGCAAACTATCAAATCATGACACCCGTCCGGCAGAGTTGAAGCTGAACACAGATACGAAGTGCCTGTGCCTCTCACTAAAGGACTGGAGCTGGTTTTGCTATTTATAGAGGCATTTTCAGTTTACCTCATGGGCGAATGAAAACAAAAACAAGTGTATTTTACATAGATAATGAGCCTAAAATGGATCCAAAACCTAGGCATTTAGTATCCATGCTTTTACAACCCAACTCTCTCAACACCTGTGCATGCATAGTACTGTATGTACAGTACAGTACACACACACGCACGCACACACACACACCGAGAGAGACTCAGACACTATTCTTACCCACTGGGAAGGAAACAAAGCTGTCCAGAAAAGAGGATTGAGCCAGGCCATAACAAAACCACAGTGGCAGATACAGTCCAAGTGTTAGAAGAGTCATGCTTCTGCAGATAGTTGCCTGACTTTATCTCTGAGCCTCAGCAGCCCTCACACACTGCCTCTCTCTCCTCACTGTCCTCTCCCTGTGCTCCCCTCCCTCTCTGCTCGCTCTGCTCCGTCTCCTTTACGCCCTCACAAGAGGGTACGCTGACCAGTGCCCATTAAATCTTTGCTCTGCCTCAGTGTGCGCTAAAATTACAGGAGACAGCCCGCCAGCTGCTTCGAGTGCCAATATTAGATCTCTACTACTGCAGGGGGTGTCTTTTGTTGTTTCCACTCCTCTAACAGGGACACTTATCACGACTAACGGCTTTTCTGCAACAGATTCTGCATGAAGGTGTCCTTTGTGCTTCCTGAGACAACTTTCATATCTGTTAACATGTATTTTTTAGTCCATCTTATTGTATGCAGTACACCGTGTATCCCCCTGTGCATTATGATGTCCATTTAGTCTAGAATAAATTGGTTTTATTAAGCAGTCTGTGCCACAAAGTTAAGTGCCTGCATTTACATCGAGGCTCTTTGGGGGATACGAGACCTGTAAAACTACAAATCCTAGCAACGCTAATTAACACTTCAACTGTAGTGATATGAAAATGATATATTCCACATACAGTATACTACTCTTGCACAAGTGGAAAAAAATGTATCATTTAAGTCTGCAGGAGATTGTGAAAAAGAATGCAACTTTATATAAACTAATACACAATCAAATACAAATGTTCACACTGTGCGCTCATTCAAAAAAATATGTAGATATTGCAGAAGAGTGTCACCCTCTGTCCAAGATGTTCTGAGATGTGAAATAAGAGGGTGTACATTTATGCATGTACATTATGCAAATTTGACAAATCTGGACCAATAAGTGTTTTTCAGCACTGAGTCGACCATAAAATGCCATTTTCACCAGCATACAAATAGTTTAATGAGCCTGCAAAGGACTGGGGAGGGGGGGGGGGGGGGGGGGAAGGGTAATTTTAGGCATCTACATTTCTGTCAGGTGGCTCCACCCACTCCCATATGACAGTATTGGGAGCAGGTGTGGGAAGCCACACACCTGGAGCTGATCTCCTCATCATGAGAGAATCGGGGAGTTCATTTTGTGACGCACATGCTGAGAGTGAGGAGCTTGCAGTGTCTTCCTCCCAAAGTCTCCTGGGCAATTCTTTTGAACTATTATGATGTCTAGAGGCCTGGCTAAAGTCGTTTTTGGTTTTCTACTTAAAGTGATAAGGCTCTTCAGGGAGCTAGATTTCCTGTTTTGTTGTAAGACTTTGAGTTAGGGTAAATAAAACCTTTAGTTAAGCTGACCGTCTTTCATTGCTGCGCTACCACTGTCCTCCACCCAATCCTGTTACAGAGTTAAATACTGTATGTTAATCACATTAGGAAACAAACACAGATTTTACATGAACAAATAAAGACAACGTTAAGTGTATGTGTAAATTTGTTTTTATTGTAATATTAATTATTTTGTTCATTTTAATACTACTGTGTAGTAAGAATTCATTAAAAAAAAAAAAAAAGTACTTGTTATTTCATGGAAACAATCACATAATATTTATATATATTTTCCCAGTTTGAGTTTACTGAGGAAAACAGTCACTGCTGGTCTGATAATGTTCTGGACAGAGCAGGAGGCAGATCCTTCTTTCAGTCTATAAGTTGGAGAGTGTGAGCCATGGGAACTCCTGCAGACAAGACAGCATTATATTAGACCTCCTACGACGATAGAGCTGATATATGTAGCGGTCAATGTTGAGTCCATTTAGTCTCCACATTCCAAAACTGACTTTTACCAGACAACATAAACAGTTCTTCCTCCACTGCCTAAAACTCAACTTCAAATCTGAATATGGATAACAGGAGGCAAACAATGAGGGCAGCACATCTCACAAGGTGATAATTCTTTCTCCTGGTCACAGAGAGCTCGGCACCATGGATACAGCCCTCAATACAGCCTTCAAACATGTCTGCGAAGGGTTGCATGGATACATTCAACATAAACACAGAGGGCCACACTTTCTAATTATGGGGACTCTGAAATAGAAAGGTCAGGTTAGTGTGAGGTGGAGGGATTGTGAGAGGAATACAACAGTTCTGCGGTGCACCTGGAGTGTGCGGATTACTGTTCAGTAAGGCATGTCGGTCACGCAGCCCTATAAGGATGAGACGAGAGCCAAGTAAACACCTAGCTGTTTCTTGCTCTGCACTACTCATGAACCGAGTTGCTGCTGCTTTTAAAATCACGCCTGGCTTTGCTGCTGTGACTCTCAATGTCATTGGACATCTCCTTTCTGTTCTACTTTTCAATTCAACTCGATAAAATGTGGTACCAGACGAGACTTTTGATCTCAGTCGTTATGACCAATGCCAAGTTCATGACCCATTTATCCTGACTCTCTGGTAGTCTGCAAAAATTCTGCATATATAGGTCACGGATTCGGGCAGCTTATAGGTCCTGGACCAGAAGGTTGGCCAATCTGGGACTGCACAGAATTCTGGACATGTGGATTTAGCTACGGAAATATATTATGAAGCTAAAGGTATTCCGTTGTAATGACAGACGGGAAACCCTCAACATTTATCCGGTGGAGGTGCCATGTCTCCACGTGAATAAGGACCCCCTTGGATGGGGCATTGACCATGTTGGAGAAAAGCAGACACAACAGCGTTTTTTAAGAAGCAGGAAAGTGACAATGCAGCATAAATGACATGCTCAACCACCAGGGGGCGTGGCATTCCCACAGCTGGGGATTTCCAACTACAGTGGATTTTTTTCCATTTTGACCTGTACTTCTCAGGATGACGGAGAAGATACATTCCTGACAGGTGACAGTTACCTGCTGTTTTCTGTCGGAGGACGGGTCAATGAGCACATTTAGGAGACTTGGTCTCTCCCAGTCACTCAGGCTGAGCTGTAAAGCACTGCGCAGCTCCTCCACCGTCCTCACCAGGAACCCCCGACCTCCAAACGCCGTCATGACCTCATCATAGCGTGCCTCGGGTAGGAGGGTCACAGGAGGGGCACTGACATGCAACATAGTGACTTAGGATACATTTCATTGCATCAAAGCTGATTACATGTAGCAAACCATTATGGTGAATGTGTTGTGATCATTTGCCAAATAATGTGTAACTCACATAGAGGTCAGATCTCCCATTTTTGCCATTTCTTTCCACGTCTCAGGATCCACTCCGCTGTAAATGCCATTATTATTGACCACAATGATGACCACAGGTAGATTATACCTGTTAGAAAAACAGAGTAAATGTGCAATTAAGTAGCAGTCGGGGATTAAAGTGTATAGAGAGGGAAGCAACCAACCCACCTGCACATGGTTTCAACTTCCATGCCAGAAAATCCAAAGGCACTGTCTCCTTCCACACAGACTATCCTTTGGTTTGAATGCTCGCTCCTCTCCACAGCGGCTGCTGCTATAGCAAAGCCGAGGCCGACTCCCATTGTTCCAAATGTACCAGCATCCAACCTGCACACCGTCAGGATTAGCGAACAACAATCTATTCAAACTTAACCAGACTCGAAAGCTCACTTCAGGCAAACACAGTTAAACAATTTGTCCCTGAAGGTTTGTTCGTCTCCTTCAGACATGGAGGAGACATGAGGTCAGGGTGGGAGTGCTGGCTCAAAGTGGAACGCAAGAATATTTAAAGCACCTGCTTAAGCATAGTTGTTGGGAAGGGCTCTGACAAAATACCCCAAAACGACAGGGTCTTTGAAATGCCTACAATGATACCGTACCTGTCTGGCGTAGCCAAATTCAGGAAAGCATTTGGGGACAGGCATGAACACACAAAGTAAGTTCAATAATTCAATACATAAACATTGATCTGGAGTGAACACAATTGAGAAGTGTGTCTTTAAGAGCTGCTTCGATAAGACTGCCTTGCCTGTGTCGAGGTAGGTAGTTGTTCAACATAGTGCGTCCTATGTCCATAGTGTTTGCACCCTCGCTGACGATGATACAGTCATGTGGCAACAGCTGGGAAACGTGATGAAACACTGTGTAGTAGTTCATGGGCACTGTCGACTGAAGAGCGAGCGTCTGTCGAAAGACAAAAGGGCCAAAATGCAGAAATAATAATACAATACAGAACATCTATATGGACCGAATACATAGCTATATTAAATATAGCTGTCATCGGCATGTGGCATTCCGATAAACAGTTTGAGTAACCACCCAATTTAACATATTTCAGGCTTTTCAAAAGTGAGTCTAAACCCACCTTTGATATTTTTGCATTGGCAACAATTTTGTCCTTCAGTGTGCTCCACCACTCTGAATCAGAGGCATATTTCCAGCCGTCTTTACGGACGACCTCCACCAGCTGTGGAACAAACAAAGAATCAAAGACATAATTACTTTCCACAAACACCCATGTGAGCGGTTCTTTTATTGCTGTAATGCACATCGGGCAGAAGCACACAGACCACAAAAAGAGAGATTAATCAAAAATGTGAGAGTTTGTGTGCCGACTAAGTTACCTGAATGACAACAGCGTTGATGTCTCCCAGGAGAGCAACAGCAGGGCTCACATTGTTCCCCATCTCCTCAGCACAAAGGTCCACCTGTATTCAGAGCACAATTGTATTGTGTTATTACGGCACAACATTTGCAGGGACAGTGAAACACAATGCAGGAGATATGGCAAAAAAACACATAAATAAACTGCATGTATTTACACCAATGCTGAAATGAATAGGTAAATGGTAACGCTATTTTTCAGAGTGTCACAGGCAACACAGATTTCCAGGGCTAGGCCCTTTACATGCCTGGATGATCTTGACATTGGGGTTGAATCTAGGTGGCAGACCAAAATGTAGCATCCAATTCAGCCTGGCTCCAAGCAGAAGCACAACGTCAGCCTGGAGAAGAGCTCTAAAAGAAACAACGGAGGAGAAGGCGGGGCAACATTGAGTTCAGACAAAAACTTCTGAATACAAACATTTAGTGCATCTTTAGAATTAGCAGTATTAGATATACCACCCTACATCTAAATTAAATATTATAATAATTGCGACATGTTTACATTTAAGAAGTAACAGGTTCAGTATGTTTCCGTCATATATTGAATGATAATATTGGCTAAAATCTTTTATTTTATTTTATTTTATTATTTATTTTTTTTTTTTTATTTTATTTTTCTTTTTTTTTTTAAATCACACTTTTTGATTCCTGAACATTTTTATAACGAAAGGGAGGCTGACCTCGAGCGGGCAGCAGCCACACAGTTGGGGTGATCATCAGGTAGGACCCCTTTCCCCATGGGGGTGGGCAGAAATGGCAGACCAATCATCTCCACAAACTCCCTCAGGGCCGTTTCTGCTCGGCCATAGGCTGCTCCTGATGGGCACAACAATACTCATATTATCATGACTTATCTATTCCAACTACTCCGGTTCACCAGTGACGGAGGAAATGTAGCGTTTCAGGCTTATTCGGTGTAATAGAGAGAGAGTGCTGATGTGTCTTTCGATCTTACCTTTGCCAATGATGACTAAGGGTCTTTTAGCTGCTTTCAAGACAGATATGGCTTCAGCGATTGCTCCGTGGTGAGCCAAACTCACAGGTGGAGTTGGACAGCAGGACACAACTCTGCAGGAAAAAAAAAAACACACTTCTTTGAATGCCAATACACCTGGAATTACAGAAGTCATACTATGCAGAAAAAAAACAATTTTAAAAATGCTAGCACACCTGACTTTGCTCCTGTCCACTTTAGCATTGACCATGTCCCCTGCAATATCCACATAACACGCACCTGGACGCCCATACATGCTGGTGCGAACTGCCTACGAGCAGACAAACACAATAAAACGTAATATCATCCAACCATGCAAAATATCTTACTTAGTCTGCTGTGATAAAGGAAACAAGACAATCAAGGATCAGACAATGCAGCTGGTGTATTACCTTCTCTATCACTGAAGGGATGACATCCAGGCTGCTGGGTCTGGCAGAAAACTTGCTATACAGGCGACATGCTTCCACCTAGCAACAAATGAAATACAGTGTCAATTTAATGAGGCATCAGAAGACATAAATCAGCATGAAGGCGTGCATTACCTGAGGAAACTCCTGAAAGGCTCCTGCTGTTTCCTGGTTTTGATCTGAGGAGCCTCCAATAACAACCACTGGCCTGAGCAAAGTGCGAAGGCAACATACACTTTAAAAGTCAATGTGACCATGGCCAACAGGAGCCATTTAAAAGCTGTTTACACTGTCAGCTGCATGAAAGCAGCATCATGTTATTGAGTTATACCAGCAGTTCATGTTAGCGTTGGCCATTCCGCCCAGAGCATGAATGAGTCCAGGTCCAGACACCACCAGGCAGGAACCTGGTCTGGATACAAACAACCACAAGAGAGAGAGCAACATGTAAGATGCAACCGGCTGCTCACATTATTATGTTCAATTACTAAATGCCTTACCTCCCAGTGAGGTATCCAATGGCAGATGCTGCATAGCACGCCTGTTGTGCGACATCATGTATTGCATGTTAAATTAAAATATAATGGTGGTTGTTAAGGATTATGCGTGAAATGCAGGTAAACAACAGTGTAGTGGAATAGCAATAAGAAGTGTTTTTTTTACCGCTTGTTCGTTGCGCATTCCCACATATTTGATCCCTGCAGCCTGAGCTGCCATGGCCACTTCTATGACAGGAACGCCGACTATCCCGAACATGTACTCCACTTTCTGCAGGGAAAGAAAACGCTCTTCAACAAACAGACACTGAAGTACACGAGTTTTAAAAGGAGACGCGATCGCACGCAGCCATTAAACCAGCCTTTTCTGCATTCAAAGTTTAAAACTACTTTCGGCTGCGCAGCACGTGAACTTTGACACATTTTTTTTATACGATAGGCCCACATGCGTGGTTACTTTATTACAGTTTAGTGCAGTCACCGCTGGCAGGTTCGAATCAGAAGTTATAAACTTAACAATCTGATTCTTACCTGAGCCTTTAGCGACTCGGCGATCAGCTGAGCTCCTGTCACTTCGTCCATGGCTGTTAGTTACGAGTTGCTTCACTGCTGTGTGCCTGCAGGTGTAAGGCCAAACTGTCATAAAGCATTGAGAGACTACCAGCAGGACCATTGTCCTTTTCTTCTTCTTCTTCTTGTTTGAGGTTTATTGGCGGTTGGCAAACAATGAATTCGTGCATTACCGCCACCAACTGGTGTGGATCAGGATGTCTAATAGGCTACTTATATAAAAATTTAAATTCAAAAGGAAAAGAAAAGGGACAAATCCCAATGTCCCCCCCTTACGGACTCACGGACTTTGAGGCGCGCTCCCGCGAAGTCCGTGAGGGTTTAGGGATGTCCCACTGTCAAATCGTCAAGTGTTTGAGGGGTCTCTGGCAGACATCTTGAGCCCTTTATGAACCCTTTCCGTAAGTCACCATGCTGACTTAGCCTAAGGGAATTACCCACAAATCATTGCAATGTGACGTTAAACACGGGGTAACCAGTGGACGCATGGAGACGTAAAAAAAAAGGTAAACAAAGAGGACGGCTCACGTGTGTTCAGCCTGGAATATTACATTTACTCAGAAACATTAAGGGTTAAAGATGGAACAAAAAATAAACTTGAAATCAGAGAATATTAATTTTTTTATTCATCAAATATTTGATTTTGTCATTGAAGCTGTTTTCACAAAAATGAGTAAATAGATTATATGAAGTTACCTCGTCCTTTGAGGAAAGAGCCTGAAGACTTTCAAATCAGGGAGTACAAAGTATAAAATAAATCCACAATTATACATCATATTTTTTGTCGTTTTCATGGTAACGTGATGTGTTGCAGCAAAGTGCTGTCCCATTCATATTTACACCATCTCAAGCCCTCACAGTCTCTCACACTCACCCACTTACCAGGTGACTTCAGTAAGTCCTTGAGGGTTCAGGGTTTGAGGGTTTAGGGGGGACATAGATTCAGGGAGTAGATGTTAAATGTCCTTGTTTATCTTATATTTCTCTTGTTTATTGTATATATTTCATATGTGTGTATGTACGATGAGAGTAATGTGTAACCGGAGTCAAATTCCATGTATGCGCACGCATACATGGCCAATAAAGCTGATTCTGATTCTGATTCTGATTCTGATCTCTCTGCTTATCTGGTTGTTCACCATCACATGACAACATGTCAATATCCTGTTCACCTTCAGCCTCAGTTTCTGCCTCACACAGTGCACTTTTCTCACACATGTCAATGTCCATTAAATCAGCTTCATCATAATCATTCTCATCCATTGTTGCATCATCATCATCAGGAAGTGTTGGGTCACATAGCTCAGCCTCGTCTCTGATAGTTATGTCATGGTATTGTGGATGAATGTGTTTGAGTTTATGCAGCGCCTGCACTAGTTTAGACCAGGTGACAGTCTGGAACAGCTGATGACCTCTGTAAAACAATCGTCTCTTCAGTTTTACTCTCATGACCTGGGACTCACTTCTCAGTCTGGGTAACGCTTCAACTGTTTCCTGCACCTCAGACAGGACACAAACCACGTTACCATGTATTGATCTCTGTCTTCCTTTGGGACACACACATGTGACATTGGTGGGCATCACACTCACAACATGTTATCTTTGTGCTAGCTCAAATGCACATGTAGCGCAGACGGACACCAATTCCATACAGCACTAAACAACGAAAATAAACATTATTTTCGGTACAGTACATGCACATTAAATGTTCTCGAACATGAAGGATAACAGAATCTATAACATTAGGATTGTCTTAAAATGCTAAACATTATTAGCCTTGCAGTTGTCTCCTGAACGCTTAGTCACTCGAAAAGAAGGATTTCACATCCTGCTTCGCTCTTCACGTCGTGCTAGCTTTCTCTGGAGTACAGTGCCTTCTAGTGGCTTTAGTGGCAACATCATTGTTCCCACTAGGTTAGTCACTTATAAAACTATTGCTGGAATAAACAAGTATGCTCACCATAAAACATATTGGCTGTGGATGAAAACAAAAATACATAACACACATGTGACAACATATTGGTGGGCATCACACTCACAACATGTTATCTTTGTGCTAATCACCATACGTTGTTCTGCTCTTAGCATTCATACTCGCAGAATAAAATTGTCACTAATCCCAGTCCAACGACAACGGTGCCAACAACCACTCCTGCTTTCAGTAGACCTTTGGCACAGCGAAACCACCAACTTCTGGTCTGAGTCTCAGCAGCTGGAGCCGGCAAGGGGTTCCCTTCAGGACAAATCTCATGTTTCTCATCAAGCTTGTCATCATTCACCTTTAGCTGCTGCTGCTTAAGGTCTTTCATTTGGAACAACATGACATCCTTGTCATGCTCAACCACCTTTAGCCGCTGTTCAAGGTCTTTCATTTCGACCAACATGACATCATTGTCATGCTCAACCACCTTTAGCCGCTGTTCAAGGTCATTATTTCGGGCCGACATGACATCATTGTCATTCTCAGCCACCTTTAGCCGCTGTTCAAGGTCATTATTTCGGGCCGTCATGACATCATTTTCATACTCAGCCACCTTTAGCCGCTGTTCAAGGTCATTATTTCGGGCCGACTCTACATCATTTTCATGCTCAGCCAACTTTGCCCGCTGTTCAAGGTCATTATTTCGGGCCGACTCTACATCATTTTCATGCTCAGCCAACTTTGCCCGCTGTTCAAGGTCATTATTTCGGGCCGACTCTACATCATTTTCATGCTCAGCCACCTTTGGCTGCTGTTCAAGGTCATTATTTCGGGCTGACCTGACATCATTGCCATGACTAAACCTCGTTAGAAGCTTCCAAAGTCTATTCATTGTTGCTTGAAATATATGTATCTCTCTTAATTCCACTGTGCTGGTGTGTCTTGAAAGTACTGAATAACTGTGGAGAAGTAAAGTGTGGGGTATATATAGTGTTCCTTTGCCTTTGATCTCGACAAATGACTGTGCCTCTCATCTCTTTGTGACGTCATGTCTTTCTATAGAGTGTTTCTGAACATTCTATGCGCGCGAGCTGTGGCCGTTTGGAGACCGAATGCTTCACCGCGGCTGTGCCGAGGCTGTCCCATCTAGAAGACTCCTTGCAATGTATAAATACAGAAATGAATAAATAAAAGAATAAAAACATGATGAAATAAATACAGAACTAATTAAATGCTGAAATGTATTCCTTCATTTATTTATTTCTGTATTTCTGTGTCCGTATGTTAGTGAGGTAGGCGGTCCGAACCTCATTCTTAAGCAGGATTGGTCGAGTCGGGGAGCAAGACAGAAGCAACCGATTCCTAGCAAATCATCCCTGTGGACGACGTCAAAAAACTAGCTAGCAGCACTCATGGCTTCGACCGGGCGGCCGCTGGCAGACCCGCTTGAGAACTGTGAGTTTCTTCTGTTTAAACGTATAAGCAGCATAACAACAGCAGCAGTTGTTTAGCTAAATACTGTTGGTCAAAGTGCCAATATACTCTATCAAACTGAACTAGGCAGCCATGCGGCGTTCACTGCTTTAACGTAACACCCAGGCACCCAGTGGACGGTAGGTTTCTGCAGGGAACACTTTTCCATGCTAAATCCCTTGTGTAGACTAAATCACTATCGCCGGTGATGAGTGATTTATTTATTCATGCTGTGCGTCAGATCACATTCCTGTAAAGTGTGCGATGATATCGTTAGCCAACATGTTTCTTCTGCAACGTCCTTATTCTCTGATTATAGTTTATCCTCTTCACTTGATTCTAGCCGAGGTTTCAATACCGTTTGGTCCATACATTGGAGGGAGAAGGAGGCGAACTGTTGCTGCGCCTGCACAGCTTCATTCGTACACTCACTCTTTCTGTTGTATTGAGGACAAACCGATAAGCCAGAGACAGACTTGCTGCTGCAGGACTAGGGGGGAAAACACGTCTTGCATTCCAAGGTAAGTCAGGCATCATGATGGACAGACGTATTTTTCTTGAATCAAGTTAGCTTTCAAAAACATTAAACGTAATTATATGTCAAGTTAGATCGGTTGTTTGTATTATTGTCTTCTATTTTCAGATAGTCATACTGATCCAGATGACTTTAGAGAATTTATTTTAGAGGCATATCCAAAACTCAGACAAGGGGGAGGATTTGAGTTGCTCAAAATCTTTGGAACAACACGAAGTCGCCAACTGATCATCATACCATGTCCCAATGAGGGTTACCATGTGAGACATTTGAAAGATCCACAAACACAGATTGGTCACGCTACAATTTTCATCCGACCACTCCAAAGAAACCTGAATCTGGAACCCTGTAAGATCCTCACTTTTAAATTGGTGTTCCCATATGAAAATGTCAAGAGTATGAGCATTTACACAAGTATAGCTTGTGTTACATTTTAAAATGATCTTGTTTACAGGCATGTCAACCAGAATGCAGTAATGAGCTCGTTGGACCACCTCAGAAATGTGTGACGTGTGGAGAGGAGTTCCCTTTTACAAGAATCAAGGCTCACAGTGATGAGTGCGTGAGGTATCGCTCTACAGAACTAAAACATCACATTTGTCAAGCACTCAAGTAGTCGTACATCAGACATGAAGCATTAGGCTCTGGAGTCTGCCAAAAGATGTAAAGCATGTTGAATGTTTATGATCCTGAATATTAGTCTTGAGGGAAAGTTGAATTTGAATGGATTTATTCTATTCTATTTATATGACCATTCTTTTCTAGTTGCAGTGTTTTTGTGAATGTGTAATGTAATATAAAATATACTGGCCCCAATAACAAAACGTGCTTCTCTTTACCCAAGACCATCACAGAGCAGTGGTGAGGTAGAAATTGTGGTGACAACAGAAAGTGCCTCCCGAAGTGAAGGTAGATTTGTGAGCATGTTGACAAGACTACAAGTGAGACAACAAGGGCCAGCAGCACAAACTACTGCGTGCCACCTCTCAGGGACGTGTGGCTGCTCCTGAGATAGTTGACCTAGATCCCACTGAGGAGAGAGGCTTCCCAGGTGTGTTGCATCATTTAGACATCATTTATTGCAATAAATTGTTGCTCTCTACATATCAATTCATCCAGTGTTAATTGGAAAATTCTTTCAAATCCCAGTGAGGCAGCAAAGAGATTCAAAGAAGACATTTTAAGGTGGCATGCAACTGGACAATCATTCTATCTTACCATGGATCTTGGAGACAGTGCAGAGGACAGTCCTTTCTTTTTATAAGATGGCTAATGTTGAGTGGGCTTGCCCCTTGACATGCACACTCCAGGGTAAATTGGTTACACACGCAAAACTAAAGCTAAAAAATGATCATATGTTCATTTAACTGATGTCTGTACTGTGTATTTTGCTTTTTCAGGAGATCCAGCAATTGGTGATGGCGTGACTCGCCATTTCTTTGCAAGCATCATGTCCAAACCTCAGTATGGTATTGAGATTAATTTTGGTAAGTGAATATTCACTTTGGCTGCTATCAGGCTCTGTGTTTGGTTTGCACCAGTTCCAGGCTGACAACAGATCTGTCTCTACTTACCCAGAGAATACCTAAAACCTTAAAAAACAACCAAATGTGACGCAGCTGCTGTGGCCCTGTAGGTTTCTACAGGATCACCCAAAGTATTCAGTGGCTGATTGATATTTCCTTATTAATTCTGTATGAAAGTTTGAATGTCTATGTCCTTTACATTCTGCACTATCAATGTTTTTTCACTTTTCTCTTTTAATTGAAGTACCAGGAGGAACTCTTCTTTTTGAGGGGGAACAAGATCATCTGATTCCCTCCACTTGGCATTACCTTTTGGAGAGTGACTTCTTTGTTGTTGCTGGCCGAATGATTGGTCATTCCTCCATAATGGGCCATGCCTTGGAGGACTCAGCCCAGCTATCCTGCATGTGCTCTTTGGTGGATCCCCAGAAGAAGCCATAATAGATATTAAGGACTGTGCTGACCTTGACATCCGTGAGACAAAGTGGTAAAATACATTTTTCCAGTAAGATTTTAATGATAAAAATTTGGGGCAAGGACAATAAAAGTAATACCTGATGTCAGAAATGTTTCTCAGATATTTATAATCCCACAATCACATCATTTACTAATTTAAACCAAAAGGGGGTGCTGAAGCAATATTAAAACCATAAACATAAGTGCATTTCTTTAAAACATGTAATTATAGTGACGGATGTCATCATGTAAAATGTGTTTTTAGAATGTGCCCTCCCCTGATTGGTCTAGAGTGTAAAAGGGCTTACAACACTATGACAGAAGTATGCGATGATGTGGCAATGAGCCAGTGTGAGTACCACTCAGAAAACTTAAGCTGCTAAATTGAATAAAGCGATCATTGATTCAATTATTTACACCTGTGCTTTTCCTACTCTGACATGTGAAAATGTATGAATGTAAAACTGCTTCAAATGTGTCACATATTTGACAAAATGAAAGGCAACACTTCATAAAAAGACTCATGTTCATTATTAAATAACTCATTTCTTTATTACTCATAAAATATACAGCAATCTCAGTACTGAAAGAATTCATTGGAGCGTTGAATTCACAGTAATAATTTCTATATACATGCTAGTTTCATCCCTCTTCAAGGAAAAGAAAAAAACATCTTTTCCATTCTAAAGAAGCTAGCAAATGTATTGTACATATTTCCAGTTAAAAGGATATTTCAACAGACAAAAGGGAAGATTTGAATCGTGGTAGGATCGAGTGGTTTCTTTTTTTTAAGTTAAAGCAAGCAAAACCTGTCAACAAACATTGACTATAAGAGCAAAAAATATCAAACAAAATCAAACGCTGTCCTATCATTGGTTTACAGTGTTTCTTCTCACAAAGCTGAGCGTCAGATACGTCAGTACAGGATCAGTGCTTCTTAGAAATGTTCCATTACTTACCTAGTGCGCATCACTGTACTTTCACAGCTGCCTCAACAAACTCATCTTTTCTCAGTAACTAATGAAGGCACAAAATGAACACGTAAATAGGAAGCGAAATTACACAAATAATTTATTCTTCAAAGACTAAACCGCAATGGACAGGTCAATATACAAAGGTAAGGTTGATCAACTTAAAAATAACCTGCCGCACATATCAAATGTTTTTAAATTATTCAGGTCGCTAAATCAGATTTCTTACTGAGGGGTAACGAGTTTAAGACATGAACATGGGTGTATTAAAAATGTTTGATCTCAAAAAAATAAATGATTTTCCGGCTGTATGACTTACAGACTCGAAGGACAAGTGCATTCTGACGGATGTAGTGTGCGGACATCAACCTTCTCTAACTCATCAAGAAATCCCCAAAATGACCCCCCCCCCCCCTTCCCACCTGCTAACCAATAAACCCCCAAATTCTCAATCTCATGTACACAGTTAAAACTGGGTTAAAATGCATCCATGCCTTTTGGTCCCCGTCGGTTTAGCTCTCTGAAGTGCTACCATCCCTCTTCAGCATGTTATTGCCGTACAAAAGTCGCTGTCTGCCCAACAATTGCAGTTTTTAGCACTCTAGAAGTCAAGGTTGGTAAAGCAGCGGTTACTGAGGTCCAGTATCAGCTGAAGGACACCTGGTGCTGGATGAGGTCGGGATGAGTGTGGGCCAACATGCTGCACCTCCTCCCTCTCTCCTGTGTGTGCGTGCGTGTGTGTGTGGGGGGTGGGGGGGGGGGGGGGGGAAGAGGACTCTTAAGGCTCCTGTGGGCGCTTTTCTTGCTTCTTCTGCCCTCCCAAGCTGGCGGTGGGTGATTTTTAAGACACAGTGTGTGTGTGTGTTTATGCATTTTATCGCTCCCTCCTGTCCCCTCAGTACGTCTCCGAGTCCGAGTCATTCAGCTCTTCGTCCTTGTAGAGCCCGTCTTGATGGCTGATGTTGTTGAAGCTGCAGTAGGAGCTGTGCTCGCCGCGCAGCACGGGCAGGCTGTCGAAGGTGACGCTCTTGGAGGGGCTGGTGGTGTAGTGGTTAATGGCACTGAAAGGGAGGGTGGGTGCCGGGGCACAGGGGGACACAGGCATCATGGTGGCCAGGATGAGGGCTAGGCAGTCTGCCACATCTTTGTTGGGGGCACAAGCCAAGGCGGGTGTGTAACCTGTGAACAGTGACAGTATACCAACGTTACATACTATATAACAGAAATACACAGTTTCTGTTTCCAGCATTGGTGTAAATGATTAAGTTAAATGAGTAAACACGGCTTTTTAGATGTATTTGAGGTAAAATCATAACGAGTCTGAGAAGTTTTCATTAAGATGATCTGAAAAATCTGTAAGACCTGAGCCAGGCATGTTTTAATTGCTTGGTTATCACCAAAATAAAGTTCTGATCCTGTTTTTACCTCTTTGTGATTTGTCTACAGTATGTTAACCGTCGTGTTTCAGAAGTGAACATTAGGTACATGATTTAAAAGGTTAACGAGCAGCTAATGGACTAATTGAAAGCAGTCCAATAGCCATTTGGATGAGGATTTTTTTAATAATTACTGACACTGCTATGTCCATTAGTATCGATGTTTAGATGGGACTTCCTGATGTACTGTAAAAAACCCAAATATATGAAAGGTGCTGGTCTATAGTAATAGAAAAACAACATTGTGAATTTACCGTTTTCATCGACTGCAAGTACGCTGGCTCCCTTTGCAAGCAGCTCCTGCACCACCACTGTTAAACCATTTCTTGCAGCCACGTGTAGAGGCCTTGAAAAACAAAGTATGAATGCACCGACAGGAGAGTCAATATTTCACGATTTGTATCTCTATATTACTAATTCAAATCCCCACAGTAACCAACCCACATTCCCATCGCTCAGATGCAGCAAGAGACAAGACCCTGATGTAATACAAGTGATACATACGTCTGTAAGGCGGCGTTAGTGGCATTTATGAGGTTTCTGTCTGTAATCTTCTCCAATATCAACAAGGCACTGGTTTCATGTCCCTGTGGAAAACAGGTGCAGTACGATACATATCAAAAATCACCGCAGAGTATAGCTTCTAAATGTGCAGCAACACCATTTGTGTGTGAAACAATGCAACAAACAAACTGTACGAACAAACTATTACTGCTGCTGTAGAACGTAGGAAGCGTGCCACCATACGGCAATACAAACCTTACTGCAGGCGAGATGAAGTGCAGTGTTCTTCACAGCATCCTGCAGAGTGAGATCTGCTTTTGCACTGCTCACCAGTAGTTCTAACAAGTAAAAGCAGGAAAAACACATTGAAGGTAATTCGACGCAGCACTGATTATTACGTCCCAGAGAGGTGTTTTGCAGTCCAGTTATGGACAACATAGAACGAAGGTGGTGAAAGTAGAGAAGCGTTCGTACCGACAGCGTTGGTCTGGCCATTTTCAGCGGCCATCATGAGCGGGGTTTTCCCTGCAGCATCAACACTGTTGACCTGAGCGTTGTGGCTCAGCAGCAGCTGGAGACACTCCACATGGTCAGTGAAGGCTGCTGCATGTAGTGGAGTCCTGCAGACATATTATCGGAAACAAGGCTCATTTTTCATCATCTCGTCATTATGCCAGCTTTTAATTACAGGTACAAAACACCTGTCTCAAACAAATGTGTATACCTGCTTTTACTGTCTTTGGCATTGACGATGGCCGGGCCCAGAGTGTCTATCAGCATCTCAGCAGCACCTTCGTTGTCATGGATTCTAAAGATGACAAAAGGGCACCATTACTTCCTCCATGAAAGGTTTGTCCTCGCATGCATTTAATTAAACAGAGGACGGCTCAAAAGATCTTACACAGCACAGTGGAGGGGGCTGAAAGCACTGCCTTCGGCCTTGTGAAAAACCTCTTGTTCCAGCAAAACCTCCACACACGTGTCGTGACCTGCAGACAAGAGAGCATTAACCGTCAGCCTTCATCTCCAGGGGCTCACAATCAGGGCTCTTTTAAAACCCACACGTGTTGAAATTGTGCATTTGGGTGCATGAGGAAAATGCACGAAAGAACAAACATGAAAAATTATTGATTGTCCATGCTGATTTTAAAATCTACACTTGCTTAAGTGCTCCTTCTTACTCTCTTGGCAGCTTGCCCGCATTTAAGAGCGTACATTACTAAACATCAGATACACATTCCCATAACTACATTTGATTGTTTGTCTTTTTTAAAGCAGGTTTTCAAAGCCTCAACTCTGTACCATTGTAGCAGGCCCAGTGCAGTGGGGTGTAGCCTTGGTTGTCTGTTAAGACGGGGAGTGTTTCCACTGATTGGGCAGCATGCAGCAGGCCTCCCAGTACCCCAATGTGTCCACATGCTGCTGACAGGTGGACTGGTGTGCGCCCTTTACAGTCTCGCACCAGGAAGTTGGCGCTGTGCTGAAGCAAGGCCTCCACACATTCCTCGTGACCGGTCACCGCCTACAGACAGAAAACGGTAGGTGTTAGCGGTTTTTTTTAACGGTTGACTGACATCCTGAACGCTTATGCATTTCACATGATTTGAGAGCTGACAGATATTATTACTCCTTCTGTAGACAAATAGCACAAATCAAAGAAAATCACATTTGTATATCTATAATATGCCTGGCAGCATCTCAAACATATATACGGTAATATTGAAACGACAACAACATTTTTGGAAGGAAAAAACGTAACACACAACGAGTATAAGTACATATACAGTGTGTAAGTGTGTGTAAGATGGTAAGATCTCCGTACTCCTCTATGAAGGGCTGTCCTGCCCCACTTATCTTTGGCTTCTACATTGGCTCCTTTATTCAGCAGAGAATACACACAATCTGTGTGTCCACTCAGGACCGACAGCATCAAGGGGGTTCTAAGAGATAACAGACAGTCATTTCAGCAATTTCTTTAGATCATCAGTGGGGAAAAATAAAAAAACAATCACAAACAAATTTGACTTACTGTCCATTCCCATCTTGAATGTCTACTGCACTTTTAAGGTCAGCATTACCAATCAGCAAACGCAAACATTCTGAATGACCATTAGTTGCTGCAGGGAAAGAAGGAACACACCATTAGCATAGCCATAATAATACTAATACACTTTATTCATGCGGCACCTTTTAAAACAATGTTACAAAAGGCCTTTACAAATGAAACACTAAATAAAAACAAAACCACACCACAAATAATCCCGGCCAATAAAGGTGCAGTAAATATAATACCAAAACATGTTATATTAGATTGTAAAACATTCAGATGTAGGCAGCTTCATGTGCCACCGAGTCCAGGTCCATACCTGCAGCATGGATGGGGGTTCGCTTCAAAGTGAAGTCTTTGACCAGGATGGAGGCTCCCTGGTTGATTAGGACGTCCACACACTCTACGTGGCCCTTAAAGGCCGCCAGGTCGAGAGGCGTGCGCCCTTGGCTGTTTCTCACATCCAGATCCAGCAGAGACTGCACCAGAACCTCCATAGCGTGGTGGTGGCCGTGGTATGCCTGAATGGTTCATTTACCATGAATAAGTTAACATAAATTAGATGAGATTGAGGATCGTGCCGTGATAAGGAATAGCAGGACAAGGATAATACAGAATCACTCACAGCGAGGTGCAGGGGGCTAACGGGGGCTCTGACATCGGAGTCATTCAGGATGTCTGTCCCTGAGGTTTCCATTAGCTGAACAAACCGGGTGCACAAGTTAGAATCGACTTCAGACATAAGCGACATAATTCACAAAAAAATATCTGCACAATGTACTGATGGCTCCCAACAAATTCAATTTAACATGACCGTCACAAAGAAGAACAAGCAATAAGAGAAGAAGAAAAGCAAACATTAAACTCACCACATCTAGAGGTGTTTCACTTGCAATCTGTGTGAGAGCGGGAGAAGCACCAATCAATTAAATAATTACAATATAGAAATACGGAGATGCTGGTTGTTATGCATCGTGTGCGCCGGAGTAGAATTCTCACCAGCTCCAGACAGAGGCGATGTCCATACGCCGAGGCGTAGTGCACAGCATTGTAGCCCTGATTGTCTCGGATCCCTGGATTTGCATCATTTCGCAGTAAATATTCCAGGCACCTGCAGACACGACAAAGAGGCCGAGGTCAGGGAAACGTCACCTACTTACTCAGCATTAACCAATAACGCAACTGAGCTTTTGTTCACAAAAACCCTCAAACATAATAACCCGCCCTCCCGCTCCTTTAAGAAAGTGAATTTCCAAAGCATTACTGACTTTCCATCTGTGTCAGCGGCAGCGGCGTAGTGGAGAGGAGTGCAGCCCCGCTCGTCTAGGTCATTGACGCTGGCCCCGGAGCCCACCAGAGCAAACAGGCACTGGTAGTTACAGTTGGCAGCAGCATAGTGCAGAGGGGTCCTGGAAAAGCAAACAGAGCTCAGCTCCCTCTTCAAATTGAACCACGCAACTCGGAGGGAACAAACTCGAGAACTATCATTAAATGCTACAAACCTGCCGAAGCTGTCCTTTCTATTAAAGTCTGCCCCCGTGTTGAGGAGAAGATTGAGACATTCCAGGTTTCTGAGGGGTTCGGGAGATTCATAAAGTTATTTTTGTTATAGGTCACGATCTACATCCTAACACTAATATAAAAGCTGCCCATTATTTAGCTTATTTTAGCTTTTACCATTCAGCTGTCCTGTACTCACCCTCCAGCAGCTGCAGCATGTAAACAGGTCCTTCCAAAGTCATCAGGCGTATCAATATCAAATCCTGCACCAGAGTAACGGATTATGAGCAAGATCCTTGCACATTGTACACAAGGTTTTACAGTACAGATGATTTAGACCTATACAACCCCAATGACTGACCCATTCAACAAGAAGGCTCTAGCTGAGCGTGCACTATTGTGGGTGGCCAGACAACATGAATACGGAGTTGCTCACCTGAAGACAGGAGCTTTCGGCAGGAGTCAGAGAATCCACTGAGAGCAGCCAAATGAAGTGGGAACATACCATGAACCCCTCGCCTGAAAGTGACACAATCGTGTTGATTTACTCAGTATCAACCAAATAACGATAGTGCTAAACTAAGGGTAGGAAAGTACTATTAAATTGTACAGAACAATCTCCATCAGTCACATAACAGAGAGCACGTCTATGCTTTTGAAAGGTTCAAACATGCAACTTCTTTCCACAAGGTGTAAAGTTGTAACAGTGGCTGTAAAAGAGCAGACGGGCTCACTTACTTAGCCGTGTCAGCTCTGTTGGTGATGAGGGTGTTGATGAGGAGCTCGTGTCCGTACCGAGCCGCAATGTGCAGCGGAGTATTTCCGTTCTTATCTTCACAGTCGATCTCAGCACCTTCAGAAAAAAGGAGAGAGAGAAAGAAAAAAAAAGAAGCACTTAGCCGATGTTACGCTGAGAGGCACTTTTGCAGTCCAGCGTGAGAAATAAAGTCAGCGAGGCGGAATTTTTCAGAGGAGCTCACCATTCTCAATGATTGCTTGAGACCTAGAAAACCTCCCGTGGATGGCTGTCATGTGGAGGGGAGTCTTACCATCTTTACTCTGGAGGGAAACAAAAACATGGTGCTATCACAATATAGATCATTATTTTGGCTTTTAGCTATGAAGTCTATTCCCAAAAACGGAGCTCCAAAAAACTAAAGAACTGCTGCTAAATCACCGACCCTAAGCTATACATCTGGAAAAGGAGTGCCAGTTATTAAGTAGCAAGCTTCCCCGGGTCAAATGGAGCAACGTTCTTCCAACGTTATCCGTTCTGAAATGAAGAGAGGCATCGCTTTGTTTTTTTTTTACTCACCTTGATGTTGACATCGGCCCCGTTGCACACGAGCAGCTCCAGACAGAGCGCCCCGTGGCGTGAAGCGGCGGTGAAATGGAGCGGTGCGAAGCCCTTCTCGTTCACCTGGTTTACGTTGGCGCCACTCTCGATGAGCTCGTTCACCACCACGTCCTGCCCGTTGTAGCACGCCACGTGGAGGGGGGTGTTGCCATACGCGTTGGTCTCATTGATCTAGACGGCGAGACAAAACAGGGAGTCGTCATCGCACCATCGAGACGCTGTCACTCTTTTTTTTGTTTTACAAACGGGATAAAAAAAAAAAATCTGTTGAGTCATTATCCAAAACATAAGCAGTGGATAAGGCCAGGTTATGAGTTATTAAATGTCTGTTCTCTCCTGATCAGATCATTAGGTCTGGCGGTGAACTGCAGTGTGAGGACAATCAGCTTGGTGGTGGAACTTACATCCACCCCCAAGTCCAGGAGGTATTTGACAACACTGATCATTCCACTGGAGGCGGCTGCATGTAGGGGGGTGTAAGATTTCTTGTCTTTGCAGGCCACCTCGGCTCCATGAGATGCCAGCAGCTTCACCACCTCTATGTGTCCTGATGACGGAAAAAAGAAAATGATTTCACGACATGAATGCGCATTCAATTTGGTCATATCAGAACACGAGTGTTACCTTTAACATCAAATAATTAATCATTTTGATGCCTTTAAAAGTAGAAGTATTTTCAATAAAGTCCTGGAGACAAGATGAGATGAAGTTACATAGAAACATAATCATGTGGTGTAAAAACAGTTGATTTATTACCCATGTAGGCTGCCCAGTGGATTGCGCGGCGGTCCCTCTTGTCAAAGGCATTGATGTTTGCTCCTCTGGAGAGCAGGAGCCTCACCATCTAACAGCAGCAACAGAGGAAAACAAAAGAGCAGTCAGGAAAAATGTGGAGGGAAGTTACAACCTGCACACTACCAATTCTGCTGCCTTTCAGTCAGCGTGGCAACTCATACAACCATTGTGTGTACGTGGTGTGTAATGCCTTAATACTCCGGTCTATACCATGTACATGCATACAGTTTACTTTGATTTAATCTAATCTCATGAATTACACATGCTTCCACAAGGCTATACATTCTTGTTTAAAGTGCTGAGCAAACACAGGTTGAAAGACGTTTTGCATACACACAACACAGGAACATCAACAGCACAAGCTACGCATGCAACTGTCAATGTCCACCGTGCGCCTAAGTTGAAGACTATGCATAAGAGAGGCATAGGCTGTTATCAAGTTGAACAAAGGCTACAGCTGC
This sequence comes from Anarhichas minor, assembly GCF_050575085.1. Lineage (NCBI taxonomy): Eukaryota > Metazoa > Chordata > Actinopteri > Perciformes > Anarhichadidae > Anarhichas > Anarhichas minor. The sequence goes on along the minus strand of NW_027466487.1, from coordinate 2,308,996 downwards.
ATTTCCTGACATCTGTATTTGTTGAGTGTTTCATTGGACTATTGCTGCATAACCAAAAGGTTGTTGGAACAGCTTTTATGCGCTTGTTTTGCATACATTGCACTTGATTAAATGAGACACTTTTATATAATTAACTTGCATACGAGTACATAAGAAGTCAGTGTGCATCCATGTAGAAAAACTGACGGTCTGAATATTTGCTGTTGTCTTTGGAAAGCAGCTTTATTATATATTTGGTGAGCTTCTCCAACTTTAGATTTGTTCCTGGGGTTTCCATTTGTGCAACTAACTCCCAGATACAAAAGCAGATTTTATCACCTCATCAAAACTCAACCACACACACCAATACAACAGAAGCTCAGTTTACTTATTTGTCTAAATTAGAGTGTGAGAATAGGCCACAGCATAGGCCAAACACCGTAGGTACAAATAACTCACTGCAATATGTTGTGATGGTGATGAATATTTTTCATGAATAGCACTAAATTCAAAAATATATTTTTTAAACTTTGTCAAAGACAATCAGAGAGAAACAAGGATGAGGAACAACTGGCAAATACAGTGTGTGTGTGTGTGTGTAGCCATCTATACAATAAAGAGAGGTGGGTAGTCTGCAGAGCTATATGGGGATGTAGATTGTTTCACTTCACTTCACACTTAAACCATTGTTCAGTTGTTCCGTATTGGAAAGCCATTGTGTTTACACATTTATGAGGCAAGCAGGCACATCCGGTCAGTAAGAGGAGAAGATCAGGAGCTTCTACGAGCAGCCAGACAAACCCATCGGAGTCCGTCTCTATGATCAGCACTGAAGTGGTTCCACTTTTAAAAACACAACAAAGACGGGACAGACTGTGCAGCCACAAAGTCAGCACCGACCCTTTAGGTTCGCACGTGTATTGTATCTTATTGCAGTTCATATTCAAATGTGCTGCCATTTTTTATCCATTAAGGTGTGACTCCATCAAAACTAAAAAAAAACAGCTCACAGCGGAATCAAAAACAGCTCACAGCGGAATCAAACCACACTCTTGGCTTAATATTACCTCCAGGTGACCGCTGAAGGCCGCATGGTGCAGCGCAGTCCGGCCGGCTCTGTCCGACACGTTCACATTGCTGAGCAGCGGGACGAGGGCCTCGGCGCAGCGGACAGCTTTATTTGCTGCGGCGATGTGTAGCGGCGTCTGCCAGTTCTTGTCTCGGGCGTTTACGTCCGCAGAGTGTTTCAGCAACACCTGGACGGCCTCCTGCAAGACAAGGCGTCATCACATGTAGGTTTAAGCTCCACACCGTTTACATGACTAGGTACAGAATCAGAGGAACGTACACGTACCTCACTGCAGGAGGCCACGGCCCGGTGCAGAGGAGTGAGCCACTTGTTATCTTTGGCATTTACTCTGGCACCTACAAGTCAAGAGGACGCCGGCTGTTAAACTGTTCGAGGTCGTAACAGCTACACGACAATCTATTGAAACATTTCAACAAAATGGCTAATGCCTTTTAAAGAGTTCTGTTTAGTAATATCTCCATCTGCATTATCAGAAGAAAAGAGCAGACTGCAAAGGGTGCATGTAGAGGTATTCTACGATATTGAATGCAGATGCAACATCTGGCCACAGAGGCATTTGAAATATGTCATTTCGCTCTCAGACAGGTTAACGTTGAAGAGCATTTAACACTCCCTTCAATACCCAGAACGGGATTTTAAAAGGTTTTAAACTTTATGAGGAACCATCCTGAAATTGGTGCAATCAATTGAGCCATACTGGTCACATGTCAACAAGCTCAAATTGTGACACCAATTACATACTTTATGCTAACTCAGGCCTTTTCCGAGAGAATCCTTCCCGATAAACACATTTCTAAGAATTGTAACATTAAAAGGATAAATGTTGCTTGATATGTGACATTAATGTTGGAGATGAAAGGTTCCAATTTCTGAATACTGACCTCTAAATCGTCTACACTACAAGAATGACAGAACTTCATACGGCTGTTTGACTTTAGCAGCTTCTGTACATGAATCCTCTTTTAAAAACAAAACACACCTGAAAGAATCAGCAGCTCTATAATTTCTGCGTCACCAAGATAAGCAGCAGCATGCAGCGGAGTCCGCTTCTCATTGTCCTGTAATAAGTGAAAACAAAGACATTAATAGAAACAAAACAGAGTTCAAAGTTATCACCTTTTGTTTCTCCTATAGTTTATACAAATTCATTTGGTCCTGTGACATTAAAGCCAATGTACTTGTTGTAACATTACAATGCTAGAAAGGAGAAACAACCATTACATGTTACAGAAGCACAGTCACCATTCATGGCAAACACAAAATCCAGTAAGTTAAAGAGGCCTCCAGTGAAACACAAGCTAGTACAAACCAGCTTTATTTTGAATACCAAAGCAGTAATGTTGAGCAATGCAATAAAATAAGCAGAGTCAGATCATGCAGTGGGAACTGTAAAAACAGTCTTTGTGCTTTTTGTACAAACAAAAAGAAAAACAGAAAGAGATATTTGAGGACAAGGACATTTATACACAAGAGGTTTTAAATTCTGTGCCGCTGAAATTTAAATAATATGAGGAAACAAGAGTCGGTTGGGATTACCTGTGCATTCACATCCTCTTTTTTGAATATGAGTGAGCGTACTTCATCTGGATCCACATTGAATATAGCTTTCAGCAGAGCAGGCTGTAAAAGAGAGAGGCCGTGTCAAAATCAACTGGATCTCAAGACTTTTTCTGGCTGACATTGCAACACTATCTCAGACTCTCATCATGACGGTAAAAACGTGCAAGGCCAATGACACGTGAGGGGGAACCTAGACTAGAAAACGCCAACAGTATAGATCAGATATGAGAAAAGCATTCTGACCTCGGAGACCTTAGACCAGAGAGAGACTTCAGAATCCTCGTCATCAAGCACCACGACACACACGCGGCTCATTTGCTCAGAGTTCACACATTAATGCTTAAAAAGCCCCGATTTGTTGTTGCCAATAATCCTTTGAATAGGCACAGACTGGTGCATGGACACGGTTATAAAAAAAGATACTAGAGCAGTTCGGTACAGACATTTTAACAAAGCGATGACTCCACAAATCAGAGGATGATACAGACAAATGCTGAGCGGCCTCTTTTCTAATTCTGTTCTGTGTTTAGTGACAGCTGGCAAGCAAAACACGGCACGGAGTGAATTATCACAATATGTGAATGACTACAAGCCCAACGCTGTGGTCCAAAAGACTGATTCGCTGTCAGCATCTCCTAAACGGACACAGAGACAAAAGAAAAAGAAAGAAAAGGAAAGTGTCCACAGATGATACAAGTCAAAAAGAGTTTCCAAAGTAAAAGTGAAGTGAAGGAGGTACTTGTTTGAGTTCTTTGTGAAGTCTGACTCTTATTGATCAGACCATTAGAAAGTAGCTACGTTGGCCCCACCCTTCTAGGGGTGTACACAAAGGAAAAGTACTGCTGTCTGTGGGATTTCTACAAAACTGGAGCTGTGCTATTTCAGTAAAATATTGTTTAAACCATCATATTTTTCCTTATTTTCATTTTGCACAATTTTTTATATTCATGCCTTAAATGAAATACATTTAAGACTGAAACCATATTAAAGATTTATTGCAATATTTACCCATGTGCAGGCAGCTGAAGTCACGGATTCTAGACAAGGCTAGCGTACTTCGTACTTACTTCCGAATCTGAAGTGAGAACCCGACACTCCAACACAGCAGACATCACAGCTGACAGAGCGTCTACGACACCTAGTCCATGTAGTTGCCCACATCTTCACAACAACTGTCAGCTTTATGCAACCTCAAGCAATAGCTTCCATATCAGACTGCAGGTGCATTTGAAAACAATTCTACGTTTTTTGACCACCAGCTAGCACAAATCATTTTGACCACATCATAAATAATAAGGTTGAATGCCAACGGGAATACATTTAGCATAACTTTCTGGTTCATGTTTAATGGAAGACAATCTTTACCAAGCTGGCAAATGATTGTCACCGCTCAAGTGCTCTTTTAATTCTACAATACATTTTGTCAAATGTTTGCTCGTGATTGTTTTTTGTTACTAACTAGTGTTACATCTCCGTGACTTGTCAAATTGATTCGGAAACTCTGCTAAAAATCAATGCCCCCATCAACAGTCACAAACTGTAATTAAGTTTGCTAATGAACCGCCATGTTTGCCAGCTCAACACTGCTGCACACCCCAACACATCTGATCCGCCATAACACCAGTCTGTGATGAGGAGGCTGCGACGGGTTACCCAGGACAGACCCAGATGCAATAACCGCAGTTAAAACATTTTTCAAGTATAAGTCGGCAATTTAGCGATATTGTGTCAGGTGAGCTACGATCAAGCTTTTCCATTACACGCGAGTAGTTATAACCTTCGAATGAACATCATCCACCCCATGAAACGAAAACAATACGCAAGATGAAGAAGCAGGAAGAGTCCTGTTACAAAAGTGCAAAGTCAGCAGGTTTTTAAATCCACCTGCTGTATTGTTTGGCTGTAGTGAAAACCTTTATTGTCTTGAATTACCTTTCTCGGCCTTAAAGAGTTCTTTCAGTGTACACAATTAGACTGATGTAGTATGCGGAGTACATTTGTTCATTAATCCTCCATCCTTCAGTTAACCCACCGGGCTACACCAGCTAGCTAATTAGCTAATGTAGCAACCATGTAGCTTATAAGACTGAATGTACAAAAGACCTCTGGTTGATAAGGCATAGTTTGAGCCACCACATACTTCACAAAACCCTATCAAATAGAATGAGCGGTGTCTGGATCCAACTATTGTACGGTCTACTAATGGCTCACTATAACATTGTTATCCCGTATCATTCACTCTAAGCACTTAGAGTGAATTGTACTGTATGAAATGTACTCAACTTTTCTGCTGCAAGACGCCAGGATTAAACAAATTTAAAAGTCAAACATTGTGAGCACTACTGTTTTTGATCAAATAAAAAAAAATCTACTGTGAAGATATATATGTGGTGGCATGGGTAAGATGATTAACCTTTGAAGTATATTGAAACCAACAGGAAAACATAGTCATGGCCTCATACAAATGTGAGCCACATGATGCCGTTCAGCAGTCAAATGCATGCTCAATAAGCATTCAGAATAAGCAAGATAAAGATTACCATTACCATCAAGTAGCTTAAAGCCGGTTTGAAAAAAACAGAAGACAATCCTCTCATTCATCATTATCACGCCCATGACTATCTGCAGGGTGCAATAGTGCTCAGAGTTACTAGGGATAAAGTCAGGGTAACAAATGGGGACTTGTTTTCATTTTGATGATCTCTGTACATCCCCCCCACAGAGAAGGAAAGATAAATCTGCGTTTTTGTTGTTTTTCAGTTCTCCAGTCCTGCACGACCGGTGTAGGAGATTTTCTCTACTTCTCCGACTACACGACTGTGCACACCTCCTTTCCTCACACAAGCCAGCCTAGTTAATACCATCACCATGGAGACAGCTCTTTGGCAACTCCACTAGCTCACATGAGGCCAGGTATACACACACACACACACACACACACACACACACACGCACACACACACACACACGCACACACACACTACATATGCTACAAGAATAGCAGGCCTGTTCAAAACACCCTTATATGATAAGAGGAAGTGTTTGACATAGTTACAGGATGCATGTCTAATAATGTCACATCATGTATTATTACCATTCACGTTACACAGCAGATTACCTGCATGTCTCCCATTCATATAATAAAAATTAAATACCTTTGGTAAACAACTTCTTCCTATACAAACGGTTCAATTATTAACAGTATTCACAAGTGGGATAAACACTACAGGCTTGTGATCAAGGGTATAACTTATCCAACGCTTTAACACTGAGAAACACGCATTAGAAATGAAAGCATCACACTGAGCCTCTCATAGATCGCCGCAGTCAAAACACAGTGGTGGCGTTCAAAGATGTCACATTTAGTTCAGGGCATCGGTTCATAAAAGATACATTATTCATGTCAACATCAACAGATAGCTTTGGCTGTTGTGCTAATCATCTTACACTACATTACAGATATTCAGGGCTTACTATTATTAAACAGAATCCCTCGGAAGCGACACAACTCAAGCCCAGTGTTGCATTGTTTAGTCACAACATGCTAACTAGTCACAACTGAGGAGCTAGTAGCATTTCACGCAGGCTCTGGCTAATAGCTGCAGATCAACACACTGTATCCTGAGCTGGATGCGTCTCAACACACCGCTCGCGCATGTGTGTGTCTCGGTGTAAATGGTGATGGCTCTTTATTATTGCCAGAAACATCCCAACACTCCAACATGCGATGTTACCCGGCGGTACTGTTCCTAAGTTTCACATCACACGTATAGCAAATGTATCACCTAGCTTCACGTGAAGTGTTTACGGAAATGCTTCTGGAGAATAACAGGAGAAACTGGTCTTACATTCATTCCGCTGTTGAAATCAGGGCAGTTAGCTAACATTAGCCCGGCCAACAGTAGCTTAAACTTAGGTCAGCTGTGGATACAAATGGTCACTTACCTGGTCTCGAATTTTGAGAACCACCATATTTCTGGGATTTTAATTGTTCTCATGCAGATTCATAAAGGGATATTTGTCTCCTTCCGAATCGCGGTGTTTGATCTCGGTCTAGCTCTCCCGCTGGTCTACTGGAGGCCTAACGTGACGCTAGCTTAGCTCTCTTGCTAGCTTCCTAACTGATGGCATGAAAGCAGAGGAGTAGCGGAAACTCCATAGCATTGCCGCCACCATACTTCGCCTCCCAAAAAGACGCAATTCAATAGGTCAAACGCGCTGTGCCCTCCTAGTAAGAGAGTCTCTGATTGGCTGCACGAACAGCGCTCTGTGACAGACGCACAGTGTCGAGTGTTGCGCTGCCGTCCACGCTCTTGCCATAATAAATGTAGTAGATTGTTTTGTAACGAACGATTTAAACATATTTACAATGCAACTCATTGACATTATGATCACTGTGAAATACATATATCAAGCTATTTGGCTCCGTTTGGTCGGCTTTTCAGTAACAGCTGTTTATTATTCTATTTACACACAGTGACTCATATTGAAGTTGTACAAACAGCGAGAACCATGTTACCATTGGCCGCCAAGCAACTGTAGTGGAGCCACTGAGAGTTATATTAACAGTATTCTCTCACGAAGAGGAGTATAGGTAGCCATGCCATGCTGACACTGAAATGCTCCAACTGTTATACACTCCAGTTTTCTTCCTCTTTTTTCCTTATCATGTTAAAATAGGAGCTGGGGGAGTAGGTGATATTTTTGTAGCTACAGTGAATAGTTTGGATACAAAATAAATTGCTTCACAAGCTTAGATGGTGGACATGCAAAACTTAGACCACTTAGGCTTTAATAATACTTCTGTCTGACTACTAAACTCCAGGACATATCAAATGGGTTTATTGTAAGACAAAAAAGACAGTATAGGTCCATCTTCTGTAACTTTAAGTGGGTTCAATCCCACAGGTTGGTGGGTTTTAAATCCTCCGTGTGTTTCAGGACCTGTAAACTAACACCAAAATGTGGTGGAATATGGCCCTCTAGTGATCTGTCCTTTAACTACAAGCAGGCATTGAAAGTAGCTGATGTGCATCAAATTGAATAAAGGCTTAAATGGGAAATACAAATACAATAAACCTAAGTCTGTACTTAGTACTTGTTATTTAGGCATGTTTAATTGACGCAGGCTGACTTTAAGAGCATCGTTGACTCTTTTGACTTGTACAACCTTTTCTTATCCTTGTGATAAAATTAATAATCTGGATTAATTTAAAACAATTTAGAATAAAAACATGGAGTCTAAGTGATTTCAGATTTAGACACGATTATAAACTACTTTACGCTATACAAAAGTTAGAGGAGAAGAAGTGCATGCACTAATAATGCTGAAAATAAGGGTGTCTGTAGAATCGCTAATGGAATGTTACAGCCACACCAGCTGATGATGTGGGACAGTAATTTCCTCTGTGTGTTGAAAATACCACGGACTGGACTGGCAGGGATGACATTATGGAAGAGGGCCAAAAGGCTTGGACACAAAACTGTCTGTGCACTCGGTGACTTAGTGGTTCTGTCATAGAGGCAGTATATTGAGATTCAAACGTTAACAGTGCAGCAATTTAGCAATCTGCTGCCATATCATTATGTGGAAGAAATGTATAAAAGCTACAGTCAGATCATATCATGGCATGTTTTTTGATTTTTGTAGTAGTAATTCAGCTTCAACCGCTCAGTATAAAAATAAAACAAGAACAATGTTAAGGTTTTCTTTCTGTTGAAACCACTTAATCAATATGTGTCTCAAGCTGTCAGGCAGTGCATATTACTCACTGTGATTACTCTCCACCAAGAGGCATCTGTGCCAATAAGAAATAAAACAAAGCAGTACGGCAAAGAAGGACAGTTTTGGGAGTCGGGTGGTAGTGGGGGTCTTGTGAAAGAATGTGGATTATGTTCACCAGGCAACTTTCCAGGCTAGTCTCACATTTCAAGACACTGGATACAAAGAGAGGGGAGAGGGAAAAGGTTGCGGCAGCTATGTTGATGATTTTGGGTGTAGGTTGGTCGCCTTTGCTGGGGGTAATCCTCCTGGATCTCTTCCCTAAGCCCCGCGAAGGCCATAGTAACCAAAGGAGGAATAAACTCTCGCTGGGGCGGCTGAGGTAGAGAGGGGTTCCCACAAATTAAATTAAGAGGAAAAACAGTGGACAAAAGAGTAAATGCATAAATGGAGAAAACAGATGCATACTTGCATACCTCTACAATCTGCAACCCTCTTAAAAACTGCACCCTGACCCCTCTTGTTTACAGGGCCCTTTGTGTGCGTGTGCGTGTGTGTGTGTGTGAAAGAGAGAGAGAGACAGAGATAGAATGATAGAGAAATACAAATTTCAATGTATTTGTTGGTTTCTTTACTGAAATGAAAACATTTGTATTATTTGCTATAGACAAAAAATCCAAAGCACCAGTTTTCTAAGTCCTCCCACCTGAACAGAATGATACATTACTAGAAATAATAAATAAATAACCAGACAGACAGTTTTCCGAGAGGTGAGACGACCCTTAGCGTCCAGGTGCCAGCTGTGGGGCCTGCACAGCGATGAGACAGCCACAGACATGCATGCAGGATCATGCCTTAGATTACTGGATGCTGGACTATGCCCCCTGTCTGTCTGTCCAGCCGTCAGGATGAGGGATAGCAAACAGCTGGACAGTTGGGGATGAAAGTGGTGTCACACTGGGTCATTCCCAGCTGCTGTCAGACAGTGGCGAGATGGGAGGAGAGAGCATTTCAGCTCAGCTTCCCACCACTGTTCCTAGAGTGTTAATGTAGAACCAGTGAACACAAACAGCAGATAAATCCAAATCCTTGTCATATACTGTCTCCTAAATATCTGAGGGTATATTTCAAGAATCATTAATATTTATGGGGAGAATGGCCAAAATGTATCAAAACATCTAATCACATTGAGCAGTGATGTGGGAAACAGGTGCACAAAGATGAGATTAGATAATTTGGTCTTCTACTAAAGCGAAGACATTCGTCCTTTGGGCCAAACAGTAAACGGAGGAGAGCTACTGAAGAATGCTTTGAAGTGACAAATAAAAATGTGAGACTGTGGGCAGCTGTAGATTTATGACGATGACAAATCTGCATAAATCTGTGCTATTCACACAGGCGTTGCGCCTGGTTCAGATAAAAAAAAAAATCTTCCTGTTTTATCAGATTCTCTGGCAGTGGGCAGTTACGTAACCAGTGAGTGGTAAAGTGCTTTATAGGTTCACAGCTTATTGTTCCCTCTTGGCTTGGTGGTGGACCCAGTGCAATGGTACATTCTTTGATAACTTGCTTTAAAAACCTTGTCTGAGCATGTGCTAAGACCTCTGTACATATAACATTAAGTTCATTCATACATTTCTAAAAAAATAAATTATTGTTATTGCACCCACAGCAGCAAGTGATGTGACAACAAGGACAATGACTAGTCCGACCAGTAGATGGCAGTGTTTCTATTTCAATGATCTGTCTGTGCACTTGTGGAGGCTACAGGTGCTATTTTAGGAGGCGCATCACTGCAAACTTGTCGGTACAGTAGATGCAGCTTTCGTAGCGTTCACATGTTATGCAATAACAAGCAAATAATGTCTTCTTTACAAGCAGTGAGCTGCTCGAATGTATCATACCCCTGTTGTCATAATTCCTGGTGCATTCATCTATTGATGTTATATAATGTAAGTATAACTAAATACTAGGAACAGTTTAAAATAATAAAAAGGAATAAGAGGCATCAGCATGCAAGTTTATTATCTGAGCATTAATGAGGTTTACACAAAATGATATAGTACTATAGTGAAAGTTATAACCAGATGAGCCTCGATTCGCGGAGATGATTGATGCACTTGCATGAGAGACACCTGCTGAGGACAGACAGTGTCCGGAGCTGCCCTCGCCTCTCCATCCATCACACATTATCAGAGGACAGTGGAGAGTGTTCAGTCTGCCAATACCTTGGCTAGGATTTTATATCGTCCCCTCTCTCGACCAAGTGAGACTATTTATAGCTCAGTCGTCATACACAGACACTTATTGCCTCGCATCCCGCAAGTCCTCCAATCTGAACAGCAGCACACACCGTCAAACCGTCAAATTGTCTTCAAGGTAACGTTTGATACACAACGTTTCTACTGGTGTTTAAGTGTGTGAGTAACGACATGTGCATGCAAACTACAGTGTGTTTCAAAACAATGTAATAGGTAAGTTAAAACTCAGAATAATTCATGTTGGCTAACGTTACTAGCTAACAGTAGTGTTTTTAAATTATGAATTAACGTTATGTTAAGCAATGCTACGTTTCTTTTATTAAACGGCAGCTTTAGCCTGAACTAAGCATTAAAAGCAAAGAGTTAATTTATACTAAGCCTAGCTGTTATGTATAATAACTATTTTAAAATAATGTTTTTTTCACATCTATGTTCGTGTCCAGTAGCTAGCAAAACAGCTGCTCATGCTAACTCATAAAGTACGTCTGCGCAATGATATCTGAATTGACCGTTGGTGCTGCGGTCACAGGTGGTTGTTTTTGTAAACGATTTGAGTGAGTCCGCCATTAAAAGTGGACCTTGTTTTGAATCGTGTGTCCCTCCTGTTACTACAATAGCGCCCCCCTCGGTGGTTAGTGTTAGCGACATGTTTAGCATAAAGTTAATAAAGGCTTCATAATTACTGCTTTTGCAGACGGTTTTATTTTCACCATGTAGGGTATTGTAGTGCAGACCGCCACCTATAAATAGTTTAAATATTGCTTGGTACCACACGTGGTTTAAGTGTGTCCATACTAAAAGATCTCGTTAATTAACCAGGCTGCATCCCCCTTGTCAAAGGCATATCACTTGATTTGACTATTTGTTTAAATAATAAACTGAATAGGATATAACAATCTACTGGGATGAGGAATAGTGTAAGAACTTTTTTTAGATCTTTCAGCATAAAGCACTGTATTCAAAGTAAAAGTCCTGCAATCAAAGTAAATGCTCCCATGATGCAGACTGGCCCCATTTAGTGTTTATATCAGTGTACTGTGAGTCTGTGAGATCATTATTGTTGATGGATTAACATGTAGGCAGTATGCTTATTTAATATTGTAGTTGGTCAAGGTGGAGCTCATATTTACTGCTTTATACATATGAAAGACTATAGATGTTTGATAAATGTAGTTCTTTTATTTCCCTCATGAGATGTAGTACAGCAGAAGTGCAACAGTAGCACAAAATGGAAACACTCAAAGTAGTACCTCAAAATTGTACTTAGGTGCAGCACGTTTTACTTCTGTATCTCTATCCTTACGATGGACCTAAAAATGTTTCTATTTAAAGAAGAAAAGCCTGTGTATTTTCTCTCTATTTGAATACTTGCAATATGCGCAGTCCATGGTGCACACTGATCTGTGTACAATCGTGTGAGACAAATGCATCTTTGAAATTCCTGCGTATTTAATGTTTTCAAAACTGCAAACCCAAGCAGATGAAGACATGAACACGCCTCGGTAGAGTCAAAAGAAAGAAGCTTATTTTCTTTCTCTTAAATATGTGTTTAGACACCAGTAATTAAAGTGAATCGACAGTGCCGCTGTTGTAATGAGGTTTATGGTACAACGTTAGTTTGATTCTCAGTTGTTTTGCTGGACACAATGTCAGTCCAACGAAAACATTTAGCAGATGTCTGAAATTTGAAATGGCTCTTTGTATGACGGCTTTGATGACCAGTGCTCTTTCCACAGGTGTCATTGGGTGACAGCATTTCAATCGTCGCCAAGCCAGGTAATATGGAAACACACGAACCACAGACCTTCCAGTGTACACCTGGCATTTTCACTTCGACAGCAACACAAGAAAAACACAGTTTCTACTTGACATGAGAGCCTTTCATAGCCACTCCAAATGACCCTTCAGCCATCTTTTCCATGTTAGAATATTTATAATATTTCGACATGGGACTTGTTCTTGGCAGGTTAATGCTCACAGATGTCTGCACTGCTCAGATGGCTTGAGGGGGCAGGTACCATCTGAGCAGTGTCAGGGAAAGAAAGTCATTTTAACAGCACCTTACACTTAGCCTCACACATCATTTCATAGTACCAATGAATGTGTTAATGAGACAAAATGTTTTTCGATAGAACAAATCTTGGCAGGCGTCTGTGAATTATTCACTGGACCCGATAAGTTGGCATGTTTCGACTATACAATTGGCGAGCGGTATTCACAGAAGCAGCATGCTGCATGAAATCCCTGCTGTCTAATGCATGTTAGCCATCGGGGATTATCATTGTCCTAAAGTTGGCATCTGGCAAATTAGTTGCCTGTAAAATATTCTATAGACACAGAATAATCAGTCAGCCACTAGCAGAGATGACATGAGAAGTGAGAGTGAGCTCGTTTGTCAAAGTGGAGAGAATTCAATGCCTTTTCCCTTTTATTCACAACTTAAAGTGATGGAAGTGATGAATAACGTTTTGTCACCGTGTATTTATTTCCTGTGTTTGTGTGCCATCCTTGATGGACCGTGACAGTGTGAAGGCAGCCTTCATGTCACGCAGCAGACATTTCAGTTGCACAGAGAGGAAGAATGCTGCGCTGTTTGTGTGCCGGGTGACGTGAAGTACGACATGACAGAATGATTGAGCCAACCTTCTGCCTGAAATGGGCACAAAGGAATTGTAAGAAAAGCACAACTGTAACCATGTGTGTGTGTGTGTATGAATGTGGCTGTGTACAGTACACAGGCGTCTGTGCCAGTGTGACAGTATGTTTAAAACACACATAGATAATTGACAGACATGTGGTGGAATAGCAATAGGATTATTTGCTTTGAGAAGGCGCTATATGTGTCAGTGCGTTGTCGTGTTTGAATAGTACGTATAGATCCTCTTTAGAGATGTGGACATCTGCTTTCCTAGCTCGTATGAAGCCAGTTTCTCATTGTGTAGTATCTTTACTTCTCTTGTAGTAGCGGAGGCCAAAATCAAGTAGGGCGGTATGTTCTAATTGAGACACCAAGAACCTCCATAAATGAAAGCATGTGCCCCCCCCCCCCCCCACAATAAATTTGATTTCAATTGTATTTGACATCTATGACAGAAAATGTCATAATACATTAAAAGCGCAGAATGACTCTCACACTGACAGCTTATTTTAACACGGAGCCCTTCTATGTGTATTTGTTTTACACTTTAAAGCACTCAACAGCTTCATTGCATTAGCCTCAGAAAATATAAATAACGTGTTGTGAGTTTGGGGTTACAAGGGTAGAGCTGTTTTAAGTAATGTATTAAAAAGAGGGCATATTGCAAAGTGCATAATGTTTGTGAACAGGTTATATGTTGTACCAACCACCCTTACAGCTCTCAGTGAATACAACAACAACAACAACAGATAGTTTATAATTTAATAAGTTTGTGGAGCTCTAGAAAGTTACACTGTAAGACATAATTAGACATAAATAAAAGTCCAAAAAGCTCCTAATAGATTACATATGATGACCCACTCTGTATAAAGAAAGCGATTACATGTAAATAGATTATGTATTGTAGCCTATGGTGACATGTTCTGATACAGACAGAATGTCTAGCCTAGTTGTAATGTGTTCATTTTGCATGCAGATATAAGCTATATTAAAACCAGCCATTAGCATGGAGCATTGAGAGGTGCTTAGTTTGTATGTCTTTGTAATGCAGTGATAGGAAAAACAATATGTATGTTATCCAGCAATACTCATGATCCACATATTTCTTGGGAGGGGGGCAAGTTGTGTAATTCAGAAAGATCCAAAAGACTTAAAAACAGCTTTGCTTATTAGCACCGAGCACCCAGTGCCAGTCTGCATAATGTGTCCTTAAAGCTCTCATTCTATCCTTCAATTCACCTAAAAAAAATGACAGATGAATAATAATTATGTAATTTGCAATCACGGAAACACTGTCAACATTCCTAAAATCACACATTAAGAAGTGAGCTGTGTTCCTCATGTTATGTTCCTCAGCTTCATGTTCGTGCTTGTTGACACCCTTAAAGTATTGTTTTGTGTGGTCCAGGATCTATTATTGGCTCTCGCTGTAAGTGTTTTCTGTTCCATAACAAGATGAATCCCCAACTTGGCATTAGGTTACTAAGCAACAGTGTACACTCCATCGCTTGGTTATAATTTTCTTTGTATAGTTATGACGCTTAATAGAAAGTGACTACGTGGCAGTCCGCCAAATTGAACCGCTGTGAGCAGAACCCGTAGAGCCTGATATATGTCAGGAGGCGTAGAGGCTAGCGGGCTATATTTGGCAGCTCTGTTCCCTTCAAAGAGACGAGTTCTAGGTCTGGACTTGACATTTCTCTTAGACTGGAAAAAATGGGTTTGGGTCAGTGAGTTTTTTGGGGGAGGGGGGGGGGGGGGGGGGGGTGTGTGTTGTTGATGCCCAGAGGAAGGTGCTGGTCTCATTGTTATGTGCTCTTCATCGGTGCGGTACAGGAGGCTTAAATGGCAGGATAAAACTAGCCATTATATGTGTGGGAATACAACACTCTCTTTGTTACTTAAAAAAAACTCAGAACAGCAGATTACCGTTACTATAATCCACATCTCTTTTGTGTGTGTGTGTGTGTGTGTGTTGTATGTGTTTTGAGGTTAAACAGAAGCATGAGTGTAGTACTGGCCTTCATCTGTCATGAAAAAGAGATGAAGAGTCACATTCTCACCTTTATTTATTTTACTGTTCTCGGCTGCTTTAGCTCCAGTGGCTGTACAGACGTTGCACAGACGATCTGAATGTAGCTCAGGTGCCATGAAACTAGGACATGAATACGTTTTTTCCTCACCCACACTCACAGTGTTTGTTGTTTCTGTTCTTTTTGTTTGAGTCACAAGTCATTAACGGCAACTCTGTTCAAGGCCGTTGCATTGCATATGCATAAAACATTTGAATCAATCCTTAAACCAAACCTGATGACGTCTCTCCTCCAGCTCACCTGCAGGTTGAAAAAGTCCGAGGTGAGAGGCTGAAGCTGTTGGTGAATAAAGGAGTAGGTAGTGGTGTGTGTGTGTGTGTGTGTGAGGAATATCTTCTCTCTATAAAGGTAGTAGGAGGAGAACAGCGGCCCAGAGGGGGAATCTGGCTCCTGTTGCAGCTAAAGACACAGAGCCCGGTGTTCTCAGTGTTGTTCATGCAGCTCCACCGTAGACCCCGAGGCTCTCTGGGGGGGGGGGGGGACCTACCTCCATTTGTTTTCACTTCCTGTCCAAATGGAGATGGAGAGATGAATCATTCATGTCTTTGAGCGGCCTCTTGTGTGGATGTATCGAGTATTCAAGATAGATTCATATGCTTTTTGCTAAAGCCACATATTTATGACTTCCATTCGCGTTTTTTATTTTTATTCTTCTGTAAATTCTTTAGTTGAGGGCTTACTATTTTTCATGGTTATCTTTTTACCTGAAATAAATGTCTTGCCTATCTACTCTCTATCTTGTATTTGCCTATCTACAGACCCATCTGTCAGTGTGCCCATTGACAGGTGTCATGGGATCTCTTTCATATCTGTATGGTGGAATCAGAGCGGGGCCGTTCTCCTTGATGGCAGAAACAGACAAACTTCAGACTTCAAGGATCCCATTAGCTGTCACTCCGTGCCATCCCATCATCCTCCGTGGCCCCGACTGTGCCGCCGTGCGTCATGCTAAACATCTCTTTGTTGTTACCTTTCATCTGCAGGCACTCGCCAACTCTCTCAGCCCCATCCTATGAGTTATGGGACGGCAGGAGGTCATGGCCGCAAACCCCCCCTCCCCGCTTTGCGTGAAATGTGCAGAACAAACGGATCCAGGAATTACACAGAGATTGGACACACTGGCTGGATATCTAAGAGCAGAGCCCTCGTAAAGGGCCTCCGTGGCCAGATAGGTGTGAAAGGGTTACCAGCCCATCTGTTACCATAACAGAAGAATGTACCTCCTTTGAGGTGACAACCTTACAGCATTTTTTAAATTCTGCCTTTTATCTGCCAGTGGCATTATCGCAGCGATTGCTAACAAAATGAAAGGTTTCCAAAAACAGCGAGGCTCCTCTTTAGACTGGAAAAGGAAGTTTGAGTCATGATTAACATCAATGAATGGCATCTTTTAACAAGCGAGCAGACAAAAAGGAAGCCTGGAGTGTTTTTCATTCTCTCGTTTTTTACATCTATTTTGCTCTTTTAAAGGTAGGAAACTCCCCACTTTGTAGTTCAAAAGGAAACACGCACGTTCTGAACTTTGTTCCATCTTTTTGATTGTTCACACAGCTTTGAGGAGATCACACAGTTGACACAGTTTCTTTCTTGCGCTGGTAATTTCTACATGTGTTTTGAAAGAGCCAGCCAAAGCTTGTTAGGCCCTGTGTTATTGAAGGGGCTGGGTTGAAAAGTCACTTTGGTTACTGGATCCAAGATGAAAGACAAGAGGTCAGGAACGCTGCAGCCACTCCCAAAGCACAGCATGGTGGCATTGCTGTGTGGAATTGTGTGCATGCGTACGCATGTGTGTGTTAGTTTGTCTGGGCATTTATATTTGTTTGCAGAGTGAGTGTCTTGATTTGTGTTTTTACAGTATCTCTGCTCCCTTGGACCTCTGTGCTGTCCAGTCGCTGTAGCAGAGTGTTTGTTGTGTGTCACAATATTTGTCTTCCTGGTCCTTGGAGTTTGCTGGAAAGTTCACAGTAATATCTCTCACAGTTCTAGCCTTCACTTCTTCTTCCTGTTTTAATCAACCTGCAGGGTGCACTGTTGCTGAAGGATCCACCCGGGGGTTTTACCCCGCTTGGACAGTGTCCCATATCTGTCTGTCTGTCTGTCTGTCTATCTTTGCGGACTCAATCAAGCAGCTGAAACTCACAAATAGGAGAATTTATTGTAGATACAAAAAGACGGAAAAATAATTTGTAATATCTTCTGTTATTCTAATATTACAACCCATGCAAGTGGAAACTTACACTTACACAGAAAAGCATATGTAAACTGCAGTTATTATCTCCCCACCAAAACAAAATAGGGCGATCCCTCAATGCTTTTGCCTCTCAGGGGAGAAAGGAAATAGGGAGCTGTTTGAGTTGTTTAGGCACTCGCATAGGAATTGCAAAAGTATAACATTGTGTTTACAATATACTCGGGTGTTTGTGTAATATAGGCCAGTTCCAGTGCCAGACTTCCACTGCATACGGGTGTGACAGCTCACCGCAGTGAATTTGTAACTATGGTGGAAAAATGTAGATATGATGCTATAATAAAATCCAGAAACTCAAGGTCGCCGTAGCAAAGCATTTAAAAATACCACTGAAGCCCCCCCCCCACCCAGGTTTATGCATATCATGGAGCAGCCCAGACATTAGCATTGTAACAGAGGTGGTGGGTGCACTGCGGGACATTTCCCGGTATGCATAGCACTACCTTAATAATCAGAGGAAGAGCTATTTTTTTCAGAGGTATTGTTGTGCCCGAGACCTTTGAGACACCACAGGAGGCGAGTACTGTGACTGTGCTGTGGTCAAGTTAAGAAGTGGTGGCGTAGGTGGAAGTGGCTTGGACAATAAGTGTCAGCCCACCCTTCCCATAGTAAAGTTTATTTCCTTTAAAATCCATGAATGGAGTTTTACTTTGTGTTTAAAGGTCATTGACAAATCCAGAACAACAGCCAAGCTGTAAGCATAACCTATTAAACAACGACAGCGTTATTTTCGTTATGTTCTTGTCCCCTGTGCTTGTTATATTTAGGTCACTGAAGTGAGATTTGCCCCTTTAAATAGAACATCTGGTACTGACATAACAGTGCTGTAATTTGTCAGAGGACAAACAAGCCTGATAAAATGTGTTTAGTTGTAATACCATATTGGTAATACCAAAAATATATATTTAGTTATCACATTAAGATAGTGGCTCCAAGGCATGAGGAATGATGCTATGATTACCCACTCATAAACGGGCTCCACTAGCAGGATGTGCCTCTGAACAGAGAACCTTTGTTTTCATTAATCCCTCGGGGATTTTCGAAGGTCAGCTAAACTTGGCTGGATTCCATCAAAGTCACATGTGTCTGTTTGGGTTTGTGTGTTTGTATGCTCTAACTCACACAGCTATTCATGTGCTTTGGAGATGGTGTGGCCGGTAAAGCCCTATCCAAGAAATGCCTGATGGGATGGATTTGCGAGTGCATCGACCAAACCTATCGGCAGGCAGGAAGAGACCCTCCCACTGTGGTCCGTGCACACTCTACATGCAGCGCGGCAGCATCAGTGGCTTTGTACGTGGGGTGTCGAGGACATATGTACGAGGGCATCATGTTCAATGTCTTGTCCGTTCATATGGTTCTTGAACATGTCGGGCTCCTTTTCAGAGTCTGTGCTCACTGGAACGACACAGGACAAGGGAAAAGGGATGGTGTGTGTCACTTGTGTTGCACCTGACCCCCTGTCTGGGCTTGGTATACCTACATGTCCCCGTGCTCCTGGTCATGTGGTGTACACGGTGTCTACTGCTTTTCTTTTTGACCCCTGCAGGGTTAGGCCATGGCTGTACCCAGTTCAGCTGCATACTACCTGGGTTTGCCGGGGCCCCCTACTTCTCCGCAGGTTATAAAGAAGTAGGCGGGCTGCGCCAACTAACCTTTCGTCGGTCAGGATCAGTATGGTTGGGTCAATATTATGCCGCGTCAGGGCAGGCATTCATCTGGCTCCACCCACTGTTCCCATAGAGTCCAGTAGAGAGCAGTTTGAGTAACAAAGGTTACGTTATTGTAACCCTTGTTCTATATGCACAGGCTAAGCCATCTACCAAGTAGGCCTTGCTGCTCCTTTGAGGGTGTGGGATGTCAACAGGGATGTGTGCTGCCTTTTATACTGTGGGGTTTGCACGTATTCGGGTAGGCACATCCTGATTGGCTGGCTACGTTTATGCAAATCCAGTCCAGTAGAGGGCTCCACCTGCGCTTATAGAACCAGGGTTACAATATCGTAACCTTCGATACAGATGACTCCTGAAGGTCTGAGAGACACTGATGCAATGATTCTGCACGTTGGTTTCAAAAACGTTTCATCTTAATCCTACGTCATGTTCAGTGGTTAATAGCTCGCTAAAATGCCAGTTTACATTCAGAATAATCTTTCAAAGGCTCTAATCAATGCTAAGCTTTTTGGTGTTAGAATGTTGTGAGAAGATCAATAGTTTTGTGTTGCTTTGAGAGAATGCGCTGGGCAAGCTGGACAATGTGGAACATGAAGTGGGCTTGAATGTAGGGCAGACGTAAAACGACAAAATGGTCAATTTGATAGAGCTGGTTTCCAACAGAGATGAGCACATTGATCAGTAAAAATACCGAGAGCTGCCCTCTGTTTCCAGTGTGCCTTTGTGCTCCATATCTATTTTTAGACAGCCTATGGCAACAGATGATGGCACGGCATCAGGGATCTATTCACAGTTAGAAAGTAAACTGACCCCAAGGTCAACGCACAACAAGTGGATGCTTCTTGAAACTCTGTTATGGTTCAATCTGTTCCTCACGTCTCAGATCGAGGGTTCACAGCAGAATTTTAAGGATATATGTTGATTCACCTCTCTCTTTGAAGAACAACCATCGCTATCTTTTTTTATATCCGGCCTCTCTATCAAGAGAAACACATGAAGCTGCATGAACTCAACCCAACAGTGGTATTAGCTGCATTGCAAAAACTTTGCTGGCAATGTTTCAACATTAAGTACCAAACATGACTGCCTTTAAATGCTTTTCATGTTATTTGATCTAACCTGTTAAGTGCATTCTATATCACCCCGAATGTCCAACAGGAAATACCGCAGGACGCCAGACAGAGTAACCCAATAAAAGCAAGAGTGCCCAAATCATTAGTGGGGAAACGCACTCGCATAACACATCCAGATGTACAGGCTAATGGGATTTTTACCATCAAATCAACAGTTGTAGCGCCTTTGTGCTTTTATGAGACTGACCGCAAGGTGAAGGGAAAATGGGCTGTTTTAAAAACTCTACCTTTGGCTGTTAGCAGGTAGAATGGCTGGGCTTGGTTGCTAATAGAGCATGCTGTACTCCACACTCAGAGACTGGGGCAGCATTACGCCATAGCATCACTCCCTAAATTGATCTAGAAACTATTTCACAGTTGGAAATGGGGACTCATCAGCGGCTGATGTAAGTAAGATGGCGGGCATTGAGGTAATTGGTGTGGAGAGGTAATTTCCCTCCTGTACCAGGGCTGCCCACGAGAGCTGTGTGGGGGGGCACTAGAGAGGAGAAACTCAGGGACATTGAGCTGCATGGTTACGTCAGAAGTTGCTGTTAGTATGCGGGCCGCTCTCTCGGGAGTAACGTCCCATCTGACAATGATCACATCCGCCACAATCCTCGCAGGGCGGCATGATGAAACTCTGCATCCACACCGGCAGGAAGAAAAGCAATAGGTAGGGCTAATTAGATTAAAGCCGATTCTAATAAACATATTGATTAAGATCATGTAAGGTAACTAAAGGCACTCTGAGATACATGGATACATGGGGGCTTTAAAGTTCAGAGAACTACAGAAAAACAATACATGGCTGACTCATTGCCTCCCACACACGGATCACCCGTTACAGAGAACAAAATAATTTTCTAGCAGAATCAGATCAGTTATAAGGAGCACTGTTTGTCCACCACTCCTATTTGTTGCAACACTTAAGTTCCCTTCCTTCTCCGGTCTGCCTCCCTGCTGGGTTTCATCATGCAGTGTGTGTCACACGGCAGCAGTGCGATGATTAAGCCACAGAACTTGGTAGTTGATTTGTAACTGGTACAGTAATTGTAGTAATGCGAGGACGCTTATTTGGTCGGAAAAAACATGTACCCAGGTTATTACCGTGGTTTCTCCAAATGGAATGGAAAGAGCTGAGGTACCATGACGGGAATTATCTCTTTGTTGTATTTCTAGTAAAAGTAGATCATTTAAATTGACAAAGTTGAAGTAAATAACACGTGTGTGTGTGTGTGTGTTGTGTGTGTATGGATGCATGTGTTTGTATTTCCTGATATCTATAATGGCCTCTCTATAAGTTTGGAAAGTGCTCGGGGCACTTCACTGGTCTGACCCACTTGTTCTCTCATTTCTAATATTCTCCCACTCCATGTCAGTGCTCTGATGTCAAAACACACACACACACACACACATGCAGGTACACGCACACTTGCACACACACGCACACACACACACAGTTTGTCTTTGATCTGAGGGAGGTGACAGACAGTCGAGTCCATGCCCTGGGGAGCAGAGTGGAGTGGCTCTCCAGCAGGGACACTGACGTTCACACTTAAATGCTTTAATAGGACTAAAGTAGACAAAGGCCACCAGTGACGCAGTCGGGGCTATAACGGGCTTGCCACATTGCAGGTTTACTGAACCCTGCCTATTGGATGGAGCTATTTCCAATCCCACAATCCCTCATCAGCCTCAGGAAGCTCGTTATAAATAAAAAGTGTAGGTTAATCGCTGCTAACTTGTCCCAGTGAAAGGTCGCCTTTTTATTTATTTTTAAGGAGCAGTAGGTCAGGTTGACCAAGGGTATTTTCTGGGAACACATTATTCATTTGTACACAAGTGCAGACAAAGGAGTTTTTATTGTGTAATAGTGAAAAATCACAGAAACAAAACCCCTGTAAAAACAGCAAGAAACAGGAACATTGCAAAATGTTGTCCTTTTTTATTTTAGGTCTAGGACAAAATCACATTATCATGTCATATAAATAGGGATTCCATTGTCATGATAATTGTTGTTCATGTGACGGCCGCATACTTCCTCTTTTGATCAATCATGCCTGTGTTCAGGGAGGCCGGGTCAGAGCCTGCCCGCTCTGACAGAAACCGCGACAGATGGAGCTCTGGGTCTGCAGCCATCATTACTTTGGACTTGAAGGCGTGTTGTCTCTCACACTATCTTACCCGACTTGACTGCCAAAACTCATTTGCAAAGATCAGGAGTTTGCTAAATCTGTTCAACTGAAATGTGTCACTGAGGGGAGATTGGAGTAATCATTTCTTGATAGATTTTCCCCATGTTGCTCCATGACTCCCTCCCTACATGTTTGTGTAAATCCATCTCTCAGCTATTAGAGTAAACAAAGATGAAAACTACATCATTTAGATTAAAAAAAAAAAAAAAAAAAAGTTTTAGTTAGGAATCAAAACAAATGCATGAGTTATCTTGCTTCTGTTTATGAATAATCAAGTAGCGAAATATTATGCATTAGCTTCAGAGTTGTTCTTATGTCTGGGGCGAGCCCGCAAGCTGTGCATTTCCTTCTCGGCTCCTTAGTTGCGCTGTGATAAAAGGATTGAGGGGTTAAATGTTTGTCCAGCTGAAACAACACGGTAAAACTCCTTCTCTGTGTCTCTCTAGCCAAGTCGTCAGAGCTCAGGACCTAAAAATAGCCGTGCTGGCTCCACGCCCCTGGCTGGGGGACAGGTCAAATTATGAAGGAAGATGAAAAATTTAAAGGCACAGGCTGCTCGGCCGCAAACCCAGCCCTGCATCCGTGGTCAGATAGAACATTTGACTTGACTTTTATGAGCTGGAGTCACATTATATTAACTACAGATCTCGGCCACTTTGGGAATGTAATATTAATTGAAAAAGTCCTGAAGCTACTTGGTGCTTCAAAATTCAGTATTCAAGTTCTTGAGATGCTCTTCATGTGTACTGTAGTGCTCTGTTTGTAAATTTTAAAATCCCTGCTTTACACTGTATCAAGTGTGTTTCAAATGGGACGTGTAATCCCGAAGAGGTGTTCTTGACACAGTTTGAGAGGTTTGTGTAATTGCGTTCATGCTGTCATAGCATCTTACAGTTGGCTTCTTTGGCTAGCTGAAAGCATGCTTCCTGAGCAGCAGTACTGATACACACTGAACCTCACACACACACACACACACACACACACACACACACACTCGCTAATGCAGTGAGGTTACACTCCGAGTCTTTAATGAACACCGTGTTCATCTTGGTGTCTGGCTTGACTTAACACATCTTGTTGGGTTTTTGTCACACTTGCAGATTTTCACCTAAATGCTATTGCCATTTGTATTTTTTTGTAGTTTTGTGAATCATACAAAAGACGAAGCTTGCAACACCTTTGCCATATCGTACACTGCACAGAGGTGAACGTTACATGTGCATCTTTCAGTACATCAAGGCAGACACGGATCGTTCCACCCATGTACCTGAGAGAACAAAATGCAGACATAAATAGAGTGAGTGAGAGAGAGAGAGAGCGAGAGGGAGAGAGGAACCAAGCCTCCATCTGCAGAGAGGGAGTCAGGAGACGTGCCTTCTGGCAGGAGCAGAAGAAGACAGCTGTGTTTGGTGTGGTATTTTTAAACGCATCAATGCTGCTCCAATCCCCGCGCCTCGCCTGACCTATTTTTAGCCAGGGCTGGCCATTGTTCTATTTCTGTCACCTGTGGGCCACGCAGTTGTTGATTCACATGCAAATGAAGCTTTGCTCCCTCCCTGGCTTGCATTCACTGCCTCGGCGAGGTGCTCAGCGCACAGTTCACGGCTCAGCTTTTACATTTTTTTTCTCAGTCTTTGCTCAGACACTTTGTCGAGGAGAGGAGAAAAGACCACAGACTGAGAGAGGCAGATACGACTTGGCCATCTTGTCCTGTAACTGTGTTAGTGTTTAGGCACGGGAGAGCGGCAGCCCTGCAGAGAGAGAGTGTTGCTGCTCTGCGCTGAGAGCGGTGTATCAGAGGAAGGGAGAGCGTTGCCTGTTGTCGCGGTCTCTCCCCTGAGTGGCTGAGGGGTGGCTCTTGGTGACAGGAAACGCTCGGCTTGCAATGAGACCTGAGCGCTGAGTGGAGTATGCTGCAGACGATTTACGAGGGCGAGTCAAGTTTCTCCACAACAGAAAGGCGCGTCGGACACCAGCAGTTCCCCAACCAGAGCAAGATGCACAACGTGAACAACTCAGGTGATCACACAGCCCGGCGTTTCTCCTCCTTTTGAGGAATCTCCGTTTTTTTTTTATCCTTCTTTTTCCCTCCCTCTTTGCATTCCAACCTCTCCCTCTATCTCTGAATCTCTTCCCTACTTCTCTGCTATTTCACATCGTCTGTGCCTCTCTCGCACACATTCACTCTGACTCTCTCCCCCTCTCTCTCTCTCTCTCTCTCTCTCTCTCTCTCTCTCTCACGTACTCTCAACTCTTTGCGCTCAGCCAGTCTCTCATTCTGTGTGAAAAGAGAAGTCAAAGCTTCTCAGCACAGCACAACGTGGTGGGATCAGCCGCTTCTTCCTCAATCAAGGTATTTGCTCTTGTGATGGTAAACGCTGCTTCATGAGTTGTCTTTCTCAGTGGGACTGTTAACTTAATCTGTGTTAAAAGATGCCATGGAAAGAGTTAATAAAGTGTATTTAGGATGCATAGAGTGTTGTTTTTTTTAACTAAAATGAGGAAATGTGTGAACACTATTGCCATGCTCTATTTGCCTGAAATGAGTCACTGTGAACATGAAAGGGATGTTGTGTTTCGCGAGCTTCCATGTCAGCGTGCACTTTTTAGGGAACAGAAAAAAACAACTGTGACAGAAATTGTGAAGGCACAACTGAAAGGTTTCTCTCAGGACATTTACCACAGACTGTTTTTTGACCCGAGGATTGAATTTGAAGAGGACATGGCTGACATCAGTATGAGTAACATCTATTCACTCCGGATGAGTCACACCTTTTCAGCATGTAAGCTATTGATAAAATGTGTAAATTGTCTCTGGAAATGACGTCAGCGTTGAGGCATTGCGCTCCGTGAAAACATTATCATGTGAGGGTTTCACTGAGAAGCATTGTGAGAAAGTGCGGATGAAGTCATGTGACTAATTTACTGAACAATGTATTGTCACTGCAATACCTACAATTAGTCAACAGCAAAAGGGGGAGTTAAAAAAAGCACAACCCTAAGCCTGACTTCAGGAGAGCAACACGGGTGACTGAAAACATCCAGAGGCAGTGGGCTAAAAACGTGAGGAGATTTAAAATGGGATGACAGGGAGATGACACATTCCCTCTGTGATCTCTGTCAATAGAGCGCGTTATTTGACTATCAGGCTACAGGAGCAGCAGAGGAGGCTTTCTTCTTCTTCTTCTGCCGTGAGCGGCCTGTGAGCCAAACAACAGACAGACCGAGCGCCTGAGTTCAGGCTCCTTGCTTATTCTGTGGGTCAGCTATTCTTAGGTGAGTTATTTTCAGCTTATGGCATTAGCCTGCTAAGATTAGGCGTCTGTGCGTTATCATTCCATCTCGGCATGCTCCCGATATAACGGCGGTTTGGAACAGATATTTATAGAGAATTCTGTCATTTGCCTGTTTTAATTTGTTCTTTCCATTTTATAGTAAATCACGTGACAGTGACTCCAGAATGCCTTTGAATGAGTTTGCTGGATGTCATGTGAGTGTTGTTGGCAGAGCAGACACATTGTCTCTAAAACAGACCTGGTGGGTTTATTATGTGCTGTGTATTATTGTTTTAGGATATGAATCTATTGTCACGATTGTTATTTGGGAAGTGATCCTTTGTGAATTGTTTTCTGAAGCAAACTTCTTGACATTTTTATGTTTTACATCTTTGTTGTTACATTTCAAGTGCAACATGAAACTAAAGGGCATATTTTTATTTAGATTAGTGTCAGTAACATCAATGGTTTCCAACAAGGGAAAACTGATTATTCCCCCCCCCCCCCAAGTGCAAAATATGTAAAATAGTACAACAAGCTCCCTTCAATAAGGACCTCTCAGATAATAACAGAGCGGCTCTTTTCAAGTCCTCTCGTCTCCGTCCCGTGTCCGTTCAGGCGGCCTCACTGTGTGTTTTAGAAGAGGCCGTGCACAATAACACACATGAATATCAGATTTGGTTTCAGTATTGCTTAACAGCTTAACAGTGGCTCATTATACAAATGATTAAGTTATTGTTTTAAATAATTGAATAGTGTGTTGAATAGAAAGCCCAACTTAAAATACAGTATTTCTTTCTGTTGATGTTGTATTAGGTAGAGCACAGTTTATGGCTTGTGTTTCATCAGTGGGACTAAGGATACTTTTCCTTTGGTTGGACGGTCGGAGTGTTTGCTGTTGCTCAAAGCATTAAGGCTATTGACTCTTTGTGATTGATTTATTAAGATCTGATGCCAATGTTGTCCACAGAAGGATGATGATAAGATATTGTCAGAGGGACTTGGATAGAGATTTGATCTTTGTCCTTTAGTGTCTGTGCTGTGAGACGGTTTGGCATGATGGCGGTGCGGGAGACGGCTGGACCCCTGGCTCCCCTCAGCGAGCGGCCCGTTGTGGTTCAGCTCGGCCCTCTGTCTTTAGTAGATAGCCTGCAAGCCGCAGCTCTGGCTCAGCTGCAAGGACGAGCCCGAGACTTAAAAATAAAGACCTGTTTTTTTTGCTTCCGACATGCCAGCTGCTCAAAATAACAAGGCACTTAATGAGAGATCCAGCGCCACATTCCAGTCCCAAGCATCAGCTTATTTTTGCCCTCAAACATCTTCTGTATCTCTGGTTCTATTTATACTGTCAGACGGGGAATTTAGATCAGCAACAATCTCAAGTGCACACTGAATGCACACAACATACAACATGCTCAAAGTGTAAACACAAAGTGGGCCGTATGTTTAAATCTGTGAAAAGCAGGCTACTCAACCATAACCATATTTTACACTGTAATTTGGTACATTTTATTTGACTTTTTATTTGGTGATAAGATTTAAACAACAAACAGAACAGATGATTGTCAACAGTGTTGTTTTTTTTAACTTCTTGCAAATGTAACTATTTCTATTACTATACTTCAATTACTATTCATCAATTAAATAATCAGAATGTTTCTGGATAAACCTTAGCTTTCACGGTATGTATGCAAGACGTTCATTATTATTACCCCAAAACACCTCCAAGGAATATTTATGATTGGAAACATTACTTTTGTTCAAACACCACAGGGCCCCTTTAACATCCTGTGAGACAGTTGATCAACACTAAACACAATGTGTTTGTTGTGCTAAAACAACTTAATCTGAATAACGTTAGCCTAGTTCAGTGACGCCAAACATTATTTCTAGGTGCAAACTAACGTGTACGGGTGTAAGAATAGCTGCTTATATTCAGCAGGTTATGTTTACAATGTTAATAACTCCTTTCTCAAAATAGTTATCACTTTATGGTCTAGCGGGAAAGAAGTGATAATATTTAACGATGTGTATCTATGTATTGCATACTCCTCACATGTGATAGTAATGTCACAGGCGATGTGTGTCTATTCTCTCTCCGGGGTGGGAAGCCTGTTAATGTGGCCTGAGGCAGAAAAAAGACAGCCATCCAACATCTCAAATTAAGGCTGTGATTGTCACTCCAACCACCACCAAGGCTAATGAGAGGCACATCGGTTATAGAAATAAACACTTTGGGGACACTGGCGGTGCGACGCTGCAGTGGGAGTGTGCTCACAGGCTGTGAGTCACCCTATCCCCCCTCGGCAGGCCCTCCACAGGGAGGAATTTGGGCATGGGGTTAGGGTGCTTGTTGCTCCCTTGTGCTAAAAACAAATTTGGGACCTGTCATTCATAAATCTCCTGTTAACCAGGGCCCAGAGACATGTCTGTGCACTTTCCACCAATCAGGAAGCACCTCACTTTCACCCCCCCAAAAAAACTATTCATATCAAGGGTCAGGATCGTGAATGGCGGCGTAGGACCAGGAGGTGACAGGCTCTCGTTTGCGAGCGATCATCTCAGAAAGTGGACCAAAAGTTAGATAAATGCAACACTGCGCTTTTATTTCTGCCCGTGTTAAATTGAGCAGGCGGCCTCGCAACTGTGACAGTCTTTCGCACATTGTCTATATTAAGATCCTGCTCAGAAAAGCATTTATATTTAGCCCTAGTTACTGGTGGTTCCGTATTCTCCTCTGCCTCAGGAGTATTTCTGTAATATAGAAACAGCCAATTTGAGTTTCAGGTAGTTTCAGCGCGTTTTTGTGGCAGTTGATACAGAGACAGAGGCATATTTTTACCTTTCCTCTGTTCCAATCAGCTCAGAGAATAATCGCGTCAGTCAATCGTGGGGAATGTAAGTTGTAAATGATTTATTAGGTCGGGGCTTCAGTGGAGCTACCTTTAGGACCTTACTATGTTTCTTCACCGCTGTCATTTCATCCAGCGACACAGTGGACACGAGTAGAACAGCCACACGAGGTTGTTGTGGTTTCCTCAAGGGCCATCTCATACAGTCTTGGTTATCAAAGGAGGCTTAAGCTTTCACACTACTCCTCTTCCTCCCCCCCCCCCCCCCCCATCCTGTTAAACCACTGTCTGAGATTTCTTGATGGAGGCTCAGCTTGATGTGCTGATCAAAGTGGAGATCCTTAATGCCAGTCACAGCGAGGGTACAGAATGAAATACGAGATTAATTAGATATCTCGGTGGTGAATTCTCCGAAGACAGCAGGTGTTTTTTTGTTGTTGTTGCTATATTTAGGTCCATTAGGCAAAAGTATAGCACTACGGCTGTCTGACTCTCTGATCCCTTCAATGGTTCACAGGTTCTCATCGTGCCCCTGGAACAGGAGAGTCCTCTGTCAAGTACTTCCAAGCTGAGATTAATATTCCCTGTCAGGAGAGAAGGGTTTGTTCTACAGGTGCCTGCCGAGACGCTGCCCTCCTCTGTCATTTCATGGGAGCTGTTTTTAGAACACAGAAAAAGAAGAATCACAGTACGGGAGTCCCCTCGAGCTGTCTCCACTCTTTGAACATGTTTTAAGACAAGTTATCACTGAATCTCTGCAGTGTGTGTGTGTGTGTGTGTGTGATGCTTTCTATCTCTCTGTGCTGGGGACTCCTTTCTTATATACGAGCTGAAAAAAGCTGATATAATAGTCAACATGTCACATTGCCCACTGTAGACAGGAGATGACATGCGGTGAGACTCGATATCTGCAGGATGGGGGGGGGGGGGGGGGGGGGGGGACGACATAATTACGTCGCCGGCGTTGCCATGGCAGCGGCAAGTTAGGGTGGTGGATACAAGGGTGTGGGGGTTGTCACAGACCAGGATTGCGCCACTTGCTTTTATGTTTCTATTTATAATCATCACCGCGCGCATACACAAGGAATGGTGGCAATGAAAAACAGGCTACAGGACAAAACAAATGGGCGCCAGTGAGCTTCACAGCATCAGTGAGCAGGAGGGCACTTCTTCTCAAGTGATGGCTACTGTAGACTGACTACTTTTGGCAGGTTTAAACTCCTTTTTATTGGCATTTCACTGCAGTTTATGAGGGTAAATGCATGACAGGATTGCCACCAGGTTTATTTATGTCAACATGTAAATTGTTAACATGCTAGTTTTTCCTCTCGTGCTTCCCAAATAACAGGTGGTGTAGTAACAGTGCTTGTGTTTGTTCCCTCAAATGTGACCCGTGAGAAGATTACAGCAATGAATGCACTCAATAAATCCCCCCCCCCCAAGCCACTGGAATTTTAAGTAGGTTTGAATATTTCTCTGGTCTCAAAATGGAAGAGACATTATAGAGTCCGGACACAGCGTACCCTTCCTTGAATGTCACGTCACGTTCAGCATAATTAACATGTCATTTTGACATTTGACATTTTTTTTAAACAGTTCAAAGATGTGATTCTGTTGAAAGAAAAGCTGTTCTTACTGTAGCAACTAAAGACAGTTGAGAGGTTGAGAACAAGCATGGAAAAAGATGAAGAGAAATAGTGTACAATCACTAATCATCCTCTGTGGACTAGAGAGATGAAGTAGCCCTGTCTCCTATGTTCTTTACGGGCAATCGATTTTCTCCGTGGAATAACCTATATATAGAGCTCGGAGGCCGCAGGGATGCCCTCCCACTTTGTATCTGGCAGTTACTTATAATGGAGGTAGTTGTCAAAGACAAAGGCAGTTCTTACAGATGCACACATCGCAGCGTCTGCACTCAAGAGCAGAGATGGAAAGATCACAGGAACATGAATTCAGGCTCACACTACTTCGCCTTGAATCATTTACGTTAACAAGGGATAGCTGCATGGCTCATGTGGCTGAGAACAGGGAAAAGGACTCTCTTTATTTGTTTATCAAACAGTGGGAAGATAGGATTTATTCAAATACTTTAAAGGACCACTTCAACATTTCGTGCCAAACGTCTATTGAGTCTGTTATAGAGCTGCTCCCAGTAGACTGTACTGACGGATGTGATCCCATGTTTGTTTATAGAAACTATTATAATTGCAGGTTTGTGAGGATCATGAGAGAGAAAGCTGTGCTCCTCATTTCTGACCCTTTTTTTCCCTCCCTGCTCTTTATTTATTTTTTCATTTTTAAAGCTCCAACTCTCTTTTTCAGAATCCTAATTTCCCTCCTGAACCTAACTCAGTATACAAATATACTATAAACAGCCACCTCTGGTTGCATACAGAGAAAAGTGCTAATTACGGGACTGACCCATCTCTTTCTCTCTTTTATTCTCTCTGCTCTCACAGTGGACATTAAGCCAGACGTGGCGTTGGCTGTGGAGTCCTTATCTCCATTGGACCTGCGTACAGATCTGAGGATGCTAGGGTCCGGCTCTGACCCGGGACTGTGGGAGAGGCAGCTGCAGCAGGAGCTGCTCCTCATTCAGAAGCAGCAGCAGATCCAGAAGCAGCTACTCATCAGCGAGTTCCAGAAGCAGCACGAGAAGCTGACCCGTCAGCACCAGGCTCAGCTCCAAGAGCACCTAAAGGTCAGCGTGGCACTGAACTGTTTGTGTGGAGGACAGCACAGCAGTGTGCCCAGTGGCTCAGCACATCAGCACAGTGTACAAAACAGAAGAGCACAACACCACATGGCATACTGCAGATCAGTGGAAAACATTAGAGCTCAGGACAACATCACAGGGTGCAGAAAGAGAAGAAACAACTCAGCACAGCAAGGCAGGGTGTTGAGCAATACATCACAGAACAGTGTGAGTTGTGTTCTTACAGACGAGCACAGAATAGTCCATCACAGCAAAAATATCTACCGAAGCTCACATAAGCCACTGTAGTTTTAAAAACTGTATTTGTCAGTGTGCTCTCTTCATGCTGAGTCGAGGCCTGCGTTTTTTTCTTCTCAGCTCCAGCACGATCTCCAGGCCATGAAACAGCAGCAGGAGCTTGCAGAGAAGGAGCGTCGTCTGGAGCAGCAGCAGCAGAGCCAGCAGGAGAAGGAGCAGGAGAGGAATCGGCGAGAGCAGCATGTTTCCAGCCTGATCCTCCGGGGCAAGGAGCGCTCCCGAGAGGGTAAGAGCTCGACGCAGCCATCATCACCATCTCCTTAACATCAGGGGGGGAATTAGGTGTTTTGAGAAGCCCCGAGGCAAAGGAAGCATGTGGCCCCAAATCGTAACCCTCGACTATTTCCAATATTCTTTTAATGCATTATCATAGAGTGGGGTCTAAGCAAAAATATACATATAACAGCTGGATGTGAATGCTTTACTGTAGCTCAATGCTCCACTCATATATTCACATTGGTTCATGTGCATGTTCAGTTATCATCATTATCACAAGGATGATAGCCATCGAGTCATGTGGCAGGATCAGTATAGCCTTTGTAAGAATGTTAGCCATAATTTAGCCATAACATTCTATTTTATTGAAATAAAAGGAGGGTTTTCAACTAACATAGCCTGATGTTAGATTGTGTAACAGCAAAAGCTACTCATCCTGTCGTCCACATCAATATATTTACTAAACGTTATTGAAACACCCACACAATATTTGATAAAACTACCTTCAAAGTGCTAAGATCAAAATAAAACAAATAAAGTGTTAGAGGATCAGCCCTCCAAAATAAAACAAGTTTCTCTCTTTTAGATTTTATTTGCCACGGTCTTTAAATATCCAGTGGAGAGGCAATTTAGGTTCATATCCAACAATATAATAATGATGATGGTGATGATGACATGGTACTTAACCAGTTCATGCAACTGATGTCATGCGGTTGTCCAATGACATTTAAGCTGAGAGTTTAGGAGAAAATGTCTTTCAATAGCACGATGAAAATAGCCTCAGATATAGTGTTTCATTTCTGTTTTTACCTTATAGCTAATAATAGAGATATTTATGACTTTGTCAAGTCAGGTAATTCGAAACTGTGACCTGCAACTGTAACCCTCCAATGGGAAAGAATATCTCTGCAGTATCACTGTAGCATTTGAAACTAATATAGTGCTCTCAGACCACCAGGGGGAGATCTTCATACATAAATTGTGGCTGCCGGGGGAGCTATTGTAAACTCAATTTGAAGATATAAAAGAGGGAAAAAGAGAATGAAGTACTTCAATTCCAGTAAGTCATTTGTGATACAGGAGAATGAAACAGGTGAGGGAATCTGTTACAATATGGTGGATGTTTGATTCCTAACAGGCAGTAATATATCAGGAGTCAGAGCCCTAGGGTAACCCCAATCCCGTTGGTTCCGTCTTTTGGCCTCACAGGGGCTGTGGCAAGTACCGAGGTGAAGCAGAAACTCCAAGAGTTTCTGCTGAGCAAATCAGCGAAGGACCCTGGAAGCAATGGAGTCAATCATTCTTTCATCCACCACCCAAAACTCTGGTACACGTAAGTATTTTCTGTTGCTTTAGCGTGAAAGAGTGCGATACAAATACAGAAAGTACATGTAAATCACATAGAAATACGATCCACATCATACATGTGATGTGTTTTTGTGTGACTAGGTCCTCTCACCACACATCACTGGACCAAAGCTCTCCACCTCTGGGCGGCACATCCCCCACCTGCCAGTACCGTCTGCCGTCACCCATGGAGAGCAAGGACGACTTCCCCTTGAGAAAGACAGGTTTGATGATTTCCTCACACACACACACACACACACAGCACAGACATGAAAATGCAAATATACATAAATCTACACAGACCTAATTAAAGAGATGTGAGCATGAAGATATTGCCTCGTATTTGTCATTTTCCATTTCCTACGCTGCGTTATAAATACACACGTGTGCGTGTGTCTTTATGACCCTTGTCAATCAAGAGGTCGGTGTACCCATGGAGTATTTCCTGAGGTTGCTGATGACCTGCTAATAACATCAGTTAGGCTCATTATGTACCCGGCCCCTCCTCCGCATCCCTCCAGGGCTCTACACTAAAAACTTTCATAAGAGGTGACGCATGCCAGAAAAGTAACTTAAACCTTCCTTATTCCTATTTGGATTACTCTAAAACACACATGTAACGACACAGTTTAATTGTATGTTTTCACTTCACAAGTTAAAATTTTAATTAGTGTTCGCCATTATTTTTAAAGGAACTACATTTGTCCCTATGTTACAATAATAAACCAAATTCCTTGGCCTCTTTTAGCGGTTTAGTGGGTAATGGGAGAATTAAAGCGGATTAATTTCTCCTGAGTTATGGGCTTTAAAAGCTATTTTGAAAAGACACAGGTTCCCACCAAAAAGCAGCTCAGGTTTGTTGGTTTAAAGTTTGAGCAATCCTTTGGGGATGCTTGTATAAATAAGAATAATTCCTGCCTCTTGGTTTGAGCGAGCACAAGCTCGCTAAGCTAAATACTTCATAATTCAGCAATGAGGTCACCGAATTACTTTATGTCCTTTTCCTTTCTGTGTCTCTTTAGATTACATTGGAAAACAATTATACTTGTTGAGTTATTTAACTGCAGGCTTGTCATGTTGCATGTATACACAATTTAGAGATCGGGCAAAGGAATTATGTCTTGTAAAATAAAGTCACTGCATGGCAGGACAACACATTAGAAAGGTAAAGGAAAGCTTTGAGAGCTGTGTAATCTATTTCAATCACACCACCTTCAGAACATGCCTCCTGTAAATACATATTTACATTTCTGGGACATGTCTTTAGATCCCGAAGGTAATGAGTTGCTTGATGAGTATAATAACCAGTTAAAGACAGAGCGACTGTAAGTGGTAGGAGTGCTTGCCTTTTGCTGTGAACACAAAGAAGCAGGTTTAAACAAATAACTGGACGGATACAATTTCAGTCTCAACATTTTCATCCTTTAATTCATGGTGAAATCATCTCTCCATTTCTGTGCCCGCCTGTCTTGCACTGATAAAACTATTTCTTGCTCTTCAGATTCCTGAATCTATATGTGGTCATTTCCTGCTTAGGCCTTCCTCCCCCACTTCCTGTCTGTCTTCATTAAGGTCCTCTGAGAGCTTGGCACCCGAGAGGGACGCACAAAGGTAGTGTTGTTCCCTGAGCCACGAGCTGTCACTGATAGCTGATTGGCAGGTGTTGCAGAGTTAAGACGGGAACAGGCAGGATGAACCTCGACAGGACTGTTTTGTTTAAGCAAAGATAGCTCTCTCAAAACAAAAGTGGAGATGACTCCAATGCTCCACGTCAGACTCCCCACTGCTTTATCTGGCCTGAGGGCCGAGCGCCACCTTTCTCTGGTTGAGGTTCACAATGATGTACATGTAATATATATTGCTTAACACTTGGTGGTCAATAAGTATCTTTTAACATTGAATAGAAAAATAGCCTCAATCCATTTTAAGCACACTATTATTATGTTATGTTCAGGTGTAGACATTATGATAACAATTTCAACTATGGATCAGTACGTCCGGTAAATATCCCATTAAAGGAACAATCTGTGCTTTGAGATTTCATTTGGGTGTCCCATTAATAGTTATGTCATCCTTCAAAACACAGTTTAGCTGTAATGCCCTTGGCTTTACTCCACCCATTCAAAAAGCAAGTTAAAGAATTTCACATAATTAACTTGTTTACTCGCTACATATCCTCTTTGTTTCGCTTCCAGGGCCCAGAATAGAGCGCACCGAGGGCATGCGATAGTCTGTTGCAAGAATAGTTGCAGCTTAGCAGCAGGAAGTGCAACACCCTCTCTGGTCTTGACCCGGTTAGCCAAATGTGTGCATTCAGCAGGTGCAGGGAAGATTTTCAAAAATAATCCCATGAAAGTGTAACTGTAAAGTATATCAAAGTAAATTGTGTGTAATATTATCTGATCTTGTAAAGAATAGAAACATTTAACTTGCTAATCTTAAAACACAGAATGCCTCAAATCTTAGCTTTGCGTTTATGTTGTTAAAGGACCAGCAAACACTGACCGTTAATTCATCAATTTCAGGACCACTTTAAACCAGAATGTCAGAAAAATGCGTGGCAGGCTCTTTATGTACAGAACACACACCTCAGCTTTCCACGCAGCCATCTGTGCAGGTCCAGGCTCTAATGGACGAAGGCACCCACAGTGACAGCACGGTTTCTTATTAAGCGGCGGAAGCGTAACGCATTCACTTGCACAGCCACCAGCTCTGCAGCACCACTTTCAGATGTAATAAGGTGATTGATTTATGACTCTGGTATATTGGCGCCATCACTGTCTGTTTTCGTTCACTGAGAAGCTGGAGCAGAAACGACCCAGGTGTTCA
Organism: Anarhichas minor; assembly: GCF_050575085.1. Lineage (NCBI taxonomy): Eukaryota > Metazoa > Chordata > Actinopteri > Perciformes > Anarhichadidae > Anarhichas > Anarhichas minor. The sequence continues at coordinate 2,272,887 of NW_027466487.1, read as the reverse complement.
AGTGTATGAGCTCTGCAGCCGCCATCGTTGCCTCCTGTTGCATCGTGCATCGGGGCATTTTTTATTTTATTTTTTCCACGGAGACCAGCGAGAAAGTGTTTGTTCCCGAGGTGCTGTCTGGCGTTCCCGTGGCGACCAATTGGGATGCATATATAGCTTGGTGGCAGCGGTGTGTAAAAATAGAAAGCAATCAAGGCAGCAGTGCGTGAAGTAGATTCATACGACTCCCAGCAGCATTTTCTCTCCATTTATCTCTCCTGCCTCTTTTCTTCCTCCCTCGCTCTCTTTCATTCTACCTCACACCCACAGGATTAGAGGTCTGTGCCACGTATTAGGGAAGAGGGTTTTGCTGCTTTTGACAAAAGCCAGAAATAGCAGCATCCAGCCCACTCTCCTATAGCTGTGCCCCCCCCCCCCCCCCCCCCCCCATCACCGCTCCCTCTCCTCCTCCCTGCAGTGCTCCCACGTCACAGCCCCACTTCCCTATGGATCGCTGTATGCTGTACACATCGCAATAGACCTATTTAATTATTGATCTGAGCTAAATAATTGAAACAGGTTGGCTATTGTGTAACAGGTTTACATAACTTGAATACAGCTTTGTGCTCTGGCTTTCAGTCAAAACACCAGCTGTTATTCTGCTGGTTTATGTGAGTGTATAAGGCTAGCTCTGTGATTTCATGTCCACAGGGTTGATGGGAAGTCCATATGAGACGTATTGACCCAGTGAGTCACTGTCACTGTGAGCACGACTCAACTGTCAGGCACAAAAGCATTCACATAACAGATGCTTACATTATTAAAGATGATTTCTTTCTCTGGATTCAACCTCATTGCAGCTCAATGCATTGTTTGCATTATATATAATATGTCATGATTTACCTTGTGCAAGACACTCATTGGTCTGTAATATTATATATTATGTAACTCAAGCCTAATCTATAGTTATTGTTCATTACTTACACCCTGAATTACATTCACCAAATTAAAGGGGAATAAAGAAAGATAACTTAATTAGTTCCTGTTTATGCCCCTGTTTAGTAGTTACACTTTAGTGTTAGTCCCGTTCAAAGAATGGCATAAGTAAATAAACATGAATAAATAATTAATTCTTTATTGAGCTATTCTCACCGCTTTGTTCAACCTCTTAAATTCAATGTCATCAAACGAGGCTTTGTTTTGGTACTTGAGAGGTGTTACTCATCTGTTGTGTGTAACAGTGTGTGTTCCATTGAGGTTTAAAAAATGATTCAAGAATTTGAAATGGAACAAAATGCGAATTTTTGACAAATGTCCTTAAATCCATCATTCATTAATGCTAGTTGAGAAGTTTGAAAGCAATATGTCTATTGTGAAAAATAGTGCATCGGCATTTCTGTTAACACTGTATAGGTCAAGCTGTGCGTGTGTGTGTGTGTGTGTGTGTGTGTGTGTGTGTGTGTGTGTGTGTGTGTGTGTGTGTGTGTGTGTGTGTGTGTGTGAGACTTTGGAGTGTGTTCAAACTCTGTATTTGGGTATCTCTGTTTTGCATTAGGAGGGGGGGGAGAGCTTGAAACATCTGCCATGTTTTTGTGTTATTTTAACTGTTGCTACTGTATCAGACTGTGGTCACCAGGGCGGCAGGTAGCGGACTATTTCACTTAGAGCCTGTGTGTTGCTCAACCTAATTTAGTCCAGATGAGGTGGAAATGGGCCCAATCCTGACTCATTTAATTTATCTGAAACATACTCTGAATTTCACTGAAACTGAAATCGTTACATGTCGAAGCGTGACAACATTGCTTATTTTTTAACTGACTTATTCCTTATTTCTCTTTTAGTCTTCTCTTATTTTACGGCGTCATTATTTTCTTTGATAAGGTTAATTTCACTCAGGCTGTATAAAAGCACACCGTTTGACTCTTTAAAAATTATCATAACACACTCTCACGTTTGTATAATTTATCTCCATGTGATGGGGCTTCTTTATTGTCCACATAGTGTGAATTGAGACTAACGTAAAAAAAATGTCTGCTCTTTGTCTTTTAGCCTCTGAGCCCAACCTGAAGGTACGATCCAGACTCAAGCAGAAGGTAGCAGAGAGGAGGAGCAGCCCGATGCTCAAGAGAAGAGATGGAAACATCATGACTCCATACAAGAAGAGGGCTCTGGAGCTAATGGGTGCGTTATATTTGTTGAATTTTCTTTTTCCCTGTTATCACATGTGCGGAATATTGTGTCCATCCTATTATCTGCTGTTTAAAGTGTTCTCTGAAAACAATACAAGCCTGTTCTTTAGTGGTATTGTTGCTTAGCTGCATAGTAATCAGCCAATTTGCAATTCAGTAGCATATTATGGTCATAGCATCTTTATGTAAGAAGGACCATTGTAATCAGGCAGCCATGACCGTACACATTAAACTGTTGTGAGGCCGCAGCTGTTATGCAGAGCCTCTGTGTGTGTTGTGTGCGGAATGTGAGCATGCATACTGTGTCTAACTCCTTGATGTTTTCGTAGACCCTACGCCCACTAACAGTGCCCCTGGCTCCGGCCCCAGCTCTCCCATAGGGGCCTCTAGTGCCTTGGGGGCAGAAAATGGACCCTCCTCTCTGCCTACTACCACAAAAACTGAGGTATGTTTATAAATCATCAGCACTGCTATCGACTTGCCAAAATACGAAGCAAAAGTCCTACTGCTGATGTTATTCTGCAATGGAAATCATTTGAATATCAAAACTATATACTTTTATGTCAGGGTACTAAATGCCTGTCTGCCATCCCGCTCGCAGCTATAAAAACAGCCAGTTGTCCTCTTGTCTGTTCCACTCCATTGACAATGACTCCCCACACTGACGTTAAAGAGGCACAGCTTGACCCACATGTCTGATTACCCCAAGTTTACTTGCATAAAGATGACACATTATGTAGTGCAAAAACAACAGTAGGAATTAATGCTGCACATTTTATTTTTTCTATCCAACATTTTTCTTCCAGATGTGCTGCACAATGAGTTTTATGTTTTGCCAAAAACAAAACAAAGAAAAAACATCTTTAGTTTGGCTGCAAGGTTGCTGTTGGCTTGTCATTGTAGTCCTGTCATTGGCTTGGCGGCGAGCCTCTTTTGAGTTGTTCGGAGGCGTTTCCCAGTAGATTCACGGCTGAGTTACTGACCAGCGCTCCCCTTGGACCGAGCTCACAAAGCAGACCATTATAGAGGGTGGCAGATATGACACATCTCTGAACAATCCTAGCAGAGCAGCTGTGTTTTCCTTAACCGTCGCTGTTTACTCTCCCAGGGATGTCCAGCGACACAGAGAAGGGGGGAGACGCCCTGACATCGGGCTGAAGGTCGGGGCTTGGGGGGGGGAGACGGTTTAATTGATATCCCAGGCACTAGTAGCCAAAGACACCCACATGCTAACAACACAAATACACACGATTGCTATTGTATCAGCCCCAAGCTGAAAGCCATTGGTGGACGGTGGGGCCTGCCCGTAGACCTCATGCCTGTTGCAAAAGCAAGGCATGTTTGTGCACCGTTACATTAGGTATCCTTTTTCAGAGGGAACGGGTCCCCTGGGTCAAATATGGGCCGGATATCCACATACAGGTCACTGAGTACTGGTAGGGGTTGGAAGGATAAACATGGCTGTTCCAAAACCACATGCTGGTCCGCGGCTCTGCTGGGTACAGGAAGTATGCCCCAGTGCTGATGTTCTCTGGGAGAGTAGCCTGAGGGTGGGGACCACGGAGTAGGAACAGGCAGCAGGCCGACTGGGGGCTGAAAAAACTGAGGGTGGAGCGGTAGATTTAGAGGTTTGCAATGTTTTATATATATATATATATATATATATATATATATATATATATCAACCTCCCTGGTGCCATTCTGTGAAGCTCCAGGAAACTGTTGCTGCCTGCCACACCTTTTATATCTATTACAAAAACTCACACCTTTCCTTCTGGAGCACGGAGGGCTTGTTGTTCGTCATAGTGCATTAACGTTTATGCCGCTGCTCGTGTTGCCTTTTGAAATTGTCCACAGTGGGATTTCTAAATCAGCCGCCTTCTCCTAAATCTCTCTGTCTTCCCTCTGTCCTGTGTGTTTTTCGATGCAGAGATGGCCTTCACAGCCGAGATTGTTCCGACCCGAGGGCTCTGTGTCGATGCTGAGCTTATACACGTCTCCCTCTTTACCCAACATCTCCTTGGGGCTTTCAACTGCATCCTCACCCATTAGTGTAAGTACAGACTTCTTTTATTCAATATCCTTAGATAACCGTGTTTGTTTTACATTAAATAACATATTGTTTAACACACCAGTCTTGTGGTTCAGTGGTGGTCTAAGTTGTAAAAGCTGCCATCAGTGGCTGCCTGAGTTCTCTGTGCGGCCACAGGTCACTGACCTGTGGCCCCAAATGATTTTATCACCCTTAGATAAATATTGTTCTGCAGTGTCTTGTGTCAGGCGTGCGCTTATCTTCCCCTATTACCTCATTCATCACAGCGTTTAAAGAGGCCAAGTCCATTCAAGTGCAACTCCTGATAGCACAGCACATGATATATCATCTTTTAGCTCTTTGGCACATTCCACAGAGGCCTGTTCATCCGCTACAGGAACCTCTTACCATTGAGTGAATCATTTTCATTCACAAAAAAAAAAAAAGCAGTAGTATTGAATTTGAATAATGAAATGTCACATTTCCTACAAACGATAATAAGTAACGAACAAGCCCAATGCACAGCATATGTAGCATGATTTAAAGATTAACCGTTACTTTATTATCTTTGATGCTTCTCTCAGGCCGCCATGGGGTTGGGGGACAGATCGACAGAAATTAGGCATGGGCTGCCCGGGCACCTGCTGGGCCCTGTGCCCCTTCAGACAGGCCTGGAGTCTAAAGTGAGCCCCAGTCACCAGGCCCTCCTCCAACACCTCCTGCAGAAGGAACAGATGAGGCAGCAGAAGATGCTCTCCTCTGGTTAGACTGCCTTATTTCATGTTATACATTACATTACGTTGCACTACACTACATATTGCTATGCTATAAATTAAAAGTACAATATGACATCAAAAGAAGCCTAATACTAGTTTTGATTGTTTTGTTTTTCAAGGCCAGGGCACCATGTCATCCCACCCTCAGTCCCCTCTGGCCATGAAGGATCGCCCCTCCAGCAGCCGGCCCAAACTACCAAAACACCGGCCCTTGAACAGGACCCAGTCAGCGCCGCTGCCTCAGAACACTCTGGCCCAACTTGTCATCCAGCAGCAACACCAGCACTTCCTGGAGAAGCAGAAACTGTACCAGCAGCAGATCCATATAAATAAGGTATTGTGCTGTTCATCGAGGATTTTGACTTTCAGATTTCTTTTCGCAGCATTCTCTTTTTCCTCTCAAGGTCTCAGGAGGTCTTATTTTACTGCAGGGAGTCTGATTTAATCATTTTAAGAACACAAATGCTGATCTATTTATAGCGTTTTGTAAAAGCATTCTGCGGCAGCTCAGGGTTAGAGACCCGGGCTGTTGTCTGTTCTTCCCAGGAATCCCGGTGTTGTTTCTGCAAAAGCAAAGAACTTCTGCCTTGACTTCAAATGGGAGAAGAAATGCTTCCCCTGCACTAATTATGTTATCATAGCTTAAGGCATCGGTGCCGTTCACATGCTAACTCTGTGAAATTCAATTCAGCTGAGTTCAAATGAACGAAAAAGTGCCCAGAATACATTTTGTTCCTCTGTGGCAATATTTATGTTTCTGTTCGCCGGCTGAGGTGACCTCGCAATACACAGAGTGTAATTATTCTGGTGAGGGACGTGTGCGAGGTGGCAGACACTGTGAAAGGCAGCATTGTGTGAGCTCTCATACTGATGTGTCCCAACGCTGGGAACCATAGAGCAACTCTCACCTAGAAGTCATAAAAAGCACAAAGCACCACAAGCACTTATTGAGCAGTACGGATACAGCTTTCACCGTAACAAACCGTTTCAGTTTGAAGTCCTCTGTAAAAACTAAAAATGATAATAAAAATAACAATGAAATCAAGTTTAATATCAGCTGTAATTATTGAAAAGTCCTCACTGAAGTCGATTTGATTTGAAAAGAGCTTTGGAATAATTGCGACATCTTGTCTAGCAACACATACGCATGCCCTGCTCTCATCACTCAGGCCAATGAGATCGCAAGTAAATCCTCTTTAAGTGGAGGTTATAAATGGCCCCTAATCAGGGATGAGCCCTCGGTGTTTATTGAGAGGGATCGCCGAAACATTGCCCTAATTAATTTCCTAGCAGAGGCTGGTCCACGGTTGTTTTTAAACGTCCTTCAGTGCCTGCAACAGTAGGGGGCACTAATGGAAGTTTACAAGAGCTTAGGGATTTTAGGAAGTGGTATGGACAGTGTGTACTAATGCCAAGCTAAGGAGGCTAATTCTTGTAGCTGAAAGGATATTTATATACATTCTGTAGACAGTAATGTTGCCGGTTAGCAGCAGGGGTAGGCGCTCCAGCTCTTGGAGCCCTCTTGTGGCCGACTAATCAAATCATAGCACCATTACATTAGCAGAGCTGCGAGACACTGAAACATCCCTCTGAGTAGAGTTCTTCTGTCTGGCTCAATTTCAACTCAAATGCCTCCGTACCTGCTAACAAATCATTAATTTGCTCTATCGGCTTTTTAACCGGCTTTGATGTCCCCAAAACTGACAGTTGCAACTGTTAATACAAATGAATACTGTCTGTGATTGATTGAAAGACTTTTTGATGTAAGTAAGATAAAACGAAAAAAAGATTTGAATGATAGCCACAATTTACATGCGAAAACACGATCTACCATTGGCAAGATCTTCTGAACTGTACACTAATCCACTTATGTGGGTCAGCGACAATTATCCAGTGTAAGAAGAGCACTCCCATTTAGCAAATTACAGTGTTCACAGTATAGTGTATGTTTCCCTCACAGTTTGTTTTGTTTCTTTTTTCAACATCAAGATAGTTTGGGGAAAAAGCTTAGAATTATTAAATGTCTATGACTGTTTTTCTGATAATCTTTGGCTGTATTTGCGTGCTTAATGTCGTTCATGTGGCAGAAATCTCACTGGATATTCTTTTTTGCTTTGCTCTGATGAATGTTTGATTTGTTGAGGATCACTGGCTGCAGGTTATCCTCATTAATGTGGAGCCAATGTGTTTTGCAGCTGCTGTCCAAGTCCATTGAGCAGCTACGTCAGCCCAGCGCACACCTGCAGGAGTCGGAGGAGGAGCAGGAGGAGCAGCAGCACCACCGAGAGCTGACGGAGAGCATGCAGGAGGACCGGCTGCCCCCTGGAGGAGTCATCCGGAAGCACACGCTGAGCAGCAGCAGCAGCAGCGGCTCGAGCGGCGAGCTGCCCGACGCTCACTACGGGGTCATCAGGGTCAAGGAGGAGCCGGCGGATAGTGAAGACGAGGCCCTGACCAATCAGGGCTTAGAGCCAGAGCAGAGCGCCTATCTCCACCAGGTCAAAGGACGACTGGTGATAAGAGCCATGATCTGAGAAGGGAAGAGGATGAGATCACACACTTGCAACATTCGCAGATAAACAAGTCTCTACAAAGATGTGCATCTACATCCCTTCAGTTTACACACACACACACACACACACACACACACACACACACACACACACACACACACACACACACACACACACAGTATACACACACAGAGCAGCCATTGCACAGTAGGCCGGCTCTCCCTGTCACGACATATGACCCCTTTTCACTCAGCTGCAGCCCACACTCTAAGACTCTCTGTTTGTGATTTTTGTGTAGTGATCTCTGTAAAATATGTCACTCTTATGTATATAATATGAAGACAATTTAGACCGTTCTTTTTAAGAGCTGCTTTGATCTTAGAGTCCGCTCAACTGACAAAAAGGCTGTATGTACAAATACTGTGGATTCAGCATCAAAGATGATTTCTTGAGGGAATGTTAAACAGGTGTACAGCTTTGAAGAGCCAACTTATGTTCCCATTCTGTACATTTTTTGCCATGAAACATTTGAATGCTCTTCTATCCAACTTTGGGAGTCATCGTAGAGTCTGTTAAGGAATTTGACACACTACACACTCGCTGTTCTCAAATATCTGTTATGATCTTCCACGTTAAGTGGTCTCAGAGCTGGAACAGTAATGAACATCTGTCTTAGAGAGAATGTATACTTAAATCCTAACTGAGGACTCTCCCTTAGGGCAGACTTTTGCGCTAAGAGCGATATTGCCGTTGGAATATGGTCCACTGCTCATGTTGAAATTTGAAGGATAAAGCACTAAAGCCCCGCTTGGGTGTGCAGGCATCTCCAAACACACCGCGTGTCTCCATGCCTCTCTCTCTCTCTCGGAGCGGTCCCAGAGCCGGGGCTCTGTGTTAAGCCGAGCTCTCCTCCCTCTGGGTCCGAATCAAAGCTCGGCGGGTTCCTGCCCAGCTTTCAGCAGAGGAGCCAGACAGAGAGAGAGAGAGAGGGCTGGGCAGGAAATGCCTTGTAGAAGCCAGGAGTTGGAGTGATTCATGTGTGCAGGAATGTTGAGAGAGGAGGACCTCGGGTTTGAGGAGTCCAAGGGGCCAGGCTTGAGAATTGATTTACTGTCGAGGCGAATTACAAAGTGAGTGGGGATATGGTTAAGGGAGTCCCTTTTTAAAGGGAATCGCTTCCTACGTATTCCCTCGTGGCATGCTTACCTCAACATGCAGGTTTGATGTTACCTCAATAAAAAAATAAAAAAAGACCCCGACAGGACCTTGCTTCTTCTTTTTCTTTTTTGAGCCTGTTTTCCCCTGAAAGTGCCCATTGCGACATGTATAGTCCGTCTTAAAGTGATGAATCAAATGTATTGCATAGCCGTAAACCTTCCTGTTTCATTTGTACCGTTGACTAAATGTAAAAAAAAGCTAGTATGAGGTTCTGTGTTTGGTTTCATGAGAAAATCAAAACTGTCTAATGTCTAATACTGTACATTCAGATTGTCCGGTTTTAATGTTTTTAGTGTAAGTAAACCCAATCAGAACAATGTGAGTCTTGTTGTCTTGATGAGAACCCCTTTGCTGCCGGGGGGTGGGGGTGGGGGGTGGGGGGTTGGGGAATCCTGTGGTCTGTTCATAGCAGTTTGCATTTCTTCTCTTTCTTGCCTTGTGTGATAAACCGTTCTTTTTTAAAAATAAAGTTAATTTACCTCTGACGTTCTTTTGCAGATTATTTGTGCATATGTACATCGTATTAAGAAGTTGCATACAAAATAAAGAAAGCAAAAAAACTCCATTAAGTCTTTCAAAAGCATTCAATTCACAAATTACACTCTTCATACTTCTGACAACATCATCTCAAATGGGCTGCCTAAACCTTTAGCCCAGCATGCTTTTCCCACACTAGGTCCTATAAAGCTATTTATTTTCAGGGGATCTTTGTAACCCTTTAAAGGGAGCTTAAGAGGCTTTCAAAACACGTCTTTGATGTTAGCAAGCAAGGCTTCTTGTGGCAGTATTAGAGCAGTCAAGATAAGGTGAGCTGTGCGAGAGGGTGATATATTACTTGCGCAGATTCTTTCAAACCAAGCTTAAGAAAATTTCACAGCAAGCTTAGTTCATGGGACTGGCCTGATATGCTATACACGCAACGATGAGACTGGAAGAGTTCACTCGCAGTCTAATGTTGCTCTCTGCTCAACACCACTCTGAGAACATCTTTCAAATGACAATGGGGACCAAGTTATGTTCATAGAAAGTCAGATAGCCTGCTCTGTGCTGTACATTGTACATGATGGCTCAAGACTTTAGAGAGAGTATTATATAAAACAAAACATTTTGTACAAACTTATTTAAAATTCTTTCGGAGCTCCTGAGGTATTTTCACAAAGGTGAAGAGTTACTTCACAGTCGGAAGTATTTGACTTAAATGAGACACTGACTCTTTCTTAAGTAGTTTCCATCTGTCTTGGGCTTCAGGCCCTTGTGATTTTAAATGAGCTGTTACAAAGGCAGAAAAAATAACGAAGCCCAAATCCATCTGCGCTGCCCCTCCCCAGCTGCCCACAGAGCCAGTTGTAAAAGCAAACAAGCATTTTTTAAAGGCGTAAGGAAGTAAGAACGCCATAACCCTACCTATTTCCTCTAAATGGAGTAGACTCTAAGTGAGTTTTTCTCACCTTAAGTGCTATAAAAACCATTTGGATGCAGTGTGCACATACATACAAGAGTATGTCACAGATGATGGCAATGATCACTTTGTAATCGGAGTCTAAAATCTCAAGGCGTCAAATCCAATGGCTTTATTTCTAATTCATGAGGATCAACAAGAAACATATTCTTACACTCAAAAAGCCTGTTAAATCATGACATAATGGGATGTTTCCAAGTGAGAATAAAATGCACGCTTTGCTGACAACACTTAAAACCAGGCTTCATACACAGGAACTAGACAAAGCAAAACCCTCACGTATTAAGCTATTTATTGTGTCAGCTTTCTACATATGATGCATCACAACCTTTTCAGGATGATTTCATGGCTGAGAATGTAAACAGATAGATACTTATAGAATATTTTAATTAATCTTTTTATCTAAATTGTAATCTAAGTGCGTTTAACAAATTGTCTCTTTTATCAGAATTCAATCAGGATTTTAGTCTTCCTGCAACTGCGATTTGCAAACATGGCGCCCTTCTGGTTGTTCATCCTTCTGTAGCAATCTGATTTACACCAGATGATTGCCACTGACAATGCTAACTATTGAGTACAAGGCATCAATCCTCAAACTGCAGATCCCTCGACTGGTTGACTGATGTAGCTGTGAAAGCTCACGCTGTAGGCTGGAGATTTATTGTTTCAGCATCATGGTAAATACATGCCTCGCACCATAGCCTCTAAGGAGAATACTGTACCACAAGACGACAGCTCTCGAATTTGGAACTGACAAATGTTTCAGATTTCTTCTCCCACTTTATCTCTCGGTGTATCCACTTGTACTATACATCCTCTCTGAGTTGTGTCTGCTGTCATCAGTTGCTAGCAATCACAGTAAATATGAAGAACATTGCTTCATCCAGAAAAAAAACCCCGTTCTGTACGTACGCCTCTCATGGTATATAGACATCAACATTATCAACCAGAGCAGGTCAGCTCCACACTGAAATGTACAGCTCACTTGCTATTCACTGCTCGTCACATGACCACCAGAGGCAGTAATATAAACAGCGTTAGTACTTCTAGATACAGTAATGCAAGATCCAGAATAACACTCAAACACCATGCATCCTGAAAGGGCAACTTACTCTGTGCACCATAATGTAACTGGACAGAGTTTCACAACAGGCTCTTTCTGACTCCAGCTGGATTCCAATAAGTTCAAGGTTTAAATAAAGTTATGACAGGATGTATAGGACGTATGTAAGTTGCGTAGGATTTGGTGATGATGGATTGTTGCGGTGCACAAAGAGACACTGATGGACTTGCTACGTGTGCAAATACAGTTCAAATGCAATCTTTCCCAAAGTAGTAATATGTGCAAAGTTTAGGGTTTAGATTTTTTGAGTAATAACTAAATAAATGCAAGGAGAGTTCAGAGAATAAAGCAGCAGATCAACTCACACATGATGATGGAGATAAATTGCTAAAGTAGAAGCCTTGCAGCCCTTGACATCCTGACCGAGCAAAGTCCCAGTTAATATGCTCTCCATTTTAATCTCTGAGAATTACTGGCAGCTAGGACACACAGAAATACAGTTTTTAGGAATTCACTGGACCCGCACTTCCATTGCATCAGTGTTTCCATCTATACACATGGACCCTGAATAAGAACAAGCAGATATAGAGAATGGATGTTGCCCTCTCGCCTTCTTCTTCTTCTTCTTCTTCTTCTTCTTCTTCTTCTTCTTCTTCTTCTTCTTCTTCTTCTTCTTCTTCTTCTTCTTCTTCTTCTTCTTCTTCTTCTTCTTCTTCTACCTGTGTACCAGTTGCAACTGATGATTGGCAGGTGGAAGTGAAGCCTTGCTGCTACACCTCATTTTCTCGACCTGTCAGGTTACTAAGTCCCAATATTGAAGGCAAACATACAGCAAAGAAGTGGTATATTGCCAACATTGTGATATATAACCATTGCTGCCATGATTATAAATGAACAAGTTCAAATTAAGTGCCATCTAATAAATTATGACCTAAAACGTTTATCACTATTGGTCTTCTTCACAGTCAGATTGCAAAGGGATGTTGAGGGAGCTAAACTCTATTCATGACATAAAGCTATTACAAAGAATGTGTTTGATGTTAGCTGCAACAAATTAAATTAGTTTAGGTTTTATTATTTGTCTGATGTTAGAGTTTGACATATAAATATGTTTGCCTCATAAGTCGAGGTGAGTGAGGAAGCCATTTGTTTGATAAACCGTTCAAAGCCTGCGCACCAGAGTTGAAAATGACAGAGGGATGAAACAGAGCATCAAGGATATTTTCCAGCTTTTTCATGTGCATGTCAAGATGTGTGTGGATCTGGCATCTAGTAGCACATCGTGGTGTTTTTCTTTCCATGTGCTGTTACCCGTGCTCAGGGTACAGGACAGCACTGGCAGCAAACCAAGGAGACTGTTTTGTGTGCTGGTGTGAAAAAGTACACCTCAAAAAAGAAAAGAGAAATAACAGGAGAGATGACAGATGGGTGTGCAGTCGTCTAATTTCTGCTGGATTCGTTGTGGCCTGTGATTTCTGTGAGGCCAAGATTTCTTTCTTGTGTTGTGTTGTTTCACACTTCATGTGAATCACCCTGAAACGCAGGAGACATTTTTTCAAGAGCAGAAGAAGAATTCCACATCCTTTCTTGTCTCCTGAGATGAAACATTGAGGACCCAACATATATAGCGTCTCTATGACTGGTGTTATCCATATGGTTATCTTAGACTTTCAAGGATTAATATACCTTTTCAAGTTTAATGAGATAAGAGGCCTGGGGGAGTTCTCCCCCTGCTGTGTTCAAAGACCATCCGGCCTGAGGAACTGCTTTATCTCAGCCACTGATTGACCTGGCTGATAGGTGATACTGAGGAACCACAGTGGCCCAGGGAAGTGGCCTCTCCACTGAGGAGATGGGGACTGGCAAACTTGGCCTCTGCTGTCTGAGAGAATCCCATCAGTGGGGCTCCGGTGTTCCTGAGATGCCGCCTCCTCCCTTTGATTCCTACGACCAGGCACTTTTACGTGCCTACCTCCCTCACACCGTCCAATCCAGAGCCCATAAAGCAAGTCTGCTGCTCTCAGCTATAGTTGGACAGGACGTGTTGTAAGTGTTGCCTGAATGCACCGCCGGGCAAAATGACACCCAGAAGGCTCGTAAGACTTGTGATTTCTTCTCCAAGCCGGTGCCAAGAGACCATTTTGAGCTCCAGCTCAATTCTCCTAAAATGTTGCCATTTGTGGCTTGTGACCCTGGACCTCTGGGGTTTCTCTCATGATCTATATGGCAGGGCAAACACAGTGTATTATCTCGGATCATAATCGTAAGGGAAACACAGAAAGCCAATAATAATGATCTGAGTGAAACACCACATAATAACCTCCCTCTTCAAAGAAGATTGTTCCCGAAAAAATATTCAGATCTACATCAAATTCTAACCACTTAATAACAATAATTCAACACATATACGTTCAACAACACGTTGTCTATATTATGGAAAGCATGACACATTTCTTATTCTGTGGTTTATTTCTACATTTTAAGAGGAGCTTTAAGACAGATAGTAGAGGAATGCAGCCTGAGGGAGCATTGCCCCGGGGAAATATTTTTCAACGAGGGTTTAAGGGCTCTCTCATTATCAATATATATTGAGAGAATAAAAATGTAGGGGCCCCTGAAAAAGTCCCCGGGGGCATCTGCATGCAAGGGAGATCCCGCAGCACTATATCACAGGTTAATCTCTGAGGGAATCATCTGCGTGTGGATACATGAGGCACATGTCGGTGCAACTGAGTAGCAGGTCGGAGACAGTGGGAAAAAGCAGGGCGCCAAGCTCCATTAATGTTGCTGCTGCCATGTTTGCTCATCTGTGCAATTTCCAAATAACGTCATCACTCAAATACACTGGAGGATATGCCTGATGCCTGAGGCCTGTCTCATGTTAGATTTACTGCTACTTAAATATCATGGTCTAAGCTATTCATTGATATTAATACTGTTTTTGAACAGTTTATTTAAATATAATGTTTTATGTTACATTTGTTGAAATTCTCTTTACACCCTGACACTAATTATTAAATAAAATGCTCTGATGAAAAAAGAAAAACAATGTGACACCTGTGGCTGTCGCAGGACCGTAATGTGGTGATTGGACGGGCTACCTGCCGCCTCACCTGCGCGCACCCTGCGCGCACCCTGCTCGTGCACACGTTGCTCGTCACCGGAGTCTTCTGCTAGTGAGTACTAAAAAAATATCCATGTTCGTTGTTTACGCTCATTTTGACATGTTTACGTTGATAATAATAATTTTGGGGGAGAAGCTTTGGAGGGAGGCCTGAAGAAACTTCATTGTTTTCCGACTTGTGACTTTGTCTCTACATTTAGGGACTTTTGGAGTTGGTGACTATAGCGAAGTTACAATCCATTTTGGGAAAGAAAGTGATATTCCAAATCTCTCAGTTAAATCGTAGGTGTACAATCTTCTCCCATGAATTTATATTGTCATAAATGAATGTTAGCTGTGTTTTCAATCGTCCTGTAAATGTGGTATTTATTTATTTCACAAACTGTGGACTTATAATTGAATACTAAAATATCAAAAGTAATGTTCTGCTCTACAAGTTTAAGAATGACAACACACAAAAAGGGTCTGACTGATGCATATTCAGTATTCGGGGAATTGAACAGTGGAGCTTATAAAGAGAAAACAATCTCAATGTAAATCCAACTTACTTGTCACTGTGCACCACAAGAAAGGTAAGTTGGACCTTGTGTTGAGATTTTGTGAAACTCAGCAACTCTTAATAGATGTTTAATGTTTAAAACTTTAGGTTTGCAAATGAAAGCCCGACGCTAAATTATGGATCTGTTCTTCCAGGAGATAAATCAAATTAAGGCTGCCGTGTATTTATTTTATGCTTCACTTTGGTAAAAGTTGTTTATCTCTGCTGTGTGAAACCACAGTGGGATCCAGAGGGAGCATGAAGTAAACATGTCTGAACAATATATGAGAAGTTTTAGAAGTCAGTACAGCCGTGATAAGCTCTGGAGAGTCACTGTATATTTCACATAATTTATAGCGAGGAATGAACACGGTTTCATGTTGAGTGACTGGTTTGGGTAGAGGCCAGACTGTGAAACAGCACTGTGACAGATCCACGGTGCTACATCACAGTTTCAACAGAACAGCTCAGTGTAGGCACGCTGTTGACTGAACATAACGCACCACCAATGTAATGTAAGAATGTGTTACCCGACCAGAAGGGAATGTGTGCCCACGCTGGCGCTAGGAGTCGTGACAGAGCATTTCTTTTGACAGAGTGGGAAATCATGTGATCATGTGATTTAAATGCATAGGATGCCGCAAATTGTGGTACACTGAAAGTTAATGGCAGTTCCCCTCACGTTTTGAAGTTCAGCTGGCACTGCCACCTCATATGGCCTGGTGTTAATCTGCCATGAACAAGCCTGCATAATGCCAAGAGTGTAGTAAAAGTGTGTGGGAAACAGGTGGCCTGGACTTTCTCTCATTCCTGGTCTCAGCGCTGGCTTCTGGACGCAAAGTTGGACAGCCTGCTCTCTCATGGGGGGGGGGGGGGGGGGGGTATTCCTCCCGAGCCTCTTTATTAGTGAGTGAAAATAAACTTCAAATATTACACTAGTGTTTACATGTGGATTTGTGCAATGCAGAGTCAGTTTTAGTGACTGGGTTTAAAGGAGAAGCTCATTGTTTTGGAAAAGACTTTATTTGCTTTCTTGCTGAGTTGTATGAGGAGGTTGATAGTGCTCAAATGTTTATACGGTAAATATGACGATACCGCCAACAGCTTACCTTAGCACAATAACTGAGGCGCACAGCTAGTTCTGTCCAAAGATCAAATCTGCCTCTAAAAATGACAAATGAATATGGAATTAGTTTAATCTGTTTGAGGGTGCTAGTAGGCAGAGTCAGGCTGTTTGTCATCTGAACACATCTTTGACAGCTCAGAAAATAATAAGAGAGCATAAATATCACTTTATAAAAATCACCCCATATATACATGAAAGACAACAGACCGCCTCTTTTGAAGGAATGCCTATACTTCTCATCTTCTAAAGACCTTGTCCACTGCTATCACTTATATCTTGGCCGCAGCACAGAGCGTAATTCCATGGATTTGAAGAAATTGATAACAGATTGTCTGCGAAACTTCTTCTGGCACCAGACAATGGGTATAACACATCACGACTGTGTGTTTTCTTCATAAAGTGGTTGAAAAATCTGAATGCTCATTTAGTTTGTGGCTCGATGAAGATGAAGGGCTGTCGCTGGATTTTGGAAATGTTTCAGGTGGAAACTTGATGAAAAAGGGAAACGATATTTGACACTATATTGGTCGGAAACCATACTGAGTTACAGGTTTAAGGTTATGCCTTATTTGACTGGCTGCTCTATGAAAAAACTCATTTCTATCCCTCTGAACTAAGAAGTCATTGATGATTACTGATACCAAGCAGTTCTTAAGCGATAATTGCTTTACACTCGTCTCCTGCGCATCATGTTTACACGGGTAGTATCTTGTAACCCCAGTTTTTCACACTAATAGATACAGTCAGGTGTCAGTCAACAATACACAGACAGCCTGAGGAGTCACGGCAGCTCCAGTTCTCTGGTGCTGCACTTGGACAGAGATGAGAGAGCGCGGAGAGAAAGAAGGAGGCCTGCTTTCCATAAAGTTCTGGTATCCTGTGAGGCAGCTCCACTTCATAATCATAAATCGTCTAGATGGAAATTTGGGGTTCGTAATATCCCAACGTAACGGGGAAGTTTCAAAATCAAAAGATGAACTGGCGTTTCTTGTGACAGTTTAATATCAACGGAAAGATTTTGAAATTTCCCGAGGTTTCTTTTCAGTTTTATTTGAAGCTTAGCAGCGAGAGAAAGCCGCTACAGAAGGTTTGGAGTTCAGTGCGAGTTCAGTTTGCAATAAAGACCTTTTCTTCCTATGATGGACATATATTCTAGCTCGTTTTCTCTTATCCTCAGAGCTAATGGATGTAAAAAGTTAGTATCTGTGATAATGTTTTTTTTTAATTCTGTGATTCGTGTGATCGACCCAGCACTTTCATCTCTCTCCTGGAGGCTGTGGAGGACCGAGGTCCCCGGCCTCTCCCTGGCTTGTGCTCCGGCCAGCTCCAGCCCATGCGTGTAATGCTGTTTGTAATGAGAAATCTAAACAGGGAGCAGCAGTGAGGCATGACAGGAATGTGTTTCCATTGGAGGGAGCTTCATGCAAGAAAAAGAGAGGAGAAAAAAAAAAAGAATAAGAAGAAACGTTGAAGCAGAGTTGTGTCCAGAAGGAGCGCTCACTTTGGCTCCAAAGCGGAAGACTAATGTTATTGTACATTGGCTGTCACTCTGCCAGCCCTCCCTCACCAATTGGTTCCTAGTCCCCTTACCAGTTTCTCCCCCGCCTCTCTCTTTCTCTCTCTCTGCTTCCCCGAGACTCTGTTTGCTCAGGTGGACAGTGACACAGTTCTGAATGAGCCCCAGTCGTCCCCCCGTATGAACGCATGTCTGTAGACTTTGTCATCGACTCAATGTCCGGAGGGGCCTGCGGAGAGCTGGAAGTTGACACTACAACCTGGGTTCACTCTGGATGGGGGCGGGGGTGGGGGTGGGGGGTGGGGTGGGGGGGGCAGGAAGTTGAGGGACAAACACTGTGAGGAACTAAACAGAATTCGGGGGAAAATGCAAATTCAAAGAAGTGAGTGGCATAAACAGAGAGAATAAACAAAGGTTTAGTAGAAGATGGGGTGGAAAAGGCGGAAAAGAAAGATAGAGAATGAGTGAGAGCGAGATGTGGAAAGAATCCGACCACCCATTTTGAAAATTAGAGAGGGGTGGTTGTAGACTGTGGAGGCTGTCTTGGTTTATAGTCCATGGAGGACGTCTTGAAACAGCCCTGTTTAGAGTTTATTTGATCATGCCACGCCGTCTCAGACCCGCTGTCAGGAATCTCATTCTGCAAAGACTAATTACATGTAAACACTACATTAAAGTCTGCAGGCCACTCCACTTTACTATTTACCTTTTCTTCCTAACAATCCTGACATCCCTCCACAGATTGTTTTTTCTCCATAGAAACCTCCTCTGCTGGTGTTTATTTGTTTTGCAACTTGCATGCAATTCATGCTGGAATGGAGGGATACAGATTTCAGCGAGAAGATGAATAACATATCTCAGTTTGAAAGGCTGCAGAGTCAGCCCCACCTACAAAATGCAACTACATTTCACTCTGAGCATAACCAGGTTTTCCAGTGAAAAGAAGAGTTGAAAATATCAACGTTCAAGTTGCCAAAACATTTAACAGATACAGTATATTATAGAACTGGTGAGTGTCACTGTCAAAGTGGTTCAACACTCTTTATAAAAAAAAGACAACCAGGAAATTCTGCTTCATTAGCACATGCATGGGTGCTGAGGAGTGGTCACTCAGTGTCAGTCACCTGCATGGCCGAGCCGGAGAACGTAATTACTACCACATGGGAGCCAAAGGGCCGGAAGAGAATGCTTTTAAGGCGGCCAGAGAGTTATGGCCCCCCAGATCTTTTAGCGTATAAAATAAACAAGGGAACTGCTACTGCGTGCAAGTGTATGTGCGTGGGTTGCTGTTTGTGTCCTTTTCTATTTTGTTTTTCCATTTTATGATAATGATAGCTGTAGAATGCCTGACCCTACCTGCTATCCTTGTTAAGTTAGTTACAACAGTGGGGTGAAAAGAAGTATTGAAATATTTTTACTTTAGTAAAAGTCCTGCATGTGTATCATAAAGAGGGTGCACAAAAGTATTACAAAATTGACTTTTAGTATCAAAGGTAAAAGTACTCATTAGGGGACAGGAAGGCCTGCAGCAGTGTTGTATTACTGACTCTTTATTGCTTCAAGGTTTAAGGTTCAAGCGGCTAATTTGAAATGTACCAATTTATCATATCTTATCAGCTGACATGTAAAATCTCCAATTAACGATATCAAATACATTTAGTGGAGTAAAATGAACAATAATAGTCTCTTGAATGTAATGAAGTAGAAGTATCTAGTAGCATAAAATGGAAATCTTCAAGTTAAGTACAAGTATCTCCCAATGGTACATACTTGAGTACATGCTCTTATTTACATTTCACCTGTGTTTAATCAGGATTAATATGTAATCAAAACAATGATAAAACAGGACACACGTTTACACAATTAATGCAGCGTGATCACTCTGTATTCGTCAGGATATGACTTAAAAATAGGTGACTATAGCGTTGTATGTTGTGTGATTCTTACACTGACACCTGAGGAGTGTTGATATTCAGGCTGGGCCAGCAAACCCGGCAGCTGCCTGGGAGGTGTAATAGGTTGTCTTACAAAGCACAGACAGGAAATGAACCCTGGTATCAAGCTTGAATCAGCTACATCTGGACTCAATTATTCATCCTGGTTGTTCTTGGCTGGTGATAAATGATTTAGTCGCACCGCTGACACCATTTCTCAAGTACAAATATAACTCTATGATATAGCTTAATGAAAAAATATGTGGGAAAAAAAGCTATTTTTTTGGTCCTTAGATGAGGAGACTGTTTCCACCTGCAGCTGGGAGAAGGACTATTCAATTATATTAATAAAATATATTGTTTTGGCTTATTGGTGATCAAATATTTGCAAAGGTTTATCATCACAAAGCCTTTCCAGCTGCTTGATTTCTCTCCTCACTATGTTTTTTCTAACATTAACTGATTAACTGTGTTATTACACAAGCAATCCACACTATGACTTCTGTCATTTGAAAAATAAAAGCAAACACATTATTATCTTTATCTTGACAAAACGATCTGATATTGAGGCAGATGTGGGTATTTTGTTGCCCTTGCACGCAGGGTGGAGAAGAGTGAAAACATTCAAATATCTTCCCAGTCCAAATCAAACACTGCCATTTCTGCTTTGACCACAGGAGGAAGTTTAATAGCTCCTTGGAGGTTATGAACTGTTGACAGTTAATAAGTCATAAAATTCCCCCTTAAAGAGGATGCTAGATTCCATCTGCAGGGTACCCAGTACAAAGAGCCGGAAAGTAAATATCTCGCAATGGCAGTAAGTGGACTGGAATCTCTCAATGGCTGCTCATGGAGAGTCTCTAGAGCATGTCCCTCAATGTTTCCTGATTTCTAGAGGCATGAAGAAATGACCACATTACTGAGTAATTTTCCCTCAAAGTACACTGACTTTTTTCACTTTTGGAGAAAATGGGGCCTTGAGAGTAGAGGCAGCACATTGCAGGCAACTGACCCTTCGTGATTACACCTCATATTATTGTACTTGTCATCTATTTTCTTTGGCCCTTGGGATGTTTGCCATGGTAACAGCACACAGCGGGCTGTCTGGGTTGACCCATGCTGTCCTTTGCATTTCCCAGCTTTGCTGTGATGAAGGGAAGTCTCTGCCCATGATCCCTAACCCCTGATGAGGAGGGTTCTCAATTTCAGCTCCAGGTCCTGCATGGGCCTCATATCCCTCTCTGCTCCTTTGCCATCACCGTTCCACCCCCCCCCCATTCAACCACAAAGGGCATCCCTTCCATGAATAAGCAGCTATTTTCTTTGCCAAACTGTAGCCTTCTAGATTACCTAAACTGTCCCCTCTGGCCTCTTAGAGAGAACAAGTGCTGCTCGTCAGAGCCTGAGCACGCTTAACATTTCGCTTGAAGAATTTGTTAGACGTTTTAGGAAATACGCTTCTTCACTATCTAGCCAGTTAGATGAGAAGATCGGTACCACTCTCGTGATTGCAAGGTAAATATCACGCTACAGCTAGCTAGTTAGATTAGCTTAGCATAAAAACTGGACACAAGGGGCTGTCCTAGGGAACAAAATCTGCCTACCAGCACCTCTAAAGCTCAGTAGTTAACACTTTGCGACAAAAGGGATTGTCATTTAACAATTAGCAGAAGATACATTTGCTATCAACAATTTGTGAGTTGCCAGATTAATTAACAGTAAAACATAAAAGCGTTGATTGAAAAAAGAATATGCAAAATAATCATGTGGCGTAAGGTTCCTTAAAAATCAAATGTCCTGCTTCAAATTAGTTATATATAAATGTAATTTTAAGCTAACATGGTTGGCTTTAGGGATAGTTTTTTTGAAGCAAAATTAAGCTAATTTACTCCCGGCAGTCGCTACATATCGAATGGAGGAAAGTGGAATTAATTCTTTTCATATAATTCTCAGCAAGAAAGACTGTATTTCCTAAAATGTCCTTTAATAGCGCCTACTAGGAAGCATAACTACCTGAAATCATTTCTTAGAGTTCCCCATCTTTCAGCAAAGACTGGTGCTGTTAAAGCTATAACTGTACATGCTGCTTTGACAGGTGTCCCTGCCATAGGCCTTAAACAAGCCCGGAGCACTGAAGCAACCAGGCTCCACGTTGGTGATGAAGTATACAGTCACAGATTGTAAAACAAAAACTAAAAACAGGGACGCCCATGAAAGCTTCACCTGAGAACAAAACTAACAATGTTTTGGCTGACTCCTCTCAAAACTTTGGACAGCCTTATCCTCGGATACACAGAGAAGAAAAGTTGTGTTTTTTGTGTCCTGTGGGGTTGAAAGAAGAAAATCTATTTACAAAAGCATGAACATATTTTATCACTAGCAGCAGGGGCAGGAGTGTTTTAATGACCTGATCCACAGGCCTCTGGCTGGCTGCAGGCTTTCTCAAACTGCAAAGAGCCCACTGGTCTGCCTGCCAACCCTTGGGGCAGCATTGAGATGAAACAGATAAGATGATTGTCTCTAATGAAATCCAGATCTTTGGGTCTGTCTGGAGGAGAACTAGCTGGGCCCTTTTCTCCCTTTTCTCCTTTTCTCCTTTTTTTTGAAGGGGGTGTTCCATATTGATCTTGAATTTGAAGGGAGACTGTGGAAGTCGCTCCCTAATTCAAACCAGAGCTCCTGTACTAGCCCCGGTGGAGCTTTGATACCGTTTGAAGTTCTGCAAGCGAACACGGCACCGTCAGCCTGCTGGACCCTGTTGTCATGAAAACCCTAATTATCTTCCTTTACGGCCTAGTTTTTACACAGGAAGGGAGCCATTATGTTCTTTTTTTGCATTTGCATCTCTCTGGGGCAAGTGTTAAAGGTCAGGGAAACGCACCCAAATACCACATAACATGAATACAGCAGGGCAGACTTATGCGTGTTTGAGAAAAGGTGACTCACTGCAACACAAGCAATACTTTGGCAGGCATTTCTTTTGTTAAACATTTCTTGAATTACTTACTTAAACACATGTTCCCAAGGACAGTTGAAACTCACAACGTTTTGCAGTATTTTGACACGGTTACAGTAAAGAGCCTCTTTGTACCGTCACCTGTGCATGTTGGCTCTTTTGATTGTCACGCTAACTCACTGTCCTCTATTTTTTTAAAAGCACAGGAAACTGCATGCGTTGTGAAATAATGAGCCACTCTCCTGCTTCAGAGAATTATTTTATTAACTCTTTGAGTTTGGTCCTAGAAAAAAAATAGCAGTCTAATCACAATACATTATTCATTCTTATAATGTGATAATACACGTTTAATACAAAGTAAACGCAGCGCTGTTTTTCCTGATGGTTTTCCAGTTGTGTTCAGACGTCGTCCGTGGAAAATTGATGTGCCACATGTATTTCTTTGCTCTTGGATAATGTACGCTGGAACCAGACTATTTGGTACAAAAACAGCAGAACATGGCCCAGACTAAACTGCTGCTTTTCACGCAGTAGATCTTGTTCATGTATTTTAAAAAGGAAATCGTGATTGGCTGCCAATCACCTGCATCAAATTACTCAAATGATAAGCTCGGATTTAATTCATTGCACGAGAGAGTTTAAGCTTTATAACCTGTTTCGTTTACTTTGGATGAATACAAAAGAAACACGTCAACAGCTGAACTCATGCACAAGATGATTGTAATGAAACTCTCAAACAAACTAAATTAAGAAAAGAGAAAACAATATATTCAGTTAGTCTGCCCGTGAATTTATTATTATTCATATTCTCAAAATCTAGACAGGCAGTGTTGAAGTTAATAAAGGTTGAGTGAAAATGTGTTTCAGTGACAAACTTATGTGGTTCTACTGCTCAGGAATCCAACCACTCACATTTACTGCTTCATGTAACATTTCTCTAATCTGATTCCTGTCTTTTACTAGAGTGTGACTTCTCTATAAAGGATTTTCTTGCTGAATAAGTTATTGAAGGTCAAGTCAGTTATCACCCAGATCTTATCAGACGGGCCAGTGTGGCTGAATGAAGGGCCTTAAGTGGTGTCGCTCTGCCAAGGGGTCACAGAGAGCTGCGAATCAAAGAGGGAGCCAGAGGTTGACCAAACACTGTTCTCCCACTGCCCTTATGAAAAACTATCTGCCAAAGACTAGCGGTCCTCTTTGAACTTGATTTAGCACTAAGGTCACAAACAGCCGGTGTTCTGTTATGGAGGACAAAGCCAGCACCCTGATGACATGGAGATAGAGGAGATAAGAAGAGGCTTATGTTGATTTACACTGAGATTATCACTGGGTTCTCAATGGGGTCACACACCGACTTCATTGTTATAATTTATAACTATTATAAAGCTGCTCAGGCTATTCAACTTGAAGTTGTCACTGTTATGCAAAGGGGAGAGTTAATTTCATGCGTGTAAATATAAGCAATGATTAGATATACATATTTACACAAATTGTAGTAATAATACTTTATAAAACTAATACATTAATGACTGGCTGTTTTATAATATAATGCATCAGACTTACATATAAGTTTAAATTGGAAAAATACAAAATGCTTTTAATGATTAGCATGAAAAACCATATTTTTTATCAACTAAACAAACCATAAAACTAACAGCTAATAGCTTCTTATTTATATCAAACACAAACAAACAGTTTTTTCATATTGTTACTGTTGTCGTTGATGTCATTGTCTTTGTCATCTGACCAGGCGGCTCCTCTGTCGGTGGACTGACGGATCCTGACGCAGAGTGTGAAGAGTCAGCGTGCAGCATCGACGCTCCTGTTGGGATGTGAGGAAACACTGGATGAGCCATAACTTGTATAAAACATTAAAGCCAGGTGTGAACTTGCCTAAAGTTCACACCTGCCTAACGAGATTCTTGTTGGTGCCATATTTGATTTTAGCACAATTTCTGTGTTCTTATACATTTTAAAAAGCCACTTGACTTTTTATTTAAAAAAGGAAGAAATTAATTGCATCTTTAACTTCAATGACAGGCGGGAGGGAGGAATTTGGATTGATTCTTGACAATTCTTGACAACAATTAAGTTTAAGTTTTGACTTGGCATCACCTTGATGTCCCTCAACAGGGTTTTCATTTAGTTTTTATAATGCTACTGTTTTGTGCATTTTGTGATTTTATGCATCACTAAATATAATAGTTGGTTTGTTGTGCATGTTCCTTTTTACTCAAACAAAATGACCACAGTCTGTGTCAATGATGCTCCAATAGACTCTCCCTGCATCCACATAATGCTCTCTAAGAATTCACCCAATTGGAGAAGAATAAAGTATTTAAGATGGTTCACAATGAATAAGGAGATCATGGTAACTCCAGGTAACAATCCAACCATTATCAGCGCGACGTTAGAGTCCCGGTATTCAGTGTCGGTGTGACTGGTGGGCCAGCAGGTTAATGAAGGCAATGGGATTAATACCCGGGGAGTGGTGGAGCGCCCTCGGGACAGGAGCAGGGATGCTGCCTCATTAGAGCCCTATTAGCCCCCGGGCAATACACTCATTGGCTCAATAAGGGACAAATTGTGCTCTGCCTTCATTCACATCCAGGAAGACGTTAAATCAGTTGAAATTTAAAAAAAAAAAACTTTTACACACATCACATATTTTTTTTATTATAAGAGAACTGTATTGAATTTATAATTATATAAATATTTTTCAACTTTTCACAGTGTGTTGGGTAATTACCTCAGGGAACTGATGCAGTTGCTTTATACGCTTTACTAAATGTGTGATTCAGTTTCCATAATGAGTGAAACGCTCGTCAAACAGTTTACGTTCTGTAGTGAGGTATTCTTTTTCTCTCTCCCCTCAGAAAATAATCCTTTGTATTTCATGCTCAAACTGGGGCTAAAGTTATATACTCCATCTTGATTGAACATAAACAGGGATGTTTGAAATCACTGCGTTGGACTACGACTGCCCTCCGCTCCATCTGTATGTTTATACTTCCTGTGAGAGGCCCTCTATTTATGGACAACTGAAGAACACAAATAATCATTCCCCTCCAATGAAAAATCTGCTTTTATTATCTGCAAAGTTTTGCAATGTCTTTGTGTACGCTCACGCTGCCTTCTGATTGCCTGTTTATTATTCCAGCGTTTCTGCTGAGCCAATGGGGATCCGGCCAATTCCAAAAGGTGCCAAGTCTTTTCCAACCTTTTTCCTGTCTGTGACATCATTGTGCATTCCCCTAAAACACACTGATCCGTGCCTTGTCTGCAGCCTGGGTGGCACACATCACACGCAGCAAAGGTTCAACACAAGGTGCACACGTTTTGACTGCGTATCAAAGGACATCTCTGGTCCTGAGAGCACATCGCATGCCTTAATCATGCCGTCATTCTTCATGACCAGTGCACCTTTCACTGTGATGAAACGCTGACCTGTTATGGCTTCACATTTTCAGTTGAAATCTGTAATTTGCCAACTTAAACATTGTGTGTGTCCACAAGCCTTCAAAAAGATTCAAACAAGCATCTATTTAACATTTACTCAAACAGCCAAAGGCGTACAATTCCTCCTGTGGTGTCAACTTTTCTCCAAATATTTCAAGAAATAACGTGTCAACGTTACCTAAAGGGCCTCACAACTTTCTGGTTGTTTTATAATCTCAGGATGAAAATCGTTAAATGTTTGCAAATTAATGTTTATCTGAAAAAAAGGAGACACATTATTCAGCACTTGAGGATTTTGGTGTTCTTTCTGCAAGTTCACCTTCATTCCTAAATGCAAAACCATATGATCAAAGCAACATATGATCAAAACTAGTTTTCTTTGTCTTTTGCAAGATGAAAGAAAAAAAAATGCAGTTTGAGATGATCTGAACGCATAAGCAGTAATCAGAAAATCTGCCAAATACTTTTGAAGCCAAATACCAAATCACCCTTCTTTGTTGTTTTATGTTCTTATCAAGTAAGTGCAGCGCAGGTGTCTGCGCCATTTACACATCAAATCTTTTTTCAGCATTGTCTATCCTCACTTCTCGATTCCAGGTTAAAGATACACTATTTGACAACTGATTTGTATAAAGACAATGTTTTATATTCGGGGGAAAATACTTTTGAAAGTTGGATCTCCCACTGGTTTCCACAGTGATTGGATTTGTTAGTTGACAACTCTCTAGATTCAGCGGTTGATCATTAAGAGCGTAATCTGTGACTTCAGGAGATACGTTTTGAATTGATGATGAAAAACACAACACTGTCTGTAAAACTTTCTAAACTTTTGGAATTTGTTAAAACTTTCGTCACCAAATAATCTTCATTATTTGCAGAGATAGGAGTTCCGAAGCACGTTTGGTCCTGATGCATTTTCTAAAAAGTCAGTCTCCAGCTCAGTGCGCAATGAATTCTCAGAAACACACCTGTGCTTGTGCATACAAAGAAATGAAAGGCATCCACGGTTGTATGTTTTTGAGTTAAGACAGGATTGTTATCTTAAGCTTGAAGTATGCGTTGGCAAATACAGTTAAATGTTAGCTTTACTTTGCAGTTTAAACAGAATGATGTTGTTGCACAAATCTGGTGACAAAGAAACTCAATTAATCTGACAGTGGTGGTTGTTTTTCTGTTAATTTTAAATCTTTAAACCAAAACAGGTCAAAACTTCATCATCTTCCTCCTGCAGTGATCAGAGAAGGGAGTGGAAATATCCCACGTTTTATTCTTTGACCCACAGTTCTTCATAACTTGAGGCCTGATCTCATGGCGCTGTCATCTGAAAAGGTATACGCGCAGCTGCTGTCAGCTGCTTATTCTCAACAGCAACAGGTCATTGGACCTTTAACAGGTACTTATAGCTGCCATTTCTACAAGTAAGACATTTCATATTTCTTGGCATTTTGTTTGATTCAACTTTTTTTCTCGAACAACAGTTTGTTGCACCAAAAAGGGTTTTAGACTTTTAAGAGTTTTATGGAGTCGATGGTACACAATGTGGCTGTTTTCAACCTGATTTTTCGTGGATCACAACTGCTCTGCTTCTAAAATGCCCTCTCAACAAAGAGCTGCATTCTAGATGTTAATGTATTCAATACTCAGCAGACTCCATATGCAGGAGGTATGCACTGTTTCTGTTTAGCCTCTCTTGTGTTTTCTTGCCTCAAGAGCAATCCTGTACTCTGATCTTATCTGCTTATCAGCTACTCCTGGCTTTAATTTTCACTTTCTGAGGTATTGTTAAAGGTGTGGATGAAACCGAGTGTGACCCTGAAAAAGTTTGATTACCAACCAGAGGACTTTTTATTTCTCACTGAAACTCAAAATGGAAAATCTGGAATTCCACTTGTGGAAATGGTTGTAAAGTCTGCACATGTTGAGCTCAGAAATAAACTTTTTAATGCAACAACATAGAACAAACTTAAGCCATCTTGAGTGTATATGTTGTTCATTGTTTTATAACTGTTGTATAAATGATTCTAACAGGCTTTAGCATTATTATCAGTCACACCATATTATTTTAAGTAAGCTGCACTTAAAAACTATTCAAATAAATATTTTTTTAAATGCAAAAAAAATAGGAGAAAGAAACTATTGAAACTTGACATAATTTAAAAAGAGGCAAAATCTGGATGTCAAACATAATAAATGATAAAAATTAAATTAATATAATTCATGAAAAACCTGTCTGAAGTGATATATCACCTGTCAGCTGCTGATGCACGTGAATGAACTGCGATATTTGGTTACAAACCCGAGAGCTTTTATTATGAAAACAAATCTATAGACAGAATCGACAATTATGAATTGTTAAGCCAGGCGCCCATACAGCATTGTCAAGAATATGCAATAATAATAATATATGTTGTTTAATAACTTTTGATTTAAATCGCAATAGATAGATTTCATATCAACTTTTTCTAAACTGCACAAAGACATTCAGAGCAAATTATCCATTTGAACACATGGAAGCATGTTACTCAGATAATAAAGAAATAGAGAAAATTGTAAATTGTAATTTGATATAGTGCAGTCAATCTAGTCTATTTATTATCATTCAAGTTATCGTATGACACAACAGTTCTATGTAGGCTTAGTCAAGGGTTTATGTGTCATGCATTTCTGTTTTTCTCCCAATAGGATGATAAATTCTCACCCATTTTTTAGTTACTCCCCTCCTTCAGCCCCCTCCCTCCCCCCAAACACACACACACACACACACACACACACACACACACTCACACACACACACACACACACACACACGCACGCAGGCTTCAAAGAAGCCTGCAACTTTGACGGCAGTAGGCCCGTTAGTGTTGGAAGCTTTGAAAAAACATCCTGATCTGCTCGTATCTTACAGCAAAATAAACGAGTCAACATCTCGCGCAATGACTCCTACAGACTGTCCACCTTTTCTTACAGCCTACCTTTGTCTCAGCGCGGTCAGCCAGCTCCATGTTACTCCCCGCAGGTGGCCCTTTTATTAATCCATTTTAATCAAGCCTATACTGATGATCTGAATGTAGGACTGCAGACTCACAGTTCGTGTCTGTGTGGAAGCAATGCTCCTCCGAGCTCTCTCTCTGCAGAGTAATGCGCTGCACGGCGAGTCTCTGCACAGTCTGAACATCTGCTCGTTTCACGTGACTTTTTTTAAAAATACTAACATCTGTTCTAAATAGGTTTCATTCTGTGCCTCTGCATCGTGTCAATTGCCAACTCCTCTCTGCCGAAAAAAAAGGGAGAGGAAACCTATTTTAACCTATTGCATTGCATAAGAGCTGGACATTTCAAAAAGAATAAACGTTAGTTTTTTGTGTGATGTATATCAATTATTATAAACTCTGTTCATGTATCTGGTTTTGAGTGAAAACTTAAATGTATCAAGGTTCAGAAACCGCTGTTCATTAATCTGGACTGGGTATGTGACGCGTTTCCCCCCCAACATTTCAGTGAGAATAGCCTCTATGTACAGACCTACAGCCTATACCTCGACGGCCTCCTTAAATGTCATAGACATCTGGGAATTCCATACATGCCTCGCAAGCCAATTACACACCTTCAAACGGGCACACACTTTGATTCGGACAGTGAGAAACACTTTCCCAGATCGCTGAGATCAATCACAGCACGATAACAGTTGCCTATGAAAGATTTATTTAGTGACAATAATCGGGAATATTTTGGTTGTTATGTTGCAAATCTTAAAAATCACAAGAGGCTATTGCCATTTTCCATTTACGATTGCAGCATTTAAATTGTGTCATCATGAATGCTATGCTGCATTAAAACAGAAAAACGAGTTAGTTTGACAAAATGTCTAAAATCCTGAGCACTTAACTGTCTCGCTGTTTATGTTCAACTGCAGGCAGAAGAGAGACTGTAGCATGGGTCCAACAGCAGGTTGACATGACCCCAGTGTAACTTATTTACTTATAATGGTGAGTCCCAGGTCCTTAATCCAACTGTAAACAAATCCAGGAAAAGGGAGAGTGAGAGAGAAACTGGAGCCTGCACGAAGCTTTAACATTTTTAATTAAAATGGAATTTTACCTTCGTTTACACAGACTTACTCTGTTTTTTTTACAGCTGATTTTTTTCGATAATACTTTTCCTCATGTTTAAACTGTGTCTTAAATAGTTTTAGTCATGACAAGAAAAATGTATTTTTCTTTCTTCCTTTTGGATGTGTAGCGGTATATAAAAAAATCTCTGCATGTTTCTCGCTTTCACTCAAGCCAATAATAACTCCATTTGTTTTCCCAAGTGACTGGCGATATAGTGGAAGCTTTTGTCATTAAATCTGATGTGAAGTACAGGCCACGTGATGCATGCATGAAAGGTATTTCATTTAATGTGCAATTTACGTTGCCCACCATTTGTTTTTGCCTTAGGAACAATTAAATTAGCTTTGCAAAAAAAAATATAAAGAAAGAAAGTCAAAGGCAAACACTTTAATCGTCATTTTGTTTAATGCAAAACATATACAAACATTTACAAAAAAAACAATAGTAAAAAATAGGAATGCATTTTGTATTTCAGACACAGGATCTATTCCTCAATGTAACACGTTTCACCAATAAATAAATAAATGTATTTTTTTTTTCCACAGGTTGGATCCACACAGTCAGTCTATAATGTGAGCTACACCACCAGTTGACAGTCTCACAACTGCTTTGATAATGCACTTTGACCTCCACAGAAATAACTCCTAAGACATGCATTTAAAATGTCTTTTCCTTCAGAAAAAAACACATGTTATTTTTTTTTAGCATTCGTCGTCAACAACATGAAAACGCTTCAGAATGGGAGTGTATGGAGCTAACGCGCGGCTGCTGGTCCCATATCGGGCCTCTGCAAAATGATCCCCCAGAGCTTCTGCCGTCTTTGGTTTAAATAGAGGGATCCCATGTATCCAGCATTGGACTCCAGATTTGTCCCGTCAGAATGTGATAAGTAGATTCAGCAGTCACCTGTAGGTTAGACAAGGCATTCATTGATTAAACTGTGCACAGGGGTCCACAACATACTTTGGTTGCATTACGGTACAGCCATTAAATAACATTTTCTAGCGGGGTATTCCCCCCCCCCCCCCCCCCCCCCCCCCCCGCCCCACAGTTGAAGGCTTGGATCATGCGTTTTAAACTGAAAATCAAGCGTACCATTTAGGGCATCATTTCTCCAGATGTTAGTGAGACGTTGACATGGACCAAGCGCCCTCCATCCTCCACACGGAGAAGGCGTAGCTCAGCCTCTCGTGAGCCACATAACTACAACTAGACATTTTGGCGTCCAGCTCGTCACTCTGCAGCACCTGGTACAGGAAGTCGATGTATCTGGATGCAAGTTTTAGGGTCTGTATTTTGCTGAGTTTGTCCGAGGGCAAAGTGGGGATAATTTTCCGCAAAGACGTGAACGCCTCGTTGAGAGACTGGGTCCTCTGTCGCTCCCGGACGTTGGCCATGACCCGCTGCGACTGGAGATCCTCGAACGACTGGGGGCTGCTGCTGGTGGACTTCTTCCCTCGTTTCCCAGGGGTCGGGCTATCTGAGTCCTCCCCGTTTTTCCTGCTCGGTCTCTTCTTCCTCCCACACCTCTTCGGCTGTCTGTCCAACTCCCCCTCGCTGTTGCTCAGGCTGTCCACAGGAGAGACAGGGGAGCTACTCGACTCTTCCCCCAGATTTTCCTCAGACATCTCCTCTTGGGTAGATGGCAGCGAGAAAGTGTCCCAACACTGATATCCCTCTCATGAAGTCACGGAACTGGTCCACCTGTACGTCTATCTGGCTTTGACGACACCAAAGTATCCATAGATGGGTTCCTGGGAGGACAAGTCTTCTGTGATACTTAAGAAACTTAGGCAGTTCTTATAGGCTGCATGGCGTAAACTTTTTGGGGAGGGACACGATTGGCCAAGAAGATGAATTACGTGAGGCGAGGGGTGGGAGCATCCAATGAACTATCAGAAACGCTCCTAATACGAAGTCAGAGAAAGAAAAGACAACTGAGTAACGTTGTTTTATTCCCACATCATTATTACAAAAAACAACCAATTAATAATCATGACTCTAAAATGATTTTCGTCACATCTTTTTATATCAAGTTCATATTGTCGAGGGGAAATCGAACTGGAAATTGTCTCATTATGCATGTATGCTAAAAGGGCCCCCGAAACGAAATCGCGTGTAAAAAAACGCCAATTATAAACTAAATTAACACATTGTAACAGCTTTGCTTTTGCGCGTCTAAAGCAATGCATGTTTTTTTTTTATCCTGAATCCAATAAAATGCATTTTGTCCATCACATCGTTGCTGCTATATGTTTGCTATAGTCTCCAGTAATTGTATGAGCTGACACTTCTTTTTTTCAAAACAGTTTCGTGCAACGTTAATTAGTACATCTCTGCAGACCAAACCCACACGGAGTTTGGATTTATGTTTCCATTTAGTCTTTCTTAAACCAAGTGAGATCAAAGTACTTTTATACATAGGCGACACATGATCCCAATCTAACATTTTTGACATGCAGCCAGTATACTGCAGATTTTCAAACTTTTCCTTGGAGGACTGTTGAATGCTCTAATTATGTTCCCCACAAGAGGGCATATTTTTTTGTATACTGTAATAAATCAGACCATAAAATATTTGGAAAACTGTCGTAAAATAAAGTTTATGTTTCTTTTTTTTATCCATAAAACAATACAATCAGTGATTATTCCCCGTTGGTTCTAGTCAGAGATGAGGAAAGAGCAGCTCATGTGTTTAAGAACCTCTGGTATTTACTAGTTTGGTGATACAATATCCATCTTGTTTAGTGGAGGATTACTTTGTTTAGGTTAAGATGGCTGTGGTCCACAGGAGCAGCATCTGGTTCAGGAAACAGGGGGGCAGTCCGGGTCAGAGGTCACAACACCAGCGAACATCTATTTACATCCTCGGACAGGCCTGAGAGTGAAGTATTGTTCCAGGTGAAACACGGGCATTTTTATGTGTAACATTTGACATTTTCACCAAAGAATTTGTCACATTTGTTACATTTTCTGGCTCAAAAATCCACACTCATTCATGTATATCAATATGCTGCAAAGTAAAGGTGGAATTTACTATCTTGAAGTTTGTAATCTAATTTATGACTGGAAAAGCATGAAAAAGAGCAGCTCAAGCCTCTTCAAGGTGAGTGAACCTGTTTGCTGGCCCTGTCCATGGTGCTGATCTCAGCACCCACCACTCTCTACCTGCTGCACCTCACAGGTAAGCAGGTGGAGCTCCAGCCACCTTGTCTGAATCCTTTTGCCATCATTTTTCTGCTGTATCTGGTGACAAATGTAACAACAACTTAGTAGAATTTACTTTTTATGTTTAATCTCGACAGCTTTTCACAGAAAGTGTGTGATTCTGTGTGCTTTTTAAGCGAGCCTTGAGTAAATTGTCCTGCATACTTTTTTTAAAGAGGTGAGAGGGAATGAGGTGAGATGGCATGCAACTGTGGATAGTCAACATGGAGAAAATCTATTATCATGGTATTTTTGACGGAATACCTCGATATCAATATTGCGACGATAGAGTTAATCATTGGTGCTAATATAAAATATTTACAAAATTATATTTTTGATGACTAGATGTGGGTGTTATGACTGAATGGGTGCACGTGATAGAAAAGCCTGAATTATTTAAATATATCAGTTGACTGTAATGCAGCCTTTACAACTATAAACACATATGTCACATTACGATGTTAGGAT
Source organism: Anarhichas minor (assembly GCF_050575085.1). Taxonomy (NCBI): domain Eukaryota; kingdom Metazoa; phylum Chordata; class Actinopteri; order Perciformes; family Anarhichadidae; genus Anarhichas; species Anarhichas minor. Next base: position 2,239,218 of record NW_027466487.1, on the reverse strand, counting down.
ATCCAAAATCTAAGACAATATTTATCTCGTATCATGAAATCACTATAATTATTGCCCAGTCCTACACGCAACAAATGTCTGTTGTTTCCTTTATTCTTGTTATTTTTGTTGTTTGTCTCTTGTTGAGGCATGTTTATGATTACAGCAAATAAAAACCATGAACCAGTCCGTCCAGCGATGTTTTGACGGCCTGGTCAACATCTTAGACCCCTCGGCCATTAGGGAACACCATCATCCCTTACTTTAGAAATGATGATAATGCAAAAGCTACCATTAACTCCTACATTTACATTTCTTGGCAGATTGCTCTGTTGAGTTCAGCTCTTTGCTGCTGAAGTGACTCTGAGAAAACACAGCTGCTTCTCGGGAATATGATGTCACCACAGGACAACTCCTCCAGTGTTGATCTTTAATAAAGACGAAACCTTCATCAGTCAGTCACAGACTGTCAGTGCCTAACGATTACAAGTACACGAAGAGGAGATAAACAGCGCTGATTGTTTTTCGGTGTGTTTTACCGCACGTTGCCGTCCGCTCGGCCTGGAGTGGTGGCTAATAATTGATGAAGAAAGCCTTTGTCCTTATCAATGAGCAGTGAGTGGGTGTTATGATAAAGTCAAGTGTATATTTCTGACTCATGCAACTTGACACACCAGTCATGAGTGACCCCGGAGCATCATTAACCACCCGCCCCCGAGGTCACATCAAGGCAGACACAACTCAGGCTCTCACTCACTAAGTCCTGAGCCACAGCCAGATCCACAGAGACCTGTCTATTTTCTCTGCTCGGGCCTTGGAAGGCAGTGTTTCTCTATCAGCCTCCTCATATCTATTAAAATAACAAACCACAGTCCTCCACATATACGAGGCTCCCACAATTGACCGTGATATTCATGTTCACTCCATTAAACTTTAACCGCAATGAGTGCGCGGCCAGCTCGCCAAGATGGATCAACTGCATGGGATGAGAAAAGACAGCGGTGCGTTCTTCAAAGAGCCAGTCCCAGATAGCCTCTAATCAACCCTCAGGACTAACAAGGTCAAGCAGTTGAATGACAGCATGTTTCCTCAGCAAAGGTCTCAAAATGTCCCATTGTGTCGAGAAATCCAGACATCATATCAGGGGATTTCTGATAACAGCAGTCCAGTGGTGCACGATGAGAGAGAGGATCTGGGATGTTGAATCAGGAGGTGAGGATGAAAACAGGCCTTTATAAGCTGTCTGGACACATAGGAGCCAAGACTGCTGAAGTTAGCTGTAAAAGAAAGCCTTTGAAAGCAGAATGCTTTGATGTTACAGGTTCTAATCGTGGTTCAAGTCCCGTATTCTTGGAGCAGAGCACAAGTTCACCATGTCAGAGAAAACTGAGCTAAACCTGCCCATTCCTGGAATCCTATCTCATAAATAGTATTGATTTTTGTAGAGCGAATGGCACGTGAAGAGCCGCACATGTCTGTATGCACATGTGTGGGTGTGAGAGATGTTCTGTTAAATCTATTCACGTCGCGCTAATGACTCTGTGGGATATTAGACAGCTCCACCGCACAATGACACCTTATTAGCCACGAAGAACCAACAAACCTCCAGTATGTTTTCACAGCTTGGAAGCTCAGGGAGATGTGGGGTCTGTAGACGAACTGGCATCCAAGCAGCACAATCTCTGCTACACACACACACACACACACACACACACACACACAGTGCGTCTCACTTGTCGAACTTTACTCACAAAGTCACTGAATTCTGCATTTAACCCACATAACCTCGCTTCCTGTCAATGAAGATGAACGTCCGCACATACATTTTGTGCCCTGGCCACTGCTAAAACGTAATTCTCGAGACCACCGAGCCGTGCCTTCTGCTGCCTATAAAGCTTACTGCCACCCAGCAGACCACACACACATTCACCAAGGCTGCTGCAGCATGGAGACCAGTGCACTGACCCATGCAGTGAAAATATCTGTTCACAGAGTTACAGTAGCTTTACCATATTGTGACGGGACTGTAGGAGCTTGACAGGTGCTGCTGTAAGTTTAGAGATATCGTCTGCATCTCGCTCAGAAGGAAATGTGATTCATTTGTCACTGTTACATGGGTGAGAATACAGCTTTTGATGAACAGTCAAACCGATACGATCATTTTGAGGGCTGCAGTTTATGGTGCTGCTGAAACTGTATTGCGTTATGAGGTGTTTCTAATAATTTGTCCACCCTGTTTATATCAAGAAGGGTAAACTAAACAGAGTTCTAGCACATATTAGAAAATGAAGAAAAAGGCCTACAGTATAATATGTATAATTAAGAAGTCTGCATACACTAAAAGTAATGTTAGATAGGAAAAAACAGTGAATAATGGTAACTGTGGCTGCATGTCAGTACACACTATACAGCCAGTCAACAAATTGTTAACTGTTAAAAGTTAAAAGTGCCTGTTTGCACGATCAAAGGATGGACGTTTGGGTAGTAGACCGCCTCTCATCCCATTCCTTAGGTTGTTTCTTCTATCCATGGCACTGTCTGTAGCATACTGTATATATCTATATATATATATATATACATAGATGTATACTGGTATCTATACAGATAGTTTTGGTTTTGGTATCTGTTTTTTTGTGACATTTGTCGCCACCTTAATACAATGCAGTTTTGTTTTTGGTGCTCATAACATTGAAAAACGGCTTTTGTGAAACAAAATCTTTTCAGAAACAATGCCCCAGTTGCCTTTGATAATCCACAGACCTCGTTGTTTTTATAGGAACAATTTCATGCCGATGAATCAGTCTCGATGAAATGCATATTGAAAGTAAAACAGGTCACAAGTCCTACACAGTTCATCTGATGCGGACATGAATGCTCTCAAATAAAAGCTAAAGGTCAGCACCTTAACCTCACATTTCCTGCTTTAATATCAGATCAAACGTGTTGGGGAAGAGAGCCAAGACGACACATATGTGTCACTTCCCTGACTGCACTGTATGCGTTCATAATAGTATAAAAGTCACAATATTAAACATGCCTTCAAATATACAACACAATATAACCCTTGACACTAAACACAGCAGCAGATGGAACTCCTTGGAATGTTCTCAAACTACTCCTTCTTACAAAACTCTTTCAGTAAATGATGGCATGCGTGGAATGGAGAGCACATCCACATCCACAAGTGCTATGCAGGTGCACGCTGGCAATCACGAAAACAAGAAACAATAAATTATTCTCGTACACTGCTGTCATCTTCCCACGAGCTAGTTCTTCTTTTATTGTCTCATAAATTGCGCATAACTGACAAGATGACTTGGCAAAGACCACCTGGTTGGAACGTCATCAGTCATGCTCCCAATATGAAATAATAAAAAAAGAACTATTGTTGTGAATAACAGCAGTGTCTTTATCTTCATCTGTGGCTTAAAGCCCAGCGCAATAACCCTGGCAGAGCATATGTTGGAAAGAGTAACATGCCATGTCACATAGACTTATGTAAGTGATGAGCATAATGCCAGTAGTCCAGTGTGGTTCTTCGCTCTAACCGCGAGTGCTGCGAGGAGTCCCACCACAGTCCCTGTTAATAAAGACTCTGTGAGGAGAGAGGAGGTCAAACAGAGTGCTCCAGCTGCACATGAGGATGAATAGCGAACAGGGGGGATGATGGGCAGAGGTGTGGGGGCGAGGACCTGGGGAGTGATCCGGAAAAAGGAGGGTCTCCCATCTTTTGCCAACCCCCCCCCCCAAAAAAAAACAGGAGTGTGGAGGATCACACCGGCTGCTTATCAGACAAATAGATAGATAGACAGATAGATAGATAGATAGATTGCATAAAAACTAAATTTCATAAAAAATGTGATGGTTTATGTTTTTTGCCTTTCCATATCCAGCCAACAAGCATGCATGATAAATTCAAAGACACTCTAACAACCCTTTGCAGGCAGTAAATTCTATATTAGGTGAGGTAGTAACGGCACGAACTCTCCTCTGAACCGCAGCTGTGTTCCCATCTCCCCCAGATTTCTGCTCACCTCTGCTCCTCCCTGTGTGTCAGTTAGAGGCGACCTCCTCCTTCAGTCAGACCAATCTGTCAGGACACAATAGGCTACCTCTCCAGCAATGTTGTTTTTGGAACGGGAACCCTTCAGCCCTGCTTGTTCTCCCTCTCTGTTGACAGAAATTAGTCAAGAAGACACTCTTCTTTGAGGGATTTATCTCAATTGACTGTAGATTTTACATTTTTTTTTCTTTCTCAGGGAGTTGTTTACTTTCACTCATCAATGTGGAAGTCGTGTCATCACGGCCACCCAGCTGGGGATCTCTTCAAGATGTGAAGTCATTCAGTTTGGTTATCACTTTCAATGTTTCCAATTAGAAGAGCATAAGCATAAACAAGATTTGAATTGCCATACAGGCTTTCTTTACATTTTCTAGATTTTCTCATCATTATACCCAGCATGAGATAACTTCTCTATCAGGATAAAAGTGGTTTGACTGATGGCTCGAATCTGTTTAAGACATTACTTGCTGTTGTGACGTGTAGACACCTGCAGTTTAGGCTGCTCTCACATAACGCAACATAACATTCTTTAAGTTATGGCAGGTAACAGGAATGTGTCTTTATTCTACAAGAATAAGCAGCCGTGGTTGTGATGGAAATTTACTTAAGTACAAATTGAGATAGTTGTTCTTTACATGAGCATTCCCATTGCTACTTTATACTACTCCACTGCATTTACTTTTTACTCCTACTTATTTGATGGACATAGTATTAGTTACTTTTCAGATGAAGATTTGACTTAAACAAATGTTTCCCAGCCTTGTTGCATTGTAACCCCCTTACAAAATTGCAATAACCTGTATGAAAGGTGCTACATAAATAGTTTTGATTGACTGATTCATATGTTTATTTCCCCTCATAACTTCTCAGATGGTTTCATTCACATGTCTGTTCTGACCAAAGAGGTGGTACAATTATTACAAATAAAAAGGCAAAGTTTTGGAGCCCCTGGATTATTATGAATGAGTCTGACCTTCGGTATAGTCCCGCATACTTAGATAATCAGTTGTTTCGTTCATTTCGTATGTGTTTTCTTAAGGCTGTATAATTTGTATCCCATTACTTACATTATAATGGCCGGTTCTTTTATTTTGAAAGAGTAATGACGGTAGGCGAAAAATACGCAGGTGTGTGTCATTGAAAAGCAGGAGGGAGTCCTCGTACCTTTTGTTTGTTTTGCCGGGCGTAAGGTTTGTCAATATTTAATTTCCTGCTGAGATTAATATTTAGTAGTGTTTGTACTTGTTATACATTTAAAAATTGTATTCATGCCATCAAACTGCAACTTATTTTGGTTTTAAACCATTAATTAAACTATTTGCGATTTATTTTCGTCCTTTATCGTTACTTGGTGACATTTGTAAAAGTAGCTTCAGTCAGTGAACATAAAGGTAGCCTGTTTTACAATTGATTCCGTTAGATTATTTGAATTGACGAGTTAATAATAAGCAAAACGAGGCAAAAGGCTAGCCGTGTGCATCAATTGTTACTGTCCCCTGGAAACTGTTTCCATCGTGTGTGCTACTTACTTGCAGCATGTTTGCGTATTTGGTTGTTTTCTCTCTATTTGCAGCTATGTGTTGGCACAATTGGCGAAGATGTTTCTGCAATTCGCTTTTTTTTCTTTCTTTCTATTTGCATGTGTTTTCTTACAATGTATCTCGTTAACAAACAATTAATATTCCTTGGCTTTGCTACGTCTGAAGAAGTACTGTATGCGTCTATGGAGCTGTGTTTAGGCATATTGCAGCTACAATAGACTATGAAGCAAATCATGCCTGAATTGGAGTGGTTGGAACTGCATTTTTAGTGTGCTTTTGATTGACTTCTTCTGTTTTTGTGTGATTTTAGTTTAAAATAAAGCGAGGAATCATTTAATTTCGAGTTAAATAGCCTATGCTTGGCCTGCCTGTTACACCCTCTCAGAGTTTATTTTGTTAGGTGAAAGGAGTACAAGTAATGAACTATTCTTAATGGTACCTTTTCCTGGGATGTGAATACTTCTTCCACTGATTGTATCCAGAGTAATCCTTAATACAGAAGCCAGTAGTTTATAATAATTGCTCATAGGCCTGAGATTTGAGGATGGAATGCGGTCTGTTAATAGAGCTTGTGTTGTTAGATTTATGCCCTTTTTGAGAAGAAAACAGCCCAGTGGTGAAGTGCTCCTCATCAAAATGTTGTGCTGCAATCCTTAACATTCCCAAGTCTCATTCCTCCTCCATCTGTGTTTTAGATTATTGACGAACTGGGAGTGTCACGGTTGGTACATCAGGCCTGTCAGCAGACACGCTCTTTGCACCTCCCCCTAACTATCGTGGTACACCTGACAAAACCTCTTTCTGCAAGATAGGATGTGATCATCAACAAAAATAAACTAACCTTCTTACGAGGGGAACTTTAGAAAGACTTTGCTATTATTCCACTGATGGGAACATAATCTCAGTGGATCAGGGACTTTGTTGTGGTCTGAGGTGCAGATGCTTTTCTCGGATGTTTATCAAGAATATTTGGGCTTATTTATGTCTTGTAATTTTCCTTAATCTTTATCACGGTGCTCTTCTGCCTTAACGAAACTTGGTTTCTGTTCGGTTGGTTGATGGAAAAAGTGAGATTGACTTGAAGCAAAATGAGGTGTCCAAGGAAGTGGATGGTTATTACTCACGAAGCCGCTCTGAACGCTGCCAAACACTTCAGGTTGTTTTTTTCCTTGTGAGTCATTTGGTAACCGAGCTTCCTCCTTCCCAGCGGTGGTCATGGGAAGAGGCTCCAAGCAGGCTGTTAGTCAGCAGAAAGGCATTGAACTCTGGGCAACGATCGACACCTTGTAACATACACCGCAAACATTTTCAGCTAAAACTGGAAATATCACAGACCATTACAGGTTTACAAAACTTCAACTGTCTTTATTTTTATGATATGAGCAATTTCTATCCTTGGTTATATTGTTTAAAAAAGGCTTTGTTTTCAGGCACCTTGTGCATCAGTATACGCAATAAATGCATTTTATGTTTCCCATTTTATAAATTCAGAATCTGCTGTAGTCGTTTTGTTGTGATAGGGTTTCCTTTTCCTAATGTATGTGGACTCCAAACATAGTGCAGGTTGCTGTGGTCTCACTATTTGATCCTTTACTTCGTGACTAAAACACCAGTGATAAATGAAGTGCGACCATAGAAACTGTAACCCCTTTTTCTTTCTTTCTGACTTTTCTAATTGCTGAACTTTCTCCTCTTAACACATCATCTATTGCCAAATTATTACGGTGCAATGAGAAGGGGAAGGAGGGTGAGGAAAAGTGGGGTGGAGGAGACACCACCACTACCTTTTGCAGCATGCATAAATCACCAGGCTAATAAATTGAAAGCTAAATGACTTCTTGCCCTCCACATATATCATGGTGGCAAACCAAATGAAGCCGTATATACCCCAGAGGACAGAGGAATGCTTCTGTTCATTCCAGTGATTTGTAGATGCCCCCATGGCTGTTGACTTCAGAAATCTGAGTCGAACTGTTTGGACTCATGCATGTTTACTTATAGCAGCATGGTTATGTGTATCAGAAATCAATTTATTACGACAAAATACCCCCAAAATCCATTCATGTCTACATTTATCCTTCTCCATTTTTAATTATACTTCCAAACCATCACATTTTCTGTACAACTGCAATTTCTTGCTGTTTTTTGTTTTACCTTAAAGTAAAATAATGTGTTCCCGACCTTTATTATTTATTACTTATGACTTGCCATGCTGAAAAATTCAGGGAACTTATTGTGTTGCTGTCATGAGATAATTTCTGTTTCCGATAAAATACATGATGATCCCATTATTATATTTTAATATACATTAAATAGGTGTTCGTTACCAATAACACATGAGACTTAATATAAATGAGGAACTGTGGAGAGAGCACTGAAACTCTCAAGATCGATACAATGGCGCCACCCACTGGGCTGAAACCACCAGGGTCTGTGATGCTTCAAGGTGTTTTGGGGTTTACCATAAAAACACACAGCACTGTTTTGCAGATATACTGCGCAAGCTTCTGTATAGTAATATTTATTTTTGATACCCACATTTATAAGAGTGAAATCAAGTTTAAATAACTGAATACAGCCAATAATAGTTTAGATAGTTGTGTTACTGAGAAAACATGAAACCGTTTGAGGGCAGGATATAAAATGCTTTGCCGTAATATGAAGGATAGTCGACGTCTTCTCAGTTAATGTATCGTTCAAATTTCTGTGAAAAAAATATGCACTAATGGACTAAGTTTGTCTCGGCGGTTAGCCGGGACAAGTGCCAGAGGAAACAGCAATTTCAGCACTTTTTTTTCCTCTTCTCCTTAAAGAAAATAATGTCCTGCCAACCTCTCCTTAATCCTGCCTGGATCACCACAGCAGGCTGAGCAGCTGAGATGGGCTTTGTTTGGGAGGTCTCACCTTGTCCGTCGTCCCGATGAAGAATGGGGTCCGTCTGGGACACTTCTTGAAACGAGTCTGTGGTGAGTGTTTTCCTTGAATGAACAAGACCAGGGAAAATGCAATGAAATATACATAAAGTATGCTGAAGAAACTTAATGTGCACATCAGAAACAAAATCTTAGCACGTTAGCTGTGTGCCTCTTTTAGAAATGCCGCAGTAAATGATTGCACTTTAGAGTGCGAGAACATTTTCAGAGTCACATTTTATTCTGCAATGATTACAGGAGACAGAATCTGTATTTTCTTCATTCAGTCAAATATTCTCACACTGAAAGGCAGCACTCTGTGTTGCCGCAGGAGTGTCGGTGACAAGGACTTAATGTGTTAATTCATTGATGTGTCATGAGGAACAGCAGGGAGCTCTGAGTGAAACACAACAGCAGCCTGGAAGAAGCTGTGTACTTCAACACATATTCTATAATGACTGATATGTTATGTTTTTTTTTTTGATCATACAGTTTGCATTGAGAACAGCCTTTCCAAAGTTCAAAAGAGAGATGTTAGTCAGCCCTTCTTGCAACTAAAAATGCCCTTTTGTGAGTGAAGTGGTAAAAATAAGACAGACCGCGGTCTACTGAGAAGTGGATGAGTGAATGTGGTACGTCAAAAACAGACGATTGCATAAGGCAAAGTGTTGTGGTGGCTCTGTTGTGGTATAGAGTTCCTGTTTACTAGAGTACATTTCCTGCTCCATAGACTGGGGTAATGCCAGGAAACTCGAAGCAAGCAAAGTAGTTTTCTCCTAATGGAAACTGAATCATTCAGTAACAAAGCCCATAATAATGGCGAACAAAGGCTCACTTAATGGTGGAAAAACAAACCGTTCTGCTAAAAGCAATTTTACACCACAAACATCAAAACAACGGATGAAGATTATTGTGTAAGACTTGCATATCAATGTTTTCTCATTGTAAATGGATGACAATGACCTCACTGGAGGCTGAAGGTAGTATTGTAATACAACATTTACACGCCTTTTAATTTGAATGCCCAATTTAGAACAAAAAAAAACGGGATGAAAGTAACAAATTACATTTTTTTGTTTTGACCTATTTAAGAACATATCCGTGTCAATATGTAGTATTTGGCGACATCTAGTGGTGCGGTTGCTGATTGCAGCCACATTAAAATTGTCCCGTGTTCCAAGCAGATAAAAAAACTACGGTGGCCGATGCGAAAACGTGAATGGTACTATTTAGAGCCCGTTTCTTTTGTTTCGTCTGTTCCGGACTACTGTAGAAACATGTCGGTGCAACATAGCGGCCTCCGTGAAGCAATGTGATCTCATCCGTGCTCGTTATGCTTTGCCCCTTGGGCAGAAGCCAGGCAGCCTTTTAGTATCCTGATGCTGAGGGTTTGGGTAAATGTTGTGAAACAGTTGCTGTTAGGTCAAGGAAACAAAACCACTAAGTAAGGGTTAGAAAAACAAAATCATGGTTTGCCATAAAGTAAGTAACGTAAAGTAAGCGACAGATGTACTGTCGTGTGACTCAGTGGCGTGATGTTGTGACATAACGTCAGTAAAAAAAATCACTCAACTTTTGGTTTCACAAGGGACACAAACCCAGGTCTCCCGAGTGAAAGTCCTTAGTTGTAGGCTTCTTCTTGCATACTACATCCCTTGCCCATAGCGTCTAATAATGATGCTGATGGGTTTACATGGGAGGAAGTCGTAAGCCCAGTGAGTCTCATACAGACGCTAAAGTGTGCGTCGAGCAGTCATTCAGATACAATGAAATCTGCCAAATCGGGACAGTTTGTTTACAGGTTCTAGCCCTGCAATCTCGTATCCAGAAACTGTTCCTCTGTTTTTCATTTCATGTACATTTGAACAGAGCAGAATTTGAGAAGTTATATCTAAACGTGCTCTTAGTATTTTCAGTAACACCAGGTAGGATCATGTTTCCTGTTGAACCCAGTGAGCCACTCAAGTTACAGACTATTGTTTAGGAGTCAGAATGGGATCATTTCCCTCCATTTAAATACAGCTTGTGGGAGGCTTGATTTTCAGCTGATTCTTTTAGGTCTCCAACAAATATTTGGGGAATCAATTATATATAATGTCCTTTTTCACTCACTTTGTGGTCAAATACAACACGTCCTCTGTTTAGTATTGGCTTGTAGCCAGGTGAACGAGGTGAATGTCAACCAACCTCCGATACCACGACTATCTAGAGGCTCCGTCATTGACATGTGGAGGGCTGTAAAGGTCAATATGTTTATTAACATCCTTTCACACATTATGCACAGCAATGTGCAATTACAATAACATGAATGACAAGAGGTTACAATTTTTCTCACAAAAATATACAACCTCAAACAGCCAGCAATATTCATAATAATTAACTGCTATCTGCACTCTCTCACTGCTGCTATAAAAAGCCCCCAAAACAAAAGCGGTCACATTTCATTAGTCGCAAAGTTTTTTTGTTTATGTTTTTTTGTTTTTTTAACGCCTCACTGCATCTATGAAATGGGGGCCTAGAAAGGCAGTGTCCATTTTTAAATTGGATGCCTCAAACGTTTTTGTGTCCCCGATTTCGCCGTTGCACTGTCAGTGCTTCACCCTGTTTCTCTTTGTGACAGCAAAAGCTACATCCTTCATAAGAACGATTAGATCGTTTTTCAAGCCATTAGATTTCTAATTCTGTATAGCTCATTTATAACTGTTTCACTAAGTATACAACACATTCATACATATATTTTTATAATACATGTATGTTTATAATAAAAATTGTTTTTTTACAATCTTACACCCATTCTCAACTGGGAGATTGAATCAGCTCCCTCTGTTAACTGATCTGTTTTCTCTACTTGATTTACTTTTACTAGGCTGCAGTCAGTGAGCCAAAGTAAAGTCAGCTCAGCGTTCTGTGCTCTCTGTTTGACAGAGAACCAGCACACAAAGCTCTGAGCTGAAACTAGCCTAAACAAACAGTGTCAGAAAAAGCAAACAGTCTGAGGAAATCCGTCAAACACTTCGGGGAAAAGTCATTTGTTTCTGTGGCGTGATTTAACACAACTCGACTGGAAAAATGACAAATGTCACATAAGTTAAGTATTGAAATATGATTTGAATATAAGTATGTAGTTTGATAGCTCCCTGTCATTTTCGCTATTAGTTGAACCTCTGCATTTATTAGAAAACGGATCAGATAATTTACTGCAGTTGATATTTATTCATATGTCATGCAACACATCTTTATTTCAGTATCAAAGATATCAATCGTTTCTCTGTGAGTGAAGGCACTGCGTACTGTATGTGGCACCACTCTCAACAGTGAGGTTTCCATTTGGCAAAGAAAACATGATCATAAACAAACCCAATGGTTACATCGTCTATCTTATGAAATTATCTGCTTTGTACATATCTAAAACATTTCACTACAGTATAAAAATAACATTTAAGTCATATTTAAGAAACAATAGTTTATGACACTTGTATAGTATATAGTAGCATCTTCATGGTTTGTTTACTGGCATCAGGAAAACGTAACTTTGGTAGAACATTCTAATTTTTAGCACACAAACTCAATTTAATGTCCTGGCAGTGCTGCAACTCTCGAGATTGTTAGTTAGCAACAGTGTTCACATTAGTATTAACTACCTACATTATTTTACAGAAAACTAAAACTCAAAAAATCCCATTGACACAAACTATCACAGGAGCCATAAAGGTGACGTGGATCCTAATACTGTGGATCCTTAAAAAAAAAAAAAACTGAATACAGTAAGTAAGTTAAGTAATGTACTAGAAGTAATCAAATTAGATTCATAAATATTATTTTAAGCTGGTTTTTAGGTAATTCACTTTTGGGTATTGTTAGCCTACTATTAACAGGCAAAGGAATAAAAGATAAAAACACCTGTTGAGATTTTTCATACCCAGGAAAATTGATGTCAGTCGGGAACAACTGATCTCATAAACATTTGACAGAAATAGATCCACCAGAATAACCTTTCATGTTAAGGCTTCATCACATTTGTGTACATAGAGACATAGAGAAAAGTGCCAGAGTACTCTTCATTTTCTTCTCTTCGTAAGATGAAAGGACATTCCTTCATTCAAAAATGTAAGAAAAATATTTCACATTCACCAAGTGAGAGCCAAACATTAAGTGCAAGTACCTGATTGAATTTCAATGAAGTAGCTTCTAATGCCTTGTGTTAAAATAAGCAAAACTATACAACGACAAAAAAAGAACAAAGTAACATCAAAAACAACATCAAAGCCTTATTGCTGTGTAACAAAACCTCTGTTTTTCCCAAGTGCGTGTTTAGGAATTTGGGTATGCAGAGGCTCGAAAGATATCCAGACAGTTCGCTGTGATGAGGGCACCAGTCAACTGCCTCCACTGTCGGGTGGCAGGGTTTTTCATTTTGTCCAGGACCAGGTGCAGATCCTGGATCATGTCCCTGTAGCTGTCCCCATACCGCAGACTCCAGGAGTACAGGAAGTCGTAGGCGGGCTTCCACATTGACTTAAACAGAACAGAAAATACAGGAATCATCACACATCATATTCACTGCAGAAATGCCACGAAATCAGTGTTTACTACTCTTTATGTGCTGTTAAGCTGACCTGGGCACCGACTTCCCTGCTCTTCCCTCGGTGCGGCGCCTCGTAGTCCGCTATCTGAGCACTGGACAGTTTGCCCATCTTCTCCGCGAGCTCCCGCCATCGAGCTCCCAGCTCCACAGCTGTGGACAAAATGACCGTGTTCTGAATCAGCTGGGCCACAAGATTCACCGAGTCCATCTTCAACAGACCCTGTGGTGACAAACACGGAGATAAACGGTCACTAAAACCACGGGAAGCACAGTACATCGGAGCATACGGGCTGTGAAATTGCTACGGCGTGAGTGGTGGGTTGTGTGCATGTGTATTATTTTGTAAATTTGCGGTGTTTTCACAAGATTTGTTATTTTTCTTGTATGTAGTGCACACAAAGATTGCAATTTCTAGTATGAATATTCTATTTATCTCGTTTTTCTCGACTTACCACCATGAGCTCATGCAGAAACCTTTTCCTGCTCTTCTCAGCGTGGCAGTCTTCCTTCAGCGTTTCTAGTACGCAGGCCACTTTATCAGCCTGAGTTTCAGCGTGCCTCCGTGTGATCGTGTCCAGCGACAGCTTGCCGTACCCTAAAGCATCAGCCAAACCTCTCCAGCTGCTTATGTGTTCAGTGACCAGCGTCTGGATGGCGGAGTACATGTAAGTAAGCTTCTTGAAGGGCCGCGTCATGTTGTCCAAGAGGACCTCTGTGGTGATTTCAATGCCGGTGAAGTCGATCACTTGGTCTGCGGTTATGAGCTTGACGTTCTTGCAGTGAACCAGACCGGTCCTGCCTCGGAGGAATCCGATATACCACTCCTTTACTTTGGAGTTACCCACTGACCTGACAGTCTCTCTGGACAGGAGAGCTACAGTGTCCCCCTTGAAATACTCCAGAAGGTAGTGTACGCGTGGCTGACGGAGGACTGACTTTAAGGCCACACCATACCACTGTAGGTTCACCGGTCTGTCTGTGAATTTGGGCAAATCTGGAACACTTTCCTCGGGGATAGGTGAGCTTCTTGTCATTTCGATGCGCTTTTCTGCGCTTATCTGCCTCGGCACTCGCTTCTCTGATCTGGCGGGTGCTGCGGGAGGGGAAGGCACCTGGAAATGTGCAACAATTGCGTCTTTTGATTCTTTCACCTGCAGATCTAATTGAAAAGGAGTCATTTCTGTGTTACTCTCACAAGATAACGCAACTGGCAGATGAAAAACTGTCCCTATTTTGAGCCGACTTTGTCTCACTTCTTTCAGTTCGTCCTCGGGTTTGATTTTGAACATTGAGTCGGTGAGGCTAATACCGACATGCAGGTTGGTCAGGTTGTCTGGTTTGAACCCATGTTTTCCCCAAAGCTGCAGCACAAGTGGAGGTATATTTTTGTTCCCCCTGCAGATCTCTGAAAACGGAAGCCTTGGCGGAACGTCCTCATGACCGCAAACCACTATTACGACCTTGAATGATGGATGGATATACCTGGGGCCATAAACTGCTACCGTGATTTGGCGATCAAGGTAATCCCACACCGATGTAGCAGGAGACTGGATTGCAGAGGCCTCCGCGACTGCAACTACATAAAAATGTGTCTTAAGGTCCTGCAGCTTCATTTGCATCACATTCTTATAGATGTAACAGTCGTTCCCTTTAAGATAAGGTCCCTCTTTTTTGTTGGACACCAGGCCGACCACAGTAGTCATCACCTGACTCAATGGGTCGCTCTTCACCTCTCCGGCCAGTTTCATCTCCAGAGAGATGCACTCCTTTATGTTGATGTTGCTGAGGACCACCTCTAGAAGTGGACTTATGGTTGTCACGTAGTTGTTATTGAGTCCAGGAGGAGGGTCCAGCATTGCTTTCAGTGTAACTTCCTGGACTTCTCCTGGAGGAACATGGCCTTCTGGGACATGGATGCTAATTTCTGAGGATGGCAACTGTACTGAGCCTCCAGTGTGGCCGATCTTGCAGATGACCTGAAAGTCAGTGGCCTGTGTCTGAGCCCAGCCTGGACTCTGGCTCATCAGGTTTAAGTCCAGACACGAGCGGGTTAGCTGCCTGTGGCTCAGCCAGGCCATCTTGTAGGCCTCTCTGTCGTTCTTAAGCCACTCAAAGTCTGGGTTCAGCACCGGCCCAGGCGGTTTGAAGATGTTCTCTTGTTTTGGCACTTTTCTCTCCAGATCATCCAGGATGTCAGAAGCACTTCTGCATCTCCCAGATCTGTCGATGGCTTGGTTTTTGTTTTCCAAAAAGTTCCCCACGTTGCCTTCATCTGAAGATGTGCTAAAGGAGTCATCGTTATTTGTGTCCAAAGGATTTTCATTGATTTGCTTCACATTAAAAGAGCTAGAAATGTGTTTGACTGTGCTGCTGTCTACAATGTCATCCAAGAAAGGATTCGATCGAGACAGTTTGTTCCAAAAGGGATTTTTCGACTGAGACGAATGTGCGTCTTCTGGGTTTGAAAGGGGCCACTGAGAGTTCTGTGCCACATACACACCTGTGAAAATATTAGGAGTTTGGTTAGGACGTTGATTAACATTATCTTAAGGTTTTCAAATTCAGAACACCGGCTGTCTCTGCTTCAAAGTGATCATTTTACCATTCCTGGTGTCACTGGTGGAGACTTTGTCATCCAGATCAATCAGTGTCCCCTCAGATTTACTCCGCATGAGACTCCCAACACGACGGAAGGACCTTGCTCTTCCAGCTGCCATATCATCTGTAAACATAAAAACTTTACTGTTTTAATTTCTAAATGAACTTGCAGCTTTTACTATTAAACAACTTTACTTTATTTCTTGAAGATGCATCCTGGATTTTTTTTTTCTCCGTTTATTTATCAACTTGTGCCTACACATGTAGACAGTTTGGATTTACTAGCAAATACTACGGCAACAGCTGTCATTGGTTTACAAAACATAAATGAGTAATGGGACCGCATGGGAAAAAAATGTGTATATATAATTTATATATATTTTTTTAAAGTAATAACTAAATTAAATATACAGAAGAAGAAAAAGGAGACGGTGAAAAGAAGAGAGGAAATAAAAATAAATAAGCTGTGCGATCTATTTCGGTTTAGATAGATTTCATGCTACTTTGCAGGATGGGTTTGTTTTACCGTTAATGCTTTCTGTGGTTTTTGATATACTGATGTCACCTGAATTAATTTAACCCTTCTTGGGCTCAATCAATTAGTCAATTAATTGGTAATAAAATAAATCGCCAACAATATTATTGCATTCATTTAAGTCATAAGTCATTATTTAAGCACAAATGCCAACATTTTACTGTCTACCGGTTCTGAAGTATGAATATTTGCTGCTTTTCTAAGTCAAACTGAAAATCTTTTCGATTGCTGTTTGGACGAAATAAACAATTTGAACGTGTTTGTATTGGATTCTCTGTAATTTTTCTTTTTCTTTTTTCCGTCTACATTTTACAAAAGATTATTCAAAAAAAAAAAATGAATAGACTATATCTTTTAAATAAAAGTCTTCTTCAGTTGCGGGTCGAAACATAAGCAGACTTATATTTTGAGGTGCTGTGACACATGACAACAACCGACACCGAGAGTAAAGTTATTATTCTGTCTCAACTATGTTTCCCCTCAGCACAGAGCGCCTCGGGCTCTTTGCAGTCTGTTTCAGGAAAACTGTTCCAAGCATGGAATAAAGCCTCAACTCTTCGGCTTGTCACTGTTTGCGTAAAAGGACACTACCCATTCATGACTTGTCACAGTGAGTCAGTCATTAATAATGTGGTTTCTTACACCAGTGCACAAAAACAGGTTGGTCTTGTCAAGCCTATGACACAGTAGTCTGTTCTCTCAGCGCTTCTTGCTATGATCAAAGTGCAGCGCCACTGTACAACTGACAGTACAAATGTATATTCTGATGAAATACTACACGACGGGCTTATTTACGATGCACTGTACTGTGATTCCTGTACAGTAGTCCTACTCGATAATAAATAAACTAGTCTAATTATAATCTTGTGCATGTTTCCCTTTTTTTATTTTTATTTAATCAGATAATACATTCTCAAACAAATCTGACATTCATTAATAATCCAGGCGGAGTAAGAAGTACACAGCAGCACAGATTCAGACGTTAAAGCTCCAGCTTTACGAGCTGCACCAGTCTCACCGACATGTAGCCCGTCAGTGTCAGCAGGTGTGCTGCCATACAGCTACTCAGTAGTTACACATTAATAAAGCTATTCCGTACAGGCCACTTCCTTCTGTGAAAATGAGCGAATAAAAACCAATAAATGCGAGAAAATAAAACAAAGTTTGATCTCACCGTCGGCATGAGATGGTTGTAGTTTTGCTTCCGAGCGTTGGCAGAGGAAAAGAAGCCAATCCACTGTCAATAAACACGTTTTTTTATTTTATTATTTTTTTTTTACTAGGGCGTGACTATGATTTTCACCTCCACACGTTTCGGCTCTCTACCCTGTTTGTGCTCAGGCACGGAGCATGTTGGGACTGTGAGTTTAGAATGGTACAGGAACTCCGGCGGAGGAGTGGCCTTTCACGGATCGCGACTACAATACCCGAAATGCACATTTCTGTTTACGCAGGAGACTTGCATCACCTGAAACTGAGCGATACCTCTGTAGTAGTTTCGACAGGAGTCCCGAGTTTAGTGATAAGCGTCCTAACGAGGTTGCAAAAAAACGGGCTCACACCGGTTGGAGTAGACACAATAACCAAGGTCAATCCACCCAGTGAGCATGTAAATATTAGTTAAATATATTTACACTCATACGGTGAAGTCCCCACTGCATTGGGGGAATTTGGCAGTAAAAACAAAGTTATGTGCTTGTTGTGGTAATACGCCAGTAATGACAAAATAAGGGTTATAATAGTATTTTATTTTATTCATCTTGGTCATTCATTTGAGACTTATTTTAAAAAATAGTTGAGTTTTCTTGATCTAATCTCATCAAGGACACAAGTCGTGTTATCTCTCTGAACAGGTTCCATACATTTACTGTGATGAATGCCTGAATAGATCACTATTTGAGACTGTTGTAGCGTTTATATTCGTTATAGAAATAATCCAACATGAAACCACTATTTCAGCTGCTTATGGCTTTGCAGGTTCATGCCAAAGCGTATGAAAGGTAATAACTTCTAATACCTCTTTGGGAGGAACTTACTGTTTGTTTTGTAACTGTTATCTTCGCTGATGAATATCCACACTGGAGTTTAAATGGGCTGTCAGAGATGTTGTGGTCTTTGGACGGAGGCCCTGGCATCCAAGTTCACAAGGAATGCAACTAAGCACTCTTTTTGTAGATTATGAATTTTCATGCAGCAAATGTGGTCAGTGGCTGCTGCAGCCTGGACTTTAGCATGACTGATTAACATCCCCCTCCTACACAAGTAAACGTATTTTATATGTGATTGAGCACAAAACTAATTGAATGTTGAAACGTGTTCATGAATGTTTTATATCTGAACTCTCCTCTGTTTTGCAGCATTCATTATGCTCCTGAGTTGTGCATGCGTGATGTTGGTGTTAACTGCCTGAATATGAAACAAAACAGACAAAATCTGCCACATTTCACCTGCACACCGTTGTAATCATTTCATTATCAGCACTGAGCCAGATTGTTTGAGCTGCGTTCCAAATCGCAAACTTTTTTTATTTGTACTAGATTTAGTACGTACAGCTGACCTTACAAAGTATGAACTGTTGCATGCAGTATATGCATCAAATTTAGGTGTTTTTTATTTCATTTTGATGTTTAAAATGAAATAAATTATCCAACTTAATGTGCAAACCCAATTTTAACCCCCTGGATAATTAAATGCGTTATCATCAAGTTAAAGAATATGACAAACTGAATTTAAGACTCAAATTTTGGAAAGGGTGAAGCCGACATGTTTTTGCCACTTGGTGGAGCTATTTCACCATCGTTCCTTCGGTCAGACTTTTCAGTGCTTTTTTTAAATTCTAAACCTAAAGAGAGGGGGTGTCTTATCTGTTTGTTGTAGATCCAACAAGTAAGAAACTGTCTGCTAACACCAAAGCAGAAGCAGGGATTCAGATAAAATGTTGTGCAAATCATGACTGTAGATATTTTAAAAAGGCCCAAATAGAGCGGTGTAAAACGTGGTAGTTTATATACAGTATGTCCATCATGGTTTCACAGAGTCCAAGTTGATGTCTTCAAATGTCCTTTTTTTTGTGTGTTTAAAACCCAAAGTTACTGTAATGTAAGACCAGGAAAAGCAGCAAATCCTCATATTCTGTTTGAACAGCTGTAACCATCAAATGTTTAGCATTTGTTTGACTTGATTTTAAGAAAATTAAGTTAATTTATCGATTATCAAAATAGTTGCCAGTAAATTAACTTTTGTTGGACTAATTGTTGCAGCTGTCATTATAATATTGATGTTACCGATGTCTCTATCCATCACTTTCACAGCGATGGGAAAGCTTTGGGAAACCCGTTTGTAGGCTCAGACATTTGTTTACAAAAACACTTTCACCAAGATGCTGTCTCAGGCCTTACCTGCAACAAGATCCTTCATCTTGAGTGGAGCAGTCTGTCGCTTTGTTCCCATAATCGTTACAATCACATGGGTTTCATAGAGAACTCTGGCTACATTTAATGTGATCGTGTCTTTTAATCTCATGCCTTCTCTGGTTTATGTGAGTGTAAGCAGCCCCAAAGACTTTGAGGTGGTTCACCCTGATATCACGTCTTTGTCTCCATTTCATCGACGGTGTTTTTAGGAAGAAAAGTAGTTCCCTTTGATCCTGTGGCGAGCAATATTTGTTTTAGACACAATGATGTGATGAAGCCATTAAATTGGACTCTCGAAAACCAGCAACAGAGCTGAGGTTCAGTCTGCAGGTATTCCACTCAGCGATCAGACAGGTGAAACACCACCTGTGACGTAAATGAATCTAAATTGCCGAAAGCATTGTATAAGGGCACCGCTGTCAGTGTTGCAGCAATTACTGTTAATTATTTTGACTAACCTCTTGGCCTCGTCAAATTGCCTTTCCCGGGAGATTGGCTGGTTTGATGACAATGACCGTGTGGTTGGCGGTTTTAACCACAAAATTGGCCACGGATGCATCATCGGTGAGAGGTGTTACCGCAACACTGTGATTTGCTGGTAGAGCTAGAAAACCCAATACATCTCATCATGCCATATAGGAGCTGGTATTTCCATGAAACCTCAGTCAAGACTGTGATTCAGCTTGACTTTTATTCAGCGGGATACGACATTTCAGCATTTCTTAAAACCAGTGTAGGATAATATCATTTATCTTTTGTGTTTTCTAGGTGACTGGATCAAAGCTGCGTTTGGCTTGCCGACACGCTGTGTGCGCTGACCAAACCTGTTATTGTGGACTTCATCCACAGTTGGCAGCTCACCCTCTTCATCATGGCATGTGTGCCCTTCCTATCTGAAGCCAATTGAACTCAAATGCGGGCAGCGGTGGGGCCCTCCTTAGGGGACCAGGTGATGCCACAACAGTCTGTGACGGTAATAATACCATGACAACACAGTGCACTCTGAGACATTAAGCCCAAATGACTCACGTTTTTAATCATCACGTTTTGACACATCTGTTGAGGCAGTGGAACACTTCAAAGCTGTTGTTATTTGACACACATATATTTTCTGTTCAAGCCACTTTGAGTAAAATGTATCACTTCACACATTTCAGTAGCAGTTTGTGAGAATAAGAGAGTAATTGTTGAATTAATCTGATGTCCTCCAGTCCAGGTTATTCTCTGTTTATGAAATGTATTTTAAAACTATACAAAAACCTTGGCCTGTAAGTACACGTGGCATTTGACAATCTTTGTCTGTAATTACTTATCGTTTTTGGATTATTAGAAGTAATTCAAGGGGTTTAGTGTAGAGTGTGACTGGGCTGCAGGCTCATAACCCACAGTGCTTCAGTGACCCAACAAAGGCTGAATCTCCTGCAGTCAAAGTCCATCTGCACCGCTATTGCAGTTCCTTGGTTCCCCCTAAACTTTGCTTGGTTTCACTTTTAACTTTTGATATTATCCCCGCAGCGTCTTCTGGTTGACTGCACACCATTGCAGAAAAAGTATGAACAGAGTAGAGGAGGCAGGGGAAGAGGATGCAAAGATGGAACCACAAGCAACTTCATCCCACGTATGTGTGTATGTGTGTGCACTTGTACTTTTTAGCGTGTGTGGGAAGATAAAATTGAGAGAGAAAAAGAAACGGGCAACTAAGTATTCACTGTCGTTATGGGCTTTACCCCCCCCCCCCCCCCCCCCCTGCCCAGAAATCCGAACAAAACAGAGTGTGAGTGACGGAAACAGAATATCTATAGCACTGGTTATACTGCAACAAAAGGAGGCATATTGAATAGCAAGACCTGTAAGTCATGTGTCTTTCATTTCTAGTTTGCTTTTTGTTTGAAACATTTTCTCAGAGACACTTGAGTAATTCTAATGAGCTTCTATCACCAGACTGTGTTTAATCCCGGACTGACTGACATCTAAGCCAGACCTGCAGCATGTCTGATTAAAGGTGGTGAACTGATCACCTTATGTCGTCCTTCTCAATGCACATGTCTCATAATGTGGAGGGAAAAAAGGCATCAGGGATAGTCCCAAATGTTCAGTTGAATTTGTTGAAATCAAACTTTTAGTCTCAGATTACTGTGCCAAACGGTTAAAATTGTAAGGATGGTTTGATGCAGCAATACTGGAAGAGAGATTGCTTAAATAAGAACCATAAACTGTTGTAAATTGATCAGGCTTGCACTATTATTGCTGTTGGTTGAACGTAGAGGCCCTAGATGGCGCTACAGAGCTGTGCGGAACAGAAGTTTGAAAGATTCTCGCTTTAGTTTACCGTTCAACGATAAGCCCTAGAAACAGAAAACACATTGACTGCTTAAAAAAAAGATATAATAATTAGACTGGCTGGTGTTGTCCATGCTTATCATTAACACAGTTTACGGGATGATCTGAACGTCAGTGCGGACACTATAATGTGGGTTAGGTGCGTATGCGTCAAAACACCAGAAACGAGAAAATAAATGAAATGGAAAAAAATGGGGTCATCTCTGTTATCAGTTGTAACCGACAGAAAATACAAAAGCGGTGTGTGGCTTCAATGTCTAAATCCAAATATACATTGTTAGATAAAAGATAAATAGCAAATGAAGATAAATACATTGCTAATAAATAAATATTAGTTGTAGTTTCTGAAAGCTTAAACTGATCATTTGGAATTTTTGTTATTGTCAACTGATTTTGTCTAATTTGATATTAAGGTCAACCTTAAAACAAGAATGCTCGCCACAGACTTATCTTTTCTGAAAGTGTATTATACTATTTGAATATATACAGACTATCTCCGTAGTGTAAATATGTATGTAAACATTAAAATCTACTACGCATTTATTATAAACACAAATTAGAATCGACAGAAGGTGCGTGTTTTGGAGGAACGTCTGGTGACCAAGAGTTTGATTTACAAAGAGAAAAAAAAGCTTCTAAATTAATATCTTTGAATTTGAGAAAATAAAATGAGAAATGAGAGTGTAGGCTACCTTTTGGGGTGATAATTGTATGAAGGGGGGTTAACATAATGAGGCGTTTTGACTTCGGACTCAGAAGTTTTATTTTCCAGCTCAACAGAAAAACTTGTGAATTGTGCCTGAATTTAAATTCATACAACACTGACTCTTCATTTGTTTAAAGCATTGACTTGTTTAGTTGTATTATTGAAATGTTATCTCATTTCTGGGTGAGGCCTCCACGGTGCTGCAGGCCTTTTTCCCACCGTGGCCGGAAAAACGTGTAAAAAACCACCAGCTGTACACGGGGGTCATGAAACGCAACAATCTGATTATTTCATCAAAACTACATAATGTTATAATATAAAATAATACATGCTGAGCAATATTATCATTTTTAAACTCCCTGGTCTGCCATTCAGAAAAAATGTTCTCTACAACACTCAAACAAACGGAGTCGATCCACTGCTTCTGAATTCATACTGACTTTATTGAGTGGCTTACATAAAAAGCCATTCTCGGAGAAAAAAAAAAAAAAAAAATATCATTGGAAAATAAAATCACTTTACAACATGCTTACTTAAATTAAATGAGCGGGTAAACAGTAAATGATTTCAAAACCTCACAAATAAATTCAAAGTGCGCCTAATGATAGACCCCTAAATACAAGAAAACTCGTGGTTAAATATAACTCCCCACAATACATTTCATATCATGTCAAAGAAAAATCCAAGTACATTTCCGTATATTCTCAAATATTTACTAGAGTCCATATACAACTAGAAATACCTATACAAAATCGTCTCCTGGACAAATACATTACTCACCTTTACATCGGGCTGTAATTATTCTAAACTACATTTCTCGTTATGTACAACACATTTTGCAGCGAAGTGTATAAGCAGCCTCAACTGGCCTACTTACAAACTTGACGCACATACTGCAGGCTGTTGAATAGCAATATGTGATATGAACCTACCACTGCTCCTCCATTATCAAAGGCTTGATAGGATCAGACAGATAAAACGAAACTATCCCATCCCGTATCTTACCACACTCTACAGGTATTTGTTTCTACCGAGCAGTCCATCCGCAGGGACACAAATGAACAATTTATTCTGCTCGATAATAAAGTGCCAGAGTTTGGTTTTGAACAATATCTATGACAGTAGTAGCACACTTTTTGCAGGCCTACATTTTTTTTTTTTTTTTTGCCACAGCAGTGTTTATATAATTTGCTTCTCATATGCTGGGAAATAGAACATCAAGGTTGAATTCAGTATCGGATGGAGAAAAAAAATAAAGTTTCAGTTGTGCCCTGTTCCAGTGTGCCCACAATAACACTGTCACGCCGCAGATGTAGCCTATTAATGAGAAGTTTGTGATGGTACAGCTATGTAAGTAATTAGTAGTCTTAAACACTTGGAAAAAGTCAAAGAAACGTTAGGCCTATTTTCTCATTAAATGACAACACTCATTGTGAAGCATTTCGCATACACCAAAGTATGTCCACTTCCGTGTCCTCCGGGACAATTCCATCACGACACTTAGTTGTTTTATAGTTTTTACTTCACTGAGGGGAGTCTTAGAGGCCGTTCATGCCGACTCCCTGGGTGGACTCGGGTGGGTGCAACAGGTCGGGGGAATGGCACGGAGGGCTTCCCGGCGCGCTGTGCTCGCTGTCGGTATCACTACCCCTCTTCCCTCCACTGCCACCGGAGCCGGAGCCGGCAGATCCTCCGGCGCTGTGAGTTTTTACATGTTTACTCAGGTGATCGCTACGCATAAATCTCTTGTTGCACACCGGACAGGCGAATCGTTTCTCCCCGGTGTGTGTGCGTAAATGTCGCTGGAGCTCGTCGGAGCGCGTGAACCTCTTACCGCAAAAGAGCCAGTTGCACACAAACGGCCTCTCGCCGGTATGCCACCTCAAGTGCGCCTTTAGGTGCGACGTTTTCCCGTAAACCTTCCCGCAGCCGGGGATGTGACAGCTGTGGAGACCTTTTCTCCGGAGGCTGGCGCCAGCCGGTCCCAGTCTCTCCGCCTCCTGGCAGTTTGGACAGTCGCAGGTGGCTCTGCCTGAGTACCGCCGGGCAGATGACCTCGGAGACCCCGCTAAAGATGCAGGTGGACCCCCGGAGAGCATAGTGCCCCCCGCCCCGCCTAATGGAGAGGGGCTCGTGTCCGGATAAGAGGATAACACCGGCTTGAAACCGTCCATCAGGTGCTGGCTGCTTGTC
Organism: Anarhichas minor; assembly: GCF_050575085.1. NCBI lineage: Eukaryota > Metazoa > Chordata > Actinopteri > Perciformes > Anarhichadidae > Anarhichas > Anarhichas minor. The sequence goes on along the minus strand of NW_027466487.1, from coordinate 2,214,353 downwards.
AACAGGTGCGGAGAGGGACTTGTACTGAAAGCAGAGTGACTTAAAGTCGAGTAATCAGAATTATATCCGCCCAGAGGAGAGTGCAAGGAGCCCTGGAGTCCACCGGAATGCAAGGACGTTTGTAGTGCTGCTCCGTTAGGGTTCTGAACATCAATCCATCCCGCTCCCACGTCCCACCATGCAGAGGCTCCGGTGGTTCCAACCTCTCCTGTGGGGATACCGGGATGAGACGATTTGAACCAGGACTCGTAGGGATGTGCAACGCTCATCCTCGGATATATGCCCTGCAAACTGTCCACTGAGGTGTGCACTTTAGAGATGAAAACCGGCTGGTGGCTGGCTTCTTGAGAGCTGCCCGAAACCGACGCTTGGAAAACAGAATAATCGTTTCCAAAGTGTGAGCCGGATGAGGCACCAGACGTGAGGGAAAAAGCACTGGATCCGGTGGAGGTGTTGGTGCCGAAAGAGTCCGAGATGCCGGATCCATTGCGGGACACCCCGAAGCCGGACAGACCGGATCCGAGGCTGCAGCTGCTCGCAGCAGCTCTTTTCCACGGGTGGAAGCCTTTCCCAAATGAGGAGGAATTATCCGAAATTGTCGACGGCGAAGGGCTCGGACTCCCTATTTTATTACATGTTGCAGCTAACATGGCTAAAGGAGTCGATCCTAATCTCGGCTCCTCCTGAAAGAACAAGAAAAGCTGTGAGTGACTGTTCAGTCTGACAAGTTTAACTAGTTCATTACAGACATTTCTTTGCAGTATTTCAGCTCGAAATAAAAAGGGTGAGTTAGCAAACAGTTTGAGCAGATGGTCTAATAAACCGAAAGTTACTATTTGTTTTAAAGAAATGAACACAACAGAGTTGCCCTTCATCAGTTCCTACCTGGACGAACAGAAACAACTGAAATGCGACACACCGCGCTTACAAATGCATGCCAGACAGGACACCAAGGACAACATGCGTGTTTTGAGCACCAGGGTCAAACTCCTATCCCGTCTACAGAGCCTCAGCTGTCTCATGCGAAGCGCTTGCTGAAAATAAAACCAACGCACTGCCTTTGCTGCTACTTTTGCGGCCGCTGTAAGTTTAATCCCCCCTCCGCCGGACAATGACAAGAACTAATTAAACCAGTAAGAAAGTCCTTTCGACTCACCCCTAGAAGTGAAGTTGCCATCACACAAAACCACTGCCCTCCTCAGAGGATCTTTTTATATTTATGAATCAGAGCACTGTTTTTTTTAGAGGTGTGCAATACAATGATGTGTTCCGCCCATTCTTCCACAATTGTAGGCTCCTCTCCGGCTTTGAAGTGCCGCTGTGACACGGGCGACCAATCAGCGGCTCCGTCCCGCCGCACTGCCACATACTACCGTGAGGTCATCAATAGAGCGCCTCAGACAGCTCTCCACCCTCCTCCACCCCCCCCCCCCCCCCCCCCCCCCCACCGCCCCCTCCATAATAAAAGACAGCGGAAGGAAGGTAAAGTTAAATGAGAGTGAATTAGGAAGGAGGAATTAGGGGGCCACTTATTGAAATTTTACAGAACATCACGTTCCATAAATTTAAAGAAAGCGGGCTGATGGGCTGCGCTTGGTCATGTAGCTGGCGGTAAATTAAAATGATGGTAAACTATGACGGCACCCCCCAAAAAGCTTAAGATCCATGCGCAATAACACGGCAAACTCGTTTTAAGTTCAATTTCCATTTTCAAATCAGGCTGCTCTTCAATGTTCCTGACGGTGAGCCATCTTAGATCATCTCTGCTCAGAAAGTTGAACGTAAACTCATTTCCCTAGATTTAAACATTGGTAAAGCTTTAAGTGGGTCAACTCTACTTCATCCACATGTGTTTACTTCAGCGCATCACTTTATCATTTTAAGCTGCTCAGGTGTTTTTATTTTATAAAAGCTTCCTCGTGTCTCCCCCCCCCCCCCCCCCCGCCCCCATCTTTCTAGTATTAGAAACGTATTCTGGCATAAATCACCCCGTGGGATTTTGCACGTTTCAACTTCTTAAGAAGTAATATACACAAACTATTACACAACATAGAAAGGCTGCATTGTTCCGTTTGTGGACCTATATTACACCGTCTTAAACTTTCAAATTACTGTAATTGCGTTCAATTATCTTAACAGTTTTGATTAAAAATGGTAGATGCTGCATTCCGGTGGAGGATTATTCATTTTATCATGCTCCATATTAGTCTGAAACAAATAAAGAAGAAGATGATGAAGGGGGTCGATGACTTTGGAGCATTTTCAGAATCAAAATGACAAAATTCAAGAAAGTAACATTTTCTCAAGCTGGTTTATTGGCAACATAGAGCGTGTTGCTGCCCCAGTTTAACTGATATTATTTATTAAGGTAAGTGGTTGCACTCTGTGTCAGACTGCAAATACAACGATAAACTGGTTATATTGAATAGGTTCATCACTTTGCCCACTGACATTTAGTTAAACCTACGGAGGAAGCGCCTGTTACATAATAAGAACTTGTAGGCAAAACGTGCGTTGAACCCTGGGACTCTCTGTGGGCGCTATTAGCATTCAGTGCGCACTGGGAGCATAAATTTCATTTGAATTTCAAATTTAATAACGCAGGAGGTTTTTAATCATCCTCAGTTTTATTTGTTTGATATTAACATGCTTATTGACCGGGTCTGTTGACCAGCTTGGTCATTACAGGACAGGGAAAAGTTAATTAAAACGACCAGGGATTATTCATCACATCATCTGCCTAACCCATGTCGCTTCCTTTATTACACAGCGTGATAGATGGACTATCTGATTAATTCCTGTGTTTCTAGGATTGGACAACAGCTTTTGGGATTAATTTACACCGCTTTACCTTCAGATGTAATAAATGAAGGAGCTAAAACTAAAACGGCCCAAATTATTCATGAGGTTGCACAGTTTAAAAACAAACTACTCCGAAACGGATGCAGCAACAATGTAAATGCAGTTATCTTGATAATTATTCTTACAGCACCCGTGTTATTCCTCAATGTTTATGGACCATTTTAACAATTTTATGACATTTATTTAAATTGGTAATACAATCTATTGTTCATTCCAAGTTATTCTTTAAATGTATGAGCCCTTGTTCTCAAACTAACGCGTAAAGTGTCGATTTAAATAGTTCAATGGAAAAAGAGAAATCACGATAAGCCTTATATGAAAGCAAGGACAGATTTGAGATAAACGGGAAAAAACAAACACACATTCACTTTGCTTATTGACGTTGGAGATAAGAAAGAAGTTGTATCGATCTGTTTTCTGCCCATTCATTATTTTATTTCCGTCAAACTACCCAATCACAAAAAAACTATCGGAAATCATAACAAGCTGTGAACATTATGTAACCGCGTTTAAAGGCGAATAAAATGTGACAAAGTAATGACGAGAATAAAACCTACATACCGTGCTCCTCCGCTCCGCAGTGCATTGATTGACCCTCGACGTTTGCTCTCAGCAGAGTAAAACACATCTCCTGCTGCCGGTGTGACTGTGGACCATGCCAGATAAATGTTACACTGGCAATTCAATTAGGAATAACTTGGAAAATATCCGCCGAGCCCTGTTTCCACTACACGCACCCAAACTGCTAACATGTCTATAAAGATGCATATTATATGTTCATATATTTCGAATTTATATTTCGGCATAAACCATTAAACACTTGTGATCAAACTGGTTTTCCCCTTTCCTCTCCCCCCCCCCCCCCCCAGATGGAATGGTCATTCACAATATTATGCGCAATAGTGATTTTACGCATTCGGAGAGCAAGGTATATAGGCTACAGCTACAGGGGACATGTTGGCCTCTGGTGACAAATTACCAAGCGATCATAGCAGCAAGACTGATGTCAGAGGTCAGTGTGATAACTGCTCGACAGGAAACGTCTCGCTGCTGGAGCTACATAGGTACAAGATATATTTAATCCGCGTGCACATCGAAATGTGAGAGTCTAATTTATTCTGAGCGCACTACCTCTAAAAAAAAACAACCCCTCTTTTGTTGCCTGTTGCGTTCAGCAGGGACAGGGTTGGTCCCAGTTCATATGGTGTGCACAGGTTGTTCTTATCGCACGGCTGTAACTGTAAGCCGCATTGAACAGATGTCCCCATTGAAGGCTTTCTTCTCCTACACACATGGGCTATATTACCATCATGAAATCAAACTCAAAACCTGTCCCTTTCGCCACCATAATGACCGAGTTATTCTGGGCCGCTGAGCACGAACAAAGTGGGTTCAATATTGCGTGCTGCAGAATCACTCCGCTTAGAGAACCGGGAGAAAGGAGTCAAGCCAAAGATGCAGAAACGTACTTTAATGTGGAAATTTACATAGCAACTATAATCTGAAGGCTTTTCTTTTTATAAAGATTTTTTTCTGGAAGAAAACCGGAGGTAATCACTTGTGGCATTCACAGGCAATTAAAAGATCGCTGTTGCTCAGGGTGTATGTATTCATACCTACAACTCACTCCTTTGTTTCCTGCATAATTATCTTAAAAATAGAAATATACGGGGTAGGCTACATTGTTAAAACTCTGTTATTAACTCATAACAATTAAGAAACAGATTATCCCCACTATTAGGTCCATCCTATTAAAGTATATATGTGACTTTTCTTGTTGCTGCATCACCACATTGTTACTGTCCAAACACACACTCTGTAACTGAAGTATGCAGAGCAGAGACTATAAGAGAGCAAGGTCTGTTGGTTGTTGTTTTCTCTGTTCACCAGGAGGTTGGAAAGAGCAGATGTCCGTCTGCACTGTGAGCTGCCAAGTGGGTCCGGAGCGGGACAGACACAAGGGCCCAAATGGTGTGACAAAAGATGTGCAGGAAGCCCCTCTCCGCCTGGGTGAGCCACAGAGAGAGTCTCCCCTCTCTGCCAGCCTGCATGGACACTCGCAACACGAGCCAGAGCGGTGGCCTGCAAAGCCATGTGTTGCCGGCTGGGATGCATGGTAAACCAACACTCATATTCAACACAAACATAAATACACATGCATTATGCAGGAATGTGCAAATACGGGCCAATACCACCCTCCATTGCCATCAATGCACACTCACACCTACACACTTCACTCAACCTAAAGCCCACACATATTGATGCTTTTTTTTTTAAAAAGCCTTCATATTGATAGCCAGTTAGATATAATTTTTTTTAATCTTTCAAATGGGCTGCTGACAATGATGCAAAATGTGGTGACATTGATATTAATGATGTAAATATAGCTGAAAAAATAGTAAAACAAAATAACCATATTAATCTATGTATCTTATCTAACTTGGAGATGGTGTGTCATTTTTCCTTCGGGGTCATGAAATGTGGGCCCCTGAAAGTGTTCCAAGCACAGGTGTGCAGCATGGCCTGTACTGAAGGGGTGCACTGAACCATAAACAATGATATAAATGTCTGGCAAATAAAATGGCTAGTTAACAATCTTTTGACTGCTCTAACCTCTGAGCCTTTGTCGGGTATCGATCAGGCAGCTGTTCCCGGCTTTGTCTGGCAGGATGGGAGCATCTGGTTCCTCCTGGGATGAATGGAGAGAGCCGCCCAAAAAAAAAACTTTCTTTTGCTTTTTAAGTTGTGTCTGATGGGAGCAAAAATCAAAACAAGAAGCTGGTCATCCCCTCCATTAGGTCAAAATTGTATATATTTATTACATCCACATAAAATCAAATCATAAAATGAGCTTGTCAGGCTCCTCAGGCTGTTTGAAAGCTTTAATTTAAAGTTGCTTGTTATATTTAACAACCCCGGCACTGGCTTTGTTCACTGTTGCCATGTTGTTGGTTTACATGGAAACCATGTAAATGGTCATTTGGATGGGCGCAATTTGCCTCCCTATATTAAGATAATTGTATGTTAAATAACTAACATTCTCAGATTTGCACTGGGTGCCAAAAGAATCACAAGGTTGTTCTCCTGGTAAAAATGTGAAAAGAATGTATATATTATGTAAAAGTGAGTTGCTAGAATGACAAATTAATTTATGAGTCAAAACAAAACCGCAGCAACAGATAATTCCAGTGATTGCACGGTGGAGTCCAAAAATGTTTGTTTCGACTTTGGTTTTTAAGTGCGGACTGTGTGAAGTGTGAAAATACAAATTGTGATTTGAAGTGAAGTGAAAGGGGGGAGGGGAGATGCAGGATGAGCATGAGGAGGAGGAGGAGGAAGCAGGGACACACTCCTCGCCTTGCAATTTAATCACTGTATACCCAGGGAAGTATTGACAGTTGTCCTGTGGAAGCTATTAAAGTTGCTGTCCAAGGTTAAATGAAATTGCAGTTTATCAAGGCAGCATTGAGAAAATAAGGGAATCTGTTCATGGCTGTTGATTAATGTGGAGCGTGATCAACACAAGGGGTTCATTAAGCTATACATCACCAGGGTAATTTAACATGTCATCTCGCCTGCTGTCGCTCCCCTTCACACATTCTGTGCATTGTGTATGTTCGCTGTATATGTGTGAGTGTTATTGCGTTGAAATCAAGAACTCTGACCTCACATTTTGAGATGTGATTGTGCCTGTACGCCTTTGTGTTTGCGTGATCAAAACCTCAAGATTCCTCCTGTTATCACCGTAAACCACACAGCAGGTCTCTCCAGAGACGGACGTCGAATGAATCACTTAATGTTGTATGCGGCATAATATAAACACAGCATGATGTATTTTAATTCATGTGGCAGTTTTCAATCAAGCATCAGCCTGGAGGGGAACTCTTGCAGAATCGGGGCACTTTCTTCCCAAAAATGTTGTGATTTTACCTAAATGATCATGATCTCTTCTTATCCTTTAGCGTACTTTTCATCCCATCCCACCGCTGCTTTGATCACTTGTAGCTGCACAGCAGCTGACGAGCATACATAGAGGTATGCTAATCAGGCCTGGGACCTGGAGCTGTGATTTTAATTTTTTTTTTTTAATTCTTTGCCTGGTGGATTTGTTTACTGGTGGATAATTGATGGTGCTTGAGGGACAGGCGTGAGTCGGACATGAATCACGGGCGACATGGCTCATGATAAGGAGCTGAAAGTCACTCGTAATTAAGCCGGGCACTAGAGACCAATTGTTTGTAGAATGATTTGGTCGGGGCTAATTGACACTAATTGTTTAATCAGATTTTCTTCCCCACCATACTGCAAGCAAGTGTGTCCTACCAGCACCTCATCCAACAATGCAGTGAAAGAGGCTCTTGATATGAGATTCTTGAGTGGGCTGGCGATGGTTGGAAATCTAGACGTCTGTAATGACTCAAATACTGCAGAACTGACATGTTTAGTTGTGCCACAACAAGAAATGCACCTAGACATGCATTTCCCCACAGTTATGGATGCGGTGTTTGACTCTTTTTATGTATCATTTATTCATTCATATAGGAATTAGACTTTTGAATCAAGTCTTATAACGTTGTGTTAATGATAACACAGCTCTTTTAACAAATGAGAATTGACAGAGCCATCTGATAGCTTTCTGTTATGAATGGTGACATCACCAAAAAGTAGTTTTGGATGAAGAGGAGTTGATTGATCTTGTGTGCACAGTTACCAGGTACTGTGTTCTTGAACAGAGCAGATTTATGGCATTTGGAAAAGGCTCGTAAATTAGCGCAGTACTAACCATGATCCTCCCACACTCGCTACAGGAACCGTCCCGTTCAGTGTGCGATTGCACAACAGCTGGATTTGCACTCCGTTGCGGCGCCGACTAAATTACAATGCAGAGCATTGCACTGGGAGAGGCCATTTTAGAAGAATGGCAGATAATTGTTTTTTAATACCTGTAATACTTTATGAGTGTGGGTCAGCATCAAAGCCACAACACACTGTGTGGCTCATTTACCAAAGGAGTTACAGCAAGATGACTTGTGGTAGCTCTTTCACTGGTACTTCTTTTTGTAATGCCCGATCATGATGTTGTTTACTGTGAAACAAGCCTATACATTCCATGCAAACAAGGGACAATTGGAGTGATACCATACTCTCTACATAATTGCTCGGACATAAAAATGTTTAAGTGAGCTGAACCACTGAGGGTACTACTTTGTCGGTGTGAATTCATCTACTAAAATTCAATCGAGCACTCACTCGTTTGACACGATACTGTGCTGTCTGCGCCCCAAATGTGGCTGATTTTATGTTCGCACACAAATCATGTTTTTATGCTAAGCTAATTCAATGTTGCTTTTCCCACTAGGCATTGCACTCACTATCGGATACTTTTAAGAAATGAACAGTGGTTCTGAAAAAACAAAACAGAAACAAATATATATTTATATATATATATATATATATATACACTTTATGTCAGTGTTTCATCATCAACACTCATCTCAGCAAGACGTATTCTAAATTGAGGCTGCAGCACATGCAAGGAGCTGTTTTAGTAAGATTAAATGATGAAGCAGAGCAGATAATTACAGACAAGTCTTCCTTCTCTATCTGATTAAATCCAGCAAGTCTGAGTAACGAGCTGGTGATGGGTGGAGCTGAACACATGAACATGAGATCTAACATCATTACATTTAACGGCAATTAAACCTGCAGCTTTTTTAATTAACACAAACTATAATGGGAAATTAATGGTTATTACTTGGGGGCCAGCAGAGGGGAACATTGGATACTCCCTCACCTAATGTAAACCACACAGCAATTGTGAAAAAACCCAGACTGTCCTGAGAGGTTCACATGCAGCTGGTCGTGATGATTACTTAGTGGTATAGATTTATTACAATATTCATCTCAATTTGTAAGCTGCGGTACAAATGACAAAGAAAACCCATAGATTATTGGCTCACACTGTAGTGTTTGCAGTTTCACAACATGCAGGGATTGATTATTAAAGGACCAGTCCACCTAAATTACAAAAAAAACATATTTCATCATTCACCTGCCAACTATCGGTATCATTCAATGCCGATAGTTTTGGTTTTTATTTGTCCAAGTTATGAGATGCTTGTTTGAGAGAGTTTGGCAGTCACCCCAACATGATGGAGGTGAATGGAATTTAATTTGTGGTTCTCACAACATAAAAAAAATATCGATACTGAATTTTCAGGACCCTCTCTTTCCCCAAAGCAATGCCCCTGTTACTCCAGATAACTCACAGAACACACTCTCAAGGGTTGAAAATGGGAGGGGAGTATTTTGAATAGGGGGAATATTTTTTGATCTTTGCGTTATTTTGGGTAAATGGGACATTGTGTCTGTTCTTTTGATCGCCCTTTGTTATGAGCACCACAAATGAAATTCAATTGACCTCCCTGGTATTTGGGTGGAGGCAGATATCTCAAAACTTGGTTTGTTTTTCCAGTTTTTTTCACGTATGATGGTTCCACTAGAGGTAAATCATCGTCATTTGGGCAGTGGTGGAAAGTACATTTAGTACATTTACTCAAGTACGTACCTAAGTCTAATTTGGAGGTAACTGTGCTTGAGTGGTTTAATTGATGCTACTTTATACTTTACTTCTCCACTACATTTCAAAGATAAATTTCACTGCTTTTTACTCCACAAAATGTATTTCGCAGCTAATGTTATTTGTTACTTTTCAGATCAAGGTTTTACATACAAAGCATATGATCAGTTTATAAGATATAATCCATTATTACACATTTATATCCAACAGTATATGAAGCAGTTAAAAAGTGCTGCTGATATTGTTATCCAATAATATCATCATACAACACTGACGGGGGCTATTCTGAATCACAACTACTTTTAATTTAGGTACATTAAGTATATATATATTTTTTGTGAATACTTCTATACCTTTACTTAAGTACATTTTTGTGTTTTTCAAACTTGCAACCCTTGTTGATTGTTTTAATAGTATTTCTTTTTAGTATTGCACTTTTTCACATTCCAATTAGCTTTTCAATAAAGTTTTCTGATTTATTGTGGAAGGCTGCCTTTACTTTGTGCTAATAATTGGATGCTATTGAAAGGATGAGTTTCATTGATTTTTTAGATGACTGGGAGCATTACTGGCCCAGACCATAGATTGTCAGCAAGGTCTGTGTTGAGCTGGGATCGATGCTGGTGAATCTTCCCCTCTGGTTTTTATTTACTTCTGTCTCCATTGATTGAAACATGCAATAGTTCAGGGGCTATTATCACACTGACGCTAAGTTTCTCTGTCTCCACATTGAAATAGCTCCCTCTGTTCTTCTGCAATATCTCACTCCAGCAAGGGCTCCCATCTTTCCCTTTCTAACTAATGAGTTAAGAGTATTGCTATGACCTGTAAACATCAATCATGGAGAAAGAGGGAGACAGTGAATAACTGCACCAGCAAGAGGCACGAAATGAAATGAAAGTTTACAATAAAAGTAACATCCAGCTTGGTGTTTGTAGGAGAAACTGAAATAAATAGTATCACAAATGAAGCTAGATAATCATACAATGATTGCTTTTTGTCGATATTTGGTAAATCATCTCACCTGAGTAGAAAAACTTAAATTGTCTTATCAGTTTAATGGAGGGTGACTAATAATACCCTGAGACTTTGGCTGTATTAAATAGGAAACAAAGACACTGAAACTTTTCTTTGTTCACTCATTGTGAATTCAGTGGTGTGCTCTTAATCCTTTTAGTGCTCTTCGATTCTGAAAAAAAGCCACGAATTTCTATTCAACTGTTAAAATGAAACTTATTTCAAATGGACAACTTGTGCAATCTGCCTTGTAGTGGCTGCCTCACTAGATTGTCTCCACAATGCAACATAGAGACGGTCCTGTGTAAGTGGCGCATCCTGCGTTTACATATCTTATTTCCTGACAAGACGACAGAAAGGTCAGCGTCCTATCCAACTGGGACTCTCATGATTGAATGTAATCAGTATGTACTTGTTATTCTGAGTGCCGGGCCTTTTCTTTTATTTGCTGGCCCAGAAGTTAATTTCCCTGGTGACCTTTGTGTAATAAAACAGTATTATCTGTTTCTGGAGCCACAACAAGGAAGTAAATTAGCTTCCTCAGCAGTGTTTTGTCACAGAGGAGATCGGTTATAAGTTTATTTGCTTTAATTAGATTAAGGGTGCAGTAAAGGCATGTGTCTGTGTGGGCATCATCCCTTGTCTCCTTGCATTATCTGATTGTCCCAGCCGGTGAATTGGACAATGGTTACGCATTTTAATGATTGTTCTCTCCATGCAGTCAATGGACACACTTGCATGTATTAGATAAGTGTTTTCTTTTCCTTTTTTGTGTGCTGCATAAAAGATCAATCTATGCACTTTCTGACTATTAGTATTTTAAGTTAGCCTGAGCATATTGGCAATACTAGACGCTAGACAAATTATTAGCGGACAGACATTTAAAAGAACGTAATCGAGCTGTTGATTTCTCACACTTCTGCACGAACATATGTCACCTGATACTGTGGAATTCCTCTAATCCTTCCCCTCCTTTGAGTGGGAGTGACACTTTTCCTTTTAAACTGGATCCTTTTTTTCTTAAGTGCACTCAAACAAGCTCCAATGAATGCCTACCACTTCCTATGAAATATCATGTACTGTCTGTACCAGTACAACTTCTACTACTGCTGCTTATAATAGTAACAATAAAAAAGTACTAGTTATAATATTAACCTTTTTTTTTTTTAACATGTTTCGCTTTACTACATTTTAAAAAAGTGCTAAAGGCTGAGAAAGTTTTTAAATGTTGATTATTTTACTGAGATCTATTTCTAGACAATAGAACAACTCTTGCACTTCACAGATATATTTGCTGTTTTAAATATATCCAATAGCTGTTGCAGTTTAGACTAAAGGTGAATGTGAGAGGAGAGGCTGTGAGCTGTGGAGGCCAAAGTGAATGCAATGCTTTACTGACCCGAGGAATCTCTTTTATTATGGGCTCTTTGTGCCTCTCCCTCCGCTGCTCTGTCAGGCCATTCAGACCCAGTGGCAGCCACCTACATTATATCCTGGATAGGCAGGACATTCATGCCTTTTTAACCCATTGTCCTTCCCCCTGGGGTGAGGGCCCAGAGCGGGATGTGAGAACCCCAGGCTGGGTATTGTGTCCCTTTGCGCTCTTCACACACCCGGCGGGGGACTTCCTTTCTGGTGTCACCGAAACCTGTGTGGTGTAATCCCCAGCTCCCTGCTGAGCAGGATGGGAAGGTTATTAAAAGTGCCTCTAATGTCTCGTTAATAAATCGCTTCCATTTTCCGCTTCATTTCTAAGTAATCGTGTTGGGAGTGTGGATAGGAAGGAATGTGTACCCGGTCCTGTGTTTTCAGTATCAAAGTAGCATAAAAATTAGCATGTCTTTTTATTGTCAGCTACACATATCACGGACGCACGAGTACAGATCCATTAGAGATGTGACCCTCGCATTAAGGATCAAGTATCTGGGCTGCTGTGTGACAGGGTCAACCTACAAGGTGTTGATGCTGCTGTGATTGCCGGAGGAGAGATTTTTAAACACACCGAGTCCAGCTTGGAGGTTTCGGGTTAATGGTGTCTTATACCGTGACCCGGTGGATGCTGCGTTTAGGTCTCCTCTGGGGGCATCTCTATAAAGCAGCAGAGGTCACTTCAGTTAAAGTGCTGCTGTGTTAAGAGGTTAGAGAGCAGAGGTCCCCACAGCGTGGTATCACAAGCACTCTCCATGATGCGTTAAGGATGCTGATGCCTCTGATTGCCACAGTGGGACCTGGAGGTGAGGTTAGGGATGGCTCAGGACTGCTGGGGTAATCCCATTAACTGGGACTCCTGTAGCCCTCTCTCTCTCTCTCTCTGTGTGTGTGTGTGTGTGTGTGTGTGTGTTTCTTTCTCAGAGAGGGAACGAAAGAGAAAGTGTCTGTCTGTGAGTGTGCAGGGGGTGACCCAAAAGACATTAGCCTGCCCTGGAGGTCAAAGGACAAACGTAATTAAAATACACGTGAATCATTCATCAAATATGAGCGTCTCCCCTGTTCTCAGGGTGAGTAATTACCTGTCACAACTCGCCAACCATCAAGCTCCCAAGTTTGTTAGCGATGACCAAATTCGCTAACTTAATATCTTCTGTTTCCTTCTCACTGATCTTTCAAGCTTTTCCTTTATCGCAACTAAGTGCATACTTGTTCATGATAACATTTCGCATGTTATGTGTCAGACAGTATATTTATTTTGTGAAGTATTAACAGTTTTCAAATAGCTTGTTGTTTGACAGTTGGAAGTAAGAGTGGCTCAGTCAATTAGCAGGAAAGCGAGAGATCCTCTCAACCAAGTCAGGTTTGTCAGTTGTATGTGGCGATACACATCTCAGTCATTAGTTAAGGCACAAATAATCACCGCGAACAAAATAGCATGTCCACCACATGGTTTGTAAGGACAATGCTTATCGTTGGTTAATTGGTATCAATTATCACGTGTCTTAGCTTAAGTTCTGCCTCGACTTGCACAAAAATACGTATTGATGTCCTTGACAGCTGCTGAGATGTCACCATTGAGCTGATTTTAACGGCATTGTTAAGCTAAACGATGGTGGCGATTATGTGCTATATACTGCTTGGCTATATGCATCGCTCCCAGGCAGTCGGTCAATGCAGGACTACGCTTGTGGAAATGTAAGTGGGGCAGTTATGGCAAACAAAAAGCTATCGGTGATTCTGAATAGAGAAAAAAGTACTAAGGGGGTCAAACGTCAATGGCAGGGAGTAGGAGAGTGTTTGGTATTGTCAATAATGGATTCTCTGTTTGAGGAGGGGGGGGGGGGGGGGTATTCACGGGGAAAAGCTTTTTGTGGGCGGAATGTGGTGGGCCAAAGTCATCCATGCAAGAACACTATATCATGTACATACTGATAAAGCAGAACAAACACGTGGTTAAGATCGAGGATGTGGCAGCTTTCTCTCCTCTGTGGAATTCAGTGATGCAGAAGGAAAATATGAGCTTCTTCCTGTTTCTTGGCCAAATCAACGATCTTGTTGTTGTTTTTTACCCTTTTAAAGATTGTGATTTTGATGTTTTAAAAATATCCATCATCAAGTACACAGGTGAAAATTGCTTTAAGTGTTACTGAACAACTGGACACAATCACCTGTTTACTTTACAGGTAACTGGTTGTTTCACTTGAATCACTTCAGGATTTTATTCTTCTTCCTTAGGCAGTGGATTTAATTAGCGTGATGAAAATGTACTCAGCTGAAAATGTTGATGAATGTTTTGATTAGATTGTTTATCATGGCACAATTACAATAAGAAAGTCTTTTTTTCTTCTCCAAATGTGACGATCTTTGCTTTATGCGAACCAAAATTAGATCTATTTATTAACATCTGACGGTTAGGATCATCCATGTTTAAAAGGGCACATTTAATTATTTGACTGTAACTAATGCGATTAAGATGGATATTCACAGTTATTGGTATTTGGGACAATATGGTGAGTGTGTGTATCGATCAAACTGGAGTCTTGTCGCATCTGTCAATACCAGTAGATGAATCTAATTATGGTTCCTCACTGTCTACTCAGTTAACTGTCGGCATGGGAGCCCTTAGCCTGTATGTCCAGTATGTGCTCACACACGAATACACACAAAGCTATCACAACATTAGGACAGTTGGCTTAGAGTCCCACCTCCTTCCTTAACATCCCACCATAAAGATTTAACAGTGGTGCTAAAGCAAGAGCAGCTCTGATGATGGCTTATGATACATCTCAGTCCTTCATGGATACTGATTTGTTTGGAGGAATTACATACTTAGGCTGTCATCCACTTAGCTGGATTTCTTGATGATACTTCTGGATTTCTTCTGAGTATCATTTAGAGAGACTTATATGGAGTATCTAATCTGATCCATTATTTGTGTTTTAATGTTTCACTGTAACAGAACTAACATGATGTGTTTATCCAGTGCAATCTGGAACCAACACTATTTACACATCACCAATGCTCTCAAGATTAATTTACTGCGAGGCTACAGCTCATGTTGTGTTTGGATAGACACAAAACAGGATGCTGTCAGCCTATGGATTTAACAACTCTAACTAAGGCCTTGAGGTGGAGTATGTATCCCCCTTATAGATAATATGCAAATTACATTTACTGCTAAAATGTCTCTCTTTGGGAAACATTACATATCGGAGTATAGAGATACTGAACATTTTCTAAAAGTAAACTAAAAAAGATAAAAGTGGATTTGAGGAGTTGTTTTTATTTGGTTTAGATATTTCATAAAGTAGAACTCTGTTTTTTGATTTTGTGTATTTCTTTTTTTTTTTTGTACTCTAAATCTTCATCAGCAGTGTGTCAGTCTTATTCAACAGTATTTGATAAAGCAGTGGATAGTATTTCTGTGCACATGTCTATAATGAAAAATAGAAATGGTTTTCATGAAGACTCTTTCAAAACAAAAGGAGGAAATAAACAGTTTGGCTTCTTTATATCGAGACACAGAGCAGAAGTCCCTCCCAAATCCAGAATAACTTGGCATCTACATTACACATAAGTAGTGCCCTAGTTTTAAGGATTATTTATTTTCACAACACGCGTACGGGAAAAACAAGCTTTACACGTCATCCACAGGCAAGAACACACACACACACACACACACACACACGCACACGCACGCACACAGGCTTGTGTCTTTGTTTGTTCAGTCTGTCACTTCACTCAGCCGTGTGTGGCCGTTCAGAGACTCCCCTATCTCCACAGGTTTTTCGAGGGAAAGTCATTTGAGTTTGAAATCTTCTTTGGCAAGTGCAACACTTCATCAAGGGTGAAGACTCCCTGGCTATCAAAGATGTATCAGTTGGTCTGATAAAACCCTTGCCCTGGTCCCCGCACAGCAACATCCCATCATAAATAAAAGCAGCAGAAAAGAGGCCTTTGTCACTGTTTATCTGGACTGCTTTTCTTCCTCGCCCTTGATTTCCTCTTCAGAAAATTGATGCACCCTTAGATTGGAGCGGAGGGCTTGACAGGTAATGGTTAGTGTGATAACTGCTCAGATTTCATCAGCCAGGGCTTTTTTTTCTTTGTGTGCAATTGTTGGAACTTTGAGCTAGATTACCTGTCATCCAGTGAATCAGATAAAAATGCAGAGTTGAGGAGATATAACCAATACTGGAGCAGATAGGATAAGAAAAAGATCTGGATGGAGAATGTTAGATGTGAAAGGAGCAGTGAGGACACAAATTTACATTTATCTGATAGTGAGGCAAATGGAACATATTATTACCATCGCAATCGCAGGCGGTTTCCTCTTGGCATAGAGATTTGTGATTTATATTATGTGGTTTTAATGGTGTACATGCTACATATGCGTATAATTTAGCATTTTGCAAGGAAAAAAAAAACATGTCTGAATTGGCCTGTATGGTTTGTTCAGCTTCAATTTCCACTGCTACTAAAATACAAAATGCTATGAAACTATACGGTTTAAAACACTTAGGCTATTCAATGATTGTATCCATGTTTTATTGTTTAATTTTAAAGAAACGACAATATATAAAATGTTCCTTTATCCACGCAAGGACTTTTAAATGTATTTAAAATGGGAATTGCTGATTCCTTGCAAAAACATGTTTTTTTGTTTTATGAAAGGTTATTGAATTTTTTGTCAGGGAGAGACAACTTGTTCAGAAAAGTCAAATCTGCATTCGGTCTTATCGATGTTATGGTAACCAATAGAGCTGAAATCTTTGGCAGATGTGTGGCAGCAATTTTTTTTTGTCAGCTATTATAGCATTATAAACACTCGGTTAGAGTTACATAAAACATGCATATCTTTGACTGGGAAATTTTCTGACGAGAGAAACAGCTGTGCTGGCCTTACAATGCATTAAGTATTTCATCCCTTTTAGATGGTTAAATTGTGCATGAAATGTTGCTGGCGCAGGGTTCTCCCGAGCTGGACTGATTAGGCAACATCTGTTACATTGGGAGAAATCCGTGTCGTTTCTAATTAGCTGTCAGGCTGCGGCTACGTTGTGCCTGATGGTGCCGAGGATCTGCCACAGGTTCCTCTCCTCGTACTGTCACCTGCTTGTGTGTCCCCCACCTCCCCTCCTCCAGTTCCCCTTTCCCTCCCCCTCTCCCCCGTACTCTCCCACACACACACACACACACACACACACACACTCATCATCAGCTGTAATTAGAGAGCAGAGTCTATACAAAGGAGCGAGCTGGGAGCCAGGCTCGAGCCCATCTGTGCAACCCCATCATCAGAGAGCTCACAACTCCTCCAACGCTGGGGGCCGCTCCCGAGCCGGGGCCCCCGCATGCTGATCATCTGAGCACACAAACTTTCTTCCTCTGCTTCCCTCCTCCCTGCTTTTATCTTTCTTTTTCACTTTGCTCTCTTTCACTCTGCGCTGAAAGAAAATCTATCGCAACGGGGCCAATTCATCTTGCTTTAATAAGGCTCAGACGCTGGTAAATATTAAATGCACCACAGTGAGGAACAGACAACACTGTGACCATGCTATTGACAAAATGCAGCGTTAGAGGGATGGAATGAGCTGAAATCTATATAGACAAATTAACAAACACAGGAGCCTCAAAGAGACACTCGCAACTGATGGTGTTTTCATTCACACACTTTGTGCCTTGTTGTTTTAAAACCATACGTCTCTAACATTTCACCTTATGTAATCTCTAATTGATTATTTTTCGCAGAATGTTTAAAAATATATAAGATTGACTTCCTTTTCAGCATCTCAGTGACCTTCTAAACTGTATCAGTTTCATTTCATTCATTACTAGCTGTGTACACAATATGCCATTTCTATAGGTCAACTCCAGTACTGGTCATCACGATATCTGTCAGGTGATTCATTTCAGCAGCTAATCAATACTTCTTGTTTGCGAATGGAAAAAAACACAGCAAGGGCCATTACTTTTCTGTATTTTATTCACCAAATGAATTAAGTCTTTATTATTTATTATTTTCATTTACATGTTTCCTTTATTAAACCTGGTAAGAGTCTTGAAATCAAAATATATTTTTCAAGAGAGAGCTGGCCAAGAGATTGTTACAACAATCAATGCAAATCCCAAGAGGATCGTCACGTGCTACAAAATAGTCACAATATCAAGTTACAAAGCATAAACAGACATGATTTTCCAAAACTATATCAAATTAAGTACAGAACATTTCATTTTAAGTATAAGCACATTGACCAGGTGCTTTAAAACTGAATTGAATTTGGAAGTAGTCTTTGATAAATCAGGTTTCTTGCATGAAAACGTTGATGTTGTCATCTTGATCTAAATCAATGTCAACACTTTGCTTCATGTTAAACAAGAACATTATTGCTTTAGAGTTCTAGATTTACTCTTGTGGTTTTTGACTGTGTACCAGCATTTACAATTCGAACAGTGAAATGCGTGAAAGAGAGGAATCGCTAGTATGCAACCTAGTCAGTAAACTCTTACATCTGTTCAAATAGCTGACGCACAATACAACTTTATTTCCATTTTTCAAATGCTTCGTCTGGCTCTTGCTCCGTCATGACATAGTCAGACAGCGTACACATCTGTCCCCTTTGGCAATCTCTGACAAGTTCAACCGGAGAGCCTGCGAGACAAGGGGAGGGGAGAGGTTTTGCTTGGGTGGTGCCTTCAGGCAGCAGATGAGACATAAAGATAATTTTGAGTTGTTATCTCAGATACTTAACCGCAACTGAGAGATGTCCTAGATATGCCACCTTAAAAATCAGATGTTTCATTTAAAATCTGCCATGTACAGCTAAGTAACTTCTTTCAGGTGTCATCAGATGTTCTTTTACACAAAGTACTTAAACTCGACGTCAATGTTGAGACAATTTGTTGATGGACTAATCCAATGGTGTTCTGTCTGTTCGCTACATTGTATTATAGGCACATGTAAAAAGATTAAAAACAGGAAAAATGTGACACAGGTTTGTTTTAATTGAGTGGGTCACCTTTACATTGACAGAATATAGTTTAGAATATGCTAGTTTATTTTGAATAAGTTGTCTTAGTACGTAATTCATGTTTCCCAAAATGTATTAACATTAATAATATTGTCATATGCTTTTTTTACTGTATGCACCAGATATATTTTTCTCAGAAGTGAATTAAAAATAGTCTTCATGCATGAGCGCATACACTGATAGAAAAATAGGTTTGTTTTTTTGTTTTGTTTTTCATGTCGAGCACTGTATGAATAATAATCATATTTAGCTCAAAATGTCTCAGGTCATCGTGGATCCACTATCTTTGCTCCCAACACTTCTTTATTTCAGTTTCACATCGTTTCATGTGAGAAATCCGTGAACCCGCATGAAGTGAAGTAGAAAAAACTATCTAGACCTGACCCTGAGATACATAATAGTCGTCCACTGTGCAAGAGGAAAGATGATGAGGAAAAAGTTAGAGGAAAACAAATTAGTCTCTGAAGTATAGACGCAAGGCTGTCACATTTCTGCAGCGAGCAAATCAAAGCAGAGAGGAAAAACAGTCTGTGACCAAGAATGACAGGCCTGAGAGAATGTCACAGCAATTGTGGGGCCATCACTGGCAAGAGATGATGGGTGATTGCTTTGCGTTCCATGGCAAGTCCATCCTGGAGGACATTGCGCACCCTTTGCTCATCTGTGGCCCAACCTTTGGCGCTGACATTTAAAGTGTTGATTTTGGAGCACTTATGCTAATTGTTGTAATTTTCCTGATGAAGCGCCGTTCTGATACCTTGATGTGGCCAAGATAGTTTTACATTTTCTATGTGGTCCTCTTTGCCATTTGCACCATGTAGTGTCAGCTCAGAGTGCTACTGAAAGCAGACAAAATTGCAAGCAAATTGCATCAGATTGCCAACATTGTGAAAAGGTAAATTGCTTGCAAATCTATTTAAACCACCGGCCTATTTTCATCAGCTATGGTACTTGGTATTCATGATTGCTTAATTGACGACCTTTTCTATTGTGTAGTGCTTTATGGTGCGATGGAAAACAATCTTTACCAAACCAATTACCCTTTTTTCTCCTCACTACTACATTAGAGCTGTGATTGCAACAGCTAGTCCTTTGTAAATGAACTTTCTGGTTTCAGGGAATAAAGTGTCATTTATTTGATATGATGTTGTGGAGCGTGTTTTTTTTTTTTTTCGTTTTTTTTGTAGAAAGCCCTGCTAAAATGATGGACTGTTTTAGTTATACCCTGTCAATGTGTGACAGTAATAAGCCTATAATAACCTTGTCCATGTGAGAGACTTGTTAAATATAGAAATATTTGGTCACACTATCAATCATGAGCATATACCTACTGCTTAGGCTTTATAAAGCTTTGGATGTGGCCATTTAGTTTTGAACATTTGTTGCAGTTGTGGGCAATACAGCAGTGGGCTGTGGAGCTAATAATGACATTTGACAAACAGAATTTCCCCTAAGGTTCCTGTTGCTGAGATTTCACTCACACTCTTGTACTTTTTCTTATTTTCAACATAGTTATTACTACTCATACAATGTCCGATGGTTTACAAAACAATATCCAGGAAAAATCACTGCCACACTCGGAACATTTTACCGTCTTCTGAATAATGAGAAATCCATTTTTATTCTGCCGCAATCAACACTTCTTTCATCCGTCCAGTTGTCAGCTACAAAATTCCATTTTCATTCATTATCGTCTCAAAAGCACGATGATGAAAAAGTGTCTCCATCCCCAGACGGACTTGGTATTCCTGTATTGAATGTACTCAAGTGCTGTCAGTCTGCTCACATCTCCTCTGCCAGACAGGCCAATAGAATTAACCCTGGATTAACCCTCCAGGCCCGAGTGCAAGGTAATGGCCTCGGCTAATGGCTTTGTGTGCCCAATGCCAGGTACCATTGACTCTCGCTGGCACAGTTTGCTCCATCTGAGGGGCAGTACGACAGCATGGCCATCTCTGTACAGCTGGTCGTCCGAGTGCCACTGCCAGGCAGG
Source organism: Anarhichas minor (assembly GCF_050575085.1). Classification (NCBI taxonomy): domain Eukaryota; kingdom Metazoa; phylum Chordata; class Actinopteri; order Perciformes; family Anarhichadidae; genus Anarhichas; species Anarhichas minor. Next base: position 2,193,439 of record NW_027466487.1, on the reverse strand, counting down.
GATAATACTCAGCCATGCATTTCCGCTAGGATCATACGGAGCACGACTCTCTGGCCTTGTCTTCGTTTTGACAAACATGGGAAAGCATCCTTTAGGAGAACATGAACATTACTTTTTTCCCCGCTTCATTTGGTTTTGGTTCAACAGGTATCGTCGCACTCTTATCACAGATTGTGTACTGTGAACCCAAACAGTTTGCCTTTTTTTTAAAATCTCAGATTGATTCTACACTTACGGGTCTTTGAGTTATTATAGTCAATCATCTAAAACAGAAAACGGGCACTATTGAGGCTATGACAGGCTTTCCTTTAGTCCAGTCATATTCTGCTCTGGCAGCTCTCTGTGTGGAGTCGCTCTCGTATATAAACAGCTCTCATCCTCAGTTCTTTTGTGCTCATGTCTTTGCCTGAGGTGAGGGAGTGTAGTACAGGCAGGGAGGTGATGAGATGGAGGACTCAAATCAGTCTGAACAAGGAAGCGGTCTTCTCCTCCTTTGTAGATTAGCTTATTTTAAGTCAGTCAGGCTTTCAGACAGACAGAGGATGGGTTTAGTGTGTGTATATGTGTGTGAGTGAGAGGTGAGGAGGGGGTCATATAACCCCCTCCTGCCATTTTAGCAGATCAGAGCTCACTGAATGTGGAGGTTGGGGAGGGGGCTGCACATTTTCTCTGAGTCAGGTCAAAGCTGATTGATCTCTGAGTGTAAAATCGATAAGAAGACACTGTCATTTTTGTAAAGGATGAGTTGGAAAGAGAAAATAAATTAAGACTCCCCAGATCGAGCTGGATGTGCACATACTGAAGCTTTGCTCTCATTAATTCTGTGCAGTCAGGTATTTTGGTAATGTCCACAGCTTCAATCTCACAGGTGCCTAGTCGTGGCAGGCTACGCTGGCAGCACCAGGCCCTTTATTATACTATGTATATTTCATGCAGAGGAATCAGACACTTGCCCTTGCACCCCCTCTGCGTCTTGATTCCTGATTAATCTATTTTGTTATTTTCAGATGTACATCATGCCAGAGGTTGATTAAATCAGGAATTGAAAGCCATTGTCTTTCTTGCATGTCCTTTATCAGAACTAATGTACCGGCTGTGGTCATTTGTCTTGAGTTGTTATAAGAAATAAAGAATGGTGCACTTTTCTCTTCTGCAAGATATTGCAGGAAGATTAATTTACTACTTCTCATCTCTTAGCTGCTCAGTTTACTGTCTGCTGTGTCTCCTGTGATATTTTTCATGCTTAGATATGCTGTTTTCACTTATTCATTCCTGTTTCACCTTGATCTTCTCATCTATTATATTACACTTCTTCCGAGCACTGAGAGAATATAGTCCTCATGGCCTTATTGGATTGATGGTTACAGAAACCATTGCATAATATCAACTTTCAGTGGGCCATTTTTCACCATGTGCCCTCCTATGTTTCATTTGATCAGCGCTCATGATCCGCTTCATGCTCACATAACCGGCTAGTGTCTTTGTTTATACCCTTGTGCTTTGTGTCATGTAGGACATCATTGTCTGAGGCGGTGCAAGCGTGAGCAGCGTGTGTGTGTGTGTGTGTGTATGTGTGCGAACCTACCCAGTGGCTTTTATCAGCTGGTCTCTAATGTGTCAGTTGTTGCCGAGGATCCACTCATCACCCCGCTGTCTCTGCTGTTCAGTGGGGCCATTAAGGACACATCAAGCTATCAGGAGGCAGCTCTTGGGGACTGGCAGGCATAAAATACAGCCTTTGGCCTCACTCTGAATAATCTTCAGGTCAGAGGGGCTTTGTGTATAGCTGGGGGCTTTAGAACAAGTGCTTTGGGACTGAAACCTGACAGATTGAAGACGTAAAACAGTCACACATCATATGTGTGGGTGAACTTTTCCATTTTACAGACCTTGGTTTTTTTTAAAGGCGTGACCTTGTGGACAGACAATGTGTTTGCTCTAAATTTCATATCTCTCTTGACTACACTTGAGAGGAGCAAGACTAACTTGACCAGATTTATCTGGATGTATTAAACAAAGCAAATCAGAAATACCCAAGAGGTTCAGAGACATCTGTTTTCCAAAGCAAAAGAGTAATTCTCAGTGGTGAAAGGAGATAATTTGTATGTGAAATACTCATTTAATTCACATTCACTAAGCAGGTTATCAAATTAAATCAGGGCTCTGTTAGGCCTGCCACTTGGGCTTTTGGGCCCGGCTTCATGTGTAAAATTGGCCAACAAGAGATTTGGGGGAGCGCTTTGCACGCCCCTGTCACGTCATCTCTTGGCTCCCCTCAGGAGGCCGATCCCAGGGTCAGCGCTTGTGGAGAGATGCCTCTATGGACTGCCACAGGGAGACAGGGCCACAACACTACCTCCAGCTGGGCAACTTATTACAGCCCCGGTCTTTCTCACCCCCTCCTCACCTGCCCCAGCCATTCACAACATCATCAAGCCATCACATATTCATGAAGCTGCGAGCTGGTGGAGTGTGTGTTTGTGAGGGATGGTTGGGGTGGTAGTGTGTGTGTGTGTGTGTGTGTGTCTGTCTGTGTGTGTGTGGGGGGGGGGGGGGGGGGGGGGGTTACCAGTGAGGTGACACTGTGCGGTGGTGTGGCAATGGTGCAGTGGTTAGAAGTGTGCAGTCGGAGACTGTAGGGGGGTGAGTCTGCAGGTGGCTGTCACATCCGTAATTGCCTCATACTTCCCTCTGCAGCGTAAAATTGTTTTCATTATGTGTCATGCACACAGTGCCAGGCAAGGGCCCCTTGAGAGCATTCCCAAGAGCCAGAGGGAGGAGGCACTCCACTTAAACAGCCGCTTAGCTTCAAATAAGAAAGGAGAAAAGGAGCGGAGAGAGGAGGTGGAGGAGGAGGACAGGAGAGAGAGAAGGGGTGTGGAAAAAACAGAGGAAGCTCATCATTAACTGTGTTCGAACAACAGCAGACAAGTGTGAGCTCATGCACAAAACCCAGGCAGAGCTTATCCTAAACATCTCAGTTACAGGGGGGGAGTTGTGTGGCTTCAACCACACTGTGAGCTCCTGGAGGGCTTCCGTGGTCAGAGGGGGGAGACAAACAAGGAGCGGGAAAAGAAAAGGAGAAAAAGTTTCCACCTGACTGGAGTTCCCATGGTTTGCCATGCAGGAGGGTAAGCAGGTTTCAGCAATAAACTCAGGCATTGTCAGGCAATAATGCTCAGTCAGGTCCCTCCATTGGGATTCAAGGGTGTCTTTTTCTCTGCTCCCTGCGCTGCACTAATCACAGGCCTACTTTGTTTAATTGCAGCAAAAGGGAGAAAATGTGTTCAAGAAGTCATCCTAATCCCTCCCCTTTACCCCCTGCTCCCTCACAACAGCCCCAGCTTTACTTCTCCATACTCTGTCCCTCTCTTCTGCTCCCCACCCCCTTTTCCTTTTTTAATGAATTGTGGAACTTTACAGAGACAACAAACAGCACAACCCGTGATAAACAAAGGATAGACCAAAGGGGGAGTGTGATAGGTAAGGGCCTGAGGTGTTGGCTGGTTATCAATGAAAATAGCACTTCCGCTGGATTTAAGCGCCTGCAACAAGTGCCATTACGGTAGCTTTTGGATGCTGCTGTTGCACAGGAGGTGGGGGGTAAGAGGATCAGATGGAAAATCAATCCTGCATGCAGCTAGCTGCTGGTAGCCCGCTGGGCATGCAGCCTCGGAATAATCATCTCTGTAAAAGCATGTCAGAGCTCCCTCAATGGACACAAATTCGTTTTTTCTATTTTTCAATTGCATATTTTGAAACTTGAGGTGCTGTGCATTGTACTTCATGACTCTGGGGTCAGGGGGGCAAGGGAGGGGATTTATCAATCAGGACTCCTCGTCTTTCTAAGGCTGAATAAAAAGCAACCCATGAAGAGACAAACCAGTCCCCTTTTAACCAAAGGCTTTTCTTATTCATTAGATCCGGATTCTGGCTTCTCCCTCTACCTCCTTTTATAGAGAACGAGGCATCTCAAGCATAGAAAACCACTCAGTGGAAGGAGACAAAATTCAAAAAGATCCCTGAACTAAAGTCTAGCATAACGTTATAGGCTTCAATGCCTGAGTGAAAATACTAATTATTATTATTCTATATTTTTGATCTTGTCATTTATAACATAAATTACACAAATTGGGCAGTAATTTAGGAAACAAATATGTCACTTTAGAATAGCCAAAATATATTTTAGAGAATAACCTGTCATCATTTGCTGTTTATTATGGTTTTGCTTTTAATCACTTTCCTTTTGTAAAGATTTTTGACTAACATAAGAAATCTGTTGTGTTTAAAATAACAAAATGAATATAGAAGATATATTATGTAAGCTCTTTCACTAACACTCCGACAGCTGCAACCACCATACCATCTTCTCCATCATCATAATTTAGTATTTAGTATATTTAGTATTTATTTAGTAAGTTTAATATATTTAAATTCACTCTGCAAGCTGCTTATACAGCATACATGCGGCAAGTATTTAGTCCCCGTTTTCTCTTGATGTTTTAGGGAAATCAAATCCAAGTTATCCCAAACTGGTGCCAAACAGCACAAATTGTCCCCATAATTATCCAAAAGATATGATTTTGTAAAACTATAAAATCTTATTTTGTTATTTTCTAAAGCCAAACATCCACTTTTAGACAAAAACATGTGAACCACAGTAAGAATTCAATATCTGATCTTTTTAAATGGACGTTATAGAAAGTCTTTTGGCCTAAGTGGATGAGTGTTTATGAGAAAATCCACCCTAAGTAAACGACTTCCCATGTGACCTGGGGCAAGTCACTTAACCTCTGTCTTCATGCCCACCACCCAAGTTTAAACAAGAGGATTGCTCAGTTGCATCCCCATACACTTCTCAAGTCCCCTTAGACCAAATCATTTTGCTCAGGGTGAAAAGCCCTCAACACAGAGCTCTCAGAGTAAACAAATATACCATTTTTATTGGAATGTCCAACCTTTTGCAACACTTAGGTCACATCTGAAGCACACGTAGATAACCCTGCTGAAATTGCAGCGTTTGTGTGCAACGATTGCTGTTTCTAATCCATCTTAACCACTTAAAAATATATGCAAACATTTTTAACTTCTGAATTAATGTTTTGAAGTTAATGAGTGTCTTTTCCTCTCTCAACAAGAAGAGAATCTATTGCTGGGGTTATTTTATGATATGGGCATTATCTTAGTTTTGTGATTCTTCTCCTGGTTTTTTTTCCTTAACTTTTGTGAATCTACAAGAGACTGTTGCAAGCCAATGAGGGCCACCGATGCCTGTGAATGCCCAATCCCTTTCTCACTCTCTGAAAGACTGTTTAAATGGTTTGGCTTATTATTGGCCAAGGAAGGCTAAAGGCTTCTGTCAGCATTTGGGAGAGGGAATCACTGCCTCTTAACTGGACAGCTGTTCCGGCCTTACCCCACTTTTCATATGGATATGTATGTTAATGACAGGCAATGGACTGGAGATGAAGAGGCCTGAGCGCTAGGCCCTCTCTTCAGCGCACTTCTAAAGCCTCCACAAAAGGAGCAGTAAAAGAGGCTGCAATGGTGAAGCTCCCACTTTTGTGCCCTGAATTAGTTCTGCAAGCAATGAAAGTGATCTTTTCTGGACGACAGGGGAAGTCTGCCGATGGTTGGACCGGCTCATTAGCACAAAAGTCTGTTGGGACATATAATTGACTGATGCAGATCCCCCGCCTGTCACAACACGGCACAGGCTGTGAGACCAGAGAACATACAGAAAAACACCTTTCCTCTTCAGAAACTCACCTAACAGTTTACATTAGAGCCCTCCCCCTGTCTTTAGGTGCTGTTGTGTTTACTTCCTTCATGCAAATGTTGCATCCCACAGCCTGCTGACAGCTATGGAACACAGCTTCCTGTTGCTGTCAACACTGTTGATATCACCATCTATTGACTTTACTCAGTGGGAAGAGGAAAAACGGATATCACAACCTGTGTTTGGATGTGTCGAGTGCTCCACCTCTACATTAAGGAATCCTAGAAAATTGTTTGCAAATTTTTTATATTTCGTTATAATTTAATTCAACCAGGATTGCAGTGTAATTGAATAGAATGAGAAGATGTTATTTGTCAGTACAGACTTTTTTGCATCAAATTGTGTGAACGTTTGGATTTTGTAGTAATGTTTTGTGGGAATATTTACTGTTAAGATTTTTTAAAAGGATGAAAAAACTAACGTGCTTCTACTGGAATATCAAACTGTTTCCTGATATGCAGCAGGAATCTCTCTCTCTCTCTCCTCTCTCTCTCTCTCTCTCTCTCTCTCTCTCTCTCTCTCTCTCTCTCTCTCTCTTTTTGTTTCATTTATAGACTGGAGATCGGAGTAACAAACATGCTCAGCACACCAGAAGCCCCTAATGGCTGCATCGTGGTTAAATTGACTGGAAAATGCCGTTTTAATTTCCATGTTAATTGAAATGGACTAATTGTTAATATATTCTGAGAGCAAAGTACCAAAACGGAATAATTTCCCCAAAATTTAATCCATTTAGAAATGGCTTTGGAACCGATCGCGGTTTCAGAATGTTTGTCTGGCCATGCATTAAAAACGAATTACATATAACAAAATAATTTGAGTCTCATAAAGTTATTTTAACTTTTTGCACAGCCGACATTAATATAATTTATTTATATTTAAATTCAGAGACTTGGACAGTGTAAAGGAGTCCACTTGAAAACAATTGCCATTGTTTTTCTATTTTTAAGCAAAAGAATTTTGTCAAGCAGCTAAATAGGGTATTCTTCATGGTCTCCCTTCTTCACGGGCAACTATAGAAATTAGCCCTACGTTTCTCGGCTCTCACACATGGATACACACGCTTGCATGGACACAAGAAAAATTTCTTTTCTTCTGTCAGCATTCCTGGCCAACAATGGCTAGATTAGTGGACGTGAGGGCCCCCTCGGGGGCACGTATTGTGGCACAGAATACCCTCGGCAGGAACAGCTGGTAGGGGTTAATGGCTACTGAACCTCTCAGCCGGAGCCCTTTCTCTATTGTGTGTACCGCTCATGGGAAGGAAGGGGGCCACTGACAGCTTCTGGGGTGCGAGGAACCCACAGAACAGCACCCGGGTCACCCCAAATGGGGAGCAGGGCAGAGGGTGGGGGAAGGAGTAAGGGGGAGGGGGACCTTGATGCAGAGGGTGGTAGGATGGTGGCAATTGGGAAGTCTCTGTGGACCAGAGACCAAAAGCTGCACATCAACACAGCCAACAGTAGAATTAGCATCAGTGTATATTCAGCAGATAACAATAAGGGCTGGACAATGGGAGGGGGAAACTGTACACAAGGAGGAGGGGGGGGGGGGGGGTTGGCTCTGCAGAGGCTAAGGGACATCAACACATCGTGTGATTTGATGTTTACACAAGAAAAGCACAACCAATATTGTCAGATTAATTACCACTCATGCTCCTTCCAAGACTTTCAATGCATGCTAAAAAACCAAGTAAAGAATCATTTTTAAAAACCCTATCAGTATTTAAATATTTTCACTCTTGAAAGGTCATTTTTGCTTTGTTTTATGTTTTTATTAAAGTAATCATTCGAAAACAATCCAGTGTAATGAGCTGACGATTTGTATGTAAATGTCAACTAAAAAAAAAAAGGGAAAAAAAAGCACCTTCAGAAAGCATTGTCAAAGCTCCCTCTCACGCAAATGATGTCTGGTCCTGTTGCATCTTAATGATGCCGTTGCCTCATTTCAGTGATGCCTGATGTGAGGGGTCACTCTGCCGCGGCTCCCATCCTCTGTAATGGCCCCACACATTAGTATTCAAAGCTGAGGATACACAGGAGTAAGCAGTCCTCAGATGCTGCCTCTTGCTTCTGTCTGTGTGTGTGTGTGTCAGCCATAAGAGCAGCTCTCCCCTCCAGTCCTCCTGATGTATGTGTGTGTGTGTGTGTGTGTGTGGCCTGTGTCGCCTTGTCTCGTCAGCATCACAGGGCTCGAGGCTTGCCACCCAGAGGGGGCCCCTCTGTCAGGACCAGGGGGACCGCACCTATGATTTAATCCCTCAGCTACGCACCCCCCGCTGGGCAGCGTGGAGAAGCCCCTCTCCCTGATCCATCCAAGCCTCTCACACCAGCGGCTACACTCATTAGACGGCTGATTATGATAGTGTGCCGGTGTAATGTTTAATCGAGTCTGACACCTGATTCGCCATGTTACAAATCCTGTCATGCAAATTGAGCCATTTGTGTTGTTTGATATGGAGAGATGGGCTATGAAATGAAAGACTAGTCCTGAAATGAGGCACGGGGGACGTGTGCCCTCTGCTCCTGCCGCTGTGATTACAAAGATGAGAACAAGTATCTTTCGCCTTGGGCCAGGACACATTAAATTAACATGGTGTTTTTCTCCCCGCAGGAATCGGGAAAAGCGGCCTATCACTGAGAAAATGTCTCATCACCCCCTGCAAACAAGAACAGGATAATGGGCCTCTGGGACCATGTTCTTTGAAATCACGTCAGTCGGTGACAACTGAAAATAATTCAAAAGTCCTCGGCCCTGTCAGGTTTTGAGTCTTTGCATGCTAGAGGCAATATACCATCTTATGTGGCTCCAGTTAAATCCGTATATACATGAAATATTTCTCTAGAGCAAATGCAATTTCAATATTTTAGTCGTGGGAAAAGAATCGTTGGCCTGCTGTAGGAAAGTATTTCAATTTCATTGCAGAGACGAAGAAAATTTCTGATCCGAGTGTTCTATTCAATTGAAATTGTAGGGGGTTGGTTGACATACAGATGGGGTACATTAAATGGGGGAGCGCACAACTTGCCATTTTTCACTGCCCTGTAATGACACCTGTTTTAAGAATGACCGCTCCTCATCTGTAGCAAACAGTGACAGTCCGAACAAGTGCTCTCGAATGCTCATCTGGCTTCACTTATCAGCCCCCCCTCCCCCTACTGTAAACATTTCATTTCCTCATCCTGTCAAGATGTCTTTGTTGCTGGTTGTTGCTCAGGCTTTAATCTGAAAGACAAAGTCAGCCAGATAGTCTTTCCCCCCCCTCCCCCGCTTTCTATTTGTTTCTCAGCTTCCTCCTCTCTCATCTCTTGTGACAACCTTGTCTTAAGAGCTACTTAAGTTCACGTTTCAGTATTTCTTGCCCTTTATTCAGTGAGCAAAGGTCCTCTAAAATATGTTCTTTTAAGTGGCTCACTGTTTGTCTCTGTCAATCTGAGGTTTCAGTGCTGATGTTTATCTCCCGGTCAACAATGGATTACATTACCACAAACATTGTCAGATGCCTTCAGTCAAACAGGGACTTTTTTATATCCCCCCCCCCCCCGTGAGGATTTTTGTGCAAATTAAACACTGCTGGGATTTCAGCGTCTCTGGGCAGACGGCCAGAACTCAGTTGTGAGTTATTGCTGCAGCAGAAGCCTTTTATGTGAGTCAATTTGCGTTGCAGTGGAAATCTACCTGTTTTTACAAGTCATCTCCTCTGAGAAACACCTGTACTGAGAAACAGGCTCATTGTTTTCCTCTTAGTTACATCGTATAAGAATGAAAGACCAGCGAGACAACACCAGGCAGGTTTGACTCATCCTTCCTGGCGCCACTCGGCTGACTGAAGAGTTCCTGTCAAAAACACTACATCATGACTGATGTGGGACTCGAGATCCTGTAACTTGTTAGTACCATTACATTATGTTGTTTTGCTACAAAGTGAACATAAGCTCATCTTTGGTAGCCACTACAATATATAGTCGCTCTGATTGATGATTGCTGAATTACCATTTTTTCATTACTCAATGGGTTATGTGGCAAAATACAAATGATTTATCTATTTATTGAATATTTTTTGGCAAATGGGAAAGTAAGAGATTGTCAAGAGTCGGTGGATCTGTGCACACAATTTGAATACACACAGAAAGACAGAATAGAAAGCTTTTCTGTGCATTTGTGGTTGGTTTAGTGAAAAATTATTTTTATCAGTTATTATTGTGGATGACAATGTTTTCTTTCAAATAGGCGGTGCAAACACAGTGTGACTTATTTTCAGCCTAAGTTACAGTCGAGCTCTTTTTATCCATAGTTTGTCGAGTATAAAAGAGTAACTTGCTCTTTTCTGTTAAATATAAATGTTACTGTTTTTCCAAACTGCCCAGAATATTGTAAAGTTATTGATTAGTTGTCATGTTTGGCGGCTCTTATTGATGGCACAAGAATGTGAAAGTAGCTAGCAACTTGGATGTAAAGATCAGGATTTATTGCCCAGAATCTCTTGAACAATTTTATCAAAAGCCTATTCCACTGTGACATTTTTTTTCTGCCATAAATCAGCGAGGGGAAATCTATCAGTGGACAGTAGTGAGAGATAGATGAGCAGAGGGATGAGAGGGTCAGCAGAGATTTTTCACTGGTCCTCGCCGTCACAGCCGCAGCCTCACTTTTCACCTTTATGAATTGGTCTTTTACTGACTGGCCCGGGGCTTTTAATTTGTTCCACACACTGTGGGGGAAGAAAAAAATCTTTCAACATTTAGACTTTGCACATAAGATAATGTATTGATTGTTAAAGCACTGGTGCATTGGGTTTCTGGCTCATATTTAGATGGCACAAACTTTAGATAAATGGTTCTTGGGATATAGATCAACCCATATATTATTAATATCCTGGATATATTCCATTTTGGCAGGAAAGATATGAGGCATCAGGGGTCTTAATACATGTAATTTGTAAAATTCCCTCAGTGTAAATTCAAATAGATTACATAAAGAAAAGAGTAAACAGACGGAGTGTGTATAGCAGTTAATGACAAGTTGGTAATATATGGCATTATTAGTCAGATATGCATCCTTTGCCTCAGGCACATGCAAGAAAAATTGCATTTCTCAATATGAGGGAAACATATTTAGGGTGAGGCATCTACTGGGAAAATGGGATAGCATGTGCATGGCAGCACGTAGTTCAAATAAGGATTTATTGCTTATTTTGTTTTAATTGTATATGTTTGGAAACTACGGCATGCCTATTATTTTTATCACAGCAGTCCACACAGTATTATATTGTCTTAGAAAAAAGTATTGTGTTGACCTTGAAAGTATTTTTTAGTTCTCTTTCCTCTTTTATTTGATGGATTTATTCCTTTGTCATTACTCTCAGTGCGGCGTGTTGGTGCACCTACGGTCCATCCACCCAATCCGACTTGATTGAAGGCCTTCATTTGCTATGCCGCCATGTAAAGTAGAAGCCTTGAAATATCACACTGACCTTGGCGGTCCTTTATGATTCATTTTTCCCTGACACCCTGTCGTCAGATGGGAATTCTCAATAGTGAGGCATCCAGCTTATATACTTGCACTGTAACTCTTCCCGTAATTCTAAAATGTAATTCAGCAATGAAATACCGTAAGGTTGATGTACAGTATCACAATGTTATTTTGTCCTAAAAAAAAGCAGTAAAATGCATTTTCTGTATTAAGTAAATATATCATTTTAAATGTATTGCATTTGTTTGGCACAAAAACACAACTATGTTGATTGGTGAAAATGCATTTTTAATGTGATTTTCATGCATTGATATCTAATGGAATAACATGACTTAAAGCTTTACACACAGCATATAGTCAGTGTTATTTTTGCTGTGTGTTTATTCGCCGGGATGTTTTCCAAAGGCCAAGAAATGATCATTCACTGGAGCATTTGCGTTATTCGTCAATCATCTGAAAACCAATCCTACATGGACTTGGCTGACGTTTGCTGATATAAATGATAATGCAGGTCCTTTATAGTAAAAACATGTTTAATTAAAGATGGCCAAGTTAGACCAGAATGATGAGCTCTATTGTAGTTGTTTACTGATGTTGACATTTTGGTGGCAAATTGTAAATAAACCTTAAAAGCACAGTTATCTAAATCACTCACCTGAAGTTACTACTGCTGACAACTTAACAATGAGAATTTCCAAGTATAATTTACAGTAAATGGTCAGTAAAATAGTAACGAGCAATTTACATTATTTTCTCTATCTAAAAACAAAATCCACATTTTCTGTCTCATGCAGATTTTCCCTTTCTTCATAGGCACATAACTCCACAACACTCATCCTAACAGCAACCCTGTAAAAAGAGTTTTGTTGTGAAATGGCTCCATGGTGTTGTCAGGTGACATTGTTGGCATACTTGTTTCCTGTGCCCTCGGGGACAGCAGCAGTGAAGAAAAAAGCATAAGTGAGCTGCCTAGTGTCGTCTAACCGTCTGATTTACTGTCCTGCTGCTGTGTTTGAAGTAGGACAGGCGGAATTCACTTCACTGTGGTTCTTTGTGATCAGTCCCCCCAGATTACAGCCCAGGTGAGGCCCCTCGCCATCAACCACCGGATATAGGAAGTACCTGTCACTCATAGCCCCTGGACATTGCTCCCGAACTCAGCTTTTCTAGAGTTGGCGTGTGCAACGCTACACTTATTATTTCAATGTACAAGACTCTTCTGCATACACATGGTGCCTTATACATGCATTGTCTAACTTTAAAGAAGACTGTGTGATTTCACAATCCACAATGGGTTAAAATCCAAAGCATGAGAATAGCCTGCAGCTGTGGCGCTGTGGTGTTTTAACCTGTTGTGGACCCAGACAGCACAGCGTAAGCCTGGCGTCAGCAATGTTTTCTTTGTCAGACCTGTTCAGCACATGGAAACACAAGCCAAAACTTGACGTGATGTGTTTGGCTGTAGCTCTTTTCGACAACAAGCTTTTTGACAACCGCAACAGTCACTGCTGCTTGAGCCAAAATCTTACTGTTGAAATGATTCACAGCACTGCCGTAATCGAAGTCACTATAGTCCCGGCAGACTACATATGACATGTATGCATCAAAACAGCCTTCCTCGTCTTTATAGAGCATCAAGGCATGCTAAATATTTATGTATTTTTCAATTCCCCAGTCTTCCCACCTAATCAGCTACCAGTGTATATGGGCTTCAGGACAGAGTGATGTTGGCATGGTGTGGCTGATTAGAGTCAATCAGCAGGGGGTGAAACCAACATTTCCTTCAAAACAACCACACAGACAGAGGTCTGGAATTCCTCCTCTCGGCACATCAGCTAATGGCACAGCCAAATCTTCATAGACCAAATGACAGCTTGATTGTGAGCAGCAAGTTCATGTGGAATTTAGATGCTGATTTGGTGCTGAGGGGATCCAGAGAGGAGAAAGGCAGAATATAATCAGCACCTCTAAAAGTTAAATAGAACACCGGCGTCAAAGAAATTGATTGGGGAAGATGTTGTAAGGGAGCTGATCTATCCCAAGAACAAATCAGCTTTAAACCATTTTGCTGCGCAGCACAGTCGGGCAACATTTCGTATGATCATTGTATGAATTTGAAACGTTGGTATAAGTTGATATTCACATTTGATGATTCCAAGTGCAGGCAGGGAATTCAGTCTCATTTAATAATAAATCAGCAAGCTGGCTGAAAACATGGGAACAGAAAGAAAACGTAAGATAAAGATAAGTACACAACTATGTATAGCAAAAATGTTGCTGTTAATATGTGTTTCAAATGTTGCTGAAAACATAAAAATGCATTTAAGTCAAAGAAACACACATTTTCCATCCTTTACTAGAATATAACCGTGAATACATTCCGCAGTGTCAGATTGTGCAACATGTATATTGATAACGGGTCAAATCAGGCCGTCATGTGAAGGGTGAATACCAGTGATTTTCTAACGCTGTAGAAACAGTAATGAAATGGCTGTTGGCATGTGTTGTCTTAGCATCACCAAGTCTCCGTATAAACCATGAATAGTTTTAAATACTATTTTAGAGTCCATATACTTCCGTAGCGAGACATATTTACATGTCATTTACAAGTGATTTTAATTGTCAAGTATATAGAAAAAAAACTTTTATTTCATTTATCCTTTTTCTCAAACCAAAGATATATTTTTCTTTTAATTTATTCAAAAAAATCATTAGCACAATTAACAAAAATATTGTCTTTTTGACTGTGAGGTCAAGGGTTAAATTCACAATAACGTTTTTTTTTATTTCGGATGCAAAAACAGTCATTTATTTCACAATAAAGTGAATGACTGCTGTGAAATAAACATCACTACAGTGACTACCATTACCATGTGTCAGATAGGAGACTTTCAAGTAGAGAACTAAATAACTATTGATATTTTAGCATTTCAATGGCCGCCTTAGCTCTCAAAGCTGTCATTGTTTTTATTTAAGGTTCAGGCCTTTTGCTGCTGGTATCAGTTAAGTTTCCCATTGAAGAGGAAATCAGAAGAAACCAACATTTAAATGAAGGATAAGAGGCCTCAGTGTGTCGAAAGCTAAGAGGAGCTGTTTTTGTCTTGCAACACTGTATTGCCATTTCAATGAATTGCTTCAAGGGGAAACAAAGTAATAGTGACAGCACTCATATTGTGCAGTTAATGAATATTGTTTTCTCATAAAATGACGTGTCTATCTTCATTTATTTATGCATAGCTGTTATCTGTTTCTGACTGACACTTGATAATGTCTGTTTTTTTTGTAGACCAAGACAGACATTTGAAGTTATCGTCTCTGGTTAATGTATTTTCTTTACCGTCCTTTTGGATTAACATTCAAAATAACTTTTTTTTCTCATTTTTTGATTGTATTCCATTTTCTTCTTCTTTTGTTTTGTTTGTGTAGAATCACTCAGCTCAGTAGAAAATAGTCATGTCCTTTTATAGTATCAAAATAAGATGTCTGTGTGACTTCCTGTAGAGGAGATTGATAACTATTTCACAATAGAACAGTGTTAAAATAAATTTGACTCATCAAAACAATCTTAATTTAAAAAAAAAAGTAGAATAGTTGAGTTTTTAACTGTCATTTAATTTTTTTATTTTTCGATGCAAAGTATCATTTGGCGATCAGTATCTTCAGCTTCACCATCAATTGTTCCAACCCTGTATGAACTTACAGTGGATTGACTAATCTTTGTGTGGGGTTCTTGAGGCAGCAGTGAGTCCCAAATTGAATTACATGCACATTTCTCAGCCACAAAGGGAAGCCATCACTAATTAAAACCATGTGATTGATGACACTGATGCTTCATGCCAAAGGAGGATAAATCACTCTCACAGTCACTTTGCTGCATTGGTTCCTGTCTCCACACCATAAGCTACTGTAAGTTCAACACTTCCTCAGCTGAGGGGAATAAACAACTGGAAGAACACAGCCGTGTTGCCATGGTTTGTTTATAATATTTTGTTGTGCATTACGTCCTTAAGACTCTAGCTTCTTAGTCACATATATGAAATAATCTGAGGAAACAATGTCACTTGTGAAGGCCAACATCCGTGTATGAATCTAATGTATATGCATTTGAGTGTACAGTACATGCTCTTCATTATGTTTAGCTGTGTGGAACTTTGACCTATTAAAAGGGAAGCCGTCCACCTATCCATCCAGGGACAGCACTTTGTGAGTAATCACTGTCTAATGGCTTTTATACTGAGTCAGTTTATTATTCACACAAACCTACATGCATTTACTTACACACACATTTCTGAAGCTTCAGATCTGTTCAACATGTTTTGTTTCCTGATCAGAGTTTTGCTTTTGCTTTTTTTGTCCCACATAGATGAACAAAAGCATGCTTGGTACAAATCTAACTGAAGAAATGAAGACCAGAGACACGGAAAATAATCAACCAGAAGTGTGTTCAATGTTAAAGGTAAGGCGAGTTCTTTCCACATGTTGAAAACACAGATTTACTGTATACTGTATAATATATAAAAATATATGAATACATTTCCTGGTTAAACATCTAAACGATGTACGTCCCTAATGTAACATGACCATACTAGTCAGCACATACAATCTTATTTTGTTTGTGTACTATATTTTGTTTCCACTTAAAACAATCTAGTTGGGACACTTGATGTGCATTTTTTTTAAATCATTTTACTTGTGTTAAAATGTAGATTTAAAAATATGAAGCTTACCTGAGAAATAGTATTAATTAACAATTATACTACTTGAATAGTGCTCTGTTGTACCATTTCCACAGGGGCTTACGTAATATCGGTTAAATATTCAGCTTGAGTTTCACAGAAATCATCCCAAATTTGTGCTCGATATTCTTACAACATCACTTCTTGTTGCAATTATTGACAAATAAAATAACCAAAAGGTAAATAGAAGTCTCTCCCCTTCATAACTCTCTCTTAATATGATCACAAATATGTTGTACATATTAACTCTCTCTATAGACTATTACAGCGGTTTAAAACTGCTGTCTTTGGAACAATTTTTGCACTCTTAAGCTGCATACAAGTCGGATCCTGTCAGTGGGTTAGTTTTGTTCAAAGGGCCAATTAGTGGGTCCGACCTTAGCCTGCAGCTAAAAGGCCTAATGGTGGGGGCATCCACCTGAGAGGTGCAGAGCTCTCCCCACTGGGCTTAATTTGAGTGAGGGGTGGGTGGCAGCTCCTGAGGCTTTTACCATTACACAGGACTTCATTGTGGCTGCTGACCGTTTGATCTTAAAATAATTTACTTAATGATCTCACCACGGGAGCAATTGGTGCTGCTCGATTAGTCTGCAAGGTCTAATGGACATGGGAAAGAAAGAAGAGGAGGAGGTGGACGGGAAGAAGGGCGAGAGGTAAGGGGGGGAGGGGGGAGGGGGGGGGGGGGGCACAGTAAGAACTAAATGAATCTGCTATGTAACCTTGGGGAGGTACAATTTAGCATAAATTCAGAGGTGCAATTCAGACAGTGCCACCGAAATTCAGAGGCTGAGACATTAGCATGCAGTTAACAAGCCAAAAGGACAAGGGAACGGTAGTTTAGTTACAGTAATATCAATGGCTAAAAAAAACCTTTGCATGGATCTATAAAGCTGGCAGATGAGTTGATGTAATACTGTGGGTCATTTACCCACAGAATATTTACATTCCTCAACAGGATTTCATTTTTATTCATTTTAATATTTATGATTTTCAAAGCAACCATGATTTCAATCTGATTTGGATTTTGTAACTAAACTAAAATGTTTTTCAAAGGTCAAATTTACCGATATTTAGACAAATGCTAATTTACTTAATTAAGAGCGATACATCAACACCAAAGTCTGTTTAATTCGAATGAAGAGCCTAAACATAATTAAATTCAATTAATTCTATAATTCCGGTCTATAACACCAATTGGAATATACGTATATGACTCACTTGAATACTCAGTCCCTTCATTTTTAATAAAAGTATTATCCAAAATACTGTATGAAAACCAAGACGGTCCAAACCGCAACAGCTTCAGGGATTCACAGTAAAGAGAGTTGAAAAGGTCACTCCTCCTCCAGCACACACTCGGCTACACGACTGAAAGGCCTTCTTGACCTCTGTGCCTAGATAACAAGCCAAAGAAAGGCGGGATGAGGTCTAATGCAGCCATTAGAAGACGAGATAGTTGCATTCAGGTAAGTTGGTGCAGTTTACAGCAATCCCTCTGGCAAAGTATGGAAAGCGGAAAAGGGAGGGTGGGTGATTAACACAGATCACTGTTATTAAATCATGCAGGAAGGTTGTTAGTGCACGTGAAGTTGTCTGCGACGTGTCATGACAAAATCTGGCTCACTGGCAGGAAGACACCATATAAATCTCTGAATGGAAAAAAAATTTTGATGGGAAGATGCAGCATAATTAGTGTCATCACGTTTAATCATGAACTACATCTGCTTTTCTTCTCAGCATTATGACCTTATTCAGGGAAATGCTAGATTATAGTTATAGTCAAATGATATAGCTGCCTGAGCCTATATGGAGATTGGCAATGATTGTAAGTTTATTTTCAAAACACATGCCAAAAGTCTCAAAGACATATGAATGAAATGTATATCTGGGCCACTGCAGAGCAAATTGTTACATTCATTCACTCAATCATTAGTCTGACAGCAAAGCCAGTGGGGAGTAATCCAGTCATTATGTAATAGTAACTTAAATACAACCCTTGAATTCAATTCACTTTGCATAATATAAAGAAATACCCAATACTATGGCAACTATAGAGAGGACAAACCCTTGAGCTTTAAATGTTTGCCCTTTTGATTTGATGCTGAGACTTTTACTGTGACGTGAGCAAAGGTCGACCTCTTCACTTTAAAGTGTGCATTAACACAGTCAACAATGCAGTATAATTAACAGCAGTGTAGCTGCTGCCAATGCCTTTGCTGATTTATTTTATGTATGCGCTCAAGATAATATTTCCTTTTCTGTATTTTATATTATCATTACTGTAGAAATAGTGAATTTTATAAAACCAGACAAACATTTCTCAATTTAAATCCAACAGTTTCCTTTTTATCTGTTTAATTCAAACTTACAAAACTGAAGGTAAACCAGACAACGCAGCATAAAGTTGAATGCACCAGTGTAATACTGTACCTCTGCTGGAAAAACATACATGGATGTTTGTATAATAGCTATCAGACTGTAAGGCCTCAGATGAATTTTAAACATTATTGACCCATCCCCCCCCCCCCCCTGAATGGCAGTAATCCTTGTGCCGGGCCCTGCCAGAGACCACGAGGCGTGCATATTAAAAGTTTTTACTGAGGCTCCACAACACCTGCGATCCTCTCACCATTGAGCCTTGCACCACAAGAACATAAATCACGACTTGTGAGTGGAATATCTCATGGAGAGCCAGCATTCCTCTGCTCGTGCTGGGATTAGGAAATCAAAAGGGCACACGCTCTGCAAATGCTGCACAAGGCCCCAAGGAAGCCAGCATGTTGAGAAACAGCCAAGGAGGCTCACTCAGCTCTGTCATTTATAACGGTGCCGGACTGACAGAAGCCCTTGGGACATTACCTCTGCAAACCCCAAACCACTGACTGTATGTGTCATCCCAACAACTACAAATTATGGTTTAAATGAAGCGGAAGAGCTACTGCAAATTGCAGGAAGCGTTTTTCTGTGTCTTCATTATCTTGTTCGTTTTTTTTTTTTTAGATAAATGTATTTCCAGCAGCATCCGGCTATGATGATCAGCCCGAGAAGAGTAGTTTCACCGCAGGGACAAGCATTTGCCATTTTACTTCACACGATGTATGCAAAAACGTTTTAGAGAATCTGGATATATTGGCTTGTCATATTAAAAAGGCTACACTTCTGTATACTTCATTATGCAGTCTCCAGAAAGGGAAACTGTACTGTGAGAAATCCAAGTATTTGAAATGCAAAAGCATTCTCTATGTATCCTTGCCCTGTGTTAGTCAAAACAATGATGAGATAATTTGCATTTATGGAGTGAATGATTACACAAGTACACTATATGAGGAATAAAGGGCCCAGCTCAGGTTAAGGCTGATTGACAGCAGCATTGTCTGATGGGGCTTCTCTTTATTTTGAGGAGCCTGCAGTGACCCCCGGCATTATGGCCATGGGGGCAGTGCCAGTCTCTCAGGATGCTGATTAAGTGGGATAAACCAGCCCCTCAGACACAAGTGGCCTGGCTGTCCTCAGGGGAGACCTAACAGACTGGACCCAGCTTCCAACGCATTCACACCACCCTGCCTTGTAGACACATGCACTCACAGACATACCACAGACACAAGCACAGCAAAATGTAAGATGACTTTATGTGCCATTTAATGTTGTGGCGTTTAATTAAATGCACTTTTGCAAAGAGGGATCAAAACACATTTCTAGAGTCTCACACCAGAGGCTTGGGTTTATCTGGCTATTTATACTCTCGTTATTCCATCCACATAAGCTACTTAAAGTTTAAACCTAAGCCTAATGCATGGCATATGCCTTAATACGTATGTGTGTGAACTAACTAAACAATGGGAATTGTACAACAATTGTAGGGTAATAGGTGCCCTTAAAGCTTTTGTTTCCCGGCATTGGAGCACTTAAAACAAGCCTTTCAAGATAAGCGGCCGGCTGTTGTACTGCGCCTTCCCCGGTCCCCCAGGACCACATATCCATCACCAGATACCCGCGGGTGTTGGCGAACAAATTTGTTCAACCTGGGGCTTACATAACACCCCAAGAGCTTCAGCGCTATCTCGTCGGATTCTGTGTGATCTGCCAACAGAGATCTCACTGTAAGGTTTTTAAACATTTCATTACAGGGGCGTTAATTCACTGAAGGGCAGAATCTCCCATATGTAGGCTATTATTTGCCATCAACAGCGAAACTAGATTATCGCGTGTATCAGATGTGTGCAGAGACATGTGGCGCAAACACTTGACGGAATAACTGACAATATATTATTTTTTCGTCAGTGCGATCAACTATATTATGGGCGGGAGGTCCCCAAACAGACGCACGCAGTGTGCTCCCCTCCTGACGTGTCTGTGATTTAAATATGGCTTATAAATTGATTTCTGGACTTTTCAATCAGCTGCTCTCTCTCTCTCTCTCTCTCTCTCTCTCTCTCTCTCTCTCTCTCTCTCTCTCTCTCTCTCTCTCTCTCTCTCTCTCTCTCTCTCTCTCTCTCTCTCTCTCTCTCTCTCTCTCTCTCTCTCTCTCTCTCTCTTTCTCTTTTTTTATCTATCTATTATCAAACCAACAGGTTCAACCTGATTCATTGCCTCAAACTGTCTTGTTTCCTCGCTCCGTGTCCCCTGGACCAACATGAGGATCTGTCAAAAGAGAAAAGCCAGTGCCCTCTGCAGGGCTCCACTGACGGTGACGGTGCGCACACTAAGAGACGCACAGCCAACATTAGAATTTCACTTGTTTTCCAAGTATTAATCCAATTACTTTAGCATACTCAGAACTTTACTAAGTTGTTGATTTTATCTTTATCAAACAACAGAGAAAGAGTACAAAATTAGGAAAGCAAATCATGATTTGCCCCTCCATGTCAGCTACAGCATAAGGCAGATGGTGTTGTATGTTGCTCATGTTGTAAAGCCACCTGGCATGAATCTGTGATTATGTGCTGTATAAATAAAACTGCTCCTCCAGAGATAATGATCTATTGAGAATAGCCCTATCAACCTCGTCCTATAGAGGGCGACCTTGTGGTGTGGACCTTCCATCTACCTGTGGTCAGATGTTATCAAGTATAACTTCAATTTACCCTACACTATCACAGGATTTGAATACATATATATATATATATATATATATAGCATTGTACTAAATAATGTGTACCAGTCTAATCATGCATTTTGAATTCTTAATTGTTGTTTAGATGATGCACTTCCTTGCTTGCCTGCTGATAAAGTTAGACATAGGCAAATGGAGAAGTAAGTTTAACACAAAAAACATCTTGTCTACCTACATCTATAACTAGCAATAATTGAACAAAAACCTTATCTTACCTCTCTTATTAGAAACAACATGGGGGAAGATCACTCAGCTTGTAAGGCACTGGTATTTATACACAGTTCACCTTTATGGTATCAGTATACAGAGACAGCTTGGTTCAGGATTAGGAACAAACATAACAGATTTTAGAGTCAAATAGGACATTTGCTTGCTTGCCGCAGCTTGTTGGACTGACTGGTCTGTCATGATGGAGTGCTGGTTTGTGATTCAGTTTGGGAATCAATACAGCATCATCAACAAAAGTATGTTGACACTGCCAGCCATTGATGAGCTGCTTCAGATTACAAATGTACCTTTGTGCCATTTTGAAGGCCAAAAGACAAAGTGCACCATGTACAATAATACAGACCATTATACATACACAATTTCAACTTGCTCTAAACGGCATTATCATTAATTAACAGATTAAGTCAAGCAACACATCATGCATTGTAACAGAACACTTATTTGAATACCAATGACAATGACTGCAAGTTAACTTACATTTCTTCAGTCAGATTGCAACACATTATGTGTGACGTCATAGTGCACAACAAGCAGCGATGGAGATATCAGGAAGGCTGTAGCTCAGCAGTGAAACAAGCCTTGGCAGGAAAATGGTCGAGGTGGCAGGTATAGTGCCAGCTTTGCACAGAAGAAACAGTTTTTGGTTGCTTGGGAGGTGCAGTCTGTCTTGCACACTTTAGTGACGTTACAGTCCGGGATTTGAAACAGCTGGCAGAAAGTGCTGTTGAAAAATATATATTCCCTATTTTTTTCTTTCTTGCAGATGGAGGCCAAACTAAGATGAAAGAACAGAAAGATGTATTCTGCTCTGTTATTTTATTGTATTGTATATATTGAGCATCTTTCATACTTAATATTTTTATGTTTACTCTCTAACTTCGTTTGCTTCTGCAACAAACAAATTTCTCCCTGGGGATGAATAAAGTATCTATCTATTATCTATCTATCTATCTATCTATCTATCTATCTATCTAGATAGTTCTAATGATTCCACCCCATTTAAAGCTGCAAGTGTTTTCTGGTTTTTAGCTAAATGAATGACTCATGTTCTCAACCATGTTAACATCTGTGCTGATTTCCAGAGTAAAATGAGCGTGTGGATTACTTTAGGAGCCATCCTCATCTTAACTGTTTGAATGCATTGCCTCCAACTTGTTATTAGCACCATAGCAACCGGCAGGCAATCTCTCCCCCGTAGGTGGTCTTGTCATTGTTAGTGATGAGGTCCAAAACAGCAGTGCCACCTGCAAACCTGAGGAGTTTGTCTCACTCTCCTCTCCTTTTTTCCTTCAGTTTCTCAATGTGAACAAAGTAGGAGCAATAAGTAAATTTTTCAGAATTTGTTACAATGCTTTAGCAAAATACTGCTTAGCATCCCTTTCAAGCTACTCCAAAGTAGCATTTTGTTTTCATTTATGGCAGTCAGACCCCTAAGGTGCTCTGAAATGCGGGGTAGTAAAGTGCCTTGTAATTGGCAGTTGCTGGGTCCAGTGCTCTGCTGCTAAGACAACAGTCAAACAAGTCTCAAACACACACACACATAGGTATATATATATATGTGTGTGTATCACAAAAGCCTACATTTTGCTACAGTCTATGCCTCATATACATAGGCTCCTTCATGCAAGTCTTGTCACACATATGTGTCATAAAAGGGGCCACAGATTTGCATCTGTTTAAACCAGGAATGTTGAATGACAGTATATCCATATAGACTATGCTCTTCATTGGTAAACTGCCCAATGAAAGGACTATAGGTCATCATATACATGTCCATACAAATTAAAGCACATATTTTCATCTGTGCATTTAATATGTTGCTGATTTTATTCGAAGAAAAGTCCTATAACCCTCATGCTATTATGGTCATCTAAAAATAAATGGTAGTGTGGGAGTTATAATAGGCGACTGAAATAAATACGCCATTGTTAAGTTGCATGTATTTTAAGGAGCCTTCTGGCAGTGATTGAAGATAGTGACAGTTTCTAAGCAACGGAATGCTGAACCGCCCCCAGGACTGTACAGCTCGTAGTACCAGCCTTCTTTGCAAAACAGGCATATAAAGTAACTAGAAACTACACGAGATCCACAGCTAATTTAGGTGGACGGTCTCTGGAGCAGTCACAAATCAGTTTTCTTTTCTTTTTCCCCCCCTCATGTTGTTGAACGAGGTGCCGGGGGGCTGAAGGATGTCGTGGTCGTAGCGCAATCATGTCGGACGACGAAAGCGTTCCGTCTTTCCTCGAGGACGACAGAGTAAAGTTTGTCGAGGGAAAAGTTTGTGGGCTCCTGCGACTGCACCGCCAAACATGGGACAAGAGTGCTGGCACCGAAGAGTTTCAAACGGTTCTGAAGAACTTCTTTGAGAAGGAGCCCGTTATATTTTTCTCTTCATCAAATAAAGCCTGTCTGGTTGCTTCTAAAGAGGTAACGTTATGGTTGTTACATAATCCTCAATAACCTTACTTTGGTTGATGACTAACGTTCGCTCGTTGACCTGTGGACACTTGACTAGTATTTACAATATCTTGAATCTAGTGCGACAGATTTTATTTAATTACTTGGGAGTGTCAATTCTATTTGCAAGGGAAGGCAAGTTTATTTATATAGCACATTTCAACAACAAGGCAATTCAAATGCTTCACATAAAACCATTAAAAGCATCAAAACATAAGGCAACAGAAAAGTAGATTAAAAAACAATTAAGAACATTGATTGAAACATTAAAAACAGTCATTAAAACACAACAAAACTAAAAATAGAAAGATAGTTGCAGTGTAAGAGTAAACTGCAGAAATGCAGGAAATTGATTAATATCCTTGATTTGCAGTCTAATCTTATTGCATTGTATTTTATTTGCTTTGTGATATTGTTTCAAATGTAGGTCCCACCAGTTACTCAAAATATGCCAATCTACATACTCAAGAAGAGAGTAGTTCCTGTCATCTCTGAAAACTACAGGGAACTTCTGCTTTTTGGCCTCCAGTCTCCATCACCACTACAGCTGTCAAGTACAGTTGAGCAGGTGACTTTAATACCCGCCATCATACACCTCTCTCATAAAAACACATGTGTGTGCTGTGCCGTTATGAGTGCTGGGTAAATTATTTCTGTCTCTTTCGAAAGGTATGCGCTCCACTGCTGTCAAACAACAAAAACCATCAAATGTGGCCAAATCTGATGTCTGAAGACATTATTCTGCATGTTGAGAACATCTGCAGTAAGACATCAGTTGTCATGGGACAGATTTTAGGGAAAAGCGTCCTCCCTATTCCAACCGAGATAGATTGGATTGAAAATTCACTAAGCACCTTCAAGATGTAAGAAAACACACACATCTTCATTTTGTTTCTGAGCCTTTTTATCATCATCATACGTATTAACAAACTCTCTCAACATGTATTTCACACTCAGGTACAATAACTATGACAGGGCACTGGCCCACGCCATAGAGACCCAGGTCATCAACTGGACCAATCTGATCCAGAACATTTTAAAGGAGGATTCATCAGACCTACTTATGACAGGCTGCAACCCAGGGCCCAATGCAGAGCTGAAGTTTTGGGCTTCCAGGAAAAGCAATATAGAGAACATCTATCACCAGGTATGCTCCCTCTCTCTCCTGATCTTTCACTAAAATAAGTTTCATCTCCTGACATTCCACACTCTGATTAACATGTACGGCACTTTCCCTCGTAGCTTCAGAGTGCCATTGTTCAGAAGATGGCAAAGATGTTAGAGATGATGGATAGCAGCTATCATCCAACAATCATGACTCTAATTGGAAATGTATTTGATGGTAAGATTAGCGGGCCCCTTTTCAAAGCCCAAGGAGATGTGCTTTAGTTTGCACCTTGTCAAATGTTTGATGCACAGCATAATGCTATTTCCAAAATGTATCATCTCTGATTATGATGTTTTAATTTAAACCCTATTTTCTTTTTTAAATCAAAAGCACTTCAAGAAGCCAAAGACATTGACATCCATCTACAGCCACTGCACGCACAACTGTCTCAACTGGAAAAGGGAGGATTTCCTCACTTTGAAACAGTCATCCCTGAGCTGTTACACACGCTTTTCCTTATCTGGAGCAACTGCCAATCTTATCAAAGACCAGCACGCATGGTGGTGTTACTGCAGGAGCTATGCAATCTGTTCATTGAGCAGGTAGGAATCCTCATTTCAAACAGCTGTAGTGAAGGGATACATTGAGTGACACATGCATGTGAAATTGTTGTGAAAAACAATGCATGGATTTGTAAAATGACGCTTTGCTGGTGCTAGTCAGTGAGGATTACTTTGACTTCAGTTATTGGCTGTCTGTGTGAACAAATTCAAAGATGTAAAATCTTGCACTCTTTAGGCCTCTACATACCTCTCTGGGGATCTGCTGCTCCGAGAGGATCCAGAGGAAAGTCAACAAGCGGTAATGAGGGTGATAAAAGTCTTTAGGTGTTTCAGAGACAGCTACCAGACCCAGAGGGAGAGGTTGGCCAACCATGTGAAACATGCACCCTGGGATTTCCCATCTGTCATGATTTTTGCACGTTTCAACCAGTTCCTTAATCGAATGCTACAGCTGGAGGTGAGACAGATTTTTTCTTTTTGTATTCAGGTGTCACAGCAAGGGAACATTTTTATGTGGTTTTATTTCTTACTACTCTATTTCATCTTTGCAGGACTTGTTTGAAGTGATGCTGGACTTTCAGAGGATGGAAAAACTGGAATTTGGTGGACTTAATGGCAAACTCTACAGTGAGCATGCTGCTCAGTTGTACACAGAGTTCAGTAACCACTGTGAAGTGTTGACGCACAGTGAAAACAGTCCACTTGACTTCAACTCTCAGGTGAAATCAAGTTTATTGCCATATAATTAAGATTTCCATGAACAGCTACAGCATATTCGTAATGCACGGTTTTACAGTGGTGTCTATCATTAAATGCTGTTGAATTGTTAACTTTCATCAACTCATAAGGGTTTTGAAAACGAGTTAAAGGATTTGAAAGTGAGGATTGTGGACTTCGAGTGCCGCCTTGCCAGTCTTCTATGCTTGGCCTTCAAGGATTGCTCAGGACTGGAATCAGCATTCAAAGTAAGCAAGACTGGATAGTAAGAGGATACTGATGACCGTTTTGATAAAGTGAATAGAGAGTGACATGTGGGACACCAACATTTTTGCATTTTTGTGTTTAGCTGCTGACTATTGTTGGACCCTTCCTGGAGAGAAGACAAATCAGACAGATATTCAGTCCCAACTTCCTCCTGCTGCAGCAACATTTGAGAGAAGAGCTGGAGAGATGTAAATATCTGTTTAAATCCCAGCTCACTCAGGTAATGGAAGCAAAATGGAAAATTAGCAATATGTATTCAAGGTGCAATCTGTATTGTTCATGCAACAACTTTGTTCAATTCTTCCTTTGTTTACAGATGGAAAGTGGTCTGACTAAGAACATGGCTCACACATCTGGAGCTTTGAAGTGGGCAAAAATGCTCAGACAACGTATTCAAACACCATGGGAAAAGATCAGATCACTGTTGAATATGTCAGTAGAAACACCCGACTATTTTCAGTCAACGTATTAATTACAAACAGTAGCTAGTCAGATAGATTTATAGGTCCAGTACATATAGGAAATGACAATTTTGCCATGTTTAAAAATGACGGTTGTCTCACAATTTTGCAATATTTCCAGGCCTGCAGGAGGTGTAGAGATGGCGAAGGAATACCACATGTACATGGAGATGTTGAGTCTCCTGGACCAATATGAGGAGGACATTTACTCTGACTGGTGTAACGGTTTGGAACAAGCCTGCCTGATCAACCTGAACCAGCCCCTGATCTCCCGAAATACCTCATCTGACCTGATCTCACTCAACTTCAATCCAAAGGTACTTGGTGTAATATCCCTGCAAACTAGAAAGCACATTTCACATTTTGCAGACATCCTCCAATGCTAAATAATTATCCAACTTACTGTTAGACTGATTTAGTAATGTCTGTCTCTTAAAAACAAGTTAGATTAATTCCATCATAAAGCTCACATGCCCTCAAGATCCCCCAAAATTGGAATGTCTGTTAGTATCCTTTAGTTTACTCGATATGGCCAAAGACCAATATTCTTCTAATGTTGCAAAGCGTAGATGCAGGTCACCAACTAATTTGGGTCAATTATTGGTGAATTGTTATTTTTTTTACAATTATTTAATTTTACTTATTATATTCTCTAAAGGTTTCTGTTAGTTGAGACCAGACATTTCACCACCTACCCACTGTGACTATGTATAACAGTTCATTTCATGTCACTCCTCAGCTGACTGAAGTCTTGAAAGATGTGAAATATATTCAGACTCTTAGTCAGATCAAGATCCCTGCAGCTGCACTGACAGTTTTTGAGAAGCGTGACATGTTTACAAAGGTAAGAAACATATTACTTCATGGGCTCATGCATACCTCCGAAATAATAAGCATTATGTCTTTCCCACTATCCTTTACATAGTCTGCACCTCAGAATATATATTTTATCCACACTATGCATGTACTTTTTACAGTATGTGAGCAGTCTGCAGCTATTAGTACAATGGTACAACAAGCTGAAGCAGACAGTGCTAGAGGTGGAACATCCTCTCATCAGAGTTGAGCAGGAGTCCATAGATGTGCAGTTGACAAGAGCAGAGTCTGACCTGACATGGCAGGATCCGGACTGCTGGAGCTTCATCAGCACCACCAAAGACCTGGTCCACGACCTTGTATGTCGAGTCAGTAGAGCCAAAGAGAACTGTGAAGCCATCCAGTCAATAATGAAGGGATGGAGCAAAAAGGCCATGTTTAGCAGAAAGGACAACAAGAGAGGCTCGCTCATACAGCTGGAAGACAGGGGAGACCGTGTCAACAAGAAGTACAGCTCTGTGAAGAAGGATGGAGACTCTATACACAAGCTGGTACAGGTATGTGTGGCTAAATGTATGATAATATTCACTCTTATACATTGTTATTGCTCTACTGTAAGTAAACACCAAACAGCATGCAATTTTTGGCATGGGTCCAAATCCTTTTAGCGTCTTGTGGAGATATTTAAATGTTAACAGGTAAATTAAAGCCTTAATTATTTATTAATTTTCATAATTCGTACTTGTTTTTGGCTTTGGAGTCAGTTTCCTTACGAAAAGATAATACAGATATTATAAGATAAATACAAATCTAACCATAATCTGTGTTGTACCATTCACAGTCCCAAGGCTTTTGATGCTGTTCGATTCTGATCAAATTTGACTGAAAAATGTTTTTACCTGATATGTTTTACACTTGTCCCAATGGGAAGCCATGTAAATATACATGCTCTAGTTATTCTGAAACAGATCAAACCCCTCAAATGAAATGTGTCAACCTGCACCATCCTCAGTACAGAACCAACACGTTGACAGTGTTTGTGCTCACCATCTCTCCAATATCGTAACAATTTCGACAGGAGAATGTGGTCCTTTTCCACGCTGACCCTGCGTCAGAAGCATGGCAGTCCTACCTTGAGTATGTGGATGAGATGGTGGTGGAGGGGCTCTTCAGCTACATCCGTCACTCTCTTCAGTTCCTTGCGGACAACATGGAATCATGGCCAAACCAGACACCTCTGTTTGAGTCTCAGTTAATGCTGACTAGCTCAGGAATGGTTAACCTCCCCTCGTTGGACCAAGAGGCAGGGGACGGCCTCTATGAGCTGATAGAAGGACTGGTCGGAGACATATTCAAGACTTCGGTGAATATCAACAGAGTGGCTGCTCATCTTAGCACCGAGAGTTACCAGGTAACAAATTCTACTCTGTCTTTCTAAACTCACTATCGTGTTTTCTTCTACAAATAGTAGATTCTCCTCATGTTATATGTCATGTAATATAACTCTTACAGGATGTAGTGGATGATATGCTCGATTTGTTGGACCTGAGACAAGAAATAATGGAGCGAGTGGAGAACGTCCTCAAGACAGCAATACATTACCAGAGAAAGTTTGACTGCTACACCCATCTCTGGCAAGATGACAGGGCTGAGTTTCTCAGCCAGTTTCTTCTGTATGGAAGTGTACTTGCATCTGAAGAGATGGAGGCTTGTGGAGCAGATGCACTCCTTGAGAGCCCGCCCACAATCGATAACTTCAAAGAACAGGTAAAATACTTTTTAAAATCATGAATCACATTTCCCATACATGGCAGGTGTCTAAATTGTAATCTCTGATGTGATCTGATGTTACAGATAGATTATTATGAGGCTCTGTATGCTGAAATTTCCAAGCTTGAAGACTTCACAGTGTTCAATGGATGGTTTCGAGTGGATATCAAGTTCTTTAAAGTGAGCCTCCTTAACACTATAAAGAAGTGGAGCTGGCTTTTCAAAGAACACCTCTTGACATATGTCACTAACAGGTACAATTCTAAATTTCTGCATAGCTATTAAATGCAGACCAAACTGTATCAGTTGTTCTCACTGTGCGTGCTTTCCCACTCAGTCTTGATGAGCTGCAGAAGTTTGTTAGAGCCACTGTTCAAGGGCTAGGCCAGCCTGTGGCTAAAGGAAACCACCGCGGTTTGGTGGAAGTGATGAGTCACTTGTTGGCGGTCAGAGATAGACAAGCAGCCACAGACAAGATGTTTGAGCCTTTCAGGGACACAATAATCCTACTGGAACAGTATGGAGTGACCATACCAGACCAGGTCTATTCTCAGCTGGAGGTAAGGAAAGGAATGGATGCTCCATATTTTATTGCCACCTTCAAGTATTAAATAAGATGATATGATAACAAATGATCAAAAATTCATTTTGTGGCCATTCATCCTTTGAGAAATCAAACTAATTCTCTCTACAGGAACTTCCAGAGAAATGGAGTGGGGCAAAAAAATTGGCTCTGAAAGTCAGGCATGAGGTGGCACCCATGCAGAATGCAGAAGTGATGGTTATACGGAGACGATGCGTGACTTTTGAGGTGACAATTTCTTTATCACATATGTACAGTGTTGAAGAAATTGTATTTTTAACCAAAGTGTGAAGGCTATTAAAGTGGTATTTCTCATCTTTCAGGAGAAACAAAGTAAATTCAGGGAGATGTTCAGAGCGACAATGCCCTTTAATTACAATGCAGTGCGTCCCTACATCAGTCTGGAGAAAGTAGGAGTTTAACCATTGCTATGTCATTTAAATAACATTGTATTATCCTGTACACTTTGGTTAACAATCACCATGTGTTGTTTTCTAGTCTGAAAAAGCTGTCCGAGACATGGAGAAAGAGGTAGCAGAGCTGCAGGAGTCCACAAATCTGTTTGACGTTACTATTCCTGACTACAGAGACATCAAGCTCTGCAGACGAGAGATCACTGTCCTCAAAGAACTGTGGGACATTGTTGTATATGTGCAGGTAAGTAGCTTAATGCATACTGTAAAGGGAAATGCAGCTGAACACCTCATCTCCACACTACAATGACCCAATAACTTGACCAGCCCTTCCTCTTGGAGGCTGTCCTTTATTCTTTAAATACCATGTAGCCTCTAAATGTCCCCATTAAGTACCCTCAACCCATTGACCCCTCTGCATGTGTCTTTATCTATACAGAGCAGTGTGGCAAACTGGACAATGACCAAATGGAGGCAGATAAACGTAGACCAGATGGATGCAGAATTGAGGAGGTTTGCCAAGGTGAGGTCACCAACAGTGCTACATCACACCAGCACATCTCTCCTGCTGTCTTGCTGTCATGCACCATTGCTATTTGTAACAGATGCCTCTAATAACTAATTATGTTTACCTACCTTCTGTTTGTGTAGGACATACGGAAGCTCGACAAAGAGGCTCGCGTGTGGGATGTGTATTCTGGGTTAGACCTTTATGTAAAGAACCTGTTGACGTCACTTCGGGCCGTGAGTCAGCTACAGAACCCTGCAATACGAGAGCGCCACTGGGTGAAGCTAATTAGAACAAAACAGGTGCATAAATACACACAGCAGAAATCACTCTATAGGGCAGTCTTTTTTACCCTGCATGATAGAAATCTGAGACTTTGCATCATGACAATGATTCTTTTGAAATAGATGGACTTCACTGTGACTGACAGTACCACCTTGGAAGACCTCTTGGCTCTGCAGCTCCATTTGTTGGAAGACGAAGTTCGCAACATGGTGGATAAGGCAGTCAAAGAAATGGCCATAGAAAAGGTTCTTCTTCAGTTACTAGATTGTGGTCAACTACATCGAGAGTCATTTAGCACATGAAAAAAGTAATAACGTCAGACTATGAGCCAACCTCATGATACATGATCTCCAAAACATTTTTCACGAGTCTGTTTTCAGCTTTGTGACAGTGTGTTTTTTAGATAATCCGATGGTTGTTTTTTTTAGCATAAGAAGAATGAGAATTTTTTTAAACTAAAATCATAGATAACATAGATACATGGTTTTCATTAGACAGCTTTAATTACCATATTTGGTTTAGGTGTAATCATTATGCCGTCCTCTATTTTTTATTTCAGGTTGTGACGGAAATAAGTAAAACTTGGGAATCAATGGAGCTTTCATATGAAGATCATTACCAAACCTCTGTGCCACTTCTTAAATGTGATGAGGAACTTATTGAAACTCTTGAGGATCATCAGGTAAATATCTAAGCTTCTGAAATTGATACTACCATTTTATGTGTGACTTTATTGCTCTGAAAGTTCTCAAGACCAGTTGTCTGTGAGAAGCACTGATAGTTAAGTGCTGAATAGAGATGAGAGTGCAGAAAGGGGCCGCCCTGTCTGACTGTCTAACAGCACAGCTGAGAGTAGAGAGGTCCCTATTGAGTCCTTAGATTTATAGCTGCTGTAGAACACAGGACATTGTTGCACTGTGGCGGTCTTTGTACATGTCCACCAGATGTATTGGGGGGGTTATAGCCACCAATTAGAAGTCTTGCCACTTGAATGCCTAGATCTTTGTGGAAACAGACTGTTTCCCTCCCCCATTTTTTTATGGCATGGTATGCAGATGAGGTTGAAAATGCACTGTAATTAAACTGACTCATGTTATGAGGTTAAGGTTATTAAGATATTACTTCAGTAGTGTGGTGTATTTCAGTTTTGCATTGGATCCAATCCTTTTGGTAAGCTATACACATGTCCCCTTGTCTTCATTCTCAAGGTTCAGCTCCAGGGCATCTTTCAGAGCAAGCATGTACATCACTTCCTGCTCCAGGTAGTGGAACTACAGAAACAGCTGACTGTGGCTGACTCTGTGCTGATGGTCTGGATCGAGGTCCAAAGGACATGGGTCTACCTGGAAAGCATCTTCAAAAGCTGTGACGACATCTGCCAACAGCTGCCTGCAGATGCTCACAGATTTCAAGCTATAGATGCAGAATTCCAGGTCTGCACTTACTGTATATTTCAGTCATATAGCAAATTCCATTGTGTTCATCATTGTAAACATGGCAATTTTGGTTCTTTCAGGAGTTAATGTTGGACAGTGCTAAGACTATAAATGTCATTGAGGCCACCAACAAACCTCATCTATTTGAGAAGTTAGACGATCTACAAACAAGGTTAACCTTTATTTGATTACACTTTTACGATACTACTCACAGTCTGTCTTGATGTGTTCACGATTCCCATACTCTCTCTTTTAACAGGCTGACATTGTGTGAAAAAGCTCTTGCCGAATACTTGGAGACAAAGAGACTTGCCTTTCCTCGATTCTACTTTATTTCATCGGCAGACTTGTTGGACATCCTTTCCAAAGGGAGTCGGCCCAGAGAGGTATATTTATGTGGCATTTCCCTTGATTTTTGTTTTTAGTATTTGTCAAGTGTCACTACTTCACTTCTGTGTCTTTAATGAAAAGTTGAATGACTCAATGTCTTTTGCAGGT
Organism: Anarhichas minor; assembly: GCF_050575085.1. Lineage (NCBI taxonomy): Eukaryota > Metazoa > Chordata > Actinopteri > Perciformes > Anarhichadidae > Anarhichas > Anarhichas minor. The sequence continues at coordinate 2,160,229 of NW_027466487.1, read as the reverse complement.
AACTGTTCACCTCTCAAAATTATTTGACAACATCTCAGATCTTGAGTTTGCCAAAAACGAACAGTTGGATAATCCTAAACTTGCAGTGGGCATGTACAGCAAAGAGAGAGAATATGTCCCATTCCAGACAGAATGTTGCTGTTTCGGGCCGGTAAGATTATATTCAGTATCAAAGAATCTGAATCAGCTATCACATTTCATAAGATAAAGAACTAAACTAATGGTGAAAATACTTTGCATTAGGTGGAGGCATGGCTTTCTTGTCTGGAGGAGTCTATGAAGGAATGTGTGAGGGGTCACTTGTCTGAGGCTGTGTCTGTGTACGAGGACAAGCCCAGAGAGCAGTGGATTCTCGACTTTCCTGCCCAAGTGGCTCTCATTGGATCCCAGATCTGGTGGAGCAACGATATGGAGCTTGTGTTTAAAAGGCTGGAGGAAGGATTTGAGACTGCACTCAAAGAATACAACAAGAAACAGGTACATTTTATGATGAGTTAACACACCAACATTAAAAGAGTATTATCTTGCAAGGCGTATGCAATATTTTGAAATATAAAAAACTGCTTACAAAACTAGGATTCAGTACAACACCACCACAAACCATGGCCTCAAAAACTCACATGAATTTGCATTATTATACATTTTGTTACAACATCAGTAAATGTAATTGACAGTTTAGAAATAGTGATCTGTGAGTGAAGGGGCAACTGCTAAAGACGTTGGACACATTTCCCATAATGGCGTCATACTTACTTCAGAGTCAGTGACCTGAGATGGGTATGTGAGCCCTTGTTGTGAGGCTACGCTCACACGGTATTATCACTCTTGTCAGTTTCATCAGCAATATTTAAGGTTACCATGTCCTTGGTTGCTGTTTGAATAATCTCTCCCTCCCTTCAACGCACTGGACTGATTGGATCTGCTGTCGCACAAGAACAGTTTCAAATGCAAGACATCAGTGATGTTTTAGCAAAAACAAGAACAAAAGACCACTTTTAATTGTCTGTGTTTCTGTAAAATTGTCCACATGGTCCACATTCATACACCGACTGTGTATGTTGTTCTGCATGGATTGAAGTTTAAATTACTTACTATAGAATACTGAGCAATACAACTGAAACAAGAAATTTGAACCATGCAATTTTATGTCAGATTTTTGCCAATTCATCTTGTGAGTACATTTAAATTGGCACACTTACCTTAACTCCTGTCTATTTTCCGCAGCATTGCTTTGAATATGCTTCTCTTCCCTCCAGATGTCTCAGCTCCACTTGTTGATCGGCATGCTGCTGGGAGAGCTGAGCTCAGGCGACAGACAGAAGATCATGACTTTGTGCACTATCGATGTCCATGCTAGAGACATTGTTGCCAGCCTCATTGCCCAAAAGGTAATCACAATTAATTCATTCCAAAGTAAGCATTTCCTTGCTAACTTTGTGCATTATCAATATAATTCTTGTCATAAAGGTGTGTAAAAGACCATATCACAGTGTTCAGCTTTTCTAAAGTGAGATTATAATTTACTGAAAATCACAATCCATATGGTAACGGCTTAATCCTCCATTTGCAACCTATATGCAGCAAAAAAAACAAAACAAGCTTTCTTAAAATTTGAGGTAACAATTAAAAATGACATGACAAACCTAAATAGGAATAGTACAGTTCTTGATTCTTTACATCTTTAAGGAATGAGAAAAACAAGAGAGGCACAGCCTCCATTTCACCAACTCTTTAGACTAGATTATAAACTATAGGCCTAAACTAAAACAAGATACTATTTTTGAACTAGTTATGGTCATTATATTACCTGCTGCCCTTATCTCTTGTGACATATGATCTCCAGTTTAATAGCAGCCATGTGTGTTCACAGGTCACCACCTCACAGGCCTTCCAGTGGCTGTCCCAGCTCCGGCATTGCTGGTATGAAGAGCAGCGTCACTGCTTCGTTAACATCTGTGATGCCCAGTTCCTTTACTCATATGAGTATCTTGGAAATACACCGCGTCTAGTCATCACTCCCCTCACAGACCGGTAACTCTGCCGCCTATCAGTTTTCAGTCTATCCACCTCACGTTTCAATACATGCATTCGCTACATTCAGCATTTCCCAAAAACACATTTGTGTTCCCCTGTGTGCTGTTGCCATGGGCATGTTCAGGTGCTACATCACCTTAACTCAGTCACTGCACCTGACCATGAGTGGAGCCCCAGCTGGCCCCGCTGGAACAGGGAAGACTGAGACCACTAAGGATCTTGGCAGAGCCATGGGCGTCATGGTGTACATCTTCAACTGTTCTGAACAGATGGACTACAAGGTGTGAAAGTCATTCAGTGGACAATTTACAATTATTCCCTTTGGTCAGTTTATGTCTTGATTAGATGTTTCAGTAAGGTATGATTAAATGCAAAAACATTTGTTTTACTTCATATTCAGTCAATTGGTAATATCTACAAGGGTCTGGCCCAGACTGGAGCATGGGGCTGCTTTGATGAGTTCAATCGCATCGCTGTGGATGTTCTGTCAGTTGTAGCAGTGCAGGTCAAAACTATACATGACGCCATCCGCTCGAAAAAGAAAAGGTAACCAGCTGAAGCTGAATGCATGAAGCCTATATGCTGTAATATAGAGTCAAAATGTGTTAACCCTTTATGCAACCTCGTAGGTTCTTATTCTTAGACGAAGACATTGTCTTAAAGCCCTCTGTGGGGATTTTCATCACTATGAACCCTGGCTATGCCGGCAGGACGGAGCTACCTGAGAACCTCAAGGCTCTTTTCAGGTGAGAGTGATACAGTAACTTTATTTATAGTGAGCCTTTACTCAGCATTACCCAGTTTATTGTCTGCATTGTCTGTGTCCTGCTGTAGACCCTGTGCCATGGTGGTGCCGGACACTGAGCTTATTTGTGAGATAATGCTGGTTGCTGAAGGCTTCCGGGTTGCTAAGCTTTTAGCCAGGAAGTTTATCACTCTGTACACTCTCTGCAAAGAACTGCTCTCTAAGCAGGTAGGAGAAAAGCACTTAATAGCACTGTTATATTTCATAATGTTGGATTCGAACAGAGAGCATCAATATTACTTATTTTCAGCTTTACCTTGGGACCACAGCGTTGCATAAAACCATTTTTGTGCTTTGTGTGATATGATTTATGGCAAGTGGAAACACAGGAATACACATCTTTACAGTCTATTCTTATTTGTCTTAAAAGGACCACTATGACTGGGGTTTGCGTGCTGTCAAGTCTGTTCTGGTTGTGGCAGGGGCACTGAGAAGAAGAGACAAGAGTAGACCAGAGGATCAGGTGACTTACATGTGTATGTCATCTCACTACCACAAGAGGAAGACTCTGTAATCTATAAGTGCATTTTACTTCCCAGGTGCTGATGCGTGCGCTGAGGGACTTCAACATGCCTAAAATTGTCACTGAGGATGTGACTATCTTCTTGGGACTGTTGGGAGATCTGTTCCCAGGCTTGGAGGTGGAGAGAGAGAGGGACTGTGAATTTGAAAAGGCTATCCGAAAGACCACGCTGGAGCTCCGACTCCAGCCTGAGGAGACATTCATCCTTAAGGTTTGAGATGATATGGTGTATACCTGGTCAATGTTTTAAAAAAATTATTAAATAATCTATTTCTACATTTATTTTGTCAGGTGGTGCAGTTGGAGGAACTCATGGCAGTACGTCATTCTGTCTTTGTTGTTGGAAATGCTGGGACTGGGAAAAGCCAGGTTAGATTTTATTGCCTTACAAATTGTGAAAGTAAATGCTCAATTACTTTCGGTAAGGTACATGAAATATCTTAGGTGTTTATCTTTTCAATAGATCTTGAGAGTTCTCCATAAAACCTATGTAAACTTGAAGAGGAAGCCTGTATGGAATGACCTCAATCCAAAGGCAGTAGACAGAGATGAATTGTTTGGCTTCATCCACCACGCAACTCGAGAATGGAAAGATGGTAAACAAAGCTGGTTTTAAATGAGAATAACAAAATGTAAAACACATGAACCAGTGCTAAGTCGTTCTTGATCTAAACAGTGCTAATACCTTGTAATCTCAGTTGTTGTTTGCGTTCTTCATCTCTGTAAGGTTTGCTTTCATCACTGATGCGAGAGCAAGCGAACATCTCCCACATAGGACCTAAGTGGATTGTGTTGGATGGAGACATTGATCCGATGTGGATTGAATCACTCAACACAGTGATGGATGACAACAAGGTACCTCCCTCCTGTTCACTCATACGCTATTGTACAACACATAGCAACCAAGGTGGTATAGATAGAAAAAGATGTTTCTTTCCCCCTTCTTCAGCAATCACTTCCTGGAGTGTGAGTATACTTGGAAGTCTTTTTCCAGAGCAATGAATCACAGTCACAGTGATCTTGCACCTCTGTCAAACCTGATGAGATATGAAGGTGTTTTCCTTATCGTTTGGGTGGAGTCTTGTCATATTGACCATGCAAAATGTTATGATATAAGGAAACCGTAATGCTTCATAACATCTTTCAGGTGCTGACTCTGGCCAGTAATGAACGCGTGCCACTGACTTCATCCATGAGACTGGTGTTTGAAATCAGTCACCTAAGGACGGCCACTCCTGCTACTGTGTCCAGGGCAGGAATTCTTTACGTTAACCAACAGGACCTGGGCTGGAACCCGTGAGTCACTCATATTGTATTCACATAATATCAAATCATTTTTTAAGTTTTCGTTGCAATGCCGTTTTTGTATTATCTTCTTTATCATGTGTTGTGCTTGTTGCACCAAAGTGACTATGTTGTGTAAATCTGTTATATGCAAAATACACACTCGTTTAGATCCCAATCAGATCAGCACATCAACACAAAATGATTCCTTCCTGCTCAGGTACGTTGCCAGCTGGATTGAACAACGAGAACGGCAGACAGAAAGGGCCCACCTCACCATAATGTTTGAAAAATATGTTCCCCGTTGTCTGGAACAGATGAGAAACAGCTTCAAGACCATCACTCCTATCCCAGAAAACTCTATGGTGCAGGTACACAAGCATATGCAGGGAATGTATTACTTCCTTTGTATGCCTTCACAGCCAGCAAATCAGACTGAAATAATATATTTTTTTCTTATTCAGACCCTCTGCACTTTGCTTGACTGCCTTCTAAGACCAGAAAGTATTCCTTCTGACTCTCCACGAGAGCTCTATGAGACCTACTTCACCTTTGCCTGCATCTGGGCTTTTGGTGGGGCCCTGTTTCAAGACCAGGTATTACTTTCATTTAATTCAAGTGGATGAAATTACGAATAGCATTTTCATATCAACTTACATATAGCAACCATAACGACAATTTTAGTGCATGAGTTTTGACATAACAATAACACACCCTGCAGATATGTTTGTGTCCTAATAAAGCTAAGAAAGCCTTGGTTTTATTTCATGGATGCTCAAAACTCGTTCCTTGACAGAAATTATGCATTTTTCATAGAAAAATGTGTTACTGGGCTTTAGTGTTTCAGGCAACATTAAGAACTGTTGGACAATGTTATTGGATAGTTTGATAATACTCCTTATTTTTCACTCTATTTACTCCTTGATTTGTCTTTGTTCTTCTGTTTGGAAGGTATAAATATAGGGTGATGTTCAACATAGTGCCTTTTGCTGACAGACAAGTGACCAAGAATAATATAAGCTTAACTGTCAACAACTTAAACTAATGGTGGGGTTTTTCATTGGAATTATATGAATTAATACATGATATTATATCTTGAATGATTTGTCCAGCTCTATGATTATCGGGTGGAGTTCAGTCAATGGTGGACCAAAGAAATGAAGACGGTGAAGCTGCCAGCACAGGGGACAGTGTTTGACTACTACCTTGACCCTCAAACCAGACGGTTCCTGCCCTGGAGTGATACTGTCCCTCCTTTTGAAATGGAAACGTGTACACCATTACAGGTAAGAACATGAAAGCTGCTATAAAACTATAACTGTAACTACAAAAACCACAGACTTATCAAATAATCACATCACAAGCAACTTTCTCAAAGAAAAATAACCACAAATGAACAATACAAGCATATTAAAAATGCATGTCTGCCTCAATGAACATAATAAGAGAGGGCAAAGTCCAATCATGAGGTTATGGCAGGGGTGCTAGAATGGATGATAGGCTTTCCACTGTGTCTGATTACCATGTACTACACCCCATACCAGACTGTGTGGGGGTGAAGGCATGAGCAACAAGGCTTGAGCTATCACCCACACTCTATTGTCTTTCTTTATGCTCCTGCGTACAGCTGTGAATGCTCCAAAGCCTCTTGCTGAGCCATAATTAGTGGGGTTTTGTTCTGAGCAAATGATGCTATTATGACAGAATAGTTGTGGTGCACTGGGGAAATACAAGAAATTATAAATCACATACAATTCACTGAACACATGTCTGTCAATAAATCACACTCGAAGAAAGCCATAATAACTATGTATGTTTCAGCTCTCTGTCTTCCTGCTGTTTCTATGATTGCAGGCTGTTCTGGTACACACAGCAGAGACGGTGTGTCTTCGGTACTTCATAGACTTGTTGCTGGAGAGGAGACAGCCACTAATGCTTGTGGGGAATGCTGGAGTGGGAAAGACTGCACTTGTCAAGAACAAGTTTGACTGTCTGCCAGAGAGTTACATGACAACAAAAGTACCCTTCAACTACTACACTACCTCCCTCGTGCTGCAGGGTGAGTGAGGCTTTCTGATTGTTCTTTGGTACTTACTAGAACTTCAAGTAAACTGCAGCACCATCTGCTGGTAATGCTCACATTCACAAACTGTGGAGGAGGTAAAAACTTCCCACTCAGTTAATTTCTGCAATCATTACTTCAGTCATATGACATCCTCACATTTGACAAGTGTTAGATTATTCTAGCTCTTTAAAAAATATATTGTTTGTGTTGTGTGTGTGTGTATGGGCAACTGTAGTTTGGTTGATTTTTTTTTTTGCTGTGGATTTGTGTCAAATCACTTCGCTTTCTCTTGTAGTGATTCTTGAGCGTCAACTAGAGAAAAGAGCAGGCAGAAGCTACTCCCCTGTAGGCAACAGAAGGATGGTCTGCTTCATAGATGACATCAACATGCCCGCTGTTGACAGTTATGGAACAGTGCAGCCTCACACACTTATACGTCAGCATCTGGATTATGGGCACTGGTGAGAAGACCTCTCACACTTTGTGCCAGTTGTTCAGTTGTGTGTTTTGAGTCTTATACCACCACATGAAATATATTTGCCAAACTATGGTGTGTTCTGCTTATTACACCAAGCCGTCTCTTTTGCTCTCTATAGGTATGACAGGCAGAAACTGAGCCTAAAAGAAATACACAACACCCAGTATGTTGCCTGTATGAACCCAACTGCTGGGAGCTTCACTATCAACCCCAGACTACAAGTATGTTTTCCACTTATATTGCCCTCTTATTTACTGATGTTGGATTAAAAGAAGCATATTGTACAAGGATAATTTATTCTTCAATGCAAACGTTCAAGATTTTAGGTATAGTGTAGTTTGTAAGAAAGGATTGATTAATGTTTGTGTGAATTAGTGTGCAAATTGTTATTTTAATGCTCCCTTTGACAGAGGCACAGTTTATACATTCAAGAGTCTTGAGTCAATGCAATTTTATAGTGGATCTTAATCTGCAGAAAGTTCTCAGAAACCCATTTCAGTTACTTGTTTGTAGAGAAAAGTATTAGCATGGAAACTAAGCAGCAATAACAATGCCACAAGGAAAAAGTCTTCTTAAATCTCCTGTGTGGTTTGGACCATAAACAAAGCAGATTTCAACATCGAGTTTATACTATACAAGTGGGAGCATGGTGAGGATGTATTTTAAGTACTGCTGCTACTACTAATACTACTACAACTACAACTACTACAACAACTACTACTACTATTACTACTACTACTACAACTACTACTACTACTACTACTACCATTACTACTACTACTATTACCACTACTGCTACTACAGATAAGCCTGTAACATGTACTTTGAAAACATATTTCCAGATAAATTTGTTTTAGTTGCGAATGGCTATGGTGTATTTAAAGATTTTGGGGTGAGACTGAAGTCATTGCTAAACTAGCATCTTTTAATGATCAAAATGATAAACTGCTCCACACTTTCTGACGTTTGGTTGTGCCTTTACTCTACAGAGACATTTCTCAGTGTTCGCGGTGAACTTTCCTTCGTCTGAGGCTCAGATGTCAATCTTCAGTCAGATCCTTTGTGGCCACCTGAAGCAGCAGCTCTTCAGTCCGCTGGTTCAGAGGAGTGCAGTAGCTGTTGTTCAAGCTGCCATAACTCTTCATCACAAGATGGTTCACAGCTTTCTGCCCACAGCCATCAAATTTCACTACACATTTAATCTACGAGATTTGGCTAACGTCTTTCAGGTAGTACTGATAGTGAGCATGTTTTGCAATTGGACTTTTGAAAGAAAAGGGAAATATTCATACAAGTATCTGTGTTATTCAGGGCATCCTCTTCGCTGGGCCTGACAGTGTAGAAGAGAGCACTGACCTGGCACCGTTGTGGCTGCACGAGTCCTGCAGAGTGTACTCAGACAGACTGGTAGCTCTCAAGGACCTGCAGCTCTTCCGGAAGCTCCAGATGGAGACTGTGCATGCATGCTTTGAGGTGCAATACAGATTATGATAAAACTAAATACAAATCATATAGTATGAATTGCTGTTCTTCACGTTTAGATAAAAAACATACATCAAAAGATTTCAATGATTTAATATACTTGTCCTCTGCCAGGGACTGGAGGAAAAAAAGGTGACAAAGCTGCCGCTCCTCTATTGCCACTTTGCCAAAACGGGCGATGAAGCCTCCTATGCTCCAATTACAGACTGGGCTGCGCTCAGGTCCGTCCTCACAGATGCCCTGGAGAGCTACAATGAGCTCAATGCAGAGATGAATCTGGTACTGTTTGAAGATGCCATGCAACATGTGTAAGTATAGCTTTAGTTTGCATATTATTATGAAAATTAGAAGGATCATAGTGAACTTCATGGAATGATTTCCTTTGATAATGTTACTGTAGTGTTTTGCCCCCAAAATTATACCTAAGACACTAAACACACATCAATTAAAGGAAGAGAGAATCTTATAACACCATAAAGGTAGTAAGAAAAGGACATAAGCAACTTTATGAAATTTAAAGATGGTAGTTTAATGCAATAAGGGAAGCTAATATAATGTGAGTTATTGGAATATGTTAAAAGCATCCATGCAGCTGATGTGGAGATGACATATTAAGACGGTTTGCATAGATTTATAGTATATTTGGTTGGATAGAGGTGTTTTATGGCATTACAATGATTGTGTTTTTTACCAGCTGTCGCATCAGTCGTATCCTGGAGTCTCCGAGGGCTCATGGCTTACTGGTTGGGGTCGGGGGCAGTGGGAAGCAGAGCCTGACTCGTTTGGCCGCCTACATATCCTCTGTGGAGGTCTTCCAAATCACTCTGAGCAAGGGTTATAGCATCCAGGACCTCAAGGTAAATATTGATGTTGTTAAAAGGTTGGCACCAAACAGAACATCAAGTGCAGTAGCACTTCATACAATTTGCATTAATGAAAATGTATAACTTTTAAGCGACTGGGTTTACTATTTATAACCACCTGAAATGTTTCACGATCTCATTGATGAAGCAAGTTTGTCAATTTGATCTTAATAGCCTCTTAAAAAATCAAGTCGTAATCATGGGACTTGTGTTATCTCATTGATTATTGTTTAATTTCTCTAGTAGACCCTATATATGTGTGAACATTATATAGTTTGCGTCCATTCATAAACATGTGTTGTTTTATTTAGATGGATCTGGCAGGCTTGTTCCTAAAAACTGGAGTGAAGAACCAGCGTGTGGCTCTGCTCCTGACTGATTCACAGATACCCGATGAGCGGTTTCTGGTCATTATTAATGATTTACTGGCATCAGGTTAGACCTAATCTTCACAATAATCATTCTGTGTTTTAGCTTTTTCTGCCTGAGAGAGCATCATCAATTATCAAACTTGTTCAGTCTTTGAAATCATTCTGAAATGATGACGTTGTATAAAGAGTGAATATTGATCACTACAGCTTGTCAGACTGTGACTATGACTGTGCCTTTCCCTCCAGGAGAAATTCCCGAGCTCTTCAGTGAGGAGGAGATTGAAGGCATTGTGTCTGGTGTGAGAGCTGAGGTCCGAGCCCTCGGACTGCTGGACAGCAGGGATAACTGCTGGAGATTCTTCACTGACCGAGTTCGACTACAGCTCACGGTCTATTTTTTCAAATATCTAAAGAAATTATTATTCACCAGTGCTTCTAGACTTATTGGTCTAAAAGAATGAAATTTAATGATGTATAATTGCTCTTTCACTTCGGCAGATTTTGTCTTGACAATGTGTTTGATTATCTGTCGCCACTATTTTGTGATGATGTCTAGATGAGTTGCCTTGTGTTAACATCTTAGTGTTTCTTCTGAAGATCCTGTCACATTTAGGATAGAACGTTGCAGCTACGAAATGCCTCGGTTTTAGAAAAAGCAATAGTTCTCTTTAGTTTGATCATTGCAGTTGCTGAGTTTGGCCAAAGTGGATTTACAAGGGTTTCTGAGTCCATGATCGAATTTTAGTTAATTTATATAACAATTACAACGTGTCACACATATAGCCTGCCATAGACCCCCTATTTGATGGACTTCTTAATTAAAGAGATTGTACTTTTTTTGAATTTACATATATATACTTTTTGAATTTACATATATAACTGTATAACTGTTTTGTGTATACATATAATATGTTTTTATATATTGAAGCAACATCGAGCCAACCTGTCTGTCTGCATTTTCCTAGCCTAGAACTACTAGCCAAGAATAATTGGCTGTTTGCTATAGAAGTGGAGGACACAATACAATAACTAACTTGGAAACACAAATCAGATCAATGTTGTGCGAGATGATTTTGATAGCACTTCAACGTGCCTTCGTAGCCGATATGCACAACCAGAAATTAATGAGAAAATCTTACACATGACTCTGTATATTATTTGGGCCACAAAATTAAAAGCACAGCTGCTGTGAAGTGTTATTAAATATGTTTAACAGAGCCAGACAAACTGGGGGGTTAAAAGGAAGGAAATTCTTGTCTCACTACACATGTATGCCATCCAGCTAGTCTTTGCGCCAGGGCCTCTGGTCGCGTCACCGTCTGCTCCAGCCAACTGGAAATGTGGCTGCCTGTCCACATGCCAAGGCGATGAAAGTGGGGGCACAGAAGGCTGCCAGTTATGTGTTGACTTTCCTTTGTGCACTTGGCTAGATATCTTGTCATGCTCAAGTATGAGGATGCACGATTGTACAGACCTGTTTGTGTATGTCTGCTTGGGTGACTCTTTGTCTCCCTACTGCCTTCTTTGTAGGTGGTACTGTGTTTGTCTCCCGTGGGCAGTACTCTTCGTGTTCGTGCCCGTCGATTCCCTGCTCTCGTACAATGCACCACCGTCGACTGGTACCTTCCTTGGACCTCAGAAGCTCTGCAGTCGGTCAGCTTCAGGTTCATCCAAGAGATTGAAGGCATTGAGGTCAGGCCTTTGAACCCAATTGCTTTATCTCACCATCTCTCTCATCCAAATTTTCAAATTCTGAATTAAATGGTTATTTTGTGGCTCCCTGCTTTTCCACCACACGTGTGAACAAGAACCAAATAACAGTATTAGCTGTCAGAGATGCATCCACGGGTGTGACATACAGTAAAGTATCTTCCCTAGGTTTGCTTTGTACCCCCTTATTCTGAACTGAGTTAGATTTTAATGAACACCCTCTAATTACTACAGTGCAGCTGGATTAACTTTTCCATAGATCCCTCATCATTAGTTCTCTGCTGAGGTACTGACAAATTGCTGAACACATGCCTGGAGACTCACAGTGAGTGCAGGCATATCATTGTTTTCCATCATAGCAGTGGAACGATCACAACCCAGGATCATTTATGTTAATGAGATAAGAGTGATTAAGCACATAATGACCCTCTAAGGGGGCACAGCTGTCACAACCAGGAAGTGTCATCACATGTGTGATCATGTGCCAGACTATTACTTTCCACTGTTTGTGTGCGTGTACATCTTACCACGCGTGGATGTTCTGTAGCTGTATTCCTTAGGAAGCTGTGGTATTATTAGAGCATTAGTACTTTAGTAAGAGTTGTAGAGGCAACTTCAGCAATAATATTATTAGAGAGGTGGAGTTGAGTAATGGTTGTAGCAGCAGCTGTAGTAGACCAGTGTTCGAGCATGGGGATAGCAGTTAGAGCTGCAACGATTAAATGATGAGTCGATTGAGAGAAAATGAAACTGCAACTATTTGTAATAATCAAATAATTGTGTTAGTAATTTTTTAAGCAAAAATGTATTTGCTGTCATACACGACTGTTCAGACAGGCAAGATAAGATGTATGAATAAACTACTCTTTCCATCATTTTCTGACATGTTATAGACTTAGCGATTAATCGAGACAATAATCAGATGAATCTATAAAGAAAATAATCATTAGTTGCAGCCCTGGTAGTAGTGAAGTTGTAGTAAAAGAAAGCTGTTCAGAGGACTTAATAATTTCCTTTTTAGTGGATTCAAAAATAACTGTGATAATTTAAAAGTTAATGGCCATTAATAATAAAATATTTTAAAAAGTTGAAGCAAAACAACATGTCAGACATTGCTGTACATGTTTAGTCATTAATGATTGTTTATCTTCTTGGAGGCTGGGAAACAAGAAATTATCATTTATTTAAAGTAAACAAATTCACAACCCGCTAATAGTTGTTCCACACGGCCAATCAATGAGAACTTATTTCGCATCTCAACTCAACATAGCATGCTTTGTCAAAAAGCATCATGTCAAATCTTAATTAATAATGATTTTTTTCCCTCCTGGCTCCATGATCATTAACAATGGCTTTTTGTGAGTTATGGTTAGGTTTGATCCTTGTATTGTCTGCTCATTTGTTTTTGCTTTAATTGATCGCTAACTGTATGATTAATAGAGGCTCTGTGTCATTGCGCACCATATGATGAATACCTAGTTGGACTAGTACAACAGCCTCTGTAGACAGTTTAGAAAGTTGGAGGACATCGGAGAGAATGTAAACAGTGTGCATGTTTTACAAGCTGCATGTCAGTAGTCTAAACACATCATTTTCACAGAGGTTTCAAAGCCTAATCATTCCTGCTAGCTGCACCTAAATTTCAGATTGAGTAAGTCAGGGCCGGCCAAGTAAAATGGCAAAACTTGTAGATGAATTCAAAATTTATGAAGATAATATTTCAGTCCCCATCAGGTTGGGGATGTTAAACTCTACTCAATTCAGCTCAACATGTTCTCCCCTCTCCCCCCTTGTCTGCTTATTTTTACAGCCTGCTGTCCAGGAATCCATCAGTCTTTTCATGGCCTACGTTCACACCAGTGTCAACCAGGCAAGTGAAAAATGCCAGCGCAATGAGAAGAGGTACAATTACACCACCCCCAAGAGCTTTCTCCAGCAAATCACCCTGTACAGGAACCTTCTGGAGAAGAGCCGGGCTCAGCTCCTGCACAAGATGAACCGGCTTGACAGCGGCCTTCAAAAACTCCAAACCACTGCCGTTCAGGTTAACATCTTTATAATATACTGTAGGGGGTTTAAATTAGGGTTTGAGGTACACGGTTGCGGTAGTACAATTAGGAATAGTACTAGTCTTAGTAATAGTACTAACCTTTTGATTTAAACAGTGTGGGTTTTCCCCCTGGCATTAAGTATATTACACATTGAAGTTTGTGTAAGTGTTTTTCTCTATTTTAGGTTGAAGATCTAAAAGCTAAATTGGCATCCCAAGAAGATGAGTTGACCTTTAAAAACCAGAATATTGAGGCTTTAATTACAAAGATTGGACTGCAGACTGAGAGGGTTAGCAGCAAGAGAGAGGCTGCAGATGTCGAGGCACAAAAGGTGAGAGATCCTATTACATTTTGGTTTTCATTCACTTTTTGAAATTGCACTCTTCACACCACAGCATTCACTACATGCACTTTTTGTGGTTTATTTCTTTATGGTTGCTTTTGTCCAGGTTGCCGTCATCCAGGCAGAAGTCTTTGTCAAACAGAAGGACTGTGAAAATGACCTAGATAAGGCAGAGCCATCACTGACAGCTGCTACAGCAGCACTGGACACCCTCAACAAAGTGCTTCATATTATTTACAAGACACTAATCCATTAATCCTTTGGCTCATTCTTCAGACAATATAATGTTTGTTATTTTTTTTTAGCTGAATCTTACTGAGCTGAAGGCCTTTCCAAACCCTCCAGTGGCAGTGATCAACGTAGCAGCAGCTGTAATGGTTCTGCTAGCACCCCGCGGTCGAGTGCCTAAGGATCGGAGTTGGAAGGCGGCACGGGCCTTCATGGGCAAGGTTAAGCTGTCATCGTGTCAAACACATCTGCCTGATTAATGCCAATCTAATTTGTGTGTGGGCCTTGACCCTGGCCCTGGCCAGCATCTCTCCAATGCTCACATTACATCTGGATGGCTCTATGAATATGCTTACTCAGTAGGGCTGCATGTGTGGCCATAAAAAGATGTATTTGGTTTTTTTAAATGCCGGTAGAATTTAGTATGAAATGGAGGTAAATTCTTTCTTTTACAAAAGCATTTTTTTGTGATTGTAGACCTAGTATGGTTTTTTTTTTTGGTTAATCTGAATTGCTTGATGGTTGTAAATTATTTTAAGTGTAAAACATGTATATGCATCCTTTTTATATACATTATTTTAAAAAACAACATAAAGAACAACATCAGGCTAAAACGGTTATTTTTCACTGGGATCCTTAATGTTAGGTGTAGGTGGCGACAGGTGAAAAAAGGAAAAGGCCAGTGCCATTCAGTGGGGAAAATGATTTTAAAGATACTTTCTTTTTTTTGAACCCCTTTACATTCAAGATGATACATTTTATATTTGACATGCATATCTAAATGCATTCAGGTAAGTCCACTATGATTTTTCATTATGACAATTAAGAGTAATTCCAGTATCATTGCCAGCTATCAAACTAGTATTGGTCCATACCAATTCCATTCATGAATTCCACACTACACCAGATATTATATAATTTGTATGGAGTTTAACGGAGAATTAAATCAAATTATATTTGTTGTGTGGCACTGTCTCTTGCAAACATTAGCATTCTCATTTTCAGGTTTTATTGATAAGTAACTTTTATTGATCAGCAACTGATTTTAGACTGGTTTCAGCCCAAAATGCCGGTGCAGTCACTAATGTATTCCCTGTATTTTTGTTTACTTCTCTCAGGTGGATGATTTTCTACAAGCCCTGGTGTCATATGACAAGGAGCATGTCCCTGAGGTCTGTTTGACTGTGGTAAAACAAGAGTATCTGAGAAACCCACAGTTCCACCCGGATCTAGTTCGGACCAAATCTACAGCTGCAGCGGGTCTCTGTGCCTGGACTATTAACATTGTCAGATACTATGAGGTCAGGCAATTTCTTCAGATACGTTATTGTTATGATAAATGTTAATACAATTTCTCGTGTATTTTCTGCCAGAAGATTTGTTCTTCACCATTGAGCTTTTTTTTCATAGTATGCCTCCTTTTTTTTGGCAGATTTATTGTGAGGTCATTCCAAAGAGGCATGCACTATCACAAGCTAATGCAGATCTAGACACAGCAACAGCCAAGATGTTAGCGGTTCAAAAGAAATTGACAGTGAGTGCAATGTTATTATTATACTTAATTAAGTCACTTAGTCTAAAAGCTAGATTTTCTTAATGGTGTCTAATTTCCCTCCCTTCCTTTTGATTTGTTTCTCAGGATCTTGATGTAACCCTCCAGAGCCTAACAACTCAGGTTGAAAGGGCTACAATTGAGAAACTCAGTTGTCAGGAGGAGGTGATGCGCAGCAACCAGACCATAGAGCTGGCCAACCGACTGGTCAAGGGCTTAGAGGTAAACAAGGAGAGATAAAGGAGTTTGTTGGTGTCATTGGGGCTGACCTGGCATGGAGTGAACTGTCAATTTGCGGGAGGTATGCACGGAGAGGCTCTGGTAATCGAATTGCATCGGTAATCTGGACTAGACGTTGTTATGTCCTGGCTAGCTATAGCCTGACAGTTGTGTGAGTAGATCAGGCAAAGGGAGATTTTACAGCCTGGCCCAGCAGCATACTGGGGACTTGTGAGACAGGTAGAGAGGGCTGGACCACAGAAAACGCATGGCTGAACTTGGCAACTGGCGGGCTGAATGGTATCCAAATAGAGAAAGGAAGAGAGATGGCAAGTCAGTGCAGTAGAGAGGTTGTGTATGTACAGTAGTATTTACTGTATAAGTAGGTTCTATACATGGGATGTGTGTCTGTGTGTGCGTGCGTGCGTGCGTTCACGCATTTCTATGCTCATGTCCTTACACGAGTTTGTAGTGAAAAAATGATTAATACTAATTAATACTCTGATTTTTTTTTAACAAATTGAAAAAGTATCAAGAGGAAGTTGTGGAATATGAATATATGGAATATATAAATGTTGAATGTTGCTTATTTGTATAATTTGTTGAATATATATTCAACTATTTTGCGCTCCTGTGCATGCCTTTTCCAGGCTACAGTATCTATTATATTTATGGATGCTAATATGGAATAAAAGATGGCCATTTCAGTGACCATTTTGTAAGTTTTCTTATTGCAGAAAATAAATGTGGTTTGCATGGAGCAGCTTGGCTTTTAAGCATATCAAGATAAATGTTTTGTCTTTATGGCATTGACCTGGAAGCAATAGTGTTCAGACTAATAAATCAGGCCGTCTATATTTAATCATTAACTTACCTCAAAGCCTCAACAGCTGTTGGAAATTAACAATGTCTCACCCCAGACTGAGTGATATTACAGGCAATCCATAATGCATTAGAGTAAAATTATAGTGATTTTTAACTGTCTGAGAATGTATTATGTGACATATTCTAGATCCGCAGCCCCTTGTAAGAAAATGCCATGCATGATTTATTGTTGTAGTGCTGTCACAGTCATAGTAGCCTACTGAAGGTTTAAATGAATGCTAAATTGATGCAGAGCGAATCTACAGCCAATCATTCAAAGCTATTTTAAGGGAATTGCCGTTGTATGCTTTACTGCTTACATCTTCTTAATTTTTAAATTAAGTGTAGTGGGAAGTTGCCCAGCACGTACTTGTCCCTGCAGGGTAGATTCTTCCTCAGTACTTCTGATGGGATAGAATGATTAGGGTTTTTCGTGTCTCCTGTGTATTTTTAAAATGATATTAAAGCCTGGTCTTTTGTCTTGCAGTCAGAGAAGAAGCGCTGGTCCCGGGCAATTGTTGAGTATGAAAAGCAACAGAAAACCCTGTGTGGTGATGTCCTCATCACTTCAGCATTTGTCTCTTACATGGGTTACTTTACCAGACAGTATCGTGTGGAGCTCCTTAACAATGCATGGATCCCCTTCCTTCAGTCTCAGAAGGTAAGGCCAGTGTTGCAACAGATTTGTGTTGGTAAGACTGGAGCACATCCTACTGCCACCAGTGCTTCAGCTATAGTGACATCATTCCTCTGTTTCTGTTCCAGGTCTCTGTACCCCTGACAGAAGGCCTGGATCCAATCCTCATGCTTACAGATGATGCCACTGTGGCTGCCTGGCATAACCAGGGCCTGCCAAATGATAGGATGTCCACCGAGAATGCTTCCATCCTGACCACCAGTGAGCGTTGGCCGCTCATCATCGACCCACAGCAGCAGGGCATCAAGTGGATCAGGAACCGGCTCGGGCCAGAGCTGAGGGTGGTGCAGCTGGGACAGAAAGGGTGAGAAGGGGCTGCATTCTGATTGCAGTTAAATCGCCATCAGTTTGTATTGTCTCTTGTTGTTTCTGTTAATATGTATTTTTTTTTAGAGACTGAAACCTTTCCCTTTACCAACATCCACTAGAGACTGCTGAGATATGGTAGCATACAAATGTAAATGTCCAACGACAATTGTTTCACCTGTTTTTATTCAGTTTGCTTTTTTATTCCATAGGTATCTAGATGTGATTGAACAAGCCCTCGTCTGTGGTGAAACAGTTCTGATAGAGAATCTGCCGGAAAAGGTAGACCCGGTCTTGGAGCCTCTGCTGGGTAGAAACACAATTAAGAAAGGAAGGTTAGTATTGAAACATCACATTTACATTGTTGTGCTTAGAGCGATTAAGGATAAAAAAAAATAAATACACATATAAAGCATTAAAACAGCTCTCCAATAGTAGGTGCTTTGTTTTGTTGAATCTATTTGGCATGGGGCTATTACACACCAAAAACATTTTAATCAATGTAGAGTTTTTGTATCCTTGCTGATACACAAGTTGATATTCCCACAAGTCGTCCCAATGTGTCTGTGGTGTTAGAAAATAGGAGCAGATTTGCCAGATGGTTGAATCTCACTGAGCATTGAAACAGCAGTAAGACATGATTGAATGCATTATTATTGCCCGCTCTTTAGATTATAAATGAATTTGCAGCGCGTGTTCTGAATCCCTGAGGCCAACATATTGATTGGCCTCTCAAGACGGGTGATAGATGTATATTCGTGTGTTCATATTCTTTGGGTGTGATGAATATTGACCAGCCGAACCTCAGTGTAAAAGCTGAATTAAGGACAGTCATGGTTATGTATAAGGACTCCTGTCTCCCACAAAAGATGGCCTGTATCACACTAAATTCCGCGGTCCTCCATTATTATGGCAAATCAATTCAGCTTCCATAATTCCATAATGCTGATCTGTGATTTGCTGGAATTTGTCTTCATTCATTTTTTTGGGAAACAGAATAATAACATTGCTGAATCAACTTTACACTCTCTACGATGACACTTTATTTGCATCTTTATTATTATTTAAAATCGCAAAATGAGGTCATATATGGGTATTTTGTATCATTTAAATATGAACAGGGCTTTACACTAATGCTACTTGACTTAAAAATGTGTAACTTGTATACACGCTATCCAAACTGGCACTTGTTTTAATTTTGGTGAATCTATCTGATGTCAAACCTGATTTTCAAACATGACAGTATGAATAGAAAACACCACATATTGACTTTCTGCTTTGACTTCCCTCTCAAAAATGTCTACATCTTTCTTGCTCTGATCTATGTATGACCATGAATATTGAATATCTTAACACATGTTCATTGAAGTTCTTCTGAAATCCTGTCTGTTCAGACGTAACAATTCATCATAGTAAATCTGATTATAAGTTTATCCCTTTTAGATGACCCACACACTTGTTTCTGTCGATGATTAATACAACCTGCTGGGGCAGCCATGATGGATCTGGTGGGGATCCACAGCTGAAGTTCATTAATAATTGGAATGTTGTAGAGTGTGAAGTAATGAATACTAATTATTCCTTTCATGGCTGACGGAAGACTACAAGCCAATCCATCAGCAAGGACTTTAATTTGGTGGAGTAATGGTTCTATCAATAGTACATTAATTCTGGCTTGTGAAGATATAGAGTTGAACCAGACCCAGGCCATGAGGAACCTGTGCTGTAAAATTGGGGCCTTGCCTGACATCCAAGGGGTAATTAGAGAAAAATGAAAAGCCAGCAGGTTCGTCAAGCCATCGCTAATTTAATTGAAATGCAGGAACAGATAAATACTGGCTGCTGTGGTGATAATCCTTCATACATTTTTAAGATTGTCTACAGTATGAGTGACATTTGGAGCCAGCGGGAAGTTCTTTCCTCTCTTGAGGTTGCAATGCATGAAAGTGAGAGGTCGATGGGCTCAGATGCATATGGACAACACTGGCTTTCAAGATACTTAGTGTGCACTGTGCAAATATTCTATAGGATCATCAGCATTCAATCATTCAATCATAAGTGAAATCACCTGTACTTTCAGGGAAAGCACTGGTGATATTTCTAATCAGCGAGTCAACTTCCAATCATCATTAATGTTTCACTTTCTCCCTTTGGAAGTTTATTGATGGGAAGATAAAACCAACCGGAGCAAATTTAACTCTGCAGCCATTTTTTGCAATTGGATTCTTTGTTCTTGACAGGCAGAGAATAAGACTTTTACTCCTATGCTTTCAGCAAAGTGGTGTTTGATTTGTAAACAATGACTAAAAACATACAGTGAAAGTTCACTCTTGACATTGTAAGTACTAGTTTGACAAAACAATGCAAACTCAAATCCCATTGGCTAACTTTTTTCTGAAGCTTTTAACCAGTAGGTTTACTCTGCTCAGTAGCTGTTTTGATTTTCTCCTAATAACCTTTAGGACCTCTTGTCCATGCAGCTTTAACAGTTAGGCATAAATACATGTATACACATACTTATTTCCTTGAAGATTAAGCATGGTTTAAAGCTTAGAGAAAAGCTAATTGCTAAGTGGACTTTGAGTTTGAATTATTTTGTCAAATATATATACTGTGCAGTAAAGTTTCAGTCGATACCTATCTACAGCAGCAACAAAGCATTTTACATGTTTTACGCATTTTGAAGTATACTTTCTTTTTCTATTTTTTTTATTGTACTCTTCTGTTATCAAGGTACATTCGAATTGGGCACAAAGAGTGTGAATACAACAGTAACTTTCAACTAATCATCCACACCAAGTTGGCTAATCCCCATTTCCCTCCTGAGCTCCAAGCCCAAACCACCCTTATCAACTTCACAGTGACTCCTGAGGGCCTGGAGGAACAGCTGCTGGGACAGGTAGTGTCCCGGGAAAG
Source organism: Anarhichas minor (assembly GCF_050575085.1). NCBI lineage: Eukaryota > Metazoa > Chordata > Actinopteri > Perciformes > Anarhichadidae > Anarhichas > Anarhichas minor. Next base: position 2,139,438 of record NW_027466487.1, on the reverse strand, counting down.
GCCAGACCTGGAGGCCCTAAAGGTGAATTAGGAATTTAATGAAATGTATAGACTGTTAAACCTACAGTGAAGCTTTTTTATTGGTGATTTTTCCATGCAAAGTAACAGTCCACATACCAAATTTAAAAAAATTCTGAATTGTTTTGTGTAAGCTGGAGCTGACCACACAGCAGAACCACTTCAAGATTGAGCTCAAGAGGTTGGAGGACGACTTGTTGAGTCGCCTCTCTGCAGCGCACGGTAATTTTCTGGGTGACATTTCTCTGGCGGAGCAACTCGAGAACGCCAAGAGCACAGCCGCTCACATTCAGTGCAAGGTGAGGTTATAGGGTCCGTTGTGCATGTGTCTTTTTTTGTCACCCAAGTATTTTCCTCACAACAGGAAGCACCTCATTTTATTGCATTTGCTGCAAATGATGTGTAGTTAGGAATATGTGTAATGAGATGGTTTTGGAGCATGACTGAGAGCCTAATAGCTCATTTTGTGCAATTGGAACACACAGGTGGTGGAGGCCAGAGAGAACGAGACAGAGATCAACGAGGCTCGAGAACTTTACCGCCCAGCAGCTGAGAGAGCGTCACTCCTCTTCTTCATCATCAATGACCTCAGCAAGATTAACCCCATGTACCAGTTTTCTCTCAAGGTGAAACCTTTACCCCTGAATTACTCTCAGGGGACACACATCAGGAGATAAACGATGCTCAGATAATCTTGTCATTGTTGTTTCTTTTGGTAATTAAGATTTTAGGCACAATCCCCTTAAACCTGTGCTTCTATAGCTAAATGTAAGCTTTTGTTGTGTTTAGCTGTCAATCAGATGCAGAGCTTTTGGTCCTGTCTATATGTATTCCTTACCTGATCACCGTCCTCCCTTTGGTTGTATTCCAGACCTTTAACTCTGTGTTTAACAAAGCAATGGAGCGTGCAGAATGGGACGAGGATGTGAGGACCAGAGTGCACACCATCACTGAGGCCATCACCTATTCTGTATTCCTGTACAGCAGCCAGGGCCTGTTTGAGAGAGACAAGTTAACCTTCTTGTCACACACTGCCTTCCAGGTGAGGGACTCAGGGCCGCCTCAAAGGTGGGGCCTCCTGTCATCCTCATCAATCAAACTACTTTTCTGCCCCCACATTAACTTCAATTAAAAGCAGTCAGCAGGACCATACGCTGCTATTGATTACCTCTCACACCATGCTCCATGGCTGCTGTTCAGACAGTTGGTTCTGACAAGGGGGTTGGTTCTAATGGCATAATGCAATTATCTGTCATTGCGCCAACTGTTTTCATCTTTAGAAATTGTGCTGCTCTGAAGGCTGTCCTTCATGTGGGTATTTTACATTCAGAAGTACTTGTTCAGCCTGTATGAGTTTATACAATCCCTTTGCCAGAGTTTTTTGCAGTTTTCATTTGTTGTGGAAATGATTTAAAAGAGATCAATACAACATAGATCATTGCAAACTGCTCCTGGTTCTTCCCCTCAGATTCTGCTCAAGCAGGGCCTGATTGATGCTCAGGAATTTGACTTCCTTCTGCATTTCCATGTGGAAGCTTGCAAAGTTAGTCCTGTGTCCTTCCTCTCCCCGCACGCCTGGGGAGCCATTAAGGTATGGTTAAGGCTATTAACATATGTGATATATATTGATTATTGTTAGTCATCACTACACACAATATATTGCACCACTTAGAGAGGTCTTGTAAGATCTGTTGTTTGAAAATAGAGCATTTCTACAATGGAGGACTTCAACGGACTGGACAAAGACATCGAGAGCTCACCAAAGCGCTGGAGAAAGATTGTTGAGTCCAGTTGTCCTGAAAAGGAAAGACTCCCCCATGACTGGAAGAATAAAACTTCCCTACAGAAGCTCATTATCTTTAGAGCACTTCGCCCTGATAGGATGACCTATACATTAAGGTAAGTAAATGACCAAAGAACATTTGTATTTCTAACTGCTGTATATCACTGAGATTTTTGACAATGTTTCCTGGCAGGAACTTTGTGGAGGAGAGCATGGGAACAAAATATGTGAATGCTGCCAGGCTGGAATTTGACCAGTTGTATGAGGATAGTGGCCCCTCAACCCCTGTATTCTTCATCCTCTCACCTGGAGTGGATCCACTGAAAGATGTGGAAAAACTAGGTACTGTGTATATGGTTGGTTATTTATACATTCTGATTAGTTGGTAGGGATAACTATTCAAAATGTTCTTTCTGTGCAGGATTGAAGCTGGGATTCTCCATTGAGCAGGGCACTTTACACAACATCTCGCTGGGACAGGGGCAGGAGGAGGTAGCGGAAAGGGTTCTGAGTAATGCCTCCAAACTTGGACACTGGGTCATTCTGCAGGTAGGAAGCAGTACTGTTCAGTAACTAGGCATGCATGTAGTCCCTGCAGGCTGCTAATGATATTATCTCACCCCCTGAGCTGAGGAAATAAACTCAATTTGGTTCAATAAAAAGCATAATTGGCTAAATCAGTTCCATAAATGCCTCATTTTAGAGGGAGAAGCCTGCAGCCAAGTGAGTCACTGAAGGTGTTCTTACTAATTGAGAACATAGCAAGACATGTTTGAGCATGAAGCTTTCACTAATGAACACACATTGAATCATGCATTAAGAAAGTATTAATGTACGACATAATATCTGCCTAATCTTTTTTTTAATTTTCATTGTTTAGAATGTACACCTGGTGGCTCGATGGCTGCCCTCTCTTGATGCTCTTCTCGAGACAGCAGCGGTTGACAGTCACCCGAACTACAGGGTGTTCATCACTGGGGAACCAGCACCAAGCCCTGAGCAGCATGTTATCCCCAGAGGCATACTGGAGAATGCCATCAAAATCACCAATGAGCCCCCCACTGGCATGAATGCCAGTCTGCATGCAGCCCTCCTCAACTTCAGTCAAGTGTGTTGAACATTTAAAATAATTTCTCAAAATGTGTTACATTTGATAAAAATAAAAAATAAATGTAGCATTCCATGTAATCTGTATTTCTTACTCTCTCCCTTTCGCTCTCTTTTCAGGACACTCTGGATATGTGCTCCAGAGAACAGGAGTTCAACTCAATGTTCTTCTCCGTCTGCTTCTTCCATGCTTGTGTTACGGAGCGCCGTAAATTTGGTCCCCAAGGGTGGAACCATAACTACCCCTTCAGCACTGGAGACCTCACCATCTCAGCCAGTGTCTTGTACAACTACTTAGAGGCCAACACTAAAGTAATTTTTACCACTATTTTTTAAAGATACTTCAACATGTTTTATTTAAATCGTATTCACATTGGTAATGTTATAAGTTACACTTTTAATTTGTTTTTTAACACTACTTTCTTTAGCTTTGTAAATGCATAATGACTATGGTGTTTGCGATGGCATTAATGTTGGACTGGGATGTTGAATGGCAGTTCAGTGTATCCAATTACTTATTGAAATCTTTTGTTTCAGTGTTATTTGTGAAAAATGTTCAATCTCGTCTTTTTTCACATTTCTTCTTTTATAACTATGAACACGCACGCAACCTATAATTTAGCTTTATTTCACAAAGACAAAAAAAAATCCATTCTTGGGGTGCTGCACCCCTCAACCCCTAATGCATTTATCTTAGAACTCCTATTACTCTGGTCACAACCAATTATGTCTCCTAGGTATTCTGTCCTCCAAAAACGAATGTCCTTCATTATGTTAACCAAACAGTAACCTGTATGTGCGTATACAGAGAATTCATTAGGAGGGCAATGAAGCGTTATCCTAAATGTAATTACATGCAGCCAATGTGACAGTTCACAACGCTACATAAGTGATCACTACAATTAGAGCTGATGAAGGAAGCAATTTGCAAAACAATACAGGTACAAATGATTGTAAACCTCCAGCTTTTGTAATTTGTTATGAATCACAGGTTCTTTTCTTCCTCCTTCACCCTCGCAGATCATAATCTCCCGCTGAGGAAAAGACTCTTCTGTCATGCATTAGATCAGTGTGTGTAAAGAAACATCATTTTGTTACATTTCCCTACTGTTACCATTATGATAGAGCTCATTTGGGAAGAGATCATATAGTTGTTGCTTGAAGTTCCAAAAGAGGAATGGAATAACAGGAATAACAAATTCAACAGAATTTGTCTTGAAAGTTGATATGCTCCTAAGTATTTAAGTACTACATTGTTCTTGTATTTGCATTGTCATATCAGTCTACAGACCACGTTTATTATAGTCCATGCAGGTGCCCTGGGAGGACCTGTGTTATCTTTTTGGGGAGATCATGTATGGAGGACACATTACGGATGGCTGGGATAGAAGACTGTGTAAGACTTATCTGCAACAGTTCATGCATCCAAAAATGGTAAGTCAGTGTTCATGTTGCCATGTTAGAGGAATCTATTTGTTTTTTCTCTTTTTTGTGTTTAGTTTAAACACAACTATTGCAATAGAATTAAATTTGAACTGGTTTTATTGTTCAATTTTTTCAAGATAAGAAAAAGCCCCACTTGTCAAGTTGCTTATACTGTACACTCAACAACTTGTTGCATTTAATTTTACTGTGTCAAATAGTTAAGAAAATCTACAAACTAGTTTTGAATTGCTTGGTGTTGTTCAGGTAAAGGGGGCCCTCTTGGGATGTAAACCTAAACTGCAGCATTGCACTTCTTTGGCATTGTTGATTTTTCCACCCTCACTTTGGTGACGTAATCTCTCTGTGTGCCATATTTGTCTGCCAGCTGCTGCATGACACTCCACTATAAGCATTATTAGGTATTTATTCTCCTGCATGTGTTGTTGATATATGCTTCAGTTGGAATTCATCAGTTTTTTCTCTCAAAAAGGACTGATCAGCCCTCTGCCAGTTAACCTTTACTACCAAACAGCTACTGTTCCTCCAATCAGACTCAGTCAATGTGTTTTACTGTTTGTGCAGCAAAAGGCTTGTCCATCATATTGTATTCTCAAACACAGGCTAAGTTTCGCTTGCAAGATTTGCGAGGGTGGTTTACGTTGGATATTGGTCGTCGTCACCATGTTTTGCTTTATGTTAAATTGTGTGCTGTATGTATTTTCATCTTTGTATTCTTTATATTTCAATTCTTAGTTTGAAGGGGAGCTCTTTCTGTGTCCTGGGTTCCTATCACCTCCATTCTTGGACTACAGTGGTTACCACAGTTATATTGACGAACATGTCCCATCTGAGAACCCCACTCTGTATGGTCTACATCCAAATGCTGAGCTTGAGTGCCTCACTGTCACTTCAGACAACCTCCTAAGGACTCTTCTGGAACTGCAGCCACAGGACTCCTCCAGAGGGGAAGGGGCAGTTCAGAGCACAGAGGAGAAGGTGTGGAGGCAGAAAGAATCATTACTGGGGGGAAAAAGCAGCTGAGAATACATCAACCTATACCTACATAAATAACCTACCTATGCATATTATATTTTTCAGGTCAAGTTTGTCATTCAAGACATTCTTGACAAGCTTCCTGAGGAGTATAACATGGCAGAGATAACCACAAAGACAACAGAGCGAAGCCCCTACATTTTAGTCTGTTTCCAGGAGTGTGAGCGCATGAATCTTCTGCTAGCAGAAATAAGGAAGTCCCTTAATGTGCTGGATCTTGGCCTGAAGGTGCAGTCTACTGTGACATATACTAAATGTATAAAACATACATTTTTTTTAAGTAAGATCCTATGAAATGAATGAGGATTTGTTTGTCCATAGGGAGAACTCACCATCTCCTCCAGTATGGAGACTCTGCAGTCAGCCCTGTTCAATGACTCCGTTCCAGATTCCTGGGCCAGATTGGCTTATCCCTCCACTAAAACACTGGCCCAATGGTAACTGCTCCTTTCTAATAATATTGTATTTTTACTCAACTTGGCCTTTAATATCTCCTTTTTATTTTTGCTTATCGTGTTTCCCCGTCACACTCTGCATTTTATTGTAGCAAGGAGGATTTGTAAAAATGTCAAACATGAAGCCAATATTAGGATGAGCCTTGCCGACTCATTGTAAAGGTTTCAAGCAATGACATACCATGTTGTTGATTGTTGTTTGATATTTGTTTTATCAAGGTTTACTGATCTAATGTGTAGCTGTCGGGAGTTGGACAGCTGGACTCAAGACTTAGTTCTTCCTGCAGTTGTTTGGCTCTCGGGACTCTTCTACCCACAGTCTTTCCTCACTGGTGAGATCACAATCCAATGATTTAGGGGGCATGTGCACCAGAGCCAGCAGATATATTAACATGCTGTCTTTTTTTCCAGCTGTTATGCAGAGCATTGCTCGCAAGAATCAGTGGGCCCTGGACAAGATGACTCTGACTGTGGATGTAACAAAGAAGACAAAAGATGACTTTGGACATCCACCACGGGAGGGGGCCTATATTCACGGACTCTTCATGGAAGGTCAGAATAATTAAATCTAACATCCACTGCATCCTGTTGTACTCAATTAAGTTACATCGATTTTTGACAGTACTTTGAAACCCGTGTTGGTAAAATATGCATCTCTGTAAGTATCGACAAACCCACTCTGTGTCTCGTAGGAGCACGTTGGGACACCCAGTCAGGAGTCATCTCCGAGGCGGTTTTGAGGGATCTGACTCCCGCCATGCCAGTGCTGTATGTTAGAGCCGTGCCTGCTGATGAGCAGGAGCTCAAGAATACTTACGAGTGTCCAGTATACTGCACTAAGCAGCGTGGGGCCACATATATATGGACCCTCCACCTCCGAACCAAACAGCCTCCTGCCAAGTGGATCGTAGCTGGAGTTGCACTGTTGCTGTCTGTGTGAGACATTAGAGGAGCGGGAGTTAGGTATTTGTAATATCTACTAGGGCTGACATGATGTCAGATTTTTACTACACTATTATCACGGCCAAAACAATTCACAATCACAATCAGAATTTCTATCTCAAGGGAAAAATCTTTAAATAACAATTATAATAATGCTATCAGTGAAATTTTCTTTTACTTTAACTTTGTTTATTCTGTGTTTTGGAAAATTAATCTTTGCTCATGTGTGTGTGGGGCATTATCATACGGTGTAATTAACATGATATCAATATTTAATTTTGTTAATATCACGGTTATCTTCAATACCGGTATATGGCGACACCCCGAATATCTATTGACATTATTCTGCAAACAGTGTTAAAAACATTTTTTAGAGGAGCAGTATTTCACCATTGAGATGGTATTGAATCATTTATTGCGTTCATTTTGCTTTTTATCATGTTTTTTTTTTTTAATTATTACGAATACAACAGACAGAATTATTCAGTTTTAATGTTGCATTAATATTGCTGTATCCAATTTGGTTCATATGTGACAATACTGACATTGTAGTGTATGAATGCGTGTGTGTTTTAGATATCAAGATAATGGAAATAAGGAAGTGGAGATGCATGTTCAGCCAGTGCTGAACCTGTTGTGTCTGTGTCCGACATTGTTGAACCTCTCCCTTGAGATGGTTCAGTCTGGTCATGATTTGTTGGGAGCTTATGTCTCTATTTTAGACCATGTAATTCTGGTTTGGGAGCATATTTTATTGGAAGGTCAAGATTAAAAAAGCTCTCTGGCTGCCCTCTTCTAACTGAATGATACACAATGCCGTCTGGAGGGTTCCCGGACAGAATTCCCAGGAGATGATGTGCATGGTCGCTATTGACTTTTAAATGAGGTGCATTTGACATTGACCTTTTGTACGGCAGAGGCAGAATACTAACAGACGAGTGTAATTCATTCAGCCGGGCCTGTTGGAGAAACCTATTCAACGACACTGATAGCTTTCTATGAGAAAGCAACACATTAGACGACCCATCCTTTATCTATCTGCACTCTCTGTTAGCATCTGATTGACTTAACACAAACCAAATAAAACCTTTAACTTTGAATGAGTCGAAAGAAACACTGTCTTATCTAAAATGTTATCTACTGCCAACTGATTTAATTGAGGTTAATGAAAACTGAGAAGATGTTCAGATTAAAGTTTGACTGTGATAATGCATGCGTACTGAATGAGTTGTGCATAATTCATATGCTGTTAAGTCCCTTGTGTGTCACAGCTATGGTAAAATATTGGGGGAGCTCCAGAGTAAAGGCTGGCATCATACAGCACAGAACAACACAAGGGGAAAAAACATATATCTAGCCTTCATTTAACATCTATTCATTAAAAACAAGCTTTTCTGATGCCGTTTTGGGGCGTTCACTATTCTTAACATTAGTAAACACACTGTGTCAGAGCAGGGACCTTTGGATATTAGCGGAAATTTGCCCAGGAAGAGACAGGGCAGGTGCAATATATATATCTGCTGAGATAAACAAGTGACATATGATGTACAAATTACAGCCATTCTGTTTTTTTGTTTCTTTTTGGATAGAAATCAGCACTCTTATCTTCTCAAATGAGATTTTCTCCAACGCTAATAACGGCTGTGTTGCTCTTAATTTCTCCCTGCAACCAAAGTGGCTGCAGACAGTCATGTAGAGGATGGAGGATTGATTCTGTGTATTGTATTGCATGGGGGAAATGAAGAACCAGTCTTCCTGTACTTTCTCTTCATCTGCCCTCTCTTCCTCTCATTAGCGCGCCACAGCAGCTAGCCAGTCATTTGGTGACAGGAAAATGATACAGTGCTGGCAGTGTTTGGGAGGAAATGGCAGGGTACAGGGCCCGGCGCAGCAGGAGTCGTGCCACAGATAGTCACGTTGAAGGCCAAGCAGGACACCTGGTTAAAGTCATTAAGGGCATCTGGGTCACACCTCCGCCTCATAGTATCCTAGAAAGACATTGTGTACCGATGGTTTTGTTATCCGAAATGTTTTACAGAGACCCCACATTTTTTTTCATTTGTAAATCACTGATTATGTGAGAAGCAGGTTCTCATCCAGGGAAATACTGTGCAGTGACAGTACAGGTCTGGAGCTGTTATATTTTGATGTACAGGAAAATGTAAGACCTAGCCTAGTTGCCTACAATACTATGAATAAATGAAAAATATAACTAAAATCAGTTGCAATTTTAGAACAGTACGTTTCTACTTAAAGACTATTTTTGCTCCATCAGGGCCTGATTAAGCCGGGGGGCCCCGTGGCAAAGAAATGAGCTGTGGGCCCCTGAAGACCAACCACCCTATTTTTCCCACTCTTTATGCTTGGTGAATGTATTAGTTGTTTATGGTAACTTGATTAAGCACAATGTTGTTTAGTAGAATATGCCATGTAAAACAATATATACCAAAATAATTAAAGGCATTTCAATGGTTAACAAATACATTTACGAAAACTGTATCATACTCATGCGGCCACAGAGAGGCAGTGAAGCTTCAGTGGAGACCGAGATGGTCTGATATTTAATTATAGGGCCGATGAACCCATTTAATGTTGAAAGCTGGTTATGAATATACTTTTCTGACAAAAAAAGAAAAGATCGGAGCCCTTGAATGCAAAAAAGTAAGAAAATGAATTATGCTTGATGGCAAGCTTGAAACACGAAGCGATACAGACTAGCTCCATGTCTTTATGTACTTTTTCTGCCTGTGTTTGTGCACATATGGAGCATATTAAACTGTCACTCTTCTGCATTCAATGGCCCTTCTTTTTTCTTTGTGTTATTACTAAATCAGTTGTTTGTGGTTTCCTACATGCACTTTTTTATCATGACCTACTACAAGTGATGTCTGTTTGATCCTTTAACTATGTTAAAAACCACAACCCAAGCATGGACAACCTTCAAGCAAGGAAACCCAATCAATTAGCAACCCAATCAGTCTGAATTTACGATAACCAGTACTGCTATGATTTTAATATTTGCTATAATGTCAGATGTAAGAGTTTGAATTTGAATTTCCTTGTTTAAAAGGAATGTTCCCACCACCATATACATGTAAATATATATCTTTGACAATAACCAACTTATGATGATGACAAATATTTTATTGCATGCACAGTTGACACTGCCGGTCAATCCACGGTTTGCCATATCATGCAGACCAGCCAATCGGTGCGTACAAAAAAAACGTGAAATCAAACTGGACTAATAAAAGTAATGTCTGTAGAACAAATAAATAATTCTGAAATAAATCAATATCCGTATCCTGAATTTCAACACGTATACATACACAGTATAAATAGAATCAACCGTACATTGTTGTTGATACAAAGAAAAGATGCATACTGCTGAAGCATTTCTCTCTCCATGTTCACTGGGCTTTAACATCCGAAATATAGAAATTCAATTTCAAGAGCGTAATGCAAAATCCCATCGACAACACTTCTAACCTCAGGGTGAGAGTTTTCAGTTGACAACTCTAGAGGATAAATACTGTACGGTATCTTCTATAACTACAAACGATACTGTCGTATACAGGATTGTTAATACACACTTTACATAAGCAAACGGCTTCTATTTTTCTTTCTCTCATTTTTTTGTCTGGAAGGTGCTGTAATAGTTTTTGCTATTGCTCTTTACTTTTTGTGACAGTTAACCCAAAAACACAATTAAACTTCATTTTCCTCTTCAATATCTATCCATACATTTACTGAAGATAAAAGAGTTACGCTGTAGCTCAGTAGCATCGTGGGTTGTTGTGAGTCACCATGTCTTTGTTTTTTGGAAAGACATGCTGTTGCCGAGTTTTTCAAATGCCAATTTCTGGTGAGTACGACACAGCTAAAGCCAACGTCTCCAAACCTCAACGAATCAAACACTATCTGTGTGGCAAAATGCCCTGTATTTCAACCTGAACTTTAAAGACCAATACAGATGTATCAGGGTCTTCTGCTTCCTTTTAACTGATTGTCCACAGCTCAACTAGATGGAGATCCTTAAGCTTTTAAAAAGATGAGCAATTAGCATTACTTTGAATGGGCGTTTCTATTTTGTAATGGTATTTGGCACTAACATACGTGATTATAATTCAGACAGCAAACACAACTTTTGCCACACACCACAGATATACAGTATACTTGTATTCTTACTTAATGTCCCGCTCTAATGAATTGAATGAATGCCTCTTCTGACTTCATGGTTAAACAATAGAAAACTGTACGGTAAGAGAACTCTGCAATGTAAAAATAGAAGATGAAAATAATATATGACAATGTTAAATATTTAACAATCATTTTCACTTTCTCTGTCATGTGATTCAACTGTTTTGCATACACTGCACTGATTTAGTAGTGTGTGCATGTCTTCGACTGGATCTTGTCGCACTCTGACGAAAACAGAAGTATGTTTACAATATATAGGACCAATGTACTCTTTGGTTAACTCAGATGAAACAACCCCAGCTGCCAGATCTTTCAACACCACAAATACAAAAAGTTGTACAGTATCATGAGTTAACCTCCATCTCAATCACTTTGTGTGATGTGATTTATGTGGTTAAAATCTCTGGAAAGGCTAGTCGGTGGACCTTCTTGTCAAACATGCTGTTGTCAATGTCCATGGAATGAACTTCCATGCCCAACACTTTGTTTGTTTGAACATTCATTTTCTGTATCTTTATTTTAGGTGGGAAGCACTTAACCTGCAAACAGACTCTTATTGCAGGCTGCTTATTCTCCACAGGGGGGAGCTGTTGTGTCATTGTTAGAACAGCTCTGCCAACGTCTGCCATCTGTGCAACAGTGTTGTAATAGCAGCAGCAGATTTGGACCTGCGGATCAAGACATCCGTATTTTTTTCTTACCACCAGTCAGCATAAGTTGGTGGAATAGGCAGGTCTGCTGTCAGGTGTTTTGGATCAGTGACATTGTTGTGGATCTATGCAAACATTTATGCATTTAACCTTTGTCTGCTTGTTCCCATCCCTGATGAGAGTTTCCTGATTGAGCGGCTCCCTCCTGTGGTCGGCCAGGATCATGCACCGTCCTCTGATTGCTGAGTGAGTCCTGAGAGATAGATGAGACAGCGATAGATTGTTTCTTGGCAATCCAACGGCATGGCTGACACAGTGGGAAGTGCAGTGAGAGCTGCTCTCTAAGCACGAGGCTCCAGCCTGTGTGACAGTTCAAACAGAGTCTGCTGATTGTCGATGATATGCAGGTAATCAATGTAGGCTCGCACTTCTGAGCTGCTCTTCTGGGTGATGCCATTACCTGCAGGGAAAGAAAGCACTGTACATTTTCAACATACTCATATCGTGTTATTAATGGCCTGGTAAAAAATATCATATTGAATGCTGTGTAAAAGACATTACAACTAACTTTTCTTTCTTCATATGACATGCAGGGATTTTGTAGAGGGGGAAACTCAGCCAAAACTGTTTTTATAACAAAAATCATGGTAAGGAAATTTAACCTGATTTAAACTATATGAAGAAAGTGTAGTTAACAGATTTTGTCCACAGATTTGTTTATTTGTCTTGCAAAGGCTGATACTACGGCACCGATTATGAGTAGAATTACAAAGTAAACTTAAAAATATTGGTTTATCTCTCATGAAATGAGGAAAGAGTGAGTACTGACCCATGTGATCTTTCTGACACTGCCGGATGAGACGCACTGTGTCTGCTATCATGTGCTGGAAATATAGACGGACACGTGCTTCAGTAAACATTGCAAATTCAGCACTACTGTATGTCTTCTGTGAAGAAGCATAAAGGGTTCATGGACTCACCAGCTTTTCGAAATTGACCAGGTTGTCGTGAAACGTTTTGTTGCCTTCGTGAATGAACGTAATATCTATAACAGATTTAACGTTTTGTTAGTTTTCGCCAACAAGTATTTTTGAGGTAAAATGTCTGCTATCTACATGTCAAATCTGCCTAATGGAAACATTTCACAGAGCTCTCCTGCCATAGTTAGACTATGTGGGGTATTGCAGTGACAGAATAATGAACGCACCTTTCAGTAGCAGAGGAGGGAACGGGATCTTTGGCGCCTTCATCTTCTTGAAGGAGTCCCTGTAGGCCTTGTGGTTCAGTGAGGGATCCTGTGAAGACATTTTCAAAACAAATGAGTGTAATCCTCTGGGGATGAAAGTGTGTGCCCATGCATGCATGATTTGTTTGTGGAATTATGGCATCATAAGAGACTAATCATCATCTAAAACCAGTTTCAGCACAGATTTGTATTCCCTGTTGCAGTGGATTCATGTCATTTATTTTCATTTAAAAACAGATATATACAGTATAGTATGCACTTTCTGTGCCTGTGAATAACTACTTACTGTAATCGTCTCCAGCTCTGAAAACAGCTTTTTGAATTTCCCAGGAATTTTCTGCAGAAGCACAACAAACAGGACTTTTTTTTTTTATCAGATAGTATGTACTTCTACATAAAAGGTAGCACAGATGAAAGGAGTAGAATAATAATAAAAGCACATCCTTACCTCCCATGTCTGACCGAGGCGGCTAACAGCTGCAGTGTTCAGGCCCATTATAATGGCAAAGAAGCAGTTGAGATTCCTCTGTGCTTTACAGCTATAAAAAAGATCAAGGGAGCACACGGTTCAGTCTCTTGCAGCAGCACAGCTCAACAGCACAAAAGTAGATGCAGATTATTGATCTGCCACTGGAGGGGGCAGCATCCCCATGCAAGTCTGAACATCCCCTAAATATTTTGGAGTTGAAATGCAGTAGTGTAGGCCCACAGTGTCTAAAGCCAGCGTATACGATCGACTTCAATCAATAACTCTCTGATCAAAATGAAGAAGGGTGTGCGTAAAGCTACTAACTGGGCAGCAATCTTGATGAACTTCTTGATGAGTTGGACCCTTTTGCAGAGCGTTGGGCACAGCAGCACCTCAGTCATCACCCACAGCTGGACTTCATTGCAGCGTTGCAGCAGCAGCTCCAACGCCACAGTGTGGCTACTGCTACTGTGGCGGCTGAAGGTGAAATAGACGAGTTCTTGCTGTGTAAAAAAGAAAAGACATTCTAGTTCAGCAGAGCAGGGCACGCAATGCTAAAGACACGTCATGTCGGATCCTGACCCTTTTTAGCAGTATAAAGTATCGGGGTATAAACCTCGTGTATTGAGTCAAAGATGGTCCAGTCGAAGTTGGTGAGAGCAACGGCCACGTCCCATGTGTTTAAACTGAGCATGCGAGCCGTTCTCTGTTGCAGCTCTGAGTTGTCTGTGAACGGGTTCTGAATACGGAAAACAAGAAAAACAGCATCAAACACACGACAAGCCAGTTTTTCGTTAGACATCATACCACCTTTTTAGTTATTTTCATATGACAGTGGAGCTTTGAAGAAATATAACATAACATCACAATGCTGCATGTTGTCTTATTCGCCGCTTCTGATCTGATGTATGAAATAAGTATGTGTGATCTAACAGAGGACACTATTTCGTGCAGTATGTTTAAGTGGAAGTGACATATTGCAGTGATGTTCTTACCAGGACTTCACCCAGATCCTTCCTGCACACATGCAGTCTCCCAACCGGTCGTAAAGAATCAGAGAAGACTCTGTCCTGAGGCTGCAGGAGGAGCCTACCTGCAGGGGCAGAAGACATATCACAAACAGCAGAATATCATTAAAAATCTGTCAGGCAGCGTGTAAGCAGCCATCAGTAGCAAGAGATAAGACTTGCTGTGCCAGGCTCCACTCTGAGGTGGCCAGTCACTTCAGTCACTGATAACAGATACTGACTTTATATTACTGGACTGTAAATGCTTCTGCCTTTTAACTGTTGTCACTGGGGAGATATTTAGGTCAGCTCTGTTGATGACAATCTTGCGTTCATGTCTGCGCTTTGATATACAACTCAATATAGGAAAACAAACTTTAAGTATGAAATACTGTGAGAAATGAAAGTGCGGTATGTTGAGTTTTTACTTTCAATTTCTACATAGTGTTGACTCGCATAGGATATATTATAACTTAGGACACTACAGAATCACATTCTGATCTATGAATTATAGTGTTAAACAGAACGTTATTTGTATAGGCTATAAATATCAAAAACAATGTTGGCACATTTAACATGTCTCTCAATCCACCACGATCTACAAACACCAGAATATACACGCTCGTTTACGCTTTTACATAATCAAACGTGCAAATTCTCCCTTTCTGTTCAGAATGCTACCATTGTGAGTGTAGTATAGTGCTGTAATGCCTGTAGTGGTGGTTGATATGTACTGAGGCTGGTTAGTTAGAATGGTAATTACCTTCATTGTAAGTGACAGCCACTAGCACCAGTTTCCCCAGTGGGACTTCCATCCTTTCTGCCACTGCCTGCAGCAGCTCCTGGGCCACTATCCCGGCATTGGCCCTCATACTTAGGAATGACTCCATGGTAATATACACGTGACACAGCACTTTAACAGAGAGAAAATATTGTTTCAGTAAGATGAAATACAGAATTCACAGTGCTTACATGAAGTGCAGCACTGCCCATGGCCGTATTTATCAGTTAGGGAGCCCCGGGGCAAAAACATCTCTACCCAAATCGCTCTGTGCATAGTGCATGTACGCCTTCAGCTCCACGCTTCCAGTGCCCACAGCAGACTAAGCATGATAGCTTCATTATATAACAAGAAACAAATCAGTTGTCAGTTGCTGAAGTAATAAATTATAAATGGCACCAGGTTTCTAAATTGAAACTAGATTTTTCCACAAGGCCACAATACTAGCTCCTAATCGCCTTAAAGATATTGTTTTTTATTGGTGAATATTTCTTAGGACATTTTCAAATAATCAATAATACAATATATCAGTGACCCTTGGGATTTTGAGGCCCCTGGGAGTCTTGGGAATTGCCGTTTTGCTGTGAGTCTGTGTTTTCGTTCCTCAGACACAGACTCAAACAGGGCGTTGAACCATTTAGCAACCAACCACCTTCAGCCAGAAAGAAACCAATTAATTAGATCACCTGCTGCCATCTCTCAAACTGCAGGAGTGAAAGGATATAGCAAGTCTGCCCCTTATTGATAAGGTGACCTTGGGCAAAGCAACTGAATCGAAACTGGTCCAGTGGTCTCAGTGATCAACTGTAGCGGACTGTGTAGTGTGGCATTACTGTTGGACAAGCATACTCGATAGATTTGTCTTGATTAAGGGAAAGAGTCAGTGGTGACTCATTTTTAGAACGGTGGATATCTCAAAACCTCAGCAGTTAAAGTCAAGACTGTGTGTTTGGCCAGATAGCATGAAAGGTAACGGTTTGCTTTAAATTGGGTGAACCTGCCCTTTAGAATAAGCAAAAACTGACAAAATGAAGTCATGACTCAGATATTTGCATTTCCAAACCTTCTCATTACTTCCCTGGAAAGATTCCCATTGTTCTACTGGTCTCCCTTCAACAGCTTTGGAAATAACATATGATGGGAGGAATGTGTGAAGGACACCACGTTTTACGACTTACCTTCTTTGGTCTCCCTCTGTGTACCTCTGGACGGAAGCCCGTTCTCTTTCAAACTCAATTGGTGGAAAAGGGCTTTGCCCTGAAAGAAGGGAAATGCGTGGATTTTGACACACGTTCATATTGCCTGGAAACACTGCGGGCGTTTCGCTAGAACAACAGAACAATGTCTTTAGCTGGAAATGTGAGGACATTAGCTGCAACACCCAATCTGGTATGTCAAAGTGAGCAGCCAGCTTTGCTCAATAAGTTTCTTTCTGTTTTAGTGTCGTAAAGAGAGCAAACACAATAACTCCTCTCTCACCTTTCTTTGAGGGGAATATTCATCCACCGCACTGGAAAAGGAAGAAGATATAAATCAGTAACTGTACTTTGTCCTAAAAAGCTGATCTGGTGATTTTCCTTAGGCTGCAGCTGTGTCAAGTACAAAAACAACTTTACCAGTCTATATAATCACGGTGAAGTAAATGTACATATATACTCCTCTGCAGTGTGCTGCAGTCCATTATCTAAGGTCAGTGTCAAGGCGAAATTGGAGTGCTTTGTAGATTTTAGACCTTCCAATGTGATCCCTTCATTTAATCATCTTATTCACATCAGTTACTCTCGACTAGCATGATGGATAGCCCCGTGTCCATTATCATCCCTCAGCTGTTACTGGGCTCTGCATCACAATAGGCGTGTTGGCACAAAGCCTGCCCTGAGGGATCCCTTGGCGTTGGCTAGCAGAAGTCCTGCACTAATGAAAAACCTGATTACTACTGTATCGTCAAAACAGAGCCTGTGATCTAATTCACTCTCTTGCTCATAAAAAAAAACACAAAAACAAAACATGTGAATGAACTTTGTGAATTATAACGCCACAGGATGAGAGAGTGCAAGAGAACAAGTGGTATTTGATTCCTAAGTTTTCAGAAACAAGTGACTTGAACTTTCCTTTGTGCAAAGGCCAGATGGAAGTTGATGGGAGCAAAGAACTAAATCAGTATTCCTTCTATAAAAAAATTACACTTTTAGGCTTCTCACTCGGTAGCAGATTGCCACAAAGCAGTCAACCTTGTCCTCCCCTCTGGGTGAGACTGATTGTGAAAAGCTCATAAATAGTCGAGTATGTCAGTTAGTAACAGCCTCACAAAGTCCACTGCTTTAAAGGAGTGGGTGTTGTGGATCTCCCTCCCTGCATATAAGAATGAATAAAGCAGGCCCAGATAATGGCAGCAGAGTCGGCTTGAATTATCCCCACTGCTTTCTAATGGGTGGCAGGTTGGAGCGTCCCCAGGGAGAAGATCTGTTTGGAGGCTGTGTTTGAGGGAGGGGAAGGAGGACATGGGTGTGGCAATGTGTCTGGAGACTGGGGGATGTTTACCCTGTCGTGTCTGAGAGCTGATTTCTACTTTTATTAAACCAAAAAAAAATTGTAGTTTAGTAACAGTTCCACTTTAATAACCACAAAACACATCTAATATTCAAGACTCAGCTGGATGTCGATTAAGAAATCTGTTTGATTTAAAATGTTTAACGTATACATCAAGTACATCAATTACGCACACATAATGTTCAAGAAGCACTTGTCTATACATGAATTATTTACAAAGCTAAGACTCCTTGTCTAATGCTATGGTCAATACATATAATTCATTTTCAAATGTTTGTACTGAGAGAAGGGTGGATGTAAATAAGCTACTGTAACCTACTACTTTTTGGTGATTGCTATTATATCTTTTTGACATTGATTCATTATTTTGTGGCTGTGTAAGCACTTGGATACAATTTGCATCTTGCAAAGACAGAATTTGTGTCAAAATGTGGTCATACTGTCTGCTTGTTAGTGAGGCATCGATACAACTTTTTCTCATAACGTAACTAGAAGCCAGGTATTGCTCTGGCACTAGCAACTAAGTTGGTGGCCCGCGATGAATAAATGGATCTAACATGAGAGCAGAAATGTGGATGTTAATAATATTGTGCGTTTGTCAAGTTGTGCTCAATACACATTCTGCTGATGAAGGTTGTTTTTTTTGTCAAGATTCTTTTTGTGGTCATAATTTCTATTACAACAACAAACACAAAAATGATCCTGATAAAAAAAAATCCCCTGCCAAAAGTTTTTCTTTCCAACTGTTTCACAGATGATAAAAACGTAAGTATCCAGGCAAAACTTGTTGTCACCTGTTATTAAGTCACAAACATAGGAGCTAAAACAATTTGTCACATTTTGAAAATGGATCATCAGAATTATTTCTCTCACTTGCCTGTCAGATCTTCTGTACATTTCTGATAGTTTGTCATTAATTCTCAGAATATCTGTATTTCCTCAATCATGGAGATTCAAGATAAAGAGCTTGTTGACCTTCATATTTCCGTACATAACAACCCAGAACACTGCAATTACTCTTCAGTCTCTGAATGCATTCATTGATGAGAGGCTAAATAAAGGCAAGCAGAGAAGCAGCTCTTTCTTTGCACTCAGTGACCAGCTAGTGTCTCTGCTTCATTTCAGGCCTCCAACAGTCATAGTCGAACTCACTCTTGAACACACTCAGACTTGATATCAATAAATGCATCAGTCTTCCTGTTTTATAGATGATTTACATAAGTAAGTATTGAATCACCCCTTGTCTAATGACGTGTAGTGACAAAGTAAGTTATATGGTCACTCACTGTCTGCGATGCAGCTGGTACAGTTTCTGTAGTTCCCTCACATCCTTCTCCAGGAACGGGTGCTCGTAGAGATCATCCAACACGTAGCGATACAAAGTCTGGAAGGGAATGTCAATTGTCATTTCTCCCATATTAAGTCCACCTCACAGCCAATTTCCACCGTTTCCCTGGTACATTATATTCCCTACCTTCATGAACAGTTTGACATGCTCGTCCTCCCTCAGGAAGTCTTTACAGAGGGTCATCCACTGTGACACCAGGTGCAGGACTTTTCGTTTCCTCTCCAGAGCCTCTTTCCTGTCCTCTTTCCCTCTGTACCGCTTGGTGCAATAGGTGGGTTTTGGTTAAGGCTTCAGCACAGATGGAGAGCGATATCTATTTGCTGACATCAAATGCAGGCAGCATGAAGCATGAATAAAGCCAGCGTGTGTGTGATGTTGATTTAAGGACAGGCAGCTAGAGAGACATGTTGGATGAACACAGTTGAGTGAAGTGGAGCAGCTTTGACTCAATAAAGCAGTCATGTTTTCGTATAAAACATCTATATCTGCCTGTAGCATTCACAGAAAAAAAAAGGGTTGTAATGTGTGAATCTTTGCAGTAATGTTCCTGTGAATACCCCCGTGTTCAAGGATATTGCCCCAGCAAAGCTTGACATAAGTCACTGGTTGACATGAACACTGGGTAGGTCAGCAGAAAATCATCCAGAAGTGTATCTGTAAAGACAAACACAATATTTACAATGGAAAAAAAAAGACGGCACAATTTCTATTAATATCAATTTAGAAATAGTACAACTGCTACTCGTTTAATTGATTTATAAAACATACAAGATATTTCAAAAAACGAGAAAAATCATAAAACAAGTTTAAATTCTGTGCAGACCATCGTATACAGTAAATCCTACATACACCGTCTCATTAGGTTTCTATACTGTGTTTACAGGATGCCGGAGAGCAGGTACACCAGTGACCTTGATGACTATGACTATGATTCATGTTTGCTGAGCTAAACATAGAGTAGGCCTGAACTCTTAATTGAGATGGCAATACCGAGACTTGACTTCAATTTTTTCCCATTCCATCTTAATAATACCAGAAGGAGAGCCCATTCTTTGCAGCAAATACCAGTTAACAAGCACTAAGTAGAGACATTTCAGAGGCAAGCATAATGTGAGAAAGCTTTCAATGGCATATTATTCTTCATAGTCAGCCTCAGATAATTGCTTGTACTGAAACCACTGAGGATTTGTTTGTTCCATTTTGATCCAACAAGTTCAAACAAGCATTTAGTGGCTTTATCTTCAATCTCACACATTTGCCATTGCCGGCTATGTCCGTAAAGATAAGTCAATCATGTGTCCGTTGACTCTCTCTGACCTCTGATGAAGTCTATGTTTTCATTGTGATTAACTTGGAGACAGAAAAAAAGATGTTGCTTAACCATCATTCTAATATGTTTACCAGCAACCACTGTATCCTTGTATGATTTTCTTCCCAAGGTCTTCACTCGGGTAAGTGTTTCTGAAATGGATTAAAATCAAAGCTGGTCAAATAAATCACCTGCTCACTTTGATAAGTTCACGTAACATTCAATGCGCTTACAAGCGACATCATCACAACAATTAATTATTTACCACGTTGAAGGCTAAAGAACACTCCCTTTATTTCATCAGTTCTTTTCAAAATCACATACAGAGTCCCTTTCTCCCAGCATCTCTAATTAAAGCGAAAGTAATTGTTGTCCGGACTTTACAGCAAGCTGTAAAAATGCATTTCATGAATTGACATAAAAGCCATTAAAATAACTTTCTGAGGTGTAAAGAGAAAGAGAAGGAGAGTAAGTCCATGATGCCTGGCCACAAGCGAACAGCTTTACAAATCCTATTAGGGCCAACGTCGTCTCAACCCCTCTGTAAGTGTGCCTCATACCCAGAATTGTAAATTCTCCCCTTTAATTTCACACTGGCTTCCCTGGGCCTTTGTGTGCGTTCTGGTCCGCAGGACTCCCTGACATCATTATGTTAATCCGTGCAGAGCAGCTGTGGATGCATCACTCACTGCTTATGAGAGGTTACACACTCGTACATATGTAGCTCCCATAAAGAATACAGTAACGCACCTTGACACAAAGCCAGAAAAACAACACACAAAAGATGTACTGTACTGTACTGTACCTCCACACACACACACACACACACACACACACACACACACACACACACACACACACATTCACAAAGCACTACTCACTCACTCTGTTATGTATTTTTTCCTTCAAGCTATCTAAACTGAAACACTTTTTCACGAGTAACAGCTTATATACCACTCCCCAGGCTGTACACTGCAAGTTTTTTGAAGTTGAAAAACAGAATAAATATTTAATTTTACCACCTAAAGTCATATTCTCAAGGTCTTTTTTTTCTGGTAACACAGCACAAAAGAAGCAGGGAATGTCCTGCAGTGTAGATTTAATGCAGACAGTTTTGCAGCAGATGTGTTGACCCACTAACAGTTATGCATACATTGTGCTGTATAAATAATGTTTCACAGCCTTTTGGGCTGATTTGTGACTCCTACACATCACACACAAGTGGATGTAGGAGAAATCGGAGACTTCTAGTATTCTAAACTGCTGTTTAGTACTCAGAATCCTGCTTTCTGGCACTGAAGCCAAAAATGAATTTGATTTCCTTTTTAGAGGAAATGCAGAATGGATTCATTGATTCACCATGTCAATCTCCTGTGAAATCAATGGTACTGTCAATCCACCTGCCAATTACTTTTGCATTTCAATAAGTGCTCGTAAAATTCATCGCTGCAGCCTTTGAAATAAGCGTGTTAATGTGTCAATTATTAGCTCAGTAAGCACCAGAAGACATCCTCTTTGTGTAAAAGCCTTAAATGACTATGATAGTCTCTATTTAGACGTTTTTTAATCTTACATCCGCTCAATTAAATGTGATGCTTTCTTCACTACATATGAGCATCAACATCTCCGCACATGGTGCATCAGTAAAGGAGCTGTAACATCCTCTCATTAAGAAAACAAATGTTGCTTTACATGTTTTTCAGAGCTGGCAGTGTGCAGAATTTGGACAGAGCAAGAATCAATAGCTGCCACTGAGATTGGGCACAAGGAAGAAGGCAACCCTGAACTCTTGTGAATGTTAGCCCACAGAAGGAAACGTTAGCGTATAAGAGCTCTACACTGTATATAGACTACATGCCTGTAGTGCTTCCAGAAAAGTGCCGTCTTCTGCAGAAAGCTCCTCTGCATTCTTAATGTTGTGTACAGAGTATAGATGGAAGCAAGTGCTTCCATGATGAGATGCTATTGGCTTACTAATGTGCTGTACAGCATGCAAGTCATAAACACAACATCAATAACCTGCTGCAACCATCAGTCATGTTGTCTCTCTGAGCCATCCTTGAGAGGAAGACCAAACACGGCCACTTGGTGGATGTTCAAATACATTTCTTTTTGATGAAATCAAGAACCTTGTGCTATCGTGCTTCTGGTGCGCTGAACCTCCAAGGGCACACTCAGCAGTATAGCAATAGTGCATACGGAGCTTCAGTATGCACACACAGAGAGAGCTAAGGCCAGCAAAAGTCAGACTATTAAACATCACTGAGTGCAGATCAATTGCTGTTCAGGACTCAGTTCATTCCTTCTCCTCCTCAGGTCTCCGGCTCTTTGACCCTGGGATATCGCTCAGCAGCATCCTGCTCTGGTCCACAGCTTCCTATGGAGGCTTCACTTCAATGCGCTCATTGCAAGATGAGCTAATGGTGAGTGATTCATCAAAAACACACTGCATACCAAATAGCATCAGCTAAAAAGGTTAGGGTTTATTGTGAATACACCAACTGATTATATAGGGATGTCTTACCCACTTGTCTGCTAATTTAGCTTCAGGTTTCACTTTAAATCAATATTAAATACTCAATTATAGCAATGAATATATGTGATCCAACATAAAACATAACTCTCCTGTGCATGTTAAATGCACCATCTTCCAACTGCTGGCACGTCTCCCCAGAGGACATTTAGATCAATTTCATTCACTTTCTCATCAGAATGAGTAATGATCTCTGGTATTCTGTTAGCCAGCCTCCACCCCGATGAGAGATCATCTGTGACCATCTCCAAGGCAAAAATCTCCTTTTTCTTCCCTCCTTGTTTCCTCATTTTCTCTGCAACACAGTGTTTCTCCTTTCTCTCTTGTATTCTTCCTCTGCTTGTCTGACTGCGCTACTGCTCTCAATCGTCGTCTCCCCTCAAAACATCTTTCCAGATCAATCAACTGAGTCTCCTCTGCCTTGGCAACAGTGTCACATTATTATGTACCTGCTGGGACGAGAGGAAATGGGCTCATTTGTCGTCGCTGCGAGGCCGCACTGCATAGCACGCAGTCCGATACGGCATTACTCAAAAGATATGAGCAACGTTTATCTTTGCCAAAGGCTTTTAAATGGCTCAAACTTAGAGCCATTCTGGGCATGATTAGCCCAGTAATATTGCCCAGAGGGAGGCTGTTGACTCAGTTCCTCTGCGAGGGAGAAGGACGGTGAGGGGAGAGAGTGAAATGGAAAGTAAGGGAGTTATTTTTGTCTTTTGCTTATATCTTTCACAAACACAGACATCTCTGTAGACCTGCATCAGCACACCATCTTAACAATTTAGTCATAAAGTTGTCTAGGTGCCATCCACCAACTAAATATTCCCCTATTTTTCATTGTTGCTCTATAAAATACAAAATAAAATGTAACCCAGTAAGGACAACATGGATGAGAAAGGTGTTTTAGGATTTTAAAGTATGCATGCTGACCTGACTCTTTGCTGGGTGTTGTCCCCTGGTCGTCATCCAGTGTCAGGTCACACAGCAAGTGCTCCAGGATCTTCTCTGGCGTCCCCGATACCACCATATACCTGTCAGACACAACAGAGTCAGTGGACGAGTCCTCCTCAATAGAGGACAGAGAGCGGCTGCTGCTCCATTCCTCCTCTCCTTCTGTTCCCTCATCGTCTATGTAGCGAAAGTAGGGGACGTCAAAGGTGGGCATCGTCACCGGCTCTGCCCGGCCGGTGCTGTCACTGCTGCTCTCCACGGAGCCCTCCTCGTCGTCCTCGTCCTCCTCCTGCTCTACCAAGGCAGCATGCAGCAGCCTGCCCTCCTCCTGCAGCAGGTTCGCGGGCTGTGGCTGGGATCCCATCCTTGCAGAGTCCCTGTGCCCTCACACCGGCGACGTTGCCGTGGTTACTTCTGCATGCCCCTTTTACCCATCCATCCATCCATCCATCCACCTGCAGCTGCTTCAGCCCGGAGTCCACTGCTGTCTGTCCCTCAAGCACACTGAGGTCGGCTGAAAAAGCTCCTGAATTACTTGAATGGGAAGGCAGCTATAGCAGAGGTCTGCCTCACAGTCCCATGCTGCTCACTGATATGTATTTAATGTAGTCATTTATGTGTTGGGAGTTGTGATGTAAGCATGCCTGTGTGAGTGAGTGATCCAGAGAGACAGAGAACAAGAATGATGAGAGGGAGAGTGCTGAGGGAGAGAAACAGAGAGAGGGAGGGAATCTAGGAAGGAGGGGACTGGAGAGGCTTACCTCCTGTTCCTCGCCTCCACTCTCCCTCCTCCCCTCGCTGTTGCAGAGAGGGCTGGCTGCTCTGATGATATTCTCTGGAGAACCAGCACATCGTGGCCCCTCTCCCTCAGACACACGCGGACTGCCTCGTCACTCTGGGGCTGGACAGAGAGAGAAGGGGGGAGGGAGGGAGTGTGTTATCACCAAGGAGATTCCCCTGTTTTTTCTCCCACTCCCACATGAATCACCACTGATTTCCATCATAATACTCTGTCAAAGCAAGCACTGTAAAAGAAAGAGAATTTCCATATATCATTATTCAGTCCTTATCAGTGGAGCCCATTCAGGGATTAACATAAAAGACTCGCTCAAATTTTAATTACCAATTCCTATGTAGAGCCTATCAAATTATGGGTGGTGCCGAGAGACAATCTGTTTTCAAGCTGTCAAAGGGTTAAACTCTGCACAGTATCAAAAGTTTAGACTAACATGGTATAGGCTCTTGTCTTATGATCACCAAGAGGTGCTTGAATGAAAAATTCATCGTCATGTTGCCTACTTTCTCCCACACTCTCTCTCTCTCTCTCTCTCTTAGTCACACAGTGCCACCCAATCACGATGTAATCAATCAAAGCCTCTGTGAAAAAACACAAAAATATCCTCTATTCCACTTACAGACCAATACAAATCCTAATTTTAAGGATTATTTAATTTTTTTCAACTAATTTGTTATTTGACTAATCTAGTCAGATGCTAAAAATACACAAGATGTGTGTATGTAGGTATCTGTTTAATATATATACTGTATATATGCATATATATATAAATAGATATATATGTCTATAGATGGCTGGTAGCTGCTTGACAATGGAGGGTCTGGTTCAGAGATATAGTCTTAATGAGGAGTTCACTGTATGGTGCACGCACATGTATCCTGTATCAGCCACTGTAACCCCCCCCCCCCCCCCACACACACACACGCACACACACACACACACTCCTCAGCCATCAGTCAATGCAACACAAGCCTCTGTGCATGCAATTAGCCAGGCAGACAGACTGGAAGTGGTTGCAGTTTTCTGCCCTAATTGCCTTTTGCAGAGAAGCATATAGGGCCCTTCAGTTAAGCATGACTTCCTGGCACGTTAACACTTATCTGTGATGTGTGGACAAACATACATCAACAGACATGCTGTAGATGCACAACACATACACTGACGAATGCATTAACATGCGAACCTGCACGATATCTCATAGAACAAAGACACGTAATTGTGTCCACCACATTTAGCAATAACATTAAACAGTTCAACAGTGACATCTATAAACAGCAGAGATGCTTTAAAAGCCTGAGAAAAGACCATTAATGGCAATGTTTGCTGGCAGTTCCCTCAGTGATATGATTTATGACTTTAAGCAAAGTTTACATGTCTGTTAAAGTTACAACTTATGCATTTATTTCCTTCATCGTAATGTACTCATACACACGCACGTGTATAGAAAAATTGCTTTCATGTTGTTAATGGTGTGTCCTGTGTAATAACAGACTGTATTATCCTGCAGGACCTATGACGTACCGTTAGGGGCGTGACGAAAAGCAAAGAACTAGAAAATTCCCATAAAAGGAAGTCTGCACTGAATTAGCTTCCTCGTTCTTGGGGAAAAAAAGACATCTGTAGTTACATCTATATCAAGACGCGACGTACACTGTGTGCTCTTAGCTTTATCAAAATACATTATTTTTGTCTGACTAAGCCCGACAGCAAAGCAAGTTGAATTCTTGACTATAATTAACAGAGTGTCTCAGTGTACTGTTTACGGGTCAGACAGCAAACACACCTCTCCTCAAAATGAATTATCGATCCTGCCTCTGCCTCTTCAGGCCACTTCTCGGTGTGCCCTGGGCTTTGTGGTTACCAGTGTCATACTAAAAAAAACACAATCAGGCCTCTCGAGTGGAAGCTCGTAATGAGCCAGAGTGCCGGGGCCACCCTAGCCTGGAGGGGGCCTCGACTCACAGCTACCACCGAAGTCCTCCCAACATGGACACCGTCAGCAGAGTAAACACTACTTATCAGGCCTCTACCCAAAGACAAGTCCTGCCAAATGTTTCATGTCTCTTTCAGTTTTCCAGTTGCATTCCGCTGGCTAGGGGGGACACTCTCTGTCTGCATGTTTCTGTGCTGCTGCAGCAGCTCTGGCACGCATGGTATGACTGTAAATGGTATCACTTAAAGAGACCTGGAAGGTGTCAGCCCTGACAGGGTGCAGATTGGACTAAATTCCTCTCAAGGAATAGTGTGGATCATACAGAACGGGAGGATGAGGGAGAATAAACCAAAGATTCATACATCAGTGTTGTTTTCAAAGAACCCTTTGATGCAGACACACTTCATTATCTCCAATAGTAATTAGCTGAAATTCCTGGGTTAAGCTCTAATAATATGCTGTAAACAAGAGTATATGCAAATTATGTAAAATATGTGCACATAATCTTTCTTATGCTTCATGCACAGCAGCTCTATGTTCTTATCAGATGGTCAGAGCAAACTGATGAAATAATGTTGTGCAAAGTATAAGAAAAGTGTCAAATGCAACAGATGATCATGCAACTATTTGATACCCCAGAATAATTCAAAACAGTGAGTATGTAATCGAAGAAAACAAAAAGTGATTCCCAAAATCAAAACTGTAAACTATTACATTGGAACCTAATGGGCTTTTACATTAAAATACATTAGGAATAGTCCAGAATTGTATTTGCATAACCTTCATAATGTCCCTGCACCAGAATCTGCCAGCTGGGATTTAGCTGATTTCTATGCTCTTATATGTCTGGGTTTAGATATTTATACGAGTCACATGCAACACAGTACATGCATTGTAGCATCATTGGATTACTTTAAACCATTCTATAATCTAGAAACATTTCCAGATAATCTCACATAATCTTAATATTTCTACTTAATGTCAAGCATTAAATATATCACATCATCTTATCTGGCCATTACTGCTAGGATTAAACAAATGGCACATACACACTTGCTATTGGTATACTATTTTTCTATATGAAAAACTTGGCACAATGCATATCACTAACACAACAAAGGTAAAACATATTGTTGTATTATGCGGCACCAACATCATACGCAGTTTGGCAGTGGCTTAGTGCAGACGAAAGGTCATCTTATTGACTAACAACATTGATAAGGAGATCTAGCCTTGTGTTTGTAGAAAAGGTCTGAGACTCAATGCACTGGAATCCACCCTAAAACCATACAATGTCTTGGCATGGTGGTCTGGCCACTTGCGTCAACTTTTCCTGCCATTGTTGTTCATTTCAGACACAGCTGGCAGGAAGGGAGAAGCTGAGCCCACCATAAGGTCAGCCAATCAGACGTCTCCTACGCAGCCAACTGGCCGGTGATGTAATGTTTTTTAAAAATGCAGCCTGAACTGAACATTTAGTACCTGTATTTAGATTTTCAAGGATGCTGCCATGCTGACAAACTGCATTCTAATAGTATGCTAAGTTTCTGAAATGATGAAAGCTGATAATTTATTTAATTTAATGGATACAGTGCATTTATAACATACATTTGTATGCATGTGATTGCAATGCATTCTACAATATACTGTTATGAAATCTTCTATATATCCATTTCATTCTTACATCTCTTTGGCAGCCGTCTAGAGACTTTTTGGTATATTGAATCTAAGGACGCTTGTTGTAGTCTGGACAGAATCTAAATGGCACCATTCATCTTCAGAGAAAGCAGAGACACTATAGAATGTATGGAGGCCAATAAAAAACAGACAACAAATTAAAAGCAGACCACTACAGGGAGTGTGAGAAACGATGCTTTAGGCACAATGCTCACAGAACAGCAGCATAAAACACCAGCCCAGAGTAAAATGGACTAATGTTCACTGAATATTCAAGGCTGGAGTAGCTGGTTAATTGAGTAGGGCTCATAATGACACAGTACTATCTGACTGATGTTTTCACTGTGACAAGGCCATAGATAGAGTGCAGCATTTCACACAAAGGCTGTGGTTCTATGATTGGCTATTTATGAACAAGTTAATATATATGTATGTTATAAAACTGAATGTTCTGACTGCAGCGGTGTTGTTGTGCATCTCACCTCGCTTGTCCTCGCTGAGCCCTTGCTGTGGTTCTGCAGGAAGCGGCAGCCATCCTTGGCCATTCTCTGGACCATCTCCAGTCTGGACAGGTCCTCCTTGTCATGCAGGATACACATGCTCCCCGGCTGCAGCGCAGGGGACACGGAGAACATGTGCTTCAGGCCACAGTCCCACGACATTGCAGCTGTCCACCAGGCAAAACAGCAGGACTACTGCCTGTGAGCTCGCACTACTCTTTTCAAAGAAAGTGTAAGAGCAGGTGAGGAGCTCAAAAGTGAGTGTATGTATAGTGTGTGTTCCGTTTCAGGTGAGTTAGAGAGTCTTCTGTCACTGCAGCCAAACAAACTCCCAGTCCCCGTATGCCTTGGTCATCTTGGTGGCGGAGAGACACACATGCACAAAGACTTCACTCCAGGTATATGTGCGTGCTTAGCTTCACTGAAAGTGAATGACAGATTCCCTCTCTCTGTCCTTTGCTTGCTTTTTAGCACTGGGGAGGGGGGGGGGGGCATGGTGTTAAAGTTGGGAACATGGTGGCTTCAGGAAACATCTGGAGAGCCGGACAGCCCCAAAAAGGAAGTTTCGAAATCTCCCGAAAGCAGGAGAGAGTCAGGATTGGGCAGGGTACATGACACTGGAGGGTCAAACAGTCGTTAGGGTGGAGATGCATTACGTGTGTGGTGGTTTAAAGCCATTCAGACACAAGCACAGAAAACAACTGTGAACTGTTTTCAGTCAGAATGAATACAATCCAGTAAACTACTGTCACTTACAAGCAGCTGCTGGAGAAAAAAAACATACAAATGTACATATTGGTAACCGATTACTAAAGTAAATTGAAAATATACGGCTTTAGTACTGTCGGTTTGTGCTGGGACATTATGATAGGCATTTGTTTTTTCTGATGGTATATCGAGCAAACCTTTAGTAGATTTAGTTTTTAAACTATTGATCAATCTGTAATCAACTAAATACATTGTTCATGCAGCAAAACATCCCATTGGGAAAGCTGTAACCAAAAAAATGTAGATGCTTTTGCTTGAAAAACGATTAATCGATTGCTGATTCCTTTAGTTGATCAACCAACCGATTAATTGAAGCACTCTTTCAGCATATTAACTATCAAAACATATTCTTAGTTTTAGCCCTAATCCAGCAACAAAGCAAGGCTTTGTTGTGCTGTCCACAAACTGTTGTATATTGTCTTCTACAAGCACAAAGTGTCTGTTTTTATTTAAGATCACCGACTTGTCAAACACTTGCTAATTAAATTAAACTTGTCAACTGCTTAACGTAGTTACAGAAGCACCAGCGTGATGCTGCATGTATTGGCCAAGGTAAAGCAAGGACATTAATCCTTCCCATGAAGACTTTATCTATTAGTGTGATATCTTTTTCCCCTCTGTCAGCAGTGTGATGCTTGACTGGGTCCTTGCAAAGCCATTCAATTGTGCCGCTGTTCCAAACTGCTGACACAGCAAAATTCAGAATGAGAAAAGGTCCCCCATCTCTTGGTGGTGTTTCTCTTTGCATGTGATATTGAGATCCATCATTTCACAATGCCCTTTTGTTCTTTCAAAGTAAATGATTGGGAAGATGTCCATTGCCCTCATAATACAATATATGTCTCTAAAAGTGTATATCAGCCTATTTTCTGCATAACTTAAATAATTTCATCCCTCAACTCTTTAATGTTACGTTAACGTTAACTCTAGCTGGGGTCTCTATAATCAGAATGCGCTGATAAAGCTTCCTCATCACTTGCTTTTTAGAGAAATTTAGGTGTTGTTAAAATTGGCCTATGCTCTTTTTTTGATTGAGAAAAGAAACAGATTTGACCACATCCTTGATTTAAACATGTTAACATAGTAAACATGGCCACAGTACTGTATTACTGTCGTTTAGAAGTAGGCTATCCTGTACTGTTCTAAATTAAACTGAGGGAATTGTTGGCCTTGAATGTCTAAAAACAACCTTGTCTTCCTTCCTGCTCCTTCTGAGTGAACGATCCTTAGTGAGACAAAGCCAGGAGGACAACTATAGCTTTAATGTGCTACCACTGACCCAGTTTCTCAAGTAAATGAATTGCAAAGTGAGAACGCCTGAAGTCAGACTTGTTAGCAAGCTTGCTCTCAAACCGTCGTCTTTATCCAGGGACTACCATGACAACCATGGGCAGTACACTGTAGGCCTCCGGCACTGCAAAAGAGTAAAAAAATGATGACACTCTTCTGAGCTTGTTGCAGTATACCCATTCCAAAATAATACCCAGCCAAGTACAGAAATGCAACAGCTGCACAATCTCTTTCAAATGAATGAAGATACTTAACAGCAGAAACAATAACATCGCCACATTGAATGATGAAGCTAACCCATGTTTTCTGCATTATTACCTTACTGTATGCACATATCAAAATTACACACAAGAGAAATGTGATCCCTGGTTGCGTTCTTTCAGACATGGAGGCTAGTTTTAGGAGACCATAGTGGGAGCAGTATGAAGAGCATCGAGGGACATTAAAGAACCATACAGCACACCGGCATCTACACCTCTGTGTAAAAGCTATACGATA
The DNA here is from genome assembly GCF_050575085.1 of Anarhichas minor. NCBI lineage: Eukaryota > Metazoa > Chordata > Actinopteri > Perciformes > Anarhichadidae > Anarhichas > Anarhichas minor. The sequence goes on along the minus strand of NW_027466487.1, from coordinate 2,108,149 downwards.
TCTGTGTTTCTGGTAAGAAGCCAAAACTTTGAAAGCACTGCTGTTTTCTAGATTCTTCAAAGATGTTTCCATACAGCCGGAATTTAAAATATCCCATCTACTACATAAAAAAAAGATATTTTACACCAATTTCTATATATTGGGAGTCGTTTTATATTGGGAAGTACCTGAGACTAATGCAATCTACTATAACAGCTCTACAATAAATCCTATTCAAGTTATTATGTTTTGTTTTTGTTGAAGCTTAAAGCAGCTTTAACATTTTAATAATGACAAGGTATCCAACACATAGATCCATCACCATCAACAACAACAGTAACTTGGTGATGCATCGGATCGGGGGAGCTTTCACTTTGGTTTTCACCTACAGTAACTTGTGCCGACCACCAATTAAACCCAAAGAGGAAGATCTGTCACTGAACAAGAGTAGCAATTTGGTAAAAACATGAATCTTCTACATTACAGGGTTCAACCCACGGATTACTGTTTTTTCTTATCATGGATAAAAGACTACTTGAGAAACCGGCAACTGGTAGAAATAACGTAACCGGTCTCCGAAACAACTTGACAACTGACGCCGAGATGAAAAAGCCACCAAGTACACTAGAGTACAATATATTTTGCTTGGTAGTTAACTCACTGGTTTTTTTATTGCTTTTTTAGTCTTGGATTTGCATTTCTGTTGTGTGTTCCTGCTTCTAGCCATGGAGCAAGTTTATGACCGTGAAGCCTTTATCAACATTGCTTTTTGGATTTCCTCCATCATTTTAATGATATTCAAATAATAAAAGCCCTATTGTATTAATAGACAGGGTAGGCATAGATTTAACTTTACATTATTTTATTACATTAGAAAAAATGTAATTGTAAAGGCTTGGAGAGTTATCGTCACTCTTTCCTGAGTGACACTTTTTTTGATAACAGCATCAGATGTATGGATGTTGCTTTGCCTTTACGCAACTAAACCTGGATAACGTCAACTATAGTCACCTGAGCTTGGCGTAGCTGCACAACACGAAACCTAGACTCTTGCATAGTTGCACAAGGCAAGAAAGGAATTGACTGTTGAACTCACTTCATTTTCAAGATCGATATTCATCAGGCCGGCAATGCTGTGTAGGCCTACTGCTTCCAGTAAAACAGCCTCCCACTCCAACAACAGTTCTTCCTGGCAAGTTGCCTTTACTAGCCGACTCATGACTCTTCATTACCAAGGTAACTGCTGTCACGTTACACACTGTCAGTGATCGTAGCCTTAATATAGTGTATAGAGTTACAGTCAGTATCCTCCGCATGGAATAGCAACAAGCTATTATAATATATGAGAGGCTTTCATTAGCCATAAAGACTTGTACAGTGCTGCTGATACTATTCAGTACTTGTGGTAAACCAGTATATCTTTCGATGGTGGCAATATTGAAGGTACCAATCATTTCTTCCTGTACATACTCGACTTAATTAAGATAGAGCTCACATCGTGGTGATGCCAGACATTGCAGATGACAGACGAGAATATCTGGAGTAAAGACTGGATTTCCATGTCCTTCAATGCTGAATGCTCTCCCTTTTGTGTCATTATTCTATCCACCTTCATATGTCCTCCTGTGGATAATAGTTATCAGTATTATAATCACTCTTGGATGGTGCTGACTGTTTATAGAAAATCTGGGAGTTGAGATAGGTTGTAAACATACTGTCTGCGTATTGTGTCTCATTTTTACGGTAATGGTGCATATTCTGTATACTGGTATGGTGATGACCATTTAACGTGACATTGACCTCTACTGGCCATAAAAAGCCCTTACATTTGCATATGGCTACTGTACGTTCCCTGGTCCCTATTTATGTGTAAAGGTTTTATTGTTTCTCCTGTTTTACAGTCTGCCTGTGTATATATATACGTATATATATATATGCCTACATCAAATATGTAGGCTACACAGCGGGCAGACAGTATTAAACCATATTTGGATGTTCAAATGATTCCAGTACTACCATTCACTTGTGGAGGTTGAATGGATGACTTTATTTAAGTTTCAGGCTATGAATAGGGCCAAATATATTCACAATGTCATGAATTTCATTTTTTTGCAGTTTATTTACATGAATTAGGAGAACTTCATCTAGTGTGACATGTGTAGCACTTTATCTTACATTACAGAGGAACTATATTGATTTGTGGATTATTTCATCAGAATACTTGAGGTCAAAGATCATCTTCATTCATCTTTATTATCATAATTATCAGTCTGAAAAATACAGTACAATACAGGAATTTCACAGTGAAATTATACAAATATATTGAGATGTGTTGCTGGTTGTATGACAAAAAGGTTAAACTTTGATATTATTTCCACTGTACAAGAAGGAGATATGAAAACATACAGTAGCTGAGAGTAATTCCCAAGAATATTCCCAACAGTGTTCTTGTTCTTAGTTGAGGTAAGGTCATGTTTAGTTCATCGGAACTAAAAAAGAATGAAGCAATGTCTAATACAACGCTGCCAATAGCAGTGATCAACATTTGCTATATTGACATATCACTGATTTCAAACATGTCACAAAATGAAGATTGCTTTCCTCTTGGATTTCTATACAACTATTAATATCACTCTTTATATGGGAAGGAAAGAAAGTTTGGAAACTACTTTTTTATTTGTCAAAGTACACAAGCAGTTAGAATAAAATAGTTCGCATTAAAAGTTTGACGAAAGTACATGGCGTGATTTGATCATTTCTGTTGTTGTTGTAATGCATAAACCAGGTTTACCTGCACAAAAGAAAGGCACATATTAGCTTGATTCATCCACAGAGAAACAAACCAGGGAAAGGAAATACTTTGTCCTTTCACTTCAGTCCATGAAAAGGGGGGGCTGCCCTTCGGATTTTTTTTTTCTTCTAATCAAACAATCTCACATCGAGTTCCCTTTATGTTCCTTTTTGGACATCCTGGAATATTTCCAAGTGGACGGATCAGTAACATTGATGCCACTTGTAGAAGTACTGTCTCGTCTTGTCTGCATTTTCATGCATCGCTGTTAAGTTCTCCTCACAACACCAGTTCTTTACTGAGTGAAGGTTAGAAAAAGCTTTCCATCCATCCACCCTCCCATCCAAAAAGCTAAGTAAGATGAAAGTCATGCAGTAATCCCACAGGGCTTGTAAAGGCCGGTGCCTTAGCTGCTACCTTCGTGTCCTGTACATTAGATTAGTACATTTCCCCTGGAGGTACCATGGCTGCATTTATTGTAGCCACCTCAACTTATGTACACGAAGGGAGAGCGTGTCTCTCACTCTATTTCACCTGAGTTCTTGTTTGCTGCTATACGGCACATGGCCCTGCAGGAAGAAAGCAACCGAGGTGGGACAGGCACTTGCTGTGTTGTGCTGAAATGAATGGCTAAGTCGGGAGTGGATTGTTGCAATAAGATTGCTGAAGGAACAGGAGGGAGACATTCATTTCACAGGTGCGGAGTGGAGTCGGTGCTGGTAAGCATCCCCTGGATTGATGTGCGGGCCATGTCTGCTCCTTATGTGTCGTGACGGCGTTTTCTCTTGACTTTGTGTGCATACAGGAAGTACATAGTGTGCCCGGTGGTGATGAATAATACAGAAATGATAACTAGGATGCCAAAGTGCTGTGGCTGTGGAGCAGAGATCACCATGATGAAGTGAAGCAGATCCATCAGGTAATTCATAGAGCTCTGCACACCGTTTACTACACCCCTCTCTGACTCACAGATGTTCTCCTGCAGGAGCTGGGTCACTGTCAGGTCGAAGGACCAGAGACCTAAAACACAGATATCATTGGGTTTTAAAAGTTGCCCAGGTCATTAAATTAGCCAGTCGTCAAAATGGCTCTGCATTTATTCAGCTCTTCACACAATAATTTCATTTATGGGAATAGTTAACTAGAGCCCTACCCACGGGCTACTAACTGATTGAAACAGACATTTACATTTTTATAGGGATCCTTTGGGGCATCCTGGTGGCCCAGTGGTTAAGCTGCACATCATATAGTGACACTACAACTCTACAGTCAACCATCAAGGAAAAGATTTAAATGCTGAAAATGAAATACTGTAATTGTCACAAATGTACTGAGCGGGACATTTTACAGCTTTTAGACAGTGCTCTCTGCTGGATAGACTATGTAATTGCGACACTATCTAAATTTCCATAAGCAATTTGTTTTTATTTATTGCCCAACATAGATAGCAATATATTCATGATAAGCTAATATTGGCTGATAGTATCTGTATGCCAATGTATGGGTGAAGCTCTACAGTTGACAGTATTCCCGTGTATTTTATTTCAATGTAATATATAGACTAACTTAAGTTTTGGTGTCCATTGAAACCAGTCGGCTTTGGATGTCCTTCTACTCACCGATGCGTGCTGTGATGACACCCAAGAACAGAAGGATAATGGAGATGTACGATTCTGGCGCCGTGTCAGAGGGCACGTTGTCAAAGAGCACAGTGTTGTTGGTCCAGTGGATGGAGGAGCGGTCGGGTAGCAGCGGCTGATTGTTGCCTCCCCTCAGAGGATAAGTGTGTTTTTGCCTTTGGTTTGCCATCCCTCCGAGCTCAGTGGAGGAGTTGGAGGTAATGTAGGGCATCAGCAAGCTAAGATCCATAGGGCTGCCAGGGGCAAACACAGAGCACACGCACAGCAGCAAGCAGCCCAGGTGGAGGCAGCTCGAGATGATGCCTGTGTTAACCAGGCCATAGGACTTTCTGAGTCTGGTGAACATCACAGTGCCCATCAGCCCAGTAATAGCCGAGACACCCATCAGCAGACTAAGGAGAGAGCCGCTTATGCCCTGAGTATACGCATAGCCAGTGGTGATGCAGTCAAAACCCAGCACTGTGGTGTAGAGGAAAGCCAGACCCATTCCTGCCAGGAAGACAGGCTGGCGATAGTAGGCCCTCCAGCCGTCCTTGCAGGTGCTCACCAACCAGCGAAACCTCCGGAAACACAGTGGCAGGTTGGTGATTTCTTTTATGTGCAGGCTTGAGTTGCAGTTACCTTCGGTCAGAGGTTGAGGTTGAGGTTGTGCAACATTATCTTCCCCTGATAAGAAAAAGGAATGTCATCCATCAATTCTGTTCAATTTCAAAGGTCTATTTGGTGATCTGCACATGCTAGAATCCACATCATCTGTCAAATACAGACTAGGGAGGCACCGATCTGACTTTCTTAGTCCTGATACTGTTACCTGGGTATTGGCCGATACAGAGTACCGATCCGATACCGTGTTTAATTAATAAGCTGTATACCTCACTGTGGGAAAGTGACTGACATCATTATTTTATGTGTAAGGCAACATCAGGCTTTACTTAAATATTGCTTTACAAACTTTCCTAACTCCGATCCTGCTATTTGAGTCAGTATCAGCCCGATATCCGGTATCGGTGCATCCCTTATACAGACCATCTACACTTATCTACATAGAAATGTAAACCATGTGGACTATGGTAGTTGGGTGCTGCACATAAACCGAGGTTTGTGTCTTCAATTAATGTATGGTTCAAATAAGCACTTTATAGTTTAAAAAAATACTTTGTATAACTATCAGGACAACTGTAATGTCAAAAACATTAAACGATATATATTTTCTAATGTCATTTCAAAGAATTTCCAAGTGTTCCAAGGTTAGTGTTACATTTTTTAACATTTCCTTGAAAGTCATTCGCCACAAATCTCACTACATCAGTACCTCTCATGATGTCTACTGCTCAAGCCTGCTATAGAACTTTTAGCACTTTAACCTGACCTTTCAAAAAGGAAAAGCATCGTGACGTAAGTGGTGATAGAGGCTGAGAAGAAAGTGACTTCAATGTACACTGTAGTATACTAATACTGATTCCAGCAGGCATTGCATAATCACCAGCAGTTAATAGAAGATGCTGTATATTGTCTATATACTTTTATTTATCTATTATTTTATCCTAATGCACAGCTCTAAATCTTATTTTGACAACTTCATTTTTTAAATCTACAAGCAGGTGTTCACAGACATTTTCAGTAAATCTCATAGAATTCTAATCTTAAAATCTGTGAATAATGGGGAAGTCAGAAACAACAACACATATTCCATACCTTGTGACATTCTCCTCGCCATCCTCTGCAGATACACCTGATCCTCCTCCACCACTGGTGGTTTGACAGAAAGAGCAGGGACGATGCGGTACACCCGTGACAAGAAGAAGAACTCCACAATGAGAGACACAAGGTTCCAGCCCAGGATGAAGCCGCAGCCAACTACATTGGAGGCCAGGGTCATGACCTGTCCCACTGCTAGTGGGGCCAGGATGTTAGTCACCTGATCTATCCGCCTCATGGTTGCATTCATTCCTTTTGTTAGGATCAAAGACACAGAGATTAATGTGCTTCCACTAGAGGACGGTCAGCAAGAGCAGAAACGGACCAATACCTGTAATCCAAGTATTTATCGTGCACAAACAGTGATGTGTGACAAGCATTGAATGCGAACAAACATGTGCATTAACAGAGAATGAATCCCCTCACCAGCGAGGTGACCTCGGTTGTAGCCTGTGATAACCACAATCCAGTCCCTCTGAATGGCAATGGTCAGTGCTGTGCTTGCAAGGTTTGCCACATCTGCCAGGACGATCACCACCGTATAACAAACCACCTTGTGTAAGTTTTGCGATGCAACATGTTACTATGACAGCACAGAGTAGCCACAAGCTCAGAAGCAGAGACAACAGGGACACAGGACAGAGGGAACAACAGCAGCAATAACTCCTCTGTGTAATCATCATGGTGAGTATTCTGTTTGCAGATCAATATGGTATCAAGCTATGAAATGTAAGTATTAGTCAAACATGTAGTGTCTACTCACAGTAAGCCAGCCGTCCCAGATCTGTTCAATCCTTTGCTTATATGAGAACACCAACATGAGCACAATGCTACACACTGTCACTGAGATGTTCTGAATGAAAAGAGATGCATGTGCAACTAAAATAGGGGACAAGAAAAACAGTTTTAGACTTGCACAACACAGATGACATGTCCTGTAAAAACTGAATCCTAGCCGTGACAGATGAGAGACTTGTGCCTGAAGTGGTTTTGAGTCTAGCTGTCAAATCAGGGACTGATTTACACTTGAGGCATCAGTAAATGCAATTTACCAACTGGGTGGATAGGAAACTAGCTGACCTCTGCATCCAAGATTGAGATCCAAAAAATCTTTATCACTGACAGTTCTATGATATACGGCATGCTGAAATATTCAAATTGGTGGGAAATTGTTGCGTACCTTTATTCCTGGGATTGCGATCAACCCAGTCTCCAATCAAAGCTCCTAGAAGGAGCACTGACCCAGCCACTACCAACCCAAACACTGCAGTCAACAGCAGGTTACGGCCGTACAGCTCAATCAGGAACACAGAAATTGCAAAGTGCCACATGCGGTCACCCTGTTTAACACAACATAAACACATTATGTATTGTTGTTCAAGTCGCTGTATGTATGCTGTCACAAGATTTACAGTAAGTAGGCTACCTTGCATTTATTTAAGTTTCAATGTGTTATCTATTTCTCCAGGAATCTGATTCTTCAGGAAATGATTCTTACCCACATTGACAATGCTCCACTGACATAGATGAGAAACTTTGGACCCTTGAGGTAGATGAGAGCTGAACCTTTCGAAGAATTAAGAAAAAATTAAATAAGCACACATATTTGCTGCAAATACATTGCACAAATTCTAGTTTGATTCAAAGTTGAGTTCACCTGGTATACTCCTAGTTCTATTTGCTCTTGCATCCCTGATGTCGTCAGACTCAAACTCGACCACGACCCCACCACACTGGGAGGCATCTGCTCGCTTGGACATTTCCTAGTGTAGGATCATAGGTCAAAAGACTGTTGACCCTGTCGCACTCTCGTCCCATTGTTGGTACTACAGTGTTTCAGGACTGTAGGTCACAGCATCACTTGGATGTTTTAAAAGACACTCTTACTCCACTTTGTTGTTGATGACTACAAGCATGTTTAGACCACTTATAGGATTATTGGTTATTTACTTATTAACATACTTGGAAGAAATTCTATAGACAGGACCAAAAATCAACTTGTGGCGATATTGTATTCACTTACTAAATACACAATTTATTTTTCCTAGCCAGCAACTTTATGGAACAAAAGTTGGAATGCCATGTCCTTTTCAACAGTAAACTGTCAGTACATGGTTGTAACCTCTTCAGCTGTTTTGTTATTATTAAATATTCCACATCTAAATTCGTCAGTCACACTTTGAATAAGGCATAGATAATGGCTGCCATGGGTCAACAAGTCAGAATGTGAATAAGATAAAACAGAGAAAAGCACATCAAACAATAAGATTTTGCAGTAGCATAAGTGTGACATCATGCATAGCTCTATACATGCTCTCTTAAACAGACAATAATCATAGCGCTCATAAGTCAATGCACTGTCAATCATCACCTTTGTTCTGATGTTGCTCTCAATCCTTGCTGCTATTCCTCGATGTTTTATCTTGTGCCATGTATCCTACATTTGGGATGCTAGTCTTTCCTGAGAGCTGGAATTCATACTGTAGTAGTTTGAAAGGCTTAATAACATCACAGTGTTCAAGTGCGCCATTGTATGAAAGTGCCAGAAAAGCAGAACAGGCAGAGGGACAACAAAGGCAGCCAGCATATTCCAAAGCACGTGACACCAGGGGGACAATATCACTGTCCACCCACACCACAAAAAGGACAACCGTGTAACTCGTATGGCTCAAAATACACACATGCGCATGGTCAGTGAGCACATGCATGCACCCTCACTCACACACACACACACAAACCGTTCTACTAGTCTCATACAACCACACGCACTGTTAACATGCAACAAAGTTACATAAAGGACACCTGCAACACTAGCTCACTCTTCACACTTGCAGGTAACAGAGGGTAGAAAGCAGACTTCTATATCATATCACATATCAAAAGCTGTTCCATGGACAGACAGGAATGTGATTTACAAGATGATGCATAATATTAACATGATGACGATGATGTTGGCAGAACATACGGTGACACGGCATTGCTACAAACAATAATAATAATTGATAATGCGCACATCAAAAACCATTCAGAAAAGTTATCCATCACTCGTCTTCTTTCCCATTCAAAACATCAACACGGGAAATTGATCTTCCTTTTAATCAAACGCAAACCTGATGTTCAGTTCCAGCCTTTGGTATTCTGTTGTTAATATTTTTCCCCTGCATATTGTCCTCCGTTGATTTGATCTAGCAGACAGTGTTTGCATTTGCTTCACCAATACAAATACACTTGTGTAAATTAAAAACAAAAGCTTTATTTTTGATAATATACTGAAATTACAGCAATTACTCCTCTCGTTATAATGTCATTTAAACAGGAATGTGATTAGAAGTTTGTTATACCATACTGTAGAAAAGATTAAAAAAAATACCCAATATTACAGTATAACAATCAGTAAAGACTTTTGGTTTTTAATTGAATATACACAATACGATGTTGTTAGATTACAACAGATCTCAAATATGTAAATCGATAGTCCTGACCACCAATCAGATAAAGCGGTTAAAAAGTGTCATTTACAGTTCTCCTTGACATAATTCATTCTCATATGGATTTTTGTTGTGCCTTTTCATGATGTACTTCTTCAGGAAGCCCATGAATTTGTAGAGAGCCACAAGAGGAATTGATACAACAGGAAGGACGGATAAAAGCACACAGATAGAATAAACCCATTCAGGATAGTGCTGAACGTCAGCGAGGGGGAAGTGCTCCTGTAGGGGTGATGAGAGGGAAGTCAATGTCTTTATTTTTTCATTGTGCACCAAATTAAACAAATTCTACACAGTGCCACTGTAGAGCAAGCGTGAAATCTTTCTTACGTAATCTGGGTTCCAGGCGTTATATGTTGGTCGTTTTTCAGCCTCGACTACAACGTATGCCACAAAAACCACCAGCAGCATGAGAGGACTGATGAAGCGCCAAGTGGCCTGCCAGTAGATATTTGGTCTCCGACCTGTCATCCATTCAATGTCGTCATTAAATCTGTGGGTAAATGGAAGCCCTTGGTCAAATCATTAGAATATGTTTTCATGTTTGCAAGTATAATGACATTTAGTACAATATCACCTGTTTATTCCATAGATGTACACCACACTGATGATCTCAAAGAAGGCTATGATGAGCAGAGGCATGGATCCCACATAGTTGTTGAAAATCTCCAGCCAGTAGTTTCCAGAGCCCAAAGTAAAGATGAGGGCCACAATGAAGGAGGTGAGGCAAATGAACCCTTTAAGCAAAAAAGGAAAATAAAGGAAATATAATTTCTTTCATGCTATGATGATTAATATGCTGAATTCAGTCAAACAGAAACCTTTTAGCGAGTCTATCTGTACAAAAGTAATTTAAAGCATGTTTATATCTGAACGAAAAGTGTGCGATCTGACATATCTGACAATATTTATTTCACACGGGAAGACATCATTTCACATGGAAAGAAAATTTACACAAGACTACAGGGTGCCTATCAACACTATTGATCCAAAAGGCAGATTTACTCTTCATCAACAGGTGGGCTTTCACATATGGCTTTTGTGTAAGTGTCATTATCACTGGTAAGTATAGGAAGTAATAGATATGTTTCACCTAACTTTTTCAGTCTTACAATACAAACGTGTGTTGTCAGTGCCCCATTTGCCATGATTGCAACCATTGTATGAAGTAATGAGATTTTTCGGTTTACCTGTGAAAAGTTCCTTGGGAATCCAGGATGGAATTATGTGCAGGTCCAGCAGAGGAGTAAGGACCCCCTCTAGATTTCCAAACATGGAGGACAGGCCCAGGCTGAAGAGCATGACAAAGAAGAGCACCGCCCACACCTGAGCGCCTGGCATTTCTATCACCGCTTCAGTGAACACAATGAAGGCCAGTCCAGCTCCGGAGACACTCTACAGGTAGGATGCGATACGTGATCTCATATACACTCACAAAACGTCATAGAAAAAACTGTTAAAAACTGTTTTAATAGTAACGGATGTACTGCACCTGGTCCAGGAAAGTCTGTAGGTTGCAGATCTTTAGATTGAGGCTTTTGACCTCTGAGGGATCAGTTGCGTTGAGATAGTTTAACCAGTCATCATAGTTTTTAACAGTTATGTTTTCATCCCCAATGTTGAATGAATTAGTCAATCTCAGTATGTTCCTAAAATCAACAAGAAATGAAATCGGTTAACACTGCTTTCACAAGTATTACTGACAATAATTATAACTAGGACTGAAAGGCTATTTATTAATTAACTGAGAAAATGTTTAAATACTGGTTGATTGATGAAACATTTCGGTAATTTAAGTAAAAACACAAACTGTTGAAAGTATATGATGAAGTTTGCTCTGTAGTATCACTGTTACCACCCTCCCACAGTGAGAGAGGGTCGTAACAATCAAAAATCGATTCATTAATTTTTATTTTGACTAATATTGAAGTGACGTATAATCACAGCAGTCGCATTGCTTTGGGGCCTGACAATTTGTAATTGAATAATCTCCAGTTGCAGGTCTAATAATAATAAACAACAATCATTATGCTGAATATACATTACTATGGCAGATTATAATTACCTATATGGTACATACCAATTTAGGCAGTCATTGTAGTTTTCATTTGCCTTAAATCCAAGAATGGCAAAAATAGGAATCGATGCATATATCGACGTAAAACTGTTCACGCAGCCGACAATTAGGGCATCTCTCTCACAATTATTCCTGCAAAGATGTTATATTATTTCAATTTTTATCTTAGTCTTTAATGAATACAAATGTGTTCATAAAGTTCTTACTTCTGAGCATTATAACTGGAGAAAGCAATAAGTCCCCCAAAAGCCAAAGACAAAGAGAAAAAGACCTGAGTAGCCGCGTCCAACCAGACCTTAGGATCTCTCAGGGTTTCCCACTGTAATGAACATAATAATAATTGTTAGTTAGATATCATACTTTACTCATTAGATTGTGTCATGAAATTATTTCAATATAAAGCTACTGACAAACTTACATTTGGTGTGAAGAGGTATATTAAGCCATCCGTGGCCCCAGCCAGAGTCAAGGATCTGACCAAGAAGATGGTCAAAACAAGATAGGGGAAGGTGGCTGTGACATAAATAGCCTGTTGAAAAAGTTACGATGCTGAAACACTATTTCATATTCACGTCAAACAGAATTTGAGATTTTTATAACGCTTTGTATGCACGCTTTGTTGTTCTAACTTCATTCGAACTTCAGCGTCGTTAATATGCAGAATGTCCTGTAAGGGTGTTAAGAGCTGTGAGGCTACTACTATACTGTCACTTGTTTAGATGATAACCAACAACCATAACCATCATCACCTTTAATACAACTTCTGAACTTTTTGTCATTTTACTGTTTGAGGCAGCAGGTTTTACTAGATTTTAACGTTTGATTTGTAACTTGCGTGTTGAATTTCTGCCAGTGATGAAAGTTGAGGTCAGAATTTTGTTTGGCCAAGTTGGAGGGATCTACATTGCACTTCCAACATTTTGCCATCAATTGCTTGTATCTAAACTAGAAGATATAACAAATATATATAACTCTAACAATATTATTTAACGCTACATCCTTACCTTTCCAATAGTCTCAATTCCACGTATGAAGCAGATGTACACGAGGCACCATGCAGATGCAAGACACAGCACTAGCCACCACTGTAAGGACCCACTGGTCTCGATGTTTGGGGTAATGTTCAGTGTTTCGCGATACCAAAAATAGTTCACTGGTGAGCTCTTCTCACATTCACTTACATAGCCTGTATCAAAGAGATGAATCATCATGATTGATTCATGATTTACTTCATTTTTACTTTGATCATTATTCAGCATGTATCGTTAATGATATTAGTATGATGTAAAAATTACCAGTACGATTCAGGTTTAACGGGCAGTCCCTCCAGGGAAGTGGACTTTGAAAGGAGTGGAAGAAGTACCAGAGGACCCAGGCCAAGATCATGTTGTAGAACAGACCAACTAGGAAGGATACTGCCAAGGAAGCCACACCTGTGTATACACATTGACATCATGCAACAAGAAATGTATGTATGTATATTATGGATAGTAGCTTTATGTTTTTAAATACATTCCTTCTTTGGCATCTTGCTTCCCCAAGTAAAGTGCATTAATACCCAGTGGTGTAGTGGAACTAAGTGCCTTTACTTAAGTACTCTACTTAAGTACAAAGTTGGCTTCTGTTTTTTTTGTCATCACATCAGTAAAACAAAAATGATGTATGCTAGCCGTTCATATTAGACATTCAGGCTCCCTCATGTGGTTCAAATGTATACTGCAGATAAAACATGTTAAATAAAAGACTGTAAGAAATATTGCAAATGATTTAATGAAATCTCCTGCATCCCACCTGTGGGCCCCAACCCATTCTTTGGAAATGACTGTTTTAACCTTCATCCTGAGGTATTATTTTTGTCATATCTCACTGCTGCTTTATTCTTTCCCTCCAGTGTCATTCCAATTTCTCATGACTTTGTTAATCAATTGGTTCCTAATGACTTCATATCATTGTATTCTGTTTAATTTGTCCTGTTTGAACATAAATCAATTGGTGTCCTGGGGGCAGTCAAAGGTATTGCAACGCATACAGTTTTAATAGATAAGGTAGAAAGGATAGATAAAAGTAGTCCTTGTATGTTAAATATGTTTGATAGGGGTTAAGTATTCTTTTGATACTCTTACTTGACTAACATTTCCAATGCAGGACTTTTACTTGCAACAAACTATTTATACAGAGTGGTACAAGTACTTTTCCTTAAGTAGAGCATCTGAATACTTCCTCCACCACTGTTGATACCAAACATTCTTACCTAAACCTCCCAGATAAGGGGAGATTGAATTCCACACCCCAACACTTCCCATGCGGAGCCGTTGTCCGATGGCCAGCTCCATGTACAGCAGAGGAAGTCCCTCAAACACCAGGGCAATGGCATAAGGAATCAGAAACGCCCCTTGAAATAAAGTACATTTATAAGGGATAAAAATGATTTTGATAACTCATAATTAAACGATAAACCTTAGTTTTTCAGTAAGCGCTTGACTTCAACTTAAAAATAAACATCGGCATTGCCTTTATAGTTGAAGGTCATTCAGTTTCCCATTAGTGGACATTTTATTATCAACAAGCAGAGCATTATCACACTCACTCATTGCCAGCAATAGAACACCTGACCTACAGTAGTGTGCACCAGTCATGTTTTCCCTCGTCATTTGATCTTCAATTGTATATTTTGCGCACCACTGTATGGAGTTGTAAAAATATTTTTAAATATTTTTAAATGGGTTGATAATGTATACATTTTGAATAGTAGTGAACTATCCAAGTAGGGATTGTCTTCGGTCAAACACATGAAAAACAAGAGTCAAAGGTGCTACAGTCACTGCAGTGATATACCTCTCTAAATCATTGGTGGAATCAAACTAACATAATATAGTCGGTCATCTTTAAAAGTTGTATAATCAAAGTCAGAGATGTCAATCGTGTGCTGGAAAAACAAGATAATTACAGCATGAAAATCAGAGCAAAGTTATATCTGCATCATTTCTGCATCATATGTGAAACCATGTCTCAGTCATGCCAAACATGCTAATATAGAGAGTAGGACAATAATAGTCAATTCGATGCTAAAGAGAAAACTAGTTGTAAAAAAATAATCTTGTGACTATCATGTCATCGTGCCACATTGAAGTAGAACTGTTGTCTACAGTCTGTATGTTTATACGTGCATATGTTTGTATAGTGGGAACATATCAGAAAGACAATCACCCTGGTTGTAATTTAAACAAATTATTTTCTAGAAATGTTTATTTTTTGGTATTTTCATAAGGAAATTAATTTATAAAATAAAGGAACAGTTAAGTTTTTTTAATAACAGCATTTAGTTTAAACACTTGGATTATTGACTGCTAAATGTTTCTGGTCATGAAAAACCAAATGGAAAGCCAGACCGTCTACTTCACTTTCTTGTGTTAACATTACGAAGCACACTGTTAATGAAAGGCTCTTACCTCCACCATAGATTTGACACAGATATGGAAATCTCCACACATTCCCAAGTCCCACAGCAAAACCTATGCAGGTTAGCAAATATTGTACTTTATTGTCCCATTTTGGTCTTTCAGTAATCTCTTTAGGTCCATGAACCTGCGTCTGCTCATCACTTCCACTTTCTCTATCCATCACTTCTTTGTCTTTTGTTACTTCAGTTTATTTAATGAGGCAAATCTTTTTGTCGGACTTGTAAACTCTGTCTGAAGAGAAGGGGAGAAACTGGTGACTTGTTACCTGACGAAGGGGCGTCATTTGCTTTATCAGCCTCATGCATCTTGTTGGCCCTTGAGGCTTTGTGTGGTTTGTTTGTGTAATAAAAAGCCCTTGTGTAAAGCGGCATGATATGATGTTGATAACAGAGATGATAACAGGTGGTTTTAATACAACACAGCATAAATAAGGAGCCCAGGAGAAAACTTTGATAGTACAGATGCCTTTTAAATCCTTACGTGATACAGTTTACATAACTGCTGAGTTATTTCAGTCAACGGTAATTACCAACCTTCACTTACTCCAGAAAACATGTATTGTGTATGGAGTTCCTTATCAGACTTCATCACCAAAAACACTATTCAAAATGTCTTGTACGTAATATGTATCATATTCATACAGACTACAATCAGTCACATCCATTATTCTTCCCTGGCAAACACAGAGTAGAGGCACAGTGTAATTTACTTTACAAATGGCAAATGAAGGAATTTAAAAAATAAAATAAAAGATATGCAGCTGATTTAGTCAATATTTGATTCACTTCTCAAACATGTCACAATAGTGACCCCAGCTGGACAGATGGATGTACCTTCATTCATCGCATGGCTCAAAGTCAGCTTCCTTCTGGGGCAGCACCGATAGTCTCAAAATCTATTTGTTTAATCACATAATAAACTGTAGCTGTCAAATCACAGTTAATCCCACTAAAGGATCAACCCACGACGGGGCCTGGGATATAACTCTACTATGGGCTTATACTAAGATCCTATGTCACTAGACTTGATCGATAGACAGAATTTGTTTGCAGTAATTTTTTTTGAAATGTATACTGTCAGCAAAGTCTGAGTCTCACCCAAAGTTATAAGAAACTGTCCTGGCCCACCCGCTGAGATTTAAGACCAGATTTAGAGCGTCTCTATGCAACAGAGCTTCAAGAATAGATGATGTAGAGCACACTGCATGGGCCCTGTGCCTTTACCTCAAATAATGTGCCTAATGGTACATACCATGTTCCTAAAAGCAAACAGATGATATCCACAATTTCATGAACATATGAATATAATACCACTGATTTTAGCCACAACAAACAGGTCACAGGTGGCTGAGGAAAACGGAGAGTTCTGTGCCTCCTATTTTAAATGTGTGTTGATTAAACCATGATAACAATTACCTAAATCTTCTTGAACAAAAAAGAAAATACCATATTAGGCTGGGGATGTTTTGCTTTCATTGTTCATTTGAATTTAGTCAGAGTTATTATCGAGATGAATCGTATCCCTCTTTTTTGTCCTTAAACATTTCCAGAGACAAACTGAAGGCACAGCAAGACTGGGTATCCCTGCCAATATGAAGATGATCACACTGATCCAGACTGGATATGGCTTTTCCTCCAGTGTAGGGAACTTATCCTGCAAAGACAGAGCAAATGCCATATTTTGAGTTTTCAGTGGTTCATGACGGCACGTTTTAAAAGATCATTATCCGTAGCTCAGACGATTTTGATCATCCCAAAATTCATTCATTATTTACCGATTCAGGATCCCACGTTTTGTAAAGGAGCTGTTCAGACACTTTAGTGACGAAGTAAAAAACCAAGATGACAAGCATAATGAGTGGGCTGATGACTCTCCATGTTGCCTGCCAGAAGAAGTTGGGTTTGTGTCCGATCATGAACTTTATATCATCATTGAACCTAAGAGGAAAGTGACACATATATTCCATTGTCAAAGAGTGTGTAGACAAACTAACAGAATAACAAGCCTCCTCTAATAAAGGCGGTACAATAATAGTGTGGGATGCTTGTGATACCGTGAGCTAATTTAGTTTTTCTCATCTTTTAATTGACAAAAACAAACCGTTATAGTAAAACATATATATATATTTTTTTTTCTATCACCTGTCTATTCCATATATGTACACAACTGAGAACATCTCGCAGAATGCAACAACTAGCAGAGGGATGGATCCTCCATAGGTGTCAAAGAGTGAAAGCCAATAGTTCCCTGAGCCTTGGAGAAATATCAGACCCACCAGACAGCAGAACATGCACGTTACACCTGAAGGAAACCAAAAAAAGTTGTTAAGATATTCTAGAAATCTCTTAATGTAAATTGAACGAATAGATGTGGGCGTTACCAGTGACAGCTTCTTTTGGCCATGTTTTAGGGAACACTTTGAGGTCTTGCAGTGGCACTATAATTCCCTCAATGTTACCAAACATAGAAGACAGACCGAGACAGAAGAGCATTACGAAGAAAAGGACGGCCCACAACGGTGAGAGGGGCATCTTGGTGATGGCCTCAGTGAACACAATGAAGGCTAAACCAGTTCCTTCAACTCCCTAGACCCAAACAAAGCACAGCATTATAGCAGAGCATAGCAGGGATCGTTTGAAAATACACATTGGTATATTTTCCACTAACAAGGAGCAGCTTCTTTGCTAATGGAAAAGTCCTGGTGCATAAATAATCTTACCTCACTAAGAAAGGTGTTTAAGTTGCAGGTCCTAAGATCCAGCTCTTGAATAACCTCAGGGTGTGTTTCATTAAGACGCTGAACAACCTGATCGTAGTTGCTGTCAGTGATGTTGCCCTCAGGAAGCTCAAAGACATTTAGTAATGTTAGGATGTTTCTAAAACACAAAAGTTTAGTTAAATGTTAAATAAACTGTTTTCACAGTCGATGTATTGCAGGAGAAAAAAATATATGAGCTGTTTAAATGTATAATTTAGCGAAAAAGACACAACGTACCCAGAAATACAGTTGTCAAATCTGTCGGTTGCTCTGAAGCCGATTATAGTGTAAATGACCGTTGCAGCATAGACGGAGGTGAAGCCATTGATGATAGAGATGATCACTGTATCCTGTTCACAGTTGTTGCTAAAGGAAGAATGCCATTTTACTTTGAGTTAACTTTAAATGACACCAGTTAAAACGAAATAACTTACTGTACTGAGTTGTAGCTGGAGAAGGAAATAAGACCACCAAAAGCCAGAGAGAAGGAATAGAAAACTTGAGCACCTGCATCGAGCCATGTTGATGGCTTCGCCAGTTCTGCTAACTGAAAGAAATGGTACAGTGGACCATTATGGATCAACTAGTTATTGCTCTGAATGGGTTATATTCTACCCCTAACGAGGGCCATAATATGAGAGCCATCTAATATGGATGAGTTATTTTCAGAGGACTGAAATAGCAAGACATTTGATAAAAGATCAAATACGTGAGGGTAACATGGTGGAGCACCCCAAACAGTTTTTTTTCATTTTATTTTTTGGAAACATTAAAACATAATTAATCCTTACTTAAAATATGTCAGCATACAATTTTACCCACTTAACTTTCAAACAGCATTAAAACATTTTTTTTATTTTTTATTATCGATTGAATGCATTCTGATTTGTTATCTGCAGTAAAATCAGTGTGAAATGAATTTAAATGAAATGCAACTCACATCTGGCGTGAAGAGGAACTTGACTCCATCCAAAGAGCCCTTCAGGGTCAACCCTCTGATCAGGAATATTGTCAGCACCACGTAGGGAAGGGTCGAAGTCACATACACAGCCTCGGGAAAAGAAAGTATTCAAAACAATTACTTTTTAGCTGAATTCAAATCGTCTCTCTTGTTGTAGTAAGGAATGTGCTGTACCTTCCCAGTTGTCTCAATACCACGAATGATGCAGATATAGAGCAAAGACCACGCACACACGTGACACAACAGTATCCACCACTGCAGACCTCCGTCCTCTTCAATCGTTGGAGTTGTGTTCAGGGTCTCCCTGTACCAGAAGTAGTCCACAGGGGAGCTCCTCTTACACTCTGAGACGATGTCTGATAGAATCAACAGAATTAACAGCTTGTGTCGGTACGCCAAAATCAAGAGTTTATTCTGCAAGAAATACAGTACCAGTTGTAGCATTACCTGTTAAATTGGCATTCATTGGACATTGACTCCAAGGCAGAGGCTCTTGAAATGAGTTGAAGAAGTACCAAAGAATCCAGGCAATGATGGTGTTGTAGTAGAGACTGATCGTCAGAGATACACCCATGGAAGCAATACCTGCCAATGAATGTTTTAAAAGGGGGTTCTTTTAAGGCACTCTTTCACCAGTTGTAGCAAAAATGAAACAAAACGTTTCTCACCAATGCCAGTCAAATAGGGATGAATTGCAGCCCACACTCCCAAACCGCCTCTTCTTAAACGTTGACCAATTGCAAACTCAAGATATAGAAGTGGGATTCCCTCAAGAACCAGCAGGATCAGAAATGGTATCATAAATGCACCTGGAAGAAAATACGAAGGAACGGTTAATGATGTCATGTTAGCGATAAATCTCTTGGATGTTAATCATTTAGGATGCATGTCAGCAATGCACGTAACTTCATAATGCAACAACCCATTCAAGCCTTTGCAGTAAGCTCTTTACGAGGATTTCCTGACCGTCGGACGGCATAAAATGTCTTTCTGCTTCTTTCTTATCTGACAGATAAGTTACAAGCCATCTTAATGAGTCTATACACTGCTGATGTGAATTCATGTGATAGAAGCTGCTTCCTATAGTGTTTGAAAGATAGTATGAGGATATAGTCATTGCTGGATCAGTGGTATTGTGATAGTGTTAAGTAATTACTTAACTTTAAGGGTGTCAACTATTATCCTACTGTATATAGACCAATTAAAAAATAATTTGGCCCTGGGGAAAATTGAGGCTAGCTAGTTTGTAAACATAAAACCACAGCAAACAATTCATTTACATACATAAAAACAACGTGAAAATATAAAATATGCTCATAAAAATAAAAGCAAATGGATGGAAGGGGGAACAAAATCCATGGCTGACCAACAGTTCCCAATACTACAAAGAAATATGCATTCATCAGTCTAGGCAACAAAGTAAAATGGCTTTCCCTTTTTATTTGGCTGTCACGTGTCTTCTGGCTTTAGGAATAAACCAAACCTTCTTCAACAGGTCATCTAAAATGCATAGTTGATGACATAGCAGGCAGACAGACCTGCCTGATGCCTGTAGATGAAATGTTAATAAAGACGTCTGGGAGTATACGTTCTCCTGAACTCTTCCAGTTGGTCTGGGTGATATATAATGACATACACATTTGTTTCTTCTGCCCAGTGTTATTGTAAATAGTCAAATGTGGAATAAGTGCAGTAAACAATGAAAGCATCACTTGCCTCCTCCATGACTCTGACACAGGTAGGGAAAGCGCCAAACGTTTCCGAGGCCCACACAAAACCCAACACAGGTCAGCATGTACTGGGTCTTGTTGTCCCATTTCGGTCTGTCTCCAGCTTCTTCCTCCTCCAGCTTGTCCAGCTGCTGATGGGACAATATCCTGTCCTCCAGGCCTGGATTGGGGAGTTTTAACTTCATGATCAGTCAGACACTGTAGTATTGTTGGGATACACTAGTGCACTGTGCATTGCTGTAATGCAAATTGTGGCTCACGCCATAAGATCCTTGGTTATGTGCTGGACCTCTGTAATAGATTGACTAGGATTCAGCGTCAGAGAGCATCAGTTAGAGGTGTGCAGCCTTTGAAGCATAAGATGAGTAAGAACTATAGTCTTATCTGATTAGGAAGGGTCAATCACTGAGGTTCACTGGAAGAACATTTTTTTATATGATTTATTGTATGGTGCAGAGTTAAAGAATGATAAAACAGTGTGTCACAATACAAACATTTCCTAGAATGTCAGCCTTTATGGCCTTAGTCAGCAGATGGAGTTTGCTCATTTTCCATGGAGTCAGAAGAAGTATTTATCAAAACTGTTCATGGACGCTTTACAAGAAGAGTTGGGCCATATCCTTTTTGACAAATACATAAACACTTGAGATGTTCTTATATATTCTTCCAACTACATTGTGGCGTGTTAATAACACATTATTCGTTGTTTATGTACTTCTTATTTATGTTTGATATACAGTTATTTTGAGATTATCAAAATCTCTAGAATTATGTCATTTCATCTGTCTTTGCAGGATAAAGTGTTACGCTATCTACCTGTCTGTCGGTTTAAATATTATTTTATACAGCTATATGAAGAAGCTCTGTATATTTGCCATATACTGCCATCTATAGCCACAATGTGTTTCTCAGTTTTAGTTGATTGTATCGCGCGCTGCATTGTTGAGTCGCTGCCAGTTCGGTGCAAGCGTTTTTGATTTTGTGTGCACTTCTCATACTCGCCGCTGGAGGCCGCCATTGCGCTTGTAACATGAGCTGAGCCGGCCGGCTGAGGTCTGGCCGCTGTGTGTCCCCCTGGCAGAGTTTATGCTCGAGGAGGGAGCCGCTTCCCATCGCTCTCACAGACCAGGCACCAAGTGTGGCAGTCCCGTCCGCAGTCTGCCTCAGCACCTCTAACGCCCGCAATGCCCTTGGATACCGCCGCCCCGCTCATTTCCACAGCGCACTGACTGACCGTATCTCTCAACGAGGTACCCAGGATCTTTACTTCTGGACCGTTCTGTACACTGTCCTGATCCTCCGCGCTGCGGGAAGCGAATGGAGAAGGTCCAAGGATAACAGCGGGTGCAGGGTTTTGCTACTGCAGAAGACCTGCCGGTAGTTCGCTGCCCGGGGGCGGGCGGGTGGGGGTGGGGTGGGGGGGGAGGAGGGGGCGGTGGGTTGCCTGTCTGTCAGAGGCTGTGGTGTCGCATCCACTATTTTCCTCATCCAAAATCGCCTTGCATGGATACATCATGGCTACGTTTATGTGCAGGGTGCAGGTCTTAGATGATACTGATCCATTTAACAGCACCAACTTCCCCGAGCCCACCCGGCCACCTCAGTACACCTTCAGGGAAGATATTCCTCTGATAAATCAGATTGCTGGAGTCCACAGGCTGCTAAAAGCCCCGCAGAAGGTATGCAGTATACTTATTAATCTGTTGATGATGTTTTTCTTCATGTCTCTTTCAATGAGCTCAGAGAAAAGGTAACACCTGCAGAATCTTAAATGAATGATTAGCTTGAGCATGTTGGTGGGGTTATACTAAACAAACCTAATAGGCCATTGATGGAGCCAGTGACTGATGGAGCATCAACGTGCTTTAATTAAACAATGATTGCATGCACAGTGACAGTAAGATAGGCCTGTGATATGACATTAAGGAGTATATCCGGTGGCAGTAAGTGATGTTGGAATGATTTAGACGTCCGTTATTTGTCTGAGGAGCAGGGATCTGTTAATGTTTACCTCAACCACGACACCAATCCCCTCCGTTTGACCTGTTCTATTACTATCCATTAGCTTGATTCAGAGAGATCTTTTGAGACTTTGAAAAGTTGTGTTGCAGTTATTTTGTGTAAGTGAAAAGAAAACAATAATAAACAGATAATACAGCAGTGGTTTACTCAATTAATATCATTGTTCACTTTTAAGCTTCCATCAACTTTCAATTGGTTGTCTCTTGGCTTAACTGAGCTTGAAGTTTATTTAGGAAACCACTTCTGCTATTGTCTATACAAAGCCCCAAATAGAGTAAGGGGGGGGGGGTCAAATGCCCAGTTGGTCAGTTGTTGATGGGTTGGAGAGGGTAATTCCCCACCCAGATTGTCCTAGATCTGCGGATTTGAATTTGCAACCATCCGATCTCAACGCAACTTCTGAATCTGTGTGGAAACACAGCACATTTTTATTTGCCATCTTGCCTTTATGGTATATTCTCTCATTTTTTTCTAGTCAGAAGCAGAATGCATGTTGCAGTGCCTCTCTACCTTGTTGTGTTTTGTCAGCTGCATTATGTCTGTTTTGGTTGCAAGAGTTGGCCTTCCCAAGATCCACAACTGCACAGCCAGTTTTAAGCAGCTCAAAATAACTGAATGTTCCTCTTTGGCATGGTGTTTATGTTTCCTAAAGAAATCCAGTGACATCAATAATGTAAACCTGAAGCCCGTTTTCAAATTATTTTTCTTTCAGAGGCCTCTGAAGGCTAATTCTTTTGAGAAATGCCAGTTTCTGCCTTCTGATTACACTATGTGCATCCAAACACGTTTTTCTGAAGGCCTCATCTACTGCCCTTCACATTTAAACAAAGCAAAGGGGCCATAGGATGTGAGGTTGAGTGTTTTATTAAGCACTCATCTTAGTCTGGTTGGGAAGTCATGTAAATAGAAAGTTAATTAGGGTCTTTCTTCATTCTGTCAGATCAACGGTACTCCATCTTGTTTGAGCAGAGCTGGTTAGATAAGTCACGGAAGCCTCAGGATGCTGTGGATCACCACAAGCCTGGCTCTCATTCCGCAGCCAACTCACTCCGACCAGCAGGATGGGATGGGAACGCTTTCCACTGTTTGAGAGAGGAGAGGGAAGCGGGCAGAATTAAAAACACAAACAAAGAGCTGATGTACTTTGCACAGTCGACTGCTCTCAGTTTAGCAGCGGGCCGGCCGCACCACAAACTAGACAGAGAGGGAGTACCGGCGGTATAGGCTCAGCAGCGCTGTGAGATCCGGTCACATGGGCATTTGTGGTCGGCAGTAACTTGAAGGAGCAGCCCTTGTGCTTTTTTATAAAAGATTACATTCAGGTGGATGACAAGACTGTGTGACCACATTGAGCTCTGTGATTCACACCCTCACTTTGCCGTCACCCTGTACACGTACACGCATTCGATAGCAAATCTGTTGTCTTTGAGCTCCGTCTCTATGGCGCAGGTCAATCTGGTATAAATAGCACGCTGCAAACACATGGTGTCGAGGGAGTCAAAACAGCTAGCATATGCTGTCTCTGGGCTCTTCCTGTCAGTTTCAGTCTGCAGTCAGAGGGGTGATCTGTACGTGTGTGTGTGTGTGTGTGAGTGGTTTTTGTTTATACGTGTGTGTGTGTTGGATTGGTTCGTACATGGGACGGCACATGGGCTATGCTGCTGCTCAGAGTCAAACATCAATTAACTGTTAGTGAGGTTTAAACATCAAAAGCCCTTATGACCAAGGATTAAGTTTTATAGCAACAAGGATTTAAACCATAAATGCTTGTTGTGTAGCAACAACAGATTTGTCAGGACAGCAGACACACTTTGAAGTCAGTTTTTCACCCCGTTGCCTTTCGGAAAAAGCGCTGCCACCATGTATTTAAATGCAGTATGTAATTTTATTGTCATTGCAGTAGCACTGTTGAATATTTCGCGGGCTTTAATGGTGATTCAAATATTCAAACCTTTCTGTGTCTTCTGTGGATACAAAGTATGACGAGTCATCACCTGACTCAGCCCGACTCTTCTGTCATGAATAATGCATTGTCCTTTTCAGATGACAAAGCGACCGGGCTCTTCAACATCAGCTGGAGTTATTCCAGATCTACTTGTAATGTCATCGTAAATCAATAGATCAATAGTCCTTCACATGCTTTCGTCTCTGTCAGTGTTTTGTGGTTTGTGGCTTGGTGGCCTTGAGGCCTGGCATCTGATTGCAAAGCAGTGTTCAAGGGAGGGAAAATGTGGCTAAGTCTTGGAGAATGGACTCTCTCACTTTACCAATTTCAATTTTCGGGTCCCGTAATGAGAAGTTATGTTAAATGCTGTAAAATACAGGTTCCTCCTTCATGCCTGTCAGAGCTCCTTTGAATTCTTTTGCGCATTGTTATGCAGAGTTGAGGTTTTGTTGGTCTCTGCATTTTGAAGGGTTGTCTCGGCAGAGGGCTCCTTTCAGAAGAATGCAGCGTCGGTGGACGGACTCATCTTCCGCATGCTTGACAGAGGACTGTGGTTTCTCTCTCATGCATCAAGTGTGTTTTAATGTGTTTTTAATCACTTGCCTTCACAGAAAGACCACAAATACCTATCTTCACTTTTATCAAACAAACTTTAACCTTTAAAGTGTAATTCATCTTGTTTAATTTCGAGCCCGGTGCAGTTAACAGACAGAAATGTGTAGGTTTAGCTTACCCGGGGTTAGCATTTGTAAAACTGTGTAAAAGTCAATGTTGTTGGGCTATTGAGTTTCCAATGTGCAACTTGCACACAGTATTCCTCTTCTCATTCCAAAGAAATTTGGAGTGAGATAGCAGTTTTAAATTGGAAATTGCATGGTGTTTATTTTTAGCTCTTTCTGTTTTAACTGCTTCCCTGGTCAGTGGACCACAGTATGGTGGTTGAAGGGAGAGGCCAGACCTCAGTGTGTGAGCAGAGCTCTTGTGGTTACCTCTCTGGACTTGGCCATCACAGGCCACTGTGGGTTCAAGTCCTAGATGGGGGACAGCTAAGAAAGCCTCTGCTACTGATAATCTGGGAGCACTGTTCTTGGATTAAGGGCCGTTTGTGCATCAACCTGGCACAGTTTCACGTGGCAAGACTTGTAATCAGTAATCCAGGTTGATTATATAATGAAAACCTGAAGAGCCACTGGTTAGAGGATGGATATGTGAATACATGAACGAGTATGTACAGATATTGACTGATTAATGGCAGACTTGCATGGTTCACTTTGACTTTTCCACGTTTGGTGTGCGAGTCAAAACCTTGTCTGGTGAAAGGCATTTCATGGATCAGCTGATTACTGGTTACAGCTGCAAATTCAGCCCAATGTTTTGTCTATTTCAGGTTGTGATACACAGCGTGAAGCTTAAAGAGAACAACATTGTTTTCCCCTTTTATCCAATTAACGAACTCCAATGGTGCTTAAAGCAGAATTTAAGGAATTTGAAGACGTAAAAAGAGTAAAAAAAATATACTGTAAGAGTATATAAATTAGTGTGTCTTCTCCTTCGTGCTACATTTCATATTACTGTCACACCCATTCTTTTTTAAAGGCATCTCAGTCCATCGACATAAAAATAGTGGGCCTAACTTTGTCCCACATGCCTGGATTTCCTGTCTGTCCAGAATCTGTCCTTTAATCTGGAGAAGCACTTGCCTCCCTCCTCTGCTTGTGTACGGTATAGCTTTGTTTGTTTGCCTTCCTCTCTACCTTTCTCTCTATCTGTGTCTCTTTTTATCTGTCAGTCCGCCTTACTGCAAGAACATCAACACCGATCTAACTAGAGCTTATCACTGTCTTAGATCCAATAGGATTTACTGAGCAGTTGAAGTTTTCTGTGTATGTTCACTGCATGAGCCTTGTGCTTCGCCTCATCTCTGGTCTCTCAAAATAAAGAAGTTCAGCCCTATAAGCTCCTCAACTATTATATTCCAGATAGTCATTTGGTTTACCATGCATGGAAAACCAACAAGACAGCTCACAGTCAGGGAGTTGGAGAAAGCGTAAGAGTTATCCTAACCAACCACATGTTTTGTTTCACTGCTCAAATATGACACAGTCCTTGAGTGCTGCAGTGCAGTTATACAAACAGAGTGGCTTAACAGATCAAAGCCATCAGACCCATAATGCCTTTCCCAGCCTTTTCCCTTCACGCTCAATTAAGTTACTGTCATATGGAAATTGAACCGCATCAGACCTGGCAATAACCGCTCTAATTTAAAAATCACATGTTTTATATATGTGTTTACATGCGTTGCTCTTCTTTTAAGAGAAAATAATCCAGCAAACCGCTTTTGGGATGTGTACATGGTAATTTATCAAAGTGTATCACAGACTTCGCTATCTTACAAAGCCCTCAATGTGAGCTGACAAGAGAAGACAAATGTTCTATGTGCTCAGTGTATTTTCAGGCTTGTACAATATGAGGTTGTTTTAGATACCCTGGCTGTCGATGGAGCAGAGCAGTGCCACTCTCCTCACTGAAGTCATATGTCCTCCCTGCCGTAATGGTATTTGTTTTCCCGTCCTCTGCTTCACCGTTGGAGCCGCTGTCCTGTGGAGCTGACAGACTCGGAATATAAATAGGTTAATATCTCCAATTTGGAGGTCAGCCAGACAAGTGAACAGACACAGAACTAATTCCTCATCTCCTTGACCACAGTCAGCTGTTGACAACCATCCACGAGCAGACAAATCATACCTCCTCTGCAAAATCATCTCGTGTCATGGATAGTTTATCAGACAGGAGAGCAGACAGATAAGAGGCACCAGACTGCCAAACCGCTCCAGATCTGCATGACTTCTCTCCAACCTTGCCCTGCTTGTCATTGTAGAGTGCTGACTGGAGCTGATAAAATAACTTTCTATGGTCCGCAGACGACTAGACATAAAGCTCAAATACACTCTGCATTGACCCATATAAAAAGAACAAAGTTGTTATGTTTTGCATACGACCATAAAATATATTGTTTCGACATGAGCGGCATTGTTGTTACAGCTGAAGTTGTCATTTAAAGAGTCTAAGTCTCACCCCATCGTGATTGTTATGTATGTGGTTATGAATTAATATTTTGCTTGAAAAATAGACATTCAACACTTTCATTCTTCTGTTTCCAGAGCAATATGTCTAGAAGGATTGTCTCCTTGCCACTGGTTGTAACAAGCCATTGAGTCTCCAAATCTGCCTTTTTTTTTACCTTGTTTAGCTGATGTGTAGGTTCTGATCTGATAGGTGCAGTATTTGGTATAACAGGCCATTGGCTCTCAGCCTCAACTGACCATGAACTCATAAATCTACTACAGTACTTACTCAACATGTAGTATTCTTTACATGTGTAAATTACATGATCTTTAGAGGGTTGAAGACAGATCAGTGTTTAACTTTGTCTCCCTCTGATCTAGCCTGATGACTGTGCCCTTCAGCTGTCCCATAATGGAAGCTACCTGGACCTGGAGTCTACCCTGGCCGAGCAGAGAGATGAACTGGAGGGATTTCAGGAGGAAGGAGGGTAAGATAACGATCCCCTCTGACTCGATCCTCTTAGCTTTTCCTTCACTATCACCAAACAAAAGCAAACAACTGCATATGCACAACATGCTGACACGAAAAACAGTCTCTTGTCACTGCGCTAAAGTTGGTCATATATTCTTTGCACTTCCAAGAGTCAGATTGAAAACATAGGAAGCATGGCACTGGAGGTTGATAATGTACGTTACTTGCCAGGCACTGATTGTCCAGGACTAGATTGTTCATGTTGTAGTGGTCAAATGTGCTGTTATGAACCAGAAATAAAAATGTGTTATTCAAGAGTAACTCACCTGAAAGTCTTTTTTATTACAACAATCTGACTTTTAAAAACACGAAACATATTTATCTGCCTTAAAAGCCAGACATTATCAATATAATCAGTTTTTTTTTCGAGAGAGAGACATAAACATTCAGGCAAGATAAGAGGCAAATGATAGTCCTTATTTAAATCCTGACAAATGGGGATACATATAAGTATCCTGCTTGCCATATTTGATTCTATTACAGTGATTTGAATCATAATGATACCCATTTTGTTCCAGGAACAATTAGTGAAATAATCCCTTTTCCGGGCTTCAGCTGATTGAGCTCTCCCGCTCAAAAGCTGCTCTCAGTAGGTGCTTTGGCCTGTCGAAGAAACGAGGGGACAGGCTTTACCTCATTTTAGGGACTCTCAGTTTCATAGGTCTCGAAAAAAAAAGTTTATATTAAATATTCATATAATTAACTTCACAAATTCATCTGTGAATCAGGCACCAAATATCTCAACAATGTCATTGCAGGATATGTCATTGATTGATTATAATACTTGTTTATGCATAGGTTATGCTGATCATAGCCGTATAGATGAAAACGAGTCCTTGATATATTTGATCAGTTCTGTGGTGGTATCATTAGTGCCCTTTTATGTAACAGACTAAATGTCTCAGAGTTTCCATGGCATTCATCCATTCATGTCTCTTAAAATACCTGGCCTCCCTGGCCCGGTGACAGAGGTGATGTCATCTAAACCACTTATGAGGTGTAGACGCGTCTCGTGAGTAATTGCCCTCGTCTCAATTGAATGTTACATCAGTGCTCTCATTAGAAGTGGCCAAACTACAATTGTACACCCGCCACCATGCAACTCTCAACTTCTAATTTGGCTGCATTGTTTCCTGGTAATATGTCGTTAAATGAGGCTTTGTCTTGAAATTACTCCTAGACCTGGATGAAGAAGAGAAAAGTTTAAAATAGTGTTAGTTTCATACATGTTCTTTGGCTAGTTACTTTATTGACTCCATATGTTTTTTTCATGTACGGTGGGGTATGTTGATATATCATTCATGTGCCGCCCACTTTAGACGATCACGAACCAAAGGTTTGCATTTGAGCTCCTGGTCGGCTGGACCACAAACATGTATGGATTTATTTGTCTAACTTGGAATTCATAAGCTGCTCTCTGGCTCGGCGTTTCTATTGGACGATGAGCGTGCCTTCCTTTCCCAGTTCCATCTGAAATTGTTAGGAGCTTACGGGAGGCTATTGAGAGCTGTGAGGTTAAAGTGGTCCACTTCTTCTCTCGTCGAAGACTGAGCCTGCCAGGGCCTGTGTCGTGCCAGCTGGCGCAGGCTGGTATGGATGTGTGTCATTAATCCCACACAGTGTTGTCTGAGGAGGCTGGAGGTGAAGGTGGTTAGCCAATTATTTTGTAAAAATAGGGCAGTTGTGCTCGCTGGCTTTTTATGGTGCCGATGTGCCCAGGATTACATCCCCCACTGCTCGGTGTTGTTGATTTGATGATTATTGAGCTAATAAAGGCTCTGATGAGGCATTTCACCTTTACTTGTTTCATTTTTCTTTTGTTTTCACCCTCCTTTTATACTGCAAATCTGTCAGCAGCAGTCTCCAACTCCAAAACATCTAACCTACAGAAAATTATTTGAGTATTTCCCCGTTTTTGAGTTTTACAAGTTGATAACTCTGTTGCACTAACTCCAGTTAACAAGCAAAATGTTGGATTACCTGTTTTTGCTTTAAGCCTAGCCACTATACCTTTGGAAAGAGAATCGTGTTATATTCACATACTGCCTGAGTTCCTGATCATTGGCCGTCGAATCCATCTGTAATTGATACTAATGACAGGTTACATTCCTGAGGCGCCTGTGTCATACCTGGTGTCTTTACAAACAGATTAAAGTATGATTCTCTGACAGAGCGCTGCACAGCCAGGAGATATCCATGTCACGGGAGCTTAAGGGCCATAATCACTTCCACACCGTGTTTGAAGCTCAGCTATAGGCGATTGTGACTCATAAATCCCCTGTCACATCTCCGATACAGTCTCACTTTGTTATTAACTGGCCATACAGCCCAGGCATGTGCTCAGGCATATCTGCACACTTTCAGGTAGCCAGTGTGTCATTTAGTTGTCTAGCTGTGATAGATTGATTGACCCCGTACCCACAATTTCCTGTATTTGTAGCCCTGAGCCGAGATGGAGTATGGGGGGACGTAGTTAGGATCAGATGGCCCGACATTTATAGCCCTTGAATATTTTTGTGGATTACATGGATTGAGGACTGATGTTGTAGGAAACATGTTAATGCATATCGAACTCATGCGTGGAGTTATGCATTGGGCTTGATGTCACTTTTGCTCAAATCTGTGACATCAATTGGCAGATAATTAGTGAAGTTGTAAATCCTCAAGGGCATATTCCCTGACTTGTCTTGAGAGAAGATAACATGAAGTGCTGTTACAATTGTCATAATTGATTCAGCATGTGAAATCTGTAGCTGACCTTGCTACAGCACAGAATAAGACACATTTGAGCATTTCACTGGCCTGGTACATATAAAGCACATCTGAAAGCCAACATTTTTTTGCTGAATATGCCTTTCTTTGTTTTATTGAGTGTTCTTGATATGTTCAACAACCAGTTAGAAGTCGAGCCTATTAAAATCCAACTGTTCTTGCCTCAACTATTCAGAGTTTCTGATCATCTTATTTCATCTCTCTTGGGACTACTCTGTTTTCAATATGTTTTCATGTTTGTTAGACACTCAGACAGCGCACACCATTTTTATTTGAGGAGAAAAAAGTGCATTTGAAAAGAAGCAGAGGAATTGTCAAACACAGTACAGCTTAAACTTAAAGGAGGGAAATAAAATACCCGTTGTCCCTTCTGTGTTTGTGGAGCAGTTAACAGATATTATTAACAGAATGGAACCGCTTGGTGATTGTTCAGTGTGCACGTGTGCATGTCTTGAGTATGAGACTTGGTCAATGGTTAGTGAAGCAGGCCTGTAGATAGATTCTTCAACCTCCTTACCCCCCCTCAGACTCTGCGGGTCCCTCTGTAGACACTGTTGCAGTAAAGCAGGGGTGTTCATCAAGAAGTGCTGAGTCAGTAGACCTCCGTGGGGCCTTCTTGTCTGGCACTAATTGGTCTTCGAGGAGAGGTACTGGCTTTACTGGATCCAAAGTTCGTGTGTTCACCTTCTGTGGGTACACATTTTGAGTTGTTTTATAAACAGTGCCAGTAATGCTCCCTTAGATGAAGCCAGAGAGCAAGGAGCTGGCAGGTATTATCCACTGGTCCAGTTGCAGCTGCTCTGGGTATTAGGATTAAGACGGCGCTTTATGAGGGCGCTGTAGGACAGAGCAGTGACGGGAGATTGGAGATGAATAGAGAAGAAAATAATATGGGGTATCTAATTGGCAGGTATAGTTGTTATGGTTCCACAACTGCATTCCTGTTTGCAACATTTGATAAGTGATGATGATGAATAGCAGATTTATGCTATTAAGTAAAAATATTTATAGTGCACTGCCTCTTTTCATGTACAGAATGAATAACAATGACCGTATGTTTTCATTTAATCCTTTATAAAGCCATCTAATTTAAAACAATTGCTTTGAGTAATGGTCAAGTTTATTCATTTCATGAGATTATTAAGAATCGTCATGGTTATTCAAATGGTGGCAACAACGGTATTTCAGTAGCATGATGTAGCACATGATGAATCAGATTTAATATGCCCTTGGCTTGAGTTGATTATACAGCACCACCGCTAGAAGAAACCAGAACATTCTGGCACACAAGACCAAAAGGGGAGCAGGGAATTCACTAGGTATTATATCCCACCATGTAGCCAATTTGTTATTCGGCTGACATTCTTTATAATTAGTATTATTCCTCTAACTTTGAGCTCCACCCTTTCCAGGCCTGCAGCACTGTCTGAAGGAGTGTCCAATTTTCATCTTTAATTGGTGAGGGGGGTCTGAAAACCTCACTTATATACCATGCGTGTTTGTTTAATTTGATAATGAGCATGTTGGCCTGTGTAGCCTCAGGTCTTGGTTAAGCACGGGGATACTGTTGCAGCCGAGCAGAGAGAAAGCAGACTTTCGTGACAAAATGGATCTGGTTACCCATTCGCCTCGACAGCATCACAGAGGATTAAGTTCCAGTTTGCTGTCTCATCTCACCACTGAAGGTCCGTGTTGACAGATGTTGCTCCCGTGTCACCCCTTCCTGTTGCTGGATAATATATTTGATAAATAGTGAGCATATACAGATTTCCTCTGCCGTGCAATCTGCTTGTGTGTCAGTGCAGTCTTCCACTGACTGATCAAGGGAAGAAAGATGTCAGTGTCTGTCTGGATTGGTTATGCAGTAATGTTGCTTGTTTATGGTGAGGCTGCAGTGTGACCTGCCTTCTTTGCTGATAGGCTTTTTCTCTCTCCGTGTCATACTCACTGCTGCCTGATTGTCACTAAGAGTAGCAGTCTGTCGCTAGCTCTGTGCCAGTCTGAACAATCGCACAGCCTTTGTGCAGGCGGCATAAAAGCCTATTTGTCAGAGAGCTGAATTAGGAGGGGGGTTGTTGTGAAATTCTACCTGCTGTGCTCTTGTCCACAGCTGTGTCTTCCGGGTTTGTTCTGTGCTTCTTTAGCTAGTCGGGAGGTTGAAGGCACAATCTGTGATCCAAAATGTAAACAAAAAGGTTTGCCCCCACCGCCACAAATTTAAACATGGGATTGAAATGTCATTTGTCTGTCATATTAATTGAGACGACACAACAACAACAACAACATCTGAGTCATTATCTTCCTCTAGTGTTGTTATAGGTTTGTTCACATTTGAGATGCAAACACAGGCAGACAGAATCCATTATGACTGACTGAAAAACACTTTAAGGATAAGGCTGATCGTGATCTGTATTTTCTATCTGTCGATGTCCTTTAGTGTCCAAAAACTATTAGAAACACATCAACGACTCACAGGGTTGCACTTGGTTTTGGTCTTTTCTTGCGAACTGTTGCCACTAAAATAAATGTAGAATAATGCCAGCCTTATACTTTAAAATGGCAAATTTTACACAAAACTTTGTACACAAATTTGGGCCGGGTCTTCTAAGTAGCCAAATTATCCTTTGTATAAATACAAACTACACTGCCCTCACATTCACTTTCACCATTGAATAGAATCGGGGTGCATTGTTGTCGTCTTTGTTTTGGAGTGTCATTCAGACATTGTAAGCAGTTGACAGGATGGTGATAGGGTTTTGACATATCTCCATTAACCCAGGAGGGGGAGTTGACCTCTTAGCCACTCCCATCCTTCATTTTCACCTTTGGAGACCTTTCCCCTGTTCTGTTCCTCAACCTGTTCCCTGTTGTGTTCAAACGGCAAATATTGAAGGGTTTGATTAAGACTGAACGGTATAATTTGTCATCATGTTGCACCTTTGCAGTATATTTTCTTGTCAGCGCTTGCTTGCCTCTGGCATATTGAAGGATGCCTCAGATTAGATAGACAAAAGCACACACACACACACACACGCACATTTAAATAATCACACATGGGTCAATGTCCTGTAACAATTCTCTTTCTCTCCTTTTGTCTTTTTTTCTTCACAGGAGGGGCAAGAAACACAGCGTTATTCTTCGAACACAGCTGTCTGTCAGAGTCCATGCCTGCATCGGTGGGTAATAAACTGTACTTTCATCTAAGCTGTACATTTGTCATTTCTAACTTTATGATGGTCAATTTGTGGTTCTCCGTCTATGTGAGCAGTGAGGTATGAGTATTAATTACCTCTATTACCAGGGGATTGTTTTATTGAGGTCCTTGTTTAACTTGCACAGTGGCAGTTTTGGGAAATAGCCTAGAATTTTAATTTGAACGAGAATTAACAGCATTTTAACAACACTCTGAGAAACAGACCACTGGCACGGAGCAAAGCCTGAACACATTTAACGTTTTCTGGAGTTGCTGTGTTCTGTCACTTTGTTTTATTGGGCCTCCTGGTGTCTTTGAGTAATGCACAAAGAGCTGAGTGAAAACATATGCAAACATGCATGCACGTGGCATGCTTGCAAACGCATACACATACACACACACACACACACACACACACACACACACGCACACGCACGCTAGACGATCAGAGGTTGGATTTTGATTAAACTAAGGATGCTAACTGCCTGAGCTTTTTACCAACTACATTGTACTCGAATATAGATTTTGATTTCTGTAAATTTTGACACATCTTTCTGGTGACATGTGACTGATAAATAGGTGTTAATGATTTTGCCACCTTGCTTGATGCACGTATAATGTAAGGGCAATGCACAAGCCCTTAAAAAGTAATTTCCCTGTGACTTTTAGGGTTTGTTAGCAAAGAGCACTATAGCTGTCAGTAGCAGGACGTGGATAAGCAGGCATTCCTACACAAAGACACACAGTGCCTCTTCTACAGTGTAAAAATAACCCAATGCCTGGAAAAGCTATTAGGCTGTAAATTGTCAGATTTTAAATTGGGCTGTGTTTCTCTGTTGCAGTAGGAGTAAACCAAAGTCCCAGACATTTTTCATTTGAATGAAGTCACTCTGAGAGCTATCTCTGATAGTCATCTTAGACGTAGATTATAGTACGTAGTTATTTAGTCTATCTGCTGATGCATGATGTGCAATGGAAAGGTTTGGAAACGGTCTTCTTTTATTGAGATTGTTCAGTCATGACAGCTTATTAAACTATTGGTGAGACCAAATAGGAATGAGAAATAACTTTATGAGGTTTAGTAAGCACAAGGTGATCACAAAGAGGATTTCTCTTTGATGTGCTTGACACTATAACTAATACTGATACAGTAAATCACCAAAAGATATGTTGTATTTGGAGGGTTTTCAAACTTTGCTAAATTCCTATTCATGGAATAGGCTTGCCGGCAAGAGGGCGGATGCAGCGGGATGCCTGGCTTGTTAGCTAGGGAGTTCGACCCAGCGTTGCCGCTGATCGCCAGCCCTCTGATTGGCTCATTTTCTGTAACCAGGAAATTATAGCCAGCTGTCTGCTTGAAGAATTTTTTTATTGTGTTTCTGCCTTAATGACATGACAAAAGCAGCCAGATGATGCTGTGGGTCGAACTCACCAGGACTCAGATGAGCTAATGGGGCTCCCCAAGCCAGCTGTATGCTAGTCAGCTAGCCAGCTTGCTAATTCCACGATGCTTTAATGCTACACTGGTTACAGAAAATAAGCCAAACAAAGCTGTCACTCATCTGGTATTAGCAGTGTGCTTTCCTATGCTGTGACAAGAGTGAATGGATGAAGTTTTTTTAATTTTTACAAATTGACTCTTGCTCTCTGTGCCCTTTCTTTAGCCTCCCTCGTTTTATTCGTTACTGCAAAATATCACCTCAGCAAGTCCGCATTTAGTTAATGCAGAATTTATCCCACTACAACGGTCACAGTGGCAATGGTGCACATAAAAATGGCTGCTGCTCTGACCATCCTGCTACGTTGATTTGAACGGAAATGTCTGTTTTACTCGATTGTATTTCTGTGTTCCTATTGTTAATGATACTGTTGGGAGATGCTCCCTGATGTTATAACACTGGATCCCTGTATTTCCAATCACATGCTGAACATGGCTGAACCTTGTCCACACATACTCTGAACTGGCTTCACCTTATTCTCTCCTCCTGCTGGTGCTTGGCTTAGCTTAGTGGAGCCTGTGGAGTGGCAGACAGACTTGCTGCTCTTCTCTAAGTGGATGATGACCCTCTTTCTCTTTAAGTTGACAGCCACCTGTTGCCCTTTCTTTAGCCTCCCTCAGTGACTGCCCGCGTGGCTTGCTGATTTATTTCCTCTAGGCGAGGTGGTCACTGTTACTGTTAACTTGTCCAGACATTTGATCCTAATTTTATCTGACTAGAGGGCTTACCTCGTAGCCCATGAGTGCAGAATTACTGGGTGATTTTCCTGCTCCGCACAGGAGATAATTCGTTAGTCTCCCAAAGACAAATGGCATGGTATTCTTCAGGCTGTGCACTTGCTCTGCATTAAGGGATAGAGCATTTCCCTGCTGTCAGCTCGTAAAGGCCAACATGAAAGGCCAAAATTGTCAGCAAAAAAATTGGCTGGCAGTGGCCATACTTTTTTGTCTCTCAATAATTAGGAGATTTTATACAATGAAAAAAAGCCTGTTATAATAAAGTGCCTTTAGAGAATAGCCAGCGCAAAATGTACAGAGGCATCAGAGTGGCTTTAACACAGTTAGAAATGCTCCTTTTGTTTGAGTCTGACAAGCTTGAACTAATAGCACCACTCTTGTTAGCTTTAGGCTAAAGGGTGCTTGTTTCAACATTTCCCGTGCTGTTTGGATGTAATTTGTTGAAGGTGCTAAGTTAGCAACACCCACGTTGTCAAGATATTTTCTTTATACCCACTCCATTAACATGAGCGATGAGTTGGTTACAATCATGTATGTAATCTCTGTCTAGCACTATTATGTGGTTTTCCCATTGCATGTATTTGAAGGTTTAATTAAGAAGTACACAACTTTGTTTATGTCATCAGGTTTTTGGGGTTTCTCCAAATGTACACATCACAGGGCTGGCTTTCATTGTGTGTGTGTGTGTGTGTGTGTGTGTGTGTGTGTGTGTGTGTGTGTGTGTGTGTGTGTCTGTGTGTCTGTGTGTCTGTGTGCATGTGTCATGAGCCACAATAAGACCTAATCCAAGCTTCTCTAATCATAGTCACATACAAATGGTTCTGCATGGACCAGGCAGAAATCTATGCATCAGAGTCAGTGGAGGAAGAAAGGTGCTCACCCAAAGAGCTAATGGTTTATTAAGGTGCTGTGTACCGATCTTCCTCTGGCACAGTGATTTGTTTTCATCACACAGTGATGTAGTCCAGGCTCTTTGTGTACTAAAAGTGCAGATCAGGCACCATATAAATATTTATCTCTGAGTGTCTCATTAGTATGAAGCTCCTTGGATATTTGTGTGTATGCATGCTATATACATTACTTGATTGATGCTTCAGTCCTTTCGTGGATGAAAAAGAAAATGACTTTTGAATGGATGTGTTTTTTTCTTCTTTGTTTATATTTGTTTGACCAGCCTGGGATTTAAAAAATACACTCAACTCATCCCTCTCTGCGTGTAAGCATTGGCCACAGCCTGTTTAAATGGTTGGGCTGTTATTGTTGTCGGTGGACTAGATGTGGTAGCCAGGGCCTGATTAAAGCAGTCCTGTGCTTATTTTAGTGTTGTCTGCAAGTACAGTACAGTAGGTCCTCTTTTTATATGCCATTTTGTTTCCAAGGCGGCCCGAGTTGCCTTAATGTGATGGTGGATAATTTGAAGACAGGAAGAGAGGCGGAGAGAGCATAGTGTGGATGTTTAAATAGTTAAAAGTTAAGAATTGACAAATGTCACATATGTTTTGTAATCAGCAGCAGCTCTTGCAAAATAAAGACACCAAACTAGCTTTTCTTGAGTTCATACAGATGTCCAGTCAGATGCTGCTCCTCTGGCAGTTAATGACATTTATGCAATGCTCGGCTAACATTTGATGTGGTAAATCTATCAACTGCAATCCAGAAAATTCTCCTTCTCCAGAAAACCCTCTTGAACTCTGACGAGTCATACACATCCTTTCATATGCAGCCAGGTCTACATCAATCACAAATCGTGAGAGAGAAAAAACTTCTTTTTTTTTTTTGTTTATGACAAGTAGTTATTATTCACAAACATAAAAATTATACTTTTGAAAGCTAAAATGTGTCGGTGTTCCCCTTTTAGAGCAGGTTCAGCAGTCACCACATTGACCTCAGCTGAGGAGTGACAGCTGTAATAAGAGGTGACACATTCTTAGTGGATTATCTGTCTTGTCTTTTACAACCTCTTATAATCCGGACTCAGCACAGGATCCATCGTGACTGCTGTTGACTTTCTTTTTTGCGCTCAAATTTTGTCAAATTGGTAGTTTTGATCTTCAGTTTGACAACTGAAAACTCTGAAGTAGTTAAGATGGAAGACGATGAGCAGTGAATACTCTACGGTTATCCCTCTGGAAACCGTGTCGGAGAATGAGTTTCTGGAAGCTTACAATTTAGTAGCATGGAAATATATACGCTGTTAAGTGTGGGTCATTCAATGTATGTTTATCTAATTAGTATATTATTATGTGTGTGTGTGTGTGTGTGTGTGTGTGTGTGTGTGTGTGTGTGTGTGTGTGTGTGTGTGTACTGTATGTATGGTATGTCAACACATTGACTTAAGAGGATAAGATCACCTGCGGGTTATCGCGGTGCTCCCAACCACAGTGTCTGTCTTTTCCACACACTCTGCCAGATCTGTACAAAGCCATCTGCAGTTTTGTGAATACACATAAAAAACAATTCCAGTAGTTAACTTGCCTAGTAAAAAAAAAAGAAGAACAGCTTGAAATGCCTGCTATCATTTTGTAAATGAGTCAAGAGAGTTACCCAAGGTTATGGCTCATATCCAGTTCTCTGCATCCGTTAAAAACGATTCTGGGAAAATGTGAAAAACTCTATTATTGCATTTATTTGGCATTATTATCTGGTTATTACTATCTGTACCAACATTGTCACAATGCACCTTCGGATTAGAGAACCTAATGAGAATCCTCAGGGCTGCACCACAGCTTAGAGTCACATCAAAGCAATCAAATCAAATTTCTAGTCATGTTTTTAGGGTGCCAAGCAAGCAGGCACTCATTTAGAACATGCATATCACGTGGCACCCATGAGACACAGAGGAAGATCAAATTGCCTCTCTGACTTCCAATAAAGAGATCCCAAAATGGGATCATGGACTAAGAGTCACCCCAGGAGGCCAACGTCAACAACACCGTGCCAAATAAGAGAAATCTCAGGCCGCAAACATCTCAGGAAGAGAAGCGCGGTGGAGTGGGTCTTGCTTTACAAATCACAGCTGATAGCAAACCTAGATCAGTGTTTGATGGTATCGCTCACCTCACACTTTCCCTCACTCTGTTTTTATATACTCTCTGTTTGGCCGTGAACCCAACAACCCCATGCAGAGAGATAACAACGTAGTTTAGGGTAATGTTTCATTTATAGGCAACAGTAAAGGACAATGTCTCCCCTCATTTTGTCCCTGTGCCCTCACAACTAAAATGCAACTTTTTCCATTTGTTGGGAGGATAAGAGCTAATGCTTCACATACTGTACAAGTTTGGAGACTACTCCGACATGAATTCTTGTAAGCACGCTCATATGCTCGCGTTCACATGCACACACTCATGCAAAGGCATGCACATATTAAGAAGCCATCTGGTTCCAGTTGTAAGGCCCCTCATTGCTGCTCCTCACCCGTCCAAATAAGAAGAGAGCTGTCTACGTTTCTATCCAAGAAGAGAGTATTTTCTTTTTTTCTTGCTGTGTTTACAGGATAGAGGGAGAAATGTGAGCATGCAGCCTGACCAGTGTGCTAAACTGTATTCCTGTGCATAACAAGGGGTCGTATAGCCTCATGATTGAGTTTGAGTGCAGAAAATAATGATACTCTGTTTTTGATTGGTTCAAAATTGGTTTAACTTACATTTTACAGTCAGCTTATAACAAAATCTAGTTTTTCAATGACGCATCATGACGTATGAGTTGAAACGTGCCATGTGAACCAGACCACTGTGGGGTTTACCACTGCTGTGAGACTGGAGCGGTCTTTGTTAAAGTGGACAGGTGTGTAACCTCAGTAGCCACAGACTCTGAGTTTGTTTTTATTTAAACCAACATTTATTTGATGTCTGCAGAGAACAGTTTATTGTGTATTTACTCAGGGGGTCTATCATGGTTTGGAGCTGAGGTTTGAGGTGCCTCTTCACAGCCGATGTTTGCCCTCTGTTTGCATCCTTAATGGAGAGAGGACAGAGAAGAGCAGACTCAGAAAACACATACTTTTCTTTCCATGTATCTCAAAGATTTTACTCAATACTGACAGATTTAGATGCCATTATGGCATATTTATATATTTTCTTCAATTAATCTGATGATTGTTTTAATGATTCATTGATTCCTTGTTTGCTCTTTCAAATCTCAATAAGTAGTGAAAAGAAAATCAATCATCAAAACAATCTATTATTTTGTGTTAATCATTTCAGCACGAAACTAGTTGTGAGTTTTGCCGGTTATGCTTTACTAAATGTGCCTCTATGCTATATATATATATATATATATATATGTATGTACCATCATCTATCTCTGAACTTTTACTTTTTTGAGTTTCAGACAGCGTGTAATTCATCATCTTTGTCATATTTGACTTTGGGGTCTGCGGTTATACTAGATGGGCATTTAAGTGCCAGTATTGAGTAAAAAAAACAACCTTACCTTTAACTCAGTAACCGTCTGGCCTTCAGCCAAATCACGGTGTGCCATGGAACTCCATCTCACATCCTCTCTCGCATGTCATGCAGGCTCCTTTTCTTTTTCTTCAGCTTTGATGTCAATGTCTTTGTAAGGAAACGTCTCTTTCCCTCTGCGCATCTATTTTAGGAAAATATGAGAAATACTAAAGGGAACCAAAACACTTCATATCTTCTCTGTTTGTCGTTACAGTAACTGTCACTCATCCAACGTTCTATGACACAGCGCTGTTATTTCTTCTCGCACCTTGGATCAAGTAGTGTTGCCACAGCTGGCTATAGCTTTGAATCATGTATAATGGCTGTTTTGCTTTGAAGGAGGATTTATTGGAGTTTCTGTCACGTTCTTGTGCGGAGATCAATTTAGTCTTTGAGCTGACATCAGCTGGAAAAGTAAAGATTGACATGACCTGTTTAGGGGGATTTTTGCAGTGTGTAAATTGGATACTGGACTATTGTACTCACTCCTAACTAGTGGAGAGACTTTTTTCACGTCATCGTTTTTTTGTGGAGGGCGTGTCGCAATTGTGGTAGCTTTCATGCTCTCCTTCAGAATCAGAGTCAGAATCAGAACCGTTTATTTTGTATGTTGCACATACTTGCTGTGTCTCTCTCTTTTGTTTCCTAAATGAAAGACGTGAGGACAGTAGTATCCCTGTGTCTTCCACCTCGTTCTGCTTTTGCAGCCTCCCTCTGACTTGCCAGCTTCCCATGCCCTGGCCACATATGATGATGTAGTCAGAGGGACCTTGCAGATGTATTGTTTCTATTTTATCAGGTAAATAGTAGCTGCTTTAATACATGATTTGAGACAGATCAACAATGTCCTTTTTTAATCTCTCTATGACTCCATTCTGTGCTGTAGCTCTGGCTTCCCATGCTTCACATTGTGTTGTGGTGACTGACTGGGGGCCAACAGGAACTTCAGGCATTTTCATCATGAGCCATTGGCAAAGGTAGAAAGTCTGTGGCAATTTGTGGTGATGCGTTAATGATTTGAGAGCCGTCTACTCGTGTTCTAGTTCACAACAGTGTAGCCACGCAGAGGGGAGGCATGATAAACAGCTGTGGAATGATTATGGATATTTAGACCATGTTGTGATCCACTGTAAATATTATCTAGGTCATCAGGTATCTGTTTCTCTTTATCAGCTTCAAACATGTTCAAGGCCAAGTAAAAACTACAGTTGTTAATTTTAGAGCGAATGTAAGCTCAAGTCTATTGCAGAGGTGGGATGAGTAATATTTATATTGTGGCCTTTAATGAAACATGATAGCCTTTTCACTGTCATTTAATTTATATTCACCTTCTACAAACGCTGAGGTTAGGGAGGGATTCAGGAATCCTGTAAAATAAACAAAATAAAAAACTAGAGCATTCAATGCAGTTGATACTGATGAAACAGCAACAAGAAGTAAAGAAATACATATTTGACAGATATTAAGACTTATCTTGGCAAACACAAAGCTCACAATGGAGGATGCTGTCTGTAGCGGGGCAGGTTTTATGCAATCAGATTTACAAAAGTAGGCGTAGTGTTCTCACTTTGCTTTTAATTAAGGGCGCAACTGAAGCTGAAATACTCGATCCTTCCACCTCCATTCCAGACGTTGTTGGTTGATTGGAGAGCCCATTGAAATACAGAGCTCAAGCATCAGGAGAATCTCCTCTTGCAGCCCACCCATGGCTCTGAAGGGGACCACTTACAGTGGCCGTAGCAGGAGAAGATTGGACGACCTTTGTTATGTTCTTTGAAGCAGAAGAAAAAAGCCATACAGTAGATAGGGGGAAAAAAGAGAAGAGGTCTCAATGCCTGTGAATGTCGGCTAAGAGCCTACTTAATGGGTTCAGGCATGTCTGGAATGACTCTATCTGAAACTGAGGTTACATGAAATGCATGTCGCACACGGTAGTGAAGGTTCTTACCAATGCAGAACACTCACGCATGGCAAAATAACTTGTGAATTTAGGGAGCATTTTATCACTAATGCCATGGCTGGAGCTGCGGTAATTTGCAAGGGGAGAACGTTCCCAAATTCAACAAGGAATTGTCAAATTCTGTGGTGAAAAATTCTGAACTAATTACATTTGAACAAGCAGCTTACCCAATCGTATACTCCGTGGTGCGAGTAAAAGAAACATTGTCTGCTTTTGCTTAGTCTGTGTTATAAAGAGGAGCGAAAATCTCTATTGGTATAAACCAAAAGTGATGTGTCCTAAAGTTGTGAGGAAAGCGAGCCGTGTTTACGTCATTGTTGTGGTTAAAGCTAAATCTCATCTTTCAGTGAATATGTCACACATTGTTGTGATCCATTCAGATCTATTCATATGTGTTGTATGGTGGTTTTTCTCAGCGGTCACTTAAGGATCATTGAACACACAAAGCAGTAAAATGTTTTGCTTAGACCTCTTGTTTATAAGATAAAAGCCTGTGTATAAGCCTTTAATCTCTGCGTTTGGAAATGTGAAAAATGTTTGAATCTCTCCCAGTGTCTGGACCTCAGAATTCAATGACATCAGTGGCTGTTCTCCCTGCTTGTTCTATGATGAATGCCTTTTGTATTAGCAAGGTTCAACACAAAGCTAAGAGAGGCAGTATTGAATTTCATTCAGTTTTTGCTGTTCACACACACACACATAAATACTAAATAGGGGTGGACACAATATACAAACATCTATTCAATGAAATCAATTGCATTATGCTCTTGAATATTATCTTATCTTTTATTTTCCTTTTTTCTTGTCAGAGGCGGCGGTTAGCAAGTAAACGGGACTACCTTTAAATACCATGCAATTCAGTGAAATGCCACCACAATCTAAAGCCTCAACCAACAGCTTTCTGACACAGTGTCAACAAAAATGAGGTTTTACAAAAGTAGCCTCTTATTGTACAGGTTTTATTATTTTCAATCCCTGAACTGTTGAAAAACACGAATAGGAACCGGCAAATGAATAGTGACTTTGCTTATGCAACTACATGTGCAAATAACTAAATTAGTATTTCCAGCTTGGCTCTATAGCCCCGCCTCCAAGGCAATTTGGCCCCAGAAACTGTAAACTAATTGAAATGGTCACGTGTAAGATTTTTAGAGCCTGGTCTCTAAGGGAAGGGGGAGTCACAAGTTGACGCTCAGTGACAATGATAAAATGGGCAAGTGACAAGATTTAAGGCCACTTCACAAAGTCTAACAAGCTAATTTAAAACATATATATATATATATATAAACATATATTATAAAAATTGGAGCCTGGACCAGGTAATCTAGGATGAGCGTTCTGTTACCCGTATTCCTAAATCCACTACTAATTTGAGAAAACCAAAGGACAGTATCAGAGTGTCTGCTGGCAATCATCAAACATGATGCTTGCTGGGTAATGGTACAGGCCATCTACTTTAGTAATGTTTTTAATTTTCTCTCAAGAGATGCAGGGAGTGCAGCATCCATTCATAGCCTTTATGCAGTAGACCAC
Source organism: Anarhichas minor (assembly GCF_050575085.1). Classification (NCBI taxonomy): domain Eukaryota; kingdom Metazoa; phylum Chordata; class Actinopteri; order Perciformes; family Anarhichadidae; genus Anarhichas; species Anarhichas minor. The sequence continues at coordinate 2,063,860 of NW_027466487.1, read as the reverse complement.
TGGTGACCTATGTGGCAAAGATGGTGAGCAAGTGTTATGGTTTTTTCACAAATAAAATGCAATCACATGTCTCATCATGAACCACATATATATCCCATCATTTTTCCCAATTGTCAAATTCCAGAGCCCTGACATTAAGTAAAGAAGAAAACACAACATACAAACTTATACAGTTCATATGTGCACTACTTTAAATCTAAGTGTGCCACAAGCGAGTATGCTGCTGCATGCTGTATCCGTTATAAATTATTCTATTATCAGTAAAAGATTTCATGCTTTGTATTCGGTTTTTTTCGAGCTTAATTATATATAGAGAATATACAATATAGTGCAGTAAAAATAATCAGTTACAGTACAGTCATTTTTATTTTCCTCACAGCTCACGCTTTGTCATCCTCCCTGGAACAAATGTAACAGTTATTCTACTCCAGGAAGCATTTCCAGACAACATCTACATACCTCAATGTCAAAACTCGTATTACGTCCTCACCTGGATGTCTGGACAAAACCACACATTTACATAGTTTCAAGAATTTTTCCCCACTTCATACTGATCAGTAAAATTAGACTGTGACCCCTAACTCCCAACAGTCAGCTGTTGAAGGCTGCAGGAACTCCAATACTACTTAAAACGACACTATAGGAGACCCCCACCCTGCCATGTGCTGCCATCTGACACTTTTGTGTCTCAGTATTTAGAGGAAGTGTTAAAGATCAACCTGCCAACCAGACATGTGCCCCTGCCGAGGCTTGTCTAAAGACAGACACTATCATTTCGCTTTATTGGAACAAATACAACTGGTGTTTTCTTCAAACTTGGCATACGATGATAAGAGTTAGTTTGGGCATGATCACATATTGCATCTTTGACATTTCATACTTACAGAAACAGAGGAGTGCTCTCACAGCCATTTGGTTTCATAAAAAAGTCTAGGATTTGATGTATTCCTGATGCTCGTTTACATAATGAAAAGATATCCCATTTCAGCTCTTTTGAGAGACTGTATTACATGAGGGACATGCCACATTGTCCTGGTTTCCTCGACAAGCTAAGGTTTGATCTCTTACTTCTGACAGCAGAGAGCCTGGGTCAACTGGGGTTAACCCTGTCTAACCCTCTGGGCCACCTGGAGACCCCCACCGCACAGCTTACCAGGATTATCCCCCACCCTCCTACACATACGTTGCACACATATTAAGGGCCATAGAGGTCGTTTCTGTCTCTCTCTCTGTCTCTCTCTCTCTCTCACACACACACATACACACTCTGTCTCTCTGTCTTTGATGCCTGTGTTCTAGGATGCCGATCCTGTAAAATGCTATAGGATGAAAGGGCTGGTTTGGCACAGGCCTGTGTGACCTCTATAGCTCCGGCTATGGGGGCTGGCTGCAGTCCTTTTTTGTTTGGGTTGACACTTGAGGGAAGCGGTCACCCCTGAGGTCAGCCGGCGGGGGCGGGCTGAGGGACTAAAGGACCACCTCCTGTCACCATCAAATGATTTATGGAAAAGTGACACAATCCCAGCTCCTGTATCCTCATCGAATACAAAAAGCATAACATCATTCCAGTCCTCTGCCTTCCTCTGTGATGTTTACTATGGCATAGCTGGAAAGAAAATAATTTAAAAAGACTGTTTGGCATTAGTTGTGTTGACTTTCTTCCAAGACACTACCTTTCGGACATACTGTAGATAGCTGCTCTTCGTGGAGATATTCTGTTAGGTGATGGTAATGGTGTTGTATGGCAATGTTAAACTTATAAACCATTTCTTAATTCTATTTTTCATTGGCACACAGAGGAAAGAGGTTAAGTGGAATTCAGTCTCATGTATTTCTTCCTGTGGAAAGTTCCTGAGTAGGAGAAATGATATTTCATTCCCAGTCTGGGACATTTCACATATATCAGGTTTTTTATGGCTTATTTTTGAATTAATCTGCTGCCCCGTATTTTTGTGCGAAACCGCTTTTCGTGCCCCCCGTTTCTAAATCGAGAAAGATGGTTTTGGAGGGAGAGAAAAAGACATGGAGGAATGTTCCCCTGCTAAGACGTCATGTGGTGTATGACTGTGCACACCGCCAGGCCGGGCTTTCCAGGCTCTCTCAGAGGGACAAGCCTTTCCTGGATATCTCAATTAACCTCATAGAAAAGGGACAATATATCACGTCTATGTAAAACATGGAGCTATTGGGCAACAGGAGCAATTAGTGAAGAGTTATAGTAAGTTGAGGAAATGCACGTAAATGCACTTGATTCGTTTGTTTTTTTGTATTTGATGACATCCTTATTATTCTTCACCTATGGTATCATGTTATCAAACCAGCAAAGCATCCTGTGTCTGGTTCTTTATCCCCTAAGTGCATTTAAAGAACACTGCTTCTCTCATCTATAGTAACTAACTATAGACCTTGAAGGCACATCACATATACAGCGCTATGGATCTTAGTAGACGTCTTGAGCCAGCTCTTTTTTGTCTGTTCCACATCAGGCTGGCTGCCTCAGCAGGGCCTCAGCCTGCCCGTGAGTGGAAATCTTTGGCCCATGTTATCTTTGGAAAATGTCGAGTCCACAGAAACCCAGGCAGAGCATGGAGTCCAGTGTCAGCTAGACGTCCCGTGATCACTATTGCGAAGGAAAGATGCAGACATTGCGCTGCACCAGAATGATGATTTGAAGGAAGCATTTTAAATTATTTTAGGACCGTCTGTACTGTTGTAGCAGAGAGGAAACATTTCCTGCCGAGTTATTTGACTGCGCCCAACAAACAACAAAGACCGTTGGGCGTCATGACATGATGAGCGCTCTCTGACACTGAGAGCTACATTATCCAATGACATGGTGCAATATTGGACGTTTCTTTTAGCTGACACAGTAAAGGTTTTTTTTTTTGTCATAAAAAAACTGAGGGAATGTGGGACAAAGAGCTCCATATGTGTAGTAGGTTGTAGTGTAACCCAAGTTCTGTAGTGTGGAGGGCCTCATCCACTTAATGCAGGAATCCACCTCATTCTCCCTGTCTATATTGCTGTGATTTTTCCTTTCATAATGACCCCAAGAGCCAGCAGGAGATTGGATGGCCTCCTATACATTGTGCATGTTGTGGCGGGGCATGACAAATTAGCACCCTGCAGAAATGCTGAATTTCTATGGATGTTTGTCTCATCAAAACAGCATGGCCATTTCCTGACTTGGCAAACAGAAGGCTCTTCTATAATGGAACATTCATAAGCCTTTCAGGCGGGGACAATTTCTCATCAGATCTACTGTTTTCTTTTGATGCAAGAGTTTATCTCATTATTATTACACAATTGCACACTTTCTGAACACGGCTGGCTGTGCATCCCGTTTGGAACCAGATGAAAGTGCACCGTATAATTAAGTAAACCATAGTACACTGCAATAGCCTGTATTCTATGTTGAACTCTCAAGTGACTGGTATCAGTTTCTACCCCAGGCACTACAGACCTGAATATTTTATTGTGATCTTAACTTATTATGTATCGGTGTTATCGTATATTGCCTTACCATACATTTAAGATATTACATAACCTTTCATTTCAAAGCACATATTTGTATATAGATCTAACTTTCTCTGGCAACATAATATCAAGTAATACGTACTGAGACAGTAAATATATTCCTTCTGCTTTTCATACAGTAATCAGGAATAGGAGCAACAAGACAAGTTTACGAATTTTTATGCAGTTATGTAAAATACAATTACTCAATTTAATAAAACAAAACCTCCAAGATACTTATTTGAGTTCACTGTGTGCTTAGCTCACTTGTAATGTTATACTGTATATCTAATAAGAGCCATTCATGTAAATAAATAACGCTAAATCTATTTGCAGCACTGCCCTTTTATGCAGAAAGGTTTCCTCTCTTCCTGGAGGACTTATTTGAAATGCTAGACGTAGGTAATTAAATGTGACTATTATTCTTATCATCACACGACCAAGCGCTCTGTCACTTGATCTGCTTGCGTGACTAAAATATCACATCAGCTGTGCTCACGATACAGTAGATATTCTCAGATAGATAAAGGGTCGTCATGAAAGAGTGACCTGAATATTAACAGAGGGGCTTTGTCATTTGTTATTTGGCTTTTAGGGAAGAGCTGAGCGTCAGCTGGGGGAATTGTGGTTTGGAGGCTTCACCACTTGTCTTGTTTCACATATGTCTGATGCAACATACTGTATTTTTATCTCATGTGCTTGTGCTTATATTTAGCTGGTGACTCATTAAGAGTGTTTGCAACGGTGCTAATTTATTTTTTGATCCAACCTGGATATATTCTGGGTGTAGACAGGTCTCACTTTCCTTTCACATACAGTACATAGCGCATGCCCCAGCTGGGATAGCTCTCGCCAACTGATAGTTTAGTAGCATGCTCTATGTTTAGTGATTCTGCCAATAATGGATCATGGAGAGCTGCGCAAACCCATTTCTAAGATTTCATACAAATGAAGGAGGTGTGATGTCATGGCGTAAATGTTTATTTCCTCCAATCCATTGCTCTCTAGTGTAGGTCCTCATCTTACCGCTTAAAGTTTCACTTTTCTGTCCATTTCAGTATTATGTAACATAGCATGTGTCTCCGCTCTTACTTTTGCCAAGGTGTAGCACACAGTTGCTTACACTGCTATTCATGCCTTAAGTGAGGTTGTGTTTTCTCAGTGCCTGGACGTGCTATGCTACAGTATTCCACAACCCATTACATTTTGACATGAGGGGAAATCAGGTTGATGGCTTTACAGGATGTCCGAGGAATTTCGGTCATTCTCGGTAAAGCTCAGAAAAAGAGGAGAGCAGGGAAAAGCAGTTGAGACCTGTCTTCAATTTTGCATATAATGTCTACATATGGCAGCTGTGCCTAACACTAACACGTTGCTTAAACCTTTTCCAAGTTTTGTAAGAACCCCTGGTTTTATTTCGCTTTTTTGTTCCGTTCAAGAGTCTGTTTAGATGAGGCCTGTGGGCTGTTCAATAAGAAAGTGGAGGAGTGTTTCTCCCAACACAATAATGTTTTGATTATTTTTTCTGAACTGATACTACAGACAGAGAACAACAACAAAAAAAACTACCAGTATCGATTACCTCAGAAGGACTGGAGCCATTTTCAGCCTTTCTAACATCTTCAATTCTCCAAGGATTGCTGTAATGCAAGTACTGAGCCATGTGGACGAGGAGATTTGACCGTGAAGGTGTTGGAATTCTCCCTGGTGTTCTTGAAACCACTCTTGAATTTGTTTAGCTGTGTGAATGGGGGCTTTGCCATCTCTTAACACACTGAGCGAACAATGCATCAAAAGGTGCACCTGGTCCTGTGAAAACGATTCATACATCTTGGCGTTACTGCACTACTATGCAGAGCTAATAAGAGACCTAATGCCTGGCATGAGATGGCTACAGATCCACCATGCTGGTCTACATGTAGGTGAAAACGACTTATCACACCATATCACTTTTTCCAGTATTCTGTGGTGCCAGCATATATGTTAACTTTGGATACAGGCCTCCAATGAGTGATTTCCAAATGGCATTACAGCTGTGAATATCATCTTTGAAAAGTTGATGACAGTTTTTGTTTGGAAACTGCTAATTTTAGACCATTGAGCAACTATCATACTACATTTTTTTGAAGATTCCTCATGCCACATTAAATCATTTGGACAACTCGCATATTAAAGTGCTGATTGTCAAACCTCTTGCTGACACACACTGGTAATTGGCATTCAACATGTAGCTACCTTGATAACTGTAATTTAGTTATTTCAAAGGTAACATCCTTTCCATGTTGTGATTCCAGTTATGTACACCCTCATTATCAGGTCATCACCTTGACTACAGCAAAAACAGCAGGTAAAAGTGAACATGCCCTCACCTGGTGCAGTCCACCTCTGGGCCAGCCGGTCACAGATATGTCACCTTCATTTGTATTTGTAGCACTGCAGTGATGGGAAATTCCCCTTCAGAATCAAATCAGTGGTGTCTGAGGTTGTGTTTGTGATGGACAGATGTGGATATGAACAAATGAACAGGCAGAAAATAATTCCCCCACCCCTGCATTTCACTTTAGGGACAAAACGATGCAACACAAAAATATGGGTCAGCAGAATCAGATGATGTCCCATGACTCACAGTATTATAAGAGACCTTTATCTTGGTTCAGTCATATGAACTAATACAGCTGTTGGAAAAGTTTGTGTCGTCCAGAAGGGAGACAATGGGACACAGACTCAGACTCAGACACATCATTGCTACGTAAAATCAGATTTCAAAGATCTAATCCCTTAAACACTTAAATCACTTGAATTTGAACAATGTAAGTGACCTATAAGTGACTGATTATTTGTTGTCGAGAGATAGCAGTTTGAAAAGCAAACAAATAACTGCTAGCAAGCAAGCATGTCTGCAGCTCTGTTGCACAGAATAGTGTGGTACAAAGACCAATTCTGGCAACCAGCACATCCACCAACAATTACATTCACACAAAAGGGAATTCACATATCCATTGGAGTTTCCTTGGAGTTTATTGCTTTTTTGGGGGGATTTTTAACATGTAAGTAAAACGTAATGAATATGATGTTTATTTCGGCATTTATTTAGACTCATTTTATTGTTTGTTTGATATACAGTCGTGGTAACATATTGCAGGGGTGGATACATTTGGTATGTTTCCATGCACTGAATAATACACCAGGCTGTCATTTTCTCTTGATCTCTGTTATTCTTTTAAACAGTATAATCTTGTCAAACAAATGTATATCTTCATCCTTTGACAATTACATTCTCATTTTCCCTTTCATTGTGTAATTTCCTGGTGTTTTGTCATGCTGGACATTCACATCTATGCGACAAATCGACTGGACTCCTATTTGAGTTCATATAATATTGGCAGGACAGCTTTCTGTTTGTTGTGTTGATTTATTTGGGATTTTCGCGCTGGCTCAGTGGTTATCCTGTATTCACATCCTATTGAATGGAGGGTATGATTGAAAGGATTTAGATTGTTATGATATGAAAACGGTCACCTAATAAAACAACCCAAGATGGTGATTTCCATCCATTTTATGTACAGACAGACTGTTACAGCATGTCACTTATCGAGAGTTGTATGGTAAGCAGAGTTGGTCACGTGAGGTTGGTAGAAAATAATCTGAAAGACGGCATTACATTTTGGTTTAGATCCCTGAACACTGGACTTTGGCTTATGTTACGTATCAATGTTTGTCATATATACATTAGCCAACATTTCTGGATAACACAAAATTCCCAATTGTTTTCACCACTTGGAAGTTGGCATTGGTAGTATTTACAACATAAATGACAATTAGAAGCTTATGTAATGAGACCATGGCATCAGCGCGGTTAACTTACAGCAAAAAACGGGGTTGATCCCACCAAGTCTGACCGCTGCCTTTCTCTGTAGTCTGCATGGTCTCCCTGTGTTCATGTGGATCCCCCCTAGGAGCAGATATACCGTATGGGTCAGATGAATAGGAAACTCTGAAGTACTCACAGGTATGAATATGGGTATAACGGTGTTTTTCTGTCTGACTTAGAGATGGACTCGCCACCTATCGCTGTTTCACTGCTTCTCCCCCAGTGCATTTTGGGATTGGCTCCAGCCCACTTTGAGCAAGATGAGCAAATTGCAAAAAGAAATTGATAGAAAATAGTTTTTTTTAAAGACGATACTATACTCTACGTTATAAGCAGAGTGTGGTAAATACAATACATCTGCATTATAACTACTAGCAACTATCTCCCAGCATCAGTAAACAGGGGAGAACGAAGCAGGCAAATCAAGAGTTTACAGTCCGGGGGTCAGACAATCACCTGTACCAGCTCTCAGCTTGGCAGTTTGGATAAACAGCGGAGGACTCAGCCTGACCTCACTGTCAAACACGCTGACATGGATCACCTCAAACTCCAGTGAGCACTTCCAGCCCACTCTGTGGCCACCACCCAAACTGCTCCGGATTCCTTCTTAAGTTTACAAAGTTACATCTTTTCTGTCTTTTCTTTAACTTAAATAGTAATGCTATTTTTTATAATATTTTTCAGGTACTTACTGCATATGTTTGTATTAATATTTATGTTACATAGACAAGAAAAATGAGCAAACATGCACCAGTTAAAACAAAAATCTCACCATGGATCTCACCATACTAATACAGTTGAGGGTTCAGTTGGATGGTGTGACAGAGTGGGCCACAGTGGCCCTGTGAACTGGGCCTGCAGCTGTCACACACATGCAGACATCCCTTTTCTCCTCTTCGTTCCCCATTGATGTGGCCCAGTCAGCCCAGAGACAAATGGGCCCAGACATGGAAGACATTAGAACCCGCTAAAAACAACATGCTAAGTACAGACTTGCTCTCCCACAATGCAAACACAAAGTGTTCAGTCTGCTGCAATTATACACATTTTGACATAGACAGCAGGGGAGACAGTTTTCTTTATATCTATGTAAATGCTGGTTTCAGGGAAAGTCTTACGATGTAGAGACATGTTGTGGCTTCAAGTAGCTGTGTTCACATTAGGGTGAAAGGGTAAAAAAACACATCATTCAGGTCAAGGGTCAACCATGGAGATACAGTATAGTAGGTTATATAAAGCACACTGTGTTAGAAATTATGTTGTGATACATTGCTTGGTCTACAATCTTCCTGGTGATTGCATTGAGACTACATGGAAGGAGAGGTGCATATGCAAGCCAGCCGTCCAGAATGAGTCTCTCAAATTCAAACCCACCAGTCTGAGGAATGCTCCTGACACTTCTCCAGTTTCAGATCAGATTTAAAGTCTGTGACCTTTATAAATACGGCTATTTTCGACACCTGAATTGTTTCTAAATTAGAGGTTGACATGATGTTGCAATTTGATGGCTCAGAGCACGTTGGGCCAGTATTAGATTAGACTCTCTGGTCAACGCTGATCACCAATAAAAAATGTATGACTGCAGAACTACAATTCCAGTCTCTGGATTAGACATTTGGTGATGGAGATTTGCCCTGGCTGTCTTAATCAAAGCTATTTCAGTCAATACTTTAAAGTCTTGACAATAAGATGTGGGGGGCCAAGAGCTTGCTGGCATGATTGGTAACAAATGACTTGCACTGGGCTAGGGGGGCGGGGGGGTCCTCGCCCAGTGGATCCTCAGACATAGTGTATTTTCTTGAAGGAGACAAGTAACTCTTGATGAGGCTGCCCAGCACCAGGAGCTGTTGATATCAGGGAGTCAAAGGTCACAGTTTGAAGCGAAAAAGCCAGTGGCATGGACCTGCTCCACCAGTGGGAAGAGGTCTTTTTCTTATTTATGTGCTGAGTTTATTTGAATCGGTAACAGATGCGGATAGGTTGTTAATTGTTAATATATTGATGACACATTCTGTTCATAGGTCAAAGTGAAAAGATCATTTTGAATTTTTTTCATTTGTATTTGACAGTGTTTTTCCCTCATCTATGCAAATAATAAGTCATAATTCAAAGATGATGCTTGGCTTTTCTTGCCATTGGACTGAATGTTGTAATATATTTCACATTTAATACACCTCTATCTGATTACAGTACAGTACAAAAGAGTTCTGACTTATATGAGTACTTGAGACGATAATTAGTTGTTAATAACTCAATGTTTATTATTCATAGTTTTAATTGTTCTAAATATCTTGAAGTAAACGATTGTAACATTTTCATGTACAAATTATAATGTTTTAGCCACACTAGTGGTGTAGCTCTTGAGATAAGAATGCATCATTTTGGTCCAGACTGAAATATCTGAACTATTAAATAGATTCCCATGACATTTTGTACTGACATTCATGGTCACCAAAGGATGAATCTTGCTTATCTGGTGATCCCTAGTCTTTTCCTCTCGCGGCACTCTCAGATCACAGCTTCAACCTCAGCAGGCTCTGAGACCTGAAAATGTCACCAAGCCAAGTTCAAAATGTTTTTTAAATGCTTTCATTTTTTTAATTAACTAGTCTACAACTTGTGTAAGGTGGTAGCAATGTGGTGTATTAAAGTACAGTTATCAAACTATCTCACCTTCCAATCATCTAAAATGTAGCAAAGGAATAATAGAAAGAAAACAAATCAAATCAACCCATGATCAAACATATCAACACGAGTCCACTTGAATGAGACCAAATGAAATAGCACAGCCATTACCCTGACATAGTAAACAAACATGTCTGTTTCCCCCTCTGGATGCCATTAGGAATGTTTCAATGTTTGTTTAGTCATTGAGCAAAATGTGTTCTTTCTTCCTCTTCATACTTCAATAGTATGTAAATCATAGCAGTCATTTACAAGCCGCCATTGTTCTCAGTTCAAACACAGCTTGTATTTGTAAGTCTGTAATTGTTTGGTATATTCGGCTCTGCTTATCTAACCTCCCCTCTTTTTAATCATGTAGTATTTAGAATATCTGGAGGTTACGTTGTCGCTGCTTAAATCCCGTGGCTTTTACAGAGAGTGCAAAGGCCGCTTTGAGGCCTTTATGGAATCCAGCTGGCTTGGTCCAGCATTTTTCCAAAGTTCCACATGTATCTGAACCAGATCAGAGCCAAGCATAGTCCAGTCTGCACAGCTTTGAGAACAGCCAGGATCTCTCAAAAACATGAATCAGTTGTATAGAGCAAACACTATCTGTATCTGTTGTATACCTACGAATACAAGTCCGTTATGTGGTGAGTGAAGTTCCTGGAATCTGTATTAAGACTCATTTTGAATCTACTGAACAGTGAAATTTGATCTAAATCAGTGAAATTGCACCATCCATTAAGTCTTTGATACAGCAGCTGGTAAATGTGACTTCAATGCTACACGCACCTCCATCGTGACTCCAACTATGGTAAAGTACTTTAACTCTCAAACCCTCCTCAGCAGGTGTGGCAACATTTTATGAGAACTTCCCCCTTGCTTTATAATGACCAAGTCCTGTTCATCTTTATCACAAAACACTAACCTCTGAATGTGGGTCAAATCTATTTTAGGACTAATATTTCTAACAGAAGTTCTGTAAAATGAAAAATGATAGATCTGCATTCCTACACTACATGACACTTCCAGGCTCGATGTAACATTAGATGTCTAAAAATAAGCAATCGATGTACAGTATAAAGTTTAGATGTGTTAATGTACCTTTTTTTGTCAAGTTCTTCCTGTCTTCTGCAGCAGCGCTCAGGAGCTTTATGCTGTTTTCTGAGCCTAATCACTACCAGGTGTGCTTGAAAAGATTTTGGTGAAACTGGCACAGGGTCAATACAGGGTGGAAGTTGGAGGGGTGCGAAAGAGGGGTGAGTACCAGAGGAATGGAGTTGCTTAATGTGAAAACATCAAACGGTTTGAATGTGGTACCAGAGTGTTAGGTTAAGGTGTCTGAACTTGTTATGGTATGATCACGCAGGGCTGTTGCCTGTTGACATATTGTCTCAGGCAGACCCAACACCACCCAAACTCAGCATTATTGCATTTTCCTTTACCTTTTTTTAGGAGGAGGGTAGATGAACAGGCGTATATGTGGGTCGTGTAAAGTCATAAGTATTATGTTCAAGATTTGGCTCTTAAATCTGGCTGATTTTACGGGTATGCCATGGTCAATCAAGATTAAAGACAAATGAGGTGAGCTCTGACATTTACAATCCATCATGGTCTCTGTACAACAAGAAAAAAAGAAAAGTTACCCAACTAAGTAATCCACTGTTTTGAAAGGCATCAGGGCTACACCCTGCAGCACTCCCACATCCTCATGCAAACCATACTGCAAAGGTATGTGTGGTCATGCACCGTGTAAGACAGTCCAAACCTGCCAGCTTTTGTTGCTTATCTGAGCCAAGTTATTTTGTGTTCAACAATTGTTTTTCAGTAACTTTGTTCTGGGGAAAAATAATCACCATATGTACAACAACACAATTGGGGAAATAGGAGGGTTTTGCAGTATCTTAATCCTAATTGGCAGCAACAGCAATTCAGAGTTGTGACAATTAACTTTATTGTTATCAAAGTAAATACAGCAATATGTCCCAAAAAATTTAATTTTACCAGAAATGAAAGCACTTCATATATTGTATTTAACTTAAATTAAGAAAAATAAGGGTCAAGTACGTAACAAAATGCAGCCCATGACACATATGTGTCTACTCATACGTATGTATGCAGATAACCGTATACAAGCCAATGGCCAATAGTCAATATTTTGGGCTTTACTCTTTGTGGGGGAACAAACCAACACTACAATGTCACCACATTACACAAAATTGTGCAAGAGCTTTTTTTTTCCGCATTTGTGTCTCCATAGATATATATCCAGCCATGCGTAAATCTTACCCCCTGCTGCGCAGAGAGCAAGGTCCTCCTCTCTTTTTTTCCTCCGGCTTCATTACACTGGCCTCCCGTCTTGTTGGAATAGTTAAACCTGTTAACTCTACTTCTCATGCAAACACAGTGAAGCTTGGAAAAATACCAGACAGAGACCTCTAGGGGTTAGCATGGTAAAGACACCCACTTTACACAGATCAGTCATGAATCTCAGCCAAGGTATCACTAAGCTGCATACATTTTGATTTGCCATTTCTGTCTAGGTTTTATTGAATTATTTCTATTTCATTTTATTTACTTGAACATGTCTCGTTTCTGGTCCCATGTGTCAGTACTTTTCCTTGTACTGACTGCCAGAAATTTCTTACCGCTATCTTACTGACGCACACACACACACACACACACACACACTTGGAAGTCCTGCAAAGAAAAATAATATATATATATATATATAATAATAATAGCTCAGTGCCAGTGAATAAAATACGGTAATAAGATAATAAAAGTGTACATCAGAATGTGTCAGTAGTGTGAGTATGGCTGTTTTAGCCATTTGTTGGAATCTAATCTAATATGTCATTAGCGGGGAAATAAGAAAGTGGCCAAGGTAAACCTTCTGTGTCTTGTTATGTTTGACAATGTCAGATTAATGCTCTTAGTAGCAGATTGCACTATTCTGCAATTAATCTTCGTATAACTCTCCCAGTTATTGGAGTAACAAGAGGTGCCATATATCCACCCCATCCCTTTCCTACACATTTTGTTTTATGGAGACTCTCTTATCCCACGGCATGTGGTTCCTCCCTGAATAATGTGAGTATTGTCATCTTCATACCACAAATATATTTCCATTACTTTAAGGTATGTTTTGTTGACATTGTTTTTTATAGTTTTGGATCTTAGCAATGTCTCTCCCTTCATTCCATTGCACCATCTGTGATGTGATGGCTGGCTTTGGCTAAATAATGTAAGAAAACACTTAACATTCCTTCTTGCCAAAAGACGGCTGATCCTCTGTAGTGCCGTGATCCAAAACGCCTTTTTATCCCATCAGAAACTGAGTGGGCTTTATAGGTGTGCCAGCCAATCTCTTTCTACCTTGACACTGTCATGCTATAGGGATGCATGACTTGTTCTTAATGGTGGTTTTCAAAAGTCTCTTAGTTTGATTTATATTGCCAGGACATGTTTGCTGAAAGCCAGGTATGTCTCTCTTCAAAGTGGGCAGCGGTTGCCGGTAAAGCAGACCTTCTCCCCTCTCACTTTTCATTGCGGCAGTAATTTAGCCCTTTGTTTTGTATTGAAGATATGGGGCTTGTTTAATTTTCCAAGCAGGCATGTTTTTCAAGATAGTCATTCCGGGAAGACATTAAGTTGGTTTGTCAAACTGAAAAAACAATAACCAAAGCACCATAACTCTGTCTCTTGTGTTACATGTAGCTATGATCTGGAATAGCAGATGGCGTTTCTGTTCTTTTTCAGTCAGATAAATGAGATTTGCGAGTTGTAGAAAATATAATATTCTGTGACTCGCAGTTAATTTATGAAACTCATGCTTTTAGAGACATTTACTCAAAACTATTTTCCATCAACATAACTGCAAACTAAACTCAACCATGGTTTAAATGAGCTCATAAAGGGTTATGCATGGTAGAAAGGCCTTGGTTTCCTCCACACAGTTGAACAGCAATGTTCGTAAAATGCAGTAGATACCCTCAAATGTGACAGATGAAGGATGAGGAAGAGGCCCAGCGTATTGCTGAAAAAGGTAGACAAGGAGCCCACTGCAATATACATGTTACCCAGTGAAAGTCAACAAGAGATGGGCTCTCTTGTTGACTTTCCTTGGGTAACATGAGATCACAAAGGGCACTCATTCTGTATCTATCAAAGGGGTATTATTGTGTTTTATCTCAAATTTGAGGAGTAACTCTGTACCTCCTTTCATCATGATATGGATTAATGGCTGTTGTGAGTGTGAGTTTGATAGATTTGTGCTTTCCTTTCCGAGACTGTTTTACCGTATTTATTCAGACCAGTCCAATTATGTGAGGGGTGCTATGAGGCCCAGTGACACTGGAGAAAAATGACAGTTGACCCTGCCCAATAAGGTGACAGGGAGGATGACATGCTTACATATTTGAGATATCGCAAATTTTTTCTTAGCAATGTACAACAAAAAGAAACAAACTTTGTGTTCTCTTTGATTTGGTAACTTAACGTGCCTTTGATGGCATTCGTTCTTCGTATTAAAGTACTAAAATGTGGCTGTAGAAATCACTTTTTCATGCCAGGAGTTGAAGTACATGTTGAACAACAGCTCTTGTAAAAAAATTTATAAAAAATGTAGCATGCTAATAGGCGGTCGTGAACTGTACTCATTTGGCTTGCCAAGCAAATATTAAATCCTTATCTGCCAGCGCAAACACGAAATTCTGATACATGAGAACTAAAACTGCAAACACATCAGTCATTTGGCATCGACAAGTAGGATTTTAAATAGAGGGCATTCAGTCATGTTGATTGTGAATTTGTTCCAATTGGGCAAACAGGTTGGCCCAGAGGACAAAACATGCCTCTCAGTCATTTGACTGTCCGTGCCGTGCATGGATTATATTCACCTCAGTATAAAGCAGTATCCAAACAGCAGAGATAATTAACAATTCAAGATGAAACTGTCTTCTCTGATCCATTAGAAATCAGTAAAGTCTTAGAACTATTTGGAATTGAATGCAAACACATCTCATGGTTGATATTTAAAATGTCAGAACTACGTCTATCATAAGCACAAACACCATGCCTCTCTAATTATAGTGTGCTTTTCATATAAGTCCATTGTATCTTGCCTCTTTGGTTGTCAATAATAGTGCTGACTTAACCTTCCCCCAGACTCTGCCACCTGTCAGCAGTCAGATCATACTTCACACTCAGCTCAGCATAGCCAAGGTGCAACAATCTGACATGACATGGCACTCATGCAACACCAATATAGTCTAACGTGTGTGTGTATCATTTGTGCCTAATTTTATGTCGACCCATATCTATTAAAGCTGGGTTTTAATAAAGCTCATTCCTGATTTTCATCCTTCATGGATTCATTAGAAATCACTGCACTATGACTAAGGCCAGATCCAACAGGGAAAGCTCACATACACACTATGAAAACCAACTCATGCACTAGCTTGTTTGATGATTGTACTCTAGGTAACGTCTGTGCCAGTCTGATTGTGGATCTGGATCAAAGATAATGGCATAAATTTCACACAGCCAAGAAATGAGTAGCGTTTGAAGATACTACACAGTATGTGAGAGAAAGAGTGCTTAGTCTCTTCCGCCATAACTCTGTGAGGATTGTCCATACTTGTACAATCCTGTGCTTCATCTTCCCCATACATACTTTATTTCTGGAAAACTTGGAACCCTGTTCTTACAGGTTTTCAGTTAAGGCTTGATTTCTTTTGAGTAGCTAGTTAAGTTAAGTTAAGTTAAGCAAATATTGCATGTTCCCTTTGCAGCATTCTGGTCACATGTGTAGAGCAAGTCAGACATTTATGTATTGATTTTTGTTGTTGTTCTGTGAAAACCAATGCGTCTCAAAAAAGTCAGTTGTTCATAGGCTACAGCCTTGTTTTCAGCTTTGTCACCAACAAACATGGGTTTTTGGATTTTACCTAAAAGGTAGGATATGTTTGTTGTGTCATATAAGAAAAATGAATTATTAAGTTTATGTGAAAAATGTAAAATCCCCAAATGTGGAATTTATGGTTTTCACTGGACTCCTCTTTCCTGTCAAATGTGTTTTTAAGCGTCCATCTGTCTCTGACTGGTGGAAGTAATTACCTTGGGTCGTTATGGGTTGGGAGCAACGCTGATGACAGGGGGCTGCTGACGGGACTGGATGTCAGGTTAACTAGATTGTGTCTTTACCTAAACCACTGACAGACAGGTGCCAGAGGTCCTCTTCTAACTCGCTGAGGAGGAAACACATCTTACCCTGGCAGAAATTGTACAAAAGAAAAAAGGAATTGGAGACTTCAATGGTTCCCACATGTGCACACACTAGGTGTTTTTGACAGAAAGACTGTAAGATGGGAGAGCCTTTTTCCATCTCTTTCCCATTAAATACAGTCAGTGTGGCCAGTATGGAAATGAGATGGTGTACTGTCACAGATGTGTGTGCTTCCACATCGGTCTGCTTCCTATTCCGAGAGCAGAATCTGAAATAGATGTGGTCTCAGCACAACTGTGTTTATTGGACAGTTTACACTGGTGCGTTTCCCCACGTGTCAGGTTGTTAAGAATAGGAGGGAGCAGAGTAAGTCAGAGGCAGAAAGAAAGCCAAGAGGAGTAAGAGGGGAATGAAGTGGGTAAGGCGAGAGTCACTGAGGTCATTGTTGAGAATATTTTCCAACCCTACTTTAGGGTTTAAGAAACTCTTAAAAATTCTCAATTAACTGCAGCACATGAAGTGAAATGTTTTTGATTTTAAGGATCATAAAGTCTGAATTGAGATATTGGCTTTGTGGAAAAAGAGGAGCTGGACACGTAAACAATTCGAAACATCAAAATGAATGTCAATCAAAGCCCTCCCTTTCTATGATGACATCTACGACCAATTGTCACGCAGCTGTCATCAACGCCAGGTTGGGTAGGCCCCTCTGATTGGTCCATGCACAAATGTCTTTTATAGATAAAAAGATCACAATTCACAAATAAAAAAAAAACTATATATGCGCACATGTGAATATACCAACTGGGATTTAAAATCTTACTCTTCAAGCATCTGGTCCTGCATCTATGGCTGTTTTTTTACCGCAGTAAGAAAAGCTGTCTGGCTGAAGTCGCTGCCAAGCAACACATGGGGAAGGGCCTCGACCCAACGTCTTCCAACTTATATACGGAGATTATTAGAGGAGCATTCACCGGCAGAGCCACAGAAATAATGACCAGCTTCACTGCTGTCAACAGACTTGTTTTAACTGTTTTACAGCTGTTCTTGTCACCACCCCCAACTAGACCCACTTCAATTGTCGATCCCCTAGTTTATATCTGTGTCAGGCTTTTGTCTGGTCTGCTGAATGAGTTCATGCCTTTACCCTGCTCTCCGCTCCACTACCTATCTGTGTCAGTGGTGGCCAGTGTGGGGAAACCCTGCTGAGGAGGTGGAAGGGAGGCAGTGGGCTACAAAAAAAGCAAGAGAAGAAAAGGGGGGTATTTACTGGGGGGGGGTTGTAGTGCGGGTCACTCCACCTGGTAGCTAAGGAATGACTCATTAGACAGGCAGGCACTAATGAAAGATTTGTCTGTCCTCACATTGGCCTTGCTGTCATGTCTCTCTCCTCATCTGGAATTCTGCAGATTCCACTCTCACTTTCCTCTTCTGTTTCTCTTTGACAGCGTCAGATAACATCTTGACGGCTGGTTAGTGTACATTTTATTGAAGAGACTTACCAGGAGATAATTAGCCCGCGATGCCCTTTAAGTGCTCTGCAGAACATTTTCGACCTCTCTAGAATAATTAAAAAAGATATATCAGGCTAAACAGTAGGATTTTGCTCCGAAACTAACGACTCCAAGCTAGAAGACAAATGCCACAGCTGCCTTCCAGAATAATTATTGTGACTGACAAAATCTTAAACTTTCACTGAAAGTCTTATGTAAACACATCAATAAACACAACAATCCAATTTCCCAATTTAAATGGAGGGACAATGAGTGCCGTTAAGCTCTGCGGGCCAGGTTTAGTGTTTATTGGAACTAAGCTGTGGTATGCCTTGGTATCAAATGTCTCTGCCAGGTTAGAGTGTCGCAGCCCAGAAACCTGATCTCCTCGCTGCTCCCTTGAGGTTTTAGACACCGTGCTCTGCGCATGATGTGCAGAGGACGTCCAGGTACAACATCCGTGAAGGAAATCGAATCACAATGAATTAGCGTGGTTTATTTGCATGTTCCTAACACTGCCGTTACAATAGGTGAAAGGAAGTGTGTGTCCATGCATATTTTATTGTGTGCCTTATATAGAAATGTATGTTAACTGTATGTTAACCTCCTCACTAGATTAAGCCAAGATGTATTCGTTATTTGGATGATTTTGATCTTGTCCCATGCCTTAGCTGTCTGTCTCCTCCGAGACTTTCACTCCCTGTGAGTCCATCCAGGCCTTCCTGTGAGGCCTGCTCCCAATGACAGAGGCTTCTGTCTGTGTGGCCCGCCTTTCTAATCGAAACCATCATCTCCATATGTCTCCCATCACAACTTCCAAAGCATTTGATTAGACTCCAGGCAACAGGAACAAATTAATTAATGTCTTTATTCCTGCCTGTGTGTGAGTGTGTGTTGTGCATGTTCATGCACACCCACACACATTGCCCATGTAATTGTCTTGATCCAGTTTTTGATTGCATTCAAAACCCAAACACGTTGAGAGTGATCTCATTCCTACCTGCATTCCCGCTTAATGATGTCCACCTGAGAACTATAATCTGCTTTTATTGACGCATCATTCACCTTGTGTTTTTGTTCAGGGAGAAGGGGATAAAAAAGAGCAAAAGAAACCCCAGTCCATAAAGTAGCATGCTACAAGCCGATGCACATGTTGGGAGGTCTTCCACCTTAATTACTTGTGTTTTCTCTTCATAAATGTTGGAACAGGAGGTTTCCCTTACAGAGTGAGAAAGGAGAAAGGGAAAGAATGAGAAGGAAGTACTGTTGATGTTGTTGTGCTGCTGTGTTTCGTGACTGCAGATGTTCATTACGCATACTGTAAACTCAAAGGCTTCTCATGAAAATACCAGGGGACAAAAATGAAAGATGGGTCCCTGTATCCTTACATATGGCAGGCAGTGATGTGGCGGTGCTGGCACACACGAGACTGTGGTCTCACAGATGGCTACAGTTTGTCTGAGCTCAGTCTGACCGCCGTCACCTCTCACAGAGTCTGTGGGCTTTACTGACCAGTGGAACGGGCTTCGGGCTCTCTGAGACGGGGCTAAATGCAGACATGGGCAAGGCGCTGGCTGCGTCCATGAGGTCCACGGTCCAGCTTTGACCAGACCAGAGCTTTGCTGCACACACTGACCTTTATTCCGGCAAAGCTACACAAAAACACATCCGACCCAGGATCTACCTGTTTTATCCAGATAGGAAAGTCAATCATCATCACTCCCGATTTTACTCATAGCTGAACTTCAGCTATGCTTGAGATAGTGACAGGGTGAGAGGAAAAGGGTTATCAGTGGTATCATTGCCAAAATAGAGCTTTGGCATTAAGCAGATCAAATTTTGAGATACTCTACCATTGTTTAGCTTTCATCTCCCCTATGTCCTATGTTTTGTTTTTTACTTATGTTAGTTTTCTTGTTGCAACAGTAGCGGTCGGCTAAGTGGGTGATGTTGTTTTTTGGCTGTTTCCTCCCAGCTTATTAGCAAAACCATGGTATCATACTGTACTGTTTCTTTTCAACATGAGCATCTCTTCATCCCACATGAAAGTTTTTGATTTGATTGTGCATTGTAGACAATCACCAATATGACTCTATGGATCCTCCCCTCCAGCTTTTTGTCTGACAGCTCCACTCCTGAAGAAAACACAGTTTAATTTACAGCGCTGTGTGCAGGGTTGTCCTGCCCAGTGGGGTCCTTGTGGGTTTCCTGGCTGTGCTTTGGATGTGGTTTATGTGTTCTGCCTGCGGTGGGAAGCATGAGCAGTGGTAGTCATCCTTTACATTTTATGGCACTTTCTGGAAACAAAGGCATGCAAACGGATGAGTAGCTGAGAGTGTTAGATGTGTTTGCAGATGCAAAATGAGAACTGTTAGTGGCTTTATTGGCAAATTTGTTTGCAAATAATTTGTTATCTGTCTAGCAGTGAGTGCGTGGTGGGGACGGGTCTTGGGTTGAGATCGGCATGCGGAGTTAGATAAAAAAGTGACATATTGACTTGCGCGAAAAAGCATTACTGGAATGTACTGGCACTGACACAGAGACTCCGAAGGTATCCGAAAAAGCACAAGACAGATTTGCTTCTAAAAGTTGTCTTTTCAGCAGCAGCAAAGTTGGTGAAGTCCTGGCCTGTCTGAATGTACCAGGCCCCCCACAGCAGGTTTTCTCTTCGTTCCTCTACTCCGGGTAGTTGAGCACATTCCTGATGATTATAGAAATTCCACTACTACCTTTATGATTGTTATAATTACGAGACCATTACATCCCTGTAGCTATTCCAGCTGAGAAAACGTGACTGTGTATTGCAATTCAAGAGCAGAAAACAGCTGCTCTCTATATGGTACATTAATATAAGGCATAAAAAACAAAACCCTCACTCTGTTGAGTCATTTCCTTGTCAGGTTCTTGTCAGTAAAAGCCCGATGGGATTGTAAAGGTGACAGGAAAACAAAATGGGCTGCTTGTCCTCAGCTGCACTCGTGCATTTTTTATTTTTTATTTTAAGCAAGTCTTGTTTTGCAGTATGTAAAGTAATTGACAACATGGTTAGATGGCTCTTTGTGGACTAATTGTTGACATTAGAAGGGTATATTACATCGATCTTAAGGCCAAGCCGTAAAGAGCTACAAGTGCCCAGAATGTTTTGCAGTGTCCAAACTATGTGTTACCCATTATAACTTCCTTTGTTCTTCTCGCCCTAGGTTTGCCATGGCCCAATAATAAATCCATGGCAAATGTCTCATAGTCTTCATTCAGGTAAACGAAGACTATGAGAGTTGGGGTTCACAAACATTTCCTCTGAATACATTTGTGCCTAGGTTCTTTTCCTAAAGAGAGAAATGCAGAGGGACCATACTTTTGGGTGCATATCTGTGCCAAATGGTATGGAACTAATCTCCACTGAGCTATTTCTCATTAGAGATGGGCCTCCAGGAGGCGCATCGTTGTGTGGACTGTGAACAGGGACAGGGCAGGGACTGTCTGTTCCTGCAGATGGGCTTAATTTAGTGTTGGGCAGGAATAACATTCTGAGTTATTGAGGTGAATGGCAGTGGAACTCTGCATGGAAGATGTCTCACTGCCATGCTGTAGCTGATTGACACACACACACACACATGAAACATGCTCCTGGGATTTATTCAAACCCACTGGCAGCCCAGGTGCTGATGCATCACTGCTGTAGTGCTGTGCTGTGATCTGGGCTTCAATGGTTGTTCAGCAGTGCTGGGTGTAATTTATCTGTTGACTGATTAACATTCAATGTCCACGAGGAAGTGCAGTTACGGCTTTGAGAGGAAAAAGAGCATACTGATTCAAGACTTGGGTTGAAGTAGGACCACAAATCAAGCTTGCTTTGTATTGTGAAGGTGTGATGAGTAACCCAGAGTGTTTTCATCTGGCTTTTCGCTCCAGTGATCTGAGAGCTTGTCTGTTTAGAGATCCCTAATCTAAACTCAGAGTCATCTCCCTGAGGTGGAGGGCAATGGATGTGGCCCTACCTTGACCTGCAGGGGAGGGTGCAAAAGTTAAAAAGCCTTTGCTGCTTTTTACATGATGTAGAATCAACCACAGATGCAGGTAAAGACTAAATATATAAATCTGTATCGACTTTTAAAAAAATGTCAATGTCATTTATTGTAGATACATTGAAATTGACGGAGAAGAGCAGTCATCTTTCTGCATAAAAGCACAGGAAGCATCAAATGTACAGTGTTGTTTAGCTCTCTGGGGGTATTTCTACATGAATGAGTTATTATTTAAGTATATATCACTTTCATCAATAGAGTTACAGAGTGTTTTACCAGAATGATGATGAATTGTAAAACAGAATCAGAAGATTAAAAAAGGAGTACTATTGCAAATATCATGTCAGTTTTGAGAGGAGATTTAAAAGATGATGCTGACTTGGCAACCCTGAGATATTCAGGCTGGGAGTTCCACAGCTGGGGGGCCCGAGCCAAAAAGGCCCGGTCACAGTTCCTTCCTGTCATATGTAAACACACAAATCACCAACATCGCACAGCTTCCCCTCGTAATACCTCTGGATGATTTATTCCTTTTGGAAGTTGCCAGTGACTGGCTGGGACTCTTAAAAGCCCAATACTCATCTGCTCATTATACATCCGACCCATGTACGGCACTGAGTGCACAAAACATTCAAAGAACTCGGCTGCACTTGTACCAAATACCATTAGAGTCATAAATTTGAAACAAGACATCGTCTAAAGATAAGCAACCCTGCTGGAACCGTTTCATGTCAATATGCAGCATCATCAAGTGGGAGCCTTTTAACCACATATGGCCCAAAACCAGGTTGTCTGGATTACAGATGCATGTCCAATGTCTTGTCTGTCTGAAGTAGAGTGGATTACACTAATAATATATGTGAGTAATAAGTGTTTAGGGTTACACTACTGTGCACAACCTTACCCTGCGATGACATGTCCTGGAACATAGCAGCAAGTTGTTTGACTCATATTTAGCATTGTTAAGACCAATATATTATTTTATTTTTTCTAGTGTTGACATGCTCTCTCTGAAATCTTCCTTTTCACAATGGGGTTGGATTTTACAGTGATAAACCCTGCCTGTCCGGTCAGGACTGCAACAGCTGCGGTGGTGCAACAAACAGACTAGAGACACATTGCACAGTGCTTTATGTAGGTGTGTGTGTGTGTGTGTGTGTGTGTGTGTGTGTGTGTGTGTGTGTGTGTGTGTGTGTGTGTGTGTGTGAGAGAGAGAGAGAGAGAGAGAGAAACTGCCTTGCTGTGT
The DNA here is from genome assembly GCF_050575085.1 of Anarhichas minor. Lineage (NCBI taxonomy): Eukaryota > Metazoa > Chordata > Actinopteri > Perciformes > Anarhichadidae > Anarhichas > Anarhichas minor. The sequence continues at coordinate 2,040,813 of NW_027466487.1, read as the reverse complement.
TAATGCCATCTTTGTATGCATGCAAGTCTCCTGTCAGATCTTTGCTGACTAAGACATATCTAGCAAGAAAGTATCTGTTAAAGGGCATTCAATGCCAATGAAAAGCAATGGGCGAATGAGAAGAAAATACTGAGAGAGAAGCAGTCAGAGAGCGTACTAAACTGCACTGCTCTGGACTCTACTGTATGCTGCTTTATCTGCAGCAGTAAAGAGGCAGGTTTTGCTGAGTCAGAGAGAGTTCTCACAGCAGTGATGAGTGAGCTGCAAGGATTGAGCTCAACACTGCCACTCCCTGGCAGACTCTGGAGACTGCACACAGGGTGAAGGATCGTCAAAGTAGTTGCAGGACATGTTCGCCTCAATCACAAGCATCTGTCATCCATCACACCTCCCCTTTAGTGATCTGTGGTGTTTCCATAACTGATTAATGGGTGTATTGTTTCTTTCACCATTGTGGTGGCTATTGGCTTAAGTTTCTGCCTTGACTTTGTATTATGGTAAGCTACAGATATGGCTTTGTCAGCAGGAAACATCCACTATTCACTAACTCTCCACAGATGTGCTCTGAGTTGTTCCTACTGTTCTTTTGCTCTCACTACTATTCTTGCAGGACACTTTTCACCGTCAGCTATTGGGGATAATTGCTGCCAATGATGTGTGCATGACGCAGACATGAGGAAGGGATTTTGAAGGAGAAATGTGTAGTTCATGTGGAAACATTGTGTGCGACGCAAGTGACACACTAAAACAGTTGTTGACAGGAACTCTAGGGAAGTTACAATGTTCCTGAATGTTTGTCAATTTCATTTATTCACTTTTTGTATGACAACATCGTAGAAAGATGCCATGTATTTGACTGTCAGCTGATTTTTCCACTCTTTTCCATTTCTCTCTCTCTCTCTCACAGAAAAGCTCTACAACTCGACTGGACGGGAGCTGCGGAGAGCCCTCTTTTCCCTCAAGCAGATTTTTCAGGTATCTATATATTCTCGACAATATTAAGTCTTTTCATTTTTGCTGGATCCTTAAGAAATATATTTTTTACAACATTTTTATCATGATCTCATATCGGCATTGTTTTTCAATTTGCAGCTTTTGTCTGCATATGATATATCTTTTGCCGTGGCTCTGGTTATGCCTTTGAATGTTCACACACATTAACATGCAAGAACTATATGTAGCGTGCACACATACACACTCACACTTGGACACAGCATTGTTTTGTTGAGGCAGGGTTGTGTTGCTTAGAGTCTGCCTTCGTGGCAGCTGTGGAGTGTTCAGGTCTGGTCATACTTCACGCACTGGGGCTGGGCTGGCGGGCAGTCGGCCATAGAGGGGGAGGGTTAACCGACAGTTGGATGGAAAAGAGAGCAACAGATGCTGATGCAGGCCCAGAATAGATTAGAATATCTCACTTTATGCGCTACGAGTGGCTTTTTGGGGATTCCATTGAAGAGTATATTGATTATTCTTGTTGTGGAATAAAATATCCACCTGGCCTGAAATCAGTATTTCTTATCGCAGTAGTGCATTGTACGTGTTATAGTCGTCAATAACAGAGTCTTAGATTAGAGTCATCAACGCGTGTGAGAGATGCAGGTGCTTTTGTCATGGAAGACGAAATATGGAATGAAGTGGGGAGGCCTTAGCAACAGGAGGAGTGCATTGCTCATTGCACATGCACTAGCTATAACTGAATGTAAACAAATAGATACTTTTGTGAAGGCTGAAATGACAAATGTTCTCATGCGCTCTGCCAAATGCTACATGGCATTAAGAAGTCTGAGCACTTGTTCTCTCCGCTAATTGTTTTTGTTAAAGCGATCGAAAGAGTCGTCTCTTTTGTTTCATCACATTTGCTGCTTGAAGCAGTCATTTTTCCATTTTGTGCATAAGACATACGTATAATGTGTTAACATTAGGTGACCAGCATAAATCAACAGTTCCTGCATTTGTTTTGGCGGTTGATTTATTTATTTTCACGTAAAACTCTTTTCAGTAATTGGAAAGCCTTGTGTGAGCTGTTAAACAACACATCCCAGATCACCATCTCTCTGCATGCCAGTGATTTGCAACCAACATACACACACTCAAAGGTTTAAGTAATGGCACTTATGTGGTGGGAGCTGGAACTAAATCTATCACATTTTTATTGTTTAATAGAAATAACTATTAAAACAATATAGTCTCTGGTTGTGTCTATGATGAATATTCCCGTGTTTCTCCTTGACCTCTTTCCAGGATGACAAGGACCTGGTGCATGAGTTTGTGGTGGAGGAAGGACTGACGTGTTTGATAAAAGTCGGCGCTGAAGCAGACCAGAACTACCAGAATTACATCCTCAGGGGTACGTCATCTGCACAACAGCACCATTCCCTTTCACCAATAAACTCACTGCATACGTTCTTCCTCTCTACGTTCTCACACCTCAATTTACAACACATGCTAATCGAGGATGTTATCATCAATCAATCCTGCAACACGTTTCCTTCCATAAACCTATCCAGAACCACATGTGTTTACATACACCACGTAAATTGATGATTGTGCTTGTTCACCTTCTCACACTCACACACCTAATACGAGCTCAAATGTGTGCCACAGATAATGGAAGCTCAGCCAAGTTTAGCTGCTGGTTAATGATTCCTTCCCATGTTGGTAAGGTGAAGGGTCATGTCTGTCACGGTGAGGGAGGGGCAGGGCCAGCTTGTTCGGGGATGCTAGAGGACCAAGGGATTCATAGCACACGCTGCAAGGTCACTACAGCCTTCTGTGAGGGGGCAAGTCACACATGCTTAAGTAGCTAATAAAAGTTCTGGCAGGATATTGCAAATCATAAAACTAATTTCCCCTCCTCTCTATTTTTTTACTTCTTTCATTGATATTTTTCCTCATATGTTCCCTTATCTTTTAATGAAAATTGCTGCACTTCTGTCAAGCAACTTGAGCCAGAACATCATCAGTTATTATACTTTTTCAAAGTGAATTCAACTTTTGTGGTTAAAGGTTTCATATAAGACTACAGTGTCATAGTCCAGACACCTCTGTTGTTATTTATTCATAATTCCTTGTTTAAAGGAGTCACAGTGTACTTGACCCTTATGATTTGGGGTGCACATTTCAATCAGATGTTACCCCCACTCATGTTTATTCAATTAGATGATGCATGTTCATAAATGCTTGCGCTCAAATTTTCCAACCTGTTCATAGTTGACCTTTTCTGTTATTGAAAAAACCAAAGAGCAAAGGATAAGGATAAGGATGTTTATTGTACGAACATACAACGAAATTGAGTTGGCGACTCATCAGTCAGTACAGCAGCAACAGTCAAAAAGTGTATAAAAACATTAAGACAAGACGATTTAAAACAAGACATTAAATAAATATATACAAGATAAAACAAGATAAAGCACAGGCATCAATGGCTTCAAAGTGAAAAATGTGCTTGGTTACAGTGTCGTGTTATTGACTATATTTGTTTCAGCACTGTCTGGTGTGAGCTGGGTGGGGTGGTGGGTGGCGCTGGGGGGGTGATGGAGGAAACCGCTCTGGGGAAGAAGCTGTTCCTCAGCCTGTTGTTCCGGGTTGTGATGGTCCTGTATCTCCTTCCTGATGGCAGTGGAACAAACAGAGAGTGACCCGGGTGTGTGATGTCTGTACAGATGTTTCTGGCCTTCTTCTGGAGACGGCCAGCATACACAGTGTCCAGGTCAGGCAGGGTGACTCCCACAATCCTCTGTGCTGTTCTAACCACCCAAAGGGCAGCTGTCTGTGACAAAGTACTGGTATTGCCCACTGGGCTAGTTTTAGACAGGAACGTGACCCCCACCAGGACTGCAGGTTCTGAAGTTTGATGTTTGATGCTTCATCTGAACTTGGACTGGTCCCTAAGGATGAGAATGACAGGCTTTTGGAAACTTGACCACATGTAAGAGTTGTTAGTGTCATTGTGCTGTGAATGATGAGACCACTTCTCGTATGTTTTCACTCCTCCTTATCGTGCTGTCCTTTTTTTCCCTTTACCTCCCAGAGAATTCAGATAAAACATCTGTGTCAGTGTGTTTCTGTGGGACTCTCTTTAAACTTTGATGTGCTAATTTATCACTTCATCTCTGCAGACTCTGCAGTTTCCCCTCATGTATCTCTGCATCACCATGAGAGACTAAACCAAACTACCATTCTCCCAAAAGCCTGTTTAGCCTGTTTCAACTCCTGACCTAATTTCCCCTGACCAGGTGAGGAAATGTGGAGTAGCAGATGACGTTCCCTCGTGAGCCATGTGTTGGAGAACACAAGTCGAGCATGTGCTGGAACGCAGATGCACAGGTCCGAAATCTATCTAGATCTGGCTGCTTTACTGTTGATGACTTCCAAGAGGAGCTATATCATAAGGTTTCCCAGGAGGCAAATATATTAGATGCATGACATTTCTACATGTGCAGAGAGAGAGAGAACCAACAACAGTAATTGATCAAACATTGATCACTCCTTATATGTGGGTTTTTTACTATAAGGTCTTTAAGTTGAGGCCAGTAAAGGTAGGTATGCAGCCTCTGTCTGGTGTGCATTAAAAAACCTCCCGACAAAACAATCTTGCTCTCTTTCATGAATAAAAATCAATCTTATGGTTCTTTTGTAGATGAAAAAAGGCCCAGTCACACGTGCACACCAGTCTGCATGCATTTTACAAGAACAGGTTCCCAGCCTTCACTCTCTATTGCCGTCATTGTAAATGGGAGTTCCTCCCAGCAATCTACACCATGTCACTTTTTTCTTTTTACTCACTTTGTCATTCCTTCTTTTCAAAGCCCTGGAGGTGTCTGTGGCCAGTCAGTGCTCCATCTGTGATGTGGGTATTTTCTGGGTCTGCATGGCTGGGGTCCATCCCCTCTACGGGCCCCTCGCACCTGGCTCGGAGGGCTTCCAGGGCTGGACTTAGCTCCTTGGAGGCGTGCGTTTTTGGCCCAGGGGAAAGCCTGTATGCCTTTATCACCCCATCAGTGGGAAAGGGTGTGAGGTCACTTTTTCAGAGGTGCCGATGCCATCTGGTCCTCCTGTACGCCTTACACTCAGTCATAGTGAAGTGCTGCAAACACGCAGGGGCCAAGAAAGTAATGGAGGGCTCATTAGGGATATTCTTCATTTTGAAATAAGCACTTGAGGTTTAATTCATGTTTAATTCAACACAGAACATCGATGTTCATTTATAATCTTTCTAAAACAGTTGTTGAAATCATAAATCTTTAGTTGATGAAGTGAATGTTGAGGGAATATTTCATATTTAATGTTTTATGTTAAATTTGAGGTCTCATGGGGTTGTAAAGTGATGTTTCTTACTTTTTAAACTATTTATTTATACATTTTAACCTGCGATCAAAGTTAATCTTCAACCCAGGTTTTAGAAAAATGTATGCAACCTTTTCTTTGAGTCAAAATATTTAAAAACAATTAAAGAAAATGTCTATACAGCAATGCTAGAAGCAAACAAATAAATATATACATAGGTTGTCACAGTAACACGTAAGTGTTGACAGCACAGTAAGTACTCTAACTGCCATAAAATGAAAGCAGATTGTTCAAAAGGTCAAAGACGTTTCTGCTTTGACCTCAAACTTCTTCAGTGTGGTAGGAAAAAGATCCCTATGGTACTTATTATCATGAGGAACACTGGGAGACAAGGTGGAAAACAAATAACAAGGTTTTTTCCTGGATGATTGTTCCACTTGTAGTATTTACAGAAAGAGCACTAACAAAAGAAACAACTCTGTTTAATTGGTTTCTGTGAAACGGAGAAGCAGAGAGAGAGAGAGAGAGAGCAGATTAAAGACAAACCAATTTCGGTCAACTTGAAGCAATTATTCCCGGCTTTGAAATGTTCACTGTTGACATTCATCACCATCAGCTATGTTTTTAGCAACACTTTCGATGTTTGCCCTTCCTCGAGGCCGTGCCATTTCTGTCTGCACACTGTTGTTTACAAAACACCAGCCGTCTCTAAGTCTCAGTGGAACCAAGTTGGAAGTTAAGCTTAAGTTTTTGATCTATTGGAAATTAGGGAAGCAATCTTTTTTTTTTTTTTTTTACACCTTTAGAAGCAGTCTTGGATACATTTTTGGGAAAATACATTCTTAAACATTACATAAATTACCCAGAGGGCCATATTTCCTCACATGCTGAATTATATTACATAGGCTTGCACGCTATAAGTTATATTGGTGAATTTATAGCATCCACAGAACTGGGCGTTGTGCCGTGAAAAGTCCAAAAGTATTACTGTATCAAATATATCATGCCCATATTTCATTATGTATCATCTTTCTCTTTCTATCTGCGTATGTCTCTCCCTCACCTGCTACCATTTTCAGATCCTCTGTTTTTAATAACATGGCAGTTATGATGCCATAAATTACAGCACCTCGACTTCCTCGTTTCCAGAGGGAGCTGCTCAGAGGGCCGTGGTGGGAAAGGGAGATGTGCTCTAGTCAGGTATTTCATTGCCTCTTAAACTGTCTGTGACCTGGAACACTGCTCCAAAAACAGCGCTCAGTCCAGCTTTTCAGCAGTCATGCTAGTGGACAGCAGCCTTTTTTAACAAGTGCACCTGAAACACAAGACCCTTTTGTTTAAGTTGTTGTTGTTCACTATAGTGTTTCTCCGTGTGGTGGCATTACATTCTACATGTGGCAGATCAGCAAGACAGAACATCAAGTGGCACGTCTGTGTACCAAAAGTGTGTGTCGCCGTGTACAAACACAATAGCTGCTAAATGCTCTTGTTCACTCCTCCTTTGTAGTTTAATGAGTTTAATCAGTGAAGCCAGCTGCTCTGGTGTTAAGTTGGATAGAAAACCTACAAACCATTAGACCTCCAATGCATGAAGCCACAGTAAGAACAGACGCTGGAGGGATAATCAATCATTAGAACACTTTTACTGTAAGTTGATATCTTTGTAACTATGTAAGCTTGATAATCAACAGATCATTTGTCAAATTAAAAGTTTAAATGTTTGACTAGCTTTCAGATAGAAAGGATGCCATGTAGCTAATGTCACTACTGCATTTTCCAATGTACCATTTCATACTTGAGTGACATTTTATTTCTCTTGATTTAGAATTAGGATCATTGTTTTTTTTGTTGTACTCTGACCCAATTTCTGTAACTGAATTCTCCCCTCGCTGGTTTGACCATTTCGCTGAGCATTAAGTGGAAATCCAGGCGTAGTTGTTAACAGTGATGTTGGAAGCTCTTGTTGGAAACAGTGTGTTTTGTGTTGTCTGGCTGTTATAGGTCGTCAGTTCTAGAGGGGGGGGAGACCTTTACTATGGCCCATCGTCTGGATAAACATTTCCATTCTGTCTGGGCTGGGTTAGGAGGCTTCGTGCAAATGTATCAACGTACTATATGCGGGTCATTATAGGTGTAATCCTTTCCTTGTTCTCTCCGGGAATGTCCTTGTCGTACCAATCGAAACTTGAAGTCCTGGTTTGTAATGAGATCCCATGGGGAACACATGCGTGTTTCCTACCCGATCTCCTGCAACCCTCAGAGCCAGCCACTGCTCCTGCTGCCCCTTGCTGCGTCATCCATGATACCGCTCTTGTGCTTTTAAAGGTTAATTCATTCACACTTGTGTTTTAATGTTCAGGTTATGATCTAAAGGTTTGTTTTTGATTTGTTTACTTCATCATAAAAGTTTAAACTTTAACCACCAAACCAAACTAACTCTCAAAGAAATTCCCCAGAAATATGTTCATGAATTTCAAAGAGAAAACCAATTATATTTTTTTATATAATTTAGCATCTTTACCTGCCTGAGACTTGAAATGATTTAGGAAATGAGGGCAAGACATGGTTTCAGCCAACAACCTCTCAACTGTCTTTGCTCCACTGGCAACACTGACAAACAAGCACTGTGCTCTATGGACTGTTTCATACACCACCTGTCACTTTAACATTACTCACAGGATAGCACTTGGAGGAATCAAGTAAAAAAGAAACATATGCTGTTGTCATGTTTTTGGTTAAGATTAGTCCCACCCTGTCCTCCCTCTGTGTCAGACCCTGCAGACCCCCACAGCCCCCTTTAGATCCCCCTCACTTGAGCAGACGGCTTGCATCTGAACCCAATTCAACCCCACCTGCCTGACCTAAATTCTGCCTTCCCCCCCTTTTTCTTCTCCCTTCATCTGTAGAAGTTTTCAGCCTTAGCAAACCGACTGGCAGTGGAATCATAACGCTGCAGCATGTTTTACTTTAACAGAATTCAGTATACAAGCCAATTATATTCTAAGATTGTTTGATTTGGTTCATTTCTAAAGCTCTTACTTTATCATCTCCGACCTTGCCTTCTAAGATACATAAACTATAATTTGGAAAATAAATACATCATTTGCAGTAATGTAGCACACGGGCAGATAGACTGAAAGCCTCAGCACTGGAGTGGGTTTTTTACGGCTGATTCCTGAGAGCTGACTGTTTTTTGGGACTGAATTCAGCATATGGCTGGCCAGAACCAGAGCGAATCACACCACTACTCTCTCAAGAGTTGTAAGAATTTACCGCAGCTCATCTTTCAGTTCACTCTACGAGTGGGTGGATGGCATGCAGTAGCTTTTCTCCAAAGTCTTCCCCACTTGGACGGGATGGGAAAAGCTCATCGGTTGGGCTTTCCCCAGTTGTTCATTGTCCTAACGGGATGTTCTGAAATCTATCTGCTTTATACTATTTTGAATGCAGAGGAAATGGAGAAATATTACATGTATTAGCCTTTTGAATTTCTTTGCAGTGTTGTAGTCTACTCGGCTCACGGTGCCTGTAGAGCTTGCTCAGCCAAATACTGGAAAGGCTCGACCGCCTTACTTCATGCTGTTGTTCCATGAGGTTTGTTTGTTTGTCTGTAGGGAATTTGTTTTGGCTTGGACCCTCAGTAAATTGTGTCAAATACTGGCAAACAAGTAATCCGGACAGAAAATGGAAGCATCCCCCTGTTGTTTTACTGTATGGGGCTCAATGTAAGTCTGGCAGTCAGCTCTGAATTGGTCTGGCGGAGGCCGTTTGTCTGGCTCTAATGGTCTCCGTCATTAGCTGAATAACAATTGGAACGTATCATGAACATGTCTTATTCAGTTAATAATTGTCATGCGTATTAACGGGTCTTTTTATGGTAGACAGGCTCTAAATGAGAAGTTAGCTGGAGGCAATGATGTAGTCATGTTAAATGTCAGTAATGTAATGTTCAAGCGCTTGTTGGATCACTATGGACAAACCAGTGTCTCTTTCCATGTGTTCCCAACGTCTAGAGTGGACACTACTCTTGAATTTAAAATAATCTACTATCATTATGGTGCCACAATAGAACAAGAATCTACATTAAAAGATATCTTTTTTCCAGACTTTGCAATAAACCCCAATTAGCTCAGGTGGGTTCAAGTCCTTGTAACATACATGTTGCTGTCAGACCGTTTGGCCGACCCAGTTTTGATGAATTCCAAAATGTAAATGAAACCAAAGTAGTAGTGGGGAACGGTCTTATAGAGGGGAAGCTGTTGAGTTCTTCACAGATAAGTGTCTTTTCCCCAAGTCAGCTGGCTCGTGTCGGCGCTGCCACCCAGACCTCAGAGTGCTTCTCACCTCGGCAGTGGTCAGGGAGCAGCCCTTCCTGCACATTCCTGGGGCTGTGGAAGATAATTGCTGTGGTTTATGAGAGGGAGAGGCCCTGAAGAAACACTTCCACCAGACCTCAGTTGCATTCGTTTTTACTCCTCTCAGAGTTCTGGTTCAGACACAGGAACAGGGTTTGTCTCTTCCACACAGTGTGTGTGTGTGTGTGTGTGTGTGTGTGTGGTTCCCTTCTGCAGCTGGATATCGTTCAAGTGTTCTCTTCACTCGTAACGTATGTTAAGTATTGAAAGAAAGGGAGTGTGAGAGCGCCAGGCTGCTCATTGAACACTTCCAAGTTTCTTTTTAGCTAAATCTTTCTTCCCCATCTATCCTTTCCCATAATGGCATACATTTAAATTCTAATCACTGAGCTTTGAAGGCAGCTCGTTGTCTGCCAACATCTCATTACGTGACATACATGCAAAGGGACTTAGCGGTGTTATTGTTGTACTTTGTGTGAGGTATTATAGAGCTGCTCATGATTACTCGAATGGAGGCCCACATTTTTGGCCCCAGATCAGTGGAGTCTGTCCTGTACATACTGAGCACTCACATGCTCTTCTTATTAACCCTCTTCCAAAGTTACTGATGACTGTCTGTTTTAGAGTTTAAAAACAAATCCTATGTTCTGGACCCACACTCAGCTATTCAGAAAGTTACAACGCTGGGAAAGTACACCATACTATAATGACTTAATCTTACTTTTAAAGCCTGAACTGCAACTCACAGGTAACTTTCCATTTTCCGGAGCAGTTTCACGACTAATTTACTCACAAGTGTGTGGAAATCAGTTCCATTTGAAGTTCACAAAAGGCGAATGTTTTGAGAGTCATTAGACGTTTCCTTTTGACAGTTTCTGACCAGACCCTTAAGTTTGCAGTTTTCCATAATGAAAGTGTTTTTTTTTTTTTGTTTGTTTTTCAAACAGTTACAGTGTCGTTTTACCCAACTGTTCACAGGGTAACTGCAGTCCATGTGGTTTCTGGAACTCAAAGTTGAACTGTACATAAATGGCAGCTGGCATTGAATAATTCCAAGAAGCAGTCGTTTTAATGAATCTGAGAGAAAAGTTAATGATTTTTTTTGTGGTTTCTGGCGTCGTTCATAAGTGTTTGAATATCATATTGTTTCCGTATCTCAACTGCACACTACATTAGATGAACATGATGTAGACATTCACTCAGATTTTATTTTACTTGGCTACATGCATACAGTTTAAAAAAAAAAAGCCCAAAACCTTTCGTTGATATCTTTAAATAACGTCTTATGATAATATGTCAGAATGGTCTAAAAGTCATTTGATTTTGTGGTTGACTTTAGGGAACAATCAGTAACGTCTCATCTGTCAGCAGCTGAACATTCATGTTGCGTAATAACACTTTAAAAAGCCTCATTAAGGCCACCTATCTTTTCTCACCCGTGTTTTCAATGGGACATTCCTCAAAACCTCACCAGATACTGTACACAGGTGCACACCAGAGATAAAAGTCTGCGTTGTGATGATATTGCGGGTCAGACATCGGCTACCAGTTTGAAAAAGAATTAAGTAGATTCCCTTCTCATTCAGCAAAACTCACAGCTGTTTGCGTCTGTGTATAAAGAGTTACTGTTAATAGTTAGTTTAGCCACTTTTGACATGCTAGTTAGATCTTTTTTTTTTTCAAACCATAGGAATCCATTCTGGACTCAATAGACCAGCTGTAGGTCATCTCATTACTGCTGTCACTCGTCTGTCAGCGGTGATCTCATACAAAGGGTGTGGGGGGGGGGGAGTCACAGGAGAAGGTGACACTCTGGCCCGTGCTGACTGAGGAGGTTAATCATGTTTTCATAAACACACTCTGATGTGGTCCGCTTTGGTTCGCCATGTTGTCCAAGCCGCTGACTGCTGTGACACACGGCTCTGAGCTCGCAGCAGGAGAGGACTGTTAGGAATGCTCCGGCCTGACATGTTGTGAGTAATTAACCCTGATTGATAAAAGATGAACTGCCCCTGCTGCTGCTGCAGCGGGCCGTCAGCATGCACACACACACACACACACACACACACACACACACACATGCACTCATGCGTCCACCCACCCACAGACTCTCACGCACCATGCACACACAGCAGCTGCACCTGGGAATTTTGGCTTATCTACAGCATATTCATGATTTTCATACCCCCCTAGAGAAGAGGAGGGGAAAAATATATGACAGAATCTCATCATAACATGTCTGGAGAAACATGGCAAGAGGAGATTACATGGCATTCTGTTTAAGAGCCCTCAATAAGTCTGTTTCAGTATTTTATCTAGTTATTGGTCAAAGATTGAACTCTGACAGTTTCTATGTTATTTTTAACAGCTCAAAACACCTGGTGTGTCAGCTTTGCGGCCCATGAAGGAGTCTCCAGCTACTCATTTCTGTACTTGATCAGCACAAGCTCATCACCTTTTGTCACATTTGAAAAAGACAGGAATTTCATGTCTTTTTCCCAAAGTTCTCTTAGGTATTACCCCCCCCTAAAAAAAAGAAAAAAGCTATTCAGCTTCTGCCAAGAACTATCAACCAGGCCTTCCAAAAATGTTCCACTTTCAATGTCTTCACGTGTTTATACAACTAAGCTTTTTTTCCCCACATGTCAGCTAATGTATCACCTAAAGTTGCAGTGGGTTCAAGCTGAGCTCATCCTGTTGCTGTGGTCTTCTGTGTGAATGCATTAACTCCCCGTGGATGGCCACTGAGATGGTGTTAAAAAAAAAGCTACATATTTAAAAGGAGCTTTTGTCTGTTCCACTTCTTTCCAGCAGTGTTTATCCCCCCCCCCCCCCCCCCCATCTCCTCCTTTAACAGAAGCCCTACACTTGTAGTGCCCCCCCCCATAGAGATCCCTTGGCTCTTATCATGTTCTTATTTATGTATCCTGTTACAGTTGGAAGTCATGTCAGCATCCAGTGAGGCACTCAAGGCGCTCAAATATTTCCCTCCATTTTTGTCCACTGACTTGAGGGACGAGAGTCATTTTTCTTTTTTAGGTCCTCACCCAATTGTTTTGTTTTTTATCTCCACAGCAGCTCTAACCACTTTAATCATGATGGGCAGAGGAATATTATTAAGCCTTTTCACTAACAAAACACGTTTTGTTGGCAACTGTGTGGTTGTTATACGTGCATATGTGACAGCCACAGAACATTCTTTGAAAAATCGACGTCATTGGTCAGACACTACTGTGTAGGTCCTGTTTACGGACATATAGGGTGGGCTGAAGATTGTGAGATTGTATTTTTTCTCTCTATTTTTTTACATCTTTTACATGCTTTTCTGTCCAGCACCTGGTATTTAGCATCTGGATGCGCATGCTTTTTTAATTTTTATTTTGCATTACAATGTGAGTTGTACAAAAGTGGTATGATGGTCAATTTTCTGTTTTCTGTGCTACATCATTATATACATAAACGCTTCATAATTAGCTAAAAACAAAGATAGAGGGGCATTTTTAGGGTTCCTCTTGGACTCTAAGGCAAACCAGATGAGACTTTGTTGTTAAAGTTTCGCCTGCTTTGCGTAGAAAGGCTCCCACTCAGAATCGTGCTCAATGTTAATAAGAGACCCCAAACATTTTTAGCAAACATTTACTGTTCTTCTAGTTCTTCAAGCAGGACAAATGCGGACAGTTTTTAGTGAAAAGAAGAATTAAAGCTCATGGCAGATGATTAACCAAACTCCATCTCTTTCTTTGTCTGTCTCTCTCTCTTTCCAGCTCTCGGTCAGATAATGCTGTATGTGGATGGGATGAACGGCCTCATATCTCACACTGAAACGGTCCAGTGGCTTTACACTCTGGTTGGATCCAAGGTAAAGATTATGAACACTAAACACAGTAGATATACTCTACAATCAACTCAGCAAACCCATCTGTGCACTGGCGACATTGAAATAATCACATACTCCTCAATACTTTCCTCTGTCATTGTGATCCCCTCGGCCCTCTAGTGGTCAGATTCTGTAATGTGAAGCATATTTGCAGCAGAGGAGGGAACTATGTTAACTCTTCACTCTCTCTGCCTTCTCGTGTAAATGTTGAAATAGTTTTTGGCATTCATCTTTTTTTTATTATTTAAAAAAAATATCAAAACCCTGTTTTCCCAATAATTTTATATGGCAAATTTCCACTGTCAGTTATCATTTTGACTGTGATCATTGACGGGGGTGTCGCTTGTCCAGTGGTAGTGCTGATGTGGCAGCTCTTTAGACAAACATTTTACTAAATTAACACTGCTTTTATCACCACTGACATGATCGATTGTCACTCTCAAGCAAATTAATAAGTGTAAATTTAGAGTTTTAGTCGACTGCAACAGTATTTTAAGTCCCTTTAACTGTTTGTTATAGTCCAGTCTTTTATTTTATTCTGATTGTCACAGGAAGTTCTTATCAAACTCTCAAGTCGTCTCAGACAGGAAAAGCTTTTTTTAGACAATAGGATACCAGTAATAGTTGGAAGTGCTGGCGCATCACCCGTGTTGAGCTGGTCCAGTTGTTTGAGCAAAAGCATTACATTTACAGTTGAAATGAAGTGGATTGTGTGTTACATGCTCGGGTTTAGGGGCTATTGCCACATTGTGATTTCTGTGTTTACTGTATTTTTCTCTTTGTGTAGTTCCGTCTGGTGGTGAAGACAGCCCTAAAGCTGTTGCTGGTGTTTGTGGAGTACACCGAGTCTAACGCCGCCCTGCTCATAAAAGTTGTGAACGTTGTGGATGCCAAAAGAGGTGAGCATTAGGGAGACTTTGGGATGTTAAAGTCAATACCTGCAGACAGACTATCAGGGCATCAAGAGCTTGCCAGACTCTGTCGATTCATCGCGTGAGGTGTTACACCAAATTAGTTTTACATGAATGTTTTTTTTTCCAGCTAATAAGAGATTGTTTTCATACCTCTAAAATAAAATTAGCATTGTATCAGTTGTAATTCTCTGTTGTTAAATGTCTCAAGTGAAACCAGCAGTGAAATATTAAAGGAATACCGTAAATAATGTAAAAATGAAATAATGTAAATTCCCATTTCGGATAGATTTCTCCTTCAGTTCTTCTAATCAAGTCATCCATGGCGGCTGTAGTGCTGCTCAGCTGACCGCAGATCACAGTTCCCTGTTACACAGCAGTCAGATCAGTTGTCCTGGGCAAGCTCTCTAGCTATGCATGGAACGAGGCTTATTGAGAAAGACTGTAACTCCTGTCTGCAGCAGGGTTCAGTTACCTGCCTCTCTGTAAAGGCTCCACACTGTACAACAGGCGGTTGAACATCAGCCGTGCAGGGGTCGGGTATCCCTCTGTCTCAGCTCCCCGATCGTGTCACTTCTGCTGTTGCGTAAGAAGACTGAACCTGATCCCCAGACTCCTGTTGAGAAGGAGGTGGACTTGACACTTGTGTCTGAGGCACGCGGCTGCTCCGGTGATCAACTCGCCCCTGCACTGTTTTTTTCCACTGCCACTTTTTCTAGAGGAAAACTGCTATGGCTGCATTTCTCTTACTCGACCCATGAGATGACAAAACTATTTTTACGCTCTAAGATCAGCAAATGGATTAAATAAGACTTTACTATAACCCGGTGGAGTTTCTCTTTTGATATACAATGTGTTGCATGCCTTTCGCTGCTGCAGAAACAAAACTGTGGTCAAACATCATGGAGATCCTAGATGAGAAGGATGGAGTGGATACAGAGCTGCTGGTGTATGCAATGACACTCATCAATAAGGTCAGTGAAAGAATACAACTAGCTCCTTAACTGTCTTATCTTCTCTCTTGGTCTCTATCTCTCAAACCCCCTCTGGGTTTCTTATCTGCATTGTTCCCAAAATGTCATCTGATCTGCCAGAGCCTTTGTCATATTGAGCTTTTTAATGGACTTCAGTAGGATCTGAGTCATTGTCACTCCTATCGCTCCCCCACGTATTCATTTCATTGAAGATAAGAATGGATTGTACAGTATCATGTGTATATAATGAACCGGTGGTGTTTTTCAAACACGGGGAAACTTTGATCCAACTGAAGTCAAAATACCTGCATACATATATAGATACCATAGGTCGAAACAAAACAACTGCAGAAGAAATTGTACACCCTTTCACTCTCTCAGGCGATCTTTCTTTATTTTTGTAATTTATTTTTTCTTTCACAATTAATCTAAAATACTGCAGAGACAGTTTAGAACTCTTATTGTGTTTTTTTTTTTCTTCTATTGAATGTGTTTGTGTTTCAGACTCTGGCAGGCCTCCCGGACCAGGACTCCTACTATGACATGGTGGACTGTCTTGAGGAGCAGGGCATTGAAGCCATGGCCCAGAGACACCTGAGCAGGAAAGGCTCTGACCTCGACCTCGTCGAACAGTTCAACATCTACGAGGTAAGAAAGCATACACTGCCACATTATCTCATCACAACTAGCCTTAATGTCACTTTATTGGACATGTGTGTCGCACAATCGACTGAGGTCACATGACTTCTCACACACTTATACGGCGGCCAGCAATGAAGCGTGTGCCAAGGTTTCTCTGTGATGCCTTTGATCCAGATGATTCTCCGACATGAGGACGGAGACGATGAAACCCAGTTGCCTCCCAGCGTCCGTAAGGACCGCAGACGGGCCAGCGTTGGTGGCACCAACGAGAGGCGAGGCCTGGAGAGAAGACGCAGCCGGAGACATTCACTCCAGAATAGCAGAGGCCACGCTTCTGCCCCAGCATCACCCAGCGGCCCTCATTCTCATGCAAGCAGCTTCCTGCCCTTCGGTGGCCAGCGCATTGAAGACATCAGTGAGAGGTGAGGCCGGGGGAGGACAGAGAAATGGAAAAGTGGAAGATTTTCAAAAGAAAATAAGAAACTTAATCCTTTCTTCTATTTTAGCTTGAACTTGGTCCCATCCTTGTTTTAAAAGTTCAGCCAGGGGGGTTTGTTTTGATCATGTATATTCTAAGCCCTGAGAGATAGCTGTTGTATTATATTTCAGCCTTGCGTCTATTCTGTCCAGAGCCAAAGCAGAGAATTTAATTATATAGTAATTTAAAGAACGGCAGAGAGGAGACTGTTACTGCAAAGTGACATTTGAATTAATTTCCCCACTGTCAAGACGTTTCCCTGCCTCAGATGGAAATAGAAAGCTTCTGTAAACACATGATATGAGCTATCTGCTCTCTGTCTCAAGTCATGCTTCCTTCAGTGAGAGTGGAGTTAACTCAAACTCCACTATGCCATCTGTTTTTTATACAGCAAACCTTTGGGACTACACAAACTCATAGAAACCACAACTGGTGATTCAGGCAAGAAGCAAATCGCAATCTTGTTTAATTGTGTAGTAGCTTGGACTATGCCCTGTAAAAGCACCAGAAAAAACTTCACATGAAGTCATTCATTATTCCACTTTTTATTATAGGCCATATATGAGAAGACAAAAATTAGGCTTGAATTTTAAACTAGGAATTGTTTGTCGCCTAGCATATGCCCTAATACTCCTGGTAGCACTCAGGTCTTCAGGTATACTTAAATTCAGTCCAGCAGGTCATATGATACCGTCATACTGGACTAGCTTCTTCCAGTCCACCACAGGAAATCCAAGCTGCCTTTGAAGATCACCATTTTCCATATTGTTAATGAAATCCAGACATCCGAGACAGATCCAGAAGAAAAGTGGCCACAGACTTGTGAATGACAAAGTATCCCAGACTATCTGCTCAAGCAAACAGCATATCTTCTACATCCCCAACACTTGTTATTCAATTGAATGTTTTTCTCCTCAATTAAAATCACAGGGAGATGGGTTTTTTGTATTAAAGGGTAACTTTGGTATGTTTCACATTAACCCATTTTCCCCTTTTGTGTCCTACTGACTAAAGGGGACTACAATTTTTGAAACTGGTCTCAAATTGATCGAGAACGCTGTGGACTGCAGCCGCTAAACGGGCTGCAATGTAATTGCAGGACAATTCATTTCCGTCAGTTTAAGTCCTCTAAAAGTGCTTGTTTTTTGCCACTGACGGACTTCTTTTTAAGTGTCGGACAATATTATGGAAAGGACCCTACAAAGAAATGTAGTTTAGTTAACCTTTCCATTGATGTGGTCTGTTTTTTATTGTGTCTCACCAGGTTTTGCTCAAGAAGTCAAAATCAGCTTAATATGCAGCCATGACAATAAAAATATTTCAGATAACACTAAGCTACGTTTTATGTACTCCAACACAACGAACTCTGACGACACCGGCTCTCCTCTGTACAACTCTCACTCTCGTTTCCACTGTTGCCTTCTGGCAACAAGTCACATGACACAATAACAAACAGACTGAATCAAACAAAAGGTAGAAAGAACTGTTATTTCTCCGTAGGTTTACATCATTTTGTTAGACACTTAGACAGTTGTGAAAACCTACTAACCCTTTTCAACATCTTTCAATGTTTGTCTCTTGTTATTCTTCCAATGCTTTCGGTGTTTGTCATTTCTGTCTGTTGTCTCGCCTGGGCTTTCCTCTGCTCTGTGTTTTCATTGTCTCTGTCCACTTTCTCTTTTCTCTTGCCTGCCTACATCCTCCCTTTCCTCCTTTCAACTCTTGATCCCTCCTCTCACCACAGAGAAGAGGACGAGGAAGAAGAGGAGGAGGAGGAGGAGGAGGAGGAAGGAGAGGAGGATGAGGAGGACGAGGCAGATTATGAAAGTCATCCAGTCACTGAGTCCTCTAGACAGGGCGCTCACAGGTATTCTAGGCCAACAGGTTCCAAGTGTCATTCCCCTTTTCCCTCATACAGTTTCTCCCTATAGTTTTTCTTCCATTTGGACTCCTACTCTGTTGTATTTTGTCATCCTAGTGTGGCTCCGTCTGTAGCAGACACTCCTAACATGTGTTTGAACTTAAAGTGTACGGGCAACATCCTCCTTAAAGCCAGTGACCAGCCAGGGCAGAGAGAATATCTCAGCGTCAAGACCAGGATATCGTCTCCTGTGTCCATTGCACCTAAAAAGAGGACCTTTAGTCCTTGGTGGGTTCCTCCCCGGCCACCTGACTGTGATTACCGTTATTGTCAGACTACCCCAGCCTCACCCCCCTTCCCTCCCCCTAACCCTAGACCTCTCCCTCCGTCCCCTGACTTGAGCCAGAGCCAGGTGTCTGTCGGAGCCGAGGAGAGTGAGGAGGGCCAGGCCAGAGAAAGGCACTAGGGCAGGAGCTACAGTTCATTTAATTGTGTTAGACCATTACGCCTCACAGCAAGGAAACACTCCGTCATCCCCATCACTGGTGACTGTGTCTCTTTGTAGCTCACTGTACACTCAGTAAAGACACCTGCAAGCAACATACGAGTAAAAGCAGACATAGTAGTTCAATTTTTTTTCTAATTTTCAATAATTCCTATCTTTTCTTATAAATAGATTATTCTCTACAGCACCCCATCAGGTTATTTGTGTTAGACATGCTGTGGCTTAGTTCCTCTCTACCTCCTTCATCCTTTAAAAATGTTTTCTTGATCATAGTTGCCTTTATTATCCCTCAGATGTGATTTGTGTTGCATGATCTGCCATCTCCAAAGACGTACTGTACCAGAAAAAGAAAAATCATAATTACTTCATTTTTTAAGTTGCTGGAAAGCATTATTTTTGCTGACATTTACTACTCATCTGTCTTCCATTGTGGCTCTCCACCACAGTTAATCCAAGACAAATCAATAAATGAATTCAAAGCATTAAGGAATTCAAAGTTTACAACATGAGTCACTGTCTCTTAGCTGTTCGTGTTTCTGCAGAGGTCTGTAGCAATAGAAACATGATAGTCCACCAAAGCTGGAATGGCATAGCAATTCCTTAGCATTGTATGCTAAATTCCATCTCAGCACTGTTTTCAATACAGTTGACAGTAAGTAAAATAGTTGTATTCATTAGAATTGTACTGCAGTCTTATTACCTTCTAAATGGCACACTGAATAGGTAAGACAGACAGAGATATGGTCTTTCCCCCATTGGCTCCGTTGCTTTGTGGTCTTGCAGCCCTCCAACCTTCGACCGCTGTCTCGCTATGTTGTTTGTATGACTAACATATAATTATTTGATCTTTGGAGTGTCTGATCTGACTGTTACTCTCTTTTTCTCACTTCCATCTTCAGTCTGACAGATATATACAACTCTCCTACATCTTACACAACTAGAAAGCCCAGCTGGGCAGAAAGGTAAGGCCAGGTGTCAACAGGTCAAGAGTAACAAGAGTGTGCAGGGACAAGATGTATGAGTGCTCTGAGGCCTTGTGGTTTACATTAATCTCAGGAAGATGTGCACATAATTCAATCTGCCGGAAAAGTTTGTCGTTGAACACTAGTGTGTTTCCAATCCACAATGTGTTGTGCAACCTTTCTAGGACAAAATGTGCATAATCTTCTATCAGATTCAACAAATACAAGGCCTCAAAGAACAGAATAGGTGTAGCGAAAAGATGCATTTAAGAAAGATTGTCCCCATGCACATACATGGATGAGCAGTGCACCTGCAGATAGTTGATGGCCTCACAGGAAAGCTATTCAGATGCAGAGGGAGAAGTGCTTAAGAGCACTCAACACAGTCATATCTCAGTGTAAGCTATCCAGCAGTATGACATTGGAATTCACATCACAGATTCGGGAAGTGTTGTTCATCGTTCTTCTCTGTCTTTCAGTGGAAAAATGTTTTCGGAGCGAACAAAGCATTTATTTTCCCCTTCTTTTAACAGAATCAGTGCCAATGGCAGTCCATACCCTGGCAGGCACAAGGCTCCTACATCACCCATTCATCGCTTCACTACTTCAGCAACCTCCACACCAGACTCCAAAGCGGTTGACAGGTTGGCATCTTAACTTTTCCACAGCTGATGCAGAACATTTTGTCTGTATGGTTGATCATATTCCTATAAAGCTCCCATTTGAAAAAATATGTGTAAATACCAAAATCAAAATACAAACCAATCACTCAATTTTGATAATGTTATCACATTTGTTCTTTCTCTTTATCGTTTAGACCTGCTCTAGGAGGCTTGCTCACTTCATCGTACCGACAGCATCAGGAGTCTCTGGCTGTGGAGAGAGAGAGGAGACGCCTGGAAAGAGAAGAGCGTCTGCAGAGAATCGAAAGAGAAGAGAGGAACCGTTTGAAGTTAGTCTCACCCAATGGAAATACTACATGACTTCATGTCAGAAAGAATATATTATTTATTTACTTTGTAGGGAGCTGTACAGCCAATAAAGATAGGTTGGTATTTTTAGAAATAGGTGGCGACAGTCTTTACTCTGGAGTGATATTCACAAATCCCCCGTGAGTCAGATAAAAGCTGGGCTGTCTTTGTTTATGATGATAATGAGAAATACTGGATCATGGCAGGAAGAATCTGCAAAAGTATATGTTCGTCTCTGATGTCTTGTCGTACCTTTCTATGATGCTCTGTTTTGATTTATTTGCACTCACCACATCAATTTCAGTTAAGCAATTGAAGTATTACATTATGCAGACTGTCAATTCAGGCCCTAAATTTTGACTCTGTTTCGATCTTTCTATCTCAGTCGAGATCATGTTGACAAGAGGGAAGAAGCAAGACAAGCCAGAGAGGAAAGGTGAGTTTACTTTAGTGCATGGGTTCCCATGGATCCGACAATAATGCTGCAAATAAGATAAAAGATAAGGAGGTTTGTAAATACTTTGAGATTCTATTTTAAAGTCAAAAGCAGATGTAAAGCCTTAGGATGATTTATAGGTGTTAGAGCTCCTTTAGACCTGCTCCTCAGTAAGACGTCCCAAAGTTAACAGGACCAGTGTGTAATTGCGTTTTGTCCTGGATGTGGTCCGGTTGTCTCCCTCTGACCGTGTGATTTGAGATCAGTAAACACCAGCCATTAAAGTTAAATAGCACTTTGGCAACTTTAATAAAAAATGTATGTCATTTGTCATTATTTGACTCCCTGAGTATTAGTAATGGGATTACAGCTCAATGTTTCTATAAATACCTCGGAACAAGACAAATATGGCATATGTGTTCACAGCATACATTTTGACATCATGGCTATTATTCACTAAAACTGAACAGAATATTTCATCACTGTTCGATGTAGCCTTAATATCTCTAATATGTAATATTTTCAGGGGCTTGTATTTTGAAGTCATATATCTCTGCACCCCT
Organism: Anarhichas minor; assembly: GCF_050575085.1. Classification (NCBI taxonomy): domain Eukaryota; kingdom Metazoa; phylum Chordata; class Actinopteri; order Perciformes; family Anarhichadidae; genus Anarhichas; species Anarhichas minor. Next base: position 2,018,992 of record NW_027466487.1, on the reverse strand, counting down.
AAAACAAATTTAAGTAATATTTTCAACTTTGCAATCATTTGCATGTATGTTTCTATGTGATTATATCACAACTATGATATAGCTTTTACAACAGATCAGCATGCATCTTAACCCAAGTGTACAGACTTCTAGAAGCTAAATTTCATTATTGCAGGTACAAGGCTGTGGAGAGGCTAGCCGCAGAGGAGTTTGAGCGAGAGCGCCCCAAGGTGCCAACAAGAGGACGGACAGAGATCACGCTGTGTTTGAGTCCCAACCCTGCTAGCCGCTCTGCGTCCCGCTGTGCCACACCTTCGTCCATTATCTCACAGCAAGACACAGTCGCCACTGCACACCAGACGTCGGGTAACTAGTGTTTGCCAACCATTTATTCATCATTGGTACCCGAGTGATATGAGCATGAATGGACTGTAATGTTGGCTTGCAGAGCTGGCAGAGACTACACTGGCTGTCAGTGCACCTGTCACACACACTGGGCGTGGCAATAACAATTGACGAGAGTTTATTGCACAGAAATTAGATTTAGCTGCACTTCTGCTGAAAGGGATTATTTAGAATAACTACTTGACTTATGTGTGTGTATCAAAATGTAGCAGTGATACAGTAAGATTTTAGGAAAATAGATAATTTGATGTTGTATCTAAATGTATGTGTTGTGTCTAAATAGACTGATTAAGCAGCTTCATTGTTTTGAGGCTTGCAATCAAAAGGGCTGTTTCTCTCAATACTAAAGTACAGAAGTTTATTTTGGTAACAACTTGGTAACAAAAGTTCTAATTTAACTAGTTTTCTTTCTCAGAAATTGTAAAGCATTGCTTCTCAGCCACTCACATTGTGTTTGTGTTTGTGTGTGCGTGTGTGTGCGTGTGTGTGTGTGTGTGTGTGTGTGTGTGTGTGTGTTGTATGATCATGAGCTATGGTAACAGAATTTGATGATTGCTTTGTAAATTATTTCTGCAGTCTGGAAATGTACAGTCTCTCAGTGCAATTAAGGACATGTCAGGAAGCAATTTAAAGCCGTTTTAATTATAAACAAACATATCTGAAGACTATCAGATAATATAAACACACATAACTGAAGTACTTCAAGTAAGAATTTTGCTACCTTGTTTTGATTTCTCTTCCAGGAACAGAACATATTTCAGAGCCAAACCTTGACCCACAGACCAGAACCAAAAGTCCAGCGCCAGACTTAACAGTATCAGAACCTTCCCCCACACCTCCCTCTGAGCCAGACGAGCAGCAGACTGAGACAGAGTCGCCTGCAGAGACAGAGGATGTTGCTGAGACTCAGGCCGACCAGAATGTAGTGGCAGAGCCAGCATCAGATGAACAGTCCGGCGTGGAGAAGGAAGAGGGGCAAGAGCAGGAGAAGATTGAGGAACAGAAACAGGACATGGACAAAGTAGATGTGGAAGAGCAGGTAGAGGAGGCAGAGGCAGCAGATGTAGCAGGAGTGGGAGAGCCAGATGTGGAGGTGAATGTGAAGTTAGAGGAGGAGTTTGAGAAGGAGCAGCCAACGGAAAGGGATGTCGAGGACGGAGTACTGCTGAGTGAGAAGGAGAGACAGAACGAGGAAGTGAATGAAAAGGACAACTGCTCTGCATCCAGCATCTCCTCCACAAGTAGCACTCTGGAGAGGGAGGAGCGGGAGGAGAAACTCACCAATGACATTGAAGCAGGTATGATCGATGCTCATTTTATTCACTTACTTTGATATTCAACTATGTATATTTGTATTCAATGTCACAATTCTCTCCGTATCAACAGGCCGATGGACACAGTGCATTAGAGACGCAGATGTGAACGACCAGTGCAACAAAATACTCAACAGCAAGCGCTTCATGCTGGACATGCTCTACGCTCAGGCGACAACCGGCAAGGATGAAGGGAATGTAGCAGAAACGGAGAAAGAAAACTGTAAATGTGAGAAGGATGCAGAAGTCGGTGACTCCTCTGTAGCTAGCTTGGCCAGCAGGATCTCCACACTGGAGGCTCACAGACAGGCCAGGGAAGAAAATGTGAAAAAAATGGAGGTGGGTCATCTGGACAACCAGGGCAGTGTCCGAGCAGTTGCGGAGAAGTTTGGAGATTTGGTCAAAGGCCTCACGTCTCCTCCTGAGGCCGAGGCCTCAAAAGAGCAGCAGCAGACTGACAAATCATCAATCGCTGCCTCATCAACCTTAACCCCTAAGAAAGAGTCCGACTATATCTGGGATCAGCTGATGGCCGAACCTAGGGAGCTGAGGATCAAAGAAATCGACTTCACGGACCTGAGGGATGAGGATGACATGGACATTTTAGATATGGACAGTGTACTGGGGTCAGGTGACCTCATACCACCACCTCCACCTCTGCCATGTAATGCTGCACTGCCACCACCCCCGCCCCTGTTTGGGTGCCCTCCTCCTCCTCCTCCCATCCTTGGCAAAATGATGCCCCCAGCCCCACCATTCATGGCCCCTATCCCTCCGCCCTCCCCTCAGCTGAGTCGAGGGGAGATGCCTCTCTTCCAAAAGAAAAAGAAGACCATCCGACTCTTCTGGAATGAAGTGCGTCCCGTGGACTGGCATTGTAACAGTCATAAATTCTGTAAGGAGTCTCTCTGGTCCAAACTGGAGCCAGTTAAACTGGACACATCCAAGCTAGAGCAGCTGTTTGAGTCCAAATCCAAGGAGCTGCCTGTCACAAAGGTAACTTAGTGTTCTGCAGTTACAGTAGAACCATTCAGTATTACTGTATACTTTTGGAGGTTTGTTTTGCAATCCTAATTTGCCTTGGCTTCTCTCCCATTGCTCAGGTTTTCTTGCTATCCGGTATCATATAAGAAAGGGTCATTTTGTGAGTTGAGTGATACATTTTGCCAAACTACTGTCACCCTGGATGACATTTAAAATGGGTGAAAGCCTTCTTAAAATGTTAGTTTAATCACCTCCTGTCCATGGATCATTCAGGCGAAATACCCAAAACAAGTCTCAAGCAACTCTGTTGTGGTGACAAGGCTTCAAGGGGCTCTCGGTCATATCTCCATTTTGTGATGAAGGCTGATACTCCGAGTGTGATTTCACACACACTGTGTGTAGTGCATCTTAAACCATTAAGAGCTGATTCCACTACACAAGGTACATGATATAATATAACGATGATTTGTATCTCTTACAGAAAGCAGCTGTTGATGGCAAACGACAAGAAATCATAGTCCTGGACTCAAAACGCAGCAATGCTATAAACATTGGCTTGACTGTCTTACCTCCTCCTCGCACCATTAAGACCGCTATTCTCAACTTTGATGAGTACGCACTGAACAAGGAAGGCATTGAGGTAAGCGTTTTTAAAGATACGTTCTGTATCTAAATTGGTACTGTATGTTATAAGTACTGTCTCGTCCATCAGTTAAACCATTTAAATCCAAAATATAGATGTTTTTTATGAATGATAATTACTCAGCAGCACACCAAAATGCACTTCCATAAACGAGAGATTTAACTCCCGTCGATGGGATGGCCCACAATGTTGACATATGTGGTTTTCTGGCTGCATGGCTGGCTTTGTGGCTGTTCTCGCGTAATCAATCACAGCGATGATCAAAGATTAGCTCCACATGCATATTTTCAGCTCGTTTTAAAAACCGTAGACTTTTCAGCAGATAATGTTTAATATTGCATCCCTTTGGGGTTATATAACCTGCAGTTTCCAGAGCTTCACCTTGAGTTCATTCTCAGCAAAAAGGAGTATTCCTCCCCACCTTTTGTCTCTGGAGATCTTTTCAGCCAGACAACAAAGACAAGGTTGAAAATTCAGATGTCACACAAGTTTGTAGGAAAAATTGGGAACATCTTATATAAACAGAGCAAGAATTTAACCGTTTACATTTTTTTTGATAGGTTTACTTGATGAATGATTTTATAACGCTTGATCCTTTCCCATCCTCTTCTCTGATTTCTTCTGTACTCTCCTAGAAAATCTTGACAATGATCCCCACAGAGGAAGAAAAGCAGAGGATCCAGGAGGCTCAGCTGGTCAACCCTGATATCCCCCTGGGCAGTGCTGAACAGTTCCTTCTCACCCTCTCCTCCATCACAGAGTTGTCTGCACGCCTGCAGCTCTGGGCATTCAAGATGGACTATGAGCTTATTGAGAAGGTCAGACACGTCCCTGTCAATTGTAATCACAAGCAAACCTTATGGAGTCACAGAAGTAAATCATTATTTCATTTCATTTATTTCAACATTTATCTTTCTTGACTTTTAAAGGTATTAAAGGAATAGTTGCTCACCGTCATGTCTGTACAGTAGTTAAGATGCTACAGCCAGCAGCTGCTTAGCTTAGCTTAGCATACAGACTGGGAACAGAGGGAAACAGTTAGCAACAAGCTGCAGTGACTGCCGATATAGATAGATAGACAGACCGTTTACTGTAAGTTGTTATCAGGGATAGAGAAGATAACATGATTCTTGACTACATTTTCATGCTCTTTTAGGAAGTGGCAGAGCCTCTGCAGGACCTCAAGGAAGGGATGGACCAGTTAGAGAAAAACAAGACACTCCGCTACATCTTGACCACATTGTTGGCCATTGGCAACTTCCTCAATGGCACTAACGTGAGTAACCCTCAAGACATTTATGGCTCAGAGGTTCCTGTCTTTACACTTTCTCTCTCCCTCTGTCTTTTACTCACTCCCTCCCCCCCCCCCCCCCCCAAATTCCCCCACACATATTTATTTGGAATGGATAACAGTGGACTCTCTATGTGTAGAAGAATGTGCTGCCTGACTGTCTGCACCAGACACTGTCCTTCTACAGTAAAAAATGCTGGCCAAGGCCTCTGCTGAACCTGGCTCTGTCTGTCTCGGAGGGGGAGAAGAAGAAAAAACAGGGGAGGAGGAGGGGGGGGGGGGGTTGTGTGTTTCTGACATTGTGTGTTGCTTGTGTGTGAACTTTGTGCATTTTTTTGTTCTACTTTGTGATGGAGGTTTTGTCTGTATGTCAATGCGACCTGAGAGCCAAAACAGGGAAACATAAGTCATCGATATCAAAACAAGAAGTTCCCGTAAGTAGTGGCTGCATTTATATTTTGCAGTAAGCCATTTAGAACTGGCAGCAGAACAAGGGAGATCCTATTGGGATTATGTCTTTCATGATATGCCCGGGTTTCTTTTAGCTCCGCTGTGGTGAGCAGAACAATCAGTCAGGTCTGAAGTAGATTGTGGTTTTTGATAATCACCAGCCTAATGAATCTGCACTTGGCGCACTCCATTGAGCCCCGTTTTCTGACCGTGCCAAAAAGGAAATTCACTGCAATTTGGTCCTCGACTAGGGGCTCTTGATTTTTAATTTCAGACAGTTGTTTCCATCCCACATTCTGACTGTGTTGCTGTGTATGCATGCATCTCTAGGCTAAAGGCTTTGAGCTGAATTATTTGGAGAAAGTCCCGGAGGTGAAGGACACGGTTCATAAGCAGTCCCTGCTGCACCACGCCTGCTCCATCGTGGTGGAGAAGTTTCCAGACAGCACTGATCTCTACTCTGAAATAGGAGCTATCACCCGCTTGACCAAGGTTGTTCACTCTTTAAAAACTCGTTAAACAATTTGTCCAAAATATTAGTTTGTCACTAGTAGCAGTAAGTGAAATGCCATATCCACTGAAGAGAGTCCTCAACAATTCTGTGATACTTTCGTTAGGTGGACTTTGACCAGCTTCAAGACAATCTGGCCCAGATGGAGCGAAGGTGCAAAGCATCATGGGATCACCTCAAGGTCATTGCGAAACACGAGATGAAACCACCATTGAAACAAAAGATGTCAGACTTCCTCAAAGATTGTGCAGAGAGAATCATTATTCTGAAGATTGTACATCGAAGAATACTCAACAGGTGACTTGTGTTACTTTTTGAAGCACGTTTAAACTTTGTTTCCACCAAAGGATCTCTGTACAGTGATGTGATGTTTCTCTAAACATCTGCAGGTTTCATGCCTTTCTGCTGTTCCTGGGCCATCCGATATATGCGGTACGTGAGGTCAGCATTCATCGCTTTAGCAAGATCCTGAGTGAATTTGCCCTGGAGTATCGCACAACAAGAGAGCGCGTGCTACAGCAGAAACAGAAGAGGGCCAACCACCGGGAGAGGAATAAGACCAGGGGGAAAATGATAACAGATGTAAGTGCTCCTCACCACGAGCAAGGGTCGCACATACACTTTCTCCATTTCCTGATCCTCGTCTTTGTTTAGTTTGTACTTTCTCAATTCTATGAGACAATATGAGCAATCCCTGGACACTAGTTATAGCCATAATCTGGTTAAAGCGTCAAACGTGGCTTTTCTGAGAGACATGGCATACATTTGCAATTACATCAGCATAGTTCCTTGGTAATCACATGTATAGGTTACTGTAACAACAATCAGTGAGTTGCTTTTAGTGTATCTCATTTTGTAGCTGCAGCAGACGAAGAAAGGCCAGAGCAAACACCTCCCTGCGTGATTAAAATCCCTTAAACCCCGAGGAGTCTGCTACTCAGCAGGGGCCTTGGCAGGGGCCCCTCTCTCTTCAAAAAGGACCCTAATTCAATCACTGTGTGAAAATTCAAACCTTCGGATGTCCCTGAGAGAGAAATAACAAGGCCAACACCTTAAATGGATAGTTCGGAGTATTTGAAGTGAGTTGTATATAAGGTATTTATCTACAGTCAGTGTATTATCTACAGCAGATACCTAGGTAGGTCGGCACACCAGAGTTTGGAGAAGCAGAGAAGAGTACCAGCATGGAAGCAAAGCAATGGACTGCTGTGAAGGGCTGCAGCAGTAAAATGTATTTCAGACACCTAAAAGAAAGACTCACCTATGAAAACGACATAAGTTCAAGTGTATGCTAGAATATTTTGCAATGGGGAAGTGAACTGTAAGTGAAACTTATCTGTGCCGTTTTTGTCAATGAGGTCTGCTGGCTTTGAATAGATAAGTTTCACTTTCAGTTCACTTCCCCGTCAAAGAGTGCTGTCCTCATACAACCCTACTTCAAATATTTTTTTTCTTTCGAACGGAGCCCAGCTAGGTGTTTTTCCCTGGTCCCAGTCTGAGTGCTAAGCTAAGCTAACCGGTTGCTGGGTCCAGCTTCATATTTACTGTACAGGCATGAGACGGATTTCCCAAAATGTTGAACGTTTACAACCCAAATCAAGGATTACAGGCTTCTTTATGATTTGAGAAAATGCTACAACCTTTGTAACAACCAATTAGATAAATCAGTAGTGTGTTTATCAATCTGAAAACCTAAAAACTGTTTCCTGAATATTTGTCGCTTTGTACATAAAACGTTTTCACTTGACACCAGCAGTGTACTGTATTTACAACACACCTTTTTTGCATCTCTTTCTTCCATTTCCTTTATCTCTGTAGAGTGAGGATGACGATGATAGTGAGGTAGGAGGGTGGCTTTGTGTGTAAACAAGTGCATGTGAACTTTCTGTTGTGACTAACATTCAACCACACTGTGCTGTCATAACGTTACAATAACGGGTGTATTTACGAGGATTAACAATGGACAAGTCATCAGTCAGACTGACAGGCTTGGGTGGATAACCTTACATGAGTGAGGAAGCTTGACGATTTTGACAAAGAGACAAAAGAGATGCCCACATGATGTCAGCTAGAGTATGAAGAAAATGCATGAAGTAGTTGCAGCTACTTCCTGGTATATGAATGGACCTGAAAAGGGAAGCTGTACTCTGCAACCTGGCATGTCTGCATTGTTGCAACAAACAGTCATGGGGATTTTTGTGCGTGTGTGTCACAGAATAAACAGCACTTTTAACGTCTACGTGAAACTTTCAACTCTTTGAAATGACTAATTGTTTTTAATTTAGGCTGGAAAGTGCTGTGCCAGAGAATAAACTGTATGAAGTTTCATATTTAAAGCTTTTTTTCCGAAATACTAAAAGTGCCAGAACAACGAGCTAAGTTTCACCGTCTCCTATTAATAAAATGTCAGAAATTGTAATCCTTTTGTCCTCCCCCTCCTCCTCCTCCAGAGTGGTAAATTTGGCGGTGCCCCATCAGACTCACAGGAGATTCAGCCTCAGGGTATCCAGTATGCTGAAGATGCAGCTGAACATGAGAACATGAAGGCCATACTAAAGAGCAGCTTGCAGGGCGGAGAGAGTGCGACGTCCACGGTGCCAGGCCTCCGTACACGCACCAGAGCCAGCAGCACCAGAGGTCAGTCTCATGAACATGTGATAGACAGACTACTACTACAGTATAGTGAGAAACAAAAATGTCATAAATATGCATAGTAAAGCATGTCATGACAAAGTCATAATACCATAGTATTATATGCCATTGTACTCTGTTTTAGGTGTACAGCTTGTACTCTGTCAGCATTACTAAATGCTAAAAATCATGAATTGTTACAACAATTGTTATAACATTATACCTTATTAACATCAGCATCTAGGAATTCTTTTGAGAATGTTAGCATGCTGATGTTAGCCTTGTTAACCTCACAGAACCGCTTATAAGGCGGTAGACACTTCGTCTTGTTCTGTTAAACCTGCCCTATTATACGATCTGTCTGTTGTTTTCTTATTGATTCTGACCTTGCTGTTTTAGGGCGCGTTACCCCATGGTGCTCTGCCAGTGACGACCCGGTGAACTGCACAGATGATACAGCTGACGAGATCATGGAGAGGATTGTAAGGTCAGCCACTCAGGGGCCCAGCCAGCGGACGCAACCTCGGGAGAGGAGACGGTCCCGAGCCAACCGAAAATCACGTGAGTCGTGTCAACTATTGGCCAAGTGGCATCATTTATTATCACGCACAGATCCATATAATCACCTGCCTGTGAAAACACCGTAATAATTCACTTTTTGTTCTGGCTGCACAGTGAGGAGGACACTGAAGAACGGTTTGACAACAGAGGAGGCGAACGCTCTCGGCTTGTCCAGCGGTTCAGAGATGCAGGTGTGAGCTGGACACACTGTCAGGACGTCTCGAAGCCCTTTCACTGCCCCTCCAATGCCTACACCCAGACTGGCAACTCACTCTGGCTTTGGTACTAAAATTCCCTCACAGCTTCGATGAGTTGACCTCATCTTCATGCATTTGGTTCACATAGGCTTATCACAAGTGCTTCCTGAAGAGAGTGGATAAAAGCTTTTATTCATGAACTGATGGTCAGAGAGCAGAATTTGCTATTGCTGGATAAACATCGATGACGTTCCCTCACAAGGTTAAATCGCAATCATCCTTCGAACGTGACATTGCTTCCAAACACCCGCGAAAAAGTGTGTTTGTCAAGGTGGAGGGCATCAGAACAGTTGGCAGTGCATTTGCTTCAATCTCAGTGGCCTTGATTGAATCCAAAGGGCATAAAGTGTGGTACAGACACTCTCTGCTGCTTAGTTTTAGTGTCAGCCATGCAGCTTTAGAGACAAATAGAAAGAAATGTTATCTGTTGAATAGATGGCTTTGTGCAGAGGGTTATTCTGTTATTTACTACTGTGGTAGTTTTATGTTTCTTTTCATTTTGCTCAAGAAGGTGCTCGAATAAGGAACAATTGCACTGGATGTAAAAGTATGGTATCGATGGAGTTTGAAATCCTTGACACTGACGAACCACTGACATCTGAAAATATACTCAACAGTTTAACCAGCAAATCAATAGTTGCACAGTTTGTAATGTCTAATCAAAGTGGACACATTCAAGCTATATGAACATCAAAAGCTTTGTCAAATGTCTGTTAGTTGACTGGATAAGAAATTTAGCAGAGACATACTTTAAAGATCACAGTCAACAGTCCAGTTATTGTGTGCGAGGCTGGTAATACCACTCATTTCATGCTAATGCTCATCAACATTTTTAGCAGTGGCATCATGCGGCCTATTCTCACCACTTGACTGAACAGTTTAAGGAAGGCAGGCACAGCGTTAGTGAGCAATCTTCAGAGATCAGTAGTTTTATTTTCTAAGAAACTATGAGCTGCACATCTCAGAGTGCCTTTCAGAGACATTTATTTATTAAGATCTTTTCAGGGACATATAATCAAGAAAATGTTACGACAGATGTGCAGTCTGTGAGGGGCGAGAGGATAATACTGCAGTGTACATCATTCAGGAGCTGTGATTTATTTTTAACCAGTGTTTTTAGACTTGTTCTGGCAAAAAAAATGCTTTTTTCCATGTTATGTTTTGGATCAAATAGTATGTTATGAAGATAGCTTTAAAGTATTTATGACAATTTAGGATTGGTAATGCACATAAGCTGTATCGTGTTGCCTTACTGTAGAATATAGAAATGCATTGTTCCACTCAAGTCGAGATCTAGGTAAAATGTAGGAGTAAAAAATAGACCAGGCCAAATGAACATGTAGTTCAACTGGCATCACTGGAGATCTTAGTTTGTTATTCACATGGCGAGGAGCTTCATTCCCTAACTATGAATAAGAACGTCGGGGGTTACATGATAAGTGATATGGACAAATATAATATCACCATTATCTGTTTTAAAACATGTACATCTGTATTGTAATGAACAGGACGGAGCCCACAGTTTAGCTTTTGGATTTTGTAGGTCTGTTTTCGAACTGTTGATGAACTCATTGTGCTATTAATTTGGAATGGCCTTGGCTGTGTTTATAATAATCATTTCAGTTCATATATCACGGCTAGATACATCTATTCACTAGCAAATTCACACTGTGATGGAAAGATGGCCATTGAGAGAAACAAGAATTTAAGGCAACATTACGATAAAGCTACATAAAACCACACCAGCAGTATGTTTATTTTGTTTTGTTCCGAATTTACTGAAAATGAGTCAGCACCTTAGACTATGTGTAGCATGCAACTCTTCTAAGAACTGAAGTTATGGGGGAAGAGCTCATTGTGTTTCCCAGATTGTACTGTTTTTTTGTCAAAGACAGAATAGATGTGTAAAGTAATAGGGGGAATGCTGCAAAATGATGTACATGTCATGACAATGTCTTTATGATGTTTCTCTGTTTGTTTGTTTTTTGCTCCATGTGTAGAATAGTGTGTCATAGACTAAAAGCAGTATTCTAAATATAATTTAAGCAAACCAAGCCATGAATGGTTGTATGTGTCACCTCTGCTTGATACAAAAGGAGGTTCACTTAGGTTCTCAGAGCTGTAGGGTTTGTGGTATTAAAACTTTTTACTTCACAGACTGCAAAGTTAACAAACATGGTGAAACACTTATTGATGAAATTCACCTTTTAGTCCTTGTGGCATCCCTTAGAAGCCTTTGATTTTATTGCACTCAGCATTTTCTTCTTCTAATTTAACATTAGCCCACCACACATTAGCTGCCTGTGCCATAACATCGCTGTGGAACTTGACACAAGTGCATTACAACCAAGGCTTCTATTGTGTCTATGCCCACAGCAAAAACACATGTATCAAATATAATAAAAAGGCTCATTAAAACCTATTTTTTTGATATTTCTTAACTAATTTATATCTTGAAAATGAGTTTTGGAAAAATAAGTGTCAAATCTAACATGTTTGGGGAAGAAAAAGCAGGACACACAAACCATGCTTCAATTCACTTTATGTTCAGGAGCGTAAGAGGTCAATGACAAGTTTACCAAACTAGATTATCTGGGGTTTGCACATGGACATCAGACAGACCTCATTTGGTCTTGTTTAAAATTCCTATACGTCCACATGTGCTATGGATCTAAATGTGACTATGGTGTGCTTTGAATAAACTGCAAAGACAACGATGAACAAGACAGCTACCCGGTTGGAAATTATAACTGAGCATCATAAAAGCACAAAAATCCTGCCTAAAAAGTCTCAACAAATCCAGTATTAGTATATAGTTTGTCAAAAAAAGTTGTAAAAAAGTCATAGTATAGCATGACGAAAATGTCAAAATAAAGTCATTTAGTATTCATATAATGCCATGTCCATCTATAGTTTAGTATTTCACACTATGGACTATACTATAGCATGTCACAAAAATTGTTTGTTGTAAACATAGTTTAGTAAGTCATTAAAAAGTCATGCATAAAACAATCGTAGGATTGTGCGTCATAAAATGTCATCGCATGTCACAAAATAAAATCCTAGTTTAGAATGTCATTAAAAGTCTGAGTATGGTACGGATTGGATATGCACATTAGCTGCATCCCGTTGCCTGTTCATTTAAAATTAGACCTGGACAAATCCATGTGTAGTTCAACTGGCATTACTGGCCATCTCAGTTTGTCACGCTCTGTTTTCCCAGTTTCATTTTTGAAACTACTGATGTGCTAGCAAGTTGAAGCAGCCTCGGCTACATAAACAAATATCATTTCAGTTGATATCGTGGCAAGGTAAATCTATCCACTGTGATGGACATTCAGCACCTTAGACTCAATTATATGTCAAAAACGAAGAAAAAAAAGATGCTATGTAACAAATACAATAGAAGGCTCATTAAAACATCTTTATGACTATTTTTACGACCTTTCAATTGTATGGTTTTGCATAAATAAGTATCCAACACTGCTGGGGAAGAAAAAGTAGACAAAATAAAACTTACGCCTCTTTATTTTCAGTCCACACCACCCATGCTTCAAGTCACTTTATGTTGAAGAGCATATAGAGGTTGATGACAAGCTTACCAATATAGCTCATCTGGGGTTTACACATGGCCGTCATACAGACCTCACTTGGTCTTGTTTACAATTCCTATACTTCCACAGGTGTTATGGATCTAAATGTGATTATGGTTTGCTTTTAATAAATTGCGGAGACATAACGACAAACAACACAACTACCTACAAAAGGGGGGGGGGGGGGGAGGTCGGAGAACACAATTGAGCATAAAAAAAAAAAAAAGCACAAAAAATAAAAATCAGCTGAAACAGTCTCAGCAAATCCAGTGCAACCCAAGACATGTTCTGCTTTATTCTAGCTGATAACTAAAGACAAGGGCACATATTAAGAATTATAGAATTGTATATCCTGATCATAATTCAAATTTGTCAATATACATTTTCCCTGAACAATCATTTTTGCACAGTACCTTTGAATTGTATAGATAAATTACAAAATGGAGTATTCCCTTTCCACCAGACACGATTTACTTAGTAAAACCCCTGAATGACTGACAGGCAGAAAGCTCTTATGCAGTTAACATTTTATATTGCTACATTTTTAACAAAGATTAACAAAGGGATTTTCAGTTTTGCATATTTTCTTAGGTTTGTGGCTTGGTGTGCATCTGCAATTTATGTCAAATTATTACTGAAATAGCACCAAAATACATACGCCTGACTATTTAAAGGCCAGGCAATATTTTAAAAGTGTTTTAGAAATAGTACATAGCAAGTGTGCAGTGCAGTTTAATCGTTAACCACAAAGTGATTCGATTTATAAAATGGCAAAGAAGTAAACAACACTAACTGTATATTACCAGACACATAAAGCTGATCCCTCAATCAACACGGACAAGTCGAACCGGACAGCGTCGACCGCCGACTCGTCTTCTATCACAGGGTCACCGTTAGGATTTAATCTTCTGCAATGGATACAAGTAAACTCAGAGCTGCGTTCGGACACCGCTCAAGGTGACTGTTTGGTACAATTATATTCTTTTAGAGCTGGCTTGATTTAAAAATGATAAAAAAAGAGAAGACTACTTCCTTAATGCATACACATGATTCAGGTTGCCTTCCTTTTAAAAAATAGGTTTTGGGGATCAGTTCAGTTGGAGAAACAACTGAAGCTTGATGTTAGACTTTGTCTAAAAAGCTTATATAAAAAGTTATACCCAAATTATAGCTCCTGTGAGGGAAATATGTATATGTTTACATTTTAAAAAATACTTTTTTGTTTTGTTTAAACCATAGTTACTCATGAAGTTATTTCAACATATAGCACCAGCTTGTAGATCGTGCCAAGCCTTCGGTTTGGTCTGAAGAGCAAATCTGTGCTGCAGTAAAATAGTGTAACCCAGACAGCAGTGAGACAAATTGACAAATCTTCAAAGAACTTAAAGTGCCACTCCAGTCCCACTCCAGCTTCCCAGACTTCAGCTATCTCAACCTAACCACAGTACGCCTTTCCTATTTATGACAACTGATGGGGAGCTTCAAGCATTTCCATGAGGAAAGTGTCAATAGGTGTGTCACCGATCAGCTTGAAAAAGAAAAGATGTTCCAAGCACTTCAAGCCAATGGATCGCAGTGCTGGCAGTCGAAGAAGAAGCTTAGCAAACCTGCAACGAGTTAAGAAAAAAGGCATCATTTAGTTGGACAAGATGAACGATGAACCAAATCACGTTTGACGTTGACATTCTACGTCGTCACACGGATGCAGTAGAGTGAAAAACAAGCCGAGCTTGTGATCGTGGAGGACATTCACCTTCCCTGCTGCTCTGGGTATTTCTGTTTGCAGTAGGCTTCCAATGATGCATAGACCTTTTCTCTGAGGAGCTCCACCTCGCCAGTGTTGGACAGCCCCTTAGCATCTGCAAGGAAATATAGACAGTGCATTCACTCAGGTGTGAGATGCTTAACAATACATACTTTTTTTTTTTTTTTTAGATATCAGCATTGCATAGAAACCTGGGTTGAACAGGACGATGGCTCGGAGGCAGCCCAGCTCCGTTTTGTCCATTTGCATATCTCTCATTTTATTGACGAGCTCGGTGAGAACCCTAAATAATGAGACATTTTGGAAAAGGTTTCAGAGTGTAAAATACAACGAGCATAATGAGAAAATTACACTCCTTTCGTTGACTCAAACATAAATATCATAAAAGTGGAAGATTACCTGTCGAATATGGCGCCGACCTCTGCACTCTGCACGCTCTCCCTGTGTTAAATAAAACCAGTTATTACACAGAAAAATTAGACAAAAGGCATTACCGTATTTTCCGCACTATAAAGCGCACCGGATTATAAGGCGCACCTTCAATGAATGGCCTATTTTAGAACTGTTTTTATATATAGGGCGCACCGGATTATAAGGCGCATAGAATAGAATAGCGTCGTAAGCGTGTCTCTTGAAAGGTGCCATTTTGGGGTCTTTATACACACAAGTGGTGTTGGACTAGGAGTAAGCACAGTACCGGTGTTTACCGCGGTGCGGCTTTGTAGTTTACCAGTCGTACTGAAACATTTTGACAGAGCGCCGTGTACAACCAGTATGGATCAACCAATTAACCAATTGATCCATATATAAGGCGCTCCGGATTACAAGGCGCACTGTCGTTTTTTGAGAAAATTAAAGGCTTTTAAGTGCGCCTTATAGTGCGGAAAATACGGTAGTTGCAATATATTTTTGAGTATGCGGGGCAGTTTTGTGTCTCTATAGTTGCACCTGTCGAAAATTGCTCCAACTCCTGCGCTGTGTGCACTGTCGCGCTGCAGCTCAGAGGCCAGGAGAGCTCCGTCCTTCAAACCAATGGAGCGATGGGAGAACGAGGCAATGAGGAGCTCATTCCACCCTGACGGATGAGATACAATTAACCTGGTCAGTAACAATATCAAAACCTTTCAGTGGTTCTTAAGGTGAAACTACACCCACAATGAAAAGCTGTTTTAAAGGAGAAGTCTTTGAGTTGTGCAAAATTCCATCCTGAGGTTGGAACCTGAACTCTGTCCACCATTGTGCCCCTGACACATCAACAGACAAAAAAAACTCAACAATATCACCATCGCTTGGAGTTTTCACAGATGTTAATATTCAAGTTGCCTTGGAGTTGCTTTCTATCTTAGATTTGATGTAAAAGCAGCAAAAGGTTAACAAACAGGCTTTAATTATTTCCTTGTGTTCTTACTTTTAACACTGTGTGGTTAATTTTAGAGTTTTCCATATGTGCAAATTAAATGTAAGAAGAACTTCTGCACAGCACTATCTTTAGGGAAGCCCCCCCAGTGTCCTTGGCCTTGGCATTGTTGATAATCTGCCTCTGATAAACTTGCAAAGACATAACGCGGAGCTGATGGCCATGTTGAGTTGGAAGCTGCAGTTTCAAATGAGTCGCTCTTTTGCTCAATTGTACCTGCACGCAGGAGGATGACCTGGTCATCAAGGGGCAGTTCAGAGAAATGAGGGATTCTCTTTGCCCACTCCACCAAGGCAAACAGCTGTTTGTCCGCAGTCAGACAGATGTTGGTAACTGCATCATGGGGCTGAAACCAAACAATAGATCATGTTTTATAAGTTGTACGTCCAAAACTTCCAGCAATAACAGTAAGCCTGTACATCAGAGCATGTTTTTAATTAGGTTATTCTAATGACAAGAGGCCCAAAGCCACCATGCTTTTGCAAAACACAGTGACTTGTATAAATCGATTGATTGCCGTGTTGGAACCACTCACCGAGTTGCCTGCAGAACCACCATCAGAGTGAAGCTCGGTCTTCTGCTCCACAGCAGTTTCTGCCTCTAAAATCTTCTCGACGGGCATCTCCTCATTCACTCCGACGCTGAACTCCAGCCCCTCTTCACGCTCTCTGTTCCTTTGGCGCTCCTCCTGGACCGCTGCGTCAGACGAGACATAAGGAAACAGTGGTGGGAGGGGGTGGATACAAGGAATGAGATGATGATAAATACTGAAGAATGAATAAAATGAAAAGTGATGAATTTATGGGTTGAAGAGGGATATTATGCAAAATACCCTATCTGTTGGCAGGGTTTTTGCTGCACTAACAAAGTCAAATTCAAATGATCTGCCGTCTTCACAAAAACTATAATCATAACAGCAAAAATAGATTTGAATTCAGCGGATTGCTATCAATTTAAACTGCAGTGTGGGCAATCTTTGGTACATTCCTCAATATTTCATTCTAATTCAGGGAGTTAAAATGTTTCTCAAAGTATCTTTGAACATGTTTCATTTCCATAGTTGTTCTACTGTGTAGTACACTCACAATAACATAATTAATATCCATCATGACAAAAGACAGATGAGTTTACTTCCATTATCAGCAGAAGTAAAGTAACTGGCAGGTTGAGGTCACATGCATGAGTTTGTTATTAACATGCCAGTTAGCTTACATGCATTACTTTAATGAAACTAAATCGAATACTAAATTGTTAAAGACAGAACAACAATGCATCTAAAACAATCTATTGTTTTTCCCACCCCACGTGAAATGGCAGCATCACTCCAGAGTGGTGCTGTCTTAACAGCACAACGCTCAATGAGGACAACGGACACTAGCAGGTGAGGTTTGTTAAAAACGTAATGGCAGTAAAAAAAGAGAGAGATTCTATGTTGTCTACAGCAACCCAAAAGGAGACTGTGATCTCAGTGAGGTGGAAGAACAGGCACTGTTGTCTAATCCAATATATTCTGACTTCTCTCAATCAAATCAGGAAAAAAAACAACAGACCTGATGAACACTTATAATCTACCCATCTCACTAGCAGATCAGACACTGACCAAAGTGCAGCCATTACAAACGGACATGGTGATTTAACTGGTGGCAGAGCAGTGTACAAATATTATGTGCATACATCTGGAGCTGCACAGACCTAGTGAAGAGGCAGCGCCTCTCATAACACATGTATCTTTTATATAAGATACTTTAAACTGACCTTGCGGCCTTAACTAGACACCTCGTGCTGCTTCGACACCGATCGACTCCATCGGATTTAAAATACAGTCACACAGCAGAGAATGACTGCTGTCTGGCTGCTCGCTTTACAGAGCAGTCTATCCTCACAAGGCACTACGCCACAGCAATCCTCGCTCTCCATCACTTCTGGGGTACGTTTTCACACAAGAATCTTCCAGGGGACAATTTTGCATGTCTAATACAACAGGCTAATTCTATAAGTAACATAAAAATACAATATCTTTAAGATTTCATGTCATACTCATCCATCCCTCATCTTTTCCATCTTCTTTTATCCACTTTACATGTTTGATCACTATTGAAAGATGGAGAAAGGGTAGAATAGGAGAAAATGAAGAGAAGAGATGGAGAGGGGTTAGTTATATAAACCAGCCCCAATACACTCGTCTCTACTCTTTATCTTATCTAATCAAGCATCCACCCTCACCTACGCCAGGAATAGTAGTAATCCAATATTACCTAATCAATTTAAGTGGGCGTCCTTTAGCATAATTAGTCATTCTAAGAAATCGAATTGACTGCCAATGTTTAAATGGTTCTAAAAATGTGTATTAACTCTATGTTGCTGAAAACTCCAATGTATGTCACCTTTGTATAGTTGCATGTATGACAACTCGCGACAAAACGTGTTGCTAAACCTTCAATAGCCAAACAGGCTCTCAAAATGAACTTTAATTTCTAATGCAACCCTGCTGCTTGCATACCTTCCCTCTTCATGCCCATGGCCAGGCACTTCTGGTAGCGGCAGTACTGGCAGCGATTGCGCTGGCGTTTGTCGACCAGGCACTCTTTGTTATCTCTGCAGGTATAGCTAAGGTCTTTGCGCACAGTTCGTTTGAAGAAACCTTTGCAACCCTCACAGCTGTACACTCCGTAGTGCTTGCCTGTAAATTACACAAATAACAAAACAGAAAAAAGGTGAAGTTAAACGCTGTTGGGGAAAAAAAAAAAAAAATCAAGCAAAACACCAACGTGAAGGCAACAGCCTGACAAAACATTTTATATTTTTTATTAGCAACGGGGAGTGAGATCCATTTAGTTCAAAATATTGAGGAAACACAGGCAAAAACATAACAACAGTAGGGTATAATCCACACTAAAAATTAAATAAAACCATCTACAGCTGATGTTTCACTACTGCTAATCCTGCTCTTAGAGCCCTCACTCACCAGAAGAGCGGTCTCCACAGATGACACACATGCGTTTCTGAGACAACATTATTCCAGGGCTGTGAGATGGCATAGGCCTCAGGCCAAAGGGAGGCTTGATATCTTCAGAGCTGCTGATTGAGTGCATCCCTGATATAGGTGCTGAAGAAGAGATCTGTACCCACAAAGCAACCCAAACAAATGACTTTGGTTATTTATATGTCATATTAAATTACAACACTACCTTTTGCACTATCCAATGTTGCCCATACACCAGTACCCTACAACTACAGCAGATTAATCCCGTAAATACAAGAATCAAGCCCACCATAACATGAATTCACAGACTATTACGGCAGTCAGTTACCTGACTGTTGCTGATGGGTCCAAATCCGAGTGAGGGTGAGACCCCTGGGGAGTTAAGTGAGGGACTGATGACTGAGAAAGGAGAACCCAAGATGTTGGTGGGGCTGTTGGAGGCTGAGCTGTTGGGTTGCTGTGAGGACATGGCTAGTAAGCTACCCAGGGTGGAGGAAGAGGTCCCGTCTGAAGGATATCAATCTGAGGGAGACACAAAAGGACAATATTAATTCTTCTGATAGAGCTTGTAGATAACCTCTGCCTTTGTCGTGACTGGTAGTTTTACTTGTCAACTATTTTGTTAATCTATCAATCATTTAAGTCATATTTCAAGGATAGTTGCCCATCAGTCTCTGGCACAGACGAGGACGTTTTCCTTGGTTTTGAATAATTAAATATCTTTGGGTATCTTTTGGACTGCTGGTCCGACTAAACAACACCTTGGACTTTAATTGTAATGGTATTTTTCGCTGTTTTCTAACATTTTATAGAAAAATTGAATCACGTTACCAGTGATAATAAGCGTGAGTCGTAGCCCTAGTTTCAGGACACAGTGACGTTAACTATCACATTTGCTCACGATTAACTTTCGTCAAGGCATCTACCAAACTAAGACCCTAAAACCAACCCGACACATTAAATGACACGCACATACAGAGACGTGCTAATGGAATATGGTTGGAACCATTTCTTAGCTAACGTTAGCTAAAAGGAAGCCCAACATCCATATTGTTTTACAAGATTTGTGTTGTTCAAATTGGTCGAATTTGAGGAAAACACATTGAGATTTAGCAAGTGTAAGAATCCGTGTTCAACCCGAAGGAACCTTTAAGTACGCTAACGTTACATCAACAATTGCTTACATTAGTCAGTGTTTGTTAGCTAGCTTCCTGTGGCGTCGCAATAACGTTACACGTTTACTCAATGTTGCTAACCATTCGCAGTAACGTTGACATAAACGTTACTACGTGGAGAACGACATTAGCTTGTCGTTATTAACCGCAAACAAACGCGCAAGAGCCCGTGATTATTTTCATTAATTAGTACAATGGACCGTAACATATCGCCCAATATGGTCCTACGTTTGCTTTTACCGTGAGCAAGCTAACATTAGCATCAAACCATAAATGATCGAGCCCCCCTAGCGACAGCTAACATTAGCTTTGGCATGCGTCTGTCTGGCGTATTTTGCATTCTGTAGCGTTTCGTAAAACTAAGAAATAATCATACCCAGTTAATGTTCAAGAAATGCGGCGCTTGGTTGCTCGACGGTCATCGAACAACATCAATAAATCGGCACAAATAGCGCAGTGGTTTCTGCGTACTTACTAGCTAAGATTAACGTTAGCCTGTTAGCTGCAATTACAGCTAACTTGGCTAATATAGCTAAGATTAGCGTAATGCTCGGTTCAGGGTGATCGTCTGAGGAAGCGGTTGATGACAAAACAGCTCATGGTCGTTTGAAGGTTGGAATTACTTACCAGACACACCTTCGACGCATTGTTAAAAACAACTTCACGGTACTCGTTGTAAACAGACCAAGCGACAACAGGCCGACACTTAGATCCAGTTTACTTCAACTTGACGCTGTTGTTGTTTACAGGCCATGCCATGGTGGCTCAGTGCCAGTATCCCTTGAGCCAAAATGTCTCATGGGACCACCCATAACAGCGCTGTCATATGACACTCCTGCAGCATATGCGCATCGAGATGTATTATGTGGACACGCTGATTTCTGTTGCGAAATAGTTAAACATCTGCATGAAAATTATGAAAATAAAATTATATTTACTGTTTGCTATAACTTATATTGTTCTGAAATTAAGTAAATGGCACTAAAAAAAAAAAAAAAAACTACTCCACTACATGAAACATTCAGGAAGAAGTAATGGAAAATTACATGTAAAGTAAATACCCTGACACAAGATTCCTCTCAGGTACCTCATTTTGGCAAAGCAGACCTAATCTGAGCAAACTCTTGGACAGCCACATCTAGAAGAAGGAATGCGTTTGCCTCTGACAGGAGGGGGAATATACAGTATTGCACAACTTTTTTATTTCACCATCTCAAGTATTTAACATAGTGTTCTTTTGTGTATTCGTTTGTGTCTTGTCTTTGAACTTCCTTGTTTTCGGGGTTAAGAATGATTTGTACATGTAATAGAGTTTTTATTTAGTTCCAACACTTTTTAAACCCCTGGGTACAGAAATGTCCGACAATTTCTACTAAGCAGCATTTACATTTTCTTTACACATGGTGAAATTATTTAAAATGTTCTTTTTGTCAGCACAGTACAACTGGTTTATGAAAACAACTCTAGGTAGTTAGAGTTAGACACAGCCTCCTGAAAAGTTAACATTTCCATTAAATGGGATCCAACAGACCCCAATATCACAATAATGTTTTTGTTTACTTAGATGGATTCATTTCACATTTGAATAAATAGACACAAAGAAATGAATATCCATGTGAGTGTATATTCACACCCATTTATGGAATGAATATGATTACTACATGATCAGTGCAGTGATCATGGACACTTGAACCACCAACCATATGATTAATTGTTAATGCTCTCCACCAACTGAGATATTTAGATTTATATGTGTTAGGTAATCCATGGTCATTTTTACATAACCTGACCTGATCAGTGATTTTAATCCAGTCCGGAGCATAAAATGTAATTATATTTTTGACGCAACCTGTTGCCAAATAATGACAGACAATAGATCATTCATGTATGCAGATCAAAAGTAGTCCACTGTTGTAGCTGTTTTCATATAATGTCATATTAATGAGCCGCGTGCCTTACAGTATGTGCAAGAGAGAAAGAATCTTGAGGAACTGCTTTTTCTGTAACTACTGAAGAGGTGTCTCTTAACAAGCCAAGTGGCATTCTTACTAAAACCACTGTGCTGCTCACAGCTGCTATAGCAACTTACTAGTTGGTTAAAGCTTGCTTTCTGTTTTGCTGTTTGCCATGATCATGACTGAAAACAGATGGATCGTGAGAAAAGGGACTCGAATACTGCATCTGCTTTTTATCTCAGGATTGAACCTTACATGCATGCTTTCCTCATATCATAATTTATGATGCAAATGTATGAATGTGGTTGGCTATTTGTGAAGACAAGACTGTTGTTGTTATTATTGTTGGTATTCAACCTGCGGTAACATGCTACCTGTAATTTCACAGGATTTTGCTCCGTTACTCTGGGATCTTCAGATTTTCACCTAATTACCATGAGCAAGACCTACACTGAAGCAAAGACCTATTGCAGAGAGATGTACACTGATTTAGCAACAGTTCACAACTCAACTGATATGGATAATTTAATCAGTATAGTTCCAAGTACCATTGCCAGAGCCTGGATAGGACTGGAGACTAGCGGAGTGTGGATGTGGCATTGGTCCTGGCCTGATCAAAAACTGGATTTTTTAAAATGGAAGGTAGGAGAACCACAAATAAAGAATGAAGACGCATGTGCAGCAATGGATCAACAAGGAGAGTGGATTGAAAGTGACTGTGGGACCCAAAGAAGTTTTGTTTGTCATGGTAAGGGAAATGGCAATATTGCAATCAGAGTTATTTCAGATGGCACAAATCATGTTTAAATGCAAGTTGCAATGGTCTTTGTGTTCAAAATGTCAAACCTTTGGAATTGCAGGCAACAGTGATGGAAGTGCAGGAAACAGCACCACATCGGGTGATTGTCACTGAGTGGGTGACCACTCGGGTGATTGTGAGTGGTTACAACAAAGTGTTGACGTTAAGCTGTGGCTGCAGTTGCAGGTGGCTGACGGGCAGGAGGTCGGCGAGTGCACAAACCAGCTGATGGTGGTGAATGCAGACGGGGATCTAACTGGTGACCAGGTGATGGTTGTGGAGGACGCACACGGCCTGGAGGCCCTGACAGTCCTCACCCAGGGAGACAACACTCACCACTATATCGTCTACGTCCAGGAACACACCGTAGAAATCAACTAGTAATGCCAGCATGTCAACATCTGCTGGTTCATCAGTGTCAGCAGATCTGTTTACAAAAGGGAAGTAACATCAAATGGACAATTGGGCAATGCATTCAGGATTTAGTGGATGTTTCCATGTCATCATTAGGAACTTCCTTAATCAGATTTATTTTTCAGTGACTTCATAATTATGAAAACCATAAGTGCAATAACTGTTTGTGTGATTATGTGACATATTTTGTACTGACAAAGTATATTTGAATAAACCCTTGTCCTGAACTGCTCGATGCACTGGCTTCATTTTCTAAAAACAACAAATCTCCAAGTTGTTCAGATCAGTTTTTACTCAAAATGTTTTTTGTCATTAGAATTCCTTAAAGGTTTGTTAGTTTTCATATTATGACACACATTTGACGTTTGTGACAATATGATATGAGACAAAGCAACACAGACAATTTGTAATTTACTTTAAAGTATCACAAAATATTATTTTTCTAGTAATTTAACAATAGTAAAAGAGAAACATTTTAAATAATATCCAAGACGATGTGTTTCTCTTCCGTACTTGATTTGTGTATTAGAAAACTGAAATATACTATAAGACTTTACCATGAAGACAATATGAACATGCAGACACTGCAAACAGTCTGGAAAATAGGTCATAAAATTCAATAAGAAGTCCTGTCACTAACTTTTTAAAGTCAATAAACAAGCAAACAAGGAATATACTGTATACCCTTTTGTTTTGAATACAGTATATTCACATGTTTCTGAAAAATTAAACCATAGACTGCAAAATGTAGTGTGTGCCTGTGTTTTTTTACATTCATTTAGATATGATTAATGTCTGAATATTATCAAAGCTTGAAAAGTTTAAACCATAAAATAGCCTTACTGCACTTTGAATGTCAGAATTTGGTCCTGATTAACATACTTAAATTCTTAGGACAACTATTCAGAGAGAAAGATTATTTAGACAACTATGTGATCGAGAATTTGTAGATTTTCGCATAAAATAAACGTTTTTTAAATTCGTTTTTAAAACCATGAATGACATGTTGAGATGGGATTGCCAATAAAGCGAATATGAATGCACTGTGTGTCGTAATGTATGGACCAAACGGTCTTGAAACCTCGGCTAGAATCAAGTGAACAGGATAAACTATAATCAGAGAATAAGGACGTTGCAGAAGAAACATGTTGGCTAACGATATCATCGCACACTTTACAGGAATGCGATCTGACGCACAGCATGAATAAATAAATCACTCATCACCGGCGATAGTAATTTAGTCTACACAAGGGATTTAGCATGGAAAACATCCCGCAGCGGGTCTGCCAGCGGCCGCCCGGTCGAAGCCATGAGTGCTGCTAGCTAGTTTTTTGACGTCGTCCACAGGGATGACTTGCTAGGAATCGGTTGCTTCTGTCTTGCTCCCCGACTCGACCATCATGCTTAAGAATGAGGTTCGGACCGCCTACCTCACTAACATACGGACACAGAAATACAGAAATAAATAAATGAAGGAATACAGAAATGTAGAAATAGATTTATTTATTTAAGTTCTGTATTCATTTCATCATGTATTTATTCTTTTATTTATTAATTTCTACCTACCCCAGACTTTATTTGTCCAGTTATTGAGAACGTTCAAGACACACCAGTCGCCTACAGTGGAAGCAAGAAAGCAAAATGAATGAAATTTGGGAGCTTATGAGAAGAAGTAATTACAAATTACAGCGGCTAACTGTGGCTACACAGAGAAATAGCCACCTTGCCCAGCGGCTAACTGTGGTTCGAAATTACGCAGATGTGGTGTTGGCCCGAAATAATGACCTTGAACAGCGGCTAGATGAGGTTATACATGAAAATATTGAACTTAAAAAGAGGCTAAAGACAGCTGACCGTCTACAGAAGCTACATGTGGCTATGGAAGAAAGTAATGAAATTGCACAGCAGATAAAGGTAGTTGAACAAACCAACGCTGCTGAGACTAGGAGTTGGTGGTTTCACTGTGGCTGTCTACTGACAGCAGGATTGTTTGTTGGTGTCGCTGCCGCTGGAGTGGGAATGGTGAGAACTTTGTGTAGATAGTGCAACCCGCAAGTGATGCAATTGTGATTAGCACAAAGACAACATGTTGTGAGTGTGATGCCCACCAATGTGCTAGCGGGACGTGAAGAGCGAAGCAGGATGTGAAATCCTTCTTTTCGAGTGACTAAGCGCTCAGGAGACAACTGCAAACCTCTTAAGCTCGACGCCCCCAAATTTGGGGGCACTCGGGCTCAGAACCCCTCAAACTCACATGCGGAAAATAGCATGATTATTAGCCAGTAGCATGTATGTGGCTAATTTTTTTTTCGATGAAAGAGCAACGTATGGACAACAACATCATATAAGTCACTTCTAACACTCTCCCAACACAGTTATAGGCTACTCATATAAGTATAACAATATCGTGGCATAAACGCACCAAATCCGGGCCAGAAATCGGCGCTATGAGTACAGTAAATCAATGTTTGTACCCTCATGCTAACGGCTACCCAGTCATACAAAGCATGTAATAGCATTAGCACACGTGGCGGAACACGTAACTAACTTCTGTTTTACGATCCGTACAAACACTAAACCGTTGTGGGCGATCAAACATACCTTCATGCTGAACTTCGCCGACAAAAATCGTGGGTATGCGCCCAAGTTTTATGAAAATATGGATAATAACGTCGCGGAATTTCCGTTCCAAAGCTGTAGTCATTGCTGCCAACTGCATACTGTTGACTTCCGACTTGTTTCCAGAATAAGAGCGGTCAAGCAGGCTTGGGCGAGTGGTCAGACTGCCTGCGACCGGAAATTTCCGCCGGGGTACACGCGTCACTTCTGGCAACTTTATTGTATGAAATCTTTTGACGATCACCACCAATCTTGGCATGAGTCTTCCTAAGCCTGTGACGCGTCTAAGGAGGGGTTGTTTTTGGAAATCGACCGAGGATAGGCTGCCATGCAGCCACACACACACACATGAAATGAGAAAATCCTACAGATGACAGCCAAAACTGGCTCTGATGATGTTATGAATATGAATATGATTCCTATTATCTGTATTTGGATGTATTGAATCATATGAGTGATAAAGAAAGTGAAATATATAGTTATATAGTGTATAAAAGTACAATGTAAGAGCTGCAACAGCTGGTTCGAAAATGATGTCCTCGCCTGACTAAAACCTCTTATTCTTAACTTTATTCCACTTTATTCCACTTTAACCTTTTTTTAATAACTACTGATCAGTTATGCTATGACTTGGGAAACTTTCAGGGGGCTAGCTGCATTATTTCAATAACCTTTTATCACTGAAAGTGCATTTTTCCCAGGCGAGGCTGAATATTTTCAATTTCAGCTGTGTTATGTCTTATTTTCTATATTAACCAGCAACATATTCACAATATCACCTATGTAAACTATGTCACAGGTGTTGTGATCTGATTATATCAACAACAATTATTAAAATCGACCTTGTAGTTACAGAGCTATGGTCAGTTTTGTAGGGCTATGCTTTTTCGCTCAGAGACCTCAAAAACGGCTGCGAGCTTAAGAGGTTTTAAAATAATGTTTAGCATTTTAAGACCATCCTACAGTTATAGATTCTGTTATCCTTCATGTTCGAGAACATTTAATGTGCGTGTACTGTACCGAAAATAATGTCTTAAATAATGTTTATTTTCGTTGTTTAGTGCTGTATGGAATTGGTGTCCGTCTGCACTACATGTGCATTTGAGCAAGCACAAAGATAACATGTTGTGAGTGTGATGCCCACCAATATGTTGTCACATGTGTGTTATGTATTTTTGTTTTTATGCACAGCCAATATGTTTTAAAGTGAGCATACTTGTTTATTCCAGCAATAGTTTTATAAGTGACTGACCTAGTGGGAACAATGATGTTGCCACTAAAGCCACTAGAAGGCACTGTACTCCAGAGAAAGCTAGCACGACGTGAAGAGCGAAGCAGGATGTGAAATCCTTCTTTTCGAGTGACTAAGCGCTCAGGAGACAACTGCAAGGTTAAAATAATGTTTATTTTCGTTGTTTAGTGCTGTATGGAATTGGTGTCCGTCTGCGCTACATGTGCATCTGAGCTAGCACAAAGATAACATGTTGTGAGTGTGATGCCCACCAATATGTTGTCACATGTGTGTTATGTATTTTTGTTTTTATGCACAGCCAATATGTTTTAAGGTGAGCATACTTGTTTATTCCAGCAATAGTTTTATAAGTGACTGACCTAGTGGGATCAATGATGTTGCCACTAAAGCCACTAGAAGCCACTGTACTCCAGAGAAAGCTAGCACGACGTGAAGAGCGAAGCAGGATGTGAAATCCTTCTTTTCGAGTGACTAAGCGCTCAGGAGACAACTGCAAGGCTAATAATGTTTAGCATTTTAAGACAATCCTACAGTTATAGATTCTGTTATCCTTCATGTTCGAGAACATTTAATGTGCGTGTACTGTACCGAAAATAATATTTATTTTCGTTGTTTAGTGCTGTATGGAATTGGTGTCCGTCTGCACTACATGTGCATTTGAGCTAGCACAAAGATAACATGTTGTGAGTGTGATGCCCACCAATATGTTGTCGCATGTGTGTTATGTATTTTGTTTTCATCCACAGCCAATATGTTTTAAAGTGAGTGTAGGAAATTTGGGTTTAGAAGTGTTTTAAGAAATCATAATTAGAAGATTCATAATTGTAGAAGTGATTTGTAGTTAGAAGTGTATCTTAGTAGCACCTTTATCTGTTTGTGAAACTTGTGAAGTTTTTGCCAAAAGTTGCAAATCCTTATCTTTATATATAATGTTTACCATAGAAGTGTTAAGCCATAAAAGACAGTCATTGAATGTTTTAAACTGTAAAGAATAGTATGTTGGGAGTAAGGGACAGATAGATTTCTAGACAGGCAATTACAGGTCATACCCGTGCGAGGGTCCTGCGAGGAGGAGGAGCCAGCTGGATTTAGCCAATAGGAACTACGGACATTATGGGATGTTTTTTGAACTATGTAAGGCGGGAGAGAAAGAAATTCCGGCCTCTTGCTCCTGTACCACTGGGTGGGTGGTAACGTTTTTTGGGGTGAGCAGGTCATATTCGGTGTAACTGTAAATAATGTACTCCACTATGCAATTGTTTTAGCATGAGAGGTATTAAATGCTTTGTTTATAATTGAAACCGGTTCTCTTTGTGTAAGAGGCTGGATTACATGCGGTTTCCCCACAGTCTAGAGGTTCCTTGAACCTAACATGAGCACACTTGTTTATTCCAGCAATAGTTGTTGGCAATAGAACTATTGTTCTTCTAATCTTTATTCTTCAACTATTTCTTCCATACGTATTTTGACACTCTTCTTCTTCCACATTTGGCGTCCTCACGACGGCAACCAGTTACACGCACACAGGTGTATTTCTCTGTCTGTCTCTCTACACACACACACACACACACACACACACACACACGACTTGGAGGCATTGTTAGACCTCCTGTCTGTCTGTCGCTCTCTCTCTGTCTGTCTGTCTGTCTGTCTTTATGTCTGTCAATTCAATTCAAATTCATAGGGCTGGCTCTGGTTTGCCTTGGACCGGCCCTCAGACAAACTGGTATAGGCTAAAGCTACAGGGGTTCTTCCTATGATACACTGAACTCCTCTCTCCTCTTCTTCATCTCTGTCTGTATGAATTGATGTTCCATTAATGCTCATTACTAACTTTACTTCTTCCCCGGAGTCTTTTTGCTTTCTCCCCTCAGTTTCCCATGACCACAGTTTTATCTGGACACTGGTCCTTCCACCAGCCATGGCCCTGCTGACACCTACTACTATCTTTATTATTAACATTATTGAACCTATTACCGATACCATTAATGCACATTACTGACTTTGTTTCTTCCCCGGAGTCCTTGTGCTTTCTCTCCTCACAGGTTTCCATGGAGCATTGTTTCATCTGGACCCTGGTCCTTCCTCCTACCATGGCCCTGCTGACTCCAACTGCTAATATCACTTTTATTATTATTCATATTACTATTTCATATTACCGATACCATTAATGCACATTGTTGACCTGCTTCTTCACCAGAGTGTCTGTACTTTCTCGCCTCACAGGTTCCCGTGTATCCGGGTTATACCTGGACCTGGTCTTGCCTCCTGCCGTGGTTCTGTATACATTGAATGTGTTGTAATTACAATGAATGTGTTGTAATTCAGTTATCCACACATGACATCTATTGCACTTCTGTCCATCCTGGGAGAGGGATCCCTCCTCTGTTGCTCTCCCTAAGGTCTCTTCCTCTTTTCTCCCCGTTAAAGGTTTTTTTTGGGGGAGTTTTTCCTGTTCCGATGTGAGGGTTCTGGGACAAGAGGATGTCAAATGTGTACATATTGTAAAGCCCTCTGAGGCAAATTTGTAATTTGTGATTTTCGGCTATGAAAAAATAAAAAATTGAATTGAATTCAAATTTTGCATTATTGGCATGAACGTTTACAAACGGTATTGCCAGAGCATCAGAAAATTAAACATACAATAACATCAATACACGATAATATCAATACACAATAACATTAATACACAATAATATTAATATCTCTCTCTGTCTGTCTCTCAAATTCAAATATTACAAATATGGAGAATAAAGTTTCCTCTATTTAAAGAGAGCAGACAATTCTTAATTTTCATATAATTAGTACCAAAGTGCACCCAAGTAACAAACCTAAACATGACTAAGTTATTCCTGTTTATTGAACAGTCCAGCTATCCTCACCGCATTTGGCTTCTCGAGGATAGTCATAAAACTGTCTTTGTATCGGCATTATTCATGCAGGTAATAATACAATGACAACTAAGAATAAAACTATCCGCTGCTGTGAAGTTCAACTTCAAGCAGATCATTTTATGTTATCTTGGCAAGGAGGAGATTTTTCTGTTGTTGCCAGAAACCTGTAGCCAGCTCCTCTTGGAGAAAAGACAGCATGGTGCCAGCAGTGGAACGACTGCCTGAGACTGTTGTGTCTCATTATGGCCATCCAGAAATCTTAGCAGCGTTCCTCATCAGTCGGTATAACCATCAGTGATAATCGGCGCTTCATGGTGTTCTGCACTGCTCCTGGCTTTGCTGTCAGACTCTGAATAACAGCTACCATTCAGACTGGGCTGTTAGTCGTTACACTGATAATATAACAATACATATTGTGAGAGATTGCACACATACTATATTATTTTTCTAAACAAAAACACACACATACACACACACACGCGCACACGTACCCATTGCCTCAGGTGGTAATCAGGAAGTTACACTGTGCACAAATTAGGAAATAAACACTTTATTGTGTTACAAACAATAAAATTCATAAAGCCATGAAATTATTATAGTATTTAGAAACAAAATGAACAAAGCGGGAAAGGATTCAAAATCCTATTTGGAAATAGCTACAAAGAAAAGACAACTGCAACTTGAAGCCAACGTTTAAGCCCTTGTTGCCTCTCAGAGAGCAGAGGGCACTATGTCCATTCTGTCTCAGTAGGTTTCTGTTTTTCTGTTTCAAGGCTCTGGAGCAGTGGGAGTATATCAGAAAGACGTGCACAAACATAAACTGAAAAAAATAAATAATAATAATACATCTAAAAAGAATATATGTCACTAAATGATTATCTTAGTGGAAGACATGATCAAAATAAATGAAGGATTACGTTCATTAAAACTTAATGTAACAATTCAAAACTAATCAAGAAGGCTTAAAATGTAAACACTCTTAGGAAAAAAATGTAAAATAAAAGGTGGATCCTTCTTTTAGCTGTAATTAAAATTTAAAAAAATCACATAAAAATGAAGTTTTTCTCTCGTATTCTTTAAGACTGTCTTTAATTCTTTGAAGTCTTCTCCAACACCCAGTCAATGACCTAGAACAAGAAAACATTTAGGTTTAGAAGGACTACAAAGCCAAGCTGAGAACCATTGGTGTCTGGTGGTGTTACCTGTTTAACGTTGCTGCTGGCTGCCTTCTTCATCTCCTCATGCAGACCACGAGATGTCTTCAGATCCTGGGATCAAACAACAGATGAGGAGATCACTCTGACTGACAGTACGGTAAACTCAAGTGGGCTTTACATCATACACATCAGATATTTTAGGCCAAAGTTGAACACATTTGAAGTGGGGAGAGGATATTGGTAGAACAGAGTAGAGAAAAAAAGCAAAGTGTAACATGTACTCAAATATCTATAAAATATTCTTGAGCATTTTCAGCTACTTTATCCTGCAATACATTTCAGAGGGAAATGAATACATACAAACTATACAGTGAGTTGTATTAGATTAAACTACATATTTGTCCATCATCAAAATCAAACACTTGAAACAGGCCAGTGATGCGTCACAGGAATAAATGATATGCAGACAAAAGAAGTAAACTGTCCATCAAGAAATGTGTGTTTTTCTTCAGTGTGGTATCCATTGTCCTATAAACCTGAGGTGCCTGCAGTGATGCCAAATACTTACAGAAAGAAAAATAGCAATGAAAAATACTATCTACACAAAAACAAACATCTAGGATAAATCAAACACTCAAAAAAAATGAAATATATAGCTTCGACAGTGGATTTACATTCAGTGAGCTTGCAGGTACAAAACATACAAATATTGTACTGGTAGCTTCGCCACAGGAAAAACACAGTCCTGGAATAAATAGATCTGCCTTTAATCTTGTCACAGCAACTGTTCAGAGGAAACACGATAGATGATTGTGAGGAATCATCTGTGCCATTCAGTCTCATGAGGAGAAAGGCAGCTTTTAATCTCCGTCCTGAATACACTGCGATCATTATTTCTGAGTAGGGCCAACTGTCCTTTCCTATACTTGGGTTTGGATGATAAGCCTGTTTGAATAGTAATCACAAATCAGAACAAGCCAAGGTTGCGATGCAGATTGTGAGCTGTATGTGTGTGTGCAGTGTGCACTATGTCACGTCGCCACGTACATGTTTCTGTCATTGCACACTGTACCCTAAAAATACATAAAAGATGGGAGAGAAAAGTGTGTGTGTGCGTCTATGGAGGCAGGCAGCAGGTGACATGATAATGGTATAGTTGTAAAGTGATTTTTCTGCGACATTATAACGCAGCCCACGGATTCACAGTGATCGTATGCAAAACACAAAATGTTAATCTTTCCTGGAGCTTTTGCACAACTCTCATCTGTAGTAGAAAGACAGTAAGTGTGCTGTGTGTGTGTGCAGTTTAGATAGATAGTTACTTTATTAATCCCGCAAGCTTTTATAGATAGTTGAATATCACAGGTCTGGTATGCAATCCAAGGCAAACTTGAACCATGTTTACTGTAAATCACAAACTAGTTGGTATGAGAGAAATGCAGTGTTATGCCGTCGTGGTCAATGTCCGCTACCAAAGTGCCTCCTAACAAGAAACTTCAACCACCTTACATGAAGGGAAAACGTATTTGTAGTTCATGTATGAACCAAAAATCCACAGTGAGTGCTCTCCATGCTTCCTGCTAGAAATACACAAACAAGTGAGGTTGACACGCTTTGATGAGTCAAAGTTAACAGTTATATCTAGATTATTTCTATAGCATGAATATGTTGACTTTTAAAATAACACACACACACACACAGACACTCACCCTGTTGTGTTTCTGGGAGCGTGACTCTTTGGAAGGTTTGTCCTCTGCTTTTTCGTAATGGCTCTTCAGCTCCTGAGGTTTAAGTTTGTCAGCAGGGGGAAGAGTCACCAAACCTGGGTAGTAATGTCAGGAAAATGAACAACAAGGCATTTCAAATCCTCAGCATATGTCTGAGTAGAACAAGACTTAATCCTGATCATAATAATATCAATATAAATATGTTTATATCATTTAGTCAAACTGAAACATGTGTTTAGGCTCTCCTGTAAACAGTCACTACAGTCAGACACCAGACATCTCTTTATTATTTTAGGAGGTCTTCCAAAGTTTTCACCTAAACATTTTGAGGATTGTTGAAGAAAGTTTGAATTGGTTAAAACATGTTAATAAAGTTTGTTCTATACAAACAGGATCTCTTTCTGATAAGTGTGTTGTTCCACAACGATATGATATACAGAGGAGATGCATTTCATTTTGCAAATCTACAAATTTGCAAATAATACATGCTAATAATAATAGCTTTATTGGTAGCTTTTTGATGTCATAATCACATTTAAAAGATATTTTAGGCTTTTAAAGTTATTCAATAAAGAATTCCATACAAAAAAAGAGTAAATTACTACATATGATGTATTGATGTTATAAGTATGTATCCTGTTGTGAGAAGAGATGATGGATACAGTTTGGAATTGCTGCTCTTTGTATAATGTGATATCCTCATTCTGGTTGCATGTCTAGGATGTCACGAAACAATTAAGATGATGAATTTTACTTAACACTATAATCAATGGTGTGCAGATTTTCTCACGCATATTTGCCAGTTTTGAAGCACCTATATACTAAACTACAACAGATTGAGAGTGTTGTTCATTAGATAGTCCGATCGTTAATACCGTGCACACACCTGAGGCTGTGGACTGAGATCTGCTCGGCTGTTGACGTAGAGACCTAATGGCAGGGTGTGTCCCACTGCTGCCACTGCTCTGAGAACAGAGGGAGTCACTGCTCTCTGACTTCACCAGCCTGGATCATTCACACAAAAACATTAAGACACAAACATGGTAAACATTGTTGGTGCAACCCCAAGATCCATCCATCGATGTGTCCATTCATTCATACGCTTTCTTGGCGCTAACCAGGACCAACACACATCCTCATCCTCATCCTCATCATCATACCTCTTGCGAGGATAACCTCCGATAATGTCTGTGTTCCTCGACCTGCGCTTGAGTCGCGCTACATCAGCGTTCTGCAGAGTCTCTCCGTCAGGCACACTTACTGGTTCTGACATCACAGCAGGGGAGGGGGCGGGGCTGAGGGCGAACGGGAGGGCACAGGGCTCCTTGGAGCAGGTAGTTTGGGTCTCGTATCGAATCAGACGGGACTGGAGTTTTACAAAGGCCTGGTCCCGGTCCAAGGACCGCTGATTGTCCAGGCAGAACCTAAATGAACAAATACATTTTTATGAATCTTAAATTAAGAAGGAACGGAGACTGATGTGGCTTGCTACTGTCTGAGCGTCTGTTGATCATAATACATTTTTCATAGCTGCATTGTACTATAAAATACCAGTTACTGTAGCTGAACAGTCGCTGCATAGCTTCTAGAAACTTACTCTATGCCATGGTAGTGGGACACTGAGGCTTTGTTGAAGGGCATCTGGCTAATTCTCCTGGGAGAAAGGTCTGGTGACAACTGAAACACGTTATTACTGGAGAGAGAGACAATGAGGGAGAAAGAGAGAGTAGGGGTGGGGGACAAAAACATAAAAAGTTTATTAAAGAAAATGTTTTTCTCTTCATTGAATCACAAATAAACATTTTGCTGATTAAAACAGTTTTTGACATGATTATTAGGACTAACTGATGACTGCTCTGCTCCTTTTTTAACCCAACTCAATAATATTTGTTTGTAGCAGGCTTATGATCGTAATCAAATCCTCATTATAGCCTCATTAACTGTCATTCATAACAATGCTAAAACAACCTGAATACAGCATGTGTGTGTTCATTTGGAAATCTGTTATTTTATTAATACGTCCTGTTTCATGATCATCTTTGTGTGAGCCACTCTCAGCCGGTTGTCTGCTTGTAATCCTGTCAGTCTGTGGCTGCCTCGGTCTACACGACTGTCTCTTTATGTCTTCCTGTGTGAAGGCCTATATGTGCCATGTGTGTATAAGCTTCAGCCAGAAAATATGACTGAACCTACCCTCTATTGATAGCCAGGAGTTGTAGATCCCCAGTGGGCAGGCCATCAGATGTGAAGTGTTTTAGAAGTTCTTTGGCATCCAGAGGAGCTCTTTTGACTGTCTTTAGGACCCAGCAGACTATCACTGGAGCCCGGACCTAACAGACCAAATCTGACACACACACAAAATACACTGTAGATCATAAACAGCATATAAAGAGCACATACCTGTCATGTGTCTATTTAAATATCATTTAAGGATTCAAGGATAATGTAGTGTCATCATTATGCAACGCAGGGTTGCACAACAAAATATAACGAAACACTTGTGCATTTTTTTAAATTTGCATCAGGATGAATGTAAACCGCAGCAACAAAAACAATCCTCTGGGCAGATAACAAGGCCGGCCTCTTGGCAGACATTAAAAGTTCAACACCAGGGGAACAAGTCTTATTTCATCCATCTTATTTCCCTGCGACCGGACATTAGCCGGGGACAGACTAGCCTTCGGTCCTAGCTGGGTTAGCTTCGGTTCCATCTCGGCCTTCTCCTCTCGAGGCAGTCGACTCAGCTTTCTGTGGCCTCCGGGCCGGCCCTGCCTGGCTGATTGTTCCGAAGATGCATTGGGCGGTGATCGTTGTCATTTATCGATGTTGATGAGTGTATCTCTGTCACATGCCATACGTGCTCCAGCAATAAAGATGCAAAGACAACAAATTAAAACAAAAATGTACCTTCTCTTCTGTCTTCTCCTCTGCAAGTTCTCTATGTTGTGGAGGACACTCCTCTCAGGCCAGTCAGATAGCAGGTGGGAAATGTTCGGAAGACCTACAACGAGGAAACATCAAGGCTCAGCTGGTCGTTCCCAATGATTCATTTGGTAAATTCCCCTTCAGCAAGAGCCAACATTGCTGAATATGAGTCTCACGTGAAACATTTGTATTTGTCTGATTAATAATGTGAGTAGTTAAATTGTCTCCCTCTTCTTCAAAACCTCAATAGGTTGATTTCCATTAAACTGCAGTCACAGGTTGTCTCCCCATTGAGAGGAGTATACCGTGCCCCGAAATCTCACACTTCAAAAGAAGCCTTTAAGTCTGAATGAAACGATCCTTACTTTTGCAGTATACTGCAATTACTGCTTGGCATTGCTCGAGCAGGTTCACTGACAAGATGACGGTTTTTCATGCACAGAAATGTCCGTAGGTTGTAAGTGTGATATATGAAGAGACTGAAGCTCTCCGCCAGTGGTTTGACAGCCCACACAGAGTCATTCACACCTTCAGGGCGCTGCAGAAATGCAAATGCAAAAAGACATTCCTAATGGACTGCAGAAGCAGCAAATAATATTCTCCAGAGCAGAGGGTGGGCAAGGATTATAGAAAACAAAATACCTGATGTGCAACTTAGAAAGTGTGTCTCTACGTGTTTACATCCATCATCACTTCTCTTAGTAGAAGCTTACTGGCTTCACCAAATGGAGAGCTAAATATAGGTAAATGGTACAAAATATGAAATCGGGAGGACACGCACAAAGACAAGGCCGTTATGTGGACTGTTTGGGAGAATTAGACGAGTTCCAATACAAATACACAAGCTGAGGCAAATCTAGTCACATAGGTCGATGCACAAGACTCACAAGAAAAGAGTTTGTATCTAGTTCCGCTCGTTAACTTACCACTCCATAAAGGTAACACAACCAAAGAAGATCATTTGTTTAAATGCTCTGACAGCATGCTAGCAATGAGGATAACCATCCTGGAATAATAAGAGAACACCACCGAGACAGAATAGGGACGTTGTTCCAGGTCTTCACATTCTGCCTGCACAATAACAACTTAAAAAAAGAAAGTGTTATTTCAGGGGTATAAACAGAGCATTCCCCAGGGTGGTGTAGGAGGAGGTGGTCTGTGAGCGGGAGGAGTTTCATTGCATCTACTGCAGCTCTGGATGGATCCATACCCGAGTTGTTGGCGGCTGTGCTCTCCTCCTCGTCTGTCAGACAGGTGGCACCAGAGGGCAGAGTGGAGTCAGTCATCTTCAGATACTGCTCCCTGGCCAGACTCAGAATGACCTTCAGGTCATTGACGGGTATTGAGGTTGAAGCGGACGCTTCTTCTTTTTGTCCTAGACACACAAACAGACACTGGGTTTAATCTTGGCAACATTTAAAATGTAGGTTTTGACTTTTTTTGGTTTCTCGCTGCACTAAACTTTTGAATTTCACTACTCAACACCAGACTAGTTTTTTCCCTCGACTACAACAAACTCCAAAGATCTATGTGATGAAACAGGGAGACTCTCTTGCTTTAATTATGGGAGATAAGTCTCCTCTCTGATGTAGCCCCAATAAATGTACGTCTATCTATATAACTGTCAAATTGCATCATTTTGTAAATTTTACTTGAGTTGTAAAATTCATTAGTAATTATTCATTGTCTTGAGTATTTATTTTTTTGCCTGATATCCAACAGAATAGTCGTAATCGGTGGAGTGGGCGGATTCAAAGGTCTGGACCCAGGCAACTATTTCTTGTCAACAAAAGCTGCAGAGTGCCACGGGTGTGAAGGGGCACATTAAAAAAAGGTTCATGCTACATTATAAACGGTTAAGAGTTAGATAAGCAGTGAAATTGAAAGACGAAGTCCTTCGCACGCACCAGCATCAGCTTGAATACTCATCACATGCAGAGACAGACTGATTACAGCCTATGAGACAAACAACAGACCCATGATGGTGCACACACACGTTTCACATCATCAAAAAAAAAAACTTCCAGTGAACTTCAGTACCATACTTCTAACTTTTGACATGCCTTTTCCCAATTTAATGCCAAGTCAGAATACATTGCAATGAATTTCATTAAGGTCTCTGGTCTCCAACGAGTTGTGTGTCAGGGTACGGACAGGGTTAGCGTCATGAATCAGACAATCCCCATCAGGCTGTAACAATGACTGCTGAACAGTGCG
Source organism: Anarhichas minor (assembly GCF_050575085.1). NCBI lineage: Eukaryota > Metazoa > Chordata > Actinopteri > Perciformes > Anarhichadidae > Anarhichas > Anarhichas minor. Next base: position 1,981,075 of record NW_027466487.1, on the reverse strand, counting down.
CACCATCAACCAGGTGTATGTATGCGGGTCTGTCATGAAGTGTCAAACAATATTCCTGAAGAGAAGACACAACAATTATTAGACGAGTCACAACAGGTTATGTGAAGAATCTGTGCCCATAAAAATGCATGAGCCTCCTCTACTGGTCTGTGAGAGGTTGCTTCTCCATCCTGCTTGGGGGCATGAACGTTTGATTGACACATCTTAGAGAACTCAAGGTGCTGCTCTGAGGGCTTTTCTTGGATATTATCATCCATTAAGCATGCAAGCATTTAAAAAAAATTTGCATTGGTAGCACTAAAACACAACAAAAGTGATGATGAAATCTGTTCGACTTAAACAGTGTGCTGTATTTTCTGTCTTCATAATGTTCGACTTCTACACCACCTACTTCTTATTCCCAGAATTACAGTATATTCTGGGATTCGTGTTAAAAGTAGAACTTACTGAGATATTCTTGGAGTACCAGTGTCTGGACCCGGGTCACCTTCTTCTCTCTCTTCAGCAGGCCGGCTCCTTGAAGACAGGGAAGAGGGTAGAAGATGCTCCCGACAGCGCTTCCTGGTCGATGAGAGACAAACAGTGAATGAAAAATGTGCTAAACCTCAACCGTGTATTCATTCGGAGAGGACTTTGCAGAATGTTTTGATATTTCTCGAGCTTGTCATCGGATCTCATTAGCATACGGTCAGCAGAAGAGAATGAGGCAGTACATAATGTGTCTGCATCACAAAATGTGTGGATTGGCCTCTTCAAAGATTCCTGGAAGTGGTCTGATGGGAGCAAAACATCATTCCGTTACTGGAAACCCAGTCAGCCTAACAACATTCGTGGGCAGGATTGTGTTGCTGCTATATTCAAAGATAAAGGGCGGTGGAATGACCTGAAATGCAGCGGCAAGCGTTTTTTTGTTTGCAGTGGGGGTAAGCAAAGCGATCTTTATGTTATTATATTATGTTTTGTGACCTGACACAAGACACAACAGAGCTACATCTATAATCCGTGTTTATTAATTCATTACTTACTCTTACAGCAAGGAAATCAATTCCAACAAACACATATCAAACAAGTACACAGCAGATGGCAGCAAATCGGACGACTCTTCAAAGCACTTCATCTCAAGATGTGATTGTAACATATCCTTTTACTTTGGCTACTACCAATCAATCACACACTACTAATATTATAGAAGCAACAACTGCCAATAACCTGACGACACCAAATACAACAGATCTTGTGTCAAGTACCCCAAATACTGAGCTCAACAATGCAACTACAGAAATGTCAACTGTGACACCTACACAGCAACCTCCCAGTACTACTGCACAAGTGACCACAGACAGTGCCTCTACACTATCAACACTGATGGGGACTTCAGCCCAGACCACTACACCGTCCTCCACTCTAAAGCCAACTGAAAACAGTCAAAGTTTTCCAACAGGTATGTTTCAAATTAGCATGTGCCTTTGTGTTCATTTTGCATACATTTCCATGATGAATGAAGAACTATTTCTCAGTTTTTTTCCTTAAAGACAACCTGATACTAACCCAAGAAAATATGACATGGATTGAAGCTATGGGTTACTGCAGGGAGCACCATATTGACTTTGTCCACATTAGCAGCAAAGACATTCAGGGGAAGGTGGCTGAAACGGCAAAGAACGCCACATCACTTCATGTTTGGAATAGGTCTACGGTACACTTGTAAGTTTAACTTTTGGTTCTGGACTGAGTCGACTTCTGGCTGTTACCACAATTGGGCCCCGGGACAAGGATCTGAAGGGAAATATGACTGCGATGTTACAGGTGCCATTGAGGCCACTGGGAGGCAGCAGTGGGTAGGCTTGCCTGAGACAGAAAAACTGAATTTCATCTGCGACACATGCACTGGATGAATGTGGAGGGCCAGAGTCACCCAGGTGATAATGTTGTTGTTGCAGCTTTCATAATCCTGTAAATTCAAAAATGTTTGTTTGTTCTTTTCAGTCATGATTCATCATCTGATAAAGTGTTTTTGACAATAGTAACATCAGTGGACTTTGATGAACTTCAATAAAGACATCGTGTTTATTTTAACGCTAACGTATGACGTCATACTTCTGCCTTTGTTGAACTACAGCTGCCTTCACTATTGTTGGGACTGAATTTCATTACATATGAAAACCTCATGTGGTGTGTAGGCGTGCACATTCACAGTCATGGGCAGCAAGAGTAATGTGAGAACATTGATCTGCTCTATGCCTTTCACTCAGGGGTTACTATTTGCATGTTGACCCCCTGGGTTGGGCCCCAAAGATTGTCTTTTTTGGACCACCAGAGTGTGGCCCCGATCCAGACTGCCTGCTGCCCTCTCTGACCTGACCTTCACTAGCGGCCACATGGAAGACAGAGCTCACAGACACTCACCTTCCTGTCTGCACCCTTGAGTTACAGGGAGCATCTTTAACCATGGGAACTGGAAATTATACAACATTTTCCCTGATTTGTCAAAATCTCAAACTGACAAAAATGCAACTGTGAACAGGCTGTTTTCACTGTTATCAGACAGCTTGTTACATAGAACTGATCTTTGGAGAAACATCATGTGGTTGCCTTTGTATTTTTACGTTCATTTTGTCGCTTTTCACAACACAGTACTAATGTCCCTTCTTTTTTAAATAGTTGGTGTCAGATAAATATGAATGGGCTTTAACTGTCAGTTGGTACATGTTAAAGTATATGTTCCTTGAGGTGGAAAGAATAATACACCACAGGAAATAAACTGGGCTTAATACTGTAAGCAATTCTGACTGCTATCAGTGAAAACTATTGGAAAACAAATGGCGATAATTGGTGCACACTGAAGTGAGTCCTTAAACCCCAAACTGATAAAGTTATACGTATTTATATCCCAATATGCCTATAGGCCTAATATTATTCACCACTTTGAATGTTACCGAGTTATAAGTATTGCACTTACAAAAGTGGTATTAGTATATGAGTATGTTTTTATCATTGAATCAAATAACCCCATATAACCACTGAATACTAGTACGCATATAGCTTGTAATCCACCGCTGCATTTTAATAACTGCTTTTGCATCCACAATGAGGGTCTTGTCACTTGTCAATTACCACGGACCATTACACATGAGTGTGTCATAGCTTAGTTTCTTCCTCAATAGGCCTTGGTCAGTGAGCCTCCCATCAGTTCAATGTTAATGTCCCATTGGGTCCAGTCAGTCAGTCAGTCTCTGGACTACCCCCTCACCTCCTTTTCTCACCCTCATCTCCTCTTGTTGCTGTCCAGCTGGCTCTGGCCTCTGACCCTTTAACCCTCACTCCTGACCCCAGAGGACATTCCCACGCCACACCCTTTTGTGTACACCTCTCCATGGAAACCCAGTGGTCACTCCCTCCGCATTTTTAGAGATTATGCTGATAGACATAATTCACTTTCACTGGGATCAGTGTAATGCAACCTAATTACGCCTAATCCCAATTCAAGTATGAGGTTCTACAAAACTGAAATGTACATTTTTATTAAGAGAGCGTGTGAAAAAAATCTTACCAATGTAGGACATAAGATATATCCTTAAATGTACATGTCAGTTAATCATATAAGTTATTAGCCTCACTAAATACAATGCAGAATATATTTAATAAATCAAAAGGTTAAATACAGCAACAAAATGCTGCTGTCTGAGGGTCCAAAACATTGAATATATTTTTATTATAACTATCTTTATTGTTATCTATTCTGGAATTTCTGAAAGTGAAATTTAAAAAATGAGTACAAATATTAGTTTTTAACTTTACGTCTCTCTACCTGACATGCACACTTGTGTCCTTCCCTTTCTCATTTTCTTCTCTGAGTGTGCACCCCTCCACAGATCCCTCCCTTCCTTTCCTTCTGTCACTTTCACAGTTAATTGTAGAAAAGAGATTTTCTCTATTGAGGCCTGGTCTCTTAGGTAACCCCACTCCTGCATGAAATGAGATGGATAGAAGGAAGGAGACAGAGAGGGGGACATGGACAGGCAAACTGAACAAGCAGCGGTTGAGGACGGATGCAGAGAGTGTACTTTACAATATTTTAAAGAAGTTAGAATGAGCAACAGTTTTATATTTCATATACATAGGAACACATAATAAATAGCTGCTTCTTTGGGACTATTATCACCGTATTATTGATGGTGCATGATGTAAGTATGAAAATATTTACTTTTTCACTTGGTAGTACAAGTTGATTCACTAATATGCCAGTCTATAGGTAGGAAATAATGGGAATTGTTAGCTGAACAATATGTAGATTTTTAAAGCATGTAGTGGTACAAACCTTTGGAACATGGATTGTATATAATCTTATTTTAGCAGCTACACTTTAATTATATTTTTGAATGTGTGGCCTGCTTTCCTCTGGCAGGTCATTCATTCTTTCGAAAATGTCAGTGCACTTTGCATATATATATATTTCTGCATGTTTTTATGAATGATTGTATTTTATGAAACCAACCATCCTCTGCAGGAGTTCCTCCCAGGGCTATATTGCTGTTCATCCCAAGTTTGACAGGGAGTCTGGTGTTGATTGTCCAAACGCAATTCTTGTGTTATCCAGGAGTTGTGGATGGACATCGTGCCCCCGACTCTCATTCACTCCCTCTTCTTCTTACTGTGATAATACAACGAACAACATTGAACTTAATATATATACTATATATATATATATATATATATATATATATATATATATATATATCTCATGTAGCTGTGGGCCAAGAAGGGACTGCATTTTAATTGTTACAAAGACGTTTGACTTTGAAGGGCTCATACTGGATTGTAAGCTATTTATTGAATACAATTAAAAATGTGTGATTTTTAACATGCTTCTCAATCAAAAATCAATTATCTTAAGTCACATTATTCAATTATTATTTCAAAATTCCAGACCCCGTCCTTTTCAACTTCACGAGTTCCCTCTAGTGGACTGCCATTTCTTCAATTTTCTGTAGTTCTGAAAATAAACTGAAATTGTTTTATTTGTTTTAGGTGTGTGCATATTATAATATCTTGATGAAACAACTAAACTAAACATGTGGATGAGTTATTTAACTCGTTTTCTGGACAGATGAATATAAAATAGAACAATTTATCTGGCTATGTGGGGATAATTTGATTGTTAATGGATGAAGATATGTTTGATGTGAATTATCAATAAAGACATACAAATCTGATGCATTTACTTGCAAGTTTGATTAATGTTGAATGTAAATCTGAAAAAGAAAAGTTATTCTCTGTCCAATCACTGTGTTTAATCTTGAATTGCATAATGTATCCTGATACACTTGAAAAAAAAGATTAGGTATTGTTTTTGTAACTGTTAATTACACATTAAGTGGTTCATATGGAGGAAAATAAAGTGTCTGACCTTGTCTCTGCATATATTTGTTCATTGCTGAGATCACAACCTGGTAATAGTCTGTGTCGTTAAAACTGTTTGATTTTACCCGATCAGAACACATTCATCAATTCATTGATTAATACAAACGTGTCAATTATAAAGTTACAAACACAGGACATGTATGTGTTGAATAGGAGGCTCTTGTAAGTACTGATACAATATACTAAAAGTCAGATGCACTAAACTGAAGAAATTGTTGTAATTAGGGAGTTTACAGAGATACTTGAGCTCTACTTTGTAAATCATTCCTGAACCAGTAAACAGTCCCAAACCCAAAGAGCAAACTTGATTTCTTGTAAATCACATGATTTGGGGGAAATCTGGCTGACTGCACTAACCAATGAGGGAACGGGTACACATTGTGAAACAGAAACACTTTCCCTGCTGCAAGCCAAGCAATGATTTAAAACAGACTTTTATCAAATCAAACATGTTGTAGTCTGAAAAGCATCTATCAGTCAACTATGATCTGATCTGTATTGTTAACCTCATATTTTAAATACATCTGTTTAGATCTCATACTTTCATGCATGTAGTATACATTTGCACACACTTGAACCAAAAAGTATGTCACACATCTGTACACATCAGTTTACATGTTATGGCTGACAGTATGATGATTTTCCCAGTTTATGTTTTACCAGTTAGCATGTGATACATGAAACATCAGTCTGAGGAATGCTGCTTCTTTCCAAGTTATCTTAAAAAAAAAAAAAAAATCAGGGAGGGCATTGAGAGAACCAACGATTGAGAAATACAGGGGTGGATGAATAACAAAACCCCAGTTAACCAAACGTTTATTGTCAGAGCAGGCAACGAAATAGAAGCTGCATGATGGAGCGCTACATCTTTTCCATACTGTTCCTGTTCTTGACTGTGGAGTGTTCAGCAAGCAGGTAAATATAGAAATAGCTACAACATTTGATATATTATTACACAATAGTTAACAAGTGTTTTTAGCATGATGGTAAATTATTATCATTTCGTTATAATGTAACAGATGAAACAAAATATGCAGCATTGCAGATATTTCTAGGCATAGAAGTCCATGAATGCAAAATATAGCAATGAAGGGTACAGTGAGTGCTATGTTTCTCCTTTTTGTGCAGATTCTTCATCTCAGCCCCCCGTGTGTTTCATGTGGGTGTAAATGAGAAAGTGTTTGTCCAGATGGGAAACTCTCATCTTAATACTCCTGTCACTCTCTACCTGGAGCACGAGAGTAGCAGTACTGTTGTGTCTGGGAAGGCAGTCACTCAGTTTACTATGGAAGGGGAGATCAAAATAGTTGAGCTCATGGTATGAGAAACTTCCCCACTCATCCAAAAGTATTAATTTTATCATTTTAGAGGGGACTAAGATGTCATTGACCCAAACTTCTAATGTGCATCTTTACAGATAGACAGAGAGCTAATGTCAAGAGTGCCTCAACATATAAGCTACCTTATGCTGGTGGCAGAGAGCCCCTCCTTTGGTTTCAGGAAGAAAACAAAAGTTTTGATATCAAAACACAGGGGCTATATCTTCATTCAGACTGATCAGCCAATCTACAACCCAACACAGAAAGGTAAAAGAAAAGTCAACAAATCTGAAGAAAGGTAAAACAATGTGAAAGAATGCCCCACTAAAGAATTAATTCATTGTTTTTAAAGCCATTTTATGTTGATTATTTATCTTCTAGTGAGGTACAGGATGTTTACTCTTGACCACACGTTGAGGCCTACTCAGGAGGTGTTCCACATAGCAGTATACGTGAGTAATTGAAGAGGACTTTGGCAGGTCAACATGAATGATTTACATGGTTTCATATCATGATTCATGCTTTTATCATTCAATTGCAGAATGCTGTCGGAAATAGAGTAATGAGGACCATACATACTGCCAAGGGAGGAATACTCCAAGGCACATTCACCATACCTGATGTATCAAAGTATGTTAACACAGATTTACAAAAACTGCTTCTTACATAACAACAAATACTTTGATACACTATAATAACAGTATGTTTTGTTGACAAAGATTGGGCACATGGAAGATTACAGCACACTATGAAGATGATGAAGCAAATGCTGCTTCCCGAGAATTCAAAGTCCAAAAATTTGGTAAGCTAGTTTAATTTAATTTAAACATTCCCTTCTTGTTTTAAATTAACAGATAATACCCCTTTCAAATACATTTTCATTTTTACACAGTTTTACCGAGTTTTGAGGTGAACATTGCAATGGAGCAGAGCTATATTTTGTCGAAGGCAGAACAGTTTGACTTTTCCATCTTAGCAAGGTAAGTGTTGATTCATTTCCCATTAAACTCACTTTAAGTTTTCATGTGAAAAAAGTATTAATACATTTTGGCATCTTGATATGCCGAGAGAACTCAAAAACAATGTTATTTGAAAAACATGTCATTGCCTTCCGCCTTGCTGTTGCCAGGTCAGAGCAACAGTTTTCAGCCAAACACAACTTAAAATCCGTCCAATTTTATAAAAACCATAACCTTGCCAGAAACCAGAGTAAAACCATTACATGCGTAACAGAAAACACATCATAACCATACAAAGCTTTTTATCTGCATCAATAACCAAAGATAAAATGTTACATAAATAGGCCATCGCAACCCACAAAAAGCAAGGAAAGCTTAATGCTTTTCCATATATTTTACAAAACAGGATGATGTTATAATCTTTAGGCTTCTTGTTTAAAACTTTACCATAAATGTTAGTTACATTTTCAGACACTCTTTTTGCCTTAACTTTCTCTCTAGGTATTCACATGGCGAGAAAGTTAAAGGGGCTTACCACTGCCAAGTTGGAGTGATGGAAAGAGATAGAACCCGTAGCCAGAAAATGAAGCCTGTCTTTATCAGGGGACTGGAGTTAACTGGTTCGGTGAGGAAACAGATATTACATTACATTACATTACATTAGATATCTATATAAAATTTAATTTCAAGATCTAAGATCAATCTGGTAACATTTTGCATCTGTTACAGTACTTGACCATCAACAATGTATGCCATTTCTTGCAGGTCAAGGATGGAGCTGCAGCAGCTTCTCTCCAGAGAGCAGACTTAAATGTGCACCTCCAAAAACAGCAAAACAAAACCCTCTCCGAGTTACAGCAGAGCGGAGCACAACTCTACTTGAGAGTGTTTGTCACCAACATACAAAGTAAAGGATACTCTGTCACACTATAAACCCGTGTTTAAAATAGCAACCATGTGTCGTAAAGAGAGAATATGTTTTATGTTTAAAATACTTTGTGTTTAGAATACAGCAGCATGTGTCCTGCATGATGTTTACTCATGTTAAATGACCGGGCAACTGTTTCTGTTTCTTGTTATGCAAGTCTTAGAAAGTATTGTCACTGAAAAACTCAGTATTTCATTTCAATAATGAAAATAATTACAATAACAATTCTATTATTGCTAGTACTACTACTAATAATAATAATGATAATGATGCAAATTGTAATAATATTAATAACAATAATGATAGTGATAATTCATCACAAAATTGAAGGACAAACACCTTGAGATGTAGCATCTAGTAATTGAGAGGGTATAAGATGAATACGAAGAAGAGGAGGATACTGGGAATAGTATTGTGATTTTTCATTTCATCTGCATTTTATGACCCAGGTGGTGAAATGCAAGAGGCAGAAGTTTACCTTCCTATCATCTCCCACAAATACACCATGGATCTCTCTCGAACTCGCTCATATGTCCTTCCTGGATATCCGCTAGATGTGGTGGTATGCAAGCAAATAACAAGGTGTACACAGCTATGTACATGACTGTGATGATTTTGTGTGTAAAATATATTGTTTGTTGTCATTATAGGTGGTCGTGCGTCTCCCAGATGGCTCCCCAGCAGCTGGTGTGCCAGTAAAGATTGATGTACTACCAAGATCTTCAGAGGATTCTTGGCAAGGCACCACCGACCAGGAGGGGGCAGTGTATCCTGTCTTTAATATTCCCACTGCGGCTCAGATTACTGTTAAAGTTAGTATCCCTGAACAACTAACAAGATGTATTATCAAATTGATAAAGAACCGGATTTTCCTTTACTTCAGTTTAACTGTTCTCTAACACCCTGACTTCATTAGGTGTCGGTAGATGGCCAGCAGCAAGAGAAAGAAATTCAGCCTGCTTCATCTCCGAGTAACAGCTACCTTTACCTGAGTTTTACCAACAAGATGTACTCTGTGGGCGAGGTACTAACAGTAGATTACAACACCGTCAATGGCCCAACACTTGGGTTCATATACTACATGGTGAGACATAACTGAGGGAATACAACATGGTCTATTTTGATGAAGAGAAGCAACAGTTTCTTAAATCCTAACAATTCTAAATTGATTATGTTGTAGGTCTTAAGTCACGGGATCCTAATAAAAACGGGCTCTCTTAGATTTGGTACTTCAGTCAAACACAACCTGGAAATAACATCTGATATGGTGCCATCCTTCCGTCTGATTGGCTACTACTACAATGCGCTTGGTGCCATTATTGCGGACTCGGTGTGGGTAGATGTCAGGGATGAATGTGAGCTAAAGGTCAAGGTGAGTAAACAGAACAGATACGAGTGCAGACTGACTTCTATTTACTGTGTTTGAATAAGTTAAGTCTGTATGCAGCCTGCTACACTTCATGGCGCGGGGAGGGGGTTGGGATGGTCGGCAAAATAATGTTGTAAAGTAACAAACACTGCTTTGGTTGGTGTTTTATCTTTATCATTGTCATTCTTTGTCAACAATAAATATGTTCCTGTCTAGTTTAGTTTCAATTACTGAACTCAGCCTATGTGGTTACGTGTGTATATTTAGGTCGAGCTGAAAGGCCCGTTCCAACCTGGAAAAAGGTCTGAGATAGAATTGGATTTATATGGTCAAAGAGCCAGAGTGGCTTTGCTGGCTGTAGATAAGGCCATCTACGCTCTCAATGCCGACAATAAACTCACAGCCAAACAGGTAACACTTTCACACATACTCTCTCTCTCTCTCTCTCTCTCTCTCTCTCTCTCTTACAAGACACTGAGGTTATTTAATTCAACCCATATATTATGACAGTAAATTCAAGATCTTCTTCCTACTTTTCAGGTGTTTTCCTCCATGCAGTCATATGACCTTGGTTGCTCATACAGCGGAGGATCTGATACTGCATCTGTACTAACAGATGCTGGCCTGTCTTATGTGTCTCAGTCCCAGTCAATGTGGAAAAACAGTATGAGAGAAACACTATTATTCTTCCTTAAATCCTTGAAAATGTTAACAGGTCAAAACCATTATGCATCTAGTTTAACTTGTGTTATACAGTATATTATACTTGTCAAAATGCAATAAAGATGGTCTCAGGTTTACAGTACATTAAATGAACACACTCACATTCTTTAATATATCCCAAGCTGTAGATAATGGAACGTAGGCTTTTGCAGTGTGAGTATTGCAAAGGACATGTTTTTTTATATGCAGATGGTTTCAGTTTTATCCAAAAATAAATGAAACCAAAAGTAAATACTACTACAGGTGGTAGGAGAGAATATTGAGGCAGTGATTATAATGTAGTGACTATCCACTTACTTATTGTCCCATGCTGAATATTAATGCTGTTATGCTACTTTTCCAGGCTTTGGCTGTGATTCACAAGCTGCTCGGCAAAGGCGTGCAGTGGACATTCAACAGGAAATGATGACCATAAGTAAGACAACATTCTGGCATTATGACTCTGGTCTGAGCTAATGTAAGATTATTCTGCAAAGAATATGCTATAAAAATAGGATATTTCCTTTTCTTTTTATGTCACCTTCAGAATCAAACTTTTCAGATGAACAGATGCAAGAATGTTGTGCTCGCGGGTTTTCTCTCATCCCTATGAGACGAACATGTCAGGAAAGAGTGACGCGAGTCTCTCTGGTGGTTAAAGATCCTGCTTGTGCTGGCGCCTTTTTAAAATGCTGCCTTGAAGGAGAGCGTCTGAGACAAAAAAAGATACAAGAGGACGCCCAGAAAGGACTTGGCAGGAGTGAGATGAACTTGTCCTGTGAACATTAAATACTTTACACACCTGCTAAGATTACAATTATCACAGAGTGAAATTACAAATGTCTCATTTTCTCATTTTTAGCTGCAGACGTAGCTGACATTGAACAGTTCTTCATGGACACTGCTGCTCAGTACATTCGACGATTTTTTCCCCCAAGCTTTGAATTCAAAGAATTTGATGTAGATGGGAAAAAAAGGTAAAAGGTGGACAGTTTTTATGTTATATTTTCTTTTCCAGTGGAAATCAGTGGCTAGTTACAGCTGTTAAAACCGTTGCTACTACATAGTTTTGTTTTTATTCTTTGCATTTGTTACTGTTTGTTGCTTCTAATATTGTTATATTCATCATTTATAAAGTTCAGTGTAAGTGAATCTAGGTAAATGCATTACCTTAAGTCTACAGTACAAACTACAAGTAGACAAAAACATTTGTCAGATGCATCTTACAGTCAGTTAATTCATTTCATCTTAATTGAAACCCCTTAGGCATCGTTTGACTCTACCCGATTCCATCACCACATGGGAGATTCAGGTCATCACTTTATCTCCAGCCACTGGTAATAACTGCTGAACACTCCACAATTGCTTTTGGATATTTTGAGAGGTTTCTTATTAATACCTGTAATTCACTTACACTATGTTTCTTTCAGGTTTCTGTGTAGTTAAGCCGTCTGAGCTCAGAGCATTTAAGGACGCATTTGTTTCTCTGCAACTGCCTTACTCAGTGAAGAAATATGAGCAACTATCCATTTCGCCGGTTATCTACAACTATGGCGAAGACAGACTACAGGTAAAAAAATCCCTAATTGACTCACATTATTAAGTGGCACTAAAAACAGCAACCACCTATTGTACGAATAGAAATTAAAATCTTTATGTTTTTTATAGGTGGCAGTTCATATGGAGCAAACCGAAGGCCTTTGCTCCCCCGGCTCAGCCACCACTACATCTTTTGTTAACATCACTGTGGAGCCACAGTCTTCCCAGCTTGTCTCCTTCTCTGCTGTCCCCATGGTAACCGGCTCAATACCCATCAAAATACGTCTCTATGACATAGAGAACGAGAGGGGAATAGATGCAATTGAAAAGACTTTGAGTGTGTTGGTGAGTGACAAAGATAATATTTTACTTCCATGCAAAACAATTTTATGATAGCTGCCTACCTGACAAAATATGGACATATATATGACATATTGGAAGTCATAGTGGATCTAATGTAAAAATCACTTGCCTTTGTTAACCCTCCATATGTCCCATATCAGCATTTTGTCATAACTCACACTTACACTAATGGTTAGTCCGTTTTTAAAAATTAATAAAAGTGTTAATAATAGTTATTCATTTTGATTTCTGTGCTTGTGTGCTAAAGGATTTATGCCTTAATTGATTATGAGTATGCATTAAAATATTAACTAATGAGCTTATTTGTTTATTAGTAATTTTAACTCAAATCAACATGTGTTTACCATGTGCATATCTTCAAGTGTAAGGCCAGGGACACACAGTAATCAGCTCTCTACTTTGTTGTAGACAGAAGGACTAGAAAAGAGAGAAGAAGAAACCCGAGTATATAAATTTGATGGTGAGTTCTTTCAGTATTTCTTAATGAAACTTGCTTGGTAGATGTTATTTCATATTGTTCATATTTCCCATTTACTTTAATCAATTTACTTATCTCTATATTAATAGGGAGGAGCACAAAAACTTTCAATATTAGTGGAATGTTGCCAGATAACACGGTCCCCGACTCCAGCTCCAATATTTTCATTTCAGCGGAAGGTATGTGCTGTTAGACACATACATACGATTCACAGACCTTTGTAAATGACAGTGTCTTAATCTTTCAATGTTCTTATCTGACAGAGGATGGATTTGGCAGTTCACTTGCGAGGAACCTTCTTTCTCCTCAGAAGGTTGCTCAACTGATCGTATTGCCTACAGGATGTTTAGAACAGACAACAATGAGATTGGCCCCTACATTGTCAGCTGTCCGCTACCTTGACCTGAGTGACCAATGGATCGACATGCCTGCTGGTGCCAGAGATGATGCCCTTGACAAAATCGAGACAGGTAGGAAGTGATCAATTGTGTAATGTCTTTCACACAAATTTAGAGTGAAGAAGAAAAAATTTGAGCCAAATTTTGTTGTCCTTGCGTTAGCAGAATCTAAAGGTGGCCTGTCAGTTCCGGTCACACTCTGGTCCACAACAAGGTGTCTTGACAGCAACTGGTGTTGCGTTGCAATGAAATTGGCCGTGGATATCCAGAGGAAGAATTCTAATTGAATTGTATTCTTATGTTTTGGCTAACCCCTTGACCTTTCCACTAGCACCACCATAAGGACAACAAATTAGGTATATTGACAATAAGAGAGTTTCTCAGCAGTTTCCAGAACAGAACCGCTTGCCATTGCCGAAAAAGTCAATTATTTCAGAAATCTCAAAATGTCAAAAGTTTTTGATTCCAAATCACAGCATCTATGGTGTTCTTCAAAGTCTAGGTGTCTTTATGTTCTATTTTGTAGGCATTTTCTAACATTTATATTGATTCCTCGAGTGGTAAAAATTATTTCTAACACCAAATCTTTGTAATAAATATCAACCTATTGACTCATTAATTAACATAATTAATGAATCAATTTATGATTTATGGCTAGAGCAACATCACACAATACTGAACTGCATCCCAAATCAATCTTCAGGTTCCCAGCTTTCAGATGATGTACACCACTTCTATGTGGCATACTGTTGACTTGCAATCTCCCCCTAAAGATCCCTTGTCCCCCCCTAAAAAAGGGTCTAATGGGTCTCTCAGAGTTAAAAGATTACCAATCACAACCAATCACAACACAACAGAGTGGCACTATATAAATATGAAGCTTCTATATTTAATCCTTTAAGTCCTCAAAAAGAAACTGTGCCTCCAAAAGTAGGCTACATTTAAAAGAGTAGCCTGCTATACCCAAAGTTCAGCGCTTGCCGAGGCTTTTCTTGACGCAGCGCAAAGCTGTCATGGCCCTTGGAAATAATGTGTTTCAGAGTTTAGTGGCGTGTTGCCACGCTTTGTGCAAAAGGCCCATTATTTGAACAGTGAATAGAATAAGATTTGTGGTTTTCGGGTCTGTAGGTCACAGATATCAGTGACCTACAGTGTACAGAGTATGGTGGATATAGTTGTGTAAACCCTTGAAAGTAATTAGAAATAGGTTGAATTAAATCCTAAATTTGATAGAATGCAAGTGTTATAAAGCCAACGCTGGGCTATTATGGGAATGCTGGGGAGTCCTGCAGCAGAGTTTTTAAATAATTATAATTATATATATTTTTTTTCAGAAAACCAAAGGTAAGAGCAAAAAAAAACTATTGTCCCTACATTAGCAACACACTAGCTCCAGTCCAGAGAACTAGTATAATAGGTAGCTTGTTTAGCAATATGTTGACTGTAGAAAAACTAAATTCTACTAAATCCCAAAGGAATAAATGTAAAGAAAAAGAGTATCTACACCACAGATAATGCTGCAATAATTGAAGGAGTAATACAAGATGAAAGAGGCCTATCAACATGACAATATGGTGGATGTCAGTGGTTGCCAGTGGTGGTTGCTTCTTGGAAATGAATGCCGAACTGAAAAAGACAAAGGAATGGAAGATTTGTTCTAGCGGGTGGAGACGTATGCATTGTTTCTGGAAATAACATTGAGAGATTGCAAAGGACAAGTTACTTAACATGTATTATAACGTTCATCTGGGAATCAAAAGTAACACTTCGGTCTCTTGTGGGATGTTATAAACGTTTTGCCCTCTACAGGTCACTAACAAACAACGTTATTGATTTTTTGTTTTTGTTTTGTCAGGTTATATAAGGATTTTAACAGAAAAGAAACCCGACGGTTCTTATGGATCATGGTATTCAGTGCCATCTAGTAATTGGTGAGTATATGTTTTATGCCGCTGTAATGATTTTTTCTTTCTATGTCTAACATCGTAAATTTCATTTCCAATTATCTCAAATAATAAATAATTTATTTTCCATCCCCTTTCTCCTGGGCTTTACATTCTCTCTCAGGGGGACTGCCCTTGTAGTGAAAGTACTATCGCTGGTGGCGCAGCGTCAGACAGCGTCTTTTGGAGAGCAGGGCAGGAAGGCTAGGTTTGTACCAGAAGAAGAGATCAGGCACTCAGTCAGTTACTTGCTCTCAATACAGAAGACTGATGGATCATTCGGTGACCCACATCCAGTGCTACACAGAGGAGTTATGGTAACCTCTTCTGCATTCATGTTAGAACACGCATATACATATAACAATATTAGATGTGTCAACACACTTAAAAGCTGTGATTTGAATGCAGTATTGTCTCCGTTTGTTCAACGCAGAAAGACGTTGCAGCTATGACGGCGTTCATAAGTCTTGCATTGCACCGGTCGCTTCAATTCCTGCAAATCGAATTGAGAAATAATGCGGTGAGATAATAAAATGACGTATTGCCCTTGGTGACTGTTTTTAGCCACGCTTGCAGGTTTTTTTGTCTTTTGGGATGGCAGTCCACCACATTGGTCCAGACTAAATTATATAAATATCTATATCCAATAGGTTATCATGCAATTTTGTAAAGACATTATTTTACCCAGAGGATGCATCCTCATGATTTTGGTGATCCCTTTTTTCCTCTAGCGCAAATCTGCACACATTAATGGGTCGTGCATCCTAAAAATTTTGGATACCTGGCTTTTCCTTCAGCGCACACAGCGCACACATGTTAACTTCAACCACACATGAAGTTAACATGTGTGGTTGTGAATGGAATTACCATGAAAATCTTTCTGTGGATTTTGCCATAAAATTGGGAACAGACATTCGTGTAACGCCCTCAGGATGAATTGTAATAACGTTGGTGATCCCGTGACTTTTTGACTGTCACTGCTCTTCCTCTTGCAAAACTTTCACCTTCTCACTTGCGGGTGGTTTTTCTTTTTGACACTAAACGGCCAGACCCAGTCACCATTCTATCACTAGATTTAATTGGTTGTAATCCTTGACAAGGATTGAAAAACCACTTGTGAGCAAGCAGGTGAAAGTTTTGCGTGAAGAAGAGCAGGGGAGGGGACAGGCCAGGGGATGCTCCTCATGCTCAAAGTATGTTTTTATCCTCGCAGGCTGCAATTTTGCTCGCATAAGCAGAGATATTCTGTGATGTGAAAGCGCTCGCAAAAGTAATATGCGTGCGTGGCTGTTTGAGTTGCCTCTACACATGCGTGCGCGTGGATCTCATTTGTTCTCGCGGATATTGACATTGATTTGCCCTCATTCAAATACCTTCAAAACTAACGCCATTCTAAGCAAAATAACAATGACTGCCCTCATGCTACTTTCAGAAAGCAAGCCTTGCCAGATCAACAACCTATCTCCAGTCGCACCTTGAAGAGATTCAGCATCCCTATGCTGTTGCCATTACAGTCTACTGCCTCGCAGTTTGCCTGCCAAAGGGAACAGATCATTCAGCTGCCTGGACAAAACTTCATACACTGGCTACCAATGGCATGTCCAATCAAAGCAAATAGACATGGGCGATATGGATAAAATATAAAATTCCTTGTTGCCTATTGAGTATAATCAATTGAGATGTTTAGTAAATCCAGTAAATGAACTGCCTGACAAAGCAAAGTATTTCTTTACATTGATGCAAAAATCAAATACAAATTAAATGTTGCCATAAAGCAGGCCTTCTAATTGATTTACAGCAATGCCAAATACACCCAGAAATATTCAAGTAATTGTATGTTGTTAACAGTATGTAGCAGAGCGATTGTCAGTTGATCAATTTATATTTTCTCATATTTACATATCGCCCAACCCTAAGAGACAACCAAAATGTGTATCACAAATTGCTTGTTTGAAATATTTGTATTTTTTACTTATTGTCTATTTCTAATTATCAGGGACAAATGGCTGTTATCTGTGGACAGCAAATGCAAACCCACAGAATCAAGCAAATGCAGATGCCATCACAGTAGAGACTACAGCCTATGCCCTCCTAGCGGCAGTGGAACTTGGGCATACCAAGTGGGCAGACCAAACAGCCTGCTGGTTAACCACCCAAGAAAACTATTCTGGAGGCTACAAAACATCACAGGTGATTGGGATGCTACATCGAGAATTGTTTGAACCCTAGGAATCTCTTTCTTTGGACATAGATCCTGTATTCCTGTGGTCCCATATCATACAGTTTAGTCCAGACTAACTGTCAGAGTGCAGATGTGTTATTAATGTTTTATTACCATGCCAAGGATACCATCATGGCATTGGAAGCCCTCGCGGAGTATGAGCTGAAGAGGTCCGTCAGGCCTGAAGTGAATCTAATAGCAGAGTTCAGAGTCCAAGGAAAGCAAGACATTGTAAGACTTGCATTGGAAAATACGAAGGAAAAGGTGGAAACAGACCTTAAGGTATCAAAGAGCATCATCAACATTGCACTAAATACACAGAAATATCTAACATCTTTCTTAGATTACGTTTCTTGTGTCTTTTGTTCCAGAGATTTTCAGGGAACAACATTATGGTGCAATTGACAGGAACAGGCCAAACCAAGCTTAAAGTAAGTTTGATTAAAGTGTGTATATGCTGAAAGGGATCCATCATTTACAACAAATCACCAATCTCTTTGGCAGATTGTAAAGGCTTACCATCTGCTGGACCCCAATGACGATTGTGACGTAATGTCTATCAGTGTCACAGTGGAGGGGAAAGTCAAGTACACCGGTGAGCTTTTGACACTGAAGTCACAACCACATGAGATTTCTAATAAAAGCTACACAGTTACATTAACCTCTGTCTCCCTAGCTAAGGTCACAGAAAACTATGAATACTACGATGACTTCGATAACAACGAGGAACCGGAGGTGCGTGTGCCACGATCAGCAATTGAGTGGTTTGATGCTCGAACCCGAAACAGGAGAGACCTTGATAACAACTTAAATTCAGACGAGGCTGTGACCTATACAATCTGTGTCAGGTTAGTTGAACGGGACTCACGTCACATTCACTCTTCATAAGTACTCATGAGACATGAGCTTTGCGTGAAAAATTCATAAATCTGTGTCTTTTTATTGTTTTCCTGTGTGTAGTCATAGCCTGAACGTCAATCTCACAGGAATGGCTATTGCTGACATCACACTTCTGAGTGGGTTTGAGGTTGTAACTGAGGACCTGGACAAGGTTAGTAGCTACCTCTACCTCCTCTTCATCCATGGGTCTTTCTCATTTCCCGATTTTGTGCCACCTCCATTCCTCGATTACAAGATACGTGTTGATAGTTAGTCATCTTTCTGTTTACAGTATTTACTCTAAGCTTAGTGAGCCTTCATTCTTAACCTACAAACATGAAAGTGTATGATTTAAGAGTAGACATCATAAAAAGAAAAATTAAAAATCTTAAAATCTTGTCTCTTTGTAGCTAAGAGAGACACCTGAGCTATACATTTCCCATTATGAGGTCTCCTATGGAAGAGTGCTCCTCTACTTCAATGAGGTAAGGCTGAAATCTATTTACATACACACAGACTTTAAATGTTCAGTACTAAAATATTTATTTTCTCACTCTAGCTCTTTGAATCAGAGGAATGTATTAGCTTTGATGCTATACAGAAAGTACCAATGGGCCTTCTACAGCCTGCTCCAGCTGTGTTCTATGATTATTATGAACCAAGTAAGCTTTTTATTTGATATCTTTAGCATTTTTTGTCAGGATAGAGGGGACATCTTTGTTTAATTCGCCAGGAGTTTATGAACTAGTTGTGCCTCCTTTCAGACAGAAGGTGTACTGTGTTCTACTCCGCCCCCCAAAGAAGCAAGATGGTCTCCAAACTGTGCTCAGAGGATGTGTGCCAATGTGCAGAAAGTAGGCCATTCCACTAAGACCAATATTGATAAACACCCATGAATACATGTAGCGTTACCCTTCAGGTTTGTATAAATAATTAAAATTGCATAATGTTTTTCTTTTCTTTAGGACCCTGTCATAAAATGCAAAATACATTCCAATCAGAAAGTGGTCGGAGAATCACAAAGAATGTCCGTCTAGAACACGCTTGCTTCTTCCCTACAGTAGATTACGGTCAGTACTGCACAAATGACATCATGGTGTAAAGTATCTACTATTGCCATGACCTTGAAAATTCATACTTTCATATTGTGACACTTTGTTTTATTTCAGCATACATGGTTGAAGTCCTCAATGTTTCAATGAAGAGTAACTTTGAGCTGTACAAAATTAATGTAAACGAGGTACTCAGATCACGTAAGTAAACTGTAACCACAAGGCTTAGAAGACGCTGTAACATTGACCTTTAAATGTTTATGCTTGGAAGACCCATCATAAATATAATGGTAATAATCTGTCTACCAGATGGAGATATCCTTGTGAAGGAGAATTCTATTCGAGTGCTTGCTAAGAGGCGTCACTGCAAAGGACAGTTAGACGTGGGAAAACAGTATCTCATCATGGGCAAAGATGGCTCCACAACGGACTCCAATGGAAAGTAAGTGTAGTCGATAATATTAAAGTAGAAGTATAATTTTACAATGATTGATTCTGATTCTCTTAACTCTGTCCCTTTTTTCTAGGATTCAGTATCTGTTGGAGTCAAACACCTGGGTTGAAAGAAAGCCTTCGGCAGAAGACTGTAAAAAATCTGCACATAAAATTGCCTGCAAACAGTTTAATGGGTTTACAGATGAGTACAAGATAGATGGCTGCAGACAGTGAAACGGACAATTCATTTGAATTAACTTTTATTTTAGTAGTTTCCCATGATATGCACAGTCAGCATGGATGTTTAGAGCTCTTTTTAACCGTTTATAATCCTGAAAGCATAGCATAAGAACATATATACGTACTGAGACATCATTGCTTGCTAGAGAGTAAGTGAATGACTGACTCCACTGTAGTGTCATTTTAAAGTTTACTACACTTACAATGTGACCATCAATCATGTCTTTATGTCCAATACTGCTACCAGTGTTTAAATAAAAAGAAATACTGCTTAATGTTTGCAAATACCTTTGTATGTGTTATATGTTGAGATAATTATTTGAAAATGGAACTTAACTCAGCAACTGAAAAAACAAACAGGTTTGACAGGGAGTCTGGTGTTGATTGTCCAAACGCAATTCTTGTGTTATCCAGAAGTTGTGGATGGACATCGTGCCCCCGACTCTCATTCACTCCCTCTTCTTCTTACTGTGATAATACAACGAACAACATTGAACTTAATAAATATATATATATATATATATATATATATATATATATATATATATATATATATATATATATATATATCTCATGTAGCTGTGGGACAAGAAGGGACTGCATTTTAATTGTTACAAAGACGTTTGACTTTGCAGGGCTCATACTGGATTGTAAGCTATTTATTGAATACAATTAAAAATGTGTGATTTTTAACATGCTTCTCAATCAAAAATCAATTATCTTAAGTCACATTATTCAATTATTATTTCAAAATTCCAGACCCCGTCCTTTTCAACTTCACGAGTTCCCTCTAGTGGACTGCCATTTCTTCAATTTTCTGTAAAGTTCTGAAAATAAACTGAAATTGTTTTATTTGTTTTAGGTGTGTGAATATTATAATATCTTGATGAAACAACTAAACTAAACATGTGGATGAGTTATTTAACTTGTTTTCTGGACAGATGAATATAAAATAGAACAATTTATCTGGCTATGTGGGGAGAATTTGATTATTAATGGATGAAGATATGTTTGATGTGAATTATCAATAAAGACATACAAATCTGATGCATTTACTTGCAAGTTTGATTAATGTTGAATGTAAATCTGAAAAAGAAAAGTTATTCTCTGTCCAATCACTGTGTTTAATCTTGAATTGCATAATGTATCCTGCTACACTTGAAAAAAAAGATTAGGTATTGTTTTTGTAACTGTTAATTACACATTAAGTGGTTCATATGGAGGAAAATAAAGTGTCTGACCTTGTCTCTGCATATATTTGTTCATTGCTGAGATCACAACCTGGTAATAGTCTGTGTCGTTAAAACTGTTTGATTTTACACGATCAGAACACATTCATCAATTCATTGATTAATACAAACGTGTCAATTATAAAGTTACAAACACAGGACATGTATGTGTTGAATAGGAGGCTCTTGTAAGTACTGATACGATATACTAAAAGTCAGATGCACTAAACTGAAGAAATTGTTGTAATTAGGGAGTTTACAGAGATACTTGAGCTCTACTTTGTAAATCATTCCTGAACCAGTAAACAGTCCCAAACCCAAAGAGGAAACTTGATTTCTTGTAAATCACATGATTTGGGGGAAATCTGGCTGACTGCACTAACCAATGAGGGAACGGGTACACATTGTGAAACAGAAACACTTTCCCTGCTGCAAGCCAAGCAATGATTTAAAACAGACTTTTATCAAATCAAACATGTTGTAGTCTGAAAAGCATCTGTCAGTCAATATGATCTGATCTGTATTGTTAACCTCATATTTTAAATACATCTGTTTAGATCTCATACTTTCATGCATGTAGTATACATTTGCACACACTTGAACCAAAAAGTATGTCACACATCTGTACACATCAGTTTACATGTTATGGCTGACAGTATGATTTTCCCAGTTTATGTTTTACCAGTTAGCATGTGATACATGAAACATCAGTCTGAGGAATGCTGCTTCTTTCCAAGTTATCTTAAAAAAAAAAAAAAAATCAGGGAGGGCATTGAGAGAACCAACGATTGAGAAATACAGGGGTGGATGAATAACAAAACCCCAGTTAACCAAACGTTTATTGTCAGAGCAGGCAACGAAATAGAAGCTGCACGATGGAGCGCTACATCTTTTCCATACTGTTCCTGTTCTTGACTGTGGAGTGTTCAGCAAGCAGGTAAATATAGAAATAGCTACAACATTTGATATATTATTACACAATAGTTAACAAGTGTTTTTAGCATGATGGTAAATTATTATCATTTCGTTATAATGTAACAGATGAAACAAAATATGCAGCATTGCAGATATTTCTAGGCATAGAAGTCCATGAATGCAAAATATAGCAATGAAGGGTACAGTGAGTGCTATGTTTCCCCTTTTTGTGCAGATTCTTCATCTCAGCCCCCCGTGTGTTTCATGTGGGTGTAAATGAGAAAGTGTTTGTCCAGATGGGAAACTCTCATCTTAATACTCCTGTCACTCTCTACCTGGAGCACGAGAGTAGCGGTACTGTTGTGTCTGGGAAGGCAATCACTCAGTTTACTATGGAAGGGGAGATCAAAATAGTTGAGCTCATGGTATGAGAAACTTCCCCACTCATCCAAAAGTATTCATTTTATCATTTTAGAGGGGACTAAGATGTCATTGACCCAAACTTCTAATGTGCATCTTTACAGATAGACAGAGAGCTAATGTCAAGAGTGCCTCAACATTTTAAACGACGCTACCTTATGCTGGTGGCAGAGAGCCCCTCCTTTGGTTTCAGGACGGAAACAAAAGTTTTGATATCAAAACACAGGGGCTATATCTTCATTCAGACTGATCAGCCAATCTACAACCCAACACAGAAAGGTAAAAGAAAAGTCAACAAATCTGAAGAAAGGTAAAACAATGTGAAAGAATGCCCCACTAAAGAATTAATTCATTGTTTTTAAAGCCATTTTATGTTGATTATTTCTCTTCTAGTGAGGTACAGGATGTTTACTCTTGACCACACGTTGAGGCCTACTCAGGAGGTGTTCCACATAGCAGTATACGTGAGTAATTGAAGAGGACTTTGGCAGGTCAACATGAATGATTTACATGGTTTCATATCATGATTCATGCTTTTATCATTCAATTGCAGAATGCTGTCGGAAATAGAGTAATGAGGACCATACATACTGCCAAGGGAGGAATACTCCAAGGCACATTCACCATACCTGATGTATCAAAGTATGTTAACACAGATTTACAAAAACTGCTTCTTACATAACAACAAATACTTTGATACACTATAATAACAGTATGTTTTGTTGACAAAGATTGGGCACATGGAAGATTACAGCACACTATGAAGATGATGAAGCAAATGCTGCTTCCCGAGAATTCAAAGTCCAAAAATTTGGTAAGCTAGTTTAATTTAATTTAAACATTCCCTTCTTGTTTTAAATTAACAGATAATACCCCTTTCAAATACATTTTCATTTTTACACAGTTTTACCGAGTTTTGAGGTGAACATTGCAATGGAGCAGAGCTATATTTTGTTGAAGGCAGAACAGTTTGACTTTTCCATCTTAGCAAGGTAAGTGTTGATTCATTTCCCATTAAACTCACTTTAAGTTTTCATGTGAAAAAAGTATTAATACATTTTGGCATCTTGATATGCCTAGAGAACTCAAAAACAATGTTATTTGAAAAACATGTCATTGCCTTCCGCCTTGCTAGTGTTGCCAGGTCAGAGCAACAGTTTTCAGCCAAACACAACTTAAAATCCGTCCAATTTTATAAAAACCATAACCTTGCCAGAAACCAGAGTAAAACCATTACATGCGTAACAGAAAACACATCATAACCATACAAAGCTTTTTATCTGCATCAATAACCAAAGATAAAATGTTGCATAAATAGGCCATCGCAACCCACAAAAAGCAAGGAAAGCTTAATGCTTTTCCATATATTTTACAAAACAGGATGATGTTATAATCTTTAGGCTTCTTGTTTAAAACTTTACCATAAATGTTAGTTACATTTTCAGACACTCTTTTTGCCTTAACTTTCTCTCTAGGTATTCACATGGCGAGAAAGTTAAAGGGGCTTACCACTGCCAAGTTGGAGTGATGGAAAGAGATAGAACCCGTAGCCAGAAAATGAAGCCTGTCTTTATCAGGGGACTGGAGTTAACTGGTTCGGTGAGGAAACAGATATTACATTACATTACATTACATTAGATATCTATATAAAATTTAATTTCAAGATCTAAGATCAATCTGGTAACATTTTGCATCTGTTACAGTACTTGACCATCAACAATGTATGCCATTTCTTGCAGGTCAAGGATGGAGCTGCAGCAGCTTCTCTCCAGAGAGCAGACTTAAATGTGCACCTCCAAAAACAGCAAAACAAAACCCTCTCCGAGTTACAGCAGAGCGGAGCACAACTCTACTTGAGAGTGTTTGTCACCAACATACAAAGTAAAGGATACTCTGTCACACTATAAACCCGTGTTTAAAATAGCAACCATGTGTCGTAAAGAGAGAATATGTTTTATGTTTAAAATACTTTGTGTTTAGAATACAGCAGCATGTGTCCTGCATGATGTTTACTCATGTTAAATGACCGGGCAACTGTTTCTGTTTCTTGTTATGCAAGTCTTAGAAAGTATTGTCACTGAAAAACTCAGTATTTCATTTCAATAATGAAAATAATTACAATAACAATTCTATTATTGCTAGTACTACTACTACTAATAATAATGATAATGATGCAAATTGTAATAATATTAATAACAATAATGATAGTGATAATTCATCACAAAATTGAAGGACAAACACCTTGAGATGTACCATCTAGTATTTGAGAGGGTATAAGATGAATAAGAAGAGGAGGATACTGGGAATAGTATTGTGATTTTTCATTTCATCTGCATTTTATGACCCAGGTGGTGAAATGCAAGAGGCAGAAGTTTACCTTCCTATCATCTCCCACAAATACACCATGGATCTCTCTCGAACTCGCTCATATGTCCTTCCTGGATATCCGCTAGATGTGGTGGTATGCAAGCAAATAACAAGGTGTACACAGCTATGTACATGACTGTGATGATTTTGTGTGTAAAATATATTGTTTGTTGTCATTATAGGTGGTCGTGCGTCTCCCAGATGGCTCCCCAGCAGCTGGTGTGCCAGTAAAGATTGATGTACTACCAAGATCTTCAGAGGAGTCTTGGCAAGGCACCACCGACCAGGAGGGGGCAGTGTATCCTGTCTTTAATATTCCCACTGCGGCTCAGATTACTGTTAAAGTTAGTATCCCTGAACAACTAACAAGATGTATTATCAAATTGATAAAGAACCGGATTTTCCTTTACTTCAGTTTAACTGTTCTCTAACACCCTGACTTCATTAGGTGTCGGTAGATGGCCAGCAGCAAGAGAAAGAAATTCAGCCTGCTTCATCTCCGAGTAACAGCTACCTTTACCTGAGTTTTACCAACAAGATGTACTCTGTGGGCGAGGTACTAACAGTAGATTACAACACCGTCAATGGCCCAACACTTGGGTTCATATACTACATGGTGAGACATAACTGAGGGAATACAACATGGTCTATTTTGATGAAGAGAAGCAACAGTTTCTTAAATCCTAACAATTCTAAATTGATTATGTTGTAGGTCTTAAGTCACGGGATCCTAATAAAAACGGGCTCTCTTAGATTTGGTACTTCAGTCAAACACAACCTGGAAATAACATCTGATATGGTGCCATCCTTCCGTCTGATTGGCTACTACTACAATGCGCTTGGTGCCATCATTGCGGACTCGGTGTGGGTAGATGTCAGGGATGAATGTGAGCTAAAGGTCAAGGTGAGTAAACAGAACAGATACGAGTGCAGACTGACTTCTATTTACTGTGTTTGAATAAGTTAAGTCTGTATGCAGCCTGCTACACTTCATGGCGCGGGGAGGGGGTTGGGATGGTCGGCAAAATAATGTTGTAAAGTAACAAACACTGCTTTGGTTGGTGTTTTATCTTTATCATTGTCATTCTTTGTCAACAATAAATATGTTCCTGTCTAGTTTAGTTTCAATTACTGAACTCAGCCTATGTGGTTACGTGTGTATATTTAGGTCGAGCTGAAAGGCCCGTTCCAACCTGGAAAAAGGTCTGAGATAGAATTGGATTTATATGGTCAAAGAGCCAGAGTGGCTTTGCTGGCTGTAGATAAGGCCATCTACGCTCTCAATGCCGACAATAAACTCACAGCCAAACAGGTAACACTTTCACACATACTCTCTCTCTCTCTCTCTCTCTCTCTCTCTCTCTCTCTTACAAGACACTGAGGTTATTTAATTCAACCCATATATTATGACAGTAAATTCAAGATCTTCTTCCTACTTTTCAGGTGTTTTCCTCCATGCAGTCATATGACCTTGGTTGCTCATACAGCGGAGGATCTGATACTGCATCTGTACTAACAGATGCTGGCCTGTCTTATGTGTCTCAGTCCCAGTCAATGTGGAAAAACAGTATGAGAGAAACACTATTATTCTTCCTTAAATCCTTGAAAATGTTAACAGGTCAAATCCATTATGCATCTAGTTTAACTTGTGTTATACAGTATATTATACTTGTCAAAATGCAATAAAGATGGTCTCAGGTTTACAGTACATTAAATGAACACACTCACATTCTTTAATATATCCCAAGCTTTAGATAATGGAACGTAGGCTTTTGCAGTGTGAGTATTGCAAAGGACATGTTTTTTTATATGCAGATGATTTCAGTTTTATCCAAAAATAAATGAAACCAAAAGTAAATACTACTACAGGTGGTAGGAGAGAATATTGAGGCAGTGATTATAATGTAGTGACTATCCACTTACTTATTATCCCATGCTGAATATTAATGCTGTTATGCTACTTTTCCAGGCTTTGGCTGTGATTCACAAGCTGCTCGGCAAAGGCGTGCAGTGGACATTCAACAGGAAATGATGACCATAAGTAAGACAACATTCTGGCATTATGACTCTGGTCTGAGCTAATGTAAGATTATTCTGCAAAGAATATGCTATAAAAATAGGATATTTCCTTTTCATTTTATGTCACCTTCAGAATCAAACTTTTCAGATGAACAGATGCAAGAATGTTGTGCTCGCGGGTTTTCTCTCATCCCTATGAGACGAACATGTCAGGAAAGAGTGACGCGAGTCTCTCTGGTGGTTAAAGATCCTGCTTGTGCTGGCGCCTTTTTAAAATGCTGCCTTGAAGGAGAGCGTCTGAGACAAAAAAAGATACAAGAGGACGCCCAGAAAGGACTTGGCAGGAGTGAGATGAACTTGTCCTGTGAACATTAAATACTTTACACACCTGCTAAGATTACAATTATCACAGAGTGAAATTACAAACGTCTCATTTTCTCATTTTTAGCTGCGGACGTAGCTGACATTGAACAGTTCTTCATGGACACTGCTGCTCAGTACATTCGACGATTTTTTCCCCCAAGCTTTGAATTCAAAGAATTTGATGTAGATGGGAAAAAAAGGTAAAAGGTGGACAGTTTTTATGTTATATTTACTTTTCCAGTGGAAATCAGTGGCTAGTTACAGCTGTTAAAACCGTTGCTACTACATAGTTTTGTTTTTATTCTTTGCATTTGTTACTGTTTGTTGCTTCTAATATTGTTATATTCATCATTTATAAAGTTCAGTGTAAGTGAATCTAGGTAAATGCATTACCTTAAGTCTACAGTACAAACTACAAGTAGACAAAAACATTTGTCAGATGCATCTTACAGTCAGTTAATTCATTGTATCTTAATTGAAACCCCTTAGGCATCGTTTGACTCTACCCGATTCCATCACCACATGGGAGATTCAGGTCATCACTTTATCTCCAGCCACTGGTAATAACTGCTGAACACTCCACAATTGCTTTTGGATATTTTGAGAGGTTTCTTATTAATACCTGTAATTCACTTACACTATGTTTCTTTCAGGTTTCTGTGTAGTTAAGCCGTCTGAGCTCAGAGCATTTAAGGACGCATTTGTTTCTCTGCAACTGCCTTACTCAGTGAAGAAATATGAGCAACTATCCATTTCGCCGGTTATCTACAACTATGGCGAAGACAGACTACAGGTAAAAAAATCCCCTAATTGACTCACATTATTAAGTGGCACTAAAAACAGCAACCACCTATTGTACGAATAGAAATTCAAATCTTTATGTTTTTTATAGGTGGCAGTTCATATGGAGCAAACCGAAGGCCTTTGCTCCCCCGGCTCAGCCACCACTACATCTTTTGTTAACATCACTGTGGAGCCACAGTCTTCCCAGCTTGTCTCCTTCTCTGCTGTCCCCATGGTAACCGGCTCAATACCCATCAAAATACGTCTCTATGACATAGAGAACGAGAGGGGAATAGATGCAATTGAAAAGACTTTGAGTGTGTTGGTGAGTGACAAAGATAATATTGTACTTCCATGCAAAACAATTTTATGATAGCTGCCTACCTGACAAAATATGGACATATATATGACATATTGGAAGTCATAGTGGATCTAATGTAAAAATCACTTGCCTTTGTTAACCCTCCATATGTCCCATATCAGCATTTTGTCATAACTCACACTTACACTAACGGTTAGTCCGTTTTTAAAAATTGATAAAAGTGTTATTAATAGTTATTCATTTTGATTTCTGTGCTTGTGTGCTAAAGGATTTATGCCTTAATTGATTATGAGTATGTATTAAAATATTAACTAATGACCTTATTTGTTTATTAGTAATTTTAACTCAAATCAACATGTGTTTACCATGTGCATATCTTCAAGTGTAAGGCCAGGGACACACAGTAATCAGCTCTCTACTTTGTTGTAGACAGAAGGACTAGAAAAGAGAGAAGAAGAAACCCGAGTATATAAATTTGATGGTGAGTTCTTTCAATATTTCTTAGTGAAACTTGCTTGGTAGATGTTATTTCATATTGTTCATATTTCCCATTTACTTTAATCAATTTACTTATCTCTATATTAATAGGGAGGAGCACAAAAACTTTCAATATTAGTGGAATGTTGCCAGATAACACGGTCCCCGACTCCAGCTCCAATATTTTCATTTCAGCAGAAGGTATGTGCTGTTAGACACATACATACGATTCACAGACCTTTGTAAATGACAGTGTCTTACTCTTTCAATGTTCTTGTCTGACAGGGGATGGATTTGGCAGTTCACTTGCGAGGAACCTTCTTTCTCCTCAGAAGGTTGCTCAACTGATCGTATTGCCTACAGGATGTTTACAACAGACAATGGCATTTAAAATGGCCCCTACATTGTCAGCTGTCCGCTACCTTGACCTGAGTGACCAATGGATCGACATGCCTGCTGGTGCCAGAGATGATGCCCTTGACAAAATCGAGACAGGTAGGAAGTGATCAATTGTGTAATGTCTTGTGTAATGTCTTATTTAGAGTGAAGAAGAAACATTTTGAGCCAAACTTTAATTCTGTCATAATTTCTAAGTACCTCATTATGAGTTAATGTTTATGTTAAGTAGGCCTGTCAGTTTCTGTCAAACTCTGGTCCACAACAAGGTGTCTTGACAGGAACTGGCCACGTTGCCATGAAATTGGCCGTGGATATCCAGAGGAAGAATTATAATTGAATTGTATTCTTATGTTTTGGCTAACCCTTGACCTTTTCACTAGCACCACCATAAGGACAACACATTTGGTATATTGACAATAAGAGGGTTTCTCAGCAGTTTCCAGAACAGAAGCGCCCACCATCCAATCGCCGAAAAAGTCAATTCTTTCAGAAATCTTGAATTGTCAAAGGTTTTTGATTCCAAATCACAGCATCTATGGTGTTCCTCAAAGTCTAGGTGTCTTTATGTTCTATTTTGTAGGTATTTTTTAACATTTATATTGATTCTCGAGTTAAATTTATTTCTAGCACCAAATCCGTGTAATAAATAACCATTAACCCATTGACTCATTAATTAACATAATTAATTAATCAATTTATGATTTATGGCTAGAGCAACATGACGCACACTGCTGAACTGCATCCCAAATCAATCTTCAGGTTCCCAGCTTTCAGATGATGTACACCACTTATATGTGGCATACTGTTGACTTGCAATCTCCCCCTAAAGATCCCTTGTCCCCCCCTAAAAAAAGGGTCTATGTGGGTCTCTCAGAGTTAAAAGATTTACCAATCACAACACAACAGAGTGGCTCTATATAAATATGAAGCTTCCATATTTAATGCTTTAAGTCCTCAAAAAGAAATTGTACCTCCAAAATTAGGCTACATTTAAAAGAGTAGCCTGCTACACCCAAAGTTCAGCGTCTGCCGAGACTTTTCTTGACGCAGCGCAAAGCTGTCATGGCCCTTGGAAATAATGTGTTTCAGAGTTTAGTGGCGTGTTGCCACGCTTTGTGCAAAAGGCCCATTATTTGAACAGAGCATGGTTATAATAATATTTGTGGTATTCGGGTCGGGCCGCAGATATCAGTGACCTACAGTGTATAGAGTATGTACCTCATGGTGGATATAGTTGTGTAAAGCCTTAAAAGTAATTAGAAATAGGTTGAATTAAATCCTAAACTTGATAGAATGCAAGTGTTATAAAGCCAATGCTGGGCTATTATGGGAATGCTGGGGAGTCCTGCAGCAGAGTTTTTAAATAATTATAATTATGTTTTTTTTTCAGAAAACCAAAAGTAAGAGTAAAAAAAAGACTAAAACAACCAACCATTGTCCCTACATTAGTAACAGAAAAACTAAATTCTACTAAATCCCAAACTAAATTCTACTAAATCCCAAACGAATAAATGTAAAGAAAAATAATATCTACACCACAGATAATGCTGCAATAAGAGGCCTATCAACATGACAATATGGTGGATGCCACAATGTCAGTGGATGTCAGTGGTTACCAGTGGTGGTTGCTTCTAGCAACAGAATGCCCAACTGAAAAAGACAGAGGAATGGAAAATTTGTTCTAGCGGGTGGAGACGTATGCATTGTTTCTGGAAATAACATTGAGAGATTGCAAAGAACAAGTTACTTATTATATACATTCAACTGGGAATCAAAAGTGACACTTCGGTCTCTTAGTATTGTGGGATGTTATGAACGTTTCATCCTCTACAGGTCACTAATAAACAACGTTATGGATTTTTTGTTTTTGTTTTGTCAGGTTATATAAGGATTTTAACATTCAAGAAACCCGACGGTTCTTATGGAGCATGGAGTTCAGTGCCATCTAGTAATTGGTGAGTATATGTTTTATGCCGCTGTAATGATTTTTTCTTTCTATGTCTAACATCGTAAATTTCATTTCCAATTATCTCAAATAATAAATAATTTATTTTCCATCCCCTTTCTCCTGGGCTTTACATTCTCTCTCAGGGTGACTGCCCTTGTAGTGAAAGTGCTATCGCTGGTGGCGCAGCGTCAGACAGCGTCTTTTGGAGAGCAGGGCAGGAAGGCTAGGTTTGTACCAGAAGAAGAGATCAGGCACTCAGTCAGTTACTTGCTCTCAATACAGAACACTGATGGATCATTCGGTGACCCACATCCAGTGCTACACAGAGGAGTTATGGTAACCTCTAGCACATGCATATAACAATATTAGATGTGTCAACACACTTAATAGCTGTGATTTGAATGCAGTATTGTCTCTGTTTGTTCAACGCAGAAAGACGTTGTAGCCATGACGGCGTTCATAAGTCTTGCACTGCACCGGTCGCTTCAATTCCTGCAAATCGAATTGAGAAATAATGCGGTGAGATAATAAAATGACGTATTGCCCTTGGTGACTGTTTTTAGCCACGCTTGCAGGTTTTTTTGTCTTTTGGGATGGCAGTCCACCACATTGGTCCAGACTGAATTATATAAATATCTATATCCAATAGGTTATCATGCAATTTTGTAAAGACATTATTTTTGCCCAGAGGATGCAGCCTTATGACTTTGGTGATCCCTTGACTTTTCCTCTAGCACAAATCTACAGACATTAATGGGTCGTATATGCATCCTAACAATTTTGGATACCTGGCTTTTCCTTTAGCGGTTGTGAATGAAATTATCATGAAAATATTTGTGTGGATTTTGCCATAGAATTAGGAATAGACATTTATGTACCCCCCTCAGGATGAACTGTAATAATTCTGGTGATCCCGTGACTTTTTGTCTAGCTCCATAATCAGCTCAAAATCTATAATAAAATGCCATTCAATACTTTGACCAAATATATGAGGACAAATCAATGTCAATATTCGTAAGCACAAATTAGATCCACGCACGCGCATGTGTAGAGGTCCAGCGCACGCAATTCAAACAGCCATGCACGCTTTTGCGAGCGCTTTCACATCATTCCGTGCAGAATATCTCTGCTCGCCCAAACTAAATTGCAGCCTGCAAGGAAAAAACATGCTTTGAATTTCATCGGCCTGTACAGTCTGAAAAGTTAACTGAAGCTGTCAGAGAAATGTAGTGAAGTAGAAAGTAGAAAATTTACCTCTGAGATGTAGTGGAGTAGTGTTTAGTGGAGGATCGCAAACCACCTTTATATCGCCACCTAGCTTTTCTGTGGGGAGTGATGTCCGGCCAATCCAAAGACGAGGATTGGAACCAATAAAATCTAGTGGTAGAATGGTGACTGGGTCCGTCCACTTACTGTCAAATAGAAAAACCACTTGCGAGCGAGCAGGTGAAAGTTTTGCATGAGGAAGAGCAGGGGGGGACAGGCCAGGGGATGCTCCTCGTGCTCAAAGCATATTGTTTTCCTCAATTTTTGTTGTGCGAGCATGAGATATTCTGTGCAGTGTTGTCAAAGCGCTCGCAAAAGTAATATGCGTGCGCTGTTTGAGTTGCATGTGCGGGAACTCTACACATTAAGTGTGTGGATCTAATGTATGTGCAAATCAGCAAATGCTAACATGCTAACAAGCTAAAATAAGATGCTAAAAATGCACTGTGAGCATGTTGTGCATTGCAGCCTCATAGATCTGCTAGTGTGGCTGCCAACTGTTGCACTTTGTTATAATTAATCTAATTTGATAGACTGTACTCAATGCCTAATTTGCAAAGAAGATCGGATGCAAAATAACAATGACTGCCCTCATGCTACTTTCAGGAAGCAAGCCTTGCCAGATCAACAACCTATCTCCAGTCGCACCTTGAAGAGATTCAGCATCCCTATGCTGTTGCCATTACAGTCTACTGCCTCGCAGTTTGCCTGCCAAAGGGAACAGATCATTCAGCTGCCTGGACAAAACTTCTTACACTGGCTACCAAAGGCATGTCCAATCAAAGCAAATAGGCGTGGATACAATATATAATTCCTTGTTGCCTATTGAGTGTAATCAATTGAGATGTTTAGTAAATCCAGTAAATTAACTGCCTGACAAAGCAAAGTATTTATTTACATTGAAGCGAAAATCATATAAAAATGAAATGTTGCCGTAAAGCTTATAATTGTAACAATGCCTAATAAACCCAGAAATATTCAAGTGATTTTATGTTGTTAACAGTATGTAGCAGAGCGATTGTCAGTTGATCAATTTATATTTTCTCATATTTACATATCGCCCAACCCTAAGAGACAACCAAAATGTGTATCACAAATTGCTATTGTTTGAAATATTTGTATTTTTTACTTATTGTCTATTTCTAATTATCAGGGACAAATGGCTGTTATCTGTGGACAGCAAATGCAAACCCACAGAATCAAGCACATGCAGATGCCATCACAGTAGAGACTACAGCCTATGCCCTCCTAGTGGCAGTGGAACTTGGGCATACCAAGTGGGCAGACAAAACAGCCTGCTGGTTAACCACCCAAGAAAACTATTTTGGAGGCTACAAATCATCACAGGTGATTGGGATGCTACATCGGGAATTGTTTGAACCCTAGGAATCTCTTTCTTTGGACATAGATCCTGTATTCCTGTGGTCCCATATCATACAGTTTAGTACAGACTAACTGTCAGAGTGCAGATGTGTTATTAATGTTTTATTACCATGCCAAGGATACCATCATGGCATTGGAAGCCCTCGCGGAGTATGAGCTGAAGAGGTCCGTCAGGCCTGAAGTGAATCTAATAGCAGAGTTCAGAGTCCAAGGAAAGCAAGACATTGTAAGACTTGCATTTGAAAATACGAAGGAAAAGGTGGAAACAGACCTTAAGGTATCAAAGAGCATCATCAACATTGCACTAAATACACACAAATATCTAACATCTTTCTTAGATTACGTTTCTTGTGTCTTTTGTTCCAGAGATTTTCAGGGAACAACATTATGGTGCAATTGACAGGAACAGGCCAAACCAAGCTTAAAGTAAGTTTGATTAAAGTGTGTATATGCTGAAAGGGATCCATCATTTACAACAAATCACCAATCTCTTTGGCAGATTGTAAAGGCTTACCATCTGCTGGACCCCAATGACGATTGTGACGTAGTGTCTATCAGTGTCACAGTGGAGGGGAAAGTCAAGTACACCGGTGAGCTTTTGACACTGAAGTCACAACCACATGAGATTTCTAATAAAAGCTACACAGTTACATTAACCTCTGTCTCCCTAGCTAAGGTCACAGAAAACTATGAATACTACGATGACTTCGATAACAACGAGGAACCGGAGGTGCGTGTGCCACGATCAGCAATTGAGTGGTTTGATGCTCGAACCCGAAACAGGAGAGACCTTGATAACAACTTAAATTCAGACGAGGCTGTGACCTATACAATCTGTGTCAGGTTAGTTGAACGGGACTCACGTCACATTCACTCTTCATAAGTACTCATGAGACATGAGCTTTGCGTGAAAAATTCATGAATCTGTGTCTTTTTATTGTTTTCCTGTGTGTAGTCATAGCCTGAACGTCAATCTCACAGGAATGGCTATTGCTGACATCACACTTCTGAGTGGGTTTGAGGTTGTAACTGAGGACCTGGACAGGGTTAGTAACTACCTCTACCTCCTCTTCATCCATGGGTCTTTCTCATTTCCCGATTTTGTGCCATCTCCATTCCTCGATTACAAGATACGTGTTGATAGTTAGTCATCTTTCTGTTTACAGTATTTACTCTAAGCTTAGTGAGCCTTCATTCTTAACCTACAAACATGAAAGTGTATGATTTAAGAGTAGACATCATAAAAAGAAAAATTAAAAATCTTAAAATCTTGTCTCTTTGTAGCTAAGAGAGACACCTGAGATATACATTTCCCATTATGAGGTCTCCTATGGAAGAGTGCTCCTCTACTTCAATGAGGTAAGGCTGAAATCTATTTACATACACACAGACTTTAAATGTTCAGTACTAAAATATTTCTTTTCTCACTCTAGCTCTTTGAATCAGAGGAATGTATTAGCTTTGATGCTATACAGAAAGTACCAATGGGCCTTCTACAGCCTGCTCCAGCTGTGTTCTATGATTATTATGAACCAAGTAAGCTTTTTATTTGATATCTTTAGCATTTTTTGTCAGGATAGAGGGGACATCTTTGTTTAATTCGCCAGGAGTTTATGAACTAGTTGTGCCTCCTTTCAGACAGAAGGTGTACTGTGTTCTACTCCGCCCCCCAAAGAAGCAAGATGGTGTCCAAACTGTGCTCAGAGGATGTGTGCCAATGTGCAGAAAGTAGGCCATTCCACTAAGACCAATATTGATAAACACCCATGAATACATGTAGCGTTACCCTTCAGGTTTGTATAAATAATTAAAATTGCATAATGTTTTTCTTTTCTTTAGGACCCTGTCATAAAATGCAAAATACATTCCAATCAGAAAGTGGTCGGAGAATCACAAAGAATGTCCGTCTAGAACATGCTTGCTTCTTCCCTACAGTAGATTACGGTCAGTACTGCACAAATGACATGGTGTAAAGTATCTACTATTGCCATGACCTTGAAAATTCATACTTTCATATTGTGACACTTTGTTTTATTTCAGCATACATGGTTGAAGTCCTCAATGTTTCAATGAAGAGTAACTTTGAGCTGTACAAAATTAATGTAAACGAGGTACTCAGATCACGTAAGTAAACTGTAACCACAAGGCTTAGAAGACGCTGTAACATTGACCTTTAAATGTTTATGCTTGGAAGACCCATCATAAATATAATGGTAATAATCTGTCTACCAGATGGAGATATCCTTGTGAAGGAGAATTCTATTCGAGTGCTTGCTAAGAGGCGTCACTGCAAAGGACAGTTAGACGTGGGAAAACAGTATCTCATCATGGGCAAAGATGGCTCCACAACGGACTCCAATGGAAAGTAAGTGTAGTCGATAATATTAAAGTAGAAGTATAATTTTACAATGATTGATTCTGATTCTCTTAACTCTGTCCCTTTTTTCTAGGATTCAGTATCTGTTGGAGTCAAACACCTGGGTTGAAAGAAAGCCTTCGGCAGAAGACTGTAAAAAATCTGCACATAAAATTGCCTGCAAACAGTTTAATGGGTTTACAGATGAGTACAAGATAGATGGCTGCAGACAGTGAAACGGACAATTCATTTGAATTAACTTTTATTTTAGTAGTTTCCCATGATATGCACAGTCAGCATGGATGTTTAGAGCTCTTTTTAACCGTTTATAATCCTGAAAGCATAGCATAAGAACATATATACGTACTGAGACATCATTGCTTGCTAGAGAGTAAGTGAATGACTGACTCCACTGTAGTGTCATTTTAAAGTTTACTACACTTACAATGTGACCATCAATCATGTCTTTATGTCCAATACTGCTACCAGTGTTTAAATAAAAAGAAATACTGCTTAATGTTTGCAAATACCTTTGTATGTGTTATATGTTGAGATAATTATTTGAAAAAACAAACAGGTTTGACAGGGAGTCTGGTGTTGATTGTCCAAACGCAATTCTTGTGTTATCCAGAAGTTGTGGATGAACATCGTGCCCCCGACTCTCATTCACTCCCTCTTCTTCTTACTGTGATAATACAACGAACAACATTGAACTTAATAAATATATATATATATATATATATATATATATATATATATATATATATATATATATATATCTCATGTAGCTGTGGGACAAGAAGGGACTGCATTTTAATTGTTACAAAGACGTTTGACTTTGCAGGGCTCATACTGGATTGTAAGCTATTTATTGAATACAATTAAAAATGTGTGATTTTTAACATGCTTCTCAATCAAAAATCAATTATCTTAAGTCACATTATTCAATTATTATTTCAAAATTCCAGACCCCGTCCTTTTCAACTTCACGAGTTCCCTCTAGTGGACTGCCATTTCTTCAATTTTCTGTAAAGTTCTGAAAATAAACTGAAATTGTTTTATTTGTTTTAGGTGTGTGAATATTATAATATCTTGATGAAACAACTAAACTAAACATGTGGATGAGTTATTTAACTTGTTTTCTGGACAGATGAATATAAAATAGAACAATTTATCTGGCTATGTGGGGAGAATTTGATTATTAATGGATGAAGATATGTTTGATGTGAATTATCAATAAAGACGTACAAATCTGATGCATTTACTTGCAAGTTTGATTAATGTTGAATGTAAATCTGAAAAAGAAAAGTTATTCTCTGTCCAATCACTGTGTTTAATCTTGAATTGCATAATGTATCCTGCTACACTTGAAAAAAAAGATTAGGTATTGTTTTTGTAACTGTTAATTACACATTAAGTGGTTCATATGGAGGAAAATAAAGTGTCTGACCTTGTCTCTGCATATATTTGTTCATTGCTGAGATCACAACCTGGTAATAGTCTGTGTCGTTAAAACTGTTTGATTTTACACGATCAGAACACATTCATCAATTCATTGATTAATACAAACGTGTCAATTATAAAGTTACAAACACAGGACATGTATGTGTTGAATAGGAGGCTCTTGTAAGTACTGATACGATATACTAAAAGTCAGATGCACTAAACTGAAGAAATTGTTGTAATTAGGGAGTTTACAGAGATACTTGAGCTCTACTTTGTAAATCATTCCTGAACCAGTAAACAGTCCCAAACCCAAAGAGGAAACTTGATTTCTTGTAAATCACATGATTTGGGGGAAATCTGGCTGACTGCACTAACCAATGAGGGAACGGGTACACATTGTGAAACAGAAACACTTTCCCTGCTGCAAGCCAAGCAATGATTTAAAACAGACTTTTATCAAATCAAACATGTTGTAGTCTGAAAAGCATCTATCAGTCAACTATGATCTGATCTGTATTGTCAACCTCATATTTTAAATACATCTGTTTAGATCTCATACTTTCATGCATGTAGTATACATTTGCACACACTTGAACCAAAAAGTATGTCACACATCTGTACACATCAGTTTACATGTTATGGCTGACAGTATGATGATTTTCCCAGTTTATGTTTTACCAGTTAGCATGTGATACATGAAACATCAGTCTGAGGAATGCTGCTTCTTTCCAAGTTATCTTAGAAAAAAAAAAAAAATCAGGGAGGGCATTGAGAGAACCAACGATTGAGAAATACAGGGGTGGATGAATAACAAAACCCCAGTTAACCAAACGTTTATTGTCAGAGCAGGCAACGAAATAGAAGCTGCACGATGGAGCGCTACATCTTTTCCATACTGTTCCTGTTCTTGACTGTGGAGTGTTCAGCAAGCAGGTAAATATAGAAATAGCTACAACATTTGATATATTATTACACAATAGTTAACAATTGTGTTTTTAGCATGATGGTAAATTATTATCATTTCGTTATAATGTAACAGATGAAACAAAATATGCAGCATTGCAGATATTTCTAGGCATAGAAGTCCATGAATGCAAAATATAGCAATGAAGGGTACAGTGAGTGCTATGTTTCCCCTTTTTGTGCAGATTCTTCATCTCAGCCCCCCGTGTGTTTCATGTGGGTGTAAATGAGAAAGTGTTTGTCCAGATGGGGAACTCTCATCTTAATACTCCTGTCACTCTCTACCTGGAGCACGAGAGTAGCGGTACTGTTGTGTCTGGGAAGGCAGTCACTCAGTTTACTATGGAAAGGGAGATCAAAATAGTTGAGCTCATGGTATGAGAAACTTCCCCACTCATCCAAAAGTATTCATTTTATCATTTTAGAGGGGACTAAGATGTCATTGACCCAAACTTCTAATGTGCATATTTACAGATAGACAGAGAGCTAATGTCAAGAGTGCCTCAACATATAAGCTACCTTATGCTGGTGGCAGAGAGCCCCTCCTTTGATTTCAGGAAGACAACAAAAGTTTTGATATCAAAACACAGGGGCTATATCTTCATTCAGACTGATCAGCCAATCTACAACCCAACACAGAAAGGTAAAAGAAAAGTCAACAAATCTGAAGAAAGGTAAAACAATGTGAAAGAATGCCCCACTAAAGAATTAATTCATTGTTTTTAAAGCCATTTTATGTTGATTATTTCTCTTCTAGTGAGGTACAGGATGTTTACTCTTGACCACACGTTGAGGCCTACTCAGGAGGTGTTCCACATAGCAGTATACGTGAGTAATTGAAGAGGACTTTGGCAGGTCAACATGAATGATTTACATGGTTTCATATCATGATTCATGCTTTTATCATTCAATTGCAGAATGCTGTCGGAAATAGAGTAATGAGGACCATACATACTGCCAAGGGAGGAATACTCCAAGGCACATTCACCATACCTGATGTATCAAAGTATGTTAACACAGATTTACAAAAACTGCTTCTTACATAACAACAAATACTTTGATACACTATAATAACAGTATGTTTTGTTGACAAAGATTGGGCACATGGAAGATTATAGCACACTATGAAGATGATGAAGCAAATGCTGCTTCCCGAGAATTCAAAGTCCAAAAATTTGGTAAGCTAGTTTAATTTAATTTAAACATTCCCTTCTTGTTTTAAATTAACAGATAATACCCCTTTCAAATACATTTTCATTTTTACACAGTTTTACCGAGTTTTGAGGTGAACATTGCAATGGAGCAGAGCTATATTTTGTTGAAGGCAGAACAGTTTGACTTTTCCATCTTAGCAAGGTAAGTGTTGATTCATTTCCCATTAAACTCACTTTAAGTTTTCATGTGAAAAAAGTAGTAATACATTTTGGCATCTTGATATGCCTAGAGAACTCAAAAACAATGTTATTTGAAAAACATGTCATTGCCTTCCGCCTTGCTAGTGTTGCCAGGTCAGAGCAACAGTTTTCAGCCAAACACAACTTAAAATCCGTCCAATTTTATAAAAACCATAACCTTGCCAGAAACCAGAGTAAAACCATTACATGCGTAACAGAAAACACATCATAACCATACAAAGCTTTTTATCTGCATCAATAACCAAAGATAAAATGTTACATAAATAGGCCATCGCAACCCACAAAAAGCAAGGAAAGCTTAATGCTTTTCCATATATTTTACAAAACATGATGATGTTATAATCTTTAGGCTTCTTGTTTAAAACATTACCATAAATGTTAGTTACATTTTCAGACACTCTTTTTGCCTTAACTTTCTCTCTAGGTATTCACATGGCGAGAAAGTTAAAGGGGCTTACCACTGCCAATTTGGAGTGATGGAAAGAGATAGAACCCGTAGCCAGAAAATGAAGCCTGTCTTTATCAGGGGACTGGAGTTAACTGGTTCGGTGAGGAAACAGATATTACCTCACATTACATTACATTAGATATCTATATAAAATTTAATTTCAAGATCTAAGATCAATCTGGTAACATTTTGCATCTGTTACAGTACTTGACCATCAACAATGTATGCCATTTCTTGCAGGTCAAGGATGGAGCTGCAGCAGCTTCTCTCCAGAGAGCAGACTTAAATGTGCACCTCCAAAAACAGCAAAACAAAACCCTCTCCGAGTTACAGCAGAGCGGAGCACAACTCTACTTGAGAGTGTTTGTCACCAACATACAAAGTAAAGGATACTCTGTCACACTATAAACCCGTGTTTAAAATAGCAACCATGTGTCGTAAAGAGAGAATATGTTTTATGTTTAAAATACTTTGTGTTTAGAATACAGCAGCATGTGTCCTGTATGATGTTTACTCATGTTAAATGACCGGGCAACTGTTTCTGTTTCTTGTTATGCAAGTCTTAGAAAGTATTGTCACTGAAAAACTCAGTATTTCATTTCAATAATGAAAATAATTACAATAACAATTCTATTATTGCTAGTACTACTACTACTAATAATAATGATAATGATGCAAATTGTAATAATATTAATAACAATAATGATAGTGATAATTCATCACAAAATTGAAGGACAAACACCTTGAGATGTACCATCTAGTAATTGAGAGGGTATAAGA
Source organism: Anarhichas minor (assembly GCF_050575085.1). Lineage (NCBI taxonomy): Eukaryota > Metazoa > Chordata > Actinopteri > Perciformes > Anarhichadidae > Anarhichas > Anarhichas minor. The sequence continues at coordinate 1,939,530 of NW_027466487.1, read as the reverse complement.
TGAATACGAAGAAGAGGAGGATACTGGGAATAGTATTGTGATTTTTCATTTCATCTGCATTTTATGACCCAGGTGGTGAAATGCAAGAGGCAGAAGTTTACCTTCCTATCATCTCCCACAAATACACCATGGATCTCTCTCGAACTCGCTCATATGTCCTTCCTGGATATCCGCTAGATGTGGTGGTATGCAAGCAAATAACAAGGTGTACACAGCTATGTACATGACTGTGATGATTTTGTGTGTAAAATATATTGTTTGTTGTCATTATAGGCGGTCGTGCGTCTCCCAGATGGCTCCCCAGCAGCTGGTGTGCCAGTAAAGATTGATGTACTACCAAGATCTTCAGAGGATTCTTGGCAAGGCACCACTGACCAGGAGGGGGCAGTGTATCCTGTCTTTAATATTCCCACTGCGGCTCAGATTACTGTTAAAGTTAGTATCCCTGAACAACTAACAAGATGTATTATCAAATTGATAAAGAACCGGATTTTCCTTTACTTCAGTTTAACTGTTCTCTAACACCCTGACTTCATTAGGTGTCGGTAGATGGCCAGCAGCAAGAGAAAGAAATTCAGCCTGCTTCATCTCCGAGTAACAGCTACCTTTACCTGAGTTTTACCAACAAGATGTACTCTGTGGGCGAGGTACTAACAGTAGATTACAACACCGTCAATGGCCCAACACTTGGGTTCATATACTACATGGTGAGACATAACTGAGGGAATACAACATGGTCTATTTTGATGAAGAGAAGCAACAGTTTCTTAAATCCTAACAATTCTAAATTGATTATGTTGTAGGTCTTAAGTCACGGGATCCTAATAAAAACGGGCTCTCTTAGATTTGGTACTTCAGTCAAACACAACCTGGAAATAACATCTGATATGGTGCCATCCTTCCGTCTGATTGGCTACTACTACAATGCGCTTGGTGCCATCATTGCGGACTCGGTGTGGGTAGATGTCAGGGATGAATGTGAGCTAAAGGTCAAGGTGAGTAAACAGAACAGATACGAGTGCAGACTGACTTCTATTTACTGTGTTTGAATAAGTTAAGTCTGTATGCAGCCTGCTACACTTCATGGCGCGGGGAGGGGGTTGGGATGGTCGGCAAAATAATGTTGTAAAGTAACAAACACTGCTTTGGTTGGTGTTTTATCTTTATCATTGTCATTCTTTGTCAACAATAAATATGTTCCTGTCTAGTTTAGTTTCAATTACTGAACTCAGCCTATGTGGTTACGTGTGTATATTTAGGTCGAGCTGAAAGGCCCGTTCCAACCTGGAAAAAGGTCTGAGATAGAATTGGATTTATATGGTCAAAGAGCCAGAGTGGCTTTGCTGGCTGTAGATAAGGCCATCTACGCTCTCAATGCCGACAATAAACTCACAGCCAAACAGGTAACACTTTCACACATACTCTCTCTCTCTCTCTCTCTCTCTCTCTCTCTCTCTCTTACAAGACACTGAGGTTATTTAATTCAACCCATATATTATGACAGTAAATTCAAGATCTTCTTCCTACTTTTCAGGTGTTTTCCTCCATGCAGTCATATGACCTTGGTTGCTCATACAGCGGAGGATCTGATACTGCATCTGTACTAACAGATGCTGGCCTGTCTTATGTGTCTCAGTCCCAGTCAATGTGGAAAAACAGTATGAGAGAAACACTATTATTCTTCCTTAAATCCTTGAAAATGTTAACAGGTCAAATCCATTATGCATCTAATTTAACTTGTGTTATACAGTATATTATACTTGTCAAAATGCAATAAAGATGGTCTCAGGTTTACAGTACATTAAATGAACACACTCACATTCTTTAATATATCCCAAGCTTTAGATAATGGAACGTAGGCTTTTGCAGTGTGAGTATTGCAAAGGACATGTTTTTTTATATGCAGATGGTTTCAGTTTTATCCAAAAATAAATGAAACCAAAAGTAAATACTACTACAGGTGGTAGGAGAGAATATTGAGGCAGTGATTATAATGTAGTGACTATCCACTTACTTATTATCCCATGCTGAATATTAATGCTGTTATGCTACTTTTCCAGGCTTTGGCTGTGATTCACAAGCTGCTCGGCAAAGGCGTGCAGTGGACATTCAACAGGAAATGATGACCATAAGTAAGACAACATTCTGGCATTATGACTCTGGTCTGAGCTAATGTAAGATTATTCTGCAAAGAATATGCTATAAAAATAGGACATTTCCTTTTCTTTTTATGTCACCTTCAGAATCAAACTTTTCAGATGAACAGATGCAAGAATGTTGTGCTCGCGGGTTTTCTCTCATCCCTATGAGACGAACATGTCAGGAAAGAGTGACGCGAGTCTCTCTGGTGGTTAAAGATCCTGCTTGTGCTGACGCCTTTTTAAAATGCTGCCTTGAAGGAGAGCGTCTGAGACAAAAAAAGATACAAGAGGACGCCCAGAAAGGACTTGGCAGGAGTGAGATGAACTTGTCCTGTGAACATTAAATACTTTACACACCTGCTAAGATTACAATTATCACAGAGTGAAATTACAAACGTCTCATTTTCTCATTTTTAGCTGCAGACGTAGCTGACATTGAACAGTTCTTCATGGACACTGCTGCTCAGTACATTCGACGATTTTTTCCCCCAAGCTTTGAATTCAAAGAATTTGATGTAGATGGGAAAAAAAGGTAAAAGGTGGACAGTTTTTATGTTATATTTACTTTTCCAGTGGAAATCAGTGGCTAGTTACAGCTGTTAAAACCGTTGCTACTACATAGTTTTGTTTTCATTCGTTGCATTTGTTACTGTTTGTTGCTTCTAATATTGTTATATTCATCATTTATAAAGTTCAGTGTAAGTGAATCTAGGTAAATGCATTACCTTAAGTCTACAGTACAAACTACAAGTAGACAAAAACATTTGTCAGATGCATCTTACAGTCAGTTAATTCATTTCATCTTAATTGAAACCCCTTAGGCATCGTTTGACTCTACCCGATTCCATCACCACATGGGAGATTCAGGTCATCACTTTATCTCCAGCCACTGGTAATAACTGCTGAACACTCCACAATTGCTTTTGGATATTTTGAGAGGTTTCTTATTAATACCTGTAATTCACTTACACTATGTTTCTTTCAGGTTTCTGTGTAGTTAAGCCGTCTGAGCTCAGAGCATTTAAGGACGCATTTGTTTCTCTGCAACTGCCTTACTCAGTGAAGAAATATGAGCAACTATCCATTTCGCCGGTTATCTACAACTATGGCGAAGACAGACTACAGGTAAAAAAAATCCCCTAATTGACTCACATTATTAAGTGGCACTAAAAACAGCAACCACCTATTGTACGAATAGAAATTCAAATCTTTATGTTTTTTATAGGTGGCAGTTCATATGGAGCAAACCGAAGGCCTTTGCTCCCCCGGCTCAGCCACCACTACATCTTTTGTTAACATCACTGTGGAGCCACAGTCTTCCCAGCTTGTCTCCTTCTCTGCTGTCCCCATGGTAACCGGCTCAATACCCATCAAAATACGTCTCTATGACATAGAGAACGAGAGGGGAATAGATGCAATTGAAAAGACTTTGAGTGTGTTGGTGAGTGACAAAGATAATATTGTACTTCCATGCAAAACAATTTTATGATAGCTGCCTACCTGACAAAATATGGACATATATATGACATATTGGAAGTCATATTGGATCTAATGTAAAAATCACTTGCCTTTGTTAACCCTCCATATGTCCCATATCAGCATTTTATCATAACTCACACTTACACTAACGGTTAGTCCGTTTTTAAAAATTAATAAAAGTGTTAATAATAGTTATTCATTTTGATTTATGTGCTTGTGTGCTAAAGGATTTATGCCTTAATTGATTATGAGTATGCATTAAAATATTAACTAATGAGCTTATTTGTTTATTAGTAATTTTAACTCAAATCAACATGTGTTTACCATGTGCATATCTTCAAGTGTAAGGCCAGGGACACACAGTAATCAGCTCTCTACTTTGTTGTAGACAGAAGGACTAGAAAAGAGAGAAGAAGAAACCCGAGTATATAAATTTGATGGTGAGTTCTTTCAGTATTTCTTAGTGAAACTTGCTTGGTAGATGTTGTTTTATATTCTTTATATTTCCCATTTACTTTATCAATTTACTTATCTCTATATTAATAGGGAGGAGCACAAAAACTTTCAATATTAGTGGAATGTTGCCAGATAACACGGTCCCCGACTCCAGCTCCAATATTTTCATTTCAGCGGAAGGTATGTGCTGTTAGACACATACATACGATTCACAGACCTTTGTAAATGACAGTGTCTTACTCTTTCAATGTTCTTGTCTGACAGGGGATGGATTTGGCAGTTCACATGCGAGGAACCTTTTTTCTCCTGAGAAGGTTGCTCAACTGATCGTATTGCCTTATGGATGTTTAGAACAGACAACAATGAGCCTGGCCCCTACATTGACAGCCCTCCGCTACCTTGACCTGAGTGACCAATGGATCGACATGCCTGCTGGTGCCAGAGATGATGCCCTTGATAAAATCGAGAAAGGTAAAAAGTGATCAATTGTGTAATGTTTTTCACACAAATTTAGAGTGAAGAAGAACATTTTTGAGCCAAAATTTAATTCTGTCATATATTTCCAAGTACCTCATTATGAGTTAATGTTGATTGTTGTCCTTGCGTTAGCAGAATCTAAAGGTGGCCTGTCCGTTTCTGTCACACTCTGGTCCACAACAAGGTGTCTTGACAACATGTGTTTTGGCTGACCCCTTAGCCTTTCCACTAGTACCACCACCAAGGACAAAATAATTAGGTATATTGACAATAAGAGGGTTTCTCAGCAGTTTCCAGAACAGAAGCACTCACCATCCAATCACTGAAAAAGTCAATTCTTTCAGAAATCTCTAAATGCCAAAAGTTTTTGATTCCAAATCACAGCATGTATGGTGTTCCTCAATGCCTTGGTGTCTCTATGTGCTATGTTGTAGGTATTTTTTAACATTAATATTGATTCTCAAGTGGAAAAAATTATTTCTAGCACCAAATCGGTGTAATAAATAACCATTAACCCATTAATTAACATAATTAATTAATCAATTTATGTATCAAGCAACATGACAAACTGCAGAGCTGCATCCCTAATCAATCTTCAGGTTCCCAGCTTTCAGATGATGTACACCACTTCTATGTGGCATACTGTTGACTTGCAATCTCCCCCTAAAGATCCCTTGTCCCCCCCTAAAAAAGGGTCTATGTGGGTCTCTCAGAGTTAAAAGATTTACCAATCACAACACAACAGAGTGGCACTATACCAAATGAAGCTTCTATATTTAATCCTTTAAGTCCTCAAAAACAAACTGTACCTCCAAAATTAGGCTACATTTAAAAGAGTAGCCTGCTACACCCAAAGTTCAGCGTTTGCCGAGGCTTTTCTTGACGCAGCGCAAAGCTGTCATGGCGCTGCACAAGCCCTTGGACATAATGTGTTTCAGAGTTTAGTGGCGTGTAGTCGCACTTTGTGTAAAAGGCCCATTAATTAATTATTCGAACAGAGCATGGTTATAAGATTTGGGGTTTTCGGGTCGGGCCGCAGATATCAGTGACCTACACTGTATAGAGTATTTACCTCATGATGAATATATAGTTGTGTAAGGCCTAAAAAATAATTAGAAAGAGTTTGAATTAAATTCTAAATTTAGTGTTATAAAGCCAACGCTGAGCTAATATGGGAATGCTGGGGAGTCCTGTAGCAGAGTTTTTAAATAATGTTTTTTCAGAAGACCAAATAAAGAAAAAAAAGAGTAAAATACACACCCATTATCCCTACATTAGCAAGCGGCCTCTAGATCGTTTTCTTGTTTCACGTTAGTAGTGTGGGGGTGTTAAGAACGTTTCATCCTCTACAGGCCACTAACAAACATATAAAACATTATAGATTTTTTTTCGTTTTTCACAAAAACACTTTCTTTTTCAGGTGTTATAAGGCTTTTTCCGAGCAAGAAACCCGACGGTACTTATGGATCATGGAGTTCAATGAAATCTAGTAATTGGTGAGAATATGTTTTATGCTGCTGTAATGATTTTTTCTTTCTATGTCTAACATTGTAAATCAAGTTTCTCCACTTCCAATATCTCAAAAAAATAATAATTCATTTTCCATCCCCTTTCACCTGGGTTTTTCATTCTCTTGTCCTCAGGTTGAATGCCCTTATACTGAAAGTGCTATCATTGATGGCGCAGCGTCAGACAGCGTCTTTTGGAGAGCAGGGCAGGAAGGCTAGGGTTGTACCAGATGAACAGATCAGAAACTTAGTCAATATCTTGCTCTCAAAACAGAAGACTGATGGGTCATTCGGTGACCCACATCCAGTGCTACACAGAGGAGTTATGGTAACCTCTTCTGCATTCATGTTAGAACACGCATATACATATAACAATATTAGATGTGTCAACACACTTAATAGCGATGATTTGAATGCAGTATTGTCTCTGTTTGTTCAAACAGAAAGACCAAGATAAAGATGCAGCCATGACGGCGTTCATAAGTCTTGCACTGCACCGGTCGCTTCAATTCCTGCAAACCGAATTGAGAAATAATGCGGTGAGTTAATAAAGCGATTATGGTCCTTGGTAACTCTTTTTAGCCACGCTTGCGTTTTTTTTTGGTCTTTTGGGATGGCAATCCACCACATTGGTCCAGACTAAATTATATAAATATCAATATCCAATAGGTTATCATGCAATTTTGTAAAGACATTAATTTTGCCCATGCACATCCTCATGACTTTGGTGATCCCTTGACTTTTCCTCTAGCGCAAATCTACAGACATTAATGGGTCGTATATTCATCCTAACAATTTTGGATACCTAGCTTTTCCTTTAGCCAGTTAACATTTGTGGTTGTGAATGGAATTATCATGAAAATCTTTGTGTGGATTTTGACATGAACTTGGGATTCATGTAACGCCCTCAGGATGAATTGTAATGAATTGTAATGTTGGTGATCCCGTGACTTTTTGCCTAGTGCCATAATCAGCTCAAAATCTATAATTAAATTTCATTCAACACTTTGATTTATGACCAAATATATGAGAGCAAATCAATGTCAATATTCGCGAGCACAAATTAGATTTACGCACGCGCATGTGTAGAGGTCCAGTGCGCACAACTCAAACTTTTGCGAGCGCTTTCACACCATTCCGCTCAGAATATCTCTGCTCACCCGAACAAAATTGCAGCCTGGGAGGAAAAAACATGCTTTGAGCGCAAGTAGCGCACCCTTGCGCAAGAATTCTGCCACTCCTCTTCCTCTCGCAAAACTCTCACCTGCTCGCTTGCAGGTTGTTTTTCTTTTTGACACTAAGTGGGCGGACCCAGTCACTATTCTATCACTAGATTTAATTGGTTACAATCCTCGTGTTTGGATTGGCCAGATATCACTTCCGACACAGTAGCTAGGTGGCGGTATAAAAGTGGTTTGTAATCCGCCTTTAAACACTACTCCACTACATCTCAAATGTAAATATTGTACTTTTTACTCCACTACATCTCAGAGGTAGATGTTCTACTTCTTACTCCACTGCATTTGTCTGACAGCTCTAGTTACTTTTCAGATGAAAGTTAATGTACATACAGTGATTCCTAACCTTGACGCCAGAACCTTGAACGGGTCCAAATTCTGATTCATAGTATGTAAAACTACATTTTTCTCTGTTGATTTTTTTTAACACAACAGTATGATCAAATATGATCACAACATATTTTAAACAATTAAGATCAAAGAGTTTCTGATGTTTGTCCCAAGAGGTTTGATTATCAAACACACATTGTATGTAATAGAATGATGGAGTGAATTTCAATTTGCACAACTTTACCCCACTTTATTCACAAAATAAACTCAATATGGGGCAATAATTGTATTTCAAATCAATATTAACATGCTTTGTATTTCATCAGCAACAATATTAACATGCTTTGTATTTAATCAGTTTACTAAAGCTGTAATGTATGGAGTAAAATGTAGAAAATATAGCTCTGAGATGTATTGGAATAAAATGTACAATATTTACATCTGAGATGTAGTGAAGTAGTGTTTAGTGGAGGATCGCAAACCACCTTTATATCGCCACCTAGCTATTATGGGGAGTGATATCCGGCCAATCCAAAAACGAGGATTGTAACCAATAAAACTAGTGGTATAATGGTGACTGGGTCCACCCACCTATTGTCAAGAAAACCCACTTGTAAGCGAGCAGGTGAAAGTTTTGCGTGAGGAAGAGCAGGGGGGGAAAGGCCAGGGGCTGCTCCTTGTGCTCAAAGCATGTTTTTCCTCCTCGCACGCTGCAATTTTGCTCGTGCAAGCATGAGATATTCTGCGCAGAGCGCTTGCAAAAGTAATATACATGCGCAGCGGTTTGAGTTCACGTGTTCTCGCGGGTATTGACATTGATTTGATTGGGGGCGATTGTGGCTAACTGGATAGCAGGGCCGTCTTTCAATCAGAGGGTCGGTGGTTCGAACCCCGGCTCCGGCTCCGCTAGTCGCATGTCGATGTGTCCTTGAGCAAGACACTTAACCCCAAAATTGCTCCCGTAGCTGTGCCTAAGGTGAAGAAATGTGATAGACTCTGAATTGTAAGTCGCTTTGGATAAAAGCGTCTGCTAAATGACTGTAATGTAATGATTTGCCCTCTTACAAAAACCTGCAAAACTAATGGCATTCTCAGCAGCCTCAGTTGTATGTGCAAATCAGCAAATGTTACCGGCACCAGACCTAGGGGAAATCTGGACCGGCAGCAAAGGTTACACAGGCTAGGAAGCACTGTGTAGCCAACTGATCTAACTGTGGATTAATACAGAGAGAGGACCAACGTTAGCGTCAGGCCAGAGCTGGTTTTATTCTGAGCTGCATTGCAGATCATAACATTTCACAATTTACATCAACACGGTGTGAACAAATTCACATGAATTCAAATATATTCCACATCCAGTTCTACTAACATTTAACAGCTACGGTGTAACACTGAAGTTCACGGACAGAACTAGCTAGGTAGCATTACAACGTTCGTCAGAACAACTAGCTACAAAATATAGCTAACTACATTTATCACACATCTCCAATCATGTTACAACATTACAAAACATTTAACTGCATTTACATTCGATCATAACTCAAGTTACGGACAGAAAACACGTTTTGCATACCTGTGGATTAATATAGAGAGAGGACCAACGTTAGCGTCATGCTCAGGCCAGAGCTGGTTTTATTCTGAGCTGCGCATGAGCGGAGCCTGTAGCTACGTTCTCTCTAATGGATCCACAGCAGCACCAAAGCGCCATCTACTGACGTGATCATGTATTACCTCGATATACAGGTCGATATACGAGTGTTAGAATAGTTCAATACTTAACAAAGAAAGTGTGGGGGGGTCTGTTTTAATAAAAACTAACATGTAGCATTTCATTTCCAACATGCTACAGATGCTAACAAGCTAAAATAAGAGGGTAAAAATGCACTGTGAGCATGTTGTGCATTGCAGCCTCATAGATCTGCTAGTGTGGCTGCCAACTGTTGCACCTTGTTATAATTAATCTAATTTGATAGACTGTACTCAATGCCTAATTTGCAAGGAAGATCGGATGCGAAATAACAATGACTGCCCTCATGCTACTTTCAGGAAGCAAGCCTTGCCAGATCAACAACCTATCTCCAGTCGCACCTTGAAGAGATTCAGCATCCCTATGCTGTTGCCATTACAGTCTACTGCCTCGCAGTTTGCCTGCCACAGGAAACAGATCATTCAGCTGCCTGGACAAAACTTCATACACTGGCTACCAAAGGCATGTCCAATCAAAGCAAATAGACATGGGCGATATGGATACAATATAAAATGCCTTGTTGCCTATTGAGTGTAATCAATTGAGAGATTTAGTAAATCCAGTAAATTAACTGCCTGACAAAGCAAAGTATTTCTTTACATTGATGCGAAAATCATCTAAAAATTAAATGTTGCAATAAAGCAGGCCTTCTAATTGATTTACAGCAATGCCAAATACACCTAGAGATATTCAAGTGATTTCATGTTGTTAACAGTATGTAGCAGAGCGATTGTCAGTTGCTCAATTTATACTTTCTCATATTTACATATCGCCCAACCCTAAGAGACAACCAAATTGTGTATCACAAATTGCTATTGTCTGAAATATTTGTATTTTTTACTTATTGTCTATTTCTAATTATCAGGGACAAATGGCTGTTATCTGTGGACAGCGAATGCAAACCCACAGAATCAAGCACATGCAGATGCCATCACAGTAGAGACTACAGCCTATGCCCTCCTAGCGGCAGTGGAACTTGGGCATACCAAGTGGGCAGACAAAACAGCCTGCTGGTTAACCACCCAAGAAAACTATTTTGGAGGCTTCAAATCATCACAGGTGATTGGGATGCTACATCGAGAATTGTTTGAACCCTAGGAATCTCTTTCTTTGGACATAGATCCTGTATTCCTGTGGTCCCATATCATACAGTTTAGTCCAGACTAACTGTCAGAGTGCAGATGTGTTATTAATGTTTTATTACTATGCCAAGGATACCATCATGGCATTGGAAGCCCTCGCGGAGTATGAGCTGAAGAGGTCCGTCAGGCCTGAAGTGAATCTAATAGCAGAGTTCAGAGTCCAAGGAAAGCAAGACATTGTAAGACTTGCATTTGAAAATACGAAGGAAAAGGTGGAAACAGACCTTAAGGTATCAAAGAGCATCATCAACATTGCACTAAATACACACAAATATCTAACATCTTTCTTAGATTACGTTTCTTGTGTCTTTTGTTCCAGAAATTTTCAGGGAACAACATTATGGTGCAATTGACAGGAACAGGCCAAACCAAGCTTAAAGTAAGTTTGATTAAAGTGTGTATATGCTGAAAGGGATCCATCATTTACAACAAATCACCAATCTCTTTGGCAGATTGTAAAGGCTTACCATCTGCTGGACCCCAATGACGATTGTGACGTAGTGTCTATCAGTGTCACAGTGGAGGGGAAAGTCAAGTACACCGGTGAGCTTTTGACACTGAAGTCACAACCACATGAGATTTCTAATAAAAGCTACACAGTTACATTAACCTCTGTCTCCCTAGCTAAGGTCACAGAAAACTATGAATACTACGATGACTTCGATAACAACGAGGAACCGGAGGTGCGTGTGCCACGATCAGCAATTGAGTGGTTTGATGCTCGAACCCGAAACAGGAGAGACCTTGATAACAACTTAAATTCAGACGAGGCTGTGACCTATACAATCTGTGTCAGGTTAGTTGAACGGGACTCACGTCACATTCACTCTTCATAAGTACTCATGAGACATGAGCTTTGCGTGAAAAATTCATGAATCTGTGTCTTTTTATTGTTTTCCTGTGTGTAGTCATAGCCTGAACGTCAATCTCACAGGAATGGCTATTGCTGACATCACACTTCTGAGTGGGTTTGAGGTTGTAACTGAGGACCTGGACAAGGTTAGTAGCTACCTCTACCTCCTCTTCATCCATGGGTCTTTCTCATTTCCCGATTTTGTGCCATCTCCATTCCTCGATTACAAGATACGTGTTGATAGTTAGTCATCTTTCTGTTTACAGTATTTACTCTAAGCTTAGTGAGCCTTCATTCTTAACCTACAAACATGAAAGTGTATGATTTAAGAGTAGACATCATAAAAAGAAAAATTAAAAATCTTAAAATCTTGTCTCTTTGTAGCTAAGAGAGACACCTGAGCTATACATTTCCCATTATGAGGTCTCCTATGGAAGAGTGCTCCTCTACTTCAATGAGGTAAGGCTGAAATCTATTTACATACACACAGACTTTAAATGTTCAGTACTAAAATATTTATTTTCTCACTCTAGCTCTTTGAATCAGAGGAATGTATTAGCTTTGATGCTATACAGAAAGTACCAATGGGCCTTCTACAGCCTGCTCCAGCTGTGTTCTATGATTATTATGAACCAAGTAAGCTTTTTATTTGATATCTTTAGCATTTTTTGTCAGGATAGAGGGGACATCTTTGTTTAATTCGCCAGGAGTTTATGAACTAGTTGTGCCTCCTTTCAGACAGAAGGTGTACTGTGTTCTACTCCGCCCCCCAAAGAAGCAAGATGGTCTCCAAACTGTGCTCAGAGGATGTGTGCCAATGTGCAGAAAGTAGGCCATTCCACTAAGACCAATATTGATAAACACCCATGAATACATGTAGCGTTACCCTTCAGGTTTGTATAAATAATTAAAATTGCATAATGTTTTTCTTTTCTTTAGGACCCTGTCATAAAATGCAAAATACATTCCAATCAGAAAGTGGTCGGGGAATCACAAAGAATGTCCGTCTAGAACACGCTTGCTTCTTCCCTACAGTAGATTACGGTCAGTACTACACAAATGACATCATGGTGTAAAGTATCTACTATTGCCATGACCTTGAAAATTCATACTTTCATATTGTGACACTTTATTTTATTTCAGCATACATGGTTGAAGTCCTCAATGTTTCAATGAAGAGTAACTTTGAGCTGTACAAAATGAATGTAAACGAGGTACTCAGATCACGTAAGTAAACTGTAACCACAAGGCTTAGAAGACGCTGTAACATTGACCTTTAAATGTTTATGCTTGGAAGACCCATCATAAATATAATGGTAATAATCTGTCTACCAGATGGAGATATCCTTGTGAAGGAGAATTCTATTCGAGTGCTTGCTAAGAGGCGTCACTGCAAAGGACAGTTAGACGTGGGAAAACAGTATCTCATCATGGGCAAAGATGGCTCCACAACGGACTCCAATGGAAAGTAAGTGTAGTCGATAATATTAAAGTAGAAGTATAATTTTACAATGATTGATTCTGATTCTCTTAACTCTGTCTCTTTTTTCTAGGATTCAGTATCTGTTGGAGTCAAACACCTGGGTTGAAAGAAAGCCTTCGGCAGAAGACTGTAAAAAATCTGCACATAAAACTGCCTGCAAACAGTTTAATGGGTTTACAGATGAGTACAAGATAGATGGCTGCAGACAGTGAAACGGACAATTCATTTGAATTAACTTTTATTTTAGTAGTTTCCCATGATATGCACAGTCAGCATGGATGTTTAGAGCTCTTTTTAACCGTTTATAATCCTGAAAGCATAGCATAAGAACATATATACGTACTGAGACATCATTGCTTGCTAGAGAGTAAGTGAATGACTGACTCCACTGTAGTGTCATTTTAAAGTTTACTACACTTACAATGTGACCATCAATCATGTCTTTATGTCCAATACTGCTACCAGTGTTTACATAAAAAGAAATACTGCTTAATGTTTGCAAATACCTTTGTATGTGTTATATGTTGAGATAATTATTTGAAAATGGAACTTAACTCAGCAACTGAAAAAACAAACTTTTATGTCCTTTCAAATAGTGTGATTCAGTTGTGTGTACTGGTTTGATTTTGCTTTTCTTTTTATGTTTTTATTTTTCTTTTACTGGCAGTAACAGCTCTGAGAGGGGTCTCTGTACTCAATGCAACCCCCCTCAAAGTTACCCCCCCCCCCCCCCCCTCCTAACTTAACATCTGCAAGGTAAGGAAGAAGTGAGAGGGGGAGTGGTTTGGGGTTGGCAACACAGTGACTACACATAAAATGGCATAACAGTCTGTACATAAGACTGGCTCGCTTGCTCCCAGTGGAGTTACACAGTGAGAGGATTTGGATCAATCATCACCTTATAAAGATAATAGCTCTTCATTTGCTCTCGAGAGCCAACAGTCCTCTTCTCAAATTTCTTCCACTTATAAACCTGCTGCAGAAGAGCGCAATTACTAAATACATGTTGTGTGATGTGGAGAGAGGTTATGGGAGAAAACGAGGGGTAGTGGGAGGGAGCAGTGCAGCAGGAGTAGGAGAGAGGCATGGGTGGAGAGGCGAGGAACAAGCAAGGGCTTATGCGCTTATATTATTCTAATCTCTGAGGTCGGGTCCAAAGTAAGCAACACGGGAGTACTGACCATCACTTCAATCACAGCCAGATCAATGCCTGCAGTGTTTCAGCCTTCGCCATTAGACATTTCATTAAATTTGCATCAATAAAGGGTAAATAAATAGGCAGACTTCAGCATCACACATTTTCATCTTGGGGTTACTTTAGTGCCCCGTCGGTAGCCAACAGCAACAGCACATTAAAGTGTAAAAAGCGGTCTTCCTTTTGGCTTGACATGACAAAGCAGTGTCGACTTGTGCTTTTGATGAGTCACAATCAATCAACAGTAGTTGCAGTTATTGTTCAGGCTGTTTGTGCAGCACAACGAGATACACGTATTCTCTCAACGAAGACAGATTGACAGAGGTGAGTGAATGACCTATATTTAGTTTTATACTTTTGATTTGTGGATTTACTGTAAATACACATATTCCACGAGGACAGGCTCACTTACTCTGACACACGAAATATGCTTCAGCATCAACTGGGAATTGTGAAATGTGCTTGTACGACCAGGGGATATTTTGTTCGCTGTGCAGTAGCCTTAGTTGTTGAAGGTGTATTTCGAGCCATTTTTCCAAAAGGCCATCACAGGGTCAGTGGTTTGAGGGTGGTCTAAGGTGCAGAAAGGAGTTGAGTGAGGGCGGAGCTGTTTCTCTGGAGGCTGCCTGCAGATGGAGGCGCTGATGGAGTAGGACCACCCACTCAGGAGCCCACACTACAGTAACAATTACTGTTTGATCTCAATATCAAGGTTACTTGGTCTAATGTGGATTGGCCTTTTTCACAGAAGACATCTTACATGTCGCAGTAGGAAAAGCACAGATGTAAATAATACAGTAAATGATGGCTGAATTACATTTAGCTGCTTCAGTTTCAGGGTCTTGGTATTGTGCATGCTGGCTCACTGTAACTCTGCCATGAATTACTGGGACACTTGAAAATGGAAATGACAAGTCAAAATATCCTCTTGATGAGAGGTGTAGCAGGCGTTTGCATACAAAGCAGTTCGTGGTTATCCGTTTATCTTCAGCAGTTCCCTTGGTATGGCCAGATGTGCATCACTTTATGCTTCCAGTATGTCACTCTTTGTCACATTCCTCTTCTAATGACATCCACAAACTGATGAATCCACCACCGATCAAGCTTTGCCATAAATCCAGGTGTAAATCAGACATCATACACAACTTTCACACACAACAAACACAAACCTTCCTTAAATACCAATCACTTTTATAACAAGTAGCAACCAGGCCCTTTGCTGCACGTTCTCATAGTGCTGACTGGCAACTGGTATAGGAATAACCATAATAACTATGTTATTCGCCACTTTATTGTCTACTAAATTGTGATGCTGCAGTAATGCACTGTAGGTTAGTTGTCTTTCAGTATCAGAACATGGTGTACATGCCAAGAAAAACATGTCAGCTCAACGCATTTGCAACTAAAATATCGACAGGTAAATATGTTTTTACTGTGAGGGTTCTTACATACACACACACTGTAACATATATAGAGCGAGTACATGTAACAGTAATAGACTATGAGAGAGCGGTTTCTTCAGCATAGGCCACAGTCTCACAGCTGTTATGCAAAATGGTTTTGCATGCTCACTGTCTTAGTGATTAAATAATTTGATGGTTTAATCCCATGTGCCATATTCATTTTCTATCAAAATAAAGACATAAACACTACTAAACAGTTTAACGTTGACCTTACAGTAATTTATTGATGTGCTGTTGTGTTTAATTTATTACAAATATGCTCATGCCATATTCTAGTTTGTTGTTTTCATGCAGGCCATTTAAAAACAGGCAGCGGGCTGTAAACAATACACTAGCTATGAGTTACTAATGCAGGGTGAGTGTCCATCAGCAGTTTCAATGTATTTATCTCAGTAAGCACTTTGTTTTCTTAAAGGCATGGTCCTCATTAAACACACGAGTGATGTTAGAAGTTGCTGTAACAGATGTTTTTATCTGCTACCAGTATAGTTTTTATCGGATATTTCATTTAAACTGTTAATTAGAGACACATTTATTAATTATGGCTTGTATTTGGTGAATACACTGATTGCAGTCTGGTGCAGAATGACTTCACAGGCGCAGCGCATACAAAAAAATGAAAAACAAATAAGAAAATGTACAAATAAGTGAATCTTAATCAATGTCAGTTTATCTTACAATACAAAGGTCCAATGATTCGTTCCTGTAAAATTAGGAAAATGTCACTTATGCCCTGTTTGATCTGGACCTTGATTTACCTGTCTTCATGTGGTTTACAAAAGGTGGGATAGTGGGTGGCCATTTGGTCAGAGATTCAGAGCCTTCACAGAGCATTCCTTAAATATGGTGGATACTTGGTCACTTACATAACTCCCACGTAGTTACATCTCATTACTTCCAACAAACAGCCTATTCATATAGCGAGAGGTTCCTGTCCCCCAGAGTCCGCAGTGAATACCTGCAGTGTTATGCTATGTATTCCAGCTGAATCATAATTCTCAGACCGGGGCTTTATTCAATCAAAGTTGTGTCTAGGTGTTAATGTCCGGTATAAGTCAAGTGACATACAGTAGACACTGGAATTACTGTCATCAGCGATGCAAAAGCTACAAAATGCAGGCAATTTTTGTGTAACACTGAGTAACAAAGAAAAATGTCCCGGCATGTGCTGAATACAGTTTCAGAGCAAAACTGCAATTTCAGTATGTTAACTCACACAGAAGTTGCAGTCAAAGTTGTTAATTATTCAGATGTTAACCAAAAGAATCAATGAGTCACTGAGGCTAAATTGTAAAATCTACCAGCAAAATGTATAGAGACATTACAAAACATTACAAAAAAGAGAAAATAAGATATGGATCATAATTGATGCTCAAATCTGTAAAAATGCCACACTTTTTGGTCCAATACAAATATTTTCCATGGTGTTTGAGAGAGTGGGACCATTAGGCATGGAGGAAGGGGGAGGGGGGGAGGGGACTAAGTAGGAGCAGACTTTATCACTCTCCTCCTTTCTAGTGGTGGTCCTTTCTCTCACCTCTTTCCTCCCTGATCACATCCAGCTATTTGTGTGAGCTTTCCAGCCAGATGGAGGGAGCAACACACAGACAGAGATAAAGCCAAGAACGAAGTCATTACTCTGGTGAGTTCACTTTCCATTATGGTATCAGAGTGGTAACTCTTTGAATGAATGGACTCATGTCCTGCATCCTGCATTTTGGTGTCTGTTGATATTCTTTCACATCCTAATATAGTGGCTGATTTTTTTTCTCAGGGTTTTGAATAAGTACAATTGTGAGAAAAGGTAATGTTGTAAAATAATGTGATTTAGTTGCTAAAAAGAACAAAACAGTTACACTGTACTAGTTGCAGTGATTGGTGAACATGATATGTAATTTCCAGGGTGCACATATAATGTGGTATGGTTATACATACTATCATTTACCTTATTCATTTGATTTAGTTTTAATTATTTTATATTATATCAAAATAAATACTGCGCTAGTATGACAATTTATATTCTATAAGTAAAAAGTGTCTATTAATTCCGTTAATACTGCAGCTAATCATGCAGTTAATCCCTGAACTCCAATGCAACATTTGAAAATTGCCTTACTGTGTAGCAAAGCATCCTCAGTTTCTTTACATGCCGCGTGATTTATTGGATTTCTGCCGTTTTAAACCAAAGACTGGACATATTCAGTGGTATTATGAGTTGTGGGTGCAGAGGATTATGTAACCTTCTGGATAGTGAAAGACGTACAGTGTCCCACAGTTTTATACAGTGACGCTCTGTTGCCTCTCTAGTCCCTCTCAGCAATTCCCGCTCAAGTCACCTTATTCCTTCCTGTTCAGAATCAACTAATTTAGATTTTTACTTGGTTTGGCAAGCCATTGAATCAACTATTATGGCTGATTTGAACACTGCTGCAATTCTTCCAGCTATAATTGTTTTTTCTTCACTTTTAAAAGTGTCCCAGTAAACACAGTTTTAAATAAAAAGGTAATAAAATACTTTTCATGAATATTGTGTTCATTTTGATATTTCTGCTCAATAATAATTTTTACTTACTCTAATTGTTTCCAATGTCTTACACTGGTGCTCAGGGAAATTTGGATTAAGACAATTCAACATACAGGGTCATATAAAAGAAACAGGTATGTAGTCAGATGCAAAACCGCATCTTAGAAATATTTTGATATGCTTTTATGCATCAGTCCACGAATGCACAGTGAACCTTCTCAAATGTCAGATCACAGCATATAACTTTTAGAGAACCTGTATCCTAAGAATTAGACAAGACAACCTTCTACCTGACTGAAAGGTTACCGAAATAAGTTTCTCAAACTGAATTTAAAAAGTAAGTAATGCTGTTCCTTGCTTTAGCAATTACTGTCAGGTCACTTTTGAACAAGGCACAAAACCTGAAATTGCTCTCAGCATCTTAATAGCCAGGCGTTTGTAGAAGGGAGCATCAAAGTGTGAATAGGAGCTCTATTTGTGAAACTGGCTGAAAAAGAGCATGTATGCTCAGCAAAGCCTTTCTTTGAGGTAAAAAAAAAAGCTCTAAAATTATTTGGAATTAAATGTCATGCATCAAACTTGGTTACAAGTCAGCTCTGTTTTTTTTTCATTTCTAGGAGAAACCTGGCATAAAGTGGTCTTAGAAATATAGAGGAAGGAGTTCATAATTTCACAGTAACATACATACAGATCCACCACCATCTCTGGCTACAGCTGCTGGCTCAAAATGCTGTTTACTCTGGGACTTCTCCTCCTTCTCGCCCCATTTCCCTCCTTTCAATCCACAACCAATGAGAGGAGAAATGCCACAGGAAGTGACGCGACCAAACCCAATGCAGTTTTCACCCTGTTAAAACCAAAAACCACTTCTGCTCTTACCAAACAGACCATTCGCCCAACCCCAAAGCTAAGCACAGTCAATCAGACAGTTTTATCCACTCTGGCCACAGCAGCAGTAAAGGCTTCTACAGTCAGTGAAGTGAAAGCTACCAAAGACAAGCCTGCCCCCACTCGAGCTTCAAATGTTCAGTCAACATCCCCAAAGTCTGCTCCCACCAGTGGCGTTAAAACCGTCAAAAACAAGCCCACGGCCTCCTTCAATCAGACTGTTGTAGCTAAATCTCCCTCCACCAAAGACAAGCCTGCCCCTACAGTAGTTCAAACTGCTCCGTCAACTCCAGCGAAGGTCGCTACACCCGGTGGTTCTGCAGCCGACAAAGATAAGGTCACATCCTCTGCCAATCAGAGCGCTGTAATCAAAGCTCCCATCGCCACCACCACCAAAGAAAAGCCTGCCCCTGCACAGCCAATTAAGGTGGTCATCAGTAATGGCTGCGACTCCAGCAACACCAAGGAGCACGAGCTGAAGCTGAAGCCTGGCACTCCTCTGGTGATGATGCATAAGATCAGCTTGTTGCCTGGTGGATGCATTGGGGGATGTGAGGCCGAGATGTCTGCGCTGAAAGGACGTGTGGCACAACTGGAAAGAGAGATGTCCTCTTTGAAAGATAAATGTATAATTCCGTCATTTTCACCAGATTATTATATTTGGCACAACTCATTAGAGATGTGGATTTAGTCATTTTGTTTATTTTTGTTGCTGCCCAGGTCCATGTTCCGCAAATTGTCCAAATGACTGTAGTGGCAATGGGGAATGTGAGAAGGGGAAATGTATCTGCCAGCAGGGATTCATGGGTCTAGACTGCAGTAAGTGTGCACAAGGAGCTGAGTGTAATAAAAGTAAGTGGAAGTCTGCACAGTTATTTGGATGTGATAGCATTAGAGACACATATCTTTAAGGGAAAGGAAGGTATCCTTAAGTTGTACTTTGACTAATATCACATTCATACTTTGATTGTAACCTCTACTCTACAATTTCAGAAACAGCCAAAGGAAAGGTGACCCTGCAGGTGAACAAAGACAAGGAAAGCATGCAGGAGAAAACCAAAGTAGAGCAGACACTCTTCCAGAAGAGAGAGCAGAAGAAAGGGTCTGACGCCAAAGAGACTGACACCAAACCCAAAGTGTCTACTAATGCTAAAGCAGGTCTTGTTAAGACACAAGCAAAACAAGAAGCCTCTGTTAAGAAAATTACTACAAAAGACTCTTCAAGTGCCACGAAGACCAGTCGCCCAACTGTTGGTCAAGTTCTGTTGAAACATGAGGGAAGAAAGCAGGAGGAGGCTCGCAAAGGCAAAACAACAGTCACGACCTCTAAAAAGGTTCTCCAAAAACCTGACCTTAAGCTTGTTAAGGAAGGAACTGCCAGTAAAACACATCCTAGATCTGACCAACTAAGAGATGAACCTCAAACCAATGGAACCCAGAGTAATGTGAGGAAATCTAATGGCACGGCTAAAATCGAGACCATTCTGACCAAGGTTGAGGGAACAAACAAAACCAGAACAGGGAAGGAGACCTTGCAGCAGTCCACACTGACTGAAAAAAATGTTACTCAATCATCTGGAAATAAACGCAACAAGAAGGTAAAGGTAGACACTACAAATGTGCAATCTGTTGACAACAGAAACACTGAAACTAGCAAAATTGGAAAAGAGAAGTTGACACAGAGGAGTCAGTATCTGGTTAATTCAACCATTGCAGCAACGTCAGTCGAGACTCGAGTTCTGCAGAATAAAACAACCATCCATGGATCTGGGAGCGTGAGGAGGATGGGAGGATCTGGATTAGGTTCTGTAAAGGTTGTGAACATCTCCTCCTACAGCTTCACTGTCACGTGGACAGCACCACAAGGGATGTTCAAGAACTTCACGGTGATCAGAAGAGAGCCACGGATAGGGGGTGACGAAGATGACCAAGAGGAGTTTGAAGACGAAGCTCTTGAAGGAGGCAAGGGCTCCACAGTTAAGAACACAACTGAAATCCAGGTACAGAGTGAGAGCACCAACACAACCGGTAAAGCTGTTGGATCTAAAGGCAAAGCTGAAACAAAGAGGATCTCTATGGTGGTCCCTGGTAGCGTACGCTCTGTGGAGTTCAGTAACCTGAGGGCAAACACAGGCTATGTCCTGCATCTGTATGGCACTGCAGCTGAGAGGAGATCAAAGATCCATAGAGCAACTGCAATTACAGGTGACTCAAGTTGTACTACATTTTTCAGTAAAGCATATTTCCTCCACAACTACCAGGAACACAATCAGTAATGGGAGTAGTAAAATGTGAATAAAAATCTCTTTGATTTCTCTAACCAGGTCCTGAGCCAGCCACAGAGATGGTTTTCAGCAATGTAACAGAGTCTTCTATCACTGTTTCCTGGTCCAAACCAAAGGCGGCATTCTCTAGCTTCAGGGTCATGTTCACCAACATCGTCACAGGTTTGTTTAAGGCCTGCCTTTATACTGCAACTCAAGTCAAAATCCCCTTGCTTGTCGGTATGATATGTGTGATGTATTATCCTGCTAGGGGAGAGCCGCTTTGTGACAGTGGAGTCGCAGCAATCGTATGTGGTTCTGTCCAAGCTGTCTGCTGGATCCTCCTACATTATCACTATAACTACTACACAAGGCAGAGCCCAGAGTGACGCTCTCACATCCCTTATCACCACAGGTACACAGTTAGATAAGCTTACTACTGTCTACAGCTACTTGTTTCCTCTTAATGTGTGAAATCTGCAAGAAACACACAATGGATTTTGTCTTGACTGCAGTGCCCGCTCCTCCAACACATCTGCAAGTTGTCAATGTGACAGATACCAGAGCTGTGCTGCAATGGACAGCCAGTCTGGGGAAAGTAGACCGGTTCATCATCAGCTATGAGTCCTCCAAGAGTGAGTGTGGCAATATCCCCCTAATAGCTAATGACAAAGCATTAATGACTGTGCTACGCTACGTTATTAATTCTCCTTCTTGCCACAGCTCCTAATGTGACAGTGACTGTGATGCTGTCTGGAAACTCAGTGGAGCACCAGCTGAAAGGCCTGCAGAGAGGCACCCTGTACACAGTCAAAGTCCTGAGCCAGAAGGACAGTCTGCAGAGCATGGTCATCTCAACTACATTCACAACAGCTCATGGTGAGTAAAGATGGCAGTAAAATATAGAGCTTGTGCGTAAACTGTGTGAACTCAATACATTTTTGTGTCCCTCAGTGGTTAAAGCCAGTGAGGTGGGTGCCCGCTCTGCTGTGATAGCATGGAGAACTTCCACTGTTGTTTATTACAGCTACAGACTGATCTACCAGGTGGCAGGAGAGGAGACAAAGGTGATTCATATCCCCTCATCACTATCACATGCAGTACGAAGAAAGTCCTGACATTTACAGAATAGCCTAAATGTGTATGCTTTCTGTGTATACATTAGGAGGTGATCCTGGACCAGTCCATCACAGAGTATAAGTTGACAGGGCTGTTGCCAATGTCACGATATATTGTTCTGGTACAAGGCGAGAGAGATGGACAATACACATCTGTTGTCACCACAGAATTCCTTACAGGTGTTGTATATCATGTAATGCAATACTTGCTCATTAAGCTGTCCTACCAATACTTTTATCACAACAAAGATATTCTTTTGTTTTCTGTTTTTTTTATCCCTTAGGCAAAGCGCGTTTCCCTTTCCCCACTGAGTGTTCTCAGGAGCTGCTGAATGGAGCTCTGCAGTCAGGTGAGGTGGATATCTACCCGCTAGGAAAAGAGGGACAAGCAGTCAGAGTCTACTGTGACATGGAGACTGATGGAGGCGGCTGGACGGTGAGAGAAACTGCTGTTATTTATAAACTCTGCACAGAGAAAATGGCAGTATTATGTTAGATAATGGACAACAATCTGATGTGTGTTTGTAGGTGTTCCAGAGGAGGATGAACGGGAAGACAGATTTCTACAGAACATGGAGTGAATACAGTGCCGGCTTTGGAAACCTCAGCGAAGACTTCTGGCTCGGTACGGTTGAAGCAAGTTCTTATAACCATCACAACTGCATAAAATATATATTTTCAATAAATTGGCCTCATCTGTTCACTTTAAACTTCTGTCACTATTAGGAAACGAGCTCCTTCACAACCTGACCAGTGTCGGCCCTGTGAGTCTGAGGGTGGATATGCGATCTGGAAATGACACCGTATACGCTCACTACTCAAACTTCTCCGTGGATTCAGTGGAGAGGCACTACAGTCTTGCAGTGTCTGGCTACACTGGAACTGCAGGTGAAATCCTTACTGGAAATGTGCAGTTTATACCATATTACGGCAAGTGTCTGACAATTTATACATCAATGTCACTATTTCTCTGTCAGGTGACTCTATGAGGTACCATAATGGACGCCCATTCTCAGCCCGGGACAAGGACTCTGATCCTCTGGGGATCCATTGTGCCAGGGCCTACATGGGAGGCTGGTGGTACAAGAACTGCTACAAGGCCAACCTCAATGGCCTTTATGGCATCCACAGTAATAATCAGGTACAATTCACCTCTCTGGGACATAGAATAATGAACTTTTAACACTTTTATCTTCTATGATACAGCACACTAACCAAATAGCATCACTTCTCTGTCTCTGTTTTGAATCAGGGAGTAGTCTGGATAGACTGGAAAGGTAAAGACTCCTCCATTTCCTTCGTTGAGATGAAGTTCAGACCGTCCAGGTTCTCTCCTGCAACTCATGGCTAAGATTACATCAGTCGTCATTCAATTATAACAGATAATTAAAGCTCCAGAAATCCAGAAGACAGTGAATCTCACAGTTGATGCATCACTGTTGGTCACTTTCCAACTGAAATTGCATGTACAGTGGGTTCAATAGCTATAACAACAGCTACCAGTACATTTGATTCAATGAGCAACATTTTTTTTTCTAATCTGTATTTTTCTGGAAATATACCAAAGGAGTGGAGAAATGTTTTTTGCAACTTTTTGTATCTTGTTCTACTATTCTGCCGGACCCGTCCATTTCAACACAGTTTTGTATTGACCTTGTATTGACCTTTTTGTGCACCACCATGGTATGCCACCCCACTACTGTCATTGAATATGCACTGTCTCTCTCCATTGGAATAAATGTGGCTGATGTGGGTCTGAAGTGTCGATTTTTTGATTTTGTTACAGTGAATTAAAACACCCAAATCCTTTGATGAAAAACAGTTTCTTCATTCCCTGTACTATAAAGAAATGCCATGACTGACTGTTCTGTCAACTGTGAAATGTTATCATGCCCTTCAGCGAGTCCTGGCCATGTGTATGTGTTGCATTTATCTTATTATCAGATATGTTGACCGACAAAATGTTTAGACATCCTTGATTTTAGTGAAAACAACATTGTATCAAGCCGACGAGCTCAGAGGCAGATGAGGAGACTATAAAAGGGGCAAAGCAGGGTGCTGACCACCTTTCTGAAAGGGGACACCAGCGAGAAGACACAAAATGCCAATAGAAATATCATTTATCACTGTGGGAGCTGTGCTCCTAGTTGTGGTGCTGTTGATGGTACTGATTTGTATTTCTGGTCAGAGAGACAAATCTGTACAGAAAGACCACAAGGGAAGTAAGTCTACAGGTAATTATCTATTTATTGTCTGTATATTTAAACATGCTGATTGTACAATCAAGTGTTTTGATTTCTTGAAAATACAATGATTAATGAATGGGGCATTTTCTTAACACATGGGAAACTAGTACACCACTGAACTTGATTACTTGATCTAATGGATTTATATGATAATTGTTTATTCTCTCGCTGTTTTACCTTTGTGTTTCTTAACTCCTTCATCCAGTAGTTGAATCTGGACTGCTGCAGTATCTCTGTCAGTTCCTGCCCCGCTCCTCGTCTCCTTGCCTCCCGGGTCCCCCCAGCCTCTTCCTTATAGGCAATATGATGGAGCTGACGCATGAGCATCTGCCAATCCACCTGACCAATCTGGCACAGCGGTACGGAAACATCTACCGCCTGAAATGTGGAAACACAAGTAATCATCCCATTTCAGAATTATGGATTACATGATATCAAATACTGACTTAAAGACTCAGCTTTTAAAAAAACAATCTTGTTGTTTTTTCAGCCATGGTGGTACTTAATAGTGGTGAAGTCATAAGAGAAGCACTGGTGAAAAAATGGTCAGATTTTGCTGGGAGACCAATTTCATACACAGGTACACAACTCAAACTTATTTTGCAGCAATAGTATGCATAATGTGTATGTCCTTATTACCTGTACTGACTTGCATCAGGTGACATTGTGTCTGGGGGAGGGCACACCATCTCTTTGGGGGACTATAATGAGGAGTGGAGGGCACATCGTCGCCTCGTCCACAGTGCTTTGCAGCGTTGCTGTCAGCAATCACTGCATGATGTGATCGAGAGACAGGCACTGCATCTGAGAGAGGTACAGAACACAGGAGGAACAAAATGAACACCAGGGAATTATATCGTGCCCTATTTTCTTTTTTTTTTTTAAAGGGCTGTAATTTGCTTGCAGAGATCCAAACCAAATGTTGGAGACTTTCCACAGTGGTCACATCAAAAGATAAAGCTTGGTTTGTTCACTGTTTAGGTTTTGATGGACTATCAAGGCAGTGCTGTAGACCTCTCGGAGGATTTCACAGTGGCAGCCAGTAATGTCATCACCACTTTGGCTTTTGGAAAAGAAGTGAGTATCTCTCAGTGTCAAAGATGGATTTCAAAATATACTTCTCGTTAATCGACAGCTGTGCCTGGTTGCTGTTTATCTTGGGGACTGGCTAAGGTCGCTGTTCATGTTGCTCTTCTTAGAAGCTTGCGTTAACTTGTGTAATCGTAATGTACTATTCTGTTACTGGACAGTGCATTTCTTTGATATGTTATGTTACAATATAAATCTCTGTGTTTTCTAGTATGAGAAGAGTTCTTCGGAGCTACAGCAGCTGCACAGCTGTCTGAATGAGATTGTTGCTCTGTGGGGCTCGTCCTGGATTTCTGCTCTGGACTCCTTCCCACTGCTCAGAGTCAGCTAATGTTCACTGTCTTGACTATAGATCACAGCAAAGACTAGCAAACATCTTCTGAATGAGATTTTACACATTGTCATTTGTTTTCTCAAAGAAACTACCCAATCCAGTATTTGCCCGTCTCCTGAAAGAGGTGGCCAAGAGAGATGCAATTATAAGACAACATCTCGATAATTGCAAGGTTGGTGAAAACAAATGCCAAAGAATGAAGAAGTTTAATTCTGCTAAATTGTTGTGGTCACAGATAAACAAAAAGCATGTCTCGGTGTGGCTTAGTGATCAGAACAATTCAGACATCAGGATCATACTACTGAAGTCTATATATATATATATATATATATATATATATATATATATATATAAATATAATTAGTTTTTGTCTGCTTGCATATGTTACTATAGAGTGAAAGAGAAAGGAAATAAATTCACATCATAGATGCCTTAAAAATCCAAGTTAATCGTCTTTGTGTATGTATCCAGAAAAGTGCATGAATTTGTAAGATATCATATACAACCCGTTGTATGTGTATACGTGGATCCCAGCTGCATAAATTCCATTTCCTGCTATGCTGATTTTAATCAGCTGTTGCTTTGTTGTCTGTGCAGTCACAAGACAAGAAAAATGACGACACAATTATAGGATCCCTCGTCCAGGGCCTTGACAAACTTCACCACACAGATCCCAGAGTGGTAAGTACATAGAACAGAGAAAACCAGGGGAGATCAATTCTGAAATGTATTGGGAGTAAATCTAATGTCATTCAAGACTAATACTGTAAGTAGCAGCACTTCTGTACTAAATTATGTGTTTTCATGTTTCCAGCGCCTGACAGATGTTCATGTTCATATGGCCACTGTGGACCTTCTCATCGGGGGAACAGAGACCACTGCAGCCGGGCTGAACTGGACTGTGGCCTTCCTCCTCCACAGACCAGAGGCAGGGCACGTCATTTACCATAAAACAACATATTTACAAACCCTGATGTTTATCTCAGTGTCTCTCCCCTCTTTTACTTTAATCTTCAGGTGCAGGCCAAAGTGTATGGCGAGTTGTGCACAGTACTCGAGGGACGATACCCCAAGTACAGTGACAGACACAGACTCCCCGTCCTGTGCTCTCTGATCAACGAGGTGCTCAGACTCAGGCCGGTTGCCCCGTTGGCGGTGCCACACAGAGCCATTCGAGACAGCAGGTCAGCTGAATGGCAAAATGAAGTTAAAATGAAAGAATTAGAAGATAATTGGCTAACTACCACTTGTCTATAAGATCAGATATGGTTAAGCAGGCATTGGTACTGGTTGGTGCAGTACAGACGAGTTTACTAATCTTGTAACACAGACCTACGTTCCTCCAATATTTCACTCATCATGTTTACTCCTTGGTCCAACACCAAGACTGAAAGCATGGTGAACATGTACAGAAATAATTATAAAACGCCTGCATAAAATATATTATGCAAAAAAGCAATTATGTCTAGACTGGGAAAGAAATCAAGTAAACAGCATGGGATCCAGGCTGAACTGTTGCTCCACATAATGAACCTCTGCTTTAAAAAATGCTTGCTTCCTGCAAACCAGCAACATCATGAATAAATAAATAAACTAGACAGCACCAAATGGGTCTAAATTTGTTGTATAACGTTTATGTCTATAAAGTATGCTATATTGATATATTCATGTTGGTATCAGTCAGCAGGTGCACACAAACTTTGCATTATGGAAAATGTATAACCACCATTCATGTTTAGTATTGCAGGTTACTTCATCCCTAAGAACACAGTCATCATTCCTAATCTTTTTGGAGCACACCATGATCCTGCAGTTTGGTCTGACCCATACAGCTTCAAACCAGGTACTGCTCTAACGGTGAGGTGAAGTGCATTCCTTTTCACTTGCTCAGCAGATCTCAAATAAAGCAGCTCCTCTCTGGCTTTCAGAGCGCTTTCTGGAGGGAGGAGGAAACTCCGCCCGAGCCCTGATCCCTTTCGGAGGGGGTGCTCGGCTCTGCCTGGGAGAGTCTGTCGCCAAAATGGAGCTCTTTCTGTTCACTGCCTACTTGCTGAGAGATTTCCACTTCATCCCTCCTGAGAGCGGGGCCTCTCTGCCCGACCTGAGAGGAGTTGCTAGTGTTGTACTCAAGGTCAAGTCCTACACAGTTACAGCACGTCCGAGGCCTCTGACTAATACCTGAACTATAGTGTACTGCTTACTTGTTGCTTAAACGCTGTGCATTTGTGTGCAAATAAATGATTTTTTTGTCTTACTTTTACATGTAAACATAATTACAGAACATCCATGTGTATGTTTCTCATCAATAATTTCCATTTGCCGGAAATATTAGATATCCAGATGAAATAGTCTGTTAATTGGTTCTTAAAACTTAATTTATACAATTATCTAGTTTTCTATAAATAACATGTAACCCGGGCCAGATATATATCGTTTTTTGTTTCACCTCTTGAATAAAGACAAAGCAAATTGCATTAAAGTTGAAAATAATGAGCCTCAACATCACCTGTAGAGTGGAACATTACAAGGATGTACTGAACAGTCTTCAGTACATCCTGCGGTTTGTACAAGTTACCGGACACTGAAACTGGTCAATTCTACACTCGTAATTCTACAGGACAAATATACAGTCTGACAGCACCACCCAGTGGATTAATGCTGAATATGCTACAGAAAGTGAAATGAATGGTTTGCTTTATATCGTTACGACTCTGTCTTATATCTCTCACACAAGCAGCAGCTGGACTTCAGTTATTTGGTAATTATATAAAAAAAAGTTATCTTGTTAATCTGTTGTATTTAATAACACTAAGATCACTGACTTTATTTCCAAAATGTTGAGGTACACCTACATGTAAAAGATTCAAATTTCCAACTTCAAAATTAATCAAACAAAATGTTAACAACAATAAATAAAACAAAAAACTAATTCAAGATAAACTTTAACTAAAATTTTAAAATAATGCATGAATGTCCGATGTGGTTCTGAATGAGGTTGGAAAGAGTACTAGAATAGTATACTCAAGTAAGAGTCAATTACTTTGGTAAAAATGTACTTAAAGTTAGCTAAAAGTAAAAAAGTAGGTCTGTTAAAATGCAGGCCTACTCTCAGTAAACATCACTGTGCTACACTTTAAAAGGGGAAAGAGGAGGAGGTGCATGATAGAACGTTACTTTGCGTAGCGACGTTGGAGCTCTCCTCTGTAGAGAGTTGATTTTATTAATAGTATCTTTTTGTTTTTCTTTTCAATTGGCATATTGTCTTTGTTACACACATGACAACAAAGCATATTGAACTGAATAGATTTGAATTACAACAGTCAATGTGTTTGTTTTTGTACTCACCTGTCTGAACGCAAGTCTTGTGTACCACAAAGTCTGTGAGTCCTAAAAAGTCCTAAATCTGCTCCAGCCAGGGACAACTACTCAGCTCGTTCATCCTCAGAGCAGAAATATAACCAGTCCGCCCAGTCCAGCTTCTTTGTCCCACTATAACCAGTCGACTCGGTCTCTCTGGTCCCACCGAACGAAGAAGGTCATTAGTGAACGCAGAGTTCAAGTCACTGCGTGACTGAGAATCCACCGTGAACATTTTAGCATGTTTGCATATTAGCCACACCGAGCATGCAGAGTGTTTGATTTGGGACAGAGTGCTCGCAGGATGGTGCATTAAGGTAGCTGCAACCTATTTACCTTTTCTTTTTTTCTTTTACTGAAAACAGTACACGTGCATACAAATACTTTGTTACAGTAACACGAGTAAATGTAACTTGTTATTCTCACTCTTAGTTACGAACATGTTGAGTTCATGATGGAGGGCCACCAACTTCTAATTTGACAGAACGAGCTCATGACTTGGAAAATGAAATGTCTAAGATGAAATTCTCTTCTGCAACAGATCATTTGGGGATGTTTGCCTTACTAGGAGAGGATATTACTTTGCCATGTGACATACCCTCTATCGAATCCTGCTCCTCTGTCAACTGGAACATGGCTGAAGAGTTTCAGTCCATCGCTGAGGTGGTGAAGGCTGGAAAGGTGACAGCTCCGAGTCCGAACGCCCTCAGGCTTGGCCTGCTAAAGGACTGCTCTCTGAAGATTAATCACCTGGAGCTCAATGATGCACGACTTTACTCTTGTGACAGTGGCACGCTCAATTCAAGCGCTTCAGATTCTTGAAGGTAAATGACTCCAACCATCCTTGAACAATGTAAAGTCAATATCACAGTGTCACGTGACATTTCTTCTTCTCATTCAACTGTTACTGAGCGCTCCACTCCTGCGGTAGGCACAATAGAGCTTCACTGCTTCCTCAACATGTATAAAGGACTCGCCCCTTGTAACAACAAAGGGATACATATCACGTGGAGGACAGGAGACAATACACCTTTAAATGGGAAAAGATTTAACTTTGACAATCCCTCTGAATGCTTCTCTAAACTGATCATCACTAAAAAGCTGACGGATCATCACAGAAAATGGAAATGCCAGCTGACTCAGAATGACACAGTGAAAGCTACCATCAGTTACACGACAACAATAAAAGGTACTAAACTCCACTTCAGCGCACTCCAAATGAACAATGTGGTTTAACGTGTCCAAACTGTAACCAGTGCGCCCTTTCCCTCAGATGGCATAGAGGAAGTGTTTGCAGCAGTGGGTGAGTCAGTGTCACTCTCTTGTAGCGACACTTCCTCTCGTGGTGCGAGTGTCAGAGGGAAGTGGTCTGTGGGGGAAAGGACACTGACAGATGATATGTCACCCTACAAAGGCCAAACATGGAAATTTCATGTCAATGAAGATTCATCGCTGGTCATTAGCAAAGTGAGTGCTCTGCAGGCTGGGGACTATCAATGTTCAGACTCCACTGATCAGCAAAAGGTGCTTAACAAAATCAGGCTGCACACCCTCGATGGTGAGTGTTAACACTTTAAATGCCAGAGCGGAGCATGAATTGTCCTCGATCTACTTTGTGTCACTGCTATTATAAAACATTTCCTCTCACGTTTGTCTTTACAGCTCAGAGCGTGGGCCAGGTGGAGATAATCTCACTTTGACTTGTGTGCTTACCTGCACTAAAGAATGTGGAAAAGACAGCAATTTGACTTGGTCCAGAGGTAGCCAAAATACCTGGCAGAGCCGCTTAATGAATGTCAATAACTCTCTGATAAACAGGCTGTTTCTCCCAGTTTTGTCAACGACATCAGATGAATTCATTTGCTTTGTGCATAGAGAGAGTGATGAGATGGCATCAAAGAAGTGGCACACTGTTCACCGTAAGTATGCATAATGCTAGTGTTGCCTTTTCTCCTAAATAAAACCAAAATGTTTAATGTTTCTGAGTAAACAGAGAGCAAATTATTACTATTTAATGTCAGCAGCTCTGCAAACACCTGCGTGGGTAGCCCTTCCGCTAGCTCTCCTGATATGTATAACCGCTGGAGGATCCTACATGTACACCAAGAGGAAGCAGCACAAGGATGCAGGTAGTGAATGTGGTTTAGGAGACATACAACCTACTGTACAACTATGAGAATAATCTGGGAGCCTCAATGAGAATGAAATAATGCACGAATGGCTGATGTTTTCTTTCCTCTCTGTTTGCAGGAAGTGAACAGTCAAGTATTGGAATGGTAAGAGACAAAACATAATTGTGCTGAACATAATTTTTCATAGCTTTTGTCGAGCATATATTTCCCAATGTAATAACTCCAGTATTCCTCTTCACAGACTCATGTTTACGAGGTCATCCAGGATGCAAATCAAGAGGAATTACAAC
This sequence comes from Anarhichas minor, assembly GCF_050575085.1. NCBI lineage: Eukaryota > Metazoa > Chordata > Actinopteri > Perciformes > Anarhichadidae > Anarhichas > Anarhichas minor. The sequence goes on along the minus strand of NW_027466487.1, from coordinate 1,907,776 downwards.
GGCACAGACAACCCAAAAGAGGAGCTGTCGCCACCACTGACAGTTTCTATGATTTATTACAGGCTGTGAACTAAATAAAAGCGTCTTTTAACTTTGATTTCAACCATCTATACACTACAAATGCCTTTTTTTAAATGGTTATCAGTGTTTATGACTCCTTCCTCGTGATCATTCATCGTCCTATAGCTATTTATTCACATTGGAAAGAAATAGAAAGATTACATTGTAAACACGTCTCCATTTAAAAAAATAATAATACTGTTGATTAGATGTTGATGAACAAACATGGCAATAAGGAAGACTCTTTTCAGCAGTCTAAAAACAGGTTAGCATTCTCTATGTTGATCCATCTAAATCTCAGTTACTCTTTTAAGGTAAACACATTGCAGGTGAGTTAATGTTACATGTTTTACAAGATTAGACACTAAGGACTTTGATTTTACGAGGAAAATCTTCTTCTTTGTCTTCAGCAGACTGATGTTACTGATACCGGACTGCAATGATGGAGAGGAATTTGTTATTTGGCTATTTTGACATGATGTAAATTAAAGTATGACTTGATAATAGTAGTTGTGATTTGATGATAGTAGTACTACTTACAAGTACACAGGCCTTCATCCTGGGATTGTTGGTAGAGACAGTTGTTTGTAAGATCTGTGAGATGAAGTTGAAACGTTATCAGTGAAGTGGTACAGAAAGGTCACAGGGAGCTGGACTAAAACAGGTAGTGAGAGAGTAACATGGTGCTCACCCTCTGAAGGTGTCAGATCCACAATCTCATAAACATCCGTAAGAGCACCTTAACAACAAGAGCACACAAAGTTATTCTAATATGCCACGACACTGCATTGCTCATCAAGATTAATGAAGATCAAACCTGGTGTGTGCCTCTGGGTTTGCTGTGTAACTCTCCGGGTGTTCCGCCTGCGGTAAATGAATAGTCCTATCAGTGCAGCCATTATGGCAATCCCAACAATGACTGAAGCCACAAGAACAGCAATAAATGCTCCGCTGCTCCCCTCCATCTTGGTTTCCAGAATAATCTCACTGGTTGTTAATCCTGGGCAAGACAGGAAGCAAATCTAAGCATTTACAACATCACGTTTAACAGGAGAATACTGACACAGTTGGATTAAGTTGTATAATATTGTAGTTTTTGCTGCAATACCTGGAACTGTGGTCACAGTGACATTTTCCACTTTACAAAGGAAATAGAAAAGGTACATTATTAGGAGTTATGCATATTGTCTTTAGTTGTCAGTGATGATACAAGATAGTTTAAAATCTTACCTTGGACACGCAGGTAAATTTCAAAGCAGCGCTGAGTTTGTCCAAGCACGTGCTTACAGGTATACCAACCACTGTCACTGTCATGCACAGACTGGATAGCTAACGACGTCCCATTTATTTCAACCCTTTCAGAGTCAAGAGATTTAGGGTTACCTCCTTTCAGCATTGCCCAGGAGATATGTTGGGGTCCTTGTTGTCCTGGTGTTACGTTCACTGGGCAGTTCAGGTTAACGGGTGCGCCGGGAGATGCTTTCACTGCTTGAAGGATTTTGCAGTCTGAAAAAGGTGAGATCTCTGTCATACAGGAGTGGGATTTATTTGAAAAAGAGTGAAAATTAGGAGAATATAATGTGTGATCTTACCTCTCACTTTTATAGAAATGTTTTTGACATGAATACAGTCCCAGCCTTGCCAGATTTCACATCCATACAGTCCCTCATCAGATAGTTGTGTTTTTGTCAGAAAAAGAGACACATTTCTATCAGCATCCCATTTCACACGTTCAGCATCCTGGAGTTTGGGTGTTTTAGGCCTGGCAAGGATCACCTTCATCTGACTGGCATCTGTGGCATACTTAATCAACTTGACTCTGTAGCAGCTCTTTGTTCTATAGTTCTCAAAGCAGGGGAGAACTATATCTTCTTCTTTAGAAGCAAACACAGTCACTGGTGAGATGCCTTTAAAATGATAAGAGATAAAGATTAGAATCCCTTTAAGGATAACACCCAGAGTACATTTTACAATAAATAGCAGATTATTAAAATATATTACATCCGTTATGAAATAAGTATGTCACCTTTTAAGTTCAACAACAGTCAGAGTTGGTATAAAGCAAATACTTCTTTGTTAAACTGACTATAAACAATAAAATACATTCCGAATGTGGTAATAATCCAGTGACCTACTCACCTCTGCATTCTGATATGACTATTAACAGAACTAATAGTCGGAGACCTTGTAGATACAAATGTGCCATTTTCTAAGTAATGCAGCCAACTGGAGTGACACAATTGTATTCTCTTCAAGACTTGTTTTTTTGGTCTCCACCTATTCTCAGTTCTCCAAGTCACACATGACACTACCTGCACAGCCAAATGTTGTTTTTTGGTCCGTTGTACCTAAATGTGTGGTCAATAGAGCCCCCGTGTGGCAAGAACAAGACACTACATCAAATTGACAAACGGAACATAAGAGCACATGTTGTTGTCAAGTAATATATTGAGGTCACGTTTAAATTTGAGTTGGATATGTTAAAGAGCAGCACTTGCTCCTCCCGAATTATCTTTACTGAGGTGCCCTTGAGCAAGGCATTCAACCAGCAACCACTCCAGTGGAGCTGCTCAGTGACTGGCAGACATGACTGTGCATTGCTCTATGCATGCAACTGCATAGGTGTGAATGCATCACTTTTTATTCAAACATGCCTCATGAGCAGATTATTTCTGCAGATCAATGTGCATTGCTCACTGTTCACAACACAGTGCTGCGTCCCTCCTCCATCCTTAATTGTAATGTCAACTTGTTTTTTAAACTGGTGGAGCTGTAACACTTTTCCACATAGACTGTATTAGAGCTTATAAATTACACAGCAGGTATCCTGCATGAAAACTACTCTTATTGTGCTGGTCAAATTGAGGCTGTGTGTGAGTGTTATACTGTGAACTCACGCCTCTGTTTTGCTGCAGCCATAAATACTACAGAGGAACCTCACTAACGCAAACCAAAACTTTGTCACTTCACTTCCTCTTGTCGCTCAATTTAGAGAAACGCCATCATAGCTTTCCGCACTTTCCGTGTTAGGCTCTCAGCACTGTCAACAGAATGGACAGCAGTGCTCAAGGTTAGTTTGCCTTTCCTTCTGCTAACTCTGTTTGTCATTTCACGTTATTTATATTGTCTTGTACATCATTTCACAGGAGGTAAAGCATACGGTCTTCTCAAGTCTCAACAGGAAGAAAGACTGGACTCGATCAATGAGGTGAGTTGTTATCTTTAGAAAAAGTCATCGTGTTCCGTTAGAGATAACTGGCTTTTGGAATTATTTTACTACAGACAGGGGCTGGACACAAACACATGGGACCTGTGTGATACCAATAATAATATGTCTGATTGATTTGTATTGTTTGGTGTCACTGCCCTATATATAGGCTTTTCTCTCAGACCCCAAGTATGCAGAAGAGGAAGACCTAAGTTCAAAGCTTGACATGTTTAAAAGTGAGTATCAAAAGGCTACCAATCGCTCCTCAGTTAATTGTTTGATTTAGTGTCATACATTTTGAAATGAGATTACATTTGTTTGTATTACAGAGAAATACATGGAGTTTGATCTCAACGACAAAGGAGAATTAGGTATAATTGCACTTGTCTTCAAATCTTTAAATATTTTTTGCTACAATTTGCAACTGTTGCTTTCAGTAGTGAGTCAGATCATATTCACAGATTTTATATAGATAAGCACTTTTTTAGTTATTTTCTGTCTTTGAACGATCAACTTTATAGATTTAATGGGGTTAAAACAAATGCTGGAAAAACTCGGATTGGCCAAGACTCACTTAGAGCTGAAAAAGATGATGGCAGAGGTCGCTGGAGGGGCATCGAAAGACACCCTCAGCTACAGTGACTTCCTGAATATGATGCTGGGAAAAAGAAATGGAATTCTAAAACTGTAAGTGAATACATTCAGAGAATGGGTGGAGACCCAAAGATGGGTCACATGAGGATTAGAGTTAGCGGAGATTAAGTCTCCAAATAATAATAAAAAAATGATGAAGCCTCTATTGATACAATAGTGAATATAGCCGATAACATTTTTATTTTTTATTTAAAAAAGTAGTTTCTCAATCTCAATTAAAACCTGAAAAACGATTACAGTTGTTAATAATATTGGTTACATTTTTTATAAAGAACCTAGTAGATGATTGTTTAATGCAACAGTAGTACTCTCTATACTGTATACGTGTAATGTCCTGTATAGCAGCTGACATGTCATTTTCTTCATTTAAGGATCTTGATGTTTGAAGGCATGGGAAAGGAGCAGGAGCACAAAGATGTTGCACCACCTCGTCGCAAAACCTTTTCTGATCTGCCTTGAAAGAGCTCTTCATCCCAGGAGGGATTACTTTTTTCTGATTTAAATATAACCCAAATCTTTAAAATCCATGTCAATAGAAAAAACAAAACACCAACCACACTGTATAATGTGCATTATGAAGAAATGGAATCTACATGAAATGCTTTGTATATAGTGGGCTACTAAAGCCTGCTTTATCCATATGATATTGCTTTAGCTACTTAATTAAATAGAACACAGGGCCGATTCATATATGGACTCTACATGACCATTATCATGTCAGACAAAATACCATAATATGTACAATATAGGAATAGCACCGTTTTATACAAGGTGAATTCAAAGCATAAATTCAATGGTAGTTTTGTTGGAAATTCATTAAAGTGAATGAAAATAAATTTGTATTCTGTTCATGTTCTTAACAAAATCAGCCACATTTTCTCTCTCGGCAGTATTTTATGGGAACATGCGTCATGAGGAACTTTATTTTGAAAACTTTGACCGACCGGAAGACGTATTTGTTATCCAGGGAGCTAAACGAGGATAAACTAGCTAAGCTTGCAAGTTGATGTGTTAACTAATATAGAAATAAAGGTGAGTAAAAGTGACTCTCTGTAAACAGTTATACAATGCAGGAAACAGTACCTCTAACGTTGACTACATATTGCTGTTACAAGAATAAATTCCACACTCTACGTACTATACGTGTTATAGCCAAGGGACGCTAGCAAGCAAGCTAACGTTAGCAGCAGGTCTGAGACGCAAACTCACGGTTTGCTTTAAATTATACAATAAAATCAAATGTTTCGTTCAAAGTCCGCGAGATAACAGATCAGGTTTGTTGCAACTAAGCTGTAAAATATCTAATCTGTGTTCGTAAACGTTACATCTCATATGAAGTGAATGTGTTTAGCCGCTAGCCACAGCGTTAACGTCGGTCCATTGACTGGTTTGGTTCGTCAGGAGGATGAGCAGCTCGGAGGAGGTGTCCTGGATCTCCTGGTTCTGTGGACTCAGAGGGAATGAGTTCTTCTGTGAGGTTGGTCCACACATTGTTTTTAAACTGGAATTTATTTGGCCACATTTAGTGAGAACACCCATTGTTGTCACGACAGGTCAGCTGCCGTAAATAGGTTTTAATGAACGTAAAGGAGTCACGTGAGCCACCAGTTCTCTGCATACATCCTATTTGTCATTTGATTTAATAAAGATTTCGCTAGTTTTGAAACAAAAAAGGAACAAAATACACCCTTTACAAAGTATTACTTTTACAGTCATTTACAACAATCGGCTATAATAATGAAAATAAATCAATTTTATTTAAAAAGTATATATCAAAACGGTTTAAAATAAAAGTCTGAAAAATGTATTTGTGACGAAGCAAAAATCTGTATATATAGATATAGCCAGAGAAAACACTGTTTAATCTTAGCTGTATTTGGCTGGAAACATTTATTCTTTACACAAGCCACATGGACTAAACAATATACATGTATTTTTATTTCTAAAGTTGCTTTTGCTTTCTGATGAGGGATGTGATTTTATATTTGTCAGAGGATGTTCAACACTTCCCTATTACAGCCACTTCCCTGCTGTTTGCTACTAATCTGTTCCACTGAATTCACATTTGACCTTATCACTCAAATATGAAAGAAAAATTGTTACAGTAAAACGTACTAGGCATGTAGGCATCAATGCGTAACATGTCTAATTAGCTTAGCACTCACACAATCCAATTCTAATTTGAACTCCTTGCGTTATCATTGGCAGCATCTAAATAATCCTGTTACGCTTCCTTATCAATGTGCTGTAGCAATGGGATGTTGCTTGCATCAGTAAATAACGGCATTGATAGCCATTCATTGTCTCCAATGGTGTGTTACAGGTGGATGAAGACTACATACAGGACAAGTTCAACCTGACCGGTTTGAATGAGCAGGTGCCTCACTATCGGCAGGCTTTGGACATGATTCTGGACCTGGAGCCAGGTGAGAATATCAAGGAGGTAGCGGTTCCCACGTGATGTGGAAATAAAGTAGAGTCCCCTTTTTTAACTGCCTTTAATAACGTTTAATCTGACAGACGAGGAGCTTGAAGATAACCCCAATCAGAGTGACTTGATAGAGCAGGCAGCAGAGATGCTCTACGGGCTCATACATGCACGTTACATCCTCACAAACAGAGGCATTGCACAGATGGTAGGCTATCACTTCATGATTTCACATTCTGACACGCTTCATGGCATGAATCAATGGAGATTTCTAAAGTTGTTGTTCTCCATAGTTGGAAAAGTATCAACAAGGGGATTTTGGCTATTGCCCCAGAGTCTACTGCGAGAATCAACCAATGCTTCCGATCGGTAAGTCGGTGACAAATTCACGCTGTACCGTTGTCAGTGGCTATGAAGACGTACTCAACCATCCCTTGTCTGATGTAGGTCTGTCAGACATCCCCGGAGAAGCAATGGTGAAGCTTTACTGCCCAAAGTGCATGGATGTTTACACCCCCAAATCCTCCAGACACCACCACACTGATGGAGCCTATTTTGGGACCGGATTCCCCCACATGCTGTTCATGGTGCACCCAGAGTATCGTTCAAAGCGACCAGCCAACCAGTTTGTGCCACGGTGTGTTTGAGTTATTTGTTTTTATTAGTGCCGTGCTTTTCTTAGTATGTTTTAATGTGTAGGATTTCGGGGCTTTATTGGCAAAAATGGAATATAATAGTCATTGCTGTGTATTCATCACACTGCTCCTTTAAGTGGTTGGCGTATAGAAGACACGTTTCCCTCGGACCTTAGTCGGGCTCAATATTGAACAAGTACTACAGGTTGACATTGATTACCTGGTCACATGTGTCCTGTTTAGGTATCTGTACTGAAACGCAGTTCTGGTATATCGGTTATCGCAAGATGTCATACAATACTCCGCCTTTTATAAAAAGACATTTCCTTTTGTCCAGGAGGTGATTGTGTTTCTTTTTTTCTTCTTCCAGGCTATATGGTTTCAAAATTCACCCAATGGCTTATCAACTCCAACTTCAGGCTGCGTCAAGTTTCAAGAGCCCAGTCAAGACGATTCGCTAGAACAACACGATGGACTGAAAGACCTCGCTGTCTACTGCTTGTTGGAAGGAATGGATTATATAATCCCAATGAATGCCTGTACAGTTTCCCAAACTCACCTAGACACTTTCAGATTCAAACATTTCCTCATTTATCGAAACACCGTACAGTTAAGCAGGTTATTGTTTCTGTATTAAACATGTAACTGATTCCAAAGGGTCAATCTCCTCATAGTGTTGAACTTTAATTGATGTCTAACTGTCTTTGCACATGTTAGTTATTTCCTCCTCAACGTGGCTTCAACTCCTGCGGTGTGCTTTCGACAGGTTTGCCTTATCAGTGATATGGTCAATCCATGCTTTTGAAAGTTAACATTAAATCATATTCATGTAGTATTTTATGCTGTAAAGATTAAGGATTCTATTTGAAAACAGCAATGAGTGTAACTGTGATCAGGTGCTCGTTCCAAGAAACAATGAATATCAAATTAGAGGAAGAAAATGGAACTGTGCTTGATTTAAATTTTATTATTCGGCTGTTCAGTTTCCTTAAAGTTTAGAGACTGTTTGTACTCGATTGTTTAGGCAAATGTAACATGATAGTATATTACAATAGTTTCATCTCAAGAGTTTGGTGTTGATTGGACATGCAGCAACATCAACTGTGAATGGCATTAAATATTTATTTCTTACCAAGATCTCTTTCGTACGTTCAGAATGGTATGCTTCACACACAGACTGCAGAGTAATGCACCTTTTATTTTTTCATAAAAAGACAGGGATAAGTCACAAAGCAACAATATTTTCCATCGTCTAAAAACTATTTTCTTTTTGTGAAATTCTACATTTTCTTCCAGGTGAGGTTTCTGTTGTTCATGTAGCTACAATACCAATGGCTTCTTTGTGGGTGAAAAAAAAAAAAAGTTTGCTAACAAACATGCTATCTAAAAGGAATTCATATATTTAAAGCATTTTCTCTTCTATGGAAAAGCACAAGAAACACAGAGCGATCTACTTGGACTATGTGGTAAAAAGGCTTTACAAACTCGGGTGATAATTAATGCAATACTTGTGACATCTCTAGTGGAAGCCTAGAAACCAGCGCGTGTCGAAACATCAGAGTACATCAAATCACACAAAACACTTCCTACTTTACAAATAAATTACTGTATAGTAGAACATGTAAAAAAAGACAACTTGTGCTCCTATGAGAGAGACGCGCCACACATACTGGGACAGCTGCCTTCACCCCTTACAAGCGTGGTTACTGTGACAGACGAGCTTTGTATTTATTGACCTCACTTGGCTGAACATGAATGTACATTTAAAGTCGGGATGGATATACATATATATGGACATTCCTCGTACAATCAGAAGGAGGTCTGTAGTCTTACAAAGAATATCAAAACCTGAGTTAAACAGACCAAAGCTTGCAGAGCTTTTCTTACCAACCAAATATATTCAAAGCAATTGTGAGTTCTATGCTACTGAACGAAACATAGGACTGAAGCAAGCGCTCCACTGTCATGTGGACATTGTGAAAGGTTTGATAAACTTGGTGGACTACAAGAGGAAACGAATAAGAATGATTCAGAGTCTCAGAGCCACGAGCAGAGACCTCAGAACTCAGTAAACAGCACAGTGGTAACCTTCAATTTAATGAGCAGATGGATGAATAACTTAAAAACCTCAAATTTGTACAAATACTATAAAAGCATTAATTCTATAAAATAGAGAATTATTTCAAAATAGATCCATAGATTTTTAAATTTAGACTTTACAACAATGTGTAGGCTGCTGGTTTAGGAAAGAGAATATGTTTAGGTTTCTGTACCTGAGCAGTGAACTGAGCAAAGCAACTGTCCAAACCTTTGTCCACTTTTCTATGCAAGGTATGTAATGCCATTCAAAAAAAAAAAAAATGCCTTTCCTGAATTAAATAGACAAGTAAACAACAAAAAAAAGAATTCCCTTGAATGTAGTCTTAACGTTCCCCGCAGCACCAAGGGAATAAATGCTGATGGTGTGTAAACTAGAATGAAAACAGTGCATTGTTTATAAAATTAATGTAAAAACCACGAAGGAAATAAAAGCATTTAAAAGCAAACAGAACTGAAAATGCTGTTTTTTTTTTTTTTTTACCAATAATTTTTCACTAAGCTTTGTTGACACCTGGATGAGATAAGCATTTGATCAAACTCGAGCACTGTGGAGCCCTCCTCTACCTACAACTGATAAACAAACAAAGAGGATCTACTAAGATGCATCTACTGAATCATCCATAATAGTAGGTGCAGATTCAGGGCATGTTGTTTGGATATGTGTGCGTAGACGGAGCTGGTGATTCAGTTACAATGCTGATGCTCCGCCGTCTTTCTCCTGCAAGACAGACATTAAGCGCACTTGTATTAGTCTTAATATGAATTAGTAAAGTCACAATTGTCCTCATTTTCATTAGATGATACTTAATGGCAACTTTTGACACAACCGGGCAGTGTTTTGTACCTTATCTTGGTCGATGTCAGAGTCGGCGGTTATGACGATTCTCTTCTCCACGCGGGTCTCCGAAGATCCGCTTTTCACTACCTGGTGGTGGGAAGAAAACGTAGAATTGAGAGGCGAAATAAAATGAAAATAAATAATCAGCACAAAGCAGGATTCCAATGCTAACCTTTGAGATGCGAGTGGTAGTGACTGTGGTGCCGCTGGTGCTCTCTGAGGTTACGGTCTTGGAGCTGGACACGGTTGTGTTGTCTTTGTCCTTGTCTGTCCCATCAACTGCCACCTGAGAATTTAAAAAAACGGGGGAGACTGAGTAATCATTTTGAGATAATGTGACCGTGAGCTTCAGCCAGGGAAGGTGCAGTGCTGCTGTATTCTCATTCTGGAGGCGCCGGCCTGGTTCCTCCCAAGACTCCTCCAAGCAAACAGACCGTCTACAGCCGAGACACATCTGGGCCGAGCAGCTGCTGGAGCCCCTACCTTTGACGACTCATAGATGAAGGTCTTGGTCGGGACGATAGGGACCTCCGTGGTGGAGATGCCACTGGGTAAGGAGGCGGAGACAGCTGTGATGGTGATTGTCTGGGTCTGCACCAGAGGGGGCTGTGGATGGGAGCATAGCCCCACGAGTGGCTGTTTAACCAGACACCTCACAGCAACCAACTTGTTTTACACCATTGCATTCTTCCTAAAGCCATCGTCTGCGTGAAGTCACTTTCACGGAAACAGCCAGTTCACCAAATGTCCTTACGACTTTTTTGGAAGCAACAGAATCACCGTGTTATTTTCCTTCCCGCCACCAGCTACTTGAAAAGAAACAAGGAGACGGAAAGCCATACGTTGGGTTTGCAAAGATGATGAAAGTAAAGTCAAAGTGTACAACAGAACATTTGTAACCCATCACCATAGCTGAGAACACACCACTGTGCAACACCTCTGAATGATGAGCATAATTCACCCGGTACTTAAGCGTTAAGAGAGTCACAAGTTGTGATTTGTTACGGTGCTGCAAAGGAGTGATTAAGAGTGCCAGCCTTGAAATCATTCAGAGGCCGAGCAGAGGCGGATTCAGCGTCACCCTAGGGGGGGGGGCTACCTGGAAGCAGCGTACGACCTGGGGACCATCGCTCCTGAAACAGGAAGCTGGGGAAGATCCGACTATCTTCCCAGAGCGCACCGACACTTCTGGATACGATCCTTCTTCCTCCTCCCGGGTCCCATCCAAAGCCTTACGGCAGCGGCCGAGGGAGGCGGGCAGCTGCGCCGTCTCCACCTCTACGGCGGGCACCGAGGAGGTCTCAAAAACTACAACCTCTTCCTGATCACATGACCCCTCCTCAACTCGAGCATCCTCAGGCTCACTGTCGTGGCTCACAGTGGGACTCGGCATGCCTGAGAAGGTGTCCTCATGTGCAGTGTGCGTCTCTGAACCATTGCAAGGGAGACTAATGCACACGCTCTACAAGAGACACAACACAGCCGCTATGTGATCATGGGTAGGTGAAGTACTTTCTGCTGACATGGTATGTAGGATCATTGTTACAGAGATTATATGCATGAATTTGTACAGTATAGTATCCATTTTATGAGGCACGACAGATCTGTAGGAAGATAATAACTTACATTAGAATTTATTAAAGGCCATGTAGAGCCCTTCATGGCCACAATGTACATTTTTCTTGAACTGATTTCCTCTACAGACGGTCACCAGATAAGATGGATACTGAACACAAGTATTACTCCATATTGTTTATTTCAGTATGACTCTGAATGAATGGATTATTGTTTTTAGCTTCAATATTATTTCAACAATGACATGCCACTCACACTAATGTCATCAACTACAAAATCATATTTTTTAAATAAAGAAAATCACAAACTTGAGTAACGAATTCATTCAAGGGACAAACAATCGTATGAACTGTATATGGAATGCCTTTTATTCTTTGGTCAAAGTTGATTGTCAAAAAAAGTCATGCAACGGGCAATCTGTTGCAGTTGCTGCACACTGCCCCATCAAATACTGGTGAAGGACAAAGAGGTTCAGAAGTATCACAATTAAGCTGCCTCGAGGTCATCACAGGAAGTACGACACTGTGACAAAGAATGTTGAGAAGTTTCTCAGTAACAAGACTGACGATTTCTAGGATTTACCTAATGTGGGTTCAGAAAAAAACATTTATATATATATCCAAAAATCACATCACAGTGATCAGCTTAGACAACCGACAATATAAACGTACCAAAAAGCGTGTACAAAAGCACGCTCAAAGTGATATGGTCGGACATCATACGCCTCCGGATGAAAGTCAGTTTTTAAGTAATATTGCTCGATTTAAGAGTCCAAAAAAAATGCAAAGTAGCGATGGCTTGATTGTCATTCCCAGTCTTTGGAGAACAGGTCTGTTTCTGGTTGATTGTGCTGCAGTGTGAAAGCAGAAGGAATGAAAGTCTAGTCCCATAGAGGCCAGAAGAAAAAAAAAAAAAGGGGGGGGGGGGGGGGGGGCAGCTTCTCAAGTGGAGCAGAGGATGAGAGATGAGTAATGCTACGGTGATGTCGAAGAGGAGGCGAAGGAAGGAAGAAGGAGAAGAAGAGAAAGCTAGAGGTTTGATGGGTGGATGGACTAGGTGGTGTCTCCGCAGCTCACACTCACACCTGTGTGGGGCTTCCGCAGGGTCGAGACGGCCCCTCAGCTGCGCTTGGAGTAGAAGTCTAGCAGGGGGCCGCGTGGGAGGCGGGTGACAAACTAAGAGGGGGGAGGAGGAGGAGGAGGAGGAGGGAAGAGAGATGAGAGGAGGAAGGAATCTTGAAATGACAGAAAATGAACTGAAACTTGTAAAAGCCAGAGTTGCGCAATAACGGATTATTGAAAAAATATGAAATGGGATTTTAATAGGACGTTTTTTGTTGTCCAGAGCATGGAAATGTTACATTTAAAAAAAATATTTTTCCATGTCCAACAATTATTTTTGCATTTTTTGGGGGAAACAAAGAAAGTCATCCACACTGGTAGTATCTTATTAAAAAGAAAAGGATGCATGTTATACTTTTTTTAAGAGGAAGTAGCAAGACCAATTCAGCTGCTGCGTGTCAAACCTTGTTTACTTTGATCAGAGTAGAGCTTTAGCTGAAGGTTAACCAGAGACTGGCTTGTTTGTCCGCTCCAGCAGGCATCTTTTGACCAGTGTCATATGTGCTGATCTCACTGCAGACACCAAGCTGTCAGTTTAGCTTTGCTTTGATTTCAATGTGACTCAAATGCATCCTGACAACACGATGCACTCGGAGGCATTTATCTCCAAGAGTAAAAATGCTTTGTGTCCAAACTGTTTTGCTGCAGTTGAGTTAATGTCTTGCCCAAAGGCACGCGCACAATGCAGATTACACTTGACATCAGAAGTTGTGTTTCTAGTCAGCTTGAACAGCTGTCATGTAATCTTTTTAACTGAATACATTAGTTTTATAATAGAGTCCTGTGAAAGTTACATTTCTATTTAAAAAAGGGAGAGTTGGGCAGAAACTGCAGATACAACATGAATACTAATCGTCTCTTCATGTAAAAACAACCATGGCTTGGAGAAAGCCGCAGTCAAGCAAAAGGGTGAAATCAAGTGTGAAAAGAAAGTGTGCAAGGCAAAAAGTATCAAAAGCAAAAAAAGAAAGCGAGGGAGGATATTCTCAATAAAGGGAGGAGAGAAAAGGTAAATGCTGCTCAGTGTGAGAACGTGCAAAAAAAGTCATCCCGGAGCCATGCGGTAGATCTCCAACGTCAGGTCTGTCAGTCATGCAACACAAACATGTCCGGGCTCACAGGCATCATACGCAGGTAAGAGGAACCACAGGGAGTTTTCAGAGAGCGGACCGCCGGTCCCAGAGATGCCTCACACACACACACACACACCTTTTAAGTGAAAGAGCAACACTACAGACCCTATTCAACAAGTCACACTGCATTCTTCATACACATGCACGTGTGGCACACCACATGCTGTCTCCTTGAATGGGTCCGTACATGCACACGTAACCCATTACACTCAAAGAGTGTAAGAGAACCAGGATGGACAACTGGAAGAGCCTGATCCCTTCTTTCATCAACATCTTTTGTGTGAATATATTCATCATATCGGAGAAGAATCCAACAGAGGGGAAAACTATTTTCTTTCGACACAAGACGTCAGCAAGAATTTCAGGTTCTTCTGTTCCGCTACAAATCCATGAGCACTGCTCACACTAGCGCGGCCATGTTTTCCAATCAAGCACAATCATCTCCATGGAAAACACATGTGATGATGCAAGTATAAATACAGCTTTAACCCAAGTCCATTCAGGAATTCAATATAAATGAAACTTTTTGCTTCGTTTGCTCCAATTCCTGAACTGGCAGACTTAGGTTAAAAAAAGGGATTTGGAGGCGAGGGGGGGGGGGGGGGGGGGGTTCCTGTGGGAGACTTACCCCATCAGCACCGGGCAGAGGCTGACCATTGATACCCAGGGTGCGGAACGGAGAGTGCGTGGACAGACGCTTGTCCCACTCACTGGGCCTGCTCTCCGGGGCGGCTTCCATGAAGTTCCTCTTCAGCACGCTGATGCTGGCATGATGCCTGAGCAGCTCCTCCTGGGGCTTATCAAAGTCCTACAGGGAGCCAAGTCCAGGGGGAAAGACAGTGTGGAGAGAGAGAGGGAGGGGGGGGGGGGGGAGAGGGGTCCAGGGAAATGGGAACAGGAAAACAATAAAAAGGGAGGAAAGAAAATAAGAAGTGAAGATAGAAAGTTGGATGGGAAAGGGAAGATGAAGGATAAGACCGAGGTTGGGAGAGAGTAACAAACAGGAGAGAACAAAGAAAAGTGACAGTCAGATGATGTCGTGTTTTTTCTGTACAGATTGTGTTGACTTATTGCTGATCAAATAAACAAGCAGAAGCAGGCTTAATTAGGGATTCTAAAGGAAATGAAAAGGGGTGAGTCATCGAAACGATCAAACTGTGGATTCTCGATAGATTTTCAGCGAAGTGTGGCAGCTGATTCATGAGACCAGACTCACAGGAGTCATTGCCATGATTTATCAAAGTCCATTTTATTTTTTTTTTGGGGGGGGGGTTTGGATGGGCAGGAGCTATAATTACACAACGCCGCATTAATGGTCTATTCATAGCATTAGGTTTTGCAGTGAAAACAGGCTGCAGATCACAGAGCAGGAGAGGCGATAATGGAAGACATGGAAGACGTGATCAAAGATGAAGCCTTAGTATGAATGGAAACCTGTTCATTTGACACAAATGAACAAAAGCAGTAGCAGCACTCATTTGGCAACATTTAGCACCAAGTTGATCTTTACTTACATCTGTAAAATATTGACTCCCATTTGACCAAACATACGATGATCTAGCCAATGAACAGATGTGTTCATCTGAACTTACTGTGGTGCTAAAGAGCAACTTAATGATAAGTGTTTCTCCAAATGTCATCCCCTTTGGCAAAGATGTAGAATTACTTTAATCTAAAATTGCATTTCTGGCAGGTTAAGACAATGAGACGGAAGTAAAAGAGCAGAAGCAGGAACAGGAGAATACTGGTGATCTGGAAAAAAATAGATATCAAATAAAACCGGAGCTGCTTGTGAACAGTGACAGATAAAGGATGTTTTGGAGTACAGCCTCCTTGAGGAGTTTGAGTACCAATGCAGGTGTCAGAACAAACTACTTCTTTGTTGTGAATTCAACAGCACTCTCCTGAAACAATTGGATTAGTTATGTTGCAACACACACACACACACACAGACATTTATCATTTAATCTGCAGCCAATCATTTACGCTGATGCAAAGAAGTGCGAATCATGCCACATGCAAGCGTGATGTCAAACAGTAGCCGCTGTGCCAAAGAGCAAGAACACACAGAAAGAGACCGACGTCTCCAGAAGGGATACCAACCTCCAACATTAAAAGGCTATGTCTGATATAAATTGAGTCATCCTCAATTCTCTTAGCTCTTTTCTGTGAAAAATAAAAAGAACAAAAGAAGTGTGGGTTTGTTTCAGTGTGCTGGCATTAAACTGCCACACGATGGACATGCATACTAAAAGAATTCACTACAGTGTTAATACGAAAGACAAAGACAACCTAAGGCTGTAGAGGACCGACGTTTCATAATGAGAAGAAAATAAAGAAAGTTATCATGCTTCTTTTTTAGTAAAGGTGCACAAATCTATAATCATGCATGTGTGCATTCCAGGGTTTACAACAACAGCAAGCAATGAGAGGAAATGAGTGCCTTGTAAACTTTCAAACAGCTAATATGTGTAAATTATTCTATTATCACCAGTTACTCTCCGTTTACATATTCCATCTATTCTTACATTCTTTCTACCTCGTAACATTTACTGCATGTGCATCGAAACCTGATGCGGATTGCATTAAAGACTGAATGGAAGCACAACATGAGAAGAGGATGAGATTAGTCTTTTTTTTGGGATGAGGAGCTCGATATTGTCAGAATGGAGGTGGAGAGATGGCTACGGAATACCGGGCTAAGAATCTGACCTTTCGCATTCGCACCACCTTCGTGCTCGTCACCTCAGACTTGTGCTACCCCGGGGGGGGGGGGGGGGGAGAGGGGACACATGTTAGCAATCCTCAGCTTGTTGGCTTCCAACACTCACATCTCAAGCCATAGTGGAAACAAGCCGTCTCGAGGGCCTGACATGCAGGAGCCCACAGCGGCCGACACTCACCTGAATGTCCCCATTGACGGTGGGCATCAGTGAAGAGCCTACTTGTCTCTGGTCCCTCCAAACTGCTGGCTACAGCAGCAAGAGAGACACAGTTCACACTCAGACACAGAGAACCAGCTCTGCGTGCTACTTTGATTAATTAAGACTATGAGGCAATTACATTTAAAAAAAGTGTGTCTTCATATTTTATAGTATCATCACCTACAATATCCCAATTCCCAGGCAATAGCTATGAGGAACCAGCTGTTCTGTGAGGCATATATGGTTACCCATACTGTATATGATGCTACATTGTTCCTGCACTTAACCATTTAGATTGAATTACATCACAGACATGTAAAACAGTGATAGGAGTGAAATTCAATACCTTGACCTCAGCCATGGCCTCCATTTTTGAGGGCTCCACGGCTTCTACAGTGACCTCGAGCTTTCTTTCCTCTTTGCGGCCGGTCTTGATCGGAGTGGAGGTCTGGGGCAGATCGAAAGGGGCCATAGGGATCCCTGCCTCGGCTAGAGCAGCCTGGGAGAAGACCGGAGCGCTGACGGGACGGGCGCCCCTCTGTGTGCTCACCGCTAGACCAAAACACAGACAAAACGCAAACGTTAACAAAAGGATATGTGTTTTAGCACCATGCGTTACGGAGGGATAAGACTGCGTCCACATCGGACATGATCGAATCCCCTAAGTGAGTCAAATGCACAGTGCATTTTAAATACAGTAACACATAATAGCTCATCTAAGCAAGCGGCCACGTCATACTTACAGTGTTAAGCCTCGATGTGATCAGATACGTGCACACACTGTAGGGGTATACTGTACCTCATATGCTCCGTTTAGTCTCGTTTAGCACACGACAAAATCGGAGGTGGGTCAGAAGCGAATGTCCACAAAGCGGGATGAGAGCAAAAGCACGGATTAGTTCTTGTAGCGATCCGACGACAGATGCAAAGTTAGATGACGTTAGGCTGTAAAGCTCAAAGTGGTTGAACTGGTGAAATGCTGAGGTTAAGAAAGCGTTATTTCTTCAATATGCGAAGCACGATCAGAGGTCCTTGAATGATGGAGAATGTGCGTTGCCGTCTGTGGACAGTTCCTCTTGTAAAGAAAAGTCAGCGTATCCTGTGAACGGGCTGCAAATGTTGCGAAGCGTTTTTCGCGGAGTGAAGAAAGCGTGACCGCGTGCGAGCTGTTGATCTGCAAAATCAAAAAAAACCAAAAAGGTGAGAAATACCTGACTCTTTGAGGCCAACATCTAGTAGAACAAACCAATCATCATTGACGTGCGTTTGTGTGAGCGGACGTCTTTCCTCCAGGATCCGCTTCTCAAACTGTGAACTCCTCTCGGAAACAGCGATCCTTGTTTTGGCCACAGGTGTTGGAATTTTCTCCTCCGCTGGGAACTGGATGCGCTCGGGGACAACGACTAGCACAGACACACAACCGGGTATTAATATTGAAATAAAGTAGAAAATATATAACGACATCTGCATGCATAGCGAAATAGACTGCCCCGCTAAATCGATGTAAAAATCATTTTTATTATACCTGATTTCTTAGTGGCCACATCCAAGAGAATAAAGCAATCATCTTCTACCTCTCTCACGGCTGGAGGCGGTTTCTGCTGTACCGCCTTCTCCTGCTGCCACTTCTCCTCCACTAGAGCGATTCTCTGCTTATTGGCTGCAAACTCTTTATCTGTTCTTACTTCAGGGCGTGTACCGATACGTTCGTCCACAGCCGCTAGCGTAGAATACACACAAAGCCTTATCAGTCAGAACACAATCCCACTTCTACTGAACAGGTAGAGATATGTAATAAACCGGTAACACACACACACACACACACACAGACACAATGTTATTCTGTCTGATTCCAGTCACACACAAACAGCAGAATACCTGGTACTTTTGCTGCAACATCTAGCAGCGCAAACCAGTCATCATCCACCGGTGTCGGATGTGACGGTTCAATCTCCAACAACTCCACAGGGGGCCTCATGTCTTCCACGATGAATTTTGGTTTTGGTTCAGTGGCTGCCACCACATCCACCACATGCTCAACCACAGCAACTAACATAGAGAAATAGGGGTAAATACATCTAGAAGTAATCTTTGCTCGAGCTATTTAAGGTTGAAAGCAGCCGGTGTGTGTGTGTGTGTGTGTGTGTGTGTGTGCAGTCCAGCTTATGAGTCACCACTCAACGGAGCCGTTTAGCACAGAGTATGTACGCTTTGTGAATGAAAGGTACCTGACGGTCTGACAACAGGCTTTTCGCGGATGATGTCGAACAGGGCAAACCAATCATCTCCTCCTCCTCCTCCTCCTCTCTCTGACGGTGATGCAATTTGGCTAGTTCTAATTTCAGACAGACGTGTCTCATCTTGCCTGCCGTCCACACCAATTATCATCTTCTCCCATGTTCTAGTCTCTGCGGTGGTCACCTCAACCTCAAACGTCTTCCTCACATCCGGAATAATCTCAACAGGAGTAGCTGGCACAAAATCAGACAAGAGTCAAAGAAGCCGAGCGACAATAGTGTATCCACCAAACAAAGCAAGCTAAACGCTGCAGAAATAGTCTTTGAATATAATATTTCAGAGTAAATTCTGGTGTGACATATTATATTACATATACCTGATGGTAGTACAGCTGGCTTTTCACGAACAGCATCAAACAGCACAAACCAGTCATCATCTCTCTCTGGCTGCAGTCTAATCTGTTCAAGATCAACCTGCTGCAACCTCCGCTCTAGGCTCATCACTTCCATTTGCGGAGGTTGAACGCTTGGATAAGTTAGGCTCGGTACTGCCAGAGAAACTGAGAGCAAAACAGGATTTATACTCAAACTTCAGCCAAAAGGGAAGAATCTAACAGAGACATCATATTTTATACAGTTACCAAAGGAAGACTTAAAGGCTGCGGGTACCTGGAGGTACAAAGGCAGTTTCTCTGGGAACAACCTCCAGTAGAAGACACCAGTCATCGTCTCTTTCTCTGACTGGCTGGGACATTTCCTGCTGTCCTCTGTCGTCTTTCTGCACCACAATCTCTTCACCTACGACCTCCTCCCTGGACTCTATGGTTATTGTTTCAGCCACAGTAGATGTGCTTTCTTCAGGATACACTTGAACATACTCTGCCATGGTAACTAATGACAAACAGAATGAATGAGCATTAAGACACTTATAATACGCTTGTAAGTCTTTGTGATGGGCCCGGAGGGAAAGGCGACAATACCTGGTGGCACATATGACGGTTCTCTAGTGGGAACATCCAGCAGCACGAACCAGTCATCTTCTATCTCTCTCGCAGCCTGCGGCAGTGCTACAACTTCACTCAGCACTCGTTTTATTTCTGTGTCTGCTGCCATACTCTCCACTCTTTTTTCTCCCTCCTCATCGGCTGCTATTCTAACTAGAGAGACAAGTTCTTCTTGGGACACTTCAACACGCTCCGCAACAGCAACTGAGACAAAAAAAAGAGATAAAAATCCTCAAACACTATTGACAGTACAGGGGATTTCAGAATAAGAGCATCCACAAAGCTCAGGATGATTGCTTTGATAATTTGGGATTTGAGCAGTACCTGGTGGTACATATGCTGTTTCTCTGGGATCAACATGCAGCAACACAAACCAGTCATCATCCCTGTCAGGCAGTGGCTGCTGTGGCATCTCTTGTAGATGTCTTGGCTCCTCTTCTCTTAACTTTGTCTCCTCAGCTACTACTTCTCCAACGTCCTCCTCGGTTGCAGTTCCAGCCACAGAGACAAAACCTTCTGCACCCAGCCGGTCTCTTCCCTTCAAGGTAACTGACGTGAGTAAAGTCGAGAGAACGTCTTTTAACAGAAGCAGCAATACGCACTTCCTGTATATTAGCGAGCAAGCAGAAAATAAAGCACAAGAGAGCCAACGTTTTGAAAAGCAACACGGGGGATTTGAGCAGTACCTGGTGGTACATATGCCGTTTCTCTGGGAACAACATGCAGCAACACAAACCAGTCATCATCCCTGTCAGGCAGTGGCTGCTGTGGCATCTCTTGTCGATGTCTCGGTGCTTCTTCTACTATCTTTGTCTCCTCAGCTACTACTTCTCTAACATCCTCCTCGGTTGCAGTTCCAGCCACAGGGACACAACTTTCTGCACCCAGCTGTTCTCCTCCCTTCAAGGTAACTGACGTGAGTAAAAGCAGGAGAAAGTCTTTTTACACTAACAGTAATACACACTTCCTGTATATTAGCGAGGAAGAGAGACAAAGTTTGAGCAGTACCTGGTGGTACATAAGGCGTTTCTCTGGGAACAACATCCAGCAACACAAACCAGTCATCATCTCTTTCCATGACGGTCTGTGGTGGTGGGATCTCTGGTACACGCCACACTTCTTCTTCTCTCATTGTTCTCTCTTCTACTACAATCTCTGTTCTCTCCTCATATGTTGTAATCTCAGTCTGGGAGGTGAGATACTCGCCTTCATCCACCTGAGCACGTTCCACAGTAGCAACTACAGGTGACAGTGAAGACACAGAGTCTTTGAACATGGGAGCAAACATGCAGCGCCAAGAAGCTGACAGTAAAAGAAGCAGGACAGCGTGTGGTGAGGTTATTCTCACCGGCAAGAACTATTTCCAACGTAAAGATATTACAAAAGCCACAAATCCACTCAATCATCACAAAAACATCTCTTAACAAGTACAATTTCAGGAAAGCTTGTTGGTTAGTATGTTAATGTTGAACTCATTGGCTGTGAGGAAGGCTTAAGAGGAATGTTCTGTTTAGGCTCAACTCTATGGATGATATTTATATGATGTATGTAAAACAGTACACACAAATCTATTGGCGAAGGTAAGTCTTAGAGCGATTAGTAGAGGTCTAAAGCGGTTTGCATTTTCACATACTGTACCTGGTGGTTGGAGAACAGCTTTGTATGGAGGGCGGTCCAACAGTATGAACCAGATATCCTTATCTGCCAGCTGAGCTCGATGCTCAGCCTGAAGCCTCTCTGTACCTTCTCCCTCAGTTATCTCCTCCAGTATCTGCGTCTGAAGCCTCGTCCTGTCTTTTTCTAGCCTCTCCTCTAAAACGACACCATGCCGTACCTGCACACCCTCCATTTCTTCCTGCGTCGGCCCTCTCTCGTCTACAATAGTAACTCTTTTCTTAGTCCTGCGCTGCACCTTCTGGTGTGCTACTACAGAAGTGGTACTGGTGACATCTGAAGATCCAGACTTCAACTCCTCCTCTACCTCGTCTCTCCATTCCTTTAGCTTCCCTCTCAAGCGGTCATCGGACAGACTCTCGTCCGTTACTTCTTTTTCACTCTCCTGCTTCATCTCGGCCCCTTCTTCTTCTTCAGGTAACAAGCCTTTTAAAAACACCTGCTTTATCTGCTCTTCTAATTCATCCACTCCCTCCTCTTTAGTCTCCGTTGTCCTCACAGATTTCCTCGAGACTGTTTCTGTTATACCTTCAACTTGTTTCTCCTGCTCAAAATCGCCCTCTTCCTCTCTTAACTGATCTACCTCTTCCTTACCCAATTCGTCTTCTATTACTTCCTGAAGTCGCTCTGCCCTCTCATCCATTTCCAGGAGCCTACCCTCTAAATCCCTAACTTCTCTCAGCCTCCTTTCCAAAACATCCATCTCTGCCAGCTCGTCAGAGATCAGAGTTTCCTGCAGCCTCTCAATGGTCAGTTTCTGCTCTGCCACACGCATGCCATGCTCGTCCTCCTGCTGGAGCTGGAGCTGGAGCTGAGCTAGGGGGGACACTGGTAGGAGTAAAAAGGGGAACAATGACCACGAAAGGAACTAAAACGTGATTCATATTGCAGACTGTTAAAGGGTTTGTACCATCAGTATTCTAATTCTGAAACTCACATGGTTTGTCAACACGCTCGAGCGAGGAGAGGCTGAAGATTCGGTCAAAGTAAAGGAACCAATCATCTTGCTGTGTCCGAGCTGGTTGCAATAGGCGCTCCATAGATTTCATTTTTGCCAAGCTGAGCTTCGCTGACAACATCAGAGAAACAATACTGAACATTATATACCGGACGGGCAAACGCACACAAATCTCACACTGCAAAATGCTGAATAGCACCACGCGATAGGAGGTCACAAAATGTTGATGCGTGTTCTTTAAAAATCAAAGCTTAAGTGAACGATTAAGATTCCTTTTAGCAAACTGCCAAATGACCATTATCAGGCATTGAAAGTGCAAATACCTGTCTGTTTCACAAAGTCAAAAGGTGCAACAAAGGGAAAAGAAGGATGCCGTTGGAGCAGTGCAGACCACTCGTCCTCCTTTCTCCTCTGTTGTTGCTCATCAGATGGCAGCTCCTGCCACGGCTGACTGACCGTTTGGGTGACGGTTTGAGAGCCAGTCTGCCCGGTCTCATTGTCCTGCCGGGTTACTGTGACTGCGTGAACAGACCGCCCTTCCTCCCAGGACTCAATGACAGTCTGCCCAGAGTCCCCTGTGGCTGTGAAGAGATGACGAGGTGATGGCAGTTATGTAACGCTTCTGCTGGAGCAATGACGGCCACTGTGAATGCTTCATAGTGCTTCAAGCACGTTGCTGACCAAGCCAGATGCCAAAGCATTTGTGAGTCCAGTAAGCTGCGGTTAGAACAAAGCCGAATAAAAGATGCCTCTCATCCTTTACAACACGACTGGCAGTTACTTTTCAATGTTTAAAGTAACCACTGGAGCAGTGACGAGTGAGTCGGTCAGTTAAGATGTTGAACATAAAAGGTACAAGCTGCAAGCAAATGAAAGCCATTGTGCAACGCACATCGAGCGGCAACTTCTGAAATTGCCCAAAAACAAATGAGGAACAGCAGCTTCAAGACTGGAAATGCCCGTGTGTACTTAAGCGTGTGAGGAAACGCCTTATTTCAGAGTGACCATAGTCACCCCGGTGATAGAAGGTGGGTGACATTACCCACAGGTCAGAGTACGGTCAGTGTTCTGACAAGTTAAACATCTGTGCTGCAGGTAACTGGCAATGTTTTCGTAACGACCACAGGCATAAAAGCAAATTAGCCAGAACGGACGAGCGTGTGAAATGATGCGATAAAGCCGACTGTAAGCGAGAATTTAAGAAATGCTGCAAAATATGTCAGAAAGCGCTGCTGCGGCTCCACACAGTTCCTGGTACCTGGGAATTCAGGAGAAGACCGGGGTTTGTCAGATGACAGCATCAGCGACCAATCATCAACCTCACTCCTGGTTGATGCCGAGAGTTGTTGCAGGAACTGGAGAGTTTCATCTCCAGCTGCAAGAGCGAAACACGTCAGAGAGTAGCTTATCGAACCTGTGCTTTGATATAACGATTCCAAACATGGGGCTCACACTCTTGCACATACCTCCATCTAGGTTACGGGACAGCCTCTTGCTCGCAGAGCGTGTGAAGCGAGGGGCTGGACGGTCAATCAAGGAGCTGGCCTGGCGGGTCTGGGCCTGCGTACGCCCGCTGTACCGGAACTTGGAGCCCAAGACGAGGAAGCGACGTGATGAGGGGGGCTCCACTGTTGGAACTCTGCGGGGAAAAAAATGTTTGTTATGTTCTCATCCAGCCAACATTAAACACACTCAGATCTAGACCCACGTGACAGGAGTTCAAACATTACATCATTTCAAATGAAAGGATTTGGCAATCCCTAAAAGTTTTCATTGTTATGCAACAAGGTTAGCAACAACATCAACCTTTATCTCGTTAAGTAGACAAAACCTTTGAGGTTTAATTCTAAGGTCAAGACTATAGGTATCCAGCTTTCCCTCTGTGGTCAAACTGCCAGGGAGCCAATATAAGGCTTAAGCTGCAGACCAGTTAACCAATTATCTAGAGGACAGGCAGAGCCGTAACATGACCTCCGTTGCTGGGCAGAGAAGTGTCATTCAGATGACTTGTTACCTGAAGAAGGTATGGTGTTCAACGCAAACTTTCCACAGCTTCTTCGATGCTTTGTAGTTTGGCAGTTTAAAGCCGATTGTGCTTTCGTACTGCTCTTGCTGTAAGTGAAAAAACAAAAAGTCAAATATAATGACCGTATGTTGACATTATTCTGCCATGCAGTATGACATACAGAGCTTCATAAAATGAACGTATTGTAAATCATGTCAATTCTAAAAGACAATCTCTTAAATGTATATATTAGAAACCTTATTTATGAAATATTTACTATAAGAACAGCTACAGAATAACCGAGAATCAAATATTGGTGGTTTTCATGCGGTAGAAAGAAGAGCAATCTATTTACTATACAAAATACACAAATATATTTAAAAAAACTGAATGGAAAATGTGAATTGAGATTTACCTCTGACGGCCTGATTTTGATGAAGAAGCTGCTGCGTTTGTAAGAGATCTTCAGCACCTTTGGCCAAGGGAAGCGGTTGATCCTCAGCTTGTCCTTGTAGACCATCAGACCACCAGAGCAAACCCCCAGTGTGATGTCCACACCGTCAAGATCCTGCATGCGTAGAAACAGGATGAAAGGTTATGATATTGCATCACTGCACGCCATCGCCATCACCCTGCACTTCCAGCGACCGGTCACTGGGAGGCAGACTTCCTCACACCACAGAGGACAGGGAGTTGAGGTCACCCAGTTTGAAATTACATTAATCTCTCCTATTTTTTTCTGAAAGGGGGCTGACATCAATTCTGTAATTAAAATCTGGATGCAACTGATGTAATAAAAGCATGCTGTGGTAAAATGACACAGAGGGAGTCGGTAAATCCTTGAACATTAGAATTCCCGTGAAAACCCTGCGCCATCAGTTTACCCACACAACACTAATCTAAACTGGTAACAAAACTCAAACAAAAAACCTACCTTGGCTCGGTGCAGGTCAACTCCATACATGGCAAGTTTCTTGGCGTTTTCCAGAAACATAATGTCTGCCTGGGCTGGATTCATTGACCTGGAAAAACCACAGATGAAAAGGGTCTTTTCAAATAGACGTTCTATTGTCATCGTTATTCTAAGGACCTGTCAAATCATCCAGTTATATAAGCGCTGAAGATGCAGCGATCCTTCACAGTTCGGGTCTGCTGAATTGTGCTTTCTCAAACTTAAAGAGAACTGTTGTCAAAACATCACTCTGTAGCTACGATCGATGCCCATCCCCCCTTTGATTACCTGTACGTGCGGTGCAGCTCCATCACCTTTTCCTCCAGCTCTTTGCTCTGTCCCGGGGCCAGGCTCAGATCCTTAACATAATCTGTCCCGTGGACCTCTGGGTCGTACTCTCCGAGCTCCGACTGGGCTGTGTAGGAGCCCAGCAGGGACAGTGTGACAAAGGAACAGGGAAGGACGCCTTGCATAATGTCCTTCCTCAGCTGAAGGCACAGAAAGTACCTAAAGAACATGTGAAAGAAGAAAGATAAGCTCACTTATGGAGACGTTTTCATGATAAAAGATTCTGCTGTGGTGACATACACGCTTGAGAGTTAGAGGAGACGGTGGAAACCGCTCTTATGTATATATTCTATATGAAGCCAATTCCAACAGGCGCTTAGCTTAGCATAAACACTGGACGCAGATGGAATAGGCTAGCCTGGCTCTGTCCAAGGTGTTAAAATGTGCCAACCAGCACCTCCAAAGCTCACTTAATGACATGTTATATCTCAAGAGAATAAGCAGATTTCCCAAAATGAGGAACTGCTCCTTGAACACTGGAGACATTCACCTGGTGAGGTCTTCGGTAAGCTGTGCTGGATCCGGAGGGTAGAACTTCACGCTGAACGCAAACTCATACACAGCACCTGGGACCTGTTTCCTGATCTCTTTGGTGGATTCAAACCATGTCTGCAGACATTTTGGGGGGGGGGGGGATAAAATGAACAACTGCTCACAGCCATTTTCAAGTGTCATGTAAAAAATGACGCTTTGCTCTCGCAGAGCGACTAAAACTACAGGAGAGGAAAAAGCGGCCTACCTTGCTGGCTTGGGTTTCGCAGGTAGAGAGGCCAAAGTAATCTCTCTCCAGCAGGTTGACGTGGTCGCACACCTTTGTGAGAAGGTCTTGGACTTTAGCATGTTTCTACATGAGAGAGAGAGAGAGAAATGCAGACAGAGGGAGAGGGATACTCTTCAGTCTTCATAACCAACACACAAACACAAGACAACGTGCTGTAACGTGTGAGGTCTCTTACATCAAGCTCACACTCAAACTGAGTGTCGTCCAGTAAGGTGACTTTGCACTGCATGGTTTTCGGACGTTTGGGGCCTTTAGCCTCTTCTGACTTCTTCTCCGTCTTCTTTTCTTTCACAGGCTTCTCCTCCTTCACCTCCTCCTCCTTCTTCTCTTCTCCTTTGGCTTCTTTCTCCTGTTCTGCTGCTTCTTCCTCCTTTTTCTCTGCCTCCTCCTCCTTCACTTCTTCGGGCTCCTTTTTTATCGCAGCTTCTTCCTTTTGTTCCTCCGGAGCCTGCTGGTGAAAGTCAAAACAAGACATTTGCAAAGTGTGTCAGATACAGATGAACAGAATGTGGGAGGACTCCATGTTTTATTATTTATTATGATAGGGCTATACTGAATATGACTACAGACTTTAGTAAACAGCTAATCTGCTGTAGCTGCTGCTTGTATATTTCACACCAGCATGGAACATTTTAGTTTCAGGCCAAGCTTTTCAGCTCAAATCAGCGTCGTTACTTTCGTTGAGCAAGCTGTCCACATCATCAAATATTCATAAGAAAGAAAAAAAAACATGTGTTCCTCCGCTACACTCCAATCTGCTGCAGGGATTTGTATACACGAGATAATGTTTTTTCGTTATTCGTACACACCGGTGATTAAAAGGAAAACTTTGACATTTTGACAAATGCAGTTATTTTCTTTCTTGCCAAGAGTTAGATGAGAAGATCAACTTCAGACCCGTCCTTTAAGTATGAAGCTACAACCAGCATCCGTTTAGGCTAGCATGAAAACGGTAGAAAGGTGGAAACAGCTAGGCTTCCTGGCACCTGCACCTTGGAAGCTCACTATTTGCTTTAACGCGCTTCATCTCCTTCGTTTAATCAGTACAAGTGTAAGAACGGCAGGGGGTGAATGAATGTGCGTGACTAGCTTTTTGGCTTGGAGCAGCAGCCTCCTGTAATCTTGTTATCACGGTGCCAACCAGCAGGAAGTCACTGCAGATATTGGGAGGAGGATTTTGTCGCCTCAGACGAGCTGTTTCTGCCCGTGTCCCCTCTAACATAAGAGTGGTAACAACCTTCTCCTCTAAGTCGTGTGCAATGTTTGTGTCACACTCACCTGTGTCTCAGCGCTGCTTATCGAGTGCTGATCGGGGGCCTGTTCAGCTTCGGGCTCAGTTTTAAGCTCAGGCTCTGGAGCTGCAATCGGTGCTTTCACCTGCTCCTCCTTTGGGCCTTTTGCCTCCTTCTTTCCTTTGTTCTTCCCCTTCTCTTTTTTCTTCCCTTTTTCCTCTTCCTTCTGTGGCTTTTCTTCTGTCTTTTCCTCCTCCTTCTCTTTCTTCTGCACCTCTTCTTTCACCTTGTCCTCTTTCTTTTTAGCCTTCTCGTCTTTTGTCTTCTCCTCCTCCTTCTTCTTGGTCTTCTCTTCTTCTTTCTTCTTTGCTTTTTCGGCCTCTCTTGCCTTTTCTTCCTCTTTCTTCTTCGCTTTTTCTTCTTCTCTCTTCTTCACCCTTTCGTCTTCCTCTGCTTTCCTCTTTGCTTTTTCGTCTTCCTTCTTCTTTACCTTGTCCTCCTTTTCTTTTTTCTTCGTAACCTTCTCTTTACTCCCTTTCTTTCCAGCTTCTGCCTCCTGCTCCTTAACTTCAGCAGTCTCTTTCTGTTCTTCTTTTTCCTCCTCCTTTTCTACAGCCTGTTGTGCTTTCTCCTCCTCCTTTTGCTCCTCTTTCTTTCCCTCTTTCCTTTTCTCCTCGTCGTTTTTCACGTTCTCCTCCTCCTTTTTCTCTCCTTTCTTCTTGGCTTCTTTCTTTTTCTTTTTACTGCCCCTCTTCTCAACCTTTTCTTCTTGTTTCTCTTTCTCCTCCTTTTGCTCCTTCTGTTCTTTTTCTTCCTCCTTTTTCACTTCTTTCACCTCAGATTGTTCCTCCTCTGCTTTAGCCTCCTTCTCTTCACTTTTCACATCCTCCTTCTTCTCCTCTTCTGACGTGTCAGCTTTTTCCTCTTTGTCAGACTTTTCCTCCGTGGCCTTCTCTGCCTCAAACCCTTCTCCCTCGGAGCACTGCGAGCGGCGTTTGAGGAAGGAGGAGAAGAGGCGAGACAGGCCTTTGCCAGCAGAGGTCCGGGTACGAGACTTCAGCTGCTCCTCCTCAGGGGAGGTGGCGACGTCAGCGGGCCCAGGCTCAGACGTCTGCTCCTGGGCCTTCTTGCTCGACTGCTCCCCCTGCGGTTCGGACGCTGCCGCCTCTGGCTTCTCCTTGTTCTCTGGTTCGGGTTCGGGCTCGGCGCCGCCGGCCTTCGGCTTACCCTCGGTGTCGGCCTCGCTCACTGCACTTGCCTCTGTTGTCATGGTAGCCACTGGGAAGGAGAACAGAAGAGAGTCGGGGATGGAGAAAAAGGTCACGATGCTGTACAGTGTGTGACACAGCAGGACTATACTTGGAACACAACAAACAAGATTAGGAGCGGTGGACTGTCCATCAGCCCGTGTTTACTAGGAAACACACTTTGCTGTGAATGGCAAATGTAATACATGGATTGTTCTACACTGGTACAATAAGTACAGTGTACTGTTGTTCATCAGTAAATCACTAATGTTCATGTCCGAGGACTATGATAAACAACTAGAGCTGAAACAATTAGTGAATTCATTTTTTAGTTGACTCATTTTCAAGCAAAACATTTCATTTTTAAATGTGTAGTTGTTTCTGTTTATATTATTGTGTAAGTGAATAACTTTTAGTTTTAGGATCTTGTTGTTTGACAAACTGTGATGGTCACGATCTGACATTTTATAGGTCAAACAATTAATAGATTAATCATGAAATATATGGCGATGATGCAAAAGAAAAGGAAAATCTTCTATTTTGCAAATAAGGTGATCTGTATGCATGCTTCATTATTCTCACTCACAGCTGATCATGAGCAAATTGTACAATGAGTAATTTGGATTGCTGCTATAACTTATTGTTAGTGGCATTAAAGAGATTTATTCTATAAAACAGGAAGCCAACTGCCGCCCACAGATTATATCCGAACTCAAACACACACACACGCACACACACACGCACACACACACACGCACACACACACACACACACACACACACACACACACACACACACAAACAAACATCACTTCAGCACACAATAGCCCTCCTTGTTGAAGAGCGTGTCTGTGTCTACACGGAGCTCTGAGGGCGAGCTTCACAACGCTGCCTATCGCAGACTCATTAAATCTCACTGACACAAAGGAGGCATTCTGCTCTGGAGCTGCATAATAGCACCGCCTGGATCGTCCTCGGCAAGCAGGCCCGGCTCTTCACTTCACACGCCCGTCCTGCACAGGTCATCTGAGGCACTAGGACGAGGCGATGTGACCATTTACATCACGATATGATGTAAAAACAGTCAATAAATGATTTCAAACTCATATTTCTTGGTGAATTAGGAAGTGGGTAGTGTTGCAAACTAACGGCCCGGACTGCTTTATCAGTATCGGACTCAGAAATACTGTAGACCGAAGCCCGTATGTTACCGTCTGACGGTACAGTAGCTATGGCTGACACCAAGACCGCTGTCAATATGTGACAATTCAAGCATATTTGCCTAAATTAGCTGATATGTAATGATGTGATTCACAGTCACGAGAGCTGCAAAGATTAGTTGATTGACTGAAAATAATTCGCAACAATTTTGCTTAATAATTAATTGGCCTTTTTCATGCAGAAATATAAAAAAATAAGCTATTTTTTTAAATGTATTTCAATTACCTGTTTCAGTGACTGTGGATTGAACATCTTTGAGTTTGGCTGTTAGTCAGACAAACTGTAAAACTAAGAAACTGGGCGGGACATTATTCATAATTATCTCACATTTTATAGACTAAATAATGTATTGATTAATCAAGAATATAATCAGCTGAAAAACCATTAATGACAGTAATCGTTAGCGTCGGTCCCCGAACAGTCACACAGTCCAAGAGCCTTGGAGTTCAATCAACATGACTTTGATTCCCTAGTTTGGCAAGCGAGAGGAGAGATCTGGTATACTTAGAAACTTCTAACCAGCTGATTAAATCACACAAACTACTGCAATACACTGCAGGTATTACGCAATCCCGCTACACCTTCTCCTACGATATATCAGTTACTGTCGATCACATTGTTTGTCTTCGATTATTGATTCGCATCCTATCTGTACTAGGCATTGTCTAAGTGATGACTGATGTGTTTGTCTCTTCCATATGTAGTTCAACTCAAGTCCCAGTCCGCCTTGTATAGAGTGGGGGAGGGGGGGGGGGGGGGATGCTAGACAGGCAGACAGGCAGGCCAATCTTCTAGATGTACAGCGCCGTCCCAAAGGGTGCAGCCTGGCCCTCTCTATAGCATACACTTCCCAGTGGCACTGCAGGACAGCAGGAGGGGAGGAGGGGGTACGCACACAGACCAAATCCTCTTCAGCCCTCCCTTTGTTTGTGTCCAGTGACCAATAACTGTGCTGCACACTATAACTAATCCTGCCTACCCTTCCCCCCACAAGACCCCCCATAGGCCTATTCCCTAGGTCACCACACACACACACACCGGTATGCATCAATGCTCCCGGGCTCCTCTGGGTCTTTTAATGCTCCGTCATCTCAATTGTGATTGTCAGAACACAGACATGCTTCTAATGGACCAGCTGAGCTCGTGTCTGCTGCCTCCTCTACTTTGTGTTGCCTGTCTAACATCTCTGCTATCAGCCAGCTGAGCAGGACTAACCCGCACCGTGACCCACACCACAGGACCCCCAAAAACAAAAGCAGCATCAATCTCTCATAATATGATGCACGGTTCTTTTTTTGGTTTGGAGGTAATTAGATGAAATATATTGCTGTACTGCAATAAAAAAAAAGAAAGTCCGCCCTCATTCCTATATAATTAGTGTCTCTAATGAGCTAAATTATAGATGAAGAAGTAGGCCACCCTCCAGCAAAGAGCTGCTGGATCAGGCGCTAACGCCAGGGTGTTCCCACAGGAAGACCATTCAAAATTAGATAAGACTCGGTGAATTGTACTCTAAGGAAAGGTCATGTTTGGCTTGATTTTAGGAGATCAAATTACTTTGCATTTTGTGACAATTAATTAGCTGACATGCTTAAACTGTGTGAGCTCCATTTCATTAATAATTCTCATTACAATTATGCAAAAGTGCTAGCTCAGTGGCCTGCTACTAACGCCAAAACTCGCTCTATTTGAAAATGAATCCAAGTCTCAAGTTTATTTGGGGAAAAAAACAATTTCAGGGAGTTGTCTAGATACCAAAACCTTTTATATTATTTGCCCGTAATGTTGCAGCGCTGCTGCTGTGTTTGCGTGTGATGAAATGAAAGGAGAGGGCTGAATGCTTGCAGAGGAGGAGGAGGTATAGTGTATAAATAGCTACATGTGCTCAGGATGGAGGGACTCATTAGCCTTTACAGACGAGCTATCTATTTCTGCTCAGTGTGCTGCACACAACACGCATTTGCACACATGTGTGCACGGCCGCAGATGCAAACACCGCTAAGTCTTGGAGCCGGCAGAAGAAGATGTAATTTGTTTTGAGCGAATTCACCGAACACTAGGGCAAAAAGAAAGCATGTTTCCTGGGTACTGAGAGTAGGCTTAAGGAATTAGAAGGAGTTTAGAGTTAATCATCCTCCCCAAGTGACCAAGTGAGATTATCTCCATCCATCTACCTGCCTACAGTATCTATCTCACTCAGCATCAATCTGTCTCCCTCCCTCTCCGTCTGTCTCTCGGGTCTGCCTCTCTGGGTGTGCGTGCATCTGTGTGTGAGATAAAGATAGAGAGAGAGCAAGAGAGAAGCCTGGCAGAAGCACAGTAGCGATCAGCTGTGCTGATTCATGGTTTTATGAGGAGCCCCGCCTACCTGGCTGAAATTCAACCGAAATGAGCCGAAAGCCAAGATATCAGTCCTCTGGCCACATGGTGGCTTGTATTAACCTCTCTAAGTAAACACAGGCACACGTGCCAAAATAAACGCCAACACGTGACTGGCTAAACTGTTTCTATGTGCAGTTCATGCACACAAGTCTGCCCAGCAACATCGTTATTATAGTCTATGTACTTCTTATTAAACGATCCTAAGATGTAAAATAATACTGCTTTTAAGATTACGGGGAGGCGTATGGAGAGTGACTCAAAACTGTGATGAAGCTTTGTATGAAGAGCTGTAACCATACAATCTGTGACACTTTCCCCTCTTTGTGTGTACTGTGTAATACACTCAACAAAAAGGTGTTTGTCTACAAAAGTGTATTTTAGTCAGGTCCTCTGTGTAAACCTATCTGACTGATCGATACACACAGATGGTCTGTGAGCCCCGGCGCTGTAACTTGAACCGACATGGGGAACGAGTGAAGGAGCTTCATTGATTTACTGCGGTTGACCTGAAAGCAATTCTGAATCCATCTCCAACATCAACTCAGCCAAAACCTATCAAAAAAAACAGCACATATGTACATCAGTGCACATTATGAAAGAGGTGCTCCTTTTGTCTTTAGTTAGAAGATAAAGGCGTACTGTACTGTGAACTCAATTTATTATATTTAAATTAAATATAATTTGATTTAAAGATTATCTGTGTCAATTATGCAAAACTTGTTTTGTTTTTTTAAAGATGTTTTTTAAGCTAGGAAAAGCCAGAGACTCCATCATTTATGAAGGGACGAGTAAACTAAACTGGGGTAACGCACACACAACAAAGTAGTAGTCTAACGGCACGAATGCATCTTAACTCCCAAAAGAGGATTAACACCAGCAGGCTCTTCTCGGGCCTCGGTGACCTCACTCTCACACAGCAGAACCGAAAACATCCTTCAGCAGCTCTGCGTTCACAACACTGCTGAATCAGCAGTATACAGGAGACCCCAAAGCAGCCGGGTCTCATCTGGGTCATTTCTTAACCTTAGAAATGACCTAACTTCTGTTGCACTTGCCAGTCCTGATGCATTAACGTCTCCGTCTCGCCCTCATCCTCCCTACGTCATATCTGCAGCGCTTCATAAAAGATTATCTGACTATATCTATATATAAATCCAGCAGTATCATCGATGGAGATGAGACTTATTGGATGAGTTTATCTTAAGTGCGTTGTGGCAAAGGAACAGACACACATTCACATATGCCGCCCTCCAGCAAAACATGGATATTTTTAACCCGTGCATCCCTCTTGGGGTAAAAGCCTGTCTTGTCAAGCGGAAAATTAAATCCAAAAAGCAATGCCTCTCATCTCTGAAACAGCATAAAAAAACAACAACATTTGTGCAGATACATGCATGGAAATAGCTGTAACACACTTAACAGAGAGCAAGAACACCCCGACATGAAGTGCATCATGTGGAACAATAACTACTTCACATAAGAACGAGTTGGGGGATAAAATATGACAATCAAGTCACCTTTAGTCATTTAAAAAAATCTATTTAGGATTTGTTTCACCCCATACATCATATACTTTAATACTATATCCCCATACATCATATACTTTAATACTATATCATCATTGAATATTATCAACCTCTATACTTGTAAAGATGAGTCACAGATGATAAAAGAAAATATATTCGTTTTCCCTCCATTTAGTAATAATGTATCATCAGTTACCACGTTGTATTAGCCATTGCATTACTTATTATAATTATATATTATAACCGCGTCTTAATTAAAAGACAATTTAGGAAAGCGTGAGTTCTCCTAAATAGTAAAAAGTGTGCGCTCTCTTATATCAGACTAATAACGTGCATGCTCATTCATTTTAACAAAAACAACTCGCGTGACGAAAACACGTCGCTGCCTCCGCTGATACGGATCACTTGTGATTTATGGGACTACTGGGCTTAATTGTGCGATATATAGGCGATATAATTTGTATGTGCTTCAACAAATCATCGTGTAAGTATCGCTTGGCACTAAAGCAGAATACCACTTCAATTTCCAACTTTTTTATTTATTTAATTAAACCGTACGAACAGTTGTTGGCTGCGTCGGGCCAACGTGCCGGGGCATTTAAACAATCTGTGCATGAAAATGGCGCCGAATAGTGCAACAACACAAATAAACACCAACTCATCCCCGACGCCCGAGGAACACACATCTTCATGTGAGGCTTACCTACTGCGGGATTAGCATCAATGTGGAAGCAAACAGCTCAAAATCAGACAAAATCCTGTATTCCGGCGCGTTCAGAGCAGAAACAATGTAGCGGAGCGACACATGCTTTGTTGTGCTGAAGGTGTCCGATGCTCGTAAAGGGGTGGAGTCTCCCTCAGAGGACTCCAGTTGACCAACTGAGCGCCGACCAGCACGCCTCACAACCGCATGTCGGGGTGGAGGAGATGGGCAGCAACTTTCATTATGATGCTGAGGAGATCTGCACTAAACACAAGGCTTTGTTTATATATATATGTTAAGATGCTGCAGCAATCTAACCTTTAAATAAAAAAAACTACAGTCATCCACAAGCGTTCAAATCTACAGATAATGGACAGATTTATATTTGTGTCAGTACTTTTAGAATTTAAAAAAAAAGGGGGTTTTACATTGTCAAGTACATTCACAACTCATCGCTATGTCGGTACAGCACATTATGCCTCGTCCCAAACAGACATGGAGTAGGGCGGGCCAAAGAGTGCAATCATTAACACAGTGCAATGTCCAGAAGCAGAGTCCTCAGAGTCCTGCCCTCTTTTCAGGCACCAACGTGGTGCGTTCGTCTGAACGGCACGAGGGTGTCAGGACTACAACCCTGAGCCAGTTGGTGAGATATTAAAATAAGCAGTTACAAATTTATTAGGAACTGAAAATATGTCCAACCGATCCCCCCCCCCCTCAATCATCTTATCTACGAATCCAAAAACAAACCAGCAACACACACACACACACACCCGCTCACATACACACCAGCAGTCTTTATGGACCCGGGCATGGTCCCCACCCATCTGCTTGACCCCATTAGGGCCATACGGCTCATATGCAGAAGGGGGGGGGGGGTAAAGGGGTTCATTATTCTCACAGCTAAACGGGGTAAGTCACCATCACCGTTGTCTCACAGAGGCAAGTTCGTGTGGCATGCACAGCAGCGTCACATGTGTTTTCTGGGCAATTTATTTGAAGGAAAAAGTCTTACTAGTACAGAGATGATTCAGTACATCGTGTCATAAAGTCCAAAAATAGGTATTAAGGTAAAAAAGGTATTAAGACGCAAGGGAGACACTAAACCACAGAAACAGAAGATTTCTCTCTTGCACAGTAACAGTCGGTTATCGTGTTCTTCATACTTTGATCACTGAACACAGTGATAACACATAAACAGCACAAAAACTGGCACGATCAAGTCAGATAATAGAGGAAGAGCGAGGGAGAGGAACAAGGAGTGCATGAACTACTCGCGTAGCCTTCAGTTGCTTAGGAACCCCCCTGCCCTGCCCTGTGCCTATACTGCAGGGAGCAGGTGTTGAGCTGGACCCAGGAGAGGGAGGAGAGACAGGACTGAGAGGGGAGGAGACGAGGAGCAGCACTTACAGACCCACAGTCCCTTGAGACAGTGACAGACTGCAACCACAGACTCAGAGACGACCCGCTCGCACAGTAGACACACCCAAAAACACAGACGCACACTTTCTGTTTCCCCCGGTCGCTCTTTCTCATTTGTTCAAAAGCACGGGCAAAACACATGGAGCCACGGTGCAGTGCATTACTCCAGCTGAGTGCGTGGGGGTTATGTTTGTTTGGAACAATCTTTATCCCTCTCTGGCTCCATCACTCAGTGATTATATAATGTCCCATACCCCTTCCACCAAAACATCTCTCTTTGACTTCCAATGCTGCATCCGAGTACGCATCACACACACACACACACACACACAAGCAACACGCCACCGTACCTCCCGTATCGTGTGTAAAACAACCTCGCGTAGCTTTGAATGTGCTTTACATATGAATTGTGAGTGCATGTGATGGAGGCATGGTTGCAGGGGGGTTTTATTTGTTCCCCGGGAGCCGAGCTCTCGAGAGCACTAACGGGATTGATGGTAACAGCGCATCAATATTCATAGTGCACCATTATGTTATGAAGAATTCATGAACCAGGAATGTTCCATGTTTCTGCCAGCAGACATCCTTCTTGTCTTGGGCCAAGTTTGAATTCTCACCTTCGTGCACATCTTAGAAAATTTTAATTACACAGCGGGATGGTTCCTCAAAGGGGAAGAGTCGGGACATTATGTTTTAGATTCATAGCATCATGTGCTAGAACTTAATACAGAGAATATGTCAGGGCTTTAGCAGCTAGTAAAACTGCCATAAACATTTGCATCCAGAGACAATGCTAAGCAATGAGCCAGATTAGAAATGAAATGCTTATATTATGCATGCACTTGGATGTCATCTGAGATATCTTTAAAAGAAGCAGCACCGAGCCCTGGAGCTCACGGTACGTTGAACAGATTGTGGCGGACATTCTAGGCCACCTAAGTACATGCTGAATTGGGTTTGTGATCATCTGATGCTACTGTACATGGCTGCGCTTTCTTAGTTTACATTGCCACCCAGTGGAGATGCAAATGAATGAACTCTCCATAAAAGCATGTGGCTGATTTGACTCAGTCTGACAGGTTTGCAGTAAAAACTGGCCAAATGTTAATTTCCAAAAGAACATCTCCACATATTAAACATTGCACTGTAGTAATAAATACTATATCTCCTCTACACTATATACAGTGCAATATTGCTTTAAATATGTGTACTTTAAGTTACATAATAAAAACACTCACATGGTGAAATATCAAATAACTATTTCAACGTTAACTATTTGTTGCGAGGGAGAGGGAATCCCCGCCAATACTCCTCTACGTCAGCACAGAGGGGTAAGGCATGCTGGGAGCATGTGTTCATGAGAGATAAAGATGTGTTTGTGTCCAGTAGACTCGATGTGACACGTTCACACTACCCCTCCCAAAACTAGTTTGGTGTGGGCACCAGCAGGTTACCAACAGCAGTGTGCGGTTATTTCAGTAACTAAAGCTCTTCGCAATCTATTCTTCAGATCTGTTTGACGCTGAACGTTGAACAAGATGTCGCACATTTCTCTTTCAGAAAATAAAGTGCAACCTTTTTCCACACAAATAAAGAAAGAATGGAGGTAGAGACGCATTTTAACACGTAGAAGATAGTCTTCACTCAGATCCCAGAGGGGCTGTGCATGTCAAATAGAAATCATGAATAATTCATATGTAATAGTCTCTATAAGGACTGATGACTTAATTGAATCGTTGCATAAATATAAATGAAATGCTTCTCCGCAGCTGAGAGCAGGATTGCTTGATTATAATTATACTCTGCATTACCTTTAAATCATATTGTGGTACATTTAGGTGGGATTTGTTCATATACATATATATTAAGGTAAAATAATTGTTACTCTGTCAGTGCAATACCCTCCAAATGAGCAACATTGATGAGCGAGACACCAGCTCAGATGTCTTTGTTACGCTTCAATACTTTTTTCATACAACTTAAGTCAGTGATTGGTACTCACATCAATGTAGAAGGTCATTGTAGATGGCAGGACAATCCCAGACCAGGTCAGAGAGAGAGGGAAAAAGAGTGCGTCAATTCAGTATTACACTTATTTTAAGTATGTGACATATAATAGAAAGTTTACACAAATGAATCAGAAAGATGGCAGCACATATAGTCAAGGAGATGTACAGTCCACTGCTGAACGTACGTGGTGAATACTGCACATAACAACTCAGTAAGTATCACATAGCTGATGGGCCTGAATCACAACATGAATAGCTATTTGAAAGTATAGCATATAGCCTAATGCTAGCATCCAGAACCAGTGTATGCAGCCAGGTTACAGTTGACCCAAATCAGTTGTTCAAGTATAAAATACTTCTGTTAACACTGGTTTTCCTCTAGATTTCTACATCTGTTATCAGCATAATAAACATACCAATACGATGCACCTACTTCCTCGAGGATAACCTACCTGTTTAGCTTGTGTTGTCTTGTTTGTGATAATCAAGCTAGGTATGCTTTATAAAGTATCTGTCCCTAAGTCTCTGGGCTCGTGAGGGCAACCTCACAACAAACCTTTGGCAGACATGTCTGATAATTGCCGGCATACACTCGACAGACTACAAGTAGGCTAGGAGTCCTGTTTCTTATTTACGGATAGGCTAACAGCACAGACATTTCTGACCTCGTCGTGCTGGACATAATCCCTCTAAATACGGAGCAATGAACTCTAAACGAACTGCCGCCCGCCGCGCGCAGACGGGAAATGGAAAAGAAAAACTCGCAGAAAAAGGTGTGCAAATGTAAACACAACAACAGCGTCTGAGTAGGCGAGTCATACCTGAGCGGACGGATGTCTCTTCTGTTGAGTTTCCTCCACCTTTAGTTTGTTGCCATAATTCCGGTGTTTCCCTACAGAACAAGTTAGAAGCTCACCGGGCCAGGTCTCCACAGAGAGGCGGTGTCGCAGCTACAATGACGAAGCACTTAGTAGTGATGGGTGGAGATCAGAGGTGGGAGCCTTACTTCAAAAAACAGTACTCATTATGCACAATAGCCAAATTGGGTCATAATCACTGATGCATGTTTATAATGTTGCAGCTGGTAAAGGTTGAGCAGATTCTAACTACGTTTTATACTGCTGGGTAGCTTAATCTATACATCATCATTAGTTAGTTCATAATATTTAGTATTAATAATCTGAATCCACAAAGTAACTAGACTGCCTCAACACAGATGGGTATGCACTTAAGAGGGAAGAGAATAGTGTTCATTTTGGCACAAAATTCCTTATCGAAATGTCACCTCAGTGCGAAACAGGTGCAGCTCTTCTGCTGTATATTTTTGGCTGATTAGTTTCAGTATCAGTTTCTGGGCATCAGAGGAATGTTTGGTCAGCGATTAAGCGTTTGTTCAACAACTGCCTACTTTGTGCCAGTTCTACAGTGACCGCGGTCACAAGCAGTGTGATATCAGCAAAGTCACAGTCACTTCCCCTTTATCTGGAACTAAACTGTTAGTGGTGTATCCACACGGGGGCGCTGTTGTGTGTGTGCATGTATGGAGGTGGAGTTGCAGGTAGAGACTACTGTTATTATTTATTTTTAGGACACACTTTGCAACAGAGTAGACATATTTACAGTCGCCAAGCAACAAAACATATGCTAATTACTAGAAATAGTTACTGTAACAAGTAGCTCTTGAATACATATGAACCAAGGATTAACAATTTATGTGGTATTGATTGGTTCCTTCATGTTCCTGGTTGTAGTGTAAGTAAAAGGTGACTAATCATTACTTCCATGTTAGATTGCATAGTAACTAGTACAAAGGCACTATTTTTGTGCCCCCCTAAAATAAAGTGATAAAAAGATAATGTTCCACTCCTTTCGAGGGAGGGGAAAAGTGCAGGAGAAAGAATAGAGTAGAAGAGTAATTTAAATATCTTTAACAAGGTCATTTTTGGGGGGATAGCGTATATCAGACCCAACTTATTATTCCAAGAGGAGTGTTTTTTTACATGTTTTAAAACATGTGTAGAAGGGATCATTTAAAAATGCATTGTAAATGCATGGTGGCCTTACCATAGCTTTCCACCTGTGTGTCCCCTCAAGTATAAAGTCATCAAGTGTGCGAGGTCAACACACTACTCATAGCTATTGCAGTGTGAATTCCCAAAAGGCGAAGCACACTTACAAAGCAGCTGCTACAGCCGAAACATCTGTCAACATCTGTGTTACCTAAAATCCAGTGGCCAGTGTTGGCACTGCCCAAGTAAGTTATCCAAATATATCTGTACTTAAAGGTGTATTCCATCGCATTAGTAGGGCACCTGCATAACGTTGGAGGATAGGCCAACCTCCTACACTTCCCACAGGCAATTCAATAGTGTCTTTCTTTCTTTCGTTCGGGTAGGATGGCTGGATGGATGGATGGATGGATGGATGGATGGATAGATAGCAGTACCAATACAGTATACTTCCATTCAACTTTCACAAGCATTATCATTCTCACACTGAGGAAAACACCTCTCATCCATTATCGTGCTGAGCAGCCCTGATCCACCCAGTGCGCTTAACTTCACACACTTTACTCCAACCTTCTGGATGAAGATAAGAGCAACTGTCACCACACGCCATGCAGTTCATTCTGGTACATGCATAGCTCGGCACAAGTGTGTGGCTACTGAAAACATTTTGCCCCCTGGCGCATGTCTCTATAATTGTTTCATGCAGGTATTCTGCGATAATAAAAGAAAGAACAGAGATCAATGGATATGTACTATATGTGTTCATAGACATGCTCATATGTCAATTTTGCACCCACAGAGACAATTTAATGTCATCTGCACGACCGTTTTGAAACCACAGAGGCTGTTTTTATAGTTTTGTGACTTTATAAATGTTTTCGTATGTCTCCACGGGTTTTTATCATCTAGGGTATTGTTATTGTTATTTATAACACAGCGCCTATATTTAAATGTTCTATCTGAACAATGGAGCTGAGTTTGTATCAGTCCCCATAGAGCGCAGCGTGTCTACCCCATTGTGTTTTACCAGGAAGAGAGCAGCACAGGGAGGATAACTACAGCCCTCTGTGGGAATAAAAGCTGCTCGGCGACGGATAGACTGAAGTTATGACTTTAATATGGCGGATAAAGGTCCTTTTTTAACTTCATGTATTATTTTCTACCTATCGATCGGAGCCGCAATATTCCAAATTCTCGAAGAGCCCTACTGGAAATCATCCAGAGACGACTACATCCTACAAAAGCAAAGGATTTTGAAGAAACATGCCTGCTTAACAGAGGAAGGTCTGGGTGAGATTTTGGAGGTAGGAATCTATTTTTGATTACAGACAAAAAAAAATCCCACGGCTGTCAATAAACATGTCCATTTATCCTTACATCAACTTTCTGTGAGTAACTTTGCGGTGATTGACCAACAAAGAGCTCCCAATAACTCTCATAAGTTATTGAAAGGGTGAAAGGGAAGCTCGTTGCCTTTACATGTCAGGACAACACAGAACCTGTTTTTCCTGATTGAGAACCACATTATGGTCGAAGCGAATTATCCAACAATAAAACAACTCAAATGCTTTAAAAAAGACTCAAATGCTTTCAGTGTTCAGTGTTCGTGTTCGTTACATCGCATAAATAGTTGCGAGCCGTCGTGAGTTAAACTTGGGGGCATGGTGGTGGTCAGCGTGAACGAGCATGTCTCCAATTACGCCGCAAATATTTGCATGTCTGCGAAAGGTGTGTCCGCGTAGTACAATGGCTGGATAAGTTGTGCTGATCATTTTTGAATAAGCCACAATAAACGTTTTCGATAGCTTTGTAATCGGCGTCGTTTGCTCTCCCAGATAGTGTCAGATGCTGTCGGCCGAGGTGTGACCATCACCGGAGACAAACACCGTAACTCGTGGGACTGGGCCAACTCTGTCATCTTTGCCAGCACCATTGTCACCACCATAGGTTTGTATGGCATCTACAATATTTTGACATTTAATTCACAAGTTATTTGTTTACTTACCTTTGTTTATCTGTGAGAGATTACTATTGTTGCCATTTCATAAATGGATTAAGCAAAGACGAAAATGCAGGAAAAAGCTCAATACTCAATAAGATGAATAATTTGTGAATGCTTTATAAGTTGATCATGAAGAACAAAAACAAAACTTTTGTTTTTGTCTTGAAATCATCTTGAAACTCACGGCCGTGATTAATGAATTACTAAAATCTGGCTTACAGTGTTTGTTGTTTTAAAGAACAGAGAGAGAAGCCATTGTAAATGTATGGCTTTGTAAATTAATTATTTGCAAGTGATCAAACAAATAGATCTTCCTGCAAAATGAATAACTACGCAAGCTAAAAGGACAAAGCATCTAATACTAGAGGATGATATCTAATAGCCAGATTTTTTTCAACCTGGCAACCAAAATGCTATCCATATTACTTTATTTCACACCCATAAAGGGTTGACACATTACTTACTAACAATTAATAAAGTCAAAACTTACTTTGTATGAACCTTTACAAAATATGACTTATATCTCTCAGAGTTGAGCCTTAATATTTCCTCTTGTAATCTACAGGTTATGGTAATGTTGCTCCCAAGACTAAAGGCGGTCGTGTGTTCTGCATCCTGTATGGTCTGTGTGGGATCCCCCTGTGTCTGGTGTGGATAAGCACCTTGGGCTCGTTCTTTGGAGACCGTGCCAAGCGTCTGTCCCAGGTTCTGATCCGTAAAGGCGTTTCAGTGGTAAGAATCTGACTGAAAGCTGGAATTAGTATTTGTCTGAATACTGTATTGAAAGGCAGCTCCCATCAAGTTATTTTAACATATCGTTGTTGTGTTTCCTTTCTCCGTCCTGTCAGAAAAAGGTCCAGTTAACCTGTACAGCCCTGTTCCTGTTATGGGGGCTGTTGGTGCACCTGGTGATCCCTCCATTTGTTTTCATGTCTATGGAAGGATGGAGCTACCTGGATGGCCTTTACTTCTCTTTCATGACGCTCACAACAGTTGGTTTTGGAGATTATGTGGCAGGTAGGTTTTATTTCAGAGAGTTCGTGTATCCTCTGAGGTTATTTGTGAGTCCGTTGCGTTAAGTTCTTTGTTATAAAAGTCACCCAGGTGCATCGACTCTCGTTTCAGGTGTAAATCCAAACACGGTTTACCCCAGACTGTACAGGGTGTTTGCAGAGTTGTGGATCTACATGGGCCTGGCCTGGCTTTCTCTGTTCTTCAGCTGGAACGTCCACATGGTTGTGAAAGCTCACAAGGTGCTAAAGAAAAGAAGACACAGGCACAGACGCCTCTACGAGGAACCTGAGCCTGTAGAGAAGCACAAGCCAGACATCAGGCCTTCCGTTATCGACATCTTCAACTTCCTATCAGAGGAGGGGGAAGACTACAGCACTGTCATCAAGGAGATTGGAGCAAACACAAGAAAGCCTGCAGCCAACATAAACCGCTCTAAGAGCTGCAGTGACATCCTGACCACCAACATCCAGACCCTGGATCACTCGCCTCGGCACAGACGCATGATCAGCATCAGTGAAGTGTTCGTAAATGCAGAGCCTGTCGTGGACGAAGGCGAACGTGAGTTCCATCCTATAATACAAGAAAGCAACGAAGACCCGGAATCGGCAGAATGTGCAAGGACGAATGATGCGGAGAACGAGGACAGTTTACTTGATTCAGAAAGTCATGGTATCTTTTTCACTGTATCAAAAGTAAACGATGCCACGGAAGAGGAAAGTGTACAGGATCCTGGTGGTGGAGGGTCTAGGTTTACGATATCCAAGGTAGCAGAGAACAATTTGTTAATGGTTAAAGATGAAAAGGGATAAAATATCCTTTTCTAAAACTTCCAATACCTTTACCAAATTGTGGAAATAGTCACCGGTGTTGTGTGAAATAGTTTTATATGAAAATATTATGGATACTGTTATGTGTGTTGAAAACAAACATTTTGTGAAAATTATACTAAATAAATATTCAACAGTTTCCTGCTTTGCACACACAATGAGTCAGTGTCTGGAGTGGGTCAAATATTCCTCTTCTGCACTTGAAGAATCAAGATTTTATTATTTCCATCCCATATCAATCCAAATCATATTTACATTTCTATTCTTTAACAGTTGTGAGTACACATAATACACACATTATTTAAAATCACAACACAGGGCTTTGTGGAAAACACTGCCAATTAGCAACTTTCCCTCATAGGGAGCTGCTACA
This sequence comes from Anarhichas minor, assembly GCF_050575085.1. NCBI lineage: Eukaryota > Metazoa > Chordata > Actinopteri > Perciformes > Anarhichadidae > Anarhichas > Anarhichas minor. Next base: position 1,863,175 of record NW_027466487.1, on the reverse strand, counting down.
GAGGAGCCCATGATCACATGGCCGTTATCAACGTACTCCTGGCTCACAACTGGCTGATCGGAGTGAATGTTCTTGATCCGGATGACCTGGAGGAAACAGGAATAAAATGATCAGGCCACCTTCCTGCCTGGTACGGTCACCTTAATAACTGTAGTCTCGCATAGCCAGACCTTTCTCCACAGCACTGTGTCAGTGATAAAGAAACACCGTAGCTATTTCTTTGGAACAGTCACAATCGTCTTGGGCGACGCCAAGCAAAGAATGCAGTGACGGAGCCCTTGCACAATACATAGTGCAGATAGTGAAAAGGGGAGGAGATCCTCCACCAATGGCAGACTTACTGTATACCTATACAGTCTACATCCGGTGAGTCAGACAACCTAACCTGTAGATCAAAGAATACACTTTCTAGGCTTGTGTCATTGGCAAGCAAAATAGTTGGCAATCCCAAAAAGCCCTTTTAAATAGAATAGGAGAAGAACGGACACCCAAATTAAAGTAGCAGGATAGTCAGAGTGGCGGCCATTTTTATGTATACCATGGCTATTGCGATCGTTTGTGTCACAGCGTAGGAAAGTTAATTTCTATTGCCAGATGCGTGACAACTTTGTTCAGTTAATTTTCTGTAACCAGTGTAGCATTAAAGCATGGTGAAATTAGCAGGCTAGCTAACTAACTAGCTTATAGCTGGCTAGTTAGCTAATTCTGCCATGCCTCCCGGCGAGCTGCAACGACACTTTACGGCCTGTGTTGTCACCATAACAGCTAACAACGATCGCCATTTTCTTTTGTTCTAGCCTAATGACCATGGAAAACAGTTCTACTCCTTTTTTTATTTATGTGATCCTGGCAGATTAATCCCATTCTCTCCTCAGCCAGTTTGAGCTCTTGAGCTCCGGGAGGCACTATATAGAGCACCTTACCTTTGGCAGCTAAAAATGTGAAGTCCTTCATCGTGCCATCAATACTCTCAACACAACAAAGTGACTGAGAAGATTCAAGCCACAGATATTGACCTGTTTTAATGTGTGATAAAGCTTGTATTTGTGTTTTATTAGCTTCTTATCTGCTTTATACGTTGTCGTTTCTTGTGCTTGGTGAACCGAAGACAAATTTCCACCCTAGTGGACAATAGAGACATATTCTATTCTAAATTCAAATAACAACGCTGAAACAAAACACTAACCTCGGAGCCGGGTGGATTTTTAGGGTCAAACATTGACAACTTCATTCCATTTGGGTGACAACCCAGCCATATGTCACCCGTCTTGTGGTCCACCTCAATGTTATCACAGAGTGACCCAACAGCTACAGACTGGTGGGAAACATTACATACAGTAAACTGAAAATTATATTCTGTCCTCTAAACTAACAGAAACAAAGTGAAGAATAAAGTATGAACAAATATGTTTTTTAGGATTAAAAAGCAAAGTACTGGTATTGTTGAAATAAATAGTTTGACATTTTGTGACACACTATTTATTTCTTGGAGAAAGTTGAATGAGAAGATTGAAGGCAAATAATCATAATTCACAAGATGTCAAACCACTTCTTTAATACATTTGTTTTTTGGCTGAGGGTAGAAAATAAGAAAACACTGCATTACCTTAAGGTGCATTAATTGCTCTCCTTCTTTTCTCTCATAAACGTCGATCAAATGTCCCATGATATCTGAAACATAAATATACCTGTAATGAAAACAAAAACATTCCTGTTTTATTAGTTTAGCATTGCAGAGGAAACATATTTCTGGGGAAACACATTCAGGTTAAAATAACAGACATGCAATGACTGCTGAAATGAATTGAGAATAACCGTTTGTCAGGTGATATGTTGATGCCATTTGCGCCCAGAAAGCCATCGGCTGCCACCCTCACTTCCTTTGGACTGTAGTATACCACATCACACCAGGGGAGACCCAGCATGACAGTCACAAAGTTGAGCACATCATTGGCAAAAGATTGATGATTGGTCGCATAGAAGCTCTCTACTCCGACTGCAACGATGTCATTTACACTGAAAGACAACGATGGATGAGATAAAAATCATACAGAGATTGTCAAATGTAAAATGTGTGAGGCTGTCAAGGGTGTATTATACAGTCGTACATACCTGTGGAGTAAAGGGTGGGTAATAGTTTTTAGGTGTACAAGTGTGTTCTCCTCAACAAAATGAAAGATCTCCACTTGGCTTTTATGCTGAGGGTGATTGACAACAAACAGGTACACAGAGTCATCTGCAAACAAACAGCAATGTGTTGTGTGTTGTCATTATTATTTCAGTCCTGGTTAATTTGGTGACACATTTCAGATGAACAATCACAGTCGACGGAAAACCTCTGCGACAAGTACAGTACGTTTCCTGTGGCTGCTTCACAATAAAAGCGCCCCCGTGTCGATGTCTTGTAATGTGAAGTGGAGCATGTTGGTTAGCATTAGCAGCAACTTAAGACGTCTCTGATATGGCTGTAAAAGAGTAAACAGTTAACAGCGAGTCTGATATCAATGAGATCAAAGTGCACATGGTAACACTGGATTACATACTGCATTCCTGTGAATCGAATCCCCTGTATGTGCGAGGAATATTTTAACCCTTCGTGGGAATGGCAGACTCGGCCACTACCAATGAAAACTACTATAAAGAAAGGTAATTACTGAATGTAAATATGATAATTGCAGAGGAAATGTTGACCATAAATAACAGCAAAAATGTGGTTTGATTTCATGAAAATATTAACTTTAAAATTTTTCTTATTTTTCATACTTATCACTTGTATTTTCTTGTCCCTTATTTTTAATTAGTAGTTATGTGCTTCCCTTCTTTCCCTTTCCTTAAGTCAAAACATTCTCAAGAAGAGGCAAGCAGCCATGCAGTAACAGAGTTTTTTTCAGTGGTCCAGTGATCTCTGGGGCGACTATATTTTCAAACCATTTTACCTCATCACCAGTAAATTACAAAACTAGTAAGCACATGAGGTTGGCTCACCAACCGGCTGTATGACATGCAGGGCTTTGTTGCCTTTATTGTTGTTCAGCAGAACACAGAAAGCACCAGAGACTCGCTTCCGGTCCATTTCATTTGGTATGCATTAGCCGAGTATCATAACAACCACAGTGCCTTAAAGATATCTTTTGATTTGAAGAAACTGGAACTTTATTCGTCTAATGTCATTTGGTTTTTTGTTGTCTTTTCAAGCCATTTGTTTTGCCATCATTTGGTGGTCCAAATGATGGCAAACTTGCTTCCAATGTTGAAGTATAAACACAAAGAACTCGTTAGAAATGAATGTTCATTGTTTGAATGCTAAATGTTGAAGAGCAACAACAATGTTTACAGTTCATCATTTTAAAAATCGCCTTTCGACCATTATTCTGTATATTTCAACTTTAATATTACATCTTTCTTGTCACATGACTTGTGTAACAGCAAAATTGAAAAATAAAATAATTTACTAAATTCACATTTTGTGTGAGACCTCCTAATTGTTCAAAACGAGGTGTGTATCAAGAAAAAGATTTTTAAAAAACAATAAAAAAAAGGAAGAGGTAATGATCACTTGATTAAATTCTTAAGAATTCACAAGGACCAATGAAAGATGTCATGTTTAATTTAAATGTTTTTACAATATTTCAATCTTCTTTATCAAATTAATTCAGTTTCAAGTGCATATTTTCTTTGTTCTACAGTTGAGATATTGCACCTGATTTGTACTTTACCTGCTTCATCGATGTACGCACTAATGCCATGTGGGTTGAAAGAGCTGAGGTCCAGCTCTCCTTTGATTTGCAGCTGCACTGGAGTTGGCTTTGGATGCAGCATATCCATGACATACATTTTCCCTGGTTCATCAGAGAACCAAGGCAGTCCAGGAAAGTGTAACCCCTGAAGTGGAAAACACTGCATGTAAGATGTTGGTGCATATCAATAATTATGCTTGAGGAGGTCAATACGTATTGAATTATGTCGACTAACTGGTAGTCACAACTCATTTTAAACGGTTGACCCATGATTTCACAAAGTGTAGAGGATTATTTAACAGAACTGCAATGCTGCAGGGGTTAAGATTCCTGCAACGGTGATACATGTTAACATACTGTGCTTAGAAAGGCCAGGCCATCTCTTAGTATTGTGATATCCTCTGCTCCATATTCTGTACACAACAAAAACACATGTTACACTTTTCAGTTCTTTAGTTGCACCCTAACATTACCACGCTGCCGACACTTGACCTACTGTCAACAAACTGGACTTCAAACTCTTCATGTGTCCAAGTTAAGAAACATGTTAAACTTACACAACATTTTTGACAATGTAAATCCCAAATTTAAGACAATGACATGAACATAAAGTGAAGAATGCCTACCAATATTCTTTATATAATGACAGTTGAGGTGTTTCACAGGCACCTCTCTGGAAGCAAGGGAGACTTCCCTGCAGAACAAATTAGATACACAGACTTTCACAGGAAAACAAAGCAGAACCTGAAAGTCGACCAGTGTGTAACCCTGGCATTAACGTTAGCAGAGCTTGGTTCCTGGTAACAAACTTACTTTAGTTTCAGAAATCGGTGTCCAATGAAAGCTGCAACGGCAGCAACAACAGCAGCAACCAGTATTTTCTTCATGGCAGCCATGTTCAGAAATGCCAAAGGCCACACAGACAGACTTTGGCCCAATCCCAGTCTCCGCCCTCACGAACGTTAAAGGCGCGCTTCCGCAAAGTCCGTGAGGGTTTAGAGCTGTCCCACTGTCAAATCATCGAGTGTTTGAGGGCTCTCTCGCAGACATTTTCAGCCCTTTATGAACCCTTTCCGTAAGGCAGCATTAGATGCAGGCTTTGCCGAAGGGATTTACCCACAATGCATTACAATGTGACGTTAAACACGAGGTTACCAGTGGAAGCATGGAGACGTAAAGAAAGGTAAACAAAGAGGACGGGTCACGTGTTCAGCTTGTCATATTCAATTTACACAGAAAAGGATATTTATTCATCAAATATTTAATTTTGTCATTCAAGCTGTTTTGACAAAAACGAATATATATATTATCTGAAATTACCTGAAAGACGTTCAAATCAGGGAGTAAAAAAGTATAAAATAAATACCCACAATTGTACATCATCATTTTTGACGTTCCATTCGTATTTACACAATTTCAAGCCCTTTAAGTCTCTCACACTCAACCACTTAGCAGGTGAAGTCAGTAAGGCCCTGATATCGGGTTCAGGGTTGAAGGCCAAAGGGGGGGGGGGGGGGGGGGGGGGGGGACATTGGGATTGGGTCCAAAATGGAGATATATAGCATCCAGGTTTATATTCAGTCTTTTTGTGTACATTCACACTGTTTTGCACATCTTTTTAGTGCACACTTATTAAACCACAAGACAAACTACAGTTGCATCAAGACTCTCTTTGTTGTTTTATTTACATTCAAATACATGAAACAAATGTGCAATTAAAACAAGTAAAACATTAAGTTCCATACAATCCATCTGCAGGTGACCAGTGAAAAATATTAATTTCATGATACACAGCAAAGCAAATATATATGAATGTTAGGTTGAAATTAATCTGTTTTGCAAGTACTTACTTCACAGCGGTTCAAGTATCTGGGTAGTTCAGTAACTTCTGTGTTTGAGACCACCTTCAAATATGCTGTTGTACTCATAGACTGTATATAAGAAAGTTGTCCCCAGGGCTCATTGCCATTAAATCATGTAAATACAATTCATCTATTTTCCTCCAGCTCCTTCTGGATTTTCAGGCACTCTTTTCGGGGTCTGTTATCAACCTTTCCCCCTAAAGCCAGTGCTGTAATAGCCATGTATATCATCATTCAAATCATCATTGCCTTGTCTAATTGAGAGCTTTGCAAAAAGCTCAGTCATTTTTCCAGCAGTAATTGCCTACTTCAAATCACAGCACAGGGCTTTATGGAACACAGTGCCAATGAGCAACTTCCCCCCATAGGTAGCTGCTACAGAGGAGCCAGAGATCACATGGCCGTCGTCAGCATACACCTGAGTCACCTCTGGCTTATCAGAATGAATGTTCTGGATTTGGATGACCTGAAGAAAACATAATCATTATGTTATTATAAACAAGATGAATACGTATGAATGAAGCCAAATAAGATGCCTAGGTAAGCAGAACATTGCAGATACAGCCAAGTATACTTTTACATTTTGCATGTTATTGTAATGTTGTCAGGCCTCTCACAATTTACTAACTGGTAAAAGTGAACGGACAAACCTCTGATCCAGGTGGGTCTTTGGGGTCAAACATGAAAATTTTCCATCCATTAGGGTGACAGCCTAACCACAGGTCACCACTTTCAGGTTCCACTTCAATGTTGTCACAGAGTGAACCCACAGCCACAGACTGGTGAGGTGTCACAGACAGGGTTATGATTATACATGCATCTTGGTGCCTTGATTACTTTTATTTATGACTTGATCTTGTACTTATGTTTGGCATCGGTGTATATTGGTTTTGCAACGCTATAAGCACATTACATGAAGAATACTTGCTACTTGTGCCTACTGTTATATTTATTTCAAATGATAGATTTTGATATAAAATGAATTTAACTATTTACCTTTAATTTACTATTTAACTGTTGGGTTACAGTACCAGCTTTTACCAACTGCATCTGGCATAATCAGATGTCCTTCATTACATATCCATGTAAAAGCTGTCACAATAACCAGGTATGCAAAACAAGAAATACTCAAATAACACTGGAAGTTTTATCATTTGACATTTAATTCTGCATACATTAGCCATACTGTCATGTCAATATTGAAAAAATATTATTACTTACATCATGATGATTAATACCATGATATCCATTTCACCCATAGTTCCTCGCCCACTATACTAGCCCACTAGTCTTGTATCGTATTGTCTAATATCAGTATGATAATAACAAAAGCATAAAATGTTTAATTATTAAAGTTGACGAAGCATAATCATTCATCAGTGCAAAAACTGATTCTTGAAATGTGCTGTAAGCTATGTGCACTTTCTTATTGCTGAAACATTAAATTATTTACCTTCACTGAGACCAATGCATTGTCTTCCTTCCGCTCCAATACATGCACATTATGGTCAAATAGATCTGCCACATATATATGCCTATACATGAGAAAGAACATTAAAATGAAGAAATTCAGACTTTTGAAGTATGAATAACCACACGCATAGCCCTGCATGTCATTCTTACCTTTTGTCCGGTGAGATATTAATGCCATTTGCAAAGTAATATCCTTCAGAGACCACTTTTACTTCCTCAGGACTGTAGTACACAACATTAGACCAAGGCTGAGCCAGAAGAGGCTCCACCAAACCTTTGAGGATTTCATGAGTAAAGTAGTGATCATTGGTGGCATAGAAGCTGTCCACTCCCACTACCACAATATCGTTTACACTGGAAAGACAAAATCAGAATTACAAAATTGTTATAATACATTATTAATCACAACATGGTTTTTGAATAACTATGGTATAACATGGGATGGTTTTCAATGCATATTGACTACATCTCGCTAACTGGTAAATGTCGAGTGTAGTTCACCGTACTATACCTGTGGAGAAGTTCATGCTTTATGGTTTTCAGGTGCTCCAGTGAGTGGTTGTCCTCAACAAATTTGAACAGCTCTATTTGGCTTTTGTGTTGAGGATGACTGACGACAAACAGGTATATTGCGTCATCTGATGAGAAACAGAGAAAGCATTGTAAAGAAAAAAGACTGGCAGCCAAACTGAAAAGGGTGTGTGTGTGCGTCAGTGTGTGTGAAAGACTAAAAGTAGAAGGACATGCATGACTTCAATTTAAAAAAAAAGAGAATTATCAAAGCTACAATAAGTACCAACGCTTAAGACTGTTCTTTCGGCTAAGAATGCATCAGAATCATATCTGTAGTTGTAGATTTTACTCAAAAGAGAAGCCCATACTAATAAACACCACTTACTTAGAATTGACATGTACTTAAATGTACTGATTGTGTATATTTCTATTTACATTTCATTTGACATATAGTGACACACTGAAGATAGTGCAGAAGTCTTAGCTACTGTTATTATGCCCAATGTATACCCGTTGTGAATATCACAGCAGGCGACTCTACGTGCACATTTTCATAACAAAGTCAATGCAATTTGTCTTCAGTACAAATACAGTGGGCTGAGTTGAAAATACAATTGCCTTTCCATCGCAAAATGTAATTAAATTTGTGCTATTAGAGGAATACTTTACCCGCAAAATGACCATCTGTATATCAATTACGTTTAACAACAGCAAAAAACGATTTCCCTATCCCTTTACAAACTCCAACAAACCTCGTGCAGTATAACCCAAGTCTCATTTATCCATTCGTATCTTCAGTACTTGTCAAACACATGCATCGTCACTAAAACCTACTGTTCAAAACACTTGTGCATAAACAGTCTCATGCACTACTCGTCTATGCAAGTCCAGACGAGTCCCCATTGTTGTTAATGGAAAGGTTTTAGCAAAGATGCATGTGTTTGGGAAGTAGTGAGCATTCAACTGGACTAATGAGACTTGGATTATACTGCATGAGCTGTGTGAGAGTTTGTAAACGGATGTTTTGATATAGTTTGGCTGTTGTTAAACGCTCCCCCATTTACTTCAATTCATCGAGACATGTTTAAGCGGTAGATAGGCCAAGGGTATTTGCCCTTAAGGTGCTATCTTTTAGAGACGTGTGTGCAGCCACACATGAACAACGAGTGCTTTTACCACTTGGATCGATGTACACGCTGATGCCATGAGGGTTGAATGACTCCAGATCAAAGTTTCTTGGCATGCGCACCTCCGCTGGTCTCATCCGAGGATTTTTCATATCAAGGGTGTAGATCTTTCCTATAACATCTGAGGATGGAAGTCCAGGATACTTTAAACCCTGGAGATAAAAAAAACAACAACACTTAATTATGCTGAACCTATAAAACCTTGCAGAGCAGGTTGGAAAAGATCAGGCCTTAGTTCACATTCACACAGTACCTGAGTAACGCCATTTTCTGCAGTTTATAAAGCCAAATACAGATAAACCAACTGACCTTTGTGGAAAGTTCATGCAGTTTTAAATTGGCATCAAATGTATTGATTTAGCTTTTTTCTTTCGAGGTCATAGGTATTAAAGAAACCTTATTTTAAGTTATGTTGAGCATATCTAAAACAAATAAAATGAATGTCAAACAAAAGATGAGTAACATTATCTTTTTTTATATCGGTCAATGTCTGGCCATAAGGCTTGTTTCAATGACAAAAAGCTCACTTCTATGAGTGGCACTGTTTTGTATTAACCCCGAGAGGCCTATGTTTCCAGCAGCTGCTCCAACTCAAATACTTACAGTGCTGATAAAGGCAAGTCCGTTTCCAAGGATCGTTATATCCTCTGAGCCAGAATCTGAAAGTAACGTTACGACAGTCGCACAGATCATTTTAATGTTCACCGATGTTGACCTCAACTCGTGTCTAATTGTTCTGCAGGCGTTACTTACCAAGATGTTTGAGTGCAACACAGTTGGGGAGGTGATTCGGGACCAGCTCCCTTGAAGCCAAGGTCATTTTCCTGCAATGTTTTCAACACAGACGTTAAATTAGGACAAGTGGCCAGAATAAAACTTTAGTTTTTTCCTGAAAAAAAAAAATCATGAACAAACTCCAAAACATTGACGGAGTTGCCTCCTATTTTACCTGAAATTTACAATCCTCTCTCCGAGCAGCACCGATAAGGCAGCTATTACAAGCGAGACAACGGCTACTTTTCCCATTTTGGAAAAGTTTATTTAAAAAAACAAGTTATTCTAGACTACTGGTCGACTTTGTTTGCTGTTGTAGCGGTTCGGCTGGTTATAGTGCCCGACTACTGAAACGGAGGCGTGTCACAGCAGGCGCAACTGGTGCTGCCTTCATGACTATCGGACATATGACAACAAATATTTTCTTTAACCCTTTCTTCCGTAGTTGCTGATTTTGATTAAAGTTGCTATCGTGTATTTGGTACGAACACAAAAAAAATAATCACAAAAAAAAAAATTAAAAAACAATACTCACACTGGCATCTTGCAATTGACACGTTGGCATTCAACCTAATAGACCGGATGCGTCCCCCTCTCCCTCCTCTCTTCATCTTACATCTGCGGTACAATATAGGCCAGTATGGGTATATCTTGATTCACAAGATAAAATACAAGACATGTATGTGTATTGTCAAAATGTGTCCCACCAAAAAATGCAATTGAACACGAAAAAAGTATTTAGTATGTATAATTTCCGATATATGAGAAACACGTGAATGCAGCATGTTTCCGAATGGTTGGAGCCTATCTGTGTCACATCCACGATACGACGTCCGAAGCCAAAAATCGCATCTCCTAACAGCTCTAATGCTGCAGCGTACCCCTGATCTAGATCAAATAGAGTTAAAGACGCTGTGTCCAGTCCGTGTGGGATAGTAGTGTCCAGTACAGGTTCTGTCCGTGTGGGACAGTAGAAGCACTGAGTGAGTTAGTGTCCATCAGACGCTCTGAAAGTAAATGGACTTTCGTGACCTCTTGACCGTTTACATGTCCAGGATAATTAACACTTTTTGTGTCATTTTAACTTTTGCTAAACCTCTGGGCGCAACCAGGATGTTATTTTTGTCACTGCCTGGTTTGTGGAAGCCTTCATTTTTTTCCAACATGCATGCGAGTCATGCAGACTTATCTTCAACTTTATTGTAGTTGGAGGGAGCATCATCCCGCCATTTTGGTCAGAACTGACACTAAAAGATGTGCTCTGAATGTGTTCCCTGCTCCAGTTCACACATTCAGCTTTTAATCTTTTGAAACGTGTACTGTACACCAACACACTTGATGCCTCCATAACTCAAAAATAATTAAAACACTATGTAGAAAATGATTAAGATAAATGCATTTCACTCACTTCCTTCAAAACGTGAACGCATGAACAGCGTGGGAAGCCTTGGAATGCACTTTATGAACACATTAAATCATTTGGTGCCAATATTAATTTATTATCAAAGGCAAATGGTCTTTGTCGGACATGCTGACTACGCTGTTCTGCTTTAAATTCACCCATATATTGCCAATGCGACCAGTCAACAGACGGTATACTCAATAACGTGTAGTTTCTGCAAAGCCCTGTTTAAATTGTTTATTTTTGAAGTTGTTTTTGTAGGTGATGACTCCTCCCGACATAAAACAAAAAGTTACAAAATCGTCTATGTAATCAAAATCATGTGTAAGAGACTTCATAAAAAACAAACATGAACACATACATACACATATAGAAGTGAAAGTAACATAAAATTGGTAAACTATTGATCCTGTGATACTCAGCATTGGGTGCATGCAACCTGACAGTAACTGTAGAATATCTACAAAAGTCCAATTAATGAATTATAGCATCTAACAACTTCAAAACACCAACAACTCCTGCACATTACATCGTGTGCAACCGGCGAGCACTGTTAAGGTGGGGCACACCAGATTCCCCGACTCCGTTTTGTGAGATCTTGTCAAGGTTCACAGTGTAATACAGCAGGATCCCCATCAAACAGTTTCAAGCAAGACTGTATATTTGGAACATACAAAATAAATTTTATTATCCATTCTCTTCATGTCTACATCTTATTAGAGTTTCTAGACAATGGCATTGTCAAATAACACACTCAAATTAATTCTAATAATCCTGACAGGTGCAACAATACATTTCTGTCAAGTCCAGGTGTCAAAATATAACTGAATGTGAAAAGCAAATTTTAAATCTTCTTCTTTGTTATTTTGAACATAAAAAGGGGAGCCATGGCCCTGGGCCGCAGTGAGAGCTAGGCAGGACATGGCCATGAGCACACATAAACATGAGGAAGTGGCTTCAGGGTTGAGCCCCGGTGGCTGCTGGGACTTGTGTGGCCAGGGTGTTGGGAGCAGAGATGACGGGTGATCCAGCAATGTTAGCCAGCGGCTGTGAGGAGGACATTGAGGTGATGCCTGGGAGAGACGAGGCGCGCATTAAATCATTGTCATCACAATCTCAAATTAGAGATGTAACTTTGTTTGCATTCAAAGAAACAGTTAGATATTGTGACACACCCTTTCTGACAATCTGACAATTTATTTAGCTTCAAATAAAGTTGTATCTCCAATTTGAAGCCCCCCAAAAATAGTCAGATTATGAGAGGAACGCTGGGCTACTTACCAGCCATCATACTTGAGGAGCTGACTGGTGTGGAGCTTGCAGCCATCCCCCCAGGAGTGGCCCCTCTTCCCTGATCTTTAACGATGGGATCTGCAAACAAAAGGGGATTTGAGCGGGTCATAAACAAAAGCGTTGACACAATCGAGCCACTTTACATATTGCACTCAAATTTTGGTTTAAGGCAATTTACTCAAGCCAATAAGTAAGCGATGCAGACAGGGTAAAAAAAAAAAAAGGTGAGAAACAAAAACGTACAGAAGTAGGGGTGCTCCATGGCCTCTCTGGCCGTGAGGCGGGCTTGATGGTCATAGCGCAGCAGTTTGTCCAGGAAGTCTAGAGCCTCTGTGCTGACCAGGTGCTGGTTCTCGCTGTGCACAAACCTCTCCCACCTTTTGCGGGAGTGTCTACAGAGAACGAACCAGGGATCAAGTTTTAAGGCGAAGGTATTAATTAGCCAGAATCTTGGTTCAAAACATTCAATAATACTTGGCCGAGGTCAAGCAGCTACAATGTTTTACCTTCCGAGAATGTCATTGAACCGTGGATCCAATTCAATGTTGTACTTGTCAATGTAGTCGTACAGGTCCTCGGTGCCGAGTACTTTTGCAATTCGCACCAGCTGAGAGTTAGAAAAAGCACAATTCAACAATGAAATGAGTACAATTAGACATTTGTTAAATCATATGACAGGTATTGAGGGGCATGGATCCCATTGCAGTTTATAGTGTTGGTCAATTAGGTAGTGGGTCTGTATGGAGAGTATACATTATGCTAATAAAGAGGTAATTATATAGGAATATACACATTTTAATTAATAATGTGCATATTTCATTTAATATCAGTTTGGGAAGATTTTCTATTATCAAAGCTACCTTTGGTTTATGTCAAACAACATCTGCTATTGTGTACCACTAGAACTGAAACGCCACAAGCCCAAAAAGAGCCGTGGAATGAACTGGAAATGCTATGTTCAGTGTTACCGTGCATGTAGGGAAAGCCCACAACTCAAATGACCCCATCCATGGGGCTACAATGTGTTATGATCTGTGTCCACGAGTACAATCCTACAGTTGTCTGTTTTTAAGTGCAGCAAACTCCCAAAAAGTTAATAATAAATGTCTACCCTCGCTCAATAACATAAAATCCCAGGTGCTCCAGCAGAGCTATGTGGCCTCCGTCAAGTGTAAGAAGAATGTGGTTTGACTGTGTAAAACTGACATCATGTTCTATGCAACGTTACAGCCCCAGACACAGCTCTCTTTAGGCCACAGGTTTGTGACCACATACACAAAGGGGCTGATTTTACTTACCTGATCATAGTTGTCATGACCGTGAAAGAAAGGCTCCTTTCTGAAGATCATGCTGGCGAGCATGCAACCCAAACTCCACATGTCCAAGCTGTAGTCATACATCTGCAAATAATATAGATATGAGAGGTTAAAAAGGCTTGAACTGGCTCCATGACTGAATAAAAAATAAAAAAACAGTCCTCTCTTCTTTAATACTATAAATGCTGAGTGCCAGTTTGAGCATCTTGTATAAAAGCGGCGTGATTAGACAGAGGAAGAGTATCGGAGGCTCACCTGGTAGTCTACCAGCAGTTCAGGTCCTTTGAAGTACCTGGATGCCACTCTCACGTTGTATTCCTGGTTTGGGTGGTAGAATTCCGCCAAACCCCAATCGATTAAGCGGAGCTGGAAGTAAAAAAAAAAAAATGTAGTTTAATGTATTTAAATAAAAATATATGATTTGCTGGTGTCACAGCAGGGAAAACAAGAAACAGGAGAATGGTCAGCATGTGAGACAATACCTTTCTGTGTTCATGGTCGATCATTACATTGTGTGGCTTGACATCTCTGTGCATAATCCCCATACTGTGGCAGTAATCCAGAGCCTAGTGGGTAATAAAAGAATAATGTACATTACACACACACACGCACACACACACACACTTAAATGTGAATTATTAAACGAATGTAATGAACTGAGCGTACCAAAAGCCATTCCTTACCTTTAGGATTTCATACATGTAGAACCGTATGTCAAAGTCAGATAGGGTTTGATACAATTGCTGTAAAAAATAAAAATGTATGAGACATTTAAATAAAAATATTAAAAGCATATCCAAAATGACAAGTCAACAAAGAACTGATCTTTACCTTGAAATCTGTGTTGTTCACATGTTCAAAGACCAGAGCAGGGGTTCGGGACTGAAAGGAAAAACATGTAGATGTGTGTTTATGCATGAAACCTTGTACATACATAAGTTCTTCATTGCAGAGCAGAAAAGGAGAGAACCAATTACCACAGGATCCTTGACGATATCTAACAGTGAGATGATATTTGGGCCACCCCTCAGATTCTCCAGGATCTTTATTTCCCTCTTGATTTTCTTTTTCTTGACCGGCTGTGAACAAAGACAGTCTTGTGAGGTACATGAAATCGCCCCCGAGGTGACAAAATATCACGAATATGTTTTACTGAAGAGCATCTGCAACACTTCATAAGGACAATCAATTGATTATTCCCATACCTTCAGTATTTTGACGACCACTTTTTCATTGTTTGTGATGTTTATGGCTTCAAACACTTCACTATATTTGCCTCTCCCTAGTTTTCTGACTAGCTGATAGTCGTCTTGGTTCCTAAAAATAAAATAAAATAAAATGAAATAAAAGGAAGCCATGGTTAACAATGCTGAGATGGCTTATAATGCAGAGCAATACAAAAACAACTAAAGCACCAACAATTCCCCTTTGCCTTACCCCCATTCAACAACATGGGACTCATAGTCCCAATACTCCCGAGGTCTCTGTGTGTTTACATCAGGGTAAACTCGGGAGCGGCTTGGGACGGGGCCAGACATATTCTACACGGGATCTTCTCTAAATATCCTAAAAAAAAAAAAATATTAAAAAGATTCAGTCACTTAAAATGACACAGAGAAAACACAAGTACATTCAAAAGCATGTTGTGTACTAATGTACAATGGTACACTTGAGGACTTCATATAACTACAAATAGGTGAAATGAGGTGATCTAATTATTAGGAAACACAATACCTGGGAGGTTCCCTCCAGGATGATGGTGATAGATGAATTGAAACAGGAGCAGTTGAGATGCCTTTATGGTAAGAAAGCTAAATGGGCATACAGATATAAAAACAAAAATTGTTAAGACTACTACAGTCAAACATTTCACATGAGTTCAACACCATATGTAGAACTGAGAAATAATCAAAGCTTAAAAGACGTTTTAACTTGAAAATATTTCCCCCACTGATTCACAGGATGTTGATCTGAATAAGAGAATTTCAAACGAAATGCAGATGTTTCATGCGGAAGGCAGAGCAACTTAAAATAGCAATATATGTCATTTAAATAACACGTCTAGTGTTAAAATATGGTGGCGTGTTAAATGTAGAGACCTGAATGTTAAATGGGGGCATCCGACCAGTCTAATCAGGAGGTACAGGGCTCAATACAGTCATCACTGGGGACTACAGCAAGGCAGTATCTCCTGTCGGAAAAAAAGGCAGAATGTAGGTTGATTAAAATCAATGCTGTCAATTGAGCAAACATGAACTAACTATGTGAGATAATGTCTGCCAGCCAATACAGCTAGGTTTAGCAAGGCTCCATTAAATTAACAGGTTTATGAAATTACGCATCCAATCGAGAAATGGTAGCTCTGGTACGAGACACTCTTTTCAATTGTAGCCAGTTAGCCCGCTACATACTTTAATGAAAAGGTGAGCGTACGCAAAAACCCTCTGTGGCCCAAGGCCTGCACTAGTGCAGTGGAGCTAACGGCTAACTAGCTCTCACACAGACCGGGCAGCTGGTCGGGCTAGCTAGCTAGTTAGCATTAGCTCGTCAACAGCAGAGGGAAAAGCCGGTTGGAAAGTCACAACTAGCTGGCGTTCGGCGACATTGTGGGACTGGAACGGGATTTAATAAACACCCCGCGTCAAAACGGGCAAATAACAATCATCGTGGTTATGATTAACGTAGAGCTAAACAACAAGCTTCGAAAAATATATTTCCTAAAGCTATAAAGTGCTAAGCTAGCAGGCTAGGGGAGTGAATAGCCTGCTGGCTTGGCGAGGCAACTGACTGACAACGCCTTGAAAAAACATCTTACAAACACTGTGATCGAGCAGTAGAAAGGCACCACTGCTGCGTTACTTGTTCTCGGCTTTTCCTCACATATGAAACACTCAACAGCGGTTCCAAACCTACGACGATTTGTGGTTAAATAACACGATTACCTCTCAGCGTTGTTGGGACGTCAATATGGCGATGCTCGGGATCAAGAGCTTAGTGCGAACAGCCTTTCCTGCAGAGGGCGCTCTCCTTTTTCTCTTTCATGGGGGTGAGGTGGGGAGGGGGGGTTGTATCTCCCTCTTCCACCAACAGGTCTAAGCATAAACTTGTATCTGCATTCCTGTATGAGTAGTCAGTCACAACTGTAATGTTTTGTCAGTGAACCTTAATCCCGAACGCACTGTTCATTTCCACAAACAACATGAGTGTTTAACCACCACAGGCTCTGATATAAGAGGGCAGATATCATTCAGCAGGCCTTCATAAATCACATGTTTTATATAATAGCTGGAGTACAGCAGACAGACACATACAAAGTGCAATTCAAATAGTTTTGTAAAACTGCTTTTTTTGTTACTACATTATTGTGCTCTTAATTTCAGGATATTTCTACCAAGAGGCATTTCAATGTTCAGTATAGAGCCGGTTTTGAAAAAAGGTCACCATGTGGCTTCCTGGTTAAACGGACAAAGGTGAAATAGTGACAGAAAACAATGACTATGCTCTGTGTCATCCTTTTAAATGGTACCCCATTCATAGAATATGCCACGGGCATTTTCCTGAAGTAACCAACCTGTAATTAACACACAATAGAGAGAAAGACAAATGCTCTCTGTGACTTTGAATGTTGAGAACATTTGTTTGCATCTTGAATTGATGTCATGAATAGACCCTTGTATAGACTCCTTCTGTGGCCTAATTGTTGCCCCTCTGCCTGCAAGTCATGCACTGTTAAACACACATAAATAGTCTTTGACTTGCTACTCAATCTGATGCATGTTGTCAGTATCTAATTAACTAGGGCGAGACCTATTAAAGGTAAACATTCTGGCTAAAGCAGCAGTACACAAAACAGCAGAGCTCTTGCTGACAAACAGTGGACCCATCTGAGGATCAACGTCAACAATGAAGCTGTAAGTCTTTATATTTTGTCCAATAGATATTTTTCTTTTTCTTTTAATCTGTCATTGAAATATTTATTTTTCCCAGCTGCAAATGACAATGCCATATAAACATGCATTTCAACGTTGAATTAATGGTTTTATTTGTTTCAGTTTCATGTTTTGTCTACTTCTACTGTTTGCACTGGTGGTAACTGCCCCAATCAGAGGTAAACCAGCCTGAAGAGAGAAAAAATAATAAATGTTGTTTTGAGCTTTAGATGTATCAGTGGGGTAACATCTTCTCTGTCTTTCTTTCTTTTCAAGCGCAAAGAGAAAATGTGTTAAGCTTTCTAAATGGTGAGATCATTTATGTCATTTTTTAAATTCCATTTGATGTTTTCTTCACGCAAACTATTCTTACTACTGCTTTTTGAAATTAGATAAATAATTACTTAAAACCATAGCGGGAACTTTTATCACGTAACTTCTTCTTCTTGTTATAGATGCACTTGGCACATCTACGGAAAAGACCATACCTGCAAATATTACAGGTCTGTCATTCAAAATGTAACTTTCAGATACACTGAGAGTTTTAAAACAGGAAGGTATCATAATACCAGATCCTCAAAGTACTTTTTGTTCCCCAAGAACATAAACGTGGGCTTCAAATGAAAGGGACAAAAACAGAGGAGAGACATATTGGTATTTGTGTTGCTTTATCATTTATTAATCGTATGGGTTTTACTGTAGCAACCACTTTCAACATTATCTGATTGTTATAATATGAAACCACCTCAGTGATTATGTATTTATATGATATAAATATTAGATACATATATTTAATATATTTTTCTATGTCTGCAGCAAACCCTCCAAGTAAACCTGTGAAAGAGCAAGATTCTGATGGTACATTTTTGTGTTTTTTTTCCTGCTGAAATAAATTAGTAGTACAATGAATTATACTGTATAGATCATGTACAACTCACTAACTTATAACTTTCATTTCTTAATTGTCTTTTGATTTGGTATTACAAAAACAACAAACTCATTCACAGATATGTCAGAGGCGCAATCTACAGAGAGTTTTGGCTCCAATGAATTTACAGGTGTGTGGGCTTTATGTTACGTACACAAGTTTTCTCAATACTTCAGGACCTGAAGTATCTGATAAAAAAGCAGGTGAAAGCAAAGGTGCAGTCCCTTAAGTTCAAGTTAAAACTAACATCCCAATGTATGACGACGCATTGATGCAGATTGTGTAAAAACGTTTACTCTTCCCAGATGCAGTCAGAGGCCTTGACAGTGATGAGATCATCATTTCTAAAGTTGTGGAGAAGGATAAAGCACCATCAAGGAGCAAAACCAATGTGGGGCCGCTGGTTCAGGACCAGGGTAGCAGGGAGCACAGCGGGCCACACAGAGCACACCCAGCAAGCATAGAGCAGGCGGTGGATGCTCAGGAGGCTGAACATTTGTCAGGAAAACAAGTTATCCGTTCGAGTGGGGACCAAGTGACTGGCAGTCTCCAAAGAAAGGCGACACCAGGAAGACTTCACGGGTTCAATGGTATGCTGGCCCCAGGCAGAAGCAGAGAACTGATGGATCATGAGAGTTTGGAGGACAATGGCAGACCTGCTCCAGTGGGCAACAGAGGAGATACAGACTATGATGGTAAGACCAGATTCTCAGTTAAATAAAACCAATGATGCTCTGAGCAATCAAAGAATGAACAATGGGTTTTAATATTCCACAGAAACCAGGGAGTTTCTCAGCTCTGAAACTCATCCAATAGGTAAGAAATGTTTTATTCTTCCCCCCCGGAGAATATTGTAACCGCATTCTTTGATAACTAATGCGTACAGTGAATGCTTTCCTGAAAGATCTGTCAATTCTCACGTACGCTCTAGCACCCCAAGAGCTCATGCCCAGTAGCTTCTCTGCTCCAGCAAAGAGCAGAGCCCCCTGATGATCATACAAAGGTGTGTTTCCAATACATTTGAATCAGACAAATGTTTTGTGCTTTTATCTCTATCCATCCTGTCTGGCTTAGGGTACAACTGCAACATATAATGAATGTTTAAATTAGTAACATTTCATCCGTGTCTAATTTGAAGGTGCAGTTTCCCAGACCTTGCTTTTTTTATTCATCTGGTATGAATATAATGTTGAATGCCAATTGTTTTTCGCTCTTTTTCCAGATTCTATTTCTTCCTCATCATGAGTCAGGGGCCGCCATCTGTTGAGTCATACGAGGCAGACTGGCTGCTTCCAAATACAGTTGCTTCTGGGACTTTTTCATCTAAATTTAGATTTTGACGTGCATTTTGTGTTGTGACCATGTGAACAAATATAAGAAATAAAGAGGTTCTGACAATTCTGTGCTTGACTTACTCCTGGAATCTGGTTAAAGCTGCTATAGATCGTAGTATCAAAGATGTCAGAAAATGAATCAAGCACACCTATTCTGATCACTTAGAACAGAATCTTCGAGAGTCTGACATTTTTACTTTTATCTCAATATGTGAAGCCTTTGTATGTTCACTGTAATGTGAAAATGTTTAAGTAATCTCCTGAAATATAAATACAAAAAAAAGAATGCATCTTTACAATTTCCTTGATTTTAAAATGTAGTTTAATTTATAATCACTTAAATAGAAAAACGTATTTGAAGACAGCTTGAGAAAAAACAAAAATGTTTTGCAGTGAGCATCACATTTAACACAACACAGTACTTAATACAACATGCAAAATACATGTATGTTATTACTTATAATGCAGCGGGAAGTGGCTCACACACACAACAGGTGTGTGCGGTATTATAGCTTGCAGACAAGGCATTGTTCGTATTTTTATAGTTCCAGTGTTTCATTTCCTAAAATGCCGAAGATCACTGTACACAGCTGATTGGACTCCATGTAACTCCTACAAAAAAGTCAACAATTCATCATCGAAACACAAATAATATTTAGATATAACCGTACAAAAATCACATTCAGTATCTTTGAGGCTTAAACAATAATATAGTTCTGCTTTACCTGGTAAGGAGATTCTGTGACTTCTGTTGCCATTTTCTTTGATGCTGATGATGGCAGATTTCTTTTACCTGTTAAAAAGGGTAACGTTACTGCCCACCTGCCTTATTACCCACCATGCACGCTCACAAGTTAGCAGCACTAAGTCAATGCTCACCATCATGAGCATCCCATTCCCTCCTTCTCTTGTGGCGAGTCGCAAAGCAGAACACAGAAATGGTGATGAAGACGGTCAAGATGATATCAGAGGCAATAATGCCCAATACAGACGCCATATTTATCAGGTAACAGGAACCGCAGTCTGTGACAGAGGGAAGACGTAGCGTTGTAACACAAAACCAAAACTCACAACATAGTAGTCAAGCATCCCACAAGAGGTAAAGGTTTAAGAAAGCAAAATACCTTGCTGTCCTTCTGCAGATCCTGAAAGATAGTTAATAAAAACCTTATAATAACAGTTGAGAGAGTACACTCATCATTCTCTGTCAAACATATAGAACACCACTCACCAAAAAACGAACCCACAATACAAATATCAGACATCTTTATGGTGGTTTCTGGCAAAGGAAGAAATGAGAGAGAGAGGTTGAGGGCCGGTCCTTCTGTTGTCTTTCAAATGGCTGTGTGGTCACACCTATAAGCAAGATGTTGAAAGCCAGAGATAGGAGGGTTCACAGATGAAGAACCGTCCACAAAGCGATACTGTCAGTGGTCTGAAGATTGTCAGCATGTGACTGTGTGAGGAGGAGGAGGAGGAGGAGGAGGAGGAGGGAGTCCACTGCATAGAAGAGGAAGCTGGTGTTATTGCTTCTTCTCTGTAATGTGACATTCATGTGAGGGCTGCATAGAAACTCATTCTTACACCCTGTCACATGCCATCATTTGATCATTAGCCATCTTTTTTGACTTATTAACAGCATTTAGATTCTTCAAAGTAACACGTCCAAGTGATGCCAAGATAAGGAGCTGTATATCATCAGTTTCATTACACCTGCAGTTTCTGCTAAAATGCATGCGGCTGTATCTCCGAAGAGAGCATTTCCTCATGACCTGTGGTTTTGAGCAGGCGGTTGGCCACAGCACTGCTGCCAGTCCGGGTTATATCTCATGATGATGTCCTGTCAGAGAAATGAAAGCTTACCTTTATTGTTTTTGTCAAGGAGACTTCGAGGTGTCATAATGATCTAATACAACTGTCTAAATATTTCTATTTATGAATACCTAAAATACAAGTATATGTGTGTACAGGATGTGTACTGAACACAGACATACACAACAACAACAACAATAACAACATCAACAATAACAACATCAACAATAACAACATCAACAATAATAGCAATGTTTATTAATATAGCAAAGTGCTGATAATAATCGAATCTTATCTGATCCTAGTAAAACAGAAAATACAAAATAAATGATTCGGACATTAAATGTAATAAAAATCATTTGTAAAAAAAGCAGGGATAAAAGTTAGCAATTTAATTAAGGTTAAAAATCATATAAAGGAAGAAAGCTAAAGCAAGCCACATTTTCTCAAACATGTTTTTCCAGAAGCTGTCCCTTTTAGTTCTACAGGGAACTGCCAGAAGACTTATGAAAATATTCAGTAACATTTTAGATTTAATGTATGTTAAAAGCAGCCAAATACTTTTTCTTTTCTTTGTAGTTGTAAATGCCTTGCAGCAGCAAGACAAATTGGAGCCCTTTGACTGCATTTTGATTAAAGCACATAATAAAATGTGTGAGTTGTAACCAAGTGCTCTATTAATGGTAATTAATAATTTCCTAAAACGGTTCAGAAACCATGAATAAGAACAACTTTTGGGTTTGCCAGGTTGTGACCAAAACTGTTGGTGTTGGTGTCATCAACAGAACTGAAAGACAGGCATGTACAACATTTTTTTTCCAAGTGGGAATTAATTAAAGCTATATATACCAGCAGATGTATTATTGTATGTAGGTGTCAAAAGATACTCAATAATAGAGCAGCTCTGAGCGAGGGAAGTTCCTCCTGCACAACCACCCTGCAATTTCCCAACTTTTGTGAAAATGAGAGGAGACAGTTTAGCTATTCCAATCCAATCCAATCCCATGGCTATCGGCTCTTGAGAAATCCCTCTGGGTTATTTATTCAAGAGGGTTTCCACTGCATACATTTAAATAATGTAGTGCATCTATAGAGGAGGTAGATCAGACAGATGTTTCACAGATATTGAATCGGCTTTGGCCAGCATGTTCTTTATGTTAAACTGAAACAGCAGACAGCTTGACCACCGTATCACCTCATCAGCACACAGGGAAACCTAACATCACCTGTCCCAGGTCTAATCAGGTCTCCTGTGTTAGTCGCACTGTTTAAATGTCACTTTAGTACACCCTGATAAAGTAGATGAGAAGAAGTGTTTGTGAGAAGAAGAAAAAACTAAAAACTTTTGAAGCTAACCAACAGAGAAAAGCATGTGAACCAACCAAACACATGAAAAAGATCTACTTCCAACAGCCAATGTCCATTCAACATAAATATTACCAGACATGGAACACTTTCTTAAAACTTGTTTTTTATGCTGAAGCTGAATTTCTTTTATTCATTTCTTTTAATACATCATCAACTCAGTGGTTTGGCAGGTGATACACTGTAAAGCATCTGTGTAAAATCAGCAGGTCAGTCTTTTATTTTTTTTTAAATCACTCATAAAAATACAGCGGAAATGTTTACATGAAAAGTTCAGGGCCTGTTGAAAATACAGTATTTAGTCAAGTGCTACCAAAAGTCAACTGCAGAGGGTGCTGTGTCGTGTTGTTAAACCACATAAAGATATCTTATTCACAAGGTTGATGAATTGTAATATGTGCAAGTGACTCTGCTTGTGTTTATTGCAAACGAGTTGAATGTTGAATTCATCTTTTTAAACATTTTCTGAATAATTTATTTGTTGAAAAAAAAAAACAGGATTTAAAAAAAAATTAACATAATCTTATAATGTACTGCAGCACCTTTAGATCAGCTCTTGCAGTTGGCTCGGACATTCATGTACACTTTGTCAGCTGTGAAGAGATGAGAGCGAGACACAAATACAGAGATAATTTAGTATTTGACAATAGAAAATGACCAAATACAAAGAACATAATAAGAGAGTGAGATGGATATAGTGATATCATAGACCACAGGCACTTTTGGCAGGGTACCAAAAAGTTTTACAAATGTAAACAAATAATCTTATCAACATAGGAGAAAAACATGTACATCCCAATGTAAACAGGAGTATGAAACCGTATGAGCAGATCTGTGAGGCCGATCCCTCATAAACCTTTTCATCCACACTTCTACACACAACATTGACTCATTTTAGCCCCATCGCCTCACCATTGTCCATCTTCTGACGCCGATGGCTGGCACATCGGTAGGTGACAATGACAATGACAAGGGTCAGCAGCACATCTGCACAGATGATGGCTGCTACCGTCCCCGGCTCGATCCTGTAGCAAGGCGCTGTGCTCTCTGAGAAACACAGACAGAAAGAAAAGAGTGGGATGGAAGATGTGAACTATAAGACTGACAGGAAAAAATGAATCATCAGGTCTCGTGGTCTGGCTCCGCATTTGTGTTGCTTGTTTTTCCAAATAACATGTTGATGATGATAATGATGATAACATTCATAAACATTGAATTTCAAAGTTGTGTGTGTCCTCTTTTTGTCGTACGTACCTGTGAGTGCCACAGCCAGGTCTAAGAGAAAGAAAAGAAAGAAACATGAGAGATTCTGCTGTTTTCTTGCTAATAGTGGCATGCAGCAACACCTCTGTCGGTTAAGTTTCCGTTACGCAAAATGTTTGTGGTTTCATTTTCCTGTGCAAGGCCACCTATATTTGAGTGTGTACAAGAAGGAGAGGAGAGTTATGAAAACGTACTTACTGCACAGAAAAACTATGACAATAAAGAATTTGTTGTAAGCCATTATCAAGTTGGTCAACTCAGTCATGAGCTCTCTGAAATACAAAAAAAAGAAACCAAACTTTGTCTTGAGCTACATGCTTCTAAATTGAGAAACATATTCCATACAACACTCACATGTGTTATAAATACCTCTCTTTCAAATTTCATTGTATTTGATATCAGCATATCAAAGCTAAATCACCCAAAACTGTTTGAAACTGTAGGTTTGACCTTTTATATCTGCACTGAACAACTCCATATCACAATGAGTCATACGCTTCTGAGTAGGTATTTGACAAAAATAGATGAGAAAAAGGGAATAGAAAACGATAAACAAATTCTTAAATGGACTCTCTAAAATCATCAGAAAGTCATGAACATGAAGCTCTGGCGAATGCATTTCATGTGGCAAATTTAGTTTTCACAGTTGTATAAAACAAAACTTTTACCAGATTTTCCTGTTGTGTATATTTAACCTACAACTACACACAAAACAGATTTTGATCTGACTTTGACAGACAGTGAACCGTTAAAAGTTAGGATGAGGAAGAGAAAGTCAGTGTGAGTAAAGATCCTCATACCTGCTCTCCTCCAGCTGCTCTGCTATCTGGAATCCAAAAGAGGACGTGTCTCTAGTTTCCCATTAGTTTTCACTTTTGAAGGCTGACGTCAAATTGTCTTCCTTCCTCTGGTGGGCCAAAACACTGCCTGTTTTCTTTTTGTGTAAACACAATGCGGATTGGCAGATTTGATCTGCATCTGAATAAATACAGAGTGGGTATACATTATAATAGAATAAAATAGCATACACTTAAATGTCCCCAAGAAGTTTGTCCTGGACTTTGCACTCCATTTCCAGAATAACGAAATAGAATTTACAATTCAGCAGTGGTGGAAGAAGTAGGGAGATCTTTTATCAAGTCGAAGTAGCAATTTGACAGTGTAGAAATACTGTGCTACAAATAAAAGTACCGCATTCAAAATTGTACTTAAGTTAAAGCCCAGATGTATACAAAATATAGTAAAAGTAACAAAAGTAAAAACATTCATTATGTAGACTGGCCCAATTCAGAATTCTTATCATATCACTGGATTATAATTACCGATGTCTTAATGTGTATTTCACTTTGATGGTAAAGGTGGAGCTAATTTCAACTCCTTTATATACTGATGGGTAGCATCGTTTATCAGTTGATTTAGTATCTCAAAGTTGTACTTAAGTGCGGAACTTGAGTGGATGTAGTTAGTTAAATTCCACTCCAGCAATTCACAGACATAAAAACATCACAAAAGACAAGAAACAATTAAGATAGATCGTGACACTTACATTCAGTACGACGCTGTTACACAAACCCCAGGCGAGCTACATCCTTTACCGCTCTAAAAACAAATATGTAGGGAGGAAATAACTTTACATCTTCTGCCAGAGGGCATAGGTTGGAGCTGACAGAGGAGGACATGAGCTGGATCTTCTTCCGCGCCTGTTCACTAAGATCACAAATCAAAGTGAGAGAGATCCCGACATAAAAGCGTGAAAGTGTGTGGGTTGTTTAAATGTGCCAACTCCTCTGACTCTTTACTCAATAAACAGATACTCTCACATTAAATGACATTAAAGGATTCATGCTTTTATCAAACACATTGTCATACAAACATGTTGCCTCAATTTCTTCACCTATATAGCCTGTCAACCAGTCAGCCTGCGTTTTCCTCAACATCCTCAAGGAGGCAGTCCACTCGTGGTTTCATGATCTGATTCTGGCAGTTTGCCAATTCGACTTTGAGACAATTCAATGTACTTTGTCTGAGTGGTTCGTCTTTGTAGTCGATTAATCCTGACAACTTTGCGACAGCAGATGGAGCTGTGAGGCTTTTATGGACACGCTGTCCATAAAAGCCTCACAGCTCCATCTGCAGCACTACAGATTGATGCCTTTGAAATTGAAAATCAATTTCACTCACTTTTGTCTGTTGTTTTATCCCTGTTTTTTCATCACGAAAAAACGGTCTCATCTGAAAATGGGGGGAAAATGTCCATAAGGGGGCGCTATACAAACCATGTAATATCTATATAGTCTTTATTAATGGTTAGTTTCAACATTTTAAGATTTTGTCTTGAATTTAGTCACTAGCCTAACCCTGAATATGACAGACAGTGCTGGAATGTAACCATTAACTCACGGGCCAGCCAACAGCCTCTCAGTATTTTCACTATCCACAATTTTATTGTTGGGAAATTAAGTTTAATTTGATTAAAGTTGACTATATGGTTTGCTACAATTTACCTGAATAACAAAATGTACAATTTTACAAGTAAATGACCCCTGTTAATACCCAAATCAAGACTACATAGAATGCACAACACAGTCATCGAATATTCACTCAGAAAAGGTTCAACCGATTAAGAGAAAGACAGAAGAACAGTAGCTTCTTATTGCACAAGTGGAGCAGGGATACAAGAGACTGTAAGAGTTACTGTGTTTCACGCCACTGCCAAATTCTACCAGCATTTGACAGGAGGGCGAGTGCTAGTGTCAAGTCATGAATGTAACTAAGTACTTACTAAATATAGAGTAGTATGTATACGTTGTACGTACTTATTTAAGTACAATTTTGAGGTAACTACTCAGATTTTTATCTGTCTGATGCTCCTACATTTTGGCAAATATTGTACTTTTTACTCCACTATATTTAGTTGATAGCTTTAGTTATTGTTACTTTACAGATTGAGATTATTAATACACAATATATATCAACTAATTCATTATGATTTGTTATTTACAAGTTAAATTACCCAGCAGTATACAAAATAATGAAACCACCTTTACCAGCTACAATATCAGAGCGATGAACACACCAATGTATGAATAATCCAGTAATATAATAGATATCATGTATGTTTCAGATATCTTCAAAATGAATACATTTACTTTTGGTACTTTTAGTACTGCAGCACTTTTACTGTTAACAGCATATTTTTACACTGTAGTATCAATTAGTAAAATATCTGAGTACTTCTTCCACCACTGATGTCAGACATGTTTTAAAGTTAAGCTTCCTTTAGATCCCTGTGGTTCTCTGGCCATTTGTCTGTTCTTTGGGATGCGTAAGACCTTCAGGAAACCAGCTTTAAGTTTATTTTCACCTTTTGAAACACACCGACAACTTGAGTCTGGTCAACATTTCAAGATTTTCATAAAAGAAAAAAAAAAGAATAATCTCACTGATACTAACATGATAGACCTAATATATCTGATTTCCTATCTTATCAAACTTTCTTTTGCATTTTAATTCATTAGTTTCAACTGCCTTGTATTTAACACTTTGATCACTTGTTATTTCAATTTGGTCCTTTAATTCTATGTTCTAGTTAATCATATTACTCCACATTTATATCTCTCTTTACTGTTGTGTTGTCTGGCAATGGTCTATGGAGCAATATGAGGTCTTGATGTCTGTGTTTTTCAGGTGACACAGAGCTTCCTGTAAGTCTGTGTCTATGTCTATATGTGCACCACAAAGAAAATAGAGTTCACGAAATACACAACCTGAGAGACAAATACACAAAACAGTAGCCTAACTAATATCAAAATTCAAAACACAGGAGAAGAAACTGCTCTCAATGTAATATCGATTGACAGGTACATCAATAGATGGCATAACAAGTATGTTTTCTAAAGCTGAAAACATTTACTTTCATTATGTGAACATTTGTGCTGAAGGAGCACTGTGTAGGATTAGGGGAATTCATAGGCAGAAATGGAATATATTATTGGTAATGATGTTTTCTTTAGTGTTTAATCATCTGAAAGTAAGAATAGTTGTGTTTTCATTACCTTAGAAAGAGCCGCCCATATCTACATAGTAGGCAGGTCCTCTTCACAGAGTCCGCCATGTTGCCCAGAATAGACAAACACGAGCTTCAGACAGTGAGTCTTACACACTGCTCTTAATAAAGGAGTAAACTCTATTAGTTGATTGGCAGAAAATGTAGACTTTACACTGATTGAGTTAGAGTTTTCATCAACAATATCTTCCTTTTGGGGGTAAAAAAAAGCTAGTCCATTTATTTATTCATAAATAAAGTATTATTGCTAGTAGTAGTAGTAATTCGTGGTTCAATTACATTGTGTTGGTCATGTCTCTTTTATTGAGATACAAAACGTTATTGAATAATGTATTTATTGTTTGTCATTCAGTATTGTAACATTGCACTGAAAACTTTTTGACTAATTGTTTGATTTATTGAGTTACTGACTGACTGAGTGAGTAAAGTACAATTATTTAAGTACTGTACAATTTTAAGGCAGTCTTGGTCACTTCTTCATAGTGCTACCTACTTTGGGGCAAATAGTGTACTCCACTTATTACTCCACTAAATTTACTTGAAAGTTAAAGTGATAGTTACTTATTGTTTTACTTCCAGGTTAACATTTAACACAGAAACATGAGATCAGTATATAACATATGATAATTAAACCCAACAATTCATTTGTTAAAGTGTGTTAAAATTGCAAGCCTGGACCAGCTAATAAAGCTGTTAAAATGTTGCTTACACTTCATGTATTATAACAACCATATTATAGTACTAATGTACTGATGGGAGCCATTCAGCGCAATACTTCTACATTTAATGTTGGAATACATTTTTATGATAGTACCTCTGTGCTTTCAGTTTGTTAACAACATGACTTTTACTCATAAAAATGTATTTCGACATAACGCTATTCCTACTTTTAATTAAATGATCTAAATACTTCCTCCACCATTGTGCCCTTGTACCTTTGTGTTTAACTTGTATACTTGTTGTTAATAACTGTTTTTCGCATCATATTTCATTCTCTACCCTGCCGTGGTTCGACATGTGTGTGGCTTCCCCTTTGCTAGTGGGCGTTGAGCACAGCTGGGGGCGGTGATGGGGAACAACGTGCTCTGTGTGTACAAGCAGGCGGCGATAAGACAACAAGCCAGTCAGACTTGATCACAGAACATCACAGATCGCTCCGGCGCTGTAAATCACTTCATCACCTTTTGAAACAGACTGGTGACCGAGAGGACGACCTGTTGAAGATTTCAAAGCAAAACCGTTTCTGACATGCACTTTGATAAATGTGAGTACATGTGCTTTTGATTTGTTAATTATGTGCAGACTACAAGTGTCACCGCTGGTATGATTTGTTCATTGAGTGCAGATTTATAATGCTGACAGTAATGATGACAACTAATCGTTTTTCAAGTTACTGCATTGCTGAACATACTTGTTTTCAACATACAGTAATGTGTTATTGTGTTAGTGGCAGCAGTATGATGAAAACTAATTGATTGTATTTGTCTACAACATTACACATTATCCCTCCATCGTAAACACATTTGATAGAATCAGGTTTGACTTTATTTAGAACTATTTAGAACTGTGGACCTTAAATCTCACTGATTTGAGCTTTTGTAAACTGTAACTGTGTTTTAATGTTAGACTGTGTTTTCTAACCAAAAGGACAATGTGTATATTTTAGATTTAATATAGTTCAGTGACACCTTCAGCCTTTCTTTCAGTTGTTGTTGAATGACAGCATAATTCTGGTGAATCCAAGAGTCTGGACATTATTTGGGGAAACCCTGATACACCTACACCCCTGCTTGTTGTTTTCATTTCCCCTTTTGATTAATGCCAGACAAACAAACTTTGTGACGTGACGACTTAGCTTTGTTTGTTCAAGCCCTCTTTGACACAGGCTTGAGTGATCACATATCTTCTCTGTCTTGCCGGGCTCGGTTATACCACAAAATGAGGAAATTGGCTCCGCACTGCTTCTTTCTTTCTGTACACAGTAAGCCAAAAGAGAAAGGTCGTCGGAATCCCCAACCTCCCACACACATGACTCAATGTCCAGGGGTTTCCACAACTCCTATTTGAATATTGCACAGAGTAGCCCAAAGCAGTGTGGGGGCACTTTAAGCAAACCCAACATGTATATATGTGTGTGTGGGCTAAGATGTCCTCTTACTCTTAGAGAAACTAAAAGCCATTTCCTCACTTCTAGTTTCTCTCAGCTGATGTGTCAGACTGTAAAGTCTTGGGCAACTTCTATCGTATGGTAATTTTCTGTTTGATATCGATTGTGTTGTTACATTTTGCAGCATTACATCATCAGTAACAAAAAGGCCAAAGGTTTCTTCCTTTTGTTGTAAAGATCAAATGAGTCATGATTGAGTAACCTATAGTAACACCTTCTGAACTTGAAAATTAAACCTGGCTTCACTGAAATGTACTGACTGATGTCATTTATTCTGATAAAGTGACCTTTATGATATTGTGCGGGCAGGTCACACACACAGCAGCACAAGGCCTTATTGTTTGGGACAGGTTTTCAGCTGGAAGTGAAAGTGTTGCTGTTGAAAGATGCGACTACCAGACAGAAATCTAATCTCCACAAACTCACATTTCTCTCTCGCTGGTGGAATTTGCATATTTTGTTTTTGGAAGTATACCTTCTTTGTATTTGCTCTGGAGAATAGAGCTATATTGTCCCTGTGTGGCGCAACACAGCAGTCAACATTCACAGGCAAGAAGAACAAGATAAATGACACAGGAACATAACTCTCTTCTTCGTGCTCGGCCTCCGGGACATGTAGGTGCAAAAGAAAGCACAAGGCGGCCACACGTGTCGAGGTGACGTGCCTGTGACACACCGAAGACAGGAAGATGTGGTTTGCCTTTTCTGTTAGCGTAACGGAGCGAGACAGGAAGATGTCATAGAAAATAAGCTGTGGCAATCCCATGCAATAGGTTTTCTGATGAATCTGTCTGGTTTTGCACGGCCGCACGATCTGTGTTCCTAATGGAAGAGGTTTCTCAGAGCTTTATCTTTGTACTCCGGTTCCACAGACAAGGTGGAAATATCACTTTATCTTTCACGTGTGGGGTGAAGGTTTTGAGGAAACAACCTGTGTGGTCACGTCATGTCAGCTGGAAACATCAGAATTCTGTTTTGCAATATGTTTTCCTATTTTTCTCACCTGTTTAATGGAAATTATACTTATTTTTTATCAGCAGAGGAAAACATACTCATAGTATAATGGATTTGATATTTTCTATTTGATGTACTTTTGTCTAAGGAGGCGCAGAAAAATGCCACAGTGGAGAAAGTGAGCAGGCGGACTCATTTAAGAGATGGCATTGTAATGTTATTATCCCACTCGAAGACTTTATTCTGCCCTGCATTAATTACAATCTAAGCCTTTTACTGCTTTAATAAACCAAAGCCTCTCTTGATGAGATATAAAGTAAAATGTTGATATACTCCAGTGAGATTAGAACTTGCATACACAGAGAGGCTGCCCATACTTTACATTATCTGCTATTTATTTTCTAACTGACATATTTTGTGATGCATAACCATAAAAAGAGAGAGCTGAATAATCGATCTATTTGCAGCTCTATGTTTGATAGAATTCTAAATGAAATATATTTGGGATTTTGACTGTTGGATGGACAAACCATTTTATATATCAAAGAATGAATCAATACTTATAAAAGATAACCTGCAGATACATGGATAATTATATAAAGTAATTCGCTGCAGCCCTAACTGTTGCATTTCCAAAATGTATCCGTCTATTATGTCCGTCACATGTGAACAAAACACATGACCGTATAGTCATTCCTTTACTATTGACCCTTTTCAGCGCCAAAAGAGAAGCAGTGTTGCAGTCTGCCCACAGTGAAGAAACTCTTGGAGCAGAAGAGAAGGCGTGAGACAACGTCTGTCCCACCCTCCTGCTCTACGGCCAGCACAAGTCCTGCTCCTCCAACTACTGTTGCAGTAAGGCAGCTCACAGAGGGGATCAGCATCTCACTAAATGTTATATCGTAAAGATGTGACTGTTGATGTTTGTTTTTTTCTTCCATTCTCCCAGCAGTTACCTTCAGCAGAACAGTTTACCTGTACAGGTAAGAGTAGGACAACTTCTGCACAACACTTAAAGGAAAAGCCTGTTGATATTCTTTATGGCCTGATATAGCTCATTCCTCTGGGACGTAGAGCTTCATTTCTGTCCAAAAAGTATAAAAAAAATGCTTGAATTAGCCCCACTGTCACTTTGGGTGACATGTTCCATCATTAAGATGAACATGGACACATGGAGGCAATTACACATACACTATCTCCAAAAAATACACCAATTAAAAATGAATTATGTGTTTTTGACCTGTTTATTATTAGGATGTATGTCTATGGTTTGGGACAGGGTGGGGAAGTCAGAAAGTATTTAGGGACGGACTAACACTTTGTGGTTTTTGGTCTTTTCATGGGATTTGTTGGCAATAACAAAATTGTGAAACATCACCAGACCTGTTATTTTATCTTGAACATAATGTTGTAACATTACTGACTGAGTCCTTTCCATTTTAGGTGCATCAAGCAGCTACTCAGACATGGCAGTGAGCTATGAGCAGTGGACCCCTGCAGCAGAGTCTGCAGTCGGTTACTACCACAGCCATCCAGAAGCCAGCTACGCTGCAGCCTACAGCCAATACTGCACACAGCAGCAGGTCCCGGGATATGGAGACACAATGACTCAAACTTACGTAAGAGAAATCCTGTAAATGTGGACTTTCTACTAACATGTTGTACGTATCTGGATCATACCTGTATGATGGTTTGACCTTTATTACCTGTTTTCTCCTGAGCAGGAGTGCCCGATGAGTGGAGTCACAGATCCCGACATGTCTTCGTCTTGGTCCCTTCTGGGCTCCAGTCAGACCGCACAGCTGAGCTTTGGTTCGTCAATGGACGCCACCAAGCTGGAACAGGCCAGGATGCTGCTCAACGGGATGGATTACAGCAGAGCTACTGGGCAGGATGAAGACGGAGACACGTGAGTGCTTATGAGTGGCTACATGTGTGTGAGAATGTGCCGTGTGGATTATATGTGTGCTAATGAAGCCCAAGAAAGAGACGACAAGTTAACTGACAAATATGGGCCTTCTCAATTTTCTTTGAGACACACACACACACACACACACACACACACACACACACACACACACTGCTGACATCACCACTGTGTGTGAATGCGCATATGTGAGCACACAATTTATCTATTTACTAAGGGGTTTCGTTTTCAGTCACAAGCTAAAAGTGAGAGCCACGTTTGCAGTTCTGTAATCCCACAAAGATTAAGAAAACCAAAAGATGTGAATGAGTCAGCCTCTCATGCTCGATGATTATATAAAATGGAGAGACAAATTCATCTGTGAAAGGAAAAAGTGTGAAATTGGTTTCAAGGATTACCACGACTCTCCTGCCAAACTTAAAACAAATGTATGGTGTGCTCTTGTTCTCTCAGCATCCTGCACATCTACACTGCCAAGGGGCTCAGGGAGTGTGCCTTTGCTGCTGCAGAGAGGCTCAGGGATATAGGCGGGCTTGATGCCAAAGAGCACAAGGGAAAGGTATGCACAAAAAAATCTTCCAAAGTCTGCAAATTGCTCTTTTTGACACAACATACTTTAAAAAAAATGTTTTAACGAGAAACATTAGCGCAGGATGATAATTTCTCAAAATAGAGTTGTTTAATTAATGTGCTTGTGCAGACTGCTTTACTGGTGGCGGTGACGGCAAACCAGCCAGAGATTGTGCAAGATCTGCTGTCCTTTGGAACGGACATCAATGCCTGTGATGATAAAGGACAAACTGCCCTTCATCTGGCTGCCGACTATGGTTTACCTGGGGTTCTTCAGGTAAAGGCAGCACTACTAATCAATTTATTTGGCATGACTATCACAGCAAGTCATACAAATGTGGGTTATACCAAGCAGACCTTAATGATTCCTCTTTTGCAGGCAATTCTGTCCAGCAGGCCGGCTGTCAACCTGGAGGCCCGCAATTTTGAGGGTAACTTAATGTTATTACAATGCAAATGATTAGCCAACAGGAGAGTATTGTTAACCTAGACATACATTATAATTTGGACTATGTTTTTAGCACCATTTCCAAAGTATTTACATCATTAGAGCCTCAATTGAAACGTTACATGTGTCTTCTTCTTTGCCTCAGGTATGACTCCTCTGCACTGCGCAGCCATTTCTCACAGTGTCACCATGAAGGCGTTGTCCAACAGTGGGCTGGCAGATGTTGGTCTTCAGACCAAGGCTGTGGAGAAGCTCTCCTGTGTACAGATGCTTCTCACTGCCGGGGCGTTCCTACTCAGCCAGGTGCAATATAGCTCTCCCTTTTCTGAATGTCATGTGAGCAAGTAATAAGCATATAAGTGTCACAGTAGAGACATGTTAGTAGGTGGTCTGTCAGCAGTCAGGTATGGAGTTCAATATGTTAAACCCTGACCTTTCAGTCAGAATTATCAGTTCATAGGGGAAGTGCCCAGGTTTTATCCAACCATGATGACAAACCATTAACCCCCCAACTACTCCCTGTTTTGGTTTGTCAGCCTTGTTTGACACTTAAATGTTTCAGTCTGACTTGCGGTTTTCACTCATCCACTTCCAGGAAATCAAAAGTAACAAGACGGTGCTGCACTTGGCAGTAAAGGAAGGGAACATCGATCTGGTGACTTATCTGCTGAGGATTCCCCTGCCGAACATGAAAGACTTTGTCAACTTGAAAGTGAGTCCCACTCTGGCACAAAACTCAAAACTGGATTTTAAAAATGCAAGTGTTTGTGGGTTTATGTGAATTTCAAAGTATATACTGTATACATACCTGACTATAAACAGTCTGAGTCATGCTGCATTTCCCCCCTTTTGCATACAGGCGCATGGTCACACGGCTTTACACATGGCAGCAGGTCTCCATGTTAACCCCCACCAGGAGGAGATCCTGCAGCTGCTTCTGCGCAGAGGAGCCGATCCCAGTATCCGCAACCTGGAGAACGACCAGCCGGCTCATCTGCTGCAGAGCGGCCTCCAGGGAGAGCAGGTGAGCAGCACATCATTGTTAACAGCCAGCCAGACGTGCACTGTTTCAGTTTTTGCCAAGGGTTAGTTATCATTAATGTATGTTTCAATTTCTAGCTCAAGCTCATGCTGAAGAAACGAAGTGCTTCCTCTCGTCGACGTATCGTGTCCTTGCAGGACCAGGAATGACATGGAAATCCCCACTTGTAATCCCCATTTGGAGGGAATGAGTTGTTAAGACGTTTGCCTCTGTTAAGAAGGGGATTTACAGTTTATTATTATGTTGCTTTGGGAATCTCTGGCCTATATATTGTTAACAAACTAGTTTGTCATATTAATCTCTGGATATAATTCATGAATCTTAAATTACCTGCGATTTGGTGTCTGTAAAAAAGGCTCTATTTATTTTTCTACGCATAGGCCGAATTATTCATGTGTCGGCAAAGAATTTCATTCCAAAATGTTTAAACTGTTCTGACTATAACAGACATTTTAATTTATGTATTTATTTTTATCAAAATGGATATTTAACTTTTGGAAATGAAAGCTTTTATTAAACGAACAGAATTGAAGAGCATCTACTAACAGCAGAGGCTATAGACGTCGCTGTGGAAGGTGGAGTGGTATTCGTTTCTCTGACAGGCTACACTCCCAGTTTAACGTTGATTTCTATGAAATCGTTTGTATGACCTCCAGGACAATGTCCCTGAAACCCCTCTGACACTCTTGTCAACCCCCCCCCCATCATGACAAGTTATCATATTGATACACTGAGTGATGGTTTTGATTTCGGTCAGCATCTGTGCTTATGTTAAGAATGTTTGTGGTTAAAATGAAAAGGAGCTATCACATGATTTAACTCTCTGTCTGTATGCATCATACTTACATGTGTAACATCAAGTACAACTTTTCTTTGTGGGAAAAGAAACTTGACTGTATGTAAAACTATTATGTATTTGAAACTGGTTGTGACAAATAATGTTCTTTTCCAGAGTAATTACATGAGTAAGTCAGGTGAGAAATTGTCTGACTAACTGTACATTTTAGTCATGAGTCATGAATAAAGGTACAGTAACACTTGTATTTAAAGCTCCATCTAAATGTTTTCCAAGATGGAAAATACATCATCCCACTAGAAAGGGATAGTGTCAAGAGGATTATAATTGTCGAACATAATTTCCACTGAGGTTTACTGCAATGATAATAAACCTTAGT
Source organism: Anarhichas minor (assembly GCF_050575085.1). NCBI lineage: Eukaryota > Metazoa > Chordata > Actinopteri > Perciformes > Anarhichadidae > Anarhichas > Anarhichas minor. Next base: position 1,826,638 of record NW_027466487.1, on the reverse strand, counting down.
CACAGATGAAATGAGGTTTGTTTTTTGTTGTAATTTGAGAGATTAATTAGGTTTCGAGCTGCCTCTCACTTATGTGTCATCTCTGTAAGATGATATAAATTCCTGTAAAGTACACAGGAAATATCAATCTCATAAATAAACAACCTAATACTAATATTGTATATTGTATATAATAAGACACTGATAAAATCATCCTGACTAGACAAGACCTTTATTTGAAACAGGGGTTTCATTTTCCAGCTTTACAGGTAACATAATGATTCGTACCTTTGCCTTGAGATTCAAACAGAATAAATTACTAATAAGCAAACTCAAACACTGTATTACATAATTTTCCAAAGCATTATAAAATAAAATACATAACTGAACATTGTCTTTTACTTTTCATCAATGTATTATGCTAGCTATTTCATTTTAGCATGTTCAATTTTTGCCTATTCTGTTTATTCGTTTCTTCATTATTTTGTCATGCTAGAAAAAGTAGATATCAACAGAAATGAAGAAAAATAACGACAACAGACAATTGATCAATGCGTGCAGTTCCTTTTTTTTCGATCGGGAGATTTCGCTTGTTTATGAATATTCAATCATGCTCTTAACTTAATTGTTTTACAGGAGTCAGATGTAAAGAAGAGAGACAACAATTATTGCATTTGTTTGATTAAAAGTACCCATTCAAGTTTCATGGTTGGTCATATTTTTTTTTCTTCTTTTATTCCCAACACTCGCATATTAATGAACAATCTGATATTTGATCACTTATTGTAAGACTTTCTACATAATTCCATGGGAGACTCAATAAAACCAGGTTAGGATGCTTTGGAAAACCTTGTTGATCATCTCGCTGGCAGAGGTATATCAGCCAAACAGGATGGCCATAAATAATCAGTGTGTGTGTGTATTCGCTGGCGTGGTTCCTGTAACGATGGCCTCCATTTCAAGTAGATACTATATTTTCTATACAGTTTGAGGAGGCACTGCAAAAGAAAAGGAAACAAATATCAGAATTGCAGAGAGAAAGTGAACATAATTGAATTCAAGCACATAATGATCCTGAACAGTGAAGTGAACTTACCCTCTGTCTTTGGGATTTGGGTACCAGATGAGCTGGAACTGCAAACAGAAAAAGTGAAATTAGTAAGTATCTGAATTGTTTTAATTGTTTAGGATTACTGATTACTGAAGTAAAGATTGAAAACTGTGGCCACAACTTCAACTTGGAGCTGGAGTTGGATTTGATCACGAGTATACATTATCCGGGTTACAGGATCCAAAAACAGTTGCAGCCACAGGGTTCTGAGGTAACTGAGAAGTAGCAGCCCTCGTCTTTCATCTCATCTCGCCATAGAAGCGGCATGCAATCAGTTCATATCAGATCAATATACCCAGTCACTACCAACACACGAGGAGTGTGATGCATACATTTTAGGAGCAAGCACTGCGATAAAGAGAACGTCATTTGTCATACGAGGTTCTGCGTGAAAAAATGTTTAATGTGTTGGAAGTGTGTTTTGGGGTATGCAGAAGAAGGAATGGGGGTATTCTGAGAACAGGCATCCAGGGCAGGGATAGGAAAAGCTGTGGGAAACTCAGTTTTAGTCAAAGAACAGGAAGATGTTTGGTCGGGTATTCCCTTCAAGTCAAATTCATACAGCATGCGCAGGCGGATCATCCACTGAGCTTTGCACAATTCTTACTTGGATGAGGATTTTACACAATTTGTGAATTTTTTACCTGTTTGGAAAATGATAGATTAGTTACAAAGGTACAGGTGATCACGTATACATGATTAAGCCTCTGTATTCAAGTATTATGTGAGAGAAAGTCTCAACTTACTGAGGGCTATTACAATGCCAGATACACACATGATTGCTGCAAGGACAACCCCCGTAGTCCGCAATGTCTCATAATCTACAAGGGACATAACCGCATGGGACTTTATAGGGGTGGGTTTATTATGAACGTGAAACATACTGTAGTAAAAAGTACAAAATATCATATGTTTTACATGGTGTTTTTGATTTATGAAAGTAGAAGATGGTGTATATCTTACCATAATCAAAGTCACTTCGGTCTGGAAACATAGATTCTGCAGAGACAGAGAAGGGGCGGTTATAGAAAACAGACTAAAAATGTTACTTCGGGTGCGGCTCCAGGGACAGCAATAAGCTTAAAAGGTGTGTTCAGTTCAGCACCATATAGACAGCAAGGTTTGCAGCTCTTCAGATCTGCAGGCTTGACTACACAACCCCTCAGGAGTATTTTTTTTTGTCCACTGAGAGGAGCTCAATGCAGCATCTTTGCTCAGCAGAAAAAGACGCACCATTAAAAAAGTGGGTTCCAAGCCAGCAGCAAGATACAGGGGTATCGTCACAGCAGCAGAGAAACAAAGAGAGATTCAATAAAAAAGTTGAAGAAGCCACTTGAAATGACTGCTATGTTTATCTTTTTTGACCCATTAACACTGTTAAAGAAAACTCTACTCTCAACCAACACAGTGATTTTGCAAATATAAGCGTGTTTAGGCTACACCGATGCCAGATTGTTAGAGTATCTGGGCGTCGATATTGCGGCTTGCATTGATGCTGAAGCCTCACACCCAAGTGGCTGAGCTGGCAGTTCGTATTTCTTTCCGCTGTTTTCTCTCTGCCACAAAGACTTTACAGTTTGAGAGAAACATGTTAAGTATTGTTCATTTATTCATCGCAGTGAGGAGTTTGCGGAAAAACTCCCTTTGTTATAACACTGATCCATGCATCACGAGTAAATTGGCTCTTGGCACTGAAGCAACAATGCAGCAGGATAATCAAAGATGCGTATGAAACTAAAACAATTGGTTTCTTCATTCAAATTAAATGACAAATCAAAAAAAATGATTACACATTTAATAACCAAACAAGTATTTCATTCTAAACTGAGACAGTCTGACAAACTGTTTCATGCATGTTACACCCTTGGAAATCACACAAAAGAAGAAAAAAGCAGTCAAACCTGTGGTGGCCATGGCTGCACTGTAGAGATGTAGAGGATCTCCGTCTCCCAGAAATTTAGCAGGATGCAGTTTAAGGTTGGATATGAATCGAGGTAGCTGGACAGGACAGCATGCAGAACTGCTTAAGAACCCTCTCTGCAAACTCAGCAGGGACCCTCTGGTGGCCACAGCAAAACACTGCATTCACAACGAAGGGTTACACCCACAGAGTGCCAGATCTGCCAGTACTACAGGGGATAGTGGGTCGCCACAGTAGCCCAAAATTACATTGAATAAAAGGGTAAACAGCTAATGTAATGCTACTATAAGGTAGTATGTATAACAGTCTACTGAGTATCATACAGTCTTCTGTGGAGCATGCAAGAGTATGGGGGGGTGTTAACTGCATGTGTGAATAAATTAAGATATTTTGGATATTTAACAATCGATGCTGTAATCTGTCCGTGTTGTGGATTTTGCACCAGATTCTCATCAGTTTGTAGTTTATAATGCCTTTTAGAAACGTTGCTTGCATGCTCAATATGCACCATTTTCTATTCCATGTGCTTTCTTTTGTGCAGTGCAGTCAGACCGTCCCTGCAACACCAGGGAGAAAATACAGTCTGCATACGCAGCTTTTGCTCTCGCAGGGGCTGCTATAATCACTACGGTTGAAAATCTGCCAATAAAAACAGCACTGAAAAGAGGGATATGTCAAATTAAGTCTTTTTTTTTTTTTTTAAAGACAGCCCCTTTCCAAGTATACTGCATAGTGCAGCACATAAATCATTCACAGTCTCACTGCTGGTGGTTACTACTGCATGTGTAACTGAAGTGTCTGCAGAGTCAGCAGAAGTGGGAGTGCAGCAAAATAGAGGGCTGTCCGCTGCTGGTCTACTTCTAACGGCAGAGAACAAAAGAACGATGCATGAAAGCAGAAGGAACCTTTTCAAAGATGTGTTTTAATATTTTGCATCAATCTGAAAGTCATAAAAATACAAATGAGAATCACACTTTTACCACACTACACTACCACCATATAAAGTTGGCTCATTATCTAATAACAGCAATTGATGATAAAAACATTAAAAAGGAAAAAAAAAAGGAGCACAGCAGCACTAAGAAATTGAAGGAAGCTTGTTGTGTTCATGGAAAGATTGTCCTCTGCTGTGATCAAGGTATTTGCTGCCACCTAATGGTAAGTCGATAACACTGTGGGAAAGAGGTGGAGGACAAGATTGAGTTGTTCTGAAAAAAAAAAAAATCGCTTTTAGCCTCCCTTTGCAGCAAATAGATTCGCAGATGTTTACAAGACACTGACCAGATCTCCGTTGCTCTTTGTCTTTGTGTCTACGAAGCTGTGGAAAGAGTTTTAGATTACTGTTTTATTTCAAAAGAAAGGCAATAAATCTACTTGATATAGTTATTATAATAGAAAGAAAAATATTTACCCCGAGGAACACCTGGTTCCACATCAGGACCTCTGGACCTGAGGATTATTAACAGATAATCAGGCTGGAGGGATGCTTTATCCGTTTTGCAGAGAAGGGTCTGGTTTTTACAGGTTTTACTTCGACTTCACTCACCTTGACTTGTCACCTGATGAACAGGTACATTTTCGGGCTGTTGTTTTGGGGGTAAAACACAAGAAAAAAAATTGCGACAAAATGAACATGAGACATCATAAAAAGAATGTATGCCGCTTTAACAGTCCCCGAACACCACCCCCTTTAGGCTATTAATAGAGGACGAGGTTGTTCCAAGCCTTGATGGGTGCATGATTACAGTCTTGAGCTTGTGCCAATAAACCCATCTGGCCAGCACGTCTTGGGAGGCCTTATATGTTTGCTTGTTGAACTTTCCCCACAATACAGGAGCCAGTGTGTTGAAGAACATTCAGCCAACAGCATTCATATCATGTGAAAATCTGCAAAAGAGTTTTGCCGTTCAACATCTTTGGTTATGATATTTAGATGCACCTCAGTTTGCCTATACACATCATAGATGTTAAATGCATTCACAAAACATGTGCTGCAAGACTCCATTCTGCTCATTATTGTTCTCCTTGTAAACGAAATAACATTTTGATAAAGTTATTGCGATGACGTGGCTGTATATAGTCTCCTACTGAAGGGTGAAACCTAAAGTGAAGCAGCCTATATAGCCACCAGACAGGCTCTTTTTACACATGTGAGCCGTGTCATGTAGGTTAATAACTATGTATGATTATCTGCACAGTGCAGGGTTTTTCAGTTTGGGCAGCTGAACTTCATGGTCAACCTGTTGAAACAGCTTTCAGATATCCAAGTACTCTCTAATCTAAGCTTCTCTAAAGATACTGCATACACCTTTTTGAAGGAACGTGTCTTTATCGTCTTCAAAGACAAAATGTAGCTCGTATTAGAAATAATGTACAATACTTTGATTAAGAAGCTGCCCATAAACAGAGACATGCTATTATACCTGAAGAGTTGACTAAGACGTGTACTTGCTAGAATAGTAGGCTAGCAAAATATTGGGAAATCCCGGACTAGACTAGTGACCTACATACTCTCAGGACTAAGAATAAAGCTGTAAGCATCTTGAAAGATAACACTCCTCCTTTACTCACTGACTTTGACACTGAGAGGCGCCAGAGGGTACCTGTTGCAATCAATGATGTTTTAAATGCAATATTTGATATGCCTCTTTATGTTGTGTTTTATGCTTTGCCTGTGTGTCACACTTTCATGATTGTGGATTAATTTGACAAAATCAGTTGACGTTGTTCAAAACCTAAAAGGCCCAATCGATAACTTTTATATTCACAAGTAATTTAAGAGTTATTGTATGAAAAATGATAAATCTGTATTTTGTATTGCTTGAGAAAATGAAAAATTGGAGAAGAGATTACAGATGTGAACAAACACATTACAGTGAGAAAACCTTTGATTAAGCCGGCATCTACTGTAACTCTGTGTATTTAATGACCGATCAATAATTTAGTTGTGATGGCAAGCTCCACTCTTTTAACTTGTGTCAGTGTGGGCTTTTTTTTACCATCATCATTTTAGTGTAAATACAACGACTTCATAGAGTGCAGTTAGGAATCCACAGTGGTTTTGACTAACAGAAGCAGAGTGTTTGGGTCCCAATTAATTATTTATTGGTTGGTTTTGGTTTGAGGGCTAGCACTGGCAGTGACCGCATGTGCAGGCAGTTGAGGAGAAGGAACCTTGGAAGGACACTATGATTGAGGAAAGGGATAAGATGTAAAGGGCAAATTGCTCTGATGCACGGACCATGACCATTGAATGCTGGGATTGTGAGCATCAGTGTGCCTCCCTTTCAGACCTCTGAGAGAGACTGCGAGGTCACTGCACACATACAGGGATCACAGTGTGGTGACGGCTGACACTCAGCACTACACATCCGCTGTGTACTTAAGGTGGTCAAACACTTACTGACAATGAGGAGGATCCCCATGATGAACAGTACCACTGCGAAAACCAGGCCACCGATTCTCAGAGATTCGTAATCTGAAATGAAAACAAAATTCTTTGTTATGTTTGCAGAAGTGCATGGTAACATGTGTCAGCTTTGAGATACAAAATACCATACGCTTTTAAGCTTTTTACCACATTTTGAGTCAAGAGCAGCATTGCAGACATTTTTTTGCAGCCCCCTGATGGTCACGGGACACCACAAATTCCTGTGAGCTGCAGTCACCAAAACTGTTAACACCATGGCCAAATTTAACTCTGTAGAAGCAATATGACATGTCTGTGTTTCCATCAATTGAAACAAAATCAAGGGAGCAGTTAGTCTGGGACAGGGTCTGCTTGTTTATGACATGAATGATAACATACCGTTTATGGGGATCACAGCTTTGTGAACATGCATCAAGCATTGTGTTGTTTAGTTAACAAGTTACCTAGCAAGATGGCAACTATCTGCAGACATTAGCAAATACATATTGACTACAATAAACTAAAACAAATATTGTTTTTTTATGGGAAAAAAAAGAGTAAGAATTGGCTACTGTTGTTTTCTTAGCTGCCAGAATTGTTCATCAATCCTTTAGTGCAGTGGTTCCAAAACCTTTTGGCTTGTGACCTCTTAAAATGAGGTATGGCATATGTTAGATCCCTTGCAAACACTTTGACCTAAGGTTGTTTAATTCTAAGGAAGGTCAGAGGAGATGAAAATACCCACAACTTCATAAGAAAAAAGACAAATCTGAGAAAAATAAACATAAATTTGTGTAACAAAAGTATATTTTTCCCCCTTTCTTATCCCTGTTAATAATCTCGTGACCCCTCAGATATATCTTGGGACCCCCTAAGAAATCCCTACCCCTGAGTTGGAAACCACTGCTTATGGTCTTTCAATAGGGCTACATACTATGGCTGGAATAGTACAAAATGGGTGTGGAGAACACTTCCAAAAATGCCTATAGAGTGCTGCAGGAATGAGTCCTAAGACTTGCAAATGAGTTGTCATTTTGCACTTCCGGATCTCTCTTCTCAGAGTCAATGGGTTTTTTTATGGGTTTTTGGTCAGTTTGCAACACAAGCACAAGAGATATCTTAACATTTTAGTCTACAATACAAAAATCTCGTGGTGTTCATTTGTGAAGATTATCTTAATGAACAAAACGTGTAAATATCATAAACTTGTGTTTGTCACAGAGCTTATTTTCAGCAGTAATCCAAAATCCAATGGAAAAATCCCGCTGACTTCTCAAAGAAACCAGTGCGACGCTAACTGCCGGGGTTGGCCAATGAAACTGAAAAAAATAACATCCAGTACACTGACGGTATAGAAACTTTGAGTCATTTTTTGCACGTCAGTGCCTTAGATGGACTTAAAATCAACGACACAGGGGACAGTATGAGAAGTATTCGCAGTGGGACTACTCCAGAAGCTTGGCCTCGGGGTGACGGTTTTCCGTCACTTCTGAAAAAACAAGTGGAAAATGCAAACTCTCTCTCATCTGGAACTCCCAGATGTTTCCTGCGTAGAGGGTCGGACATTAAAAGGCCCCGTTCATCTGCTAAACACTCACCGTAATTAAAAGCACTGTCACTGTCTGGTAGGAGAGAACAGAGAGAGGAAACAAATGAGAAGCAGATTTACCCACTGACACACTTCAGAGAGCACTCATGATATGACAGCTATTCAGCACTTTAAGGGCCTCAGTCATCCATCTAGTCATTAGCCCGTTTGGTGTGCCAATTTATATGCCAGCTAAAATGAGTGTGCAGTTTATCTTAATTTGACTTGTCTAAGCTTCTGTTCAAATAATACCCACCTTTGTCCTCATCTGCCGCTGAGGCTGTGAAAAAAGAAGCAAAAATCATTCATCTTTATAAGACATTCACATGGTGGTGTAAGTGCATGTCAGCAAATGGTAACATTGATGGTCGTGAGGCAAATTCACTCTGTGGAGAGGCAACAATCCAGACATTATAAACAATTGTTTATAATGACCACAGGTGTCTGGGGGGGGGGGGCATTTAAGCTTGGAATAGCACATTAAATGTTACATTATAACGTTTCTACTTGTGCCGGGCAACATTTCAAATCATTAATGCGTTCTTTTTACAGCTTTCATTAAAATGTTCAACAGACTGTGAACAGCTTTTAAATGTCAGCCAGTCCTAGTTGTGCTTATGTATAAACTTTAAACTGATGTTTAATGCAGTAAAATGATAATCTGTTAACCAAATGTCAGTAGACTTGAAGTGTAAGTTTGCTTATTGCAACTTATTCCACCTTTAAAAACCAAGGTCAGACTCTAACAGACCTGAGAGTCAGAGAGGACACTAAAAAAACCAGGGATCTATCTCAAAGAGAAACAAATCAAAGACCAGAAACTTGGCAGCTGTGTGAATAAATGATTGTTCAAACTGCAGTTTATGCAAACATTTACACTATTCTGACATGGCTGTAGCAAAACCCTGACATGAAATTATTTAAAATGGAAAATATGAAATGGAAGTTATACTGAAAACAGCATCTCTGCAATGCTAACAACGAGACAAGGCCTTTTATACACATTTGACCAAAAAGAGAACAAGCAGCAAGAGCAATGGCAAGCAGCCATTTCAAATAAGTGGTCACTGGAAATCAAATGGCCATGCATTGACAGTAGGAATGTAGGAAACTTACCAAACACCTCCCTGCCAAATGCCTATGTTATACAGACACATCAGCTGGTTTAAGTAGAAGGAACTTAAAAACACAACCAAAGCTACAGAAAGGGGAAGCGACTGAAGAACGCCACGCTCACACAGCTGGGTTTCATAGAGGGAACAGCGTAAAGCGTCTGCACGTTTAGTGAAACGGATGCTCACCGAGTGCAGGAGCCAGCCAGGAGCTGAACGCAACCAAGACCACAAGATCCATTGTACCTGCTGATAAGAAACAAAAAGGAAAAGTACACAACAATAAATACAAGTAATAAACATGCTCACTTGTTGGGGTAGTTGCTGTTTTATGAGGGCAATGTGCTGGGGTGAAAGAAAGTTGAGGCTTTTTTTTTATGCGACTTACAGATAAACTTTGTAACTCACTGACTCCCTTTAGACTAAAATAACTCTGCAACTTATAAACAGCCTTGCTGAGAACAGAGAGATGGCTGTTGTGAAAATCTTTCGCAACTCCCCTCTAATACCTCAGAAACTCCCAAACAGCTAGTTTAAGGTTAGTGAGGACTAGTTGTTGTCCGAAAACAGTAAGGGATCAGAAATGGAAGAACATGGTTTATTTACCAACCTGCTTGTTTGCATTAAACTATATTGTTAATAGGGCTCCAGCTAACGATTCGTTTTCATTGTCAATTAATCTGTCAAATATTTTCTCGATAAAATGATTTGTTGTTTGATATCAGAAAATGACTAAAAATGTCAATGATTGTCTTGTTATGTCCACAACTAAAAGTTGTTCAGTTTACTGTCACAGAGCATGTAATGAAACCAGAAAATATTCACATTTAAGAAGCTGGAATCAGAGAATTTGACTTGAAATTACTGAAACTGATTCATTTCATATCTGACAACTAATCGATTAATTGTTGCAGCTCTAATTGTTTTATATCGAAAGGAATAGTCAAAATAAAAATGAAATATAGCTCCAAAAACACTGGATCTGACATGTCCCAAAATACATCTGAATAAGTGTTTCATTTGTGCCCCTTCAATGAGAGCATGCCTGGGACACAAAGCTCCATCTCGGCTAGACCGCGTTACGTTATCAGGATACGTTTCTAAATAACAGGGCCTCCTGACTCTAGAGAAGAGGGTCTATTTCAGGCTCAGCGCCTCAGTACTCCAGCAGTAGAGTTGAGGGGTGCACGGCAAGGCCGGTGTTGTGTTGCAAGTGCTATTTGGTCAGTGGGTTCGGACCTGTTTTGCTGGGTCATCTAGTTTACAAATGGAACACGAACCATGGGGCTGTTTTTCTGTCTATATGTTATCCAGGACATTCTCTTTTTACACCCATGTTGAGGTTCCACATCCAGACTGCACCTCCTTATTGGCCGCAAAGGTCGCCACACATGCACTGCATGACCAAAGAGCATACTTGTTGCAGTTGTTAGGTTCACAGCGACATTATATAAATAAATTCCCAAGGCACGCCAACAAAATGTAATGCAGGTACGCACAGCTTTAGCTCCACGCTGGCAAAAAAAACTAAGCCCTGGAATAAAATGTTTTGCATTGCAAAGATCAAAGCCTACGTTAGCAGAGCCAAGGTTTCCCTCCCTGGCCCAGAGCAACGCTGGGGATTCATCCATGACTAGAGTGGGGGTGTGAACATGGAGCTGGAGTGGAGAGAAATGTAAACTTCAACCATGGGAACAGGATTAACAACAAAGGCCTGCCAATCAAGTTTAATCAAACAAATACAGGGTGAGTTATTCCAACAACAACTAATCCAATAATCTTGTTTGTTTGCCTTCTGAGTGATGTAGAGGAATAGAATGGAGAGACAGGAAACACGCCCATAAAGCGGCACTTTAAAAATGAATTACAATGGCTTCTAATAAAGTGGGATTAACATGGAGAGTTTGTAATTAAATAGCGGGGTTGCTTACATTTACACTTACAGGCAAGTCCATATGAGTGCTTTCACACTTTAAATACACATATCAGCGCTTTAGACACAGACCTATGGGAATTAAAACTTGGGACTCCACGTTTTTGTTCTCGCCGATTCACGCGATAACGATTAATGAACATTGTTGTTTGCTACAGTTTTCTGGCAGGACTCAAGTGTAAACAGTGTGATACTAAACTCCCATTCAACTTCTCAAATGGTGTGGCATTTTCAAGCAGGATAGCGCAGCTTGACAACACGGTAAATTAAAGAAACCTACAAAACGGTTGGCTTGTGGATTCAAATTTGTGGGATCAACATGAGCGGTGGTTATGAGCAAACTACGGTGAAACAGAACCATTTAGTGGGAAGTTGGAGATTGGTTGGAAGTTGTGTTCAAAATGCCCAGCTGAAACAAAAAAAGGAGGAAAAGCTCTGCAAGACAAAATCCTGTGCACGCGGATGTGTTTTGGAATACTAATATTCCGCCGTATTCATATTTGGCATTGTATTTATGGAAATGTATTCATTTCAAAGCATACGTTTGGACATTTACATGAACTTACCGTGTGTCAGCCTCCTGTAAGCTCTAACGTGAGTTTCTCTCCTCCGCTGAGCCGAACTTCGATAAACAAGTTTTCCACTTGTTACTTCAGCCAAGAGATTAAATATGATCCGCAAAACCTTCTCTTATAGCTTGCAAATAAAATGAAAAGCAGTGATTAAAAAGGAATTATTCTGTTGAGATTCCTAGCTATACTCGCTTGCCCCCAAGTAGAGCTTTGTTCCTCCCTGGTCTTGCCTCAGGAATTAGCGAGAGAGAGAGAGAGAGAGCGAGAGAAAGGGGTGTGTGATTGCTCAGCCTCTGGAGTTCCTTCTTAAACTACCCTGAGCTCCCCTGAGCAGAGATAAACAGCACAGGGAGGGCAACAGTACAGTGCTGCTGGGCAGAGATATTACTCCCATGCGATTTGGTGCCAGCACAGATAGTAAAACCAGATTTCATAATGAACTGTAAATCGTGCTCATTTCCCCCAACAGCGAAATATAAGAGGCACAAGCAGCGCGCCTGTAGCACTGTGGTGTAATTTGGAGGCTTTGGAGAGAAGCTCAGCGCAGTGAAGTGAAAGCATAAACACTGGTGCGCTCTCACGGTCGGCGCAGTCCGTCAGTGAGATAAAGTTCTCTCTCAGCTATATGAAAACTGCCTAACCAAGGTCTCTCCCACACCAAACTGCCAGCCCCCCCCCCCCCCCGTCCTATAGCAGCAAACGCATGGCTGGGTGGATTAAGTTTTGGTGTCAGCAGGTCCCGTCTCAATCTAGTGAATCCACACTGCTCTATCCAGGGTGTTGTCCATTGTGGGTTTTGTTGTTGTACTACATTATTTGCCACTCCTACAGCAAGGACCTTTAGTGCATAAAGCTTTTTTATTGAAACGTAAAGTTTACACAGGATTGCTCCCCTCACCAGCTGTGCTGGATGCAGCAGAAGCTGCGCACACATTATTACCCATACCCGTAAGAGTCATGCTTTTTAATTTGGACTGGTATACAGACAGTGCTCTACAGGTCTGATATAACTAAATTGCCTGGGAATCACAAACAACTCATGCAGTGCAATGAAAAAGTATTTATTAGATGGAAAGGTAAGAAGCACACATTTTGTAAAATACATTTCAGAGACGCTACTATTTCCTCCACTAGATGGAGATGTTGGTCAAGAATGAGCTAGAGTTTTTCCACCACCCCAAAGTGAACAATAGAGGACCAGATGGCCAGTAAACAACCAAAACCATTTCATGAATCAAGAGGAAGTATTGAAGTATGAGTACGACTGTCTGTAAACAACAACACGTTAGCTGAACGACATTCCTCATCCTGTTTAATGGGGGTAAAAAGCGGGGATGTGAGCCACATTGTACGGCTGTTTCAATCACGAGGAAGCATCAGTTCATGGTTCTGAGAGGAAACAACCTCAGTTCATGCCAGATGCTTTCTATCAACGGAGAACCAACATCTCTACAGGCCACTGAAAAGAAAAAGAAAAATTGCAGTCAAAGGACACAGTAGCAAAGTAAAGACATGTTCACTCGGCCACAACAGAGATTACAAGCAACACTTCTGAAAATCGTATTTCTAAAGGCATATGCAAACACTCGGGAGCAGCTCTGATTCTTGGAGGCATTTTCTTGTGTTCTTTAGGGTCTGGTGATGAGAAATCGCTGCGAAAAGACAACTATGTTGAATAAAGTGAGGAAGGGGGACGCACCAAACTCAACTCTCTAAGGGACTGACTTAAGGCTAGAACACAGAACTAAAGACGAGGGCTCAAATTAATATTGCACCCAGATGAGTCTTAAGTGTCCTTGGATGACAAGCAGTGATTGGATTGCAAGCATGGTAGCTTTTGATGGCCATGCCTGTCAGCCTCACCTGCTTTTTAATCAGTAATTACCATAGGGGTTTCTCTGGCATTTCTTAATTAAATTGGACCAAATGCAATTAAAAACCACACTCTCATTCCTTTAAAAGGGCTCTGTGGAGTCCTTGTTTAGTTCTTGCTGTTAAAAGAATGAGCGGTTGAATGGCCATAGCACCGTGGCATCTCTCGCTGATCTGTACTTGATTATTTCAGTGGTCAAATTAAGTTTGCTGTTTGCATAATAAAGGGCAAGATAGAGTTCAAGATTACAACTTCCACTTTAACTAGAATTGAAGGTTAAAAGCGTAGACGAGGAGGCGAAGCCGTTACGCTATTAGAACGATTAAAGTTAACATCAGGACTTGGGGAAGATTGTGATGAGAGCATGTAGTGAAGGAGATCATTATCATGGCAGTAAATGTAGCAATGTATATTTACCCATTACATGTAAACAGAGGAAATGCTTTCAAAAACTCACCATCTAGAGAAGTCCCCAGCGCTCCAGGAGCCAACAACCACAGACACATCAGTGGTGATTTTCCCATCTGCAGTCTTCATATCATCTTTCGGGTCGTTATTGTAGTTGCCACAGGCGCCGCACATTTTGCCGGACAGGCTACTGTCAATAATGACGGTGACCTCGTGTGAAACAGAGTAGGTGACCCGCACGGCGGATCCTCTCTCGATGATCACAGTCCTCTCTGAGATTTGGACGGATATCTCACTCGTCACTTTGCTGGGAAGGGACATTTTCCTGCCATCTACCTGGATGACATGAAGAGCGGGGAAAAAGCGGCACCAACAAATTTAAGTAAAAGTTTCCACAACAAAACGATTACTTTTGGCATGTTACTATTATCCCTTCCGGCTCTTCTCACCCAAATCATGTGTTGGCTGTTCACTGTGACGGCAGTTTCCTTGAAGAACACATACACAGTGGCAACAGTGGGTGATGCACCTTTACTGCAGACTCTGACGTCCACAACCACACGGAACCACAGCTCCGCGGTCTCGTCACACAGAGACGCCACTTCAAACGCCCCTTGAGCTCCCATGGCTCCAGACACGCCGTCAAAGGAGGTGAGGTGGCCGTCTAGGCCGACGCCGCAGCGGCCTTGTTTGACGTGGCAACCTTGGACGCCATCTCTTACACCACAAACCTCCCCACTGGCACAGGACAGTTTCTCACACTTCACCATCCCAAAGGCCTGGCACATACATTTGGACGTACATGCTTTGTCCACAAGTGCTTGGCCCACCTGGAAACATATATTGTGTATAACTTTAAAATCATTTTTCTTCAAGGTTGGTGAATAAATTGTTCAACATATCTTTTAATGTTAGAATGCTTTGACAAGAACAGAAAGCATTCTTTTTTTAAATTTTGTTTTAAACTGTCAACTGTGGCACAGTTACTATGTATGAAAACAAAGTCAAATCTTTTACCGTAAGATATTTGCCATCGTGCACACATCCACAGTTGTCCAAGAGAACACATTGGATGCCATCGAAAACAAAGCCGTCATCACATTGGCACCCTTCAAAACAGCTTTCAGAACAAGTAAGTGGGAAAAGAAAGCTGGCACAGGCCCCACCACAGGTGTCGGCACACACCTCATAGTGACTGTGTGCAGGGCAGGAAGCAGCTACAAGAGAAGATGACATTTGTTAGACTTTGTATGTGCTCCTGAAATATAAATAATCAAAAATATGGACAATTCTTGAGCTAAATTACTGTTGTGTGTAACTTACGGCAGAAAGAGCTGCTCCTCCATGGCTGGATGTTCACACCTTCGCTCTGGCAGGCCAACGCGTAGGCCTGTACACTGTTACACAGAGTATCTTTGTTGCCACCCAGAGCACAAACATCAAACACGCAATAAGACACATATGCCGCTGGGTCAATTTTACTGTGGCAGACTTTGAAAGGCCCATTAGGTGCACTTATGATGCCACAGGAGTCGGCCTTTCTGTACAAGGTGGCCTTGGCCTGCTCACATACCAGACACTGGCCTCCACAGCCCCCACACACATTGCCAGGCAAGTCCACCACCCATGCCTTCCCGAACTCATCCACGCTGTTCGTTCTTCTGCCACCGGGAAGCATGAAGTCATCACCACCCTTCTTGTTGTAGTTGCCGCAAAGACCACACATCTTGCCCTGGTATGTAGAAGGAACGATTACCTCAACGTAATAGACAGTGTCATACAGGACTGTCAGTCCAAAGTCCGTCCGGACAATTATGTTGCGACCTTCCTGGGTGACTCTGAGGAGCCCATTGTTGAGGGACAGAGGAAGGTTTAGAAGTTCGTCATCCACCTTGACAAACAGAGGAGGAGGAGAACAGAATCATTGTGAGGAAATAAATCAAGATGCAAAAGCGTAGCCAAACATGTTTTGGATTAAGTTTTTGAACTCACAATGACTTTCCATGGCACTTTCTGCTGGATGTAAATAACGTAACCGTAGATAGCCACTGAAACTGACTTGGTCACAGCCACTTTTCCATTTCCATACTTTTCATTCCCCTGAGTTACGCTGAATGGCGTCAGCTGGCCATTGTCATCATCACAAACCTTGGCCAAGACATAGACACAGGTACCTTGGAAATCAAACCTCCGTCCATCAAAGGAAATGTAGTGAGGGTCACCAGAAGCCACACACTTGCCTTGCCCCTCGGGGTGGCAGCCTTTCACTCCGTTTACAAGCTTACACGTCTCCCCTACACGACACTTGGCCTTTTGGCAAGACACCGCACCATTTTCTCCACAGATGCATTGCTCCACACACTCGTTTTCGGGATAGAAGACGTCTCCTTTCCTGTAGTAGTGGCCATCGTAGGAGCAGCCACAATCTCTCACAAGCACACAGGTATCCCCACTCAGCAGGTAGCCTTCGTCACACTCGCAGGCCTCTGTGCAGGCCCGGCGGCAGGTGGCAATGGTGGTTAAGCTGGCACAGGTGGCTGGGCAGCCCGTGGCACACAATGTATAATGGCTGTTAGCTGGGCACACCATTGCTGCGGGATAGGATGAGAAGGGGGAGAGAGGAACAAGGTAAAATATGGAAGAAATATTTTGAAATAAGAGATTTGAAATCAAACAAAAATGAAACAAAAACATCAAAACACAATCTCAAACTCACGACAGAAGATATCTGTTCTCCAGGAGCCGATGGGGATTCCTTGGCTCTGACAGGCAGAGACATAGACTCCCACAGCATCGCAGACTGATCCATGGTGACCACTATAATGACATGCATCATACACACAGTCCTCCAGGTAAGGAACAGGGTCCACAAGACTGTGACAATCTCTGAAAGGCCCTGCCTTGTCAGCGATAATACCACAGTACTTCTGCGCATGGTACTCTTTCCTCTGGGAGTCTGAACAGGCCTGACACCATGCCCCCTGGCAGACTGATGAGCAGCCTGGTACGAGGGCCACCTGCCAGCTCTCCCCCAGCTTGGCTCCATTTGTGGCAGTCTGGCCGTTCCGCATGGTCAGATCATCCTGAGCTTTTCCATTGTAGTTGCCGCACAGGCCGCAGACTGCGCCCTGGTAGTTGCTGGGCAGAGTAATGCTCACTGTGCTACGCCAGTCAAAGGTCACGGTGATACCAGTAACTGTCTCCACCACGGCTGTCCAGCCGCTGAGAAACACGACCAGCTCATTATTGTAATCCAGTGGTAGCGAAGCGAGCTGCCCATTGAGCTGAGGAGCAGAAAGCGAGAAATATTTTTAGGAGATTATAGATTTAATAATTCTGCAGTCCTTGCTAATCCATTCTAATGTGCAATTAAATCTTAGTTTAATTAAGCCTACCCGGATCAAAATTTTAATATGCAATTAAATATATATGCAGACGAGCATGAGCGATGTCAGAATTAGCACAACGAGAGACGGTATTATCATCCACTCATTTGAATGAGACTCAGAATATCTGTCCCGTGTTTATTTTTAATACTGTAACTAAATGTTGGGTCCCATTTCTCTTCTCTCCAAAAATCCACATGAAAACAAGATTACTTATTTAATCTTTTATCAAATCACCCATATGCTTCACATTATCCATACCTCCACATGCATACTTACCAGGACCTTGGAGGGGTATTCTCTGCTGATGGTGAGCGTGAGGCCATATATAGAAAAGTTGACAGTCCTTGTGTAGGACACGGCTTTGCTTCCCCGGTGCTCATTCTGCACTGTCACCTTGAATGGCTCTAGCCCTGGCTGCTGCGAGCACAGACCCGCCAGCTGATATACACATGTGCCCTGGAAGTCATACCTGCGACCATCAAAACTCCGGTAGTGTGGGTCACCTGAGGCTGTGCATGTGGCGTGACTGATGGGTCGGCAGGTACGCTCTCCATCCACTATGGCGCACGTCTCCTTGGCAGAGCAGGAAGCCTCGCGGCATGTCACCATGCCCAGGGTCGTATCACACTCACATAGACGACCGCAAGCCTCGTCAGCCCAAAAGTGCTGACCGGGCTTGTAATAACGCCCCTGATAGGAGCAGCCACACGTTTTAGCAGGTACACAGACACCAGCGCTGAGGACGTAACCCTTATCACACACACAGGCCTCCACACAGGCACCGTTACAGGTCTTCTTTTGCTCAGGGAATGGGCAGGATGGCTGGCATGGGTAGGCACAGTCTTCATAGTGGCTGTGACGCTGACAGCTCATTGCTGGATATACATATAAAAACAAAACAAAACAACTTAAATATTTAAATGAAATCTTTGAATAGGATGAACCAATGAGATTCTCGTAAATACTCACGGCAGCCAAACTTTTTCCTCCAGTCCTTGATTACTATTCCTTCCTCACGACACTGCTGACTGTAAGAGGCAAATGCCTGGCACAACATCTTTTTATCTCCCTTATTCAGACACATATCATACACACAGTTGTTCATGAAGGCCTGGGGGTCCAATTTTCCATGACATTTCTTAAAGATATTATTGGTCTTAGCTACGAGGCCCCCACATAATTCCTTAGTCTCATAGAGTTTTTGCTGGTTACTGTCGCAGGTAGGACAGTTTTTCTTACATGTGTCCGAGCAAGGATGGTCCTTGTCCTGATCAGACGTTTGCCAGCTCTTGCCCCACTCTATTACTGAGGGGA
This sequence comes from Anarhichas minor, assembly GCF_050575085.1. Classification (NCBI taxonomy): domain Eukaryota; kingdom Metazoa; phylum Chordata; class Actinopteri; order Perciformes; family Anarhichadidae; genus Anarhichas; species Anarhichas minor. The sequence goes on along the minus strand of NW_027466487.1, from coordinate 1,808,029 downwards.
CCGATTTGCCGGCTGGATTCTGGAGCTCATCACGGTCATTACCATTGAAGTTGCCACACAGACCGCAGACACTGCCGTAGTAGCTGCTGGGCAGCTTGATGACCAGCTCCCAGTTCCAGTCGTAGGAGACAACCAGGCCAAAGTTTGTCTCCACCACTGCAGTGTGACCACGCTGAAACACGGACACCTCACCTTCACCCTCATCCAGTCGCACAGGAAGATTCAACAGCTCCCCGTCCACCTAAAGGGAATGGACAAGAACAATATTAATAATGTCAACACTGAAATACTAAAAGTCAAACACATCAGACAAGAAATCCTACCGTGACTCGACCAATTTGGTTCTTGCGGATGGTGATGGTGTACCCATACACAGACACATCTACCTCCCTGACATAAGAAACTGCTGTGTTTCCCCGGTTATCATTCCTCTCGGTGACTGAGAACGGCACTAGACCATCCAGATTCCCGCAGGTCTTAGAGATGACATACTTGCAGGTGCCCTGGAAGTTAAAGTTGTAACCATCAAATGTGTGGTAATGGGGGTCACCCCAGGCCCAGCATTTGCCTGTGTACTCGGGGACGCAGAGAGCTTCACCCTTCTCAACACGGCACTTCTCTTTGACCCGACACTTGGCATCTTTGCAGGGATCTGCACAAGAAAAACACACGAAAGGGAAATTAATAGAAAATTGCAATCCAACTCAAGTCATTCAAAATTGACTGTAGATTTATTTACTAAAGTTAGGACTTAATACAAATACAGTATTTGTGTCTTGCCTGTGTTGTAGCATGCCAGGATTCCTTTCTTGATCATACATTTGGTGCTTTTAGGGCAGGAATGTTTCTCACATACGAGGCCCGTCTCTGGATTGCAGGTGCACTTTGTGTTACAGTCTTCCTCATACACCACTTCACCAGGCTGGGGACATATAGCAGGTTTATTACACAGGGGGAAATAATAGACAGAAGAAAATGAGGAGGTTATAGTGCAGTATTTCATTCTTATCAACCCCCCTACAAATTTAGACAATCTGCTAATTAAGTCTCAGGAGAAATCCTCAGTGCACATATCTACGATCAGACTGGCTCATGTCCAACACTATAGAAAAAGCAAAGGCAACTTAATTGCCATGTCAGCATGAATGGTACTATGGGTATCTGCTTGAGCCACTTTGACACTAAAAAAGCTATAATTTGTACATTAGTGTATATGGAATGGCTTTTTTTGTACAGACAGCGGCGTTGAAGTGTACCTTGTACGTTCTCCCATTGTCATAGCAGCCACACTCAGTCTCTTGAACACAGCCATGTCCATTGAATAAGAAGCCATCATCACATTCACAGCCCTCTACGCAGCTAGGGGAGCACTGTACAATCTCTGTGAGGCCTGCGCAGGATGCAGAGCAGGCGTCTGTACACACCTCATAGTGACTGTTGGCCGGGCATTTCATGGCTGCAATAAATTATCACAAGACAGGGAAAACATGGATTAGAGAAGTGTGCATGTATGTAATAAATACAGTATTAATTCAGTATGGCAGATGAAAATAAGAGGTTGATTTGGATGAAAACCCCAAAAAAGTGAATTCCTCTTTGTCACTTACGACAGAATGACGCCGTCCTCCAGTTTTTGACGTCCACTCCTGCCATGTGACAGTTTAAGGCATAGGCTGCTATGCTGTTACACAGCACCTTCCCATCGCCATCAGAGGCACACACATCAAACACACAGTCAGCAAAGTACGGCTGTGGGTCCAGTTTACTATGGCAGGCGGCAAAAGGACCATTGGGTGCCGTAGCAATGCCGCAGTAAGTGGACTTTGAAAACACAGCCTTGCGAGCTGGTTCACATATAGGACAGTTATTCCCTTGACAGCCATTCTCACACACCACATTAGGGATGGTGACCTTCCATGACTTTCCAAACACATTCACGTTGTTGGAGAGCTGACGGTTGGGCATTTGGAAGTCATCTTTCTTGTCACCGTTGAAGTTGCCACACAGCCCACATACCTTACCACGGTAATTACCAGGTACTGTGACGGTCACATGATAAACCAGGTCATAAGTGACAAGCAGCCCAAAATCTGTTGCAATTACATAATGCCGGCCTTCTTGATAGACCAGCACTGCTCCATCTTTAAGATTCACAGGGAGTTGGTTAAACACTCCATTTACCTAAAAGAAAAAGCACAAGTCCTATTTAAAGAAAAGAATAACTGATGTTGAAATATCTATTCTAAGCTAGTTTCACATCTCGCAACCATCTGCTACTGAATGATACAAGCAATGTGTTTCACTGTATTCCAAATATGAAGCTTGGTTCAAATGAAGCCCAAGTGTTGTTGCTCACCAGGACTCCACGCATGTCGTTTCTCATGATGAGAGTGAAGCCGTAAACTTCCACAGCAACCAGCTTGGTGACGGCCACTACTTTGTTGTTCATCATCTTGTTCCACTGCACGTTCTCCACGTGAACAGAAAAGGCCACCAGGTGGGTGCCTTCCAGCCCACAGCTCTTGGAGAGTGTGTAGGTACAGGTGCCCTGGAAATCAAATGTTCGCCCATCAAAAGAGCGATAATGGGGGTCACCAGAGGCATGGCACACACCCTTACCAATAGGATGGCATTTTTGGACGCCGTTCTCCACTTTACACTTCTCATTGGGGCCACATGTGAACTTCTTGCACTCAACCTGAGAAAGACAGGAAACAAGAGAAATGTATTAAACATCCAATAAATTAATTTCCACTCAGTAAGTTCACACTGATCAAAAATCATGATTTTTCAAATTGTCCTTTCAGTATCCATTACCTCGTCATCTTGTAAGCACTTGCACTCCTCCTGACACTGCCCACTGGGATAAAACACTTGGCCAATGCGGTAGTAGCGGTCATTGTAGACGCAGCCGCACTGTGAGAAGGGAACGCAGTGGTCTCCACTGAGGATGTACCCCTCATCACAGGAACAGCCCTCCTCGCACAGAGCTTGGCAACCTTGAGGAGGGGTCAGACTCTGACAAGAGGCAGGACAGCCGATTGCACAAACTTCATAGTGGCTGTGGACTGAACATTTCACCGCTGTACACAGGGGATGTAAAAGACAATATGAATGAGTACAGATTACAAAGGCACTGATTCAAAAGCAACATAAAAACAAAGAAAAGGAAGAAACGCACATTGAAGTATACACAGAAACAGGAGCAGTAGAGAAACTTTACTGTAAATGATTTTCTTTTGTAAATTATTTTATTGAAATGAATGCATGTCTCACCACAAAACTGACTGGTCCTCCAGCTGTACACCTTGGCCCCCACAGTTTGGCAGGCAGATGTGTATGATGTAATAGCCTGACACAGAACATCCTTTCTGCCCTTATACAAGCATACATCATAAACACAGTCTTCAAAGTAGCCAGCTGGGTCCACCTTGGCATGGCAGTCACGGAACGGCCCTTTGGGGTCTTTCAACATGCCGCAGAAATCTTCTTTTTCATATTTAACCTTCTGGGTAATGTCACAATCAGGACACACCCCTTTACAGCCTTCGACACACCCTGGGATCTCTGCCACTCGCCAGCTCGCACCAAAATCTACTGGTGAGATGGATTTTTCACCATTCTTTGGAATCAGGTCATCCTGGGGTTTGCCGTTGTAGTTGCCACAGAGGCCACAAACGGCTCCCATGTAGTTGCTTGGCAATGTTACGTACACCGCGCTTTCCCAGTTGAAGGATACTTTGAGGCCGAAGTCTGTGTCGACCATAGCGGACCAGCCACTCTTATACACAGACACCCGTCCTCCATCCAGTTTGATGGGCAAGTTGACCAGCTCATTATTCACCTAGAAAAGAACACACAATTGTATTTACATACAGAGACTGAATATTAAAGTGCCTCACAGGAAAGGTTACATTATAGTATAGTTCTTACCATAATCAGGCCCTTGTGTGTCTTTGTAATGACAATGCTGAGGGAGTGCACCTTGATCTCCACTAACTTGGTGTAGGAGACCACCTTGCTGCCCCGGTGATCATTCTGCACCAGCACTTCAAAGGGCACCAACTCTGGGTCCTTTGAGCAGAGTGCAACCAGTTGGTACACACACGTGCCCTGGAAGTTAAACTTCGTCTTGTCAAAGGTCACGTAATGGGGGTCACCTGTGGCCTGACAGGTGCTGTGGGAGACTGCCTGGCACTTTCTAATACCCTCAACCACCTGGCACTGCTGCCCTGCCCCGCAGCCTTTATCCTGGCACTCCACGCGTCTGCTTCCAGCAACACATGTACACCTTCGCCGACAGCCCTGGTCAGCCCAGAATGACTCCCCAGCAGGAATGTTTCGACCCTCGTAGGTACAACCACACTTGGCAGCAGGCACACACTGACCTCCGCTCAAAACAAAACCTGCGTTACAGGTGCAGGTCTGCACACAGGGTCGTTTGCATTTGGAGGGAGCATTAGGGTCAGAACAGGTGGCAGGACAGGCATTGCCACAGAGCTCATAGTGGCTATTGGCTGGACATTTAGCAGCTTTAGGGAGAAGACAGAGTATGAAATGTGATGAATGCCAGGTACAACAAGCAAAAAAAACCAGTATGTTCATTTAAGGATTATTTTAGATATTACTTACGACATCTTGCCACCTTCCTCCAATCTTGAACCTGGATCCCAGCAATCTGGCAGGCTTCAGTATAAGCCTCTAGCGCCCTGCAGAGGAAATGTCGGAGGCCGTCTCCCATGCATACATCGTATTTACAGTTCTCCAGGTATGCTTGCGGGTCAATGACGGCATGACATTTTCTGAATGGCCCATTTATTACAAGTGTGATGAGCCCACAAAACAAGTCACCCTCCCACATCTTCATCTGGCTGTCTTCACAGCGCTCACACCCACCCACACACTCATCTCTGCACAGAGCATCTTCCACCAGCCCTGGCACCTTCCAGCTGCTCCCAAAGGCCACAGCCCCCCCTGTCTGAGTGCCGGAGGGTGTGGTGAAATCATCATTGGGGTCGTCATTGAAGTTGCCACAGAGACCACAAGTCTTACCAGCGTAACTCGTGGACAAAGTGACCACAAGATAGTGTTCCCAGTCATAACGGACAGTCAGGCCAAAATCAGTCTCAATGACCACAGAGCGACCGCTCTGAAACATAGTCAGTTTGTCGTTGTTCAAGGTTACAGGCAAACTCCAGAGACTGTTGTCAATCTGCACATAAGAAAATGAAAAATATATTAAGCTATTACAGTCAGTGTTAGGAATTAAAATGCATCGATTTAAATGAATAGATTCTAAGAAATAATTCAAGCTAATAATCATAGATTGAATTCAAGATATATAAAATATGCATCTTTGAAACAATACCAATCTAATATCGTATGAACGAATAGGAAGCCTTACCCTTACACGACCTGTCTCAGACCGAACTACTGTGATAGTGGTGCCATACACCTTCACTGTGACCACAGCAACATACGAGACCCTGAGGCTGCCTCTGTTCTCATTGTGGGCGAGGACTTCAAAGGCTGGAAGATGATCATCCTTCCCACAGTTTTTAGCAATAACGTATGTGCAGGTACCCATGAAGTTAAAGTTTCGCCCGTCAAAGGTGCGGTAGTGGGGATCTCCCATGGCCCAGCAGGTACCTGGCTTACTTTCATCTGCCTTGGGGACACAGGAGGGATACCCATCCTTCACTTCACACACCTCATTGGCACTGCAGGTGATACTGCTGCAGGACAAAGATCCACTTCCTGGAAAACCATAGATAATATATAATTTATGTCCACATCATTACTGTTAATTGATGTGTAATGTAAAAGATTTATCTCTCCAATGAATATATTGTATATTATAAAATTATCTTTTAATGTTTAATTATCTTTTTTCCCTAAACAGCTATAGTATGTGCACCTTACCTGGCTGTATACATTGTCCCAGGGAACCATAACCATTCATCTGGCTGACTCCTATACTGTAGAGAGCAAAGCGGGAACCAGAGCTGGACACAGTGTGTCTATTGTTGCCAGGGTTTTGTTTGTAGGACATCTCCGCCCAAGAGAAATCTGTCCCGGTCACCTTTTGCCACTGGACATTACGGGGCAGGTTTGTACCATCAATACGCAGCTCTGCCATCGCACTGGTCTGTGCCACAATCAGGGCCTTGTTTTCAAAGCCGTCCAGAGCCTCCAGTGAGTAAGAGGAGCAGAAGCGATCTGTGGGCAGGATGGTCATCAAGAAAGGGTCGTAGAATTGATTCCAGTTCCGTGTGACACCATTGAAGAGCATGAGAACCTGGATGCCATGATCAGCCTGAATGGACAGTGTTTCAGGATTGTGGTAGTGGACCTCCGATATTTGCCCCCGGGTCAAAGTCAAAACATCTTCACTGTTGCCGTGTTGGACAGTGACCCTCGTGGGCTGGGAGGCCTGGAGGAAGACGCTGTCAAATCTCTTCTGGAAGGTCAGGGGAGGCACGATGAAGCTGGACCCCCACCTGCTAACTGGCAGCAGCTGCTCATATACATGGTTACATTTGGCAAACCGCCAGGTGCAAGTGTGACCCGTGACAACAGCAACAGGGTGCTGGGAGGCAACTCTGGTGCCAGAGAGTTCATAAATGCTCTGGAGCTGGACACTCTCATACGGCTGGAGATCTATCACCATTTTGCTGCCACTCCCATAGACACGACCCTGGAAGTTGATGTAGCCGCTCGGGAAAACTTCCACTTTGTTGCTCTCTTTTCCATTTGTGACAGAGAACTCTTTATAGGAGCCATAGGGGGTCCCAGCAGGTGTGAAGATGAAATATTCTGTACCCCATTCAGTGACCGGATACACCACAGAGGTGTCTGCTGTGTACAGCTTGAAGTTGAAAGAGGTTACAGTCACATCTGCTGAGGCTTCAATACGCACCGTGTTGGGAGACTTCTGGCTGCCGTACACCTCAACACCAGCAGGGAGACTGATGGTGACCCTTTCTCCAGCATTAAGAATTTTCTCTTGCTTGAAGTTTAAGGGAGGCACATGCACTGTCACTTTAGCATTGGCCTGAACAGCGGTGATGTATAACTGATAGCGAGGAGTGGCGTAGTGTGGAGCATAATTCTGCATGAATGACAGGGCGAACTCTCTCCCTGCCCATCCAGCGTTAGATGGACCTGACAGACGGGAGGAAGAGCAAGGAAACATGCAGAAAAACACATGTCAAAAGAAGACTTCTTTTCAAGTCACTTAAAATTAAGAAGTTTGCCAGAAAATTGCTCTTCACAAATCTTGTGTGTGAAGAAAACATGTCAAAAAATTAAGAAATGAAAGAGACAATTTGTGCCAAGGCAATCAAAGGGATTCACATACTGGAAATACAAAACTTGGCTTGAGACTTCTTGGATCGCATACACATTACAAAGAAACAATATGACATCAAACTGAATGTGACTAAAAATACCTTCATTTCAAAGTTAAAAAGCGAGGATGAATGCTATTCTATGAAGGACGGATTGCTTTTCCCTCGATAACCATTGTGAGAGATTTAGGCTGAGGAATAGTCACTTGACTGCTTCTCAACAGCACTCAATAAGTCACTTGCACAGACAATATAATTGCATAATGGAAATATTATCAATATCTGTGCCTTTGCTATGAAAAGATTTTTTTCTGGGCTCAGCCAGGGCCTGGGGGATTTAGATTACACTCCTGTTTCACCCATTCAATATAATAGTTCCAACTCAATAGCAGCTGAAGGTAAATGCTATTCCCAACAAAAGCAAATTTCAATTTAGATGGCTATCCTTTATGTGCTGCTCTCTTGAATTCTTCACCTTTTTAACATTCTGCTTCATACACACAAGCACCTGGTTTGGGCGCACAACAATGCTCTCAACTGATGGGGTTGACAACTTGGATAAATTGCTTCAAATTGAGCTATCACTTGGCTAAGGTTTGAGAAATGCTGCTGTGATTGATTAATTGGGCTAAGCCACATTCAGTCGGATTTAAGAGTTGTTAATGGTAGGCAGGCTTTTGTTAGATAAAGAAAAGAAAGGTTTTCCTGAGTTTTGAAATTGACATCACTACTACTGTGTTTGTACACTTTAAAACGGCTTAAAATCAGCTGTGACAAATTGGAAAGAAGACAAGCAAAGTTATATCACATTGAAATGAAAATGAGTAGCATTCAAGTGGATCCTTCCAAAAGAAAACAAATAAGTAAAATGACTTACAGCTGAGTAAAGCCCCCAAAGCACAAAACAGCAACAGGGTGCCCATGGCTGAAAGAGACATTTTTGTTTTAGTTACATTATTTGAATAATATAAATTGATTAATTTCACCAACCAGCCAAATAAATAATCTCAGATTGAGCAGTGCTTACCTGCTGCGATGCATGTATAATGTTTTACATTACATCCTTTTATGTACCCAGACAGACAAAAACACAACCAATCAAAAACCTTGAAGCTCAACAGCAACGACTTTGAAAAAAAACTATTTGCTTCCTCTAAAGCAGATTAAGGCAGAACTTGGCACAGCTTTGCAGGTCCTGCTTTATGTTGACATAGGTGTGAGGTACAATACCAAGTATGGGATGAATCATCTTCTGCTTCAGTTAACAACTGAATAACAGGAGTCATGAACATCCTGTCATGTATTTTAAGGAATCGAGTGAGAACCCCCGCATGACCTCCCAAATAATCTGTAGCCGTAGAAGATAAACATATATATATTTGTAGGTATGTGTTACATTAAATACTGTATTTGAGGGACCCTCAACCTGGACAACCTTCTTTGAAAACTCCTATCCTCTTCTCTAAAGTGGACAATTTTCAAAATACATTTGGATAATATATAAGTTTATATATGTATATATATGTTTATATAGATAAGTTTATTCAACATTTTTACCATTTTTCAGCAGAAATTCCAATGCCATTTGACATCTAACGTCAGGCGGATACAGTGAACAGGTCAATATGATCATTTGCTCAGCTTCATCTGTAATGTATATTCTGGTGTAACCAAATAATATTATCCATTTTAGAGTAGGCAAGGCAAGAATGTGACAAGACCAAAATCACAAGTCTAATTTGATAATCGGGCTAGGTTTTGAAAAATACCTAAAATATGTAGAATATCATTAATGTCTCACATCACAAGTTACATGCTTTATCAAACTCTAGGTTGTTCTAGTAAGAATTTTTTGATTTTTATTAACAACACCGAGCTGTGACGCAATTGCATCCTAACAAGTGCTAAATATAAAAGTAAAATACTGACATCTGGTAAAAATGTGACATGTTCGTTTCCTCTCTGTGTCTTTATTTCTTAAGCCACTTAGTGTTTTGTCATTTTTGTCATCTATCAGCTTGAGAAAAACCTTAACCACACAACTTATAAAGCCTACTCAATGCAAAAATCACAAGTTCTGCCAATGTTTATATTGTGTCCTTTAAACCAGATCGTGCTTATAAATAGACATGCCCTTGTAAGGCTGGAAAGATGGGGATAATCCTATGGACCTGATCAATCAAATCTTAATTAAACTAACATTTCTGCTGAGTGGCAGTAGTTGGGCTTCTGTTGGTTTTGTGTGTCACCTAAGAATAACGGCACATAGTGGAGGGTGTTCCAATCATTCATGATTGAGAGAAAGTAAATATTACTTGGCCCTCATAAGTTTGCATTAGATTAAAAAAACAAAACAAAACAAAAGATAACGAAACCTCAAATATTGAATTAGTGCTCATTTTGTCAGAACCCTTGGGCAGGGCAACAGTAAGCCTGGTTTAGTACACATTGTGGATTTAGATAAAAGTGTGTGCCTTCGTTGCTTTTTTCCCTGGAACCCAATCATCACTGGCCAAAGATTACCTTATTTTAAAAAGGTGTATGGTGAACTGATAAGAGTGCCGTCAGTATTACGTAAAATGTATGAGAAGGGCATATTATCCTTTAGAGTTTAAAACACAGAGATATATACAAAGCTGTTTAAATTGTTTCTGTATTCAAACATTCAACAATATACATTACTCAGGACATAAAAATAGTCGGTCATCATCCAGTGAAACCACTGTGAAAAGAGGAAATACTCATTTAATTAAATTTTCAATAAGCACATTAAATAGTCAATTCATGGCCAGTGCTGTTGTGGAGGACATCACTTACCAGCCAGGAAAGTCAGTGAGAACCCATGACCTGACTGAACTGTGTGAGCGGGGGTCATGAAGGTTTCCACAGAGACAGCACAATTTTCATAAAATACATTTTAGTTTCTGGCAATGAAAAGCCTTGGTGGAGTAATACCTTCACTGTGCCGTCCTGTATGGTAAATGATGATCCATGCAGGAGGATTTAAAACACAGCGACAAGCCTGGAAGAGCTGCCATCACAAGGTCCATGGTAAGAGACCAGGCTGAACCGGTGCACACTTGCCTCGTCACAGAGGGACATCAAGACCATGAGTTAACCGAGGTTCCAAGCTCAGCTGCTGCCCACTAAGTGTGGAGACTTGGAGGCTGCCCCTGAGCTCACAAACTTCAGGTCTGTCAAAACAGTCCAGGAACCATTCCTCAGAGCACACTGCTGCCCCAGACTGCAGGCTGCCTCCTCACAGAGCACCCCACCCAGAGGGAGGCACCAGCATCTCTTAGTGCAATCCTCAGTGTACAATTGCTCATCCATCTAAGATGAAGAGGAGACAAAACCAATTATGTAGCTACTGAAATACTCAATGTGACCTTTAAGTATTTACTGATTTACTGTCTGTATTAAGCTTTTATATTTACCTTGATATACATATCACGATGAACACACCCACATCGACCGTAAGGTACACACTCGCTCCCATCAAACACGTTTCCATTGTGGCACTCGCAGCCTTCTGAACAGCCAGTTGCTGAAGAAGCAGGCTGGAGCAGAGCAGGGCATGAGTTGGTGCTGGAGTCAACACACTCCTTTGGGCTGCTGCGGTCAGGACACTGGAGGGCTGATGGTATGAAATAAAAATCATTTAAAGTGGATAACATACTTTAAACAACGATCACAATTATTCACTTACCGCAAAGGGTATTCCCTCTCCACGATCCTACTGGTATTCCTTTAGCCTGCCAGGCTGCAGAATATGCTTCCAGTGCCAGACATGAGGCCATCTTTCCTGCCCCGGCACAAACTGCCCTGACGCACATAAGTGTGTAAATATCACGCTCCACACCACTGTTCCAGCAGTGGTGAAACTCTATACTATTGATCAACAGCATATCGTATACCTGTGGCACAGTTAAGCTGAGGTATTGGGTAGAGGAAAAGTCAATCCCCAACCCAGATAGTGTGACGATAATTAGTCTGTTGCCGACTTGGTTCGCTTTAAGTCCTCCATTGTTAAAAGGCACTCTGCGTTCTTCTCCGTTTACCTGAAAGCACAAGGACATTTTAAGGATGCAAAAATTGTATGAAACTTATCTTTATCACAAATGAATACAGATTGTAGAACTTACTTGTATTTTCCATATAGTTTCAGGGTCAATTGACACTTCCATTGAGAGCAAATGAAATACTAGTCTGCTGATCTTGAACGTGCCATTCGAGGCCTTTTCAAAGCTAAGTAGCAGAGTATAGTCATGCAAGGCTTTTGAGGATAAAGCTGACACTACATAAGTGCAAGCTCCATGGTGAGGCAGAATGACACCATCAAAAGTGATGTAGCCAAAGCCAGCAAACACTTGGCACACCCCATACTGCAAGGCAAGGCCATCCGTTACTGAACAGTTTTCCATGGGTGTGCAGGTCAATTCTCCTTTATTGCAGTTACACTTTTGGCAGCTTGTCTCAGAGTAGAAGTGGCCAGCAGGGTGAGGGGGGGAGAAATAAGTCTTACTTCAACTTAACAGAATCACAATCAACATACTTTCATCCAGTTTCCTCCCCCCCCCCCCCCCACACACACGAGCCCATCCAAAATTTCCCCTCAGTCATCACAACACTCAACGCAGTGACTCTCATAGTGTAAATGTCTAAGGGCAACACAGTGCAAAGGTTAATAGTGTTAAATGCGGGATGGACAAAACCCTGTGAGAACTGTGGTGGGGTTTTTCTATTTCACGCTTCCTCGGTCATTCCCATTTATATTTTGGAAGTGTTATGGACCGTGGGCAATTATAGGAATTTACCTCACACAAAGTTTGCATGATTGCTGCTTTGTATAAAATGTTAAAAACCTAAAAAAGAAGGTCACCAACTCTCAAGTACTTGCCAAATTCCCAGCTTTGAACCTGGACACATTATCATTAAGTGCCTTATGAGGCTGGGCACCATAATCAGTTTTGAGATGTTAAAGCAAAATAAAATCTAACCAGTGAGAAACAGACTAAACCATGTACTCACCACAAAAAAGTGTCACTCCTCCACTGCCTGACAGGCAGCTGACCTGCTTGGCAGACAGCAGCATAAGCTGCAATAGCATTGCAGAGTGCTGAGTAGTGTCTGTTATAAGAGCAGGAATCTGTTTCTTGGGACTCAAAACCAAGGCGCAGTCCGCAAATGGCCCGAGCTCATTTAACAACACCCCACAAAAACTGACTCCTGATGAAACCAGGGTTACAGAAGCAGCCCTCCACACAAATCATGTAACAGACCGTGGCATTAAATTCACAGGATGGAGGACAGGCTGAGCCACAGGTCTTGTAGTGATTGTTCGGTGGACAGTGCGCATCTGAAATGAATTATTGGTGTGTCATTTATTAAGATTTTATTACAATAGTCCTAAAACAATTTTAACAGCAATATTTTCCAATCCTCAAGACAACTACTTACCAACTGTCACTCCACCTTCTTCACAAACAACGGAATATGAATATATGGCCTGGTAAAGAGCAACTTTTGACCCTTCATTATGCATGTGGTCGACAACACAACTTTCATAGAAGGAATCAGGATTGATTCGACTACGACAGTGGGCCAGCGGACCTTTTTGATCCATGAGCACTTTACACCGTCTCCTGTCGTCAGACCACATGCTGTCCCTTTGCTGACTGCGAGCAGATAAGTACATGTTCCCTCAAAGTCATAGTTGAGTCCATCAAAGGTGTGGTAATGCTGGCCTCCCCAGGTCCAGCACAGACCCCGACGGCTCTCACAGACGGGCACACCATTGCTCAGATGACATTTTTCAGTTTCATCACATTTTCCAGCACATGGATCTGGGTTTTGCCCGGCTAAAAAGAAAAGTACAGTGATTTTAGTTTCAACAACATGAAAAGTAAAATCAGTGTCTAAAAGCATGGTTCTTTAATTCAAATACTCACCATCCTTGTGACGACCCATGATTCCATCTGAAACTCTACAACTGTGCTTTGCAGGACATGAGTATTGCTCACAGACAAGAGGAGGCCCACAGGTACAGTTTAGTAGCAGTTTGCTCTCAGAAGCCTGGAAATAGAACATGAAAGATGACAATAAAATATTGGAATATGCTTATTGAAGAAGAGGTAACATTGCAAACCGAAATGGTGTAATAAATAAATGTGTAGGAAAAATCTGCGTTTACTTCTGACCTTAAACCTTCTCCCGTCCTGTACGCAGCATCACTGCTCTGCCGGTACACAGGCATGGCCATCGTAAAGGTGTCCAGTATTACACTGGCAACCTTCCTCACAGTATCTGGGGCACTGCACTGCTTGGCTAATGCCAGGACACAGTGAGGAGCAAGCATTGGCGCACTGGCTAAATTCAGGACACTGATAAGCTGTCAAATAAAACCATCTTATTTAGTATGATATCTTACTGCATTTAATTACTTGAAATTTGAATGACTTTTAAATTTCATTAAACAATGTACCAAGACCTAGCACAGCCTGTGGCTTTTGTCCAGAAGTCAACTATCCCTCCCGCCTTCTTACATGCTGCATCATAGGCCCACAGTGCATCACACAGGGCCCAGCGTTGGCCCTCTGCAACACAAAGGTTTTCCATGCAGAGGGAGTAGTATTTCTGTGGGAACACTAAATGGTGACAGGGGGAGAACGGTCCCACAGGATTGATGAGAAAGCCACAGTACTGCTCAGAAGTGTATTCGTGCATTGGGGGAGAGGCAGAGTTGACAGGTGCCGTCACAAGTGTCGCTGCAGGATGTTTCATAATCAAACAACTTCCATGATTACCCAACAATGTAAGGATCAGAGAGCATGGTGCCATTGGGTAGCTGCAGGTCATCTGAGGGATTATCATTAGAGTTTCCACAAAGACCACACATTGTCTGGTGGTAGATGTCAGGGATCTTGATCATAATGTGGTTTTGCAGGTCTGATCTAAGCTCAACTGACTGTGGGGTCTTGATGGTTAGCCATCCATTTTTCTGATTTACAGTGACGTTACTCTGGGAGATCGGCAGGTTCGCGTAAACTCCATTTACCTGGGTGAAATAATTCATGTTTAAAAACATAATATACATCAGTTTGTGTATGCTGTGAAAAATTCCTTTACAGTGCATGCTAGGAGATTAATAATAAATCTTGTTGAAGGCTGTGAAATCATTACCTCAAGTCTTCCAGGAAAAGCTGTTGACGTCTTAAAATGCATTTTATTGACTTGCAAGTAGATCTGCCTGCCCTCACTGTGGTTGCCCTGTGCAGCTATCAAAACAGACTCCGCATGTCACGATCAGGCTTTGCCTTGTGTGTTCTGTGTGTTCTGTGTGTCTTTGCGTAGCTTCACCCTCGTCACACTACCTGTCAGTCACTCACTGTGTTCCGGTAATGATTCCTGTTTTGTTCGTGACTCATCATTAAAACCCTTTCTCACTGCATCTGACTGTCTGCGTTTGAGTCCTCCATCATGCCCCGTGACACCGCACCCAGTTTATTGAGGCACGTCTGCACCAAGGTGTAGTTACATGAACCATGAAATTCAAATGCCTATCCATCAAACGTGGTGTATTGGGATCCGTCAACAGAGCAGTGTGCCACTTTGGGTTTGGGGTGGCAACCTTGAACTCCCCTAGTAAGCTTACACTCCTCTACTCCACAGGAGACATTACGGCAAGTCATGTGTCCCCCAGCATGACATAAACAGCTTTTCTCACACGTAGACACCTCCTCTCCTGCCTTGAGGTATTCTCCATGGTGAAAGCAGCCGCAGCTTTCTGCGTAGACACAGAGGCTGCCACTGTGAACTAAACTTGCTTCACAGAGGCAGTTCTCCCCGATGTTTCGAGGCATCTCTACTGTGTTATTCTGCCAGCCGAGGCAGAGGTGAACAGAGGCAGAACTCATGTTGTAACTGGTACTGGAGGGACAGGACGAGTCTGTAGAGATACAGAGACACATCAGTCACTAAGGCCATGAAAACATGAAAATGTTGGAAAGGGTTAGGGTTGACCAGTGATGCATTAGTACCATCTAGTGGTCCAATAGCCCCTGGAAGGTTGTGGCCTCAATACTACTATGAGTCAAAGCACACTATCTTATACTTTATACAAACACTTTCGAAAAACAAACAAGGGAAAACAACTTAACATTAAGAACTTACAGGCATACACCTGATGCACATAATCTCCATATTCTTTTCCTCATGTTGCGTGATCGACATCAACAATCTAAACATGATGAAGTGTTGTATGCTTGCACAGGCATCTGCAAACTCTCCATATTTCATTCGGTGTGCAATGATGCTGAACTCCAAACAGCACAGTTACAAGTGTAGAGGATATTAATTTAATTCACTGGCACAACAGAGCTGGGAGCACATTAACACTTACAGCAGAACCCAGGACTCCTCCATGCATAAACTGTAGCCTTGTGGGAAAGGCAGACAGCAGTATACTCTGCCAGGGAGTGACACAGTGCAGGCTGGAGACCTCCATGAAGACACAGGTCACCGACGCAACGCTTGTAAAAGCTGGAGGGGTCCACTTTGCCATGACAGTGTCAAAATGGTCCATTGACTTCCAAAATCTTCCCGCAATCCTCCGGGTCAGAGAAGCGGGCCAGACGCTCAGATGAACATTTTTGACAACTTCCTCCTAGACAGCCCTCCACACACACCAAGCATTCTGCCCACTTCTCCAAGCTTTTCCAAAATGCTCGGGACTGAGACGCTCCTTTGGGCCATTTGCTGTGAGGTCATCCTCAGGATCAGAGTTAAAGTTACCACACAGACCACAAGTGGCATTAGCATATTTACTGGAGAGACTAATTCCAACTATGCCCTCTTTGCTGAGACTCAATTCAAAGCCCATGTCTGTGTAGATGTAAGTGTGCAGCACCGGAGAGAAAGCCAGTGCAGTAGGGCTGAAGTGATAGGGCATGTTCCTCTTGACACCATCAACCTGTAGGGGGGGCCAAAATTGCATTTGAAAATCAGCACAGGGCAACACATTAAAAGTAATCTCTGTGAAGTCTGGTTTAATTATAATATGATTTATGACCAATGCAGTGTGTAAACAATGACTTTGTGTGACATGACAATTAAGAGAATGCAAATCAACGAGAGGATACTAGCACTCACCTCTATGCTCTCAGTGTTTTTGCTGTTTAGCTCCACAAGCACACCACTCACATTGACCAGGACATGATGTGCTGACTCTAGGTGTCCATCTGTCTGTACATGAACCTGGATGACATCAATGATGGGGGACACAGCTTCTGACTCCATATTGAAGACCGCAGTATTCATCAGGGCCACAAGAATCCAAATGGCACTGCGTCTGATGGGTGTAGGGGTCACAAACACACTTAACAGTGCATCCTTCATCAGCCCAGAATGTCTTGTTGCTGTTGTAATGGTAGCCATTGTGAGTGCAGCCACACTGGGACAAGGGCATGCAGGTGTCACCATCCAAGATGAACCCTGGATCACACTGGCAGGTCTCCACACAAGCTAGGGTGCAGGGTCTTGAACTGAATGGGTCCTCACAGGTGGCAGGGCAGGCTGAGCCACAGGACTTATAATGGTTATTCAGTCGACGGGAAATGGCTGATAGAAAAGGAGGAGAATGATCAACAATGGAGGAAAAAGTGCACACACGAAGACACAGACACTTGTAACCAGTTAATTGTGTTGTTGTTTGCAACAGACATTTTAAATCGCAAATTTGCTTAGGGCAGAAGGTATTATTCCTCTACTCTCTGATCTGGATATTGGCCTTTTGACAGGCGGCAGCATAGGCCTCCAAGATCGGGCAGAGGACCGTCTTGAGTGTCATTACTAGAGCACAGGTCAAACATGCTCACAGCTATGGCGATTTGAGTGTAGTTAACATCTTCCCGGCACAGGTAGAATTGATTTTGTGTTGACCAAATATACTGGTGCATCGAGATCCATTGACTGGCTACATCTTCGTCCAGTAGCTGCTCGGCACAGCAGCATGGGCATGCATCTCCACAATCTGCTGTGCAGCGAGCTTCCTGATCGGGAACTCTCCAGCTCCAGCCAAAGGTGGTGGCATCAACGGGCTCACCCTGTGGAGTGGAGTCCTGAGGTCATCTTTTTTGATGCCATTATTATTCACACACATACCAAGGACTTCAGTTTTATGAGAGAGGAGGATAGTGGCGAAATGAGAGCAGTCATACTTAATTTGGATGCCCAGTATCCACAACAACAAACCTGCCACTCTGATAAAAAGTCCAAACTGTAGAGTCACAGGTAGCCTTTTCTCGCCATTTATCTGGGGAGAGATGTATAGAATGCATTTTTTCATGGAATTTTGTGTTGAAAATGTGTTGTTTATCAGGTGCATCTACATTGTGAAAAACCATAAACTGTCGTGTAAGTAAACAATTAAATCACAAATTGACAGTGAGGCTAGAACGGTGATGTGACTGTTTGCATGTCCTAATTCAAACTTACCCAAGCATGGCCTTGTTCCCCTCTGTGGATTGTAATATTGTCTTTAGCCACGTTAACATGAATAGCTTTAAGAGAGGAAGCCTCTTTGGGGGTCCTGTCTTTCTGTACCTCGACCCAAAATGTCATATTCTCCCTGGTGTCCTTCAATAAATGGATCAGAGTGTAGGTACAGTTTCCTAGGAATTCAAACACCTTTCCATCAAATGTGTAGAAGTGGTCGCCTCCCAGTATGCAACACTGAGCTTGCCGAGGTTGGCTCTGGACACCACAAGCCTCACCATTTTCACAGATTTTATCATCAATATCTGAAAGAATTAGGGGAGTAAGTATCAGATTAATTGCAGTTTTGGTTCATAAGTAAATGTGTTGAGTTTTAAGTTGAAGTGCAAATATTCTGTCTTCATAAGAGTAAAAAAAACTGGTTAATTTAAATGGGAACAAATTAAGTACACAAACTATTTGTGACGCATCACATTATAATATAGGCTTCTGTGGAGGACAAGTAAAATAATAAGTGACGCATTATACTGATTGACAAGCATTGCAATAACAAGTCAAGAACATCAACTATTCAAAAGGTGCAGCAGTTTAACCTCATTTTGGACCAATTCCAGGACACTGAGAAAACACCTGTGTGTCATGAAGTTGCAAAACAACCCTGGCAGAAAATTTAAGTTTGATTTGATAATGCAAAACCTATGAACGTTGCATGGTGCAGCTCAGTGACAGTTTGCCTTTGAGGAAAGTTCACCCAACCCAGAAGAACCAGCTGAGCTTACCTTTCTTTGCACAGCCCCAAGTATTGTTAAGAAGGGTGGAGCTCTCTCCCTCGGGGCAAGATGCTGACTCGCAGCACATGGTGACAGCGGCAGAGCGGTTACACCGCTCAGAGCACCCCCCAGCCCCCGATATCTCCCCGATCTACAGAGAACAGTGAGTCACTGTTTTAGAGAACAGTTGAGTAACACACACGCACACCAAGACAGACAAACAACACAGGAAAACACAAAGGCCTAGGATTTTGTGATTAGTCATGTCACATGCACTGGTAAGGTGTGTAAGTTTGGCCAAAACATTAATGAGTCATAATATTAAGGCCATGTCCACACTAAGTTTTCCATTTTAAAACGCATATCTTTTGCTACGTTTACACCGAGCGTCCACACTAGGCTGGAGTGTTAGAGCACCGAAAACGGATTAAAATTGCTACCGAGGACGGATAACTTTGAAAACTCCGGGGTTACCTCGTAGTGTGGACGGCGGAACCGGAGAAGTTTGAAAACGATGACGTAGACACCCGTGTTTGCTACTTGATTAGCAGTTACGACGTGTCCTTCCTTGATTTGTCAGGCTGCTATCGCGTGACCTTTTTCTGGAAGCCTTGATTATCTATCATCTACCAGTGGTTGATTCAACATGGATAACGGATTACAGGTGTTGCTGACCTTGTCTATACTAGCAGCTGTTGTGCAGTTATTATCAAATGCTGAATTTAATTTTAGAAATCTACTACGGTCGACATGCAGAAGAAACAAGCCGTCATTGGAGCGATTAGCGGAAGGCGTGTCCAGCGGTGTGATCACCCCAAGGAGCGGACGTTTGAAGTCACGGTTTGCGGCTTTGAGGAAGGCGATGGACACAAAATGGGAGGACTGTCTATTTCTTATTAATGTTTATTTTGTTCTGCACAACTATTGTGAAGTCCACACAGAAAATGTAAAGGAACAAAAGCATAAATGCTCTGCAGTAAGATTTAAAGTTGCAAGCACTACCTTTCATTATTAAAGACTACTATAATACTTTGTCATATCTACTTCCTGTTTACACCCACACCCCCATCCCCAGTGTACGTGAATAGTCATGCGATATTAATTTTCAGGCTTATGTCCATTTGGTAAAACACCCCCCAATGAACCAATAGGCTTATCTGAAGTCAACCAATGCTACAATGTTCAGGTCACATTCTAAATAAATGGTTTCACTGGATTAAGAAAAATCATGAATGAATTGCCGGGATGAATTGAAAATGAATATGATAGTTGGTGTAAGCTAAATAATGAGTAGCTACTCACTTCATAGCAGTGCATAAGGTAGATGCAACCACATTTCTCAGCTTTGATGCAGTCATTTCCACTCTGCATGCATCCATACTCACATTGACATCCTTCATAACAGGCCCACGGGCAGGGGATGTCTGGTAGAATACCACAGGACTCGGGACACGCACTGACACATATATTACAGTGAGAGTTTTCAGGGCATGAGAGTGCTGTGGGAGGGAAAAAAAATGGGTTCATAGTCCAGCTCTCCTTACTGTACATCAATCAGTCAACTTCGTTGTATATAGCTTGTCAGAGTTCGAAACGTACAAGAGAAGCATGTGTGCAGACCTGTATGATTTACATGCACTGGCACACCACAAAAGACTGATAAAACACATACAAAAGAGAAAGTCAAGATTGATAATACTCACAGCACTTCTCACCCCTCCATAGTTTGGCCTTGGCACCTGCCTCCTGGCATGCAAAAGTGTACACTCTCAAACTACTGCAAAACAAATCTTTATTCCCATTAGACATACACAAGTCATTCACACAGTTCTGAAAGAAGGGCTCAGGGTCTACAGTGGCGTGACATCCACTAAATGATCCTGCAGGATCAAGCAGCATGCCACAGAGGTTATCAGATGCAAATTCAGCTGCCAAGGTAGAGTTGCACCCTGAACTGAGATCACATTCTTCAGAACACTTCGTTCCAGTTACTGAAAGTGACCAGGAAGATCTAAAAGTGGAAACATCACTTGCAAGGCTGATATTTAGGCCGAGTTTGTCATCTGTAGCACCAGCACTGATGTTTCCACACAAGCCACACATTTTGGAGGCAGGAATCACTATTTGTATCAGATCAGGCCCTCCATAAGTGACAACAACCCCTGTTTTTATAACAACACGAGTCAGCAAGCCAGAATGCAGTATTGCCATGTGATCCAGCTTGATAGGAAGACCCCTCAAAATACCATCAATCTGGAAAATTTGAATGTTAAAGTTAAAGTCAAGGCAAACTTAACAGTTTGCGTTTTTGAATGTGCAACTGCTTACCTTTACTTTTCCCAAATGCTCGTTCTCCAAAGACATGTTCACTCCATGGACCCTGAGGTGCAGCTGTCCTTGCTGGATATTAACAGCGGGGTCAGACTATTCCTCGTCACAAGCTTGGGATAGAACACAACGGCAGCTTCCCATATTAAAGTCAAAGCTATGTCCATCGTAGCTCCTGAAGTGTCTGCCACCCATGACTGAACATTTAACAGGTTGTGATGCATGACATGTCCTCTGGCCATCTTGGATGGCACATTTTGTTCCAACTGGACATGTGTGGTTGGTGCATTGTACTCTGGTGCGGCCCACACAGAGACAGCGCAGCTGACAGTGCTCATCGGGGTAGAAGTTCTCATGGATTTCATAGTAATCATCATCGTGAATGCAGCCACACTCAGAGTTTGGTACACATCCCCCACCACTGTGGAAAAACCCAGGTTTGCAGAAACAGCCCATTTTGCATTTCGCTGCTCGAGGACTTGGGTTTTCTACACAGTCAGTCATGTGACTGGAGCACAGGCGCTATTCACTATTGGGTGGGCAGGAGAGATCTACGAAGGAGAAAAAAACAAAACAATTTCATTGAAATATTCCTATTTTGTACACATTGAAAATAAATAAATGCATTTAACCATAGTTACTCACTACAAAAGCTGGAAGCCCTCCATTTATCCACTATAGCTCCCATTTCTTGACACACAGCAACATAGCTAGACAGAATCGGACACAGGGTCTGGTTACTATAACAGAGGTCATGAACGCAGTTATTGTGGAAATCTTCTGGATCAACCGTTTCATGGCAGCTCTGGAAGGCTCTGTATCCAGTAACCTTGCACAGAAATATTTTTCTTTACAGAGAGCCAAATCTTGTGAAATGCACCCTTTTGTGTTCATAGGCACATCCACGCATTCATGTTCACTGCTGGTTTGGCAGTGTTTAACAGCCCGAGAAATATCAGATTCGTCATCAGGCATCAGATCATCTTCTGGAACAGCATTCAAGTTGCCACACAGGCCACAGAGATTACCTGAGTAGATCCATGGCACTTGAACAGTCAGGACATCAGAGCTGTATGTTACAACAACGCCAAAGTCAGTCTCTATACACTTTGAGAGTCAAGTCACATAGAGCTTTATTTTGCCTTTGCTCAATACAGATGGAAGACGGGGTAGCAGACCATTTACCTGAAACGAGTAGAGTAATGTTAACATTGCAAGTGGAGAAAACGTTACTTTGTCTAGTGGAAAATAAATGAACCTACCATAACTCTGTTACTCCGATCATTTGACATCTCAATGGAATAACTGGAGACCATCATTTTAACACGACGAAAGGAAACATTTGTAGCATCCTCCATCTGGTTCTGGACCGCGACACTAAAGTTTCCCTGGTCCCCCGAGGTGGGACAGTGAGAAGCGAGTAGGTAAGTACAGTTGCCATACACATCAAAGTTACGCCCGTCAAAGGTGGTATAATGAAGATTTCCTTTGGCTATGCACATCCCAGGCCCTTCCTTGTAACAGCCCAGGACTCCATTCCTAACTTTGCACACGTTTCCATCCTGGCAATGAGACTGAGCACACATAACACTCTTGGAGCTCGGCTGGCAGACACATTTCTCCCGGCAGTGTTTGTCCATCCAGAAGTTCTCCTTTGGGTGATAGTAGCAACCTTGGTAAAGACAACCACACTTGCTATGTGGTACACACTCCCCACCACTCAGCAGATACTCCCTGTGGCATGATTCCACACAGGGCAGGGAGCAATTACTATGGGCCTCTGGGTTACCGCAGGTAGCAGGGCAGGCCGAACCACAGATCTCATAGTGGCTGTTCATAGGACATACCATAGCTGTGAAAGAACAAAATACATTTAGCGAACCACTTTAATCACTTATCAAAAATATATATATAATTATAATAATTAAATTAAAACTCACGGCACTTGGAGATGGTTCTCCAGTTTTGGACTCTGGCCGAGAGCCTCTGGCAGATGTTGGTATAGGCCGTCAAAATCTTGCACATAGAAGAGGCAGCTTTGCTGACACACAGGCTGTTCACACAACGACGAACAAATGGCTCAGGATCAACATATGAGTGGCAACCTGCAAAAGGTCCACCGCTCCTCTGCAGTAGAGTGCACCCAATTCAGAGAAAGTTGCCTTTAATGCCAGGAAAATATTTGGTTTGGCCTTGAGTGCACACTGGACATGAGACACCACCAACACAATCTTCAATACAGTACCGTGCATCACTGTTCACCACCCAAGGGAGAGTAAAATTCACAGTCTGGGTCTCATCTGTGCTATTGATGATGCCATCTGAGGAGCTGCGATTAGCGTTTCCACACAAACCGCTCAGGACTCCATACAGTTCTGGGCCAACATCAATTTGGAGATGGTGCTTCCAGTCATACTGTAGAGTTAGGCCGAAGGCCGTGTCTAAGACAACGCTGGAGCAATCTTCAGTGGAACAGAAGCGTTTAAGCCTGGACAGGTTGTCTAAAGTGTAGTTACAGTTTCCCTGCAGGACAAAATCTCTTCCATCAAATGTGCGGTAATAAGAGTCACCCCATTCAGAGCATATTTTGAGTGATTTTCCATCTTTGATAGAGCACTTCCATTTGTGACCACAGTGCAGCTGTTCACAAGAAGCTGCAGCGGAAATAAAAAAAGAAATATGTAGCATGTTAATGTTACACAGATTAATACAGTCATCAAATGCTCAACATGTCATCAAAAAAAAAAAAAAATACACACTTTTCTCACACACTGCTGGATATCGTTGCTTGTTCATGTTTCTCAGATAGTGTCCCACATCTCTGTCTGTGGGAAGAGAACTGGACTCTGCATATTTGGGCAGCTGAGCAAAGTTGGGCTTCTGAGAATATAACACTAGACTTTAAATCCCCTGCGTGAGAACTGTTATCTTGCTGCTCACTCATATCGCCTGAATCAAACATAGGTAAAGTCTGGCAGATATCATCAACAGATGGCAGTACGGTTAGAGTTTAATAACGTTGTGCATTGCCACATCTGAAGTAAACAAGTTGAAGGGGACTGTCACTAGTAATGTGGATTTTATCTGAGTTCACAACTGGGATGACCTTCATAATGCCACCAACAAGAGACACGTTCTTTCGCCCAGTACTGGCGGTGACGTCCAGGTCAGAGTTGACAGGAGCCATTGCTGACAAAAAACTGGAACTCATTCCTGTGTTTACCAAGGGAGGGATAATGTAATCAAAACTCCAGTGTGTCACTGGTTTCAATTCAGCAAATACAAGCAATCCCCAAGTGTCTGTTTGGAGCAGGTAAAACCACCCACTACATCTACAGCTTCTTTAGAGATCAACTCTGAGCCAGAGAGGCTGGAGTTGCTCTGGAGGTAAACACTCTGCAGCACCCATATATAACTGAAGGACACTAACTCTGGGGTACACATTGCCTTCAAAAAGCACTTCCCCTGAGAGGAAGATATCCACTGATGTCCCCCGGTCTGAGCTGGTGATCACCATCTGGCTGACAGCAGTCTGGTTAGGGAAGTTAGGAGTAATGGGATAGTAGCGGTTCCCCCGGAGGACACATCATGAAGAAGGCTGTGGTCACAACCAGCCTGGGTGCAGAATGAGGCAAGGGCTGTAACAGGCCATACAGGATCCACACTGAGGAGGAAGGAGCAGCGATCACTGGTCATTCCCACGGACAATGGCAGGTGAATCTTCTTTGACTGGTCAGCAGAGAGGTAGATGTGTTGCACAAAGCTGCTTCCCAGAACCTTTAAAGTGACTGAGGTCCAAACACCAGTGGCTGTAATAGTTACTTGATGGCTAACATCTGCTGTTGGGTAATTATTTGGGGGAAACATAATCAAAAACCTCCGACCAAGACTGACCACGGACAGGCCTGCAGAGGAGAATACAAAATTAAGTTACTTTTTTTTTTCTCAATATAAAACATTTCAATATGCTCCCACATCAACAACAGCAGGATACGTGCATATGAAGTGAACAATAACATGGTTTCCTAACAAAGATGGACTGCTCTGACAGCAGTTGATTGTATGACAGTAAACACCACACTTGCACTAAAGTGAATACATCTATTTACTGAGAGCAAGTTTTCCACAGTAAGTTTACTTTTGTAAGAGATAAGACCAGCGGTGTCGGATTTCAACAAGCTCAGCAGCCAATGAAGAACACAGTTCGTGTTCCTGACTGGTTACACCTGTATTAATAACGTGCACACTCACTCTGGCAGTTTCCATGATAACAAGGACCTTGGCGTAGGAGCAACAACATACCAACAGAGACAACCACTCATTTAAAAGTAAGTTCACCTTTCACTTGTTATATGGAGTTACTTGCGTAAAACTACTTAATATTTTAGCGTGAGCTTATACTGCATGTGTTGTCATTGCAAATAGTAAAAGTTAAAATTAAATGAGAGATTGGGTGATGTATATTTTCGTAACTCATAGCAAAAGCATTGTGACAACCAAACTGATTATTGGTGTTGTGTGTGTGTCATCCATTTTTACATAAAACGACATCTTTTAATCTCATAACAATGGGGAGAAAAGACAAATAAAGATTTCTCAAGAGACCAATTACTGACCATAATTCCCTTTAGCAGTGCACAGATTAGTATATTTTGTTTCCCCAAGGGCTGAGACATAGCCATACCCCACTCATCACTCAAAACTAGACAAACAGAAGGTAGACACCACAACTGTTGAGACTCGTTGCCGGTGAAAGAGTAATAAGTTAATGCAAACATAGTGCAAATATTGACACAGCTGAGTGACGAAAGCACAAACACGCTGCAAAACTAGTCAGGTTATAGCCCGCTCTTTGTGCAAATGACCGTTGAATCTAATTTAATAACATACAAACAACAATAGCCTGTAAACCATGCCACGCACCAAGTCCCAGGAGACACACCTGGAGCAGCAGCAAAAACTGCATTACTGCAAAACAAAAACAACGCACATAAATGGAACTATAACAGTTTGGGTTTTCCCTACATCTGATGTATTTTAGGCTATTTGCATACCATGGAAGATATCAAACACTGCAACTTAATGATAAACTAAGCGAAGAGTGAAAGATGGTGAAGATTAGCACAGCTGTGCTCGGTGTGCCTGCCAATCGACACGTGATGAGGTCATCATTTGTGGACTAATTCTGTCAGGTGATCCGCATTACCATTCACTACCAGTGTTGCGCATTTCTGAATTTGAATTAAATGCATGTTCTGGTCCAGCTCAAGTAAATAGTATCACCAATCATTACTCAATTTTACCGAAATTGTGGCATTACCACATAAGTATTATAGGTATAATATTCTAAGTTACCTTATTTGGGCTACTGCTTTAAGTTACATTAGTGTTACTCGTGCCCTAAAGCTTTTATCAGCATCGAAGCAGTATATTAACCTCATAGTTTTCAGGAAACTGTCGTGACAGCAGTTCTGACACAGACACACGGAGGTATTTTCCCCGCAGAAGCAAAAAGCTGACTGTGAGGCAAAGGTTACGGAGTCGTTCAGCGCAATATGAGGTGGCTGTGAATCCCCTTGTAGGTGAGGATACATTCGTTGCCCTGAACTTGGCCCGCGCAGCAGGAGTCGGCTTATTCCTGTTATCGAGTCGCCTCCGCTGTTCACACAACTGATCGACTGACTTTGGGTGAGTGCGTCAAATTGAGATGAAGAAGGTCACACACAGATGTCAATTTAAAAGCCTTAAATTCCACAACGAAGTGCACACTTTGCAATAGAGTTGTCTTTCTCTTGTGTTGGTAGTTTAGGCTATTGGTCATTTTTAAATGTCCTCAATACATGGCTGTCATGTAACACATGAATATTCTGGACATTTTATGTGAGCTAATTATTATCAGCATGCAGCCTGCAGTGCTACTTCTTCGTGCTTGTTCCTCCAAAATGTATTTCCTCAGCTTTTTTTCTCACCAAGTTCACCGAAGTTACTGTGAGTTGTCTATCACCTGCTCTCAGAGTGTAGCTCATGGAGGGAGAGAGATTTCAGCTCTAAACAATAACGGTTCTGCTTGTCATACAGTGAGTCAATGTGTGAATAGCTTGATTTAATCCATTCAAATGTGCAAACTTCTTACTCTTCAGGAAGCGGGTTACATAAGGTGACTGACTTGATGCACTGTAGCACCCTTTTCTTCACTTCCTGTGTGTGTATACGTCTGTCTACCATCTACAGTGTGCTCATAAGTGAACTTTTTGACCTGTTATGTAAAGTGTTATTCTGCAGTTGTTAATCAAGCTGTTTGCTCCGGGAGATGCACAACATATTTGTTGAAACCCTTTTAAATCTCATTTTTGCAGTTTGTTGTTGTTTTGCACATTTTGTGGTGCTTGGTTCTTGGGAGAGTGATGAGGCTGCATTTTAGATAGATTGGACTGTAAAAACCCTCAATGAGACTGGAGAAGTTCTTGTGATAGTGTTGTGAACAAAACAAAGACAAAACCGCTTTGTCTCAATCTGATAAAAAGTAAAGCTGAGGTGTATACGTGCCCAGAGCTCTCTGTATGCCCTGAATCGGGTTTATTTTGATGTAACCGTAGTCTCATATCTGGTGATTCTTGTGTTCACAGGGTTTGTATTTTTGCACACGCACATTCAAAGAAAGAGAGAGAGAGAGAGGGGGGGGGGGGCAAGCAAATGCAGGATATGTGTCTCAAAGGCAGCTGTAATGTCAGACGCACTCTCACATCCTCGTAGTTGTTTTACTGTTGGCCTTATTGGCCTGATGCTCAACAAGTCACCCACAAACCACTTGTATTGGAAATAACTGCAGAGTTGTCAGACTCATTGTTTATCGATGGTGGTTTGTTCACTGGTCTGCATGGCATCAACTGAGGTATTGTGAGTTTCACTTTTTTGCCTTTTTGCTTAGTCCAGTGGCATAGCAGAGTATGTTATGTTCTAGAGGGGGAAAAAGGGAATTTGCCTCAAACTTGCTTAGATAAACAGCTTCGGCAGAGTTGAGTAAACATTTCAATAAGAATATTTTCCCTCTTCACTGAACCAGAGTAAGCTACCACTTTTATCAAATTGAATGGCAATGAATAACAAATGATCTTGGTGCTTTTTTCCCTTTCTCACCCACTCGAATCCCTTGTTGTTGGGCTCATTGTTTTTTTTGAGCAAGTCTGTTTTAGTGTTGACACATCTTCACAATAATCAACGTTTTTTTGGACATCTCCACCATCCTGCTGTTTTTTTTTCTTCCCTCTTCTTTTTCACATTCTTTTACTTGTATTTGTTTTCCTATGAACTCACTGTCATTCTTGTCAGCGATGCACAGTGGTTGAGCAGAGGGCTGTTATCAGTGCGAGCAGATAAGAAAGAGATGCAAGAAGTTCTGTTTATGTCCATGTAGTCAGCCTCCGTTTGTGTGTGTATTTTGTTGATATAGATTGTACTGGGTAGGTTGGAAGGAGTGGAAGGTGTTCGTCATTCAAAATGAAACCTGGTAAACAAGATTTAGGTGAGCTGGTCTGGCCAGACAGGTATACGTTCAGGGTTAATCCTGTCAGAGGAGAGCTGCGTCGGGGAGACTGGAACAAAAACAAGACAGATTCACCCTCCAGCAACAATACAGTATATGCCTGTCTTGCATCACTGCACTCCAGTTTTATGATTTCCACATTTACTTTCTATGATCTTTGCGTCTTTAGCCAGCAGCCAGCTGGCATGTCTGCTTTATAACCAAGCCACTGGTTATTATATGTTGCAAATTGGGTCCAGTATTAAAGAGCAAATTCAATAGGCATTCAAATGTACAAGAATATATTACCCAATTTAAAAAATAATACAAGCGTCGGGAGCCATTTTGATACAGAGGCAGTGGACTGGGTTGATAAATATTTCCAAATTGGATCAGCTTATTATTTCACCCAAAGCGACTCTGAAAAGCAAATTGGATACAGAAGGGGATTTTATTCGCAGCTTCTTAGGTTGTTTGCATTTGGAGATTTACTGCAGCTATTCAAGAGGCCAGAACAGCCCACACTACAGTCCCCATCCAATCAGCCTCACTTGTGTGATTAGCATCATTTAATATCGTCAACAAAAATAGATCTTAATGCTGTTCTGCTAATTTAGCATCAAGATAATCTTGTTGTGGACTGGGCTGGAATCTTTCTCGTGCGGCCCTACAGGGTGAACATTTGTCTCACATGGAGGTTTTTAGACATTGACTACCATGGCAGCATTTATAGATACGATTACAGTTTATGGCCAGATTCCTGGTGCCTAGGTTTTAATGAAACTGTCAAAAACAGTATGGAAAGAATTAACTGATTTGTCTCCTGTCTTAATGCCCATGCCTCTATCTTTTTCACTTCCTTTGACCAAATATGGGAAGTCGAATTTACTCGCCATACAGTGAGGATGATCCACTTCCTTAAATTGTAGTAATAAGTAGGAAACGGTAAGTCGGTAACTGCTCTGTGGGGGTTCATGGTGCGTTTTTGCTGCGTTTCCTCACAGCCCTGCACCTTAACAATGTGGGTCACCTCAGTTCTTTCCACATAGTCATTAACTATTAAGGAAATCAAGGACACAATGGGCACAACTAACAATGAAGAGGTGCCTACACGTATAACATTTGGCACAAAGGTCAATGGGGAGAGTTCCCTCTGTGTGCAGTTTCAATCATTGCATGACTATTGGTTCCTGATCCCATGCCAACCTCAATAGCTAAATCTGGCCGATTGAGGCTTCATCCGGGGCCTAGACTGGAAGAGAGGTCATTCCAATGTTTTCCCATTTCAAAAATATCTGCATTCATATTGTGTTGGATACAGCTGGGGCTTTGTTTGGCACGTCAAGAACATCTGCGTTTCACATCCATGTGGTGGTGGTGATGTGTAGCAGAGGTAGGGTTTGTTTTGGGCTCTGTTCCATGAGGAAGTGACATTTCTCCTGAAGAACAACAATACATCAAAATAGAAATCACAGCCAAAGGAAGAGTATCACTTGGTAGAGTTGACGGACAAATATGTGTTCAAGGGTAATCAAGCTCACACTTTTTCTTTCCCAATTAACATGATAATAATAGTACTTAGCAGGATACAATAAACAAACAACAAAAATGTATTGGTCAACAAAAAAAAGAAGAAGCATCCAATGATACATTGGACATAGCACCCGGGTTTTGCTTAAGGGAGGGGAAAATGTTGAATAGACACTTGCTGACTGTGACTGAATTCTCAGAACGGTGTTTCTGCTGAGCACTATGGGAAATAAGGTTGTCAGTCACTGACCCCCTCATCACCACTCATCTCAGATTACAATCTTGATTTGCATGCATACTTCAAACCGGTTAAAACTGTACATGGACTTGGTTCGGAAATTGTAGTTTTCCACCGACTAGCATTATGTGATCCTGAAACTCAAAGTGCCTCACAAGTCCCTGTAATAGACAGCATTGCTGCTTTCCATCTCACCCTATCTCAGAACCAAAACACCAAGTTTCCGCACACATCAATGGCTGAATATTAATAGCAGATATTTTTATCTTGGTTTCTTTTCCCCCTGCAGCATTTGAAGATGATGCGATTGCTGTTCCTGTGTCTGCTGCTGATGCTGCCAGCTGCTACTGGTATGTTCTCATCTCTGTGTGACACTTGCAGGTGATAAACATCTAATCAGGGTCTGTGCATCCCTGTGCCGGCATGCTTTTCCTCGCCTACCTCTGTATGTGCGAGTCTGTACAGATAAATATATGCACCCACTTTTCAATTTTACAACTGCCAAAAAGAGAAGGTGCAAAAGTGAAACAAAAGGTTTGTACGTATAAGAATATCATTAAGAAAAACATGCATGTGAAATTAGCAACAATATTCTTAATGCTGTACTCTCCTGACATAAAAGATAAGATACCCGACAAGAACACCAGATAGACCCAAATATACACAATGCAAGTGTAGCCCAAATAGTTTTTGTGCTGTACAGTCCTTTGAATGTAGCAGTAATCTGGATTGCGAATAATATTAAGCTTTTAATTAATTCTAACTCCCTACCTTTTTTTTTTGCAGCTGTTTCAGAAGACAATGAAGGATCCGCTGGTGGAGGTATGTAATGCATCTTTATCTGTTAAAATAAAGAAAAACAGGAGCACTGAATGAAGCTGGACACAGTTTTCATAGTGCTTTTCAACAAGTCATCAAGTAAATGGTTCTTCCTCAAAGTCAATTTAGTGAAACAAATAGAAAGGTTTTATTTAAACTGAGATTCAATTAAACATTCAACTTAGCGATCACACCCATATGCAACAACAAAGAACAAGTTTTGTTTTGAAAGGAATCTTTTTGTCCTTGTCCTTAGCTTGGTTCGACATGTGTACTTTGTCCTTGTCCTTGTTGTTCTTTGTTACTTCAGGTTAGTTGAGTGGGTCCTTTAGGCCATGGATTAAGTCATTTACAGATGTCATGTGATTTCATGTCAAACGGAATAGCTTAAAAAACACACCTTTCCTAGATGTTAGATTCTCAACCATCTCCACATTTCTACTCACTTTACACAAGTGCACAACATGGTTGCATGGTTTTGTGTGACGCCTCTCACTTGAAACTTTTATACTTCATGGTTTTTCTTCCTGATTTTCAGTTTTGTTTGTTACTTACAGTTTTGGTCGTTTGTTTGTGGGTGTGTTTTTTTGTTTTCAATTTTGTTATTGCCTTTCAGATGGGTTATTGTTTTCTGTGTGCAATATTGATTCTTGTTTATAGTTTTCATTTTTTTTTGCTGTGAGAGTTTTTGGTTCTAAACTAACTTCATAAAAACCTCAATCAATAGTGTTGCTAAAAGATGAAAGGTGTTGTCTATATCCTGACTATTGTACAGTAGAAGAACTCTATTGTTATTATTATTTGAAAGAGCTCACATTGAAGAACATGTATTTCTGTACTGTGTGTTCAAGCAGCTGATTTCTCCTTACCTCACAGATCCGAATGATGATGATGAGGACTATGTGCGAAATGGTGAGTTTATTACCTCTGTTCCCAAGAGTGGATTGAAGGGCAGTAGGATTTTCTAGTTTTGTAATTATCGTCAATAAGTCAGCATTGTGTATAGGTTGCTCCAGTCCAGTGAAATGTGTGGGACTGTGGCCCCTGTTGGCTTTCCCTCCTTCCAACCATTAAGCGCTGAATGGAATCAATTAGCTCTCTGGAGGGGCCCTGTGGATTCTGCTGAAAGGCCAATGAACAAGTTGACATCTCCACCATCCTGCTGGTCAGCTAATCAACATTGGCATTCTCATTCTCTCTCCACGCCTCTCTCCGTCGCTCCTCATCTTGGTTTTGATGGACACTTGATAGAATTACAGATCTGTTTAGAACAGGGCATGTCGGCTCCTGGAGAAGCAGCCTTTCAGCAAGAGCTACGGTTTTTCTGAAGCCTCTATGGAGACGCAAGCTCATGCCCATATACTTAATTCCATTCCTTCTTCTTTTTGCCACCTAGCTGTAGATCAGAAACTTGGCTCAAGTGAATCTGCAGGTGGAAAAGACACACCAGGTGAGAGACGTGTTTCAATTAGAATTAGCGATAGACAGTACATGTATAAAAATGTAGAATACATATCAACAAGGATTTGTAATATCAACTGATATCAACTCGCCTTACTTACTTCCTTCTTTTAGATAATTTAACCGTGATTATCATCGTTGTAGCTGTGGCGCTGTTGACTCTTTCCGGTGCTGCGATAATCAGTAAGTATTCTGTGTTTTGCTTTGACATAAAGTTGTTTAATGTGAACTCATTTCTGTTTCATTTCCACAGTTGACAAATGCACCGCTGTAAAGCCCCTCGGTGCATGACTGGAATCTCTGTAGTCCCCGTGTGCCTTGTAAAGCTGTTAATACCTAAGCAAATATGAACTTTTCTCTTGTGTAGCCGTGACCTTTTTTCCTTTTTCTTTCTTGCAGCTGTACTGCTGGTAAGACGCCACTTGCGCAATCGACAGCAAGGGTAAGGTCAAATTTCTTCACTTTAAAGTTTATATTTGAGAGATGCACGTTCCACTTTATGATAAGTCAGCCTGCAGGTGACAGAACCAGTCTGGTGGGTAACAGCCTTGCCAATGAACCCTAACTCGTCCTACAGCATCAAAATCAGAGAAAAACACTTGGGTGGAAAAACGTAACTGGCATCCACCCATCTGAGCCTGTCTGGACTTGTACAGTAATTAGTGTCACAGCTTGAGGCCCTCCACCGCCACCACTGAACACTCCCCGCCTCTAACCCCTCCCATGTTAGCCATCAAACAATAGCCTTGAGACAGTGCCTCTGGGTCTGTATGAACGAATGGGACAGGACCTTACTTGTCCCAAAGCTTACCTCATGAACTGAGTCCCGAGTAGATGACTCTGCTCAGAAATTAAAAAAACAATCCTGTAAACATGACGCTGGCGTTATGACAACAATCTGCCAACAGCACTCAGACATCAGAACAGCCAAAACCAGTTATACAGAGAGACGCCCTCTCTTTGCTTTTAGCAACCATTCTATACCTTGTGTATTTAACCACAGTTTGCTAGCTAGGAAGGCTTTCTGCAGACCAATCATCAATTATTATAGTAATACATAACCTGCAGGCCGGGTTTAGAGAGGTTACGCATTTCAAGTTAGTCCCCTGAGATCTCCAAGCAGCAGGAGAACAGCCATTGTGGAGCAGATGCCCAAGACAATCTGCAAGGGTTAAATTCCTCTGCAGGATTACTGGCTGCCTCCTGGGGCTGCAGTCAGCTCTGGCAGTGTTTGGTGCTGACTGATCGCTCTGCTGAAAAGAGGCTTAATCACACAGCAACCTCTGGCTTGTTGGATCAACAGCGCCTTGCCAGATTTATAAGTCCCACCTGGGGATGAGCTGTGTTTTGAGGTGGTGCAGTCGCCGCGCACCTGTCAGAGCCCTGCAAAATGAGGCAGACATGTCGTTTCCTGAATTCTGACACGAAGAGTTGTTTCTTGTGTCTTTCTGCTAACAAACTGAAAAAGAGCCTAAAAATATCTTGAAGATGACATACTTCTGCCCTGTCTCCCCCCCACCCCCCACCCCACCCCCTCTCCCTGCATTCCCTTCCTGTGGCCTGTCCTACCTCTCTCTCTACAGGAGCTACTTCGTGCCTGCAGAGCAGGACCAGAAAGGGGCCGTCTAGTTCTTGGTGGAGTAGCAGTCTCAATAACAGACAAGAGAGGAGCCATGCACAGGGCTATGCCATCTCCTACTCTCCTGACTCAGACAGTTAGACTTCTTTGCACAACAGCCTGCTTCTCACCTTTCAGTTCATTGCTCGCTCTAATCAATACAGATGCAATATTGTTTTCAACCGTTGTATATGCTTGTCTTTGTCCCAGCCGTTTATGCTCCACATATACGCAATTTATCCGGGGACATTTGGAATGCATTCAAACCTTCTAATTGGATTCTATTTGAGGAATCCAAATCAAAGCCAGTGAATATGGCTTAAAGCTTCTTTTGTTAAAAGGGATAATTTAGCACAGCCAGAGCTCCCCATTTTTTACTACCTGAAACAAGAAATTATTCCCACCAGCTATGCAGTGAAACTACATTTGCGTTTGATTTGGTGCATATGGAAAAGACCTGTCTGTGTGAAAATGGTCGACGACTGAGACAAACCATGCTAATCCACGCGAAGGCAGGTTAGTGCTCACTTCATTCTTCAGATTCACTTGTCTGACACCTTCTGTTCCTGGCCCACAATGACAGGAGGCAGTGCAAAAGGAAGATAAAAACTTGTTCCCCCTCTTCTCAACCTCAGTAAAAAAGAAACGGGTGGAAATGGCCAGTGTGAACATTATTGCAGGCTAGCAAATTAATTGGCCGCAATGAATGATGATGTGTTCTTTTCCCCCTCTCCGTTTCATTTTGAAAGGCGTTCACTTTAGTCCCGCAGATTGTAAATACAGAAGTTTTCTACTGGTAGAAAGAAGCTGTGTGTGAGTGAGGGATAAAATCCCACAAATCAATTAAAGACGCAGATGATTGGGGAAAATACCAACAATGCCTTTTGTTTCATTCTTAGAGCATGATGGCTTCTCTGTTTTCATTTAAATGGAAATCAATCATGCCCTGTGAAAGAAAGCTTTCTGTCCAGGAACCTGAGGCACTGGTTGCCTTATTTGTTCCAAATCAGAGAAGGGAACTTTCTGCAGCAAATGTTAAAGGGGAATGGGACCTGCTCCTGTTCAACATGACAGTATTTCATTGATGGCTTCATGAGGACACTTATAATGGAATAAGCAACACAGGAAATGGCTACATGGGGTCAAACACTAGATTTGTCAAAAGCAGGATCTCACTTTGCTTCCACTAAATCTTGCAGCTAATCTCGGCACTAGGGACAGGTCTTGGCTCCAGTCCAGCCAGACTTGAGAGCAAAAACAATTGTGTAGTCATGTCCTCTTCAGGTTGTACAGTAGCTATAGATTTGTGCTGAAGCTTTGTCTTAAAAATGATGCATCCCAGTTTATTAAACATAAAGAAATTGATAGATGTGATTATTGTTTGTGCATTTGTTTTACTGTTCGTATTTGAGCAATGTGTGTACAGTATGTGTATGTAAAAAGCGTAGCATTGCCCGATAAGCCTTCACTATCTTCAGCATTTCAAAGGGAGTACAATTGAACAAAAATTTCAGTACAAAACATTTCAGTTTTTCATGTTATGTTTTTATGTTTTTAGTCATATTCACTGTTTCTGTCGGACAAACAAACCAACAATTGAACATTAGAGCAGAGATTTCTCTTTCAAGGCCTTATTTTTGACAAATTGAAGAAAGCAAACACACTGCAGATAAATGCAGTATTTGGTCCAGCCGGCTCCAGCATATGTGACCAAACTCTACTCAATTATTCTTTTCTGTAAAGCCTCTCTGCTGTGACACTACTCGTGTTAATAATGTAACAAATGTCAATGCTGAGCTTTCTTTTTTTTTTTTTTTTTTTTTTTCTTCTCAACGCGATGCATGTTTAGATTGAGGTTACGCTTTTTCTTTTCTCTTTTTTTTTTTTTTAAACTGGCTTTTTCGGTGCATGCAGGCTACAGCAGGTGTACAGTGTCCCTGACAAACTGACAAAACTCAAGCAAATGAAGAAAACATCTTCATCAATGTGAATAGCATTTAAAAAAAAAAATGCAACAAATACAGAAAACACAACCGAATACTACCTACACAGGTGCACTATAGGGTGCAGAACGCCACCAGGTGTGTCTGCAATGACCACCGCTGTATTGTGTGATTGAATGAATACAACCCACAATTGGCTAATCCCCCAGTGTAGACACCACTAAGGTGTTGTTAAACACATTTCAATAAAACTCAAAAACAAGCTGCAATATATCCAAGCAATCGGCTCGAAGTCGTCATATAAAACACGTCGTATAATCTTTCCAAAAACAAAATTAAACTCACAAAACTCTCTACGACTTGCAACACTCTTGTATTTCGTTCTCTGTAGCTTGTTTCTGTATTTGGTTGTTTTCTAGCTTTGCATTTGTTTTTCTGAATGCGCATGTATAAACTGTTTTCTCCATTGCTTGTGTCTTGTCTAGTAGCATGTGTTTTCTGAAGTTGCACTGCATACAGCTTTCAGAACCACCGCACTAAAGCTCTTATCAGACCTTACGCAGTAATTCTAGTTTTTAATATATTTTATGTATTTACAGACCTAAATATTTGTATTGTGTCTCTTAATAGAAAAATATTATATTTGACCAAATGGTCTTTTTATACATGTGTTAACTGGTGATGTTTTCTCTCCGCTGTTCATTTATAAATTCTGTGTAAAACATGTTGTGGTGGGTGGGAGTCAGTTATTTTCCAAAAGCTTTCTTATGTAAAATATTTGTATTTGTGTCATATTGCAGCAAATGTTGGACTTAATGTTGAATACATGTTTGTATGCACTTGTGTGTCCAGATGAACCCATACTGTATGTATTATTTGTGCCTGTAGCATTCCCATTAGTTTTTCATTATAGAATTATTTACAAAGTATATAATACATAACCATCTAGCTCACAAAAAACAATTACCATATATCATGAATCGATTCTGTTTTCACTTCTACGCTCCTTCATTTTGTTATGATAGCAATTAGAACAGTTAATACGATTGTATATCATATAAGTATAAACTCTGTTGCTTTTGACATTAAATCTGTGATACAGTATGTTTGTTTTTCCCAGTTTATTGTCTGCATCATTTGATGTCATATGGATGCAATGATAATGCGCCAGTGGATCCTGTTTAATCTAGGGCTTTACTCACTTACAAGCATAGAGCCACTAAGAGGCTTAGACACCCCTTACTAAACATCACGATTTTGTTCAGATTGAAAGTGTAAAGAGCGTGTAGTATCTATCAGAAGGAGGAAGTGACCCAGCTTCAGTCTTAGTGTTGTGCGAGATTGTCAAGTATGGGATGTTATGGGTTTATTCTTCACAACCTTTAATAATAATCCTGGCTGTGAGACACAGCCTATGGCTGTGTTATCAGTTATAAGATAAAAGGTCATTGGAAACGAGCCTGCTTCTTGGCTGAAGGTGTGATTAAAATATGAATCATCTCCTCATTATTTGCAAAGAGAAATAATCCCTTTTCAGTGCAGTTTTGCACAGTATAGAAATGATGTTAGACAAAGATTAAGCAGGTGAGGGTTCCCTTTTTCATTTATCAGCCTGATTCATGTTTTCTGTGTTTATTGAGTGTTTTCACATGACACTGTTACCAAGCAGCATACAGTCTACATTCACACATATGATGCCAGATTTTCTCTTGATGGACTCCTGGTTGGTTTCTTGCAGCTCTGCACTTTTATCAATGTACATATGCTCTCTCTCTCTCTCTCTCTCTCTCTCTCCTTATTCTTGGGCCACTCGATATGATCTGGAAAATAA
This sequence comes from Anarhichas minor, assembly GCF_050575085.1. Taxonomy (NCBI): domain Eukaryota; kingdom Metazoa; phylum Chordata; class Actinopteri; order Perciformes; family Anarhichadidae; genus Anarhichas; species Anarhichas minor. The sequence continues at coordinate 1,770,126 of NW_027466487.1, read as the reverse complement.
ACACACAGACCCGTTAAGGAATCAAACAGTATTCAAGCAATCAATTTTATTTATTCAACACAAACACACCACAGTAAGGACAATAAACAATGTGCTTTGCAGTTTTTCTGTTACGGTTTCGCCCAACAAATAGCTTAATCATAATCTTTTTGATCTATTAATCAGCAGAGATTTTAGTCAGCATTCTGTTGAGCTATTATATGTCTGAAATGAATGATTGTTGCAATATATCATCCAGTAGCCTGTGATATAAATTACTTAAATCATTCAACTGCAGTTTCCCCGAGAGCGTGATATAAGCACGGCTACCCTTCATGCACATGGACTGTAATTTAGACTGTCTGTCAGCTTTCATTGTCTTAAATTATTCAGCACTTGTGCTAATCATGCACCCCTCAAACAGTGCAAAAATACAGAATTTGAACATTCACTAGCATGAATGAAATAAAAAAGCGGTAAGTACTTACTTTTGTGAACTTTTGTGACATCTGAAAAGCCGACAGGCCCTGCCACCTACAGTTAGAGATAAGCAAAAGAGTGAGAAAGGCAGTTGAATATATAATTACGGTGCTTCACAAAAATGTCTTTCAGAGTCACACTTACAGCCAATGACCATGATGCCCAAGATGAAAAGCACTGCTGCAATAGTCAGTCCAGCGATGCGCAGGGATCTATAATCTGGACACATAAAACATGAATCAAACACTCAACCATAGGTGCAAAATGAAAGAAAACAAAAATATAAACAGTCAAATGTGGCTTCTCACCATAGGTGAAATCTTCATCCCACTTCGGATCTATAAGAAGTAAGAGCGGAATGGAAAGTATTGAATTAAGTTCGACTGTTGAACACAGGAAGCTACAAGAAAAAAGAGAGAGAGGATCACCGGGGAACAACAGTCAGAGATAGCCTGACAGATCTACTGGCCCCGCTGACATGCTGCTGATGGTGTATCAAAACCCTATCTATGGCAAGCCAGCACAGCATGAGGACACAAATATCGTATCTCTTCTTGCGTAAGGTACAATCAAGCATTAATCTGTTGGCAAGAGAGGAAGTGAGGTGCTCTGTTCTACCACTCTGCCATGGGCTTTGTTTGGAAGACAGGGAATTATGATACTGTCAGTCTGCCATGAGATAACAATAAAACCGCAATGCCTGTGGCATTTAAGGTAACTATGGAGTAGTAAAAATCTTTGGTACCCCAGGCAACATCTTGATGGGCTCCTTTTTTGGTGGTTTTCACAGTTATGGATGGGGAGGATGTCACGGAGGATGCTGAAAAATATAGACAGTGAAAACATTAGTTTCCTTTGACTTTTTTCCCCTTTTCCCTCTGTATTTAACAGAATGTAATACAAAAGCATAATTTCATATATATCGATATATTTGTTTTGGGACCTATTGACTTATCTTATCTTTGCCATACGAGTCTCTACATAATTCCATTCAGGTGCATTCCTATGTTTAACTCATTATTTTAATTGACTTTTTAAATATTTCAGTGGAATGGCTCTCGAAACCTTTAATGCATATCGATGCGCTCTCTGTCGCTCTCACTCTTGCTCTCTCCTTTTCCCCGGTCCGGTAAAAATGCAACAAAAAAACTCCTCTTTATATCTTAATAAGTACAGGGAGTTTAACATTTTCTAATTACCTCATAATTAGTTTTAAAGGGAGAAAGCTTAGGGAAAGCCTTTGCTATTGATGTGAGGGGATGTTATATCCAAACTCAATGGCTTCCACCAACTGGGTGTTCAAATATGTGAGGGACATGGTGCAGATTGTTACCTGGAGTGGGTGTGAACTTTGCTTTTGGTTTTGTTGTTGGAGCTAAAAGGGACAGAAACTTAACAATTACATCAAGTTGAATTGAATTATTATGGGTTTCACATATACAGCACTAACTACACACCAGCCTACCTGTTGAAGTGTTCATCTCTGATGGGGTGGTGTGGACACTGACTGGGTTGCTGGTGCTAATGTTCTTGTTTGTGGTTGAGGAGGAGTCAGCATCTCTGGTGACTCTGCTTTCCACTCTTCTTCCTGTTACATCAAGAAAGCAACTGATTCACATGAAAACGATACTGAAAAGGAGATAGCCTCAATACCGAAGATGCTGCAAAGTGGCATTTCTCCGGATAGCCACGAATGCCGTACCAGTAAGAGTTGAAGCGGCAGGCATTGTTGTTAAGTTCGCCATACTGTTGCTCACAGACTCCATTTGAACTGCGGGTGTGGAAGTCTGAGCCCTTGACACTGCATGCGAGGGAAAGAAAAGACACATTTGAATCACCAAAAACACAAGTCAGATGAAGCCTCACAGCGAGGCCTTGATACAGTAAACTTTACAGGAAGAACAAAGAGCAGTGTTGTTTACCACTGTGATTTTCTCAAACAATGCTGTGATGTATTCCTGACAGAGGCCAGACTTGAGAATGTCTGGCCATGCCGGCGAGAGAGGCCCCGCAGATGTACTGAGAGTATGTCACAGTTAAAGTCCTGTGAGTGCCGCACACACAAAGAAGTGGCTCTTTACAAAACCTCCGGCTACAACAGAGCTGGATTGTTGTGTGAGACTGCGGGACAGAGAGCCTGTTGTCTGTTTACTCTCTCAGCACCTTCCAATTAATGCTGGAGCTCTACAAAACCTCTACTTTCTTAGGCTAATGCTGTGATTCCAACTACTTTGATGAACCCATGTGCCTGGAACGTGACTAAAGGTCTGCAGTAGATGTGTCAGATATATTGTGTGGATGAAAACCTTAATTTGGATAGTAGTAAACCTTTTATATTACTGTCATCTACAGTTCTAAGATGTTTAGTGTGAGCTTATTTATCCCTCATCTGGACTGAGATGAGGGATACGCCTTCAGTCTTCTAAACCCACATTATAATGTATACTCAGTATTCTTAGAAGTTATTACATTATCCTACTTTTTTATATGGGAATTTACCCATACTGTAGGCTCTGCAGGTCTTCAAACTTCATGACACTTGTAACCTGTAATACTTCAGTTTAGCATTTATATTTTAGCATAGCATTATCTTGTTGTGACTTGTGATCAAAGTGGCTTCTGTTACATAGTTACATAGTTACATGGCCTCGCGCTAAACTCAACGCACTCACCTTTAAACATGACAAGCAGGAAGAAGGCCAAGTGGGTAAAATAAATCTAAAAGACAAAAAAAAAACACATTATAAGTAGAGGAGATGACACAATGATGCAGACAAGTATAAACCAAGTTGTATCTCAACTGGTGTTTTAACAAGTTGAATTTCAACTTTTATCACAACGAACATCTGCAAAAGTAATTCGGAGCCCCTCAAATATTATAGGTGACTCCATAAATGAGGAAAGGTCATAATACTAAAAATGCAGACATTGGATCTGTTGCAGAGGATTGGAGCAGATACACAACATACAGACAAAACATGTGCTCATGAGCAGACAGACAGATCTCTTGAGCCACAGTTGTGATGTTACAATTGAAGCGAGAGAGCATTCACTTTGGAACATGTTTTGCAGTGTAAATCTACCAGACAGGAGGTTGCACTCATTGCGGTTTGGCACCACATGGCAACCTTTACTTCCTCCTCAAGCACACGGGCAACATCTCCCCACACTCCTCACGCAGCATGACAAAAACTGATTCTTACTTTGAATGTCAAACTTTAGAAGACACACATATAACCACAATTTTTTATTTATTCATTTGTCAAAAGTGAGTGATTGAGGCCGCACATTGCGTTTGCTATCCTCCCACACATGTCTGTGTTGAACTTTGTGGCACTATTGATCAAACTTCAATAACAAAAAGTTTGCTACTGTCACCAATTAAAAACTGGTATTGGAGGACGTGTCAAAACAACTCCTTTTACCGTAATGGAAATCCTGTAGGCCTACTGGTGAGCGACATACTCTTTCCTCCCCCTCACAACATGTTGCCCCTAGCTGGAAACAAAACACTATAGACAAACTGAAGTAAGCAAAAAGCTGTCCGATATTGCATGATTTTATAGCAACACAGAGAACAACAGCTGCCAAGCAGCTACATACAGCAGAGGCAGGTAGAGTGACGGATAGAAGTCTGGGCCAGTGGCTCAGTTTGAATCCACCCCCAGCAGAAAATGAATCTCGATCTTTGACCTATCCTGGTGGCAGCTCATCCTCCGGACGTGGAACAGTGTGACAGGTGAACGTCTGTGGCCGTCATGAGCTGCGACAGCTCAGATTAGCAGGTCATGCCAATCTTCATTTCACTCCAGAGCATATGTCAAGATGAGGCCTGTTTCCCCTGGGCTGTACAGGCGTCTTTCCTTTCCCCTAGCCTGACCTGCCTGCCTGTTTGTCACATCTAGCACTCTAACTCACTCTCTGTCTGTCTGTTCGTCCGTTTGTCTGTCGTCCTCCATCAATCTCTCTTTAGTATGCCTCACCAAAAACACCCCTTAGCCCTCTGATATTTAATGATCCATCCAGGCTATTATGTTTACCTTGGTATCCATCCTGTGAGGCGCTCGAGTCCAGAGATTCTTCCACATCCTCATCATCCACGGTGCCTTCCTGTGTATGTCACTTCTGAAACGCTGCTAACCAACCACACCCATGTGCTCACCATCAGTACTTCCCCATTCAATTGTCGAACTCCGTTTCAGTCTTTCAGTCTCTCGCTCACCCACTCTTTCTCGTGACATGGACTTTTCCTTCTGTGGCTTCCAGTCTTTCACCCTCCCTCGCTGCTCACAGTCTCTCAGCCCGGCAGCTTATCTTCCTACTTTATTTCTGTTTCTTTATAGTACACTATCTTTTATTGTGTGTCTTTGCCTGTCTATTTCTCCAGGCTCATACAATCATTTATGACCACAAGTATATATGCGTCATCTTTGCTGTGTGTTGTGTGTTGCTGTGTCACAAACAAGAAATGAATGACCTTGTTGTAGTGAGAAACTGTTGATATGCTGACAAATGCAGTACAAATTGGAAGCATTTTTGCTTCCTGTGAATGGTGAACAGTTTAATAAAATATCCTCCCTTTAGAACGCTAACATTGAGGATGTTCTGAAATGCGTGTGGCTTTGAAGAACAATATTCTTTACTTTAATTACCAACTAGGCCAGCATGCAGCCATAGAAGAAGCAATTATATTTCTTGAGTACATCTTTAAACTTAAAACATAAAAAAATGAACACATCTTACTCACTTAAATATGACCACAGAAAACATCAACCAATGTCTTTCACATTAAATTGCACTGAAGGGTTTTTAAGTCACAGTCTTCAACTATTGCTTCAAGACTGCAAGATTGGCGTGTGTGATTTTAACTCAACAGCATTAACCAACTGAAGAGGACAAATCTAGCTGTTACAGCAGACAAAGCATGCAATTCATCCACAATAGCAGAGGACAGTCTTCGTCCAGAGTGCTGTGGATGCTTTTGGATCATCTTATGCTCACAGCTTGTCACATTTCAATAAAGCAATTGTTAACTCTTTTTTACAAGCATCTTTAAAGGTGCTAAATTCCAAATTCAGAGCATGTCTATGATTGAGGGATTGCCTCCACGTGGCTCTCAACATGGCGATAGCTGAGCCGGCGGCTAACGGTGCAAACAACACTAAATTGCAAACAACAGCAACAGTGCTAAGAGAGCTAAGAGGGGGGAACCAGAGGCAATTTTGTTTTTCCTAGGATGACGAGGAAATGATTGGCCCTACTCGCCTCTGATTGGCTAGTACTCACTGCCTTCGATAGTTGGATTGGATAATGTAAGAATATCATGGTAAGTCAATCAAGGCAGAGTACACCACATCAGTGACAGAGTAGGGCGGGTCATGCCTTCGCCATTCTAGGAAAAACAAATTTATGAACCGAAAGTGGGCGTCAGTCGCAAGATATAAGACTGTTGACTTGCCCATTTTATGCTTCCAGCCAATCATATTATAAGATTCAACCTGGCAAGTGATAGATAACCAATCACATATGCTCGTACACAAATATGATTAGAAGAACATCAATCTGTAAACACTTACTTCCCAATAATTTCTTCCCTTTTTACATTCTGTTTGTTATTATAGCTGAGCATTTTTTTGATTACAAATCATGAGACGATATTGATTTATGTGTGGATGTAGGTTTACAACTTAACATAAATGTGTGGATTATTTGAAAATACATTTCAGACAGTGATTTATGAATGCAAAAACATTGTGCAAAATGCATTTGTACACTATGTCAGATCAGACATTATGTTTTTAATAATAACAGCTTGTTTTTCTTTTTGTCATCTTTATATCCTGGTGTGGGAGTGGGAGTGTGTGCGCATTTAAATGAGTGAGATGCAGAGACGGACGTTTGAAATGTGCTTACATATGGGGAAAGAAATACACCCAGGTTCAAATGTGGCTTGAAAAAGAAAGACATTTTTGTTATGATGAATATACTGTGCACCTTTGTGAAAAAGATACCAGGAGAGTAATGATTGTCTGGATTTGAATTTTGTTTAATAACGCCTGCACTATTTCAAATAGAGAATAATGTGGACTGTATGTGTGCATTTTTTTTTATAATAATAAAAATCCATAACTCAACCTTTTTTCTTGCTATTTCCTTGGGCTCTACTAGCATAATGTACTTTTTCTGTGGTTTTATTTTTACTCCTACATTTCCATGGGGTCTGATGCCGATGGCCAGTCATCAAACTCATCTTTAATTTAAAATGCTCTTTTAGTTTCAATGTGCTCTCAGATCTGCCCTTATCAGAATTAATAATTCATTGTTGTTTTCACTTCCTAGCTGTCTTTCATGAACCATTGTTATATTTATTCAGTTGTATTCTTTCATCCACATTGGAGGGTAAATTACATCCTCATTACTGACAACATGAGAGAACACCGACAACGTGAGTCATAATAAATGCCAGTAAAATCATGTTCTAATTTGTAAAACCTGTGGTTGCTTTTGATTTGATTTCTATTTAGTTCAAGTGATTAGAATCCAAATAATGAGAGCAAAGACAGGGTTTGCAGAAATGTGAGTTAAATTTGAGTCAGCTCCCCACTGGTAGCACAACCTGATAAAGGAGCATTATTCAATTTTTATTTGTTTTCCAAATAAAAAACATTCAGGAGAGGGGTAAAAAGGACGTGAAAACACTCTGAGAGCTGAGGTAATTAAAGTCTCTTATTTGTTTCTCTTTTGACTTAATTGTGCACTCCTGCAGCCTGAATGATCGAGCCCCCTCGAGATTCTTCTGAACGCATCATATCAAAACATTCATGAGGCAAGTGAGGAAAAATAGAAGTTGACGTACAGCATTGAGCTGTCAAGCCTGCAGTTTAGCAGATCACTGTTCTTGCCTGAGCCGAAATGATGCATCATGAACAGGTTTTGGTTTGAACACAGCAGCCATCTTGACAGGAACTTAAACAATTGTTCAGTAATGAGACAAACATACCTTGACAGCTCATGATGGAGAATAGTGAGCCTAATTGAGGGAACACGGCTCTGTGAAACATTGAGATTTATCTCCAGGCAGTCAGGCCATTGAGGAAGCAGAATATTGCAGGTTGTACAAATATGAGGACAACAACAACCTCACCAGGAATTGGAATATCACCTCTTTTAGTCAATATTTCCTCTGTATTTGACAGTAACAACCCAAAAAAGAGTGACGTGTGAAGGTTGCTCCAGCTAAAGAACAAGTCATGAGGCAGACCACATCCATCTTCATCAAAAATGAAAAAGTGGACATTTCTATTGGGGAAAAATGAATTAAGATTATACCCTTTTTAAAATATATATATATATATATATGTGTGTGTCTCATTGGACTATATGTGTTGCCTGTGTTGTGTTTCTGTGTTTTGTGTGTGTACTCATGAGACGTGATGTGACGAATCGTGCTCAGGGGAAAAGCAGAAGCTGGAAGCAGAACTAGGATGCATGCATAACGGCTCTGTGTACAGATGTAAGCCCAGTCGCTATTTGCGTAATTTACGAGGCAGCGAGAACCTAAAAGAGCCATGGAAACTTTGAGGAAGTTACTGATCTCTGCACAGGGAACATTAAAAGACAAAGTTACACAAATACACAGAGCACTTAAGCCTTGTTATTGTCATACAGGAAGACACCATCTATTTTCTCTTGTGTTCTGCAGGTTTTCTGACAGGTGTGGCAGCATCAGTCTACATCTTAAAACGTACATCATCAAGAAATATTCATTGACCAACACATATTTCTTGATGATATACTTTTAAGCTATATATGCACATATACGACATGAGGATGACTGTGCCAGTAACATATTTTTCTCTTCTCAAAACAAGATTTTTTTTAAGCCACACACTAGCAGCATGGTTCCATGGATGGCAATGGTGCCACTTTTGTCCGGAGTGAAATATCTCAACAACCATTAGATAGATAAGAAAGTTTCTAACAGATTCTAACTATTGTAAACTGTAGGCTGTGGTGTGACACTATACAATGGACTGCTTTTCTTTTAAATACAATTTGAACAATAATGGAAATCAAATGAAGAGGAGAGTAGATCCTTTTTGTAGCAGTAGCCAGAGTAGCAGCTTAGCTTAACCCTCTCTTCCCGATTCTCTTCTTTTTTTCTTTTTTTGTTAACTGTCCACTCTCAGTGAGACAAATTCTCTGCACGGTCTCTCTCTCTCTCTCTCTCTCTCTCTCTCTCTCTCTCTCTCTCTCTCTCTCTCTCTCTCTCTCTCTCTCTCTCTCTCTCTCTCTCTCTCTCTCTCTCTCTCTCTCTCTCTCTCTCTCTCTCTCTCTCTCTCTCTCTCTCTCTCTCTCTCTCTCTCTCTCTCTCTCTCTCTCTCTCTCTCACTGATACTGTGAGCTGAACTTCAATCCAAGAGAAAATAGGATTAGAGTCTGGCCCTAGATATGGCTTTACCTCCTGAAGACATAACCATGCTAAATACCACTCAGTACAATCCCATTGCAGGGATTCCCATGGACTAACTGTGAAAGTCTTTGTATCAGAGAGGGGGGCGGACGGCCCACTGTTGTCAAGTCCTCATCTGGATACATGTTTGAAAGCGTCCACATTGTATGGGTCAAAAAGGATGCTGTCTGATTGGGTGGCACTGTGAGTCTGTGCTGCTTCTGACCCAGTGCCACCGTGAGGGGCTGCCCTTCTCTGGGCGAAAAACAGCTTTGTCAGTCCATTTTTGTCTCTAACTGACTGATTCACGTCTACCTGCAGGCCAAAGGAAACTAGAACAAGGGTAAAGATGAAAGAACAAAGAGAGGAAGATCACAGAGGGAGAATAAAAAAAGCTGGTGGCTGGTTTAAGTTAAAAGAAAAAAGCACAAACAGTACCATTTTGACAGTCGGATTTCCATATTCTACTGTAGGTCAACTTACATCTGAGGAATGTAAAGAATATACACAGAAAAACAGAGTGAAATACTGTATTATATAACATCTTACATCAAGCGTTCTAGCGCCATTCTACAATTGTGACAGGTATATTCAATGTGACTTGTGAGATACAATTCAAAAGGTTTTGTATTAATATCATAATAATAATAATATTATCTGCTATACAACACTGTACTCAATGACTACTGTTGAATCACAAGCCCTGTCATAGCCTATTTGTCTGCTCTGACCTTCTCATTCTAGACTAATTCGCCTCGTAGTTCAAAGGGAAGATCAGACTCTCTCCGCGGTTGTCGAACATCCCTCACTCTCTCAGCTGCCTGCTGAGAGACAGATTGCATCTCAGTTACCATTACTTACGTGATAAGGCTACAGTACATCATCTACCTTTACAATAGATTGATTTTGCAACCCAACTGTGATATCATCAAATGTAAATAATATATCAAAGAGGAGCTATCATCATAGGTTGGGGTTTTGTTTACAGACCTGAGGGTAGGCTGGTAGTCTCCACTCGTTCTTTTGATGAGGCAATCTGTGCAATCTGTGGTCAAACAAGGACGAAGAGGAAGGAAGAGGGGAAGCCAGGATGTCCTGGTATAGAACCCCGTCTCTCATGTCTTCATACAGATGGCTGTGAGAGTCCACAGGGACGTGGGTGACTCCTTGAAGAGCATATGGAAATGCATACGCAAATCATGAATATTTTGGAAATGAGCCTTGTTTACTCTGAGGTATATTTGTGTCTCACCGAGCCTACGCGTTTCCTCAGGGAGTGGACTGAGAGGCGGATTGTAGTCACCGGTGGGGTAGTAATGATGGGAACTCTCCTGAAATTAGCAAAACAAAAGAGAGAGTATAAGATTAGCTTTGACCTTTAGTCACATCAGGTAAATGACAAAGCCACATGTGTTGCATCAGTGCAGAGGGGGTTGAAGTGAATTCTTGGAGGGCCCGTTCACAGAAAGAAAGAAAGAAAGAAAGAAAGAAAGAGAGAAAAGGAGAAAGAGAGAGTAGGCCTCTCCCATACAACAGAGGTGAATAAACTATGAAAATAGCTGACAGTGAAGTGGAACATTTGGTATTTATAGACGGAGATGTTGCTGTTTTTAATACTGTGATGACCATCTTGCATTGAGGTGCAGGCAGAAATCTCACAAATATGTGAAAACTAGGAAATTATGTTTTTTGGTAATTTGACCAAACCAACGCATACTGGTATGTACTGTATTAAATTAGGGGAAAGATAAAGCCTGCCTCCGTGGGGATTTAGGTTTCATTATACCCCATCCTGACAGCAGCGCTATCTGTTTTCTTCTACCTCGCTCAACAGTTTTCTTCAAGGTTCAAATCCTTGCTGGCCTTTTTAAAGTACAAAATGATAATTTCGCTGAGATCGATGTGCATTTTGAATGCTAATTGTGAGGTATTGATCTGTGTTCCATCTCTATGCACAGCTAAAGGTTCCATTAGTTTATCTATCCATTTTCCCCGTTATGGCTGAATTCTCCACTTCCTCCTCTGTCAGATCCCTTCACCCCCTGTCTAACCTCTTTCCTCCCCTCATCTGTTTACTCGGCCCCTCTGTGTCGCTGCATATTTTCTCAACGGCTCTTTTCTCTTTGTCTCATCCCGCTCTTTCCTGTCTTCCTCCTCTCTCTCGCTCGTACCGCCGCATAGCTCTCGTAGACATTGCTGTCTGTTTCCGATCCAGAGTCGATGAGGAGGGTGCGCTGGGCTGTGGCGTTGATCTTATCTCTGCTCTCATACTTGTTGGAGTTGCTTACAGTTGACTGACTGGACCTGCATGGAAAAATCAGATTGTGTCATTACTTGTACTTTCTTGATATATTTCTCGTTTCCTGATCCCAACTATACCAGAGATGCAAAACACTCAGCACACAGCAACTTTTTTACTGCATACATTCAATTCTTAATAACAGTGCTTCATGTGGCGCATGTACAGGTTTATTGACGGATTGTGGTGCAAGTTTGATGACACTAATATGAGTAGATATTGACAGAGGCTTGATGTTTTGCGTGCCTGGCGGTTTTAGTTGCTGGGTCAGCCAATAGAGAAGGTCTTTGACTTCTTAAAGTGGATTGGATGTGTGTCTCTTTATTACTTCTACTGAAGGGCCTTAACTTACCCCCCCTTTTCACTCTTCGTTCCATCCAACACACTGCCTCCTCTCTCCCCTGCAGTGAGAACAGAAACAGAAGGGAAAGAGGCTTAGTGATAGGAAATTAGAACTTGAAGAGAAGAGCATCATCTCATAAGCACTGAAATTGATAGGAGAAAAAAAAAGGGCCAGAGAGTAAGAGTGAAAGACAAGTACGCTGTATAAAATATATGTAAAAACTAGAGGGCAGAGGAAGGTGAGGAATGAAAAATAAAAGATAGAGAGGGACAACCTGATAGTTAGACCGAAGAACAAATAGAAAGAGACAGAAGGAGAGATGGAGAGAGGACAATACGCTAGCAAATGAGATAAAAGATATGGACAAAACACAGAAGTGACAGCTTTGAAAGATGAATGTGGCAGGAGGTAGAAGCTCAGACAACAGGCAGAAGGAGAGGAGACAGGATAGACAGATAGAAAGGGGGGACATGGAGAGATGAGAAGAGAGTGAGAGGCTGAGCTGACAATTGCATCATGGCACTGGAGTAATCTCCTTAGAGCTCTGTTGAGGAATAGGGACATTATAATGCCAGAAAGTGATGGAGGAAACACTTTCACATCGGTGGATAAAAAGATCATTACGGTTACCTGTCTGGCCTCGCCTCTTTTTCCACCTCAATCCAAAGAAGCAACCCAGTGAATTAAATACCAGCAGGACTCCAAACGTCACTGTGAACACCACTGTCAAATAGGCTGGCAGTCCACTTGCACCTAGTTTGACAAAACATTAGAAACAGTTTATCTCAATGCCTAACAATCAACGTTAAAACAAAAGTAATATGGACATTTTGGCTGGATAAAAAAACAGGCCCAACCCCTCTGTCAATTGTCTTTATTGATTAAAGATTATCAGAGGGGGGAAAAGTATGGGTAGGCACCATGACAACTGCTACTCCAGTAGAGCAAACATTACCAGCCTTGGAGGTGCACACATTAACATGATTTAGCCAAATGAAGCTAGCCGCTGTGCAAACAGCAATTTCCAACTGCCCGTAAGTGCTTGTGCTGGGAGTTGTGATAAAGGACTTACTCTGTGAGACTGAGTCATCATCTGTTGGGACTTCTCCCAGGTCTGGCCTCTCTGTAGAGAAAGAGAATGAATAACAGAAACTTACATGTCACACATCTGCAAAATACACTTATATTCATGTATTACAGATTATCAGATGGCTTTACAGTACAGGCCTTTCGGTGTCAAGCTGGGGTTACTCTAAACTGACCCTTGGTGGTGATGGTCAGTACTGCATTGTTGTCAGCATAGTCGCTCTCTCCCATTTCATTGAGGGCATTGACTGAGAAGTTGTAGGTGGTGACGGGCTGCAGCCCAGTGACAGTGAAAGTTGTTGCTCTGGGAGGAAAGACGTCCATGTACAGGAAACCGGCTGACTTATCCCAACGGTATCTGTCAACCAAAAGGCACTGTCAAGTACAATTATATTATCATGCAAGAATGTCATTCTAACACCATCATTCTGATGGCGGCTGTGGCTCGGGATATGGATCGGTTCATCCACTAATCAGAAGATTTGCGGTTCGATCTCTGGCTCCTCCAGTCTGCATATCGAAGTGTCCTTCAGCATGATAGTGAACCCCAAATAGCTCCCAAATGGTGATAAGCATTAGATTGGATCCAGATGAGCATTTTGGCAACTTCAGTGTATGAATGTGTGTGTGAACGGGCTGAATGTTGGCATATAATGTACTTTGAGAGGTCGTAAGACTATAAAGGTGCTATATAAATGCAAGTCCATTTACAATCCTTTCTAGACATCTTACCTTACACGAAATCTTTGCCACAAACCACCATTGAAGCCGGGGATCCAGTCCAGAGTGACTGAGTCGTGGGAGACGCCGACTTGGCGAAACAAGGAAGGAGGATCTGGTCGATCTGAGGGGGAAAGGAAATGAGAAATGTGGAAAAAAAGCAAACGTGCTCTCAATTTTGTGAGAATACTGAAGAGCGGAACACCTTCACTCGACAGGTGGCTATTTGGAAAGGCTTTAGGTGCTGAGAAATGGAGATGTGTGCCATGAGATAGTCAAGTGATTATATCTGCAAACTCTGAAATAATACCTGAGGCCCTGCTGGCCCATACGAGCGTGCCTCTCTTACGGCCTCTCTGCTTTGGAGCGGTTATAAATAGACAAATTGATATTACTAAGAGAGTGCAGAGCCGATGTTCTTCTTGATTGAAATAGAAGAGGAAAACACATGATTTAAGATATTCTCACATTTCCCATTGGTCGCGTTTGTGTTTGAAAACAGAAATGATTCGTATTAGATCTGTGTATCAGAAGGACCGGTGGTAACGGTTTACCTCAGAGCAAAACGTTTGATTTGTTGGTAGACTTAGCGCAATCTGTCTGTGACATATGTTTAAGTACTTCAGCATTTTAAATTTGAAAATTGAGTGAAGAAAATTGATAATAACGGCTATTAATAAATAACACCAAAGACTAAATAAAATTCAATCAAGGAGGAGAGATGATCACCATGGTAAAAACTTGTTTTTTAACAGTATATCTCTTCTTAATCACAGTTTATTCCAAATAACATATTTTTGACAGCACCAGCTTTGCATCTTTTAACAGCGCGCCACTCCTCATCTGCTTTTTCTTAAGGTTGTGCTATGTTGTATGAATGATCAGGAGACATGGGCAGATGGCTGATCCATCTCCGAACAAAGTGCTGGATTTGTCCAATTTATTTGACCGAAGTCATGCAATGAAGGATGAAGCCTCTTGATTATTATCAATATTGTGAATAAAGATCAAAGGAGGCTAACCAGGCCTTCAGTCAGGCACTGCTTCAGTCAGGGTAGTGAGGGGAAAGTGGATTATTTTGCATTTGGAGCATGTAAAAAAGAAGGGTGGTTTTGAGGGCAGAGGGAGAGATAATCAAGGAGAGAAGGAGGAGAGATAGATGAGCAGCAACGTAAGAAGGGGATGCTCTACTCGTCTCTGGCTCCAGGCTGCAGCCCAGTTTGCCGAGTAAATAATTCCCACTATCAGCTCTACTCATAAGATTCCCGGGCAAAGAGGTCAGCCTTATTTGGATTTTGTCCATAAAGCACCATACTGAGAAAAGAAAGCCGCTCTCTTCCTCTCGAGCTCTAGAATGATAAGGAAGCATATAAAATCTATTATCACTGCGTCAGATTAATTATGAATATTCACAGCACTAACAAAGTGACTGGGGAAAAACAGGGCCAATATTGGATTGTATTTCATGGTTTTTATAGTAAACATTAAATGTGTCCAATGGTGGCTGTGGGCCTTCGCTGAGAGCAGGACTGTGTTGATAATGGCGGTGGTGCAAGGATACACTGGTAGCTTGAAGGCAGAAAAGTCTAAGCACGCCGGGAGAGCAAAGCCTATCACTGCGGCATTATCTGAGGAGTGAAGTACTGCTATAGGCGAAATGATAAGGCAGCGATAGAGGAATGAAGTAAGTTCCTTAAAGGGCGGACACTCAGGAGCAACAGCTCTCTCCAGTTTGCTTTTTCAGTGGCCCTCCCACACTATTGTAATGTTGCTGGAAAAGGCTGATAAACCTTGGACAAAGCAGCACAGACACAATTATTTTGAGATGCTGCCAAATTAGAACCAAAGGAATAGTTTGTGCTCCACTGCCAAGTACGTGATGTGCATAATCCCTACATGCTGTGTGCTCTAACCACTGACTGATCATTTGCCGTTCATTTAAAGATGCATACGGTGATTTTTGACCACTAAGGAGCAGAAAGAGAGGCCTGGCACACAATAATGTAGGTTGAGCAGCAAACTATTCCTTACACATCTACACTATCCAACATACACTCAAAGTGGAAGGTGGAAAGAGCTTTTTTGTTTTTAGATTGGGGAGTGGTCTTATCGAGAGCCAGTGTTTTATTTGTCCATTCTGGAGAACTGGATAAACATGGCGGCCGGCTAAGCGAAGAAGACCCGCTCAGTATGTAAATAAAAAAAGTAGAGCTGGGTGTTAATTGTCAGTGGCTTGGTATTACAAGTGACCCCTCTACACAACAGAGCCATTTGAGTCAATTGGAATAAAAAAAAAATGCTTGATGCATTTTTAACATTTCATTGCTGTCTATAGAAAATATGTGTCCCTGAATTTAGTGATTTTGAAACTATACTGAAGTATCAAGTGGTCCTCAACTGAAATGAGACAGGTTTCTTTTTCTTAGCACATAAAAAGTTGACGCATCAGAGGTACATGGTTTCTAGACAACCTCAGTCACCCAGAGACACACACACAAAAACCACAAATGTACGAAGATGAAATACTTGTGCTGACGAGCTGGATGTCTAGCGTGTCCTCCCCAAGTGAGTTGCGAGCAGTGCAGCTGAAGATAGCGTAGTCCAGAGCTGCACTCACATTTACAACTCTGACTGTGCTGGTGTGGAAGGAGACCTCCCTCACGGTCTGCTCCTCATACCTGCAGCACACACGTACACAAACACACACACCCACAGCAAGAGAGATAAATCCTGAGCAGGCAGACAGCAGGGATTGTGATGTCCTGCGGATTGCACTAAGTCCCCCTATTTCACACATCAAAGAAACATTAAACAGGTATTTGCATAGTGAAAAGCAAGGTATAAAATGCACTAAATCTGGATTCAGTGGTGAAATACCAAGAAATAGCAAAAGAATATATTATATTAGTGGAAAACCTTATCTAATTGTTAGGATTCATTAATATGTAACCAAATGCTGACAGTAGCACCGAAGTTAGTGTGAGTGCTGGAGGGATGTATTTTTGAAGGCCAACCCTGGAAGTTAGCATCTCACTGGTTCCCTCGAAAAACAAGACAGATTTTTACATTGGATTTTGGATAATTACAGAAAATAATCTCAACAGAAAACACAAGTTTATGTTTTTTATACGTTTTGTTCAGCAAGATAATCTTCACAAATGAAGCGTGAATGCAATCTGCAAAAGTAAAAAGCTAATGTTAGGCTATTACATTACGCCACAACAAGGCTGTGAAGGCGGACTATAGTCGGCATGACGCTCTGTAGTCTCATTTAGCCGCTTGTTATTAACTGCCTTTTTGATGATATGTAAAAGCTTCAACATTCACGAGAAACACATTTATCGACGGATTTTCTTTGGTAGAACAAAACATTAAAATCTCTATAACTTACGTTAACCACAGACCTTATTTCAGGCATCGAACCAAAAACCCATGAAAAAAACAACAACAAAAAAACATTGACTTCGAGACGAGGGAACCGGAAGTGCAATGATGCCGACTCATTTTGGGGTTTTAGGACTGATTTCTTCAGCACTATATAGTGAAAAAAAATTGTTAATAAAATCATTTGAAATAACATAATGCATATTCTTTGACCTGGGGTTTGCAAAGTCCATGCGTACACCATTTCTTTCCCAAGAGAAGTCTACACGAGGAATGCCTTCTGCCCGACACACTACCTCAGCGGTAGAAGTTCCATCCCCTCTACTTGCTACCTTCCTCCACTGGGATCCTTTCTGAAGCTCTGGCTCGACTTCACAAGACAAAATGGGCATGGAGGTTATTCATGCAGAAAGCAGTCACAATACAGAGCTAAATGTTCAGGATTTGTTGACAAGCACAAAAACATGTGCATGTAACTCTCCGTGTATCTTTTGTTCCCTTTTGATATTGACAATAAATGCTACAAACTCACATTGCACTACCAGCTGCACATTTACAGTGGCAGGGGATGCTATGCCATTATTGGCTGAGCACTGGTAAAAACCAGCATGCGCCCGAGTAACATCATGGATGGTCAGAAGGCCAGATTCATCTTCCTGGGTCTCCTGTCCCAACTCCACCTCCCCTTCTCCCTGTGGAAGACAAAGTGAGGGGGGATAAACGGCAGACAGCAGCTCTCCCTCAACGCACACTCCCGTCCTCCTGGGTGAGGGCTCGAGTAGGGGGGGGCTGTGCGAAAAGCAAGGCAGACAGGTAGACAGTGAGGGAGAGTTGAGCAGGAAACTATCAGGGCTTGAGGTGGGGATGGGATGGGCGTCGGGGGACAGAGGACAGAGAAAGATAATGCCAAGGGTTGGAGAGCTTCAGGGAAAGAGAAAAGGAGGGGCTGTGCAGGTTAAAAGCGGGACACACAGTACTGCCAGAGGGGTGGGTTAGACCGGAGAGGGCATCAGTAGATATACCACGTCACATTGACGAATGTGCCCTTTAGTCATGCAGCAGTAATGAAAGCTATTTTTCTGGATTTAGGCTGTGTGTGGAGCAGGAAGAGGTGGGGTGGAAGGATAGTGAGAGCCAGTGAAATATGGTGCATCTGTGCATTTAGAAAGGCCAGTGATAAACGGTAGGAACAGACAAAATAATAGAAAGCAAGCCAGATAAATGAAAGATAATTCAGGATATGACTGTGTTTCTCTGTATATGTATCCAAGCTCTCACCAGCCATTTCCAGGTGAACATGTCGGATATAATGGGGTTGGCATCTGCCTCACATATCAGGTCTGCCGTTTCCCCCAGGTTCACTACCACAGGGTCTTTCTTTGCCTTGACACTGGGAGCATCTGAGAGTAAGAAAAAGGGACAAGGCTAAGGCAGGACCAAAGGTTAACATGCCAACTTGGGACAAATCATTTGCCAACCCATTAAACAGGTATGCTGCATTGCTATAATTACTCTTACACTTTTTCGCCTTTGAACTTGTTCATAACCCTGTCTTAATTGGCCTCTGTGTTTCACATACAATGCCATTAATGCTTCCGCAACCAAACTGAGAATTAGTCATTTGAACCAGAAGGCCCTCGACTGAAAGCACATTCTTCATTAAGTCTTCTCTCATTCCTGATTCCATGGTTCCTGTTCTTGTCAATATCCGCCCCTAACTCACAAGCTTTTTATACTTCCCATGGGTGCCGTGTACAATAAGGCCATTAGTGCCTACTTGTCGAAACTTATGTTCACACTGGAAGAACAGTGAGAAACACTTGAGAGACGCAGACCTCTGGGTTGGTGAGATCCACCCATGTTGGCCTGCTAACCGAGACCGACATTGTTAAGTGGGCTACACCGCCACCCATAAAAGCTAGTACAATCCTCCATACATAATGAATATCTACAACTGTCAAGCCCAGTCGGATCAGGACGGCAGAATCCATTAGGCTTGTACCATGGGCTTTAGTGAAGCAGGCAGACCTACATTTCCAACACTTCCATTATTAAATCATCAGTATCAGGGCAGAGGGCCTGGAGCTCAAGGCTGGGCCTGGGGCAGTAGAGAAGCACGGCCTTGCATGGAGGCCTAATGAATGTGACATGTTTGCTGGGTAGGGGCTGAAAGTCAATGGTGATATGTGTCCGTGTGTGTGGATGCACTGAAAGTTCTGATACTTGGCAGCTTTAGACAATTTCAAAAAACATGTAAGAAGCCAACAAATTAAAATCTAAAGCACAAAATGGATAATGCTATGCAGCAAAAAGTCTGCTCATTCTTTGTAAAGAAGGCTATTCAACAGAGATAAATGATGTGGATGACTTTGTGACCGACAGCGCCCAAAGGTATATCTAGTACGAAATGAAAAAAAAAAGAGTGATAAATCATGAATGGATGGAAGTAAAATAATGTTTTTAAAAAGTACTGGTTCTATATTTTCTCTTACATCCTTCCTCTCATTTTCATCTCATTTTCTATTGTATTATTTTTCCTCTTGTATGTGCATTAATGAATCCATAGGAATTATTGTAAATAATTAAACTTGCTTTCAGAGGTAACTCTACAAAAATGATCAAAACACATGGGGGGGAAATGCAGTCATGGTGCAGCTGCCACCCATCTCATTGTTAATACTTGCAGTAAAAACTGTGAATGTTTAAATTTATTTGACTTCAACATTAAATACAAAAAACATGTGTGCAGCCACAAGGATGCATGTAGGTCCTTACACTGAACGTCCAGCAAAATGGAGATTTGGTTGACACCCTCATCATTTGTACACTTGACCTTGTAAACTCCGGCATCTTTCCTCGTCACATTCTTGATCTCCAGTGAGTTCTCGTCTGACCAGTGGTAGCGCAGATACCCCTCTTTCCAAAAACATGGAAAGACACACACACACAGAGACGCAAAACAACAGTAAATTAAGTATTCATTACATGCTCATCAGCTGTGTGTCCTCTGGCCACTGGTCTCTAAGTGACATCTAATCCTGCATTATTGATTGGCCTGGCTGGATTCCCACATCAAGCCAACAATAGGCTACGTGAGAGACACCTCCTGTACCACAGCAGTCAAAATGTAATAGGTAGGTTTCCACATTCCCGATACAGTTAAATTATGGTGGGGGCTGCGTATGATGGAGCAAACAGAGGGAACAGAGAAAGAGCGTGGGTGCAGTAGGGCCCTGATGACACTGGCCTGGAGGAGTAGCCAGGTTTAGAACCGTTGTGTTGTATTCAGGGAGACAGCAAATCTCATTTAGACTGCATACATTAGACCCATAATGAGAATCACATTTGGCAGGGTCCCATGCTGGCTAACCTGCCATGTTTTATTCAGACCCTGAATGGCAGAGCTGAGTGCTTACTTGCTGGCTCAGCTCAACTAGGACCTGGTTTATAGAGCCATCACACAGCCCTGGATCACCTTTGACCAGCTTCTCCCTGTGGTGCAGCCAAATGCAGGAGACCTCCTCTGGGTTAGCTGAGACCAGCAGTGGGATGGCTGCCATGTCATCCTCCACCACCTGGACCTGCACTGGCTGCTCTGGGCTGAACTCTGGTGGGTCTGACACAGAAACAGCAAGCAAAGTCAGCTACAGTAAGTTGGATTTACTCCAAAAATACATGTTGCAGACGCATGAATACAAACTCCGGCACACAATGACAAGAACCAGCGAGAGAGAATACAAAGACACACAAAACATGTTGAGCATGAAAGCCGAAAGAGACACTAATGAGAGTCAAACCAGTAGAAAGTCGACATCCCACCAATAATTCCAGATCTAACCAACTTCACATACTTAGACAACGGGGGAGTAAGGCAACGCGCGACTGAGAGGGACAGGCATTAAAACAACGAGTGACAGTACTGTTGTCCAACTGCAGCTCGGCACAAACACACAGTGACATTCCTTCATGCTCATACACAGTACCAAGCTTTGAAGCAGCGGCTGGCTGCTGCTGCCTGTGAAATGGCATCAAAGACAAACATGGCCATGCAGCAAAGCAAATGCACAATTAGGACACACTGCCACAGAGCTCAACAGACCCACAAATCGCAACAAAAGGCTTTTAGTAAACAAAAAACACACACATACTATAAGCTGACATTTCTGTGCAAAAGTACACCGGTAAAGCAGCTTACGTCGGCATCATCATGGATCATCATTATGCATCCTTTAAGATTTATGCAAACCACATCTCCTGGTCAATCGCCAAGATGAAAGAAGGAAACGAACCAGGAAAGAAAGAAACACACAAACGATTCACCTTATACTTACAAAGCACATTGAGTTTGAAGAATGTGTTAGCCCCCTCCGCCAGCACAGGGCTGTAGGCCTGGCAAATGACCCTCTGGTTGTGATACTGTGAGCTCAGATTCAGGGATAGAGAACTGTGCAGTGATACGCCACCAAACTGAGCACTCCTGGGTGGCTGCTCCACTCCCTGCAACCTAGTACACAAATTGCATTCAGCAAAACCAATCAACGGGAGAGTTCAAGTTCACCTCAATCAGACTCATTATGACACAAAATTAGCCATATCATGTCCTTATCAACGTGTGTTATTATATACGTGTGTCCGCCCAAGCTCCAGGATATGTTGGCCTTGGGGTTACTGCTTCCAGCCTGGCACTCCAGAGTTAACATCTGGCCCCGACGCAGCTCCTCCTGTTTGGTTGAAATCTTCATACTTACTGCTGTAACTGGAGAACCATGGAGAAAACAAGAAAACACAATCCTTACTCACTGACAATATCAAGATGAAGAGTGCAAAATGATGTAAGAAAAAATCTGTGTGAATGGGTTTATATCAAATGCATTTATCTTATATTGTGCTTTTCTCTCAGCTGAGTTAGAGTGGAGTAAAGCTCTGTCTGTGTGTATGTGTTCGATCTCCCTTCCAACTCACAGTGAACCATGAGCTTCGTGCAGGCAGAGATAGTCTTCTTTGCCTTATTTGTGGCATCGCAGCGGTAGGTGGCCATGTTGTCACTTGCCGTCAGGACCAGGACCAGTTCTCGAGCCACACCCCGATCAAAGGACGTCTGCTTCGGTGCATCAGTCACAGCCTTTCTGTTCTGAAACAGGAAGGAAAGGTTTTTACACAGAGAAGTGTATGCACTCTAGACATACTGAGCAACACACACATACAGACAGACATGCACTGACAGAGCACACTAACCTTGAACCAAGTCAGAGTCCCAGTGGGATTCCCGCCAGTTGAGAAGCAGATGAGACGGACCGTGGTCCCTGAACGAAGGGGGACATCTTGAGGAGGAGTATCGAGCCACACCTTTTGAGGGGGATCTGTTGTAAAAGGATCAACAAGAGTTTGAAATATATTCAATATTTTCTAAATGTTAGTCCCATTTGGTTACATGTTTTACAGACCAGCTGTTTATACTGTATTTAGTGAGTAGTTTAGTTTTTCAAACAGTCATACAGAATATTTTCAATTAAAAAATCTGTACAGAAAACATTTCCTCTAACACAAATATGACAAAGCAGACCCATGAAAATAGTTGCACTTCCTGTTTCAATAATTCCAATTGCCCCTTTTGCGTTTCTTGACATTCAGCTATTGAATTAATTGTAATAAAAAAAATATAAAATTAATTGGACTCCTCCTGAACCATGATGGATATGTTTTATGATAAGATGTAGAAAAAAAGTGGTACCAAATCAAAATGACCTTTTCCTTGGTGATTTCTTATGCTGGTTATGTCTACCAAAAAAGAACATTTAAATAAACTACACTTATGCTCACTCACAATAGACATCAAGTGTGGTGATCTGGGTCTTGGAGAAGTGTGTGCCCTTGTTGAAAGCCTCACAGGTGAGTTTCAGTCCATCATCTTTCCGGGAGACCGTGTGGGTCATGTTGGACATGGTTGTCATCCCACCATTGTCTCCCTACAGACACAACGCACATATGACAGTTCAGTCAGGGGACAGACACCCTTTGTCTCTGGCATTCTCAGTCTTAGGAGAGAGGGGGAAAGATCTGGAAGAAAAACAACCCGCACTGGCTTGTCTTGGCGAATACAGATGGCAAATTAGCTGCTGTAATGACTGATGTTGTGCATGGCCTCTGATAAATAAGCATATTCATCTGACTCTCCTGCTTTGCATACTGTTATAAATTGAGCAAAGCACCACTTTGCACCTGCCTGATAGTGGTCATGCCTGTGCAGCACATCTGGTTATTAAAGCCATTATTGTGGTGATTACTGTAAAAGCCACATTCAGAAAGACTAACAAAGACACTGGACAGGAGCGTCAGTCTTCATTAACCTCACACTGTTTCAGATGCATTAAAGCTCACACACAGCACACTGAGTGCCTTGTGTAAGATCAAATGAAAATGCTGCTGCCAGATGAATAAAGAGCTTGTTTAATAACGCTCATCTTCTGTGTCAGCTTTTATTCACTTTGATCTTATTAACATACACAAAAGAGGAGAGGAGTTGCAGAATACTCTTTTTTAGAATTGGCTACGGATTCATTTGCAAAGCTGCAGCAGGTCTATTCTGACGCACTGCTCATGGTCATACCATTTTCTTTCATCTATTAAGGTTGACGAGGTCACATTTCATTTAGAAAATGTTATTTTAATTTACTAGGATGTTGGTACCCCAAAGACAAGCTTGACTGAGGGGCAATGCATTTGCCTTGTGTTCACAAAAAAGAAACAAAAACGTACCCTTTTCGGTTTTCTCTTTAAACCGACCAGCATGATCACCATTACATCTCAATGTCTTACACTGGCTCTTTTTTCCCCCCTGCAGTCTACCGGCTTAGACAGATAGACTTCAACCTTGACTTATTGTGTGATGTGTAGTCCCACCTCTTCCATAGTTGCAACAGTGGAGTTGAGCTCCTTGTAGCCGAGCCACCAGCGAATCTGGACAGGCGGATTACTGGAGGTGGCATAGCAGCTCAGACTCAAGTCCTGCCCCTCAACAGCTGTGAACGAACCCAACAGAGTCACCACTGCGGGCTCAACTGTTGTACACGCACACACATAGGCAAACATACAAAGACAAGTCAGTAAAAATATCGCCCATGATTAGCACATTCAACACCTATTCTGATCACAGTGGCAGTGCAACTATTTTTGGATGTGAAACATAGAGATGTATCAAGGGGTGAGACGGAAAAATCACTTTGAGTGGCAACTTGTTTTCTCAGGAGGTTTTCAGTGTGGTTTCTAAAGTCTGCTTCGTTTTTACCACAGGGGGAGACGGGGTACAATAGCTGCGGGCAAAGTTATGCAGCTGCATAAAGCCTTCAGGGGAATACAAAGAATGGGGACTGTGCTGGCAGACATGGGGAAGGAGGGGTCATGTATGTACATCTTCACACTCATTTGTGTCTATCCCACATGAAACACAGAATGGGATGCATTTGTGCATGCCACACACACACACACACACACACAGACTGTTGAAATTAAGCAGGTGCCATGAGGTAAAAGAGGCATATTCATATTTCACCAGTGAAATTTTTTCTGTGCCCTCCAGCTTTTGCCAGTGCCTGGAGCGCAGTCAGGCAGTCAGCAGCTCATTTTCAACATCCCTGAATGGATGACTATGAGGCATGGCACACGGGGTCTGTTGGGGGCCTTGTGAGGAAAGGAGGGGCACTGGAGTAACTTCAGCCACCTTTACATAGCATGAGTAAAATATTTCTGCCTAATTTAAAGCATATTTACATAAAATAGGCGCATCAATCACACAACATTTAAAGCTCTGACTTGGCATTGTCTGGCTCTGTAGTGGAAATCAGGCTATCGTTAGACTCAATGCGCCAAGGCTGCTAAATTTTAATTCTGTATTTGTTTTATTGTTGCTGAAACAAACATTTTATATTCAGAGAGAAAATTATAATCTATTAACCATGGGCGTTACTATCGCACAAAGTGTAGGCTTTACCGCCTCAGGATTGTGCATTGAAGCAATTCAGCTGAATTAATGCAGCAGCTATGAAAGAGCATGCATTGATACTAATCTGGAGGCAGACAGAAATATGGGCTGCAGCCATAACAACCATTAGTTTCATTAATGATATTAGTACTAAAAATTTTGCTGGGACAGCAAAAGAGTTGGTTTTGGAGGCAAGACTCTTATTATATTCCTTTGCCTCATGTCCATATCCTAAATTATCCATTGCTGCAAGTCCTGCCAAGGCTTCAGCGCTGTGCACTATATTGAGCACTATTTTTACTCACAGAGCACTGTGATTTTGCGGCTGGCAGACAGACGGGACAGGGGCACCAGATTGAAGCTCTCACAGCACACCACTGCCTGGTTGTCTGCGGGGGTGATCTTCAGGTTGAGGACGCTTCTGGACCTCTGCGCTACAACATCTGTTTCCCAAGTCATGGACAGAACTTCTCCATTCTGTCACACAGATGAAAGCATGCAATTGGAAAAGGCAACATCAAGAATGTTTGGTTAATTGCACTGTCCCATATGGTGCAGTGAAGGAAGTACAGAGGCGACACATATTGTGATACTTTCACTGCAAGTTGTTAAACTACAGTAAAATAGCTCATTTTGTCAGTGTGACAGTGTGTTACTGAGCCTCCTTAACAGATGGTGCTGAAGATTTACCTTGGTCCACTGGAGAGACGCTAGAGGGTTTCCACCATGAGACACACACTCCAACACGAGCGTTCTCCCCGCTTTGACTTCCTCTCTCTCCAGACCTACGATAACTGGAGGCTGAGGCGGGACTGCCAGGAAAAAAGAGACACAAATGAAAATGGACTTGACAAAGGGGAATGGCAAAGAGGGCGAGAGAAAACGGAGGAGAAAAGGGTGAGGGAAAAGAAAGGATGTAGTAACTCAGGGTAACAGGGATGCAGCGTGATAGGATAACATAAAAAAGAAACTGCAGTGCAATGAGAACACTCTTGGCAATTGAGTAGGGAGCATCCGTATTTGTTGAGACGGGGCCAATAAATTGGGCACATTCAACATGACTGTGGGATAAGAGGTCCAGATCTGATGAAAGTATTAAGTATTAAGGGAGCAGTGAGCTGGATCACGTCCATAAAGCAAAAATAACAGATGTTCAAACAGTAATAAGGCAATGTGAAATATGAATAAATTACAGCCCCCTTGAATGAAATATATGCAGTAAATAGAGGACAGGCCTTTGTTATTGCCGCAATCAGTTTCAGAGAGCAGGCTGCAGACCCTGGGCCAGCGTGACAAATTGCCACCTTGCTAACAATCTGGCTGGCGGAAAATGGCCACCGCGCTGGCTTTGATGGGCTGGCATGCTGAGTAAGACTGCAGCGGTGGTCCCAAGTTCTGCAACATTAGCACTTAGCACAGAGCCCATGTTGTTTAATACAGAGCAGACAGACAAAGAGGAAGGGAGGAGTGCACACAGTTATTGGTGGTTGTTAAAACAGCAGCAGCGGCGTCTAATGTGGAGGAGTATAGATAGAGACAACGTTAAGGTGTCTAGTCAGCCTGTGGATAATACGGCAGCTGAGGTGGAGGGAGCGCTTACACTGCTGAAGGTGTCAGCAGCCCTGCTCCACTTTAATCAACAACATGATTTAGGCTTGGGAGAAGCAGGTGGGTAGACTCTTAGGCCTAAACAATCAATTACCTTAACTGATCAACAGAGAAGAAAATACTAAACCAACTGTAGAGAACAGTAGCTGCGGTGTCACACTGTATGTGCATGCAGCAACAATGGCTTTCATTGTTGCCTCGCCAAATGAGAGGGGAAAAAAAATGCCAAATGTAATGAGACCCAGAGTGTCAACTCACTTTTGTGTTCTGCAGTAACAATTTTATTATATAATGTTGCACGGTTTGTGATAATAACATAAAAGAAAAAGCCACAGAAACTGCCTCCCCTTCTGCCTCGGTGGATTCTAAATTTAATTTGAGCTGATGAGCACAAAAGTTGCTGGGTTAGTTCTGTAGGATTCATTATTATTAACTGCTGTGGCTTTAGCTTTCCTTATTACTTATTAAAAAGTTTAACAATTCAGTACTTGAAGCCTCACTGAAACTATCCATCTCAGTTTGTCTAATAATTGGTTTATCTGTTTTGGTTAACATTGGGGAAATAAGACTAAGGATAGATCATTTAAAGATTACAGAAAAAAATCATTAAATCTAAAGTAAACTCATTCAAATTTAATTGCAGGGTTGGTGTTTGATCCTACGCTGCTAGCCACCACTGTAAGAAACGCTTACATGGTTTTACAGTACGAAACGCCTTCGACCTCCTGCTTTGGTGATATCAAAACCAGGGGCAGTCTTGTGAACTGGAGGCAGTCAAAGTGATGCTGTCTTGAAGTAGGTGTGAGTTTGCCTTCAGGTTGAATGTTTCTCCTTGGACCACTAACACAGACTGAGTGCACAAGGCCGGATACCCTTGGGTCTCCCTGAGGTTGGGTTCCTGTGTGGTTGTGTGTGTTTATACTCTGTGTTTCTTTTTTAAGAGAGGGGGTGTTGACTGTCAGGTTACAGACAGGTTGAGACACTCACAGTACACGCTCATGGTCATTGTGGTCTCCGCAGGCCGGAAAAGGGCGGGGTTCTTGGCACGACATGCCAGCTGCCTCCCGTTATCAGAGCTCAGAGCGGTGACCCTTTGGGAGGTAACAGAAAGACAAACAAAATGAGAAGGATAAAAGACAGGAAGTTTATATTGAGCCATATAAAGTGCTAAAGCTCAGAATGTTTCCCACTTAAGTAAAAGTATAGAAGTCCTATCAGTAAAATGTGCTTCCGCATCAAAAGTACTACTTGTTAAATTACAAATGGTGATGCATGAAAATGTTGTAGCTGGTAGAGGTGCAGCTCATTTTCACTACTTTATATACAGTTTGGTAGTTTAGTAGTTTAGTGGTTCCCAATCTAGGAGTCACAAGATACGTCCCAGGTGTCATGAGATGATTAATGGGGTAGAAAAGAAGAACAAACTGAGTTCTGGTACACAAATGTAGTCATTTTTCTTTTCTTCTTTAAAATATTTTTTTCCGGGGTTTGTGCTTGATTGGATAGCGATAGCTTGGAGAGAAACAAGAAAGGCAGAGGGCAAAGAGAAGACATGCAGGAAAGGGCCAGGGCTGGAATCAAAGCCAGGTTGCTTTTTAAGGTGTTACAACCCAGAAAAACATTGTCAACCACTTGTGCAAATATGTGTTGTAATTTATTGGATTATCATGTGTTTCCCCCCCCCCCCCCCTTAAGTTTCTTAATTTGAAACAATAGGCGTCAGATAGTCGAGACTGAAGAGTGTAGTGTAATATTTACTTCTGAAATTAAGTTAAGTAGAAGTAGTAGCATAAAATGGAAATATTGAAGTAAAGTACAAGCAGCTCACAAATGCACTTTGTGATGTACATTGAAAGATCCACTATGGAGTGGATTTATTCTGAGCCTAGTTTACTTTCTCAGTTCATGTCTTCTATATCAAATTACACCACAATGTCAACCGTAACAATCACACATGGCCAACCGCTGTGTACGCTCAGTGTGAATATGAGGAAGGCGCATCAATATTGCTGAAGACCTTGGCTGTTCTGCAATAGAGCTGAACAATGTTGCAGCTCCTCAGTACCAATGTTATCTCAGGATATGACAAGAGGTTATTATCTTTGACACAGAGGAGACAAGCAGGATTAAAGTAATCTATGGCCCTGTTTAATGTATAGGCACCTGGCGAACCGGCAAGGATCGGATCCGTCTTGCTGCCGGAATGTAATTTTGTGCATTTGACAGAAGCTAATTCAATCCCACAGTGCCAAGTAACAGCTCGCTGTGTGCAGAAATTCATTGTGCTCACTAAGACAGAGGGAGAATATAAGAGCGGGCTGAAAACTAGGGAAACAGAAGACAAAGACAGACTTGGAGAGATTGAGCAAGTTGGTGAGGAGAATGAGTCTGGCAGGCGGCGAACACATACGTTACTTCAGCATGCGTGTTCAGGAGCTTATCCTTTGAGCCAGACATGGTGAAAGACTCTACACCTGTCAGCTCGACTCCATCTAAAGACACAATGGAAGGGGGGGGGGGGCACAAAAAAGGGGAATACTAAGTGTAAATTTGTTCATGTGAAACAAAGACATCAGTATTATTCTTGTGTGGAAATGTAAATACTGAAATATGATGAACATGTGTTCTGTTCTGTGTGTGTAGTGTGCATCTGTTTGCGGAACAGTAACAGTATATGCCACTGTCTTAACCTGTCTTTGTACTGAAGTCAAATCAGTGCTGAGATTGCAAATGAGAAAAACAAAACTAACTGAACACAATAAAGATGTACAGAACAAATTCCCACCAAGAGAAAACAATACAACATCTCTCCCTCTCTGTACTATACAGTAATTTACTTTAGGTGTGACGGGGGATCAAAAGGCAAAAAATGGAAATATTGCAGCTGGTTTCGAAAACAACTACGAACTTGGATACATTCTCTGTACGTGCAATTTGAAAGTCAATGGAAATTCAAATGTTCAGGCTATTTCCTCCCACACAAGAGTCTGCTCCCCCTTCAACTCTGCTATTCGAAGACTATGAAACAAGAGATCTTTAGTGGACAATGTTTTTATGTTTAAATATTCAGGTTGTAACCTATAGAGATCCCAGAATGTAGGGTATCAGAAAGGCTGTTGCCCTTTGTTCTAAGCTGTCAAGTTGACCCTCTCTGTCACATTTAGTGCTGTTGAACGGGGTGACTCACCTTTGTATAGTGTGATTTCAGCCACTGGCTTTGCGTCAGGGGCGATACAGGTGACGGCGTACTTCTCCCCGGCCACCCAAGGTGTTTCCATGTCCACCTCAAAGTATGGCTCGGATGGAGGAACTGAATGAGAGAAACAACAGCTCCGGTTTAATATGTATCACATAATGAACCTAATATTTGTCACACTAATCTTTGGCTAGGGGAAGCAAGCGCTATCACAGATGGATATTAGCTTATGCAATGATATGATAATAAGCGCTTGCAACATTTGGGAGTGACTGGAATGTCACGCTGTCAGCTTTTGAGCGATTTACTACAGCAAAGTTGGATGTGCTGTTGAGTTAGAATACAAAATGTGGACAAGAAGAGATGAAATAGTGATGAAACCTATCTAGTGCTAATGTATCATAGCAAACACCAAACACTTCTCTTCTCAGATCACCCCCAAGCTAAATTTGTGCTTTTTGATCAAAGCAGTTTTCACTTCTCCACTGTTCTACTCTACAATCCTTTTATCTGACCATAAATAGGAAAAAAATAACACAGCTTTTAACACAAGGGACTGGAAATTGTTTGGCAGTAAAATTGGGAAATCTGTCACCAACTAACTATCAAAGAGATTTCTGCACTTTTGCGAGTCGCTCTTCACCAAGACTATCGGTTCAATCATGCAGACGCTACAGAAACCTATTGTGCCAGCTTTTAGCGAGTGGGTGAGCCAGTAGAATTACAAACTAAGGTTACTGTTAAGGTTGTTTTCTTTCATCAGAGATCAAGTGCAAAGGCTGCCTGAGTTCAGAGACAGAACGGGGAATTGGTACAGGATGGATACATGTGGTGTGTGTGAGAGAGAGACATGAAAGACTCTTGCAGAGAAGTAAAGAGATATGGCAAGAATAAAAAAAGCGAGTGTAAGACAAGCTGCAGAAGAAAGCAGAGGCAGAAGGATAGCTGCTGCTGAATTCGGAGGCAAATCCACAGGCTAATGTGCGTGTAAACGGCTGGACCACAACCAAACCAGTCAGCCATTTAGCTCCTCTCCATCTCTGTGGTACATACAATCAATCCCTGGCCACTAGGAGGAGCTGTTGCTGTGTGCAGAGGCGCCCATTGGCTCCAGTCTGCTATTGAGACAGATGAGATGTGGCTGCAGCTTCAAACTGATTTAAAAGAAGCAATTGAATCTGTGTGGACTGTGATGGGTTACCCAGAGCACTGCAGAGGCGCACGCTGCAATAATGAGATGCATTTGTTTGTTTCCCCCCCCCTCTTCCCTGAGAAGATGACTGGGCCATGCATCTATTGACAGCCCCTGCACTCTCAATCTACTAAGGCCCGCACGATCCAACATAGGCGCATCACTTGTTGTGCTAGAGTAGTGTCTGGCAGCCTAACAAATCCTACAATAAGAAGAATGATATGTCAGCAAATGAGCCAGGCTGGTATCTAATTTTTTCCTCGCTCGCTCATGCTGGCCCCGCTCCTCTTATCTCTCATTCATTCCATCATCCCGCAGCCCGAGCCCATTCCTCTCTCCCCACACTATCCTTCTTGACCACTGCAGTTAAACTGCAGAAGTGAGGAGGAAGGTGTGTCCCGGCCATCCATCACATCTGCAAACCATGTGACCCAATAAGCCCAGTCAGGATGATTATTTTTACGAATGTAATAGCATGTGTGGACAACAACAAAACACTCTCTATTCAATTTACTAGACATGCACTCAGAGCAAAAAAAAAAAAACAGACAGCGAACAAGCTGTTCTTTAAATTAACTCTTTCTGCCCCTTCTTTGTCTAATTGCCTGTCGGCTTTGTGATGTTCTCTCTCTCTCTCTCTCTCTCTCTCTCTCTTTGCTTTCTAGTCCCATCGCTCTTCTTAAGGTACATATATGAACACAATACAATAATAATAATAATAATAATAGATAGGCACGCAAAGACTTGCTCCTGCCTTTCAGAAGAGAAACAGTGAGCCGCAAAATTCGATTCATTAGACAAATACAGACGGATGGATGGATAAGGCAGATAAGAAGCAGATTAGTAGACACACATCAATATGCATATCCACCTATCTTTTTCTCTCATTCGCATACAGATGACCACACCCTCTTTCCTCCTTTGCACACAAACACCCAACAATAAACTCAGATCTACAATGCATGCAGATTTGCATGCACAAACACAATGACACAGGCGAGTGAGTGCACAGACAAGCTACATTCATCTCACTTCCACCCAAAAACAGGCGCCAGTGTGTGCACAGTCTAACATGTGATACCAAGCGGATTCTCTGGAAAATATTGAAGAGGGCCCCGAGGATAAAACAGTCTCTAAAAAGCTTATTATGCTGAATTAAGAAAATAATAGAGACCTGAAGATCCGACTTCTCAACATCACACAGGCACAATTCATCAGTTTTATCTCTGGAAGACAAAGATTGGCATGCACAAGGGCATATTTGTATACTCGTATGTGCATAAACACACACACACACACACACACATCGTAGGTCTCAGGTGTGTGATCTCTGGCAATGAAAGCCTCTGAAACAGTGCTCTTTTTTCAGCTTTCCCTTCCTCTCTGTCTCCCCCTTCCCGTCTGCTCTGTTCTGTTCTGGGGCAGAAGTGGAGCAGCAGCCCCATCTCCCCTCGCCCATCGTCACAACTCTCCTCCCTGACCCACTACTATTGTCTCTCTTATTTCACATGTGTGCAAGGATGGAAAATATACCTTATTGATAGATTGAAAAGAAAATAATTAAAAACAAAGGAGAGAGACAGAACATTTCAGTTGTTCCTTTGGGGTCTCTTTTTTACTATTTAGCAGGGCCTCCTTTGCTAGTTGTCTGGTACTGTAATATGCACACCGTCACACCAATGTATAACACACCGTCCTCTGATGGGGTTACATCTTGGGCAACTGTCAGAACTTTTTGTGAACGAAGATGAATAAAGTCACCATGTTCTACGTTGCTTGTGGCCCCATTTATAAGTTGTTCCATTATTCATAACAGGGAATCGTAAAATGAAGGCTCATTATATACTCTTCAAGTGCTAAACTCATTAGCTACCGCAAAAACCTCACCATAGCCCTGGTTCCTAAAATGTCCTCTAACCTCCAACCAACACTGATAATAAGCTTACACACATGGGCACACACACCCACACACACATCTCTGTAAGACCAAACTATGGCAACTGAATGAGTAACACAGTCTAAAACCAGAACACATCAAATAAATGTTTTGAAGATTTACAGGAGGCATCTGCAGAGGAATGCAATGCAGTGAGGCACAGAGTTGTTCATTAATAGGATTAAATGCTAACACTAATAGTATAAACTGAGACACAGAATGTGTCAGGTATGTGACGGGCACAGTGCGGGGTAAGTTTTAGACGAGGGGGGGGGGGGGGGGGGGGGGTTCAGCGGAGAGGGTAGAGGTTGTTTTTGTCATGGATTACTCACTGCCACTTGATCTGCCTATTGCTGTAATCCCCTATCTAAGCTCCGCAGGAAGGCAAAAACACACAGGAGTTATGTTGCGCCAATGGAAATGTCTTAAAAACATCTCTTTGTAAGCTCGCGAATGGGGCTTATTGACATTTTTGTCTCGGTCCCTGCTACTCACCGCCTGTAGTGATCCATCTTGAATTAGCCAGTCATGATAGCACTCCCTCTGACCCAAGAATCCAATTATACCATCAGCAATCTCTGTTTTGTTTTCACATTCCTCCCCTCTCCCCTACTGTATCTCCTCATAAAGAGTTTATAGTGTTTTGATTTGATGCAGAGCTTGATGGGATGTGGCCATGGTTGACTGGCCAGGGGTGTGGGGCCTTGGGAGCTGTAGTTCAGTGATGAAGAAGTCTGCGGGGATCTCATCAGAGATGGTGCTCTTCAAAAGGATGCACAGTTTCCAGTCCCAGTTCAGCACTAACAGGAGATTGAATTCATCAGCTCATTATCAGGGGCCAGATTAGTCACGTATTTTAAATCAGTTGAGTTGGTGGGGTGGAACAAATTACCCTTTAGGACCAAGGCTGCAGAGCGCTTTTTAAGTCAGTCGCTTCACTCTTTGCCGTTTGCAACAGTACAGCTGCAACTGTCCATCTTAAAGAGTCAACAGCTGGAAAGTGTTCCCAAGACACCAGCTAGATACAGATCTGAGCATGTCACGCACACACACACACACACACACAGTCTATGGCCACACGAGGCAGCAGTAGGTTTCAGTCATGGTAAATACGACTACCAGTGATCCCTGATGCAACACGAACATAATTCCCACACATTTTGACCTTTTCAACAAAGCCAAAGGCAATCTGTTGACTTCGTCCATGTGTGGGCGCACATGCAATAGGCATCTCAGAGGTAATAAATGTGGGAGTCAAGCCTGCTGTGGCTGCAGGTGTAGGCCTGCTGTAGGTCATAAGACTGCTGCAGTGCAGAACAGAACGTAACCATTCAAAGGAGACGTCTGCGTTCTATGCCTCTTCCTATCCCACACCACCCGCCATCGCTCCCATTGATGTCAGTGAAACCTGCTTTCTTCTCAGAAGAGTGAGGCCACTAGAATCGCCACGGCAACCCTCCACCCCCCCCCCCCCCCCCCCCCCCCCCCAAAAAAAAAACTATCCATGGTCACCAAAGAGAAAGCTGGAAAGCTAGGGAGAGAGGGAGAAATTATGCAGAATGGGGAGGGGGATGTAAGCAAATGAAGTGGGCCTGTAGAAGAAAGGCTCTTTTAGAGTCTTTTCCTTGCCACATATGGGCTTGCTCCCACAAGCAAGAGGGATAGGGAGAGAGAGATACCGGTTGTTATAGAGTGACAACAGGTGGTCGAATGTAGTCACACAATTACATCTATTCCAGCCCATGTCTGCGTAGGAACTTTTCAATCACTTCTGTTATAATTTATTCCAGTGCAAGGAAAAGACATGGATCACCTCGAGGCTTGCCAGGGAATCCAGGTTGTTCTGAGACTTTATATTGTGTAGCTGCTGGTTAAAGTCGTAGACTTACTGTACTGGAACATGAGGGGATGGCATAGTGCTTGTTAAAGAAATAAATACCGGCAGAAAAGTTAGAGAAATCGTGACTTTCTTCATGGTTCATACATCCAAATATGATTTGCGCTGGGCAGAAACTGCTGGGTTCTACTGTACCAAGGACAGTTTGTAAATTCAAGTGTGCGCTGTTTAAAATGCCTTGTCGAAGGCAAATTAAAGCTTTTTATCAATATAAATGAATATTTAACAGCTCTTTATATGGTGATTACCGGTCAGGAGGTTGTGTATGTTACTGGAGTACTGAGGATGCTCCCTGGTTACTCTGACAAAAAAAGACATGTTTACAACCACCCACATCCCCTGTATTCACACTCTCTCTGGTTGCGCTCACTTAGAATGTTGACCCAGGCTGTACTGGAAGTGATTGCTTGACTGCTCTCAGACTGGCCCACTTGACATGTATAAGGTTCGTCATCTTCCAGTTGGGCCTTCTCAATCCGAAGATGATACTGCCCTGGAGAAGAGAGGGAAGAGATTAATCGGACACATTATGTTGTGATGATTGTAAAAAAAAGAAATAACAAAGAAGAAAAGCTCATGTATTTCTCTTCTCTCCTCTTTTTGAACATGTCATTGCATGTGTGTCGATAAGTACCTCCCGTAGGCCCCTTTTCTTCTGTGTTGATTTCAGAGTGTCTGAATTATAGGTGATTTTCAATGTGGGAAATGGGAAAATTAACAATAAAAGCAATTTGTACAATGACAGTCTGGCATTCCAATTCAATACGGTAATATACCCTATTACTTGCACTTGGGTGTTTGATTTGATTATAAATAGAGTATTTTAATATTTCTGTAAAAATGGAAACATCTCACTTGCTGATAATCTCCTGCTGGAGGCTTTTCCATAGACATGCAAGTCGTTGTCTATACTCATAGCAGAGGCATTTTGTTTCAGAATGACTTTCCAGCATGTTAAATGAAATCCAATCCCAGATTTACAATGCCGGCCGAATAAACTGTCTATTAATTGATGCCAGGCAGAGTCCTTCTTTCTGTAACTCTCTTCTGATAGTCTGACATGCCAACGGGGCTTGATTTGTTTGATGCATTGCCATAACCTGTGGGGATTAGATGATGTTTAGTGTTGGTTTTACAGCTCCTGATTCTCTGGCTCTCAGCCTACTAACATGTGCGAAATAGTATCTTGGTCTGACAACCACCCAGGCCTAAAATTACTTGTGTCAAGTAAGCTGGCAAGATAATTAACACCAACCAGAAGCAATTTTCACATCTAAGTTATCATTGAGTGCAGAGAGAGAGAGACATTGAAGTTATTAATCATATTCCTCTTTCCTGGAATCACTCACAAATAGTGCAATCAAGTTGCTGAGAGTACAGATTTATGGTAGGGGAGATGGCGGATGGCTGCAACGCGATTTGCTTGTTTGTCCATTACTCTGTATTTATTTCAGCTAGGGCCTTCAATATTTTGGGATACAGTAAAACTCTACAGCCATTATGTCAGCAGCAGAGTAACGTTATATTCTCCTCTCTGCAAATCTGCATTTGTGTATTGGCCCTAAAGGGGATCGGCAGTTCGATCCCGGGCTCAAGCTCCGCTAGTCTCTGCGCGGCGCTCATACGGCGCTCATACGGCGGTTACAGCTATTCTTCCCGGAAGACTAGCGCCCATCGCCTGGTTCCCCCTCAGATAAACACTGTAAGCTCTATTAGCCCTGTTGGCGTTGTTTGCACTCTTAGTGCTGTTGGAACCATTATCTGCAAGTCGTCGGCTCAGCTGATGCCATGTTGGGAGCCATGTAAGGGCACTTGATATGAATTTCAAATTTAGCACCTTTAATTTTCACGTGACTATGGTTTACCACTTTCTAAATGATGACTGATATTAGTTAGTTTTATTAAGCATTATGTAAGAAGAATATGTACACGTGTTGCCGGGTGAATATGAGCGTTCAATAATAATCAAATTTAGCCTGATTGACTGTCTGCATACCATGTACTATAATCAAATTACACCTTGTGGACCAACCACTGAAGATAAATAGTTCAAAATGTAATGCTTTGGTGCCTTGAACAAGCAGTTTTATCTGTTCTTCTGTGTGTTTGTCTTTACAATGCACAAATGCATGACAGCCTAGATTTAGGCTTATGTCCATATATACTGACATTATTGCTTCCACTTGGGAAAACTAAGGGGTGTTACATCTACTGTAAGTATATGTTGAAATCAACACTGGCCTCTCTTGTTTTTGTGAATGTGTGATCTCAGGCTTTTTTTAAGCATCATTAAACATCACTGATGGTGACAATCAGTGGAACCTGGTGGAGTATCAAGTGCAGTCAAGTGCCATCTTAAATGATGTTGCTCTTTTCTTGCAGAGTAAAGTGATTGCTTACATCAGTGTGCAGTTTCTTTTCCTGGTAAAGTGTACCTGCGCAGATGGGTAGTTTATTCATGAGTGTTTGACAGCTTGTGTGTGTTTGTGGTCCATGTGTTCATCTGTATACATTCTTATTTTGTTGTTATTGAGGTAAAAAGAGGCAAGTTATTTTTTACTTAACTTGTACCTGCTGTAATGCTTACTGTAATTTGCTAATAAGCTAACAAAGTGTTTCAGTGCTTGTTTTTCTGTAAACTCCAGGCATCAATAAGGATGGACAACGTGTGGATGGGCATCTATGCAGTGTTTATGTGTCGCTGGCGGTCTCCCACACTGTGCAACAGTAAAGTGCGGCTTTTCTAGTTGCGGGCTGATCAGGAACAGATGCTCTTCTCTTACTCGGAATTGCCTTCTAATTGGCTATTACTTTTTATAGACTGTGCTGCAGATTCTGCAACACACTTTATTCCCTGCCACATTTCACAGATTTGCTGACACTGACTCTGTTGCTTTTTTTTTTGTCTTAACATGTGAGTGACGATGAGGGCGATGCGTGAGAGGCTGTTGACAATCACATCACCTCCTCATTCCCAGATGCTCCCTGTATAGAGAGCCAATGTGCCATAAGGTTCCCGTAATGTCTGTGTTACTTTATTACAGCACTTTGAAGCCATAGCAACAACATCATCTCATTTGCCAAGCTGTACTGCTTACTGTGCTGACAGCAGTACTTCTTAATTAAAACTATATTAACTATATGTCACAAGAACATGAAGTATATGTATCAATTTAACACTGACAGCATGTTATTGTGTTACTTTCTTTGGCACATCACACATCCATGTACCATCCCCACATCTGACATCATGTTCTAGCCCACACAGTAGCTTTGCTATATATTGACCAGTGCTATTTTCTCTTATTCCACTCAACTGGATCTTAAACCCATAAACTGCAAGCCACACTCAAACATAAGCAATTCATGATGACTAATTATGGCATCTTTTTAGTGGTGCTTTTATCACACAAGTTCATTTATTTAGCTTGGATAGGTCCATCAAAGCCCAATAGGCCATAGACCTTATTCTGTGAGTATCCCTGTTTACCTCTCTTGGGATTTCCAATCATGCTGTAGCGCGGAAAGCCTGGCAGGCTTCTCTGTGGTCCCAGGAGGAGGCCATCTTTCACCCACTGCACAGTCCCTGAGGGCCGCAGCACCACACACCTCAACACAGCTGTGGCTCCCATCTGCACAGTGAGGTTCCTGGGCTCAGACCTGAAGGCCTGCTGGGCCTGCGTGCCTGGAGACATAAAAGGAGGAGGAGGAAAGTAGTTGGAGAGGAGCGGGCAGGGGATGTGATAGGATTTAATGTAAAGAGGTGGAGAAGATCAAGGGCTGAGCATGTGTGAGGAGTGTTATTGAGCTAGAAAGAAGGAGTAGAGGGAAGATATCATAAACATACACCACAGGGATGCAGTCTTGTGGTCTTTTGTCTGAGAAGGCACCCCATTGTGTCTGGCCACATTATTCATCTTGGCATATGTTTTATTGATGGGAGACTGCAGTGATACGGCCCTGAAAATGAGTCAATAAAGTAATTACTGCGAATTAAATCCCCCCTCAGCCATGCACATAGGTTATTGGGCGGAGGGAAAACGCATGGGGTTTCAGGGACCTCGTTCACCTGCGTGTTTTTCTTCAGTGTCGATGTCCCACCAGCTAATTCCTCCTGGGAAGAGTAATGATTATCACTTTAATCCCTGTTGTCATAGGTGCGGCTACCCATCCTTCAGCCAGGCTCTTAGGAGACATTCAGTGGTGCAGTGCACTTGAGTCAGGAAAGGTAACCTTAGAACAAGCCACCAATGAGCCTCTAACACTGGGGCTAGGATTATTATACATAGGGTTTATGATTAAATTCAGTTCAAGGACCCAAACAGAACTGCATACTCTAATTAATGCCTAATATCTAAGCGTGATTCTCATTTAAACAATGCCCCAAAGAGAAGGCAGCCTGATTCCGCCAGGCTGTTTGAATCTTGACCTTCATTGAAGCAATGACCAAGTTGTTTGTGAAGTGCATGCTCTGTTGCGTCTGACAACATGAGTGAGAGGCAGAGCTCTCAGATCAAGGCTAAACCAGTCACCTCACGTCAAATATGAAGGGCAAGATTGGCCATTACAGAGGATGCATACAAACAACCAAACACAGGAGAACATTTGCATACAGTTTACATAAATGAATACTCAACAGCGGTCTACGGTTGCTTCTGGAAAATGTTTTACTGTATTATTCTGAGATATAGAAATACTAAATACCATATCAAAATGTAGTGATAAGACTGCTCATGTCTGAAAGTGAGATTATGTAACTTTTAGATTCATAAACAGCACAAGCTTCCTCTCACAACATGATTTTAATAACAATAGCTAAGTTTATTACATTCAGAGGTTTTGCCACTAGAGCTTTAGCTTACAGTACTGAGAAGTGTGAGACACTAAATGTAAATTAAGTGATATTGTGAGACATGTTCTCTTTAACACTGACCTAGGTTACTTGCCATAGTTGAGAAATTGAAGAAAGAGGTTTTTTTTTTTTTTTTTTTTAAAGGGAGAGAAGAAGAGTTTTTAGGTCATGGAAGGATAAAGAGAACTGGATACAGCGTTAGAGGCGGGGCCCCGTTCATTCCTATGAAAGTTGCTCAGTGGCGCATGAAACAAAAAAAAGTTTGACTGCTAAGTATAAACTTTTCCGGATCTTCTGGCAATCTTCAGTATCCATGGGGCCCATAGAGCAAGTGCACTAGTGTTTCATTTAACCCTGCATCCCAACCTTGGTCTCTGGTTCATTCACATGAACAGAATGAAAAATAACTCTGGATTTAGCTGTTAGTGCATTTTACAACTTGTAGGACTAGCCAGCTTTTGAGCTTGCTGTGTAACTGGTATTACTATGTCACTTTACTGACTTAACTCTTCACCCCAGTCAGGCTGTTTGATGTCTACGTCTTTCCATCAGTCAGTCGAAATAAAGGGGAATTCAATGTTTCAGTATCACCAATGGATTTTATGCTGCATTCTGCTACTTGTGACCACAACCTTGAGCTTAAGTTGTTGTATTCATTATTTTGGGGAATTTGCAGTGAATTTGACACTACAGCTGGCCCTTACACATTACACAGCAATGGGTCAAGTATGCTGATATAGTAATAATAATTACTACAAGCAGACCTTTTGGAATAAACCGACTGACTGCATAACTTGCCAGCAAGCAAGCATTCACAATACCACCAGGGTGCTGGAGCTGCAGCACCTAAATGGAATGCAACCATGCCATCATTAATTAATGTTATTAATTACAACAGTGCTTTCCTTCTATGACCTGTCAAAATGTCTGCCGTGAAATATTGATTTCCATTCTGTATTCAAGAGTGGATGTATAGAATTACACATGCATGCAATTTCCCCACCCTGATTTCTACATTCATTTTCGCATTACATTTTTTTAAGATTTTCAAGAGTAGCAAATTCTTTCCAGACAATTCACAGCCTCCACTTCTTCTAGCTACAGTATGCAGCTCACATACCTATGTAATAGTATCTAAAAGGTGTCTGTTGATGAAAATGTTAATTTACAGCTAATTGGTCCTCTCCCATTATAAGGTAGCAGTATATGATTGAGAACATGTTATCCACTATATTGTCGGATCACTTAGGGTTATGTTGAGCCCATGAATTGGAAGCCTTTGTACTATTCACCATGGAAACTAGTCAGGAAATACTGTGCACACTATACCCAGTAGCAGTTGGTGTTGTTAATTTCCTGTATAAACTAGTCAATGCTGGAGGTTGGATTAGAAGGGACCTAAACACACCATAAAAAATGCCAAGGATAACATGCACATGCTCACATTGGACAGATTTACCTTCAGCTTAACAACAATCTTGGTAGAAAAGTCATATGGTCACATGTAGCAACCCTTTGCAACACAGTAGGCAGTTTTCAGATTAAGCTATTTGCATAAAACACTAATACCCTGAGACTGGGTTAACAAAATGTGTCTTTCTACCTGAGATAGGAAGAATGGTTCCCCTGCAGAAACATATATAAATGTCAAAGTGAACCCATTGCATGTGGTATCTTTGACAAGATTTCCATAAGATTAAGAGATAAGTATTAGATTAACCTGGTTAGTTTAACTGACTTACATCCACAGTACATGCATCACTGTAAACCTTTGTAAATTGAGAGGGCAACCTATACACATACACATAGAATCGCTATTATAAATACAGTGAAAATGAATTCAAGGCTTCAATAAAGTCAAGGTTCCCACTGCTCAACTGAATGGCCTGAACCGGGATGAGACTTGAAAAGGCCTCAGTTAGTCCATGGTGACATTTGATTCTCTTACCCCAGATGAGACATAGAAAGGGTAGAGTGAAAGGAGACACTATCCATGCTGAAAAGAAGTCCATTTTCCCACTGACACCTGACCTTGGACAATCCTGAAACAACCATGAAAAAATATATATATATGTTAGATATACACAACACCTTACAAGATGAATATAGTAGATATATGCCTTTAGGAGTGATTTGTATTAAGTCTAGCAGTGTATTATAAGCCTTCAGTCATTCCATGTTTACATTTCTGTTTTAATTTCAAGGTTTGACTTTCTGAAGAACATACTATAGCTTGTGTTTGTAATACTATTTACTATTCACTTTAGCATCTGACTTCCAAGTCTCACAAGCTTCTGACGAGCACATGATTATAATACAATTGCAGCAGACTTATCAGATCAATCAATCAATCAATCAATCAATAAATCAATCCTTCATTAGCATGCAATTACAACATAATTAACTTTAAAAGCATGGTGTTAGTAATTTGTGTTTTAGGATGGCTGAAGAGCTTTCACTGTTTGAATGGCTTAGTTTCTTAAGCTAGTCTCCTGTCACAAGGAGAAAACAACTTCATTAGACCTGTACATTTTAACGTGATTAGTAGTTGTTATGAAGACCTCTGTGGGTTCTTTTTGCATTTCATCTGGCTTCTCCTGCCACAATAATTCAGGATCAGCTGATGATGAAGAACAGAGCAAATATGATCTATTGTACAAACTGATACAGGGGAAATAGATACCTTTCAAATCTCTGCAAGTGGATCTTTACACAGCACTTAAATTAATGTAAACAAGTGGCTGCATGGAAAGCAAAAAAATTCCTTCAACATTATAGAAATTGGAACATGATATGATATACATCAATAATGTAAATTCTATCAAACGTGTAGTGAATAGAGAGTGCCTTCTTCAGAAACACAGCATTGGACACTTTAAAAAAAGCTTTAGACAACCTTTTTTTCTAATTAGTGTCAGCACAGGACGTTACAGTGTCACCTACTGTGCCTATAGTTACAGTAACGCTGGTGTCTTGCAACCATTACCCCTTCTCTAACATTTGTCAAGAGATTTATTTGTCTGCAAATAAAACATGCTGCTGTTTCAGTATTGTATGGTCAATGGGAATAATCCTTGCTTGTTGCCTAAACTATACCTTAACATTACGGAGGGTCATATTTTGTTGTTTTGGCATGACGACTTGTTGAGTAACTAGGTTAAAGCATGGTCCTTTAAGATAGTCATGTCAAAATGTCTGTGTATTTGTTTTTGGCAGGTCATTTTCCATGGATACATGATGTCAGCATCATGTCATGCTCTTGATGAGAATAGCTCAGGGACAGTTTGGAATTAGGTCTGTAGGCCGTGCTGTGGTTCTGTCCCCATTGCATCCAATACTCTTCCTTATTTGACCTGGAAGAGCCCTCTGTGGATTATCATTTTTTTGTAAAGTTTGTAATCACTTAAATGTATCTGCTGAAGAAGTGGAACAAATAATAGTGATTTACTTAATTGAAAACTAAACATTTTCTCATCTGAATAGACACAATGAATTGAAGGCAGCAGCTCTTCGACGCGGCTACCCTCAGTCGATTAGTTGCACTCCAACAGGCTTTGATAAGAATTAACTCACACTCAATTATTTTTTTCGCTCTCAAAACATTTGTGTATTTCGGAGCCCCCAGTATACTCTTCGAAAACACACTAGGGTAATTATTTCCCTCTTCAATGAATAGAAATTATTTTCTGAGGTTGACAGTGGCCATCTTCTATATTTTCTCTTTTACCGCCTCACATAGGTATACACAATCATTATATCCTGCCTAATGTTGACAGTACTTCTCATATTCACTTTAAAGTTATCCATTTCTTGATAAGAAGCACAGCATTTCTTTCCACTATCTGCAGCACAATGAAAACAGCCAGAACTCTTCCTTTGGGATTTAGAGCTCAGGTACAGCAGGTGCAGCAAAGAAATGTTTGGCCAACACAGAAAGGTAGCTGCTGACCTCACGAGTCCCAATTTTCATTGGGACTCAGAAACAGCCTCCACCTTAATTGCTTGAAAAAATACAGCCAGTTGCAAGAATGTTAATTTGCTGATAAGTGTTTTTTTTCTTTGTATGAAAAATCTAGGATGGTTTAGCGCTTGTGGAATAATTTCGACATGTCATTTATCCGTTGCTTCAAATGGAACATTAGATAAATACCAGACCGAATGGAAATTTAATTTGTCTTCAAATATAAGAAAGACTCAAATTTGATTACTTCAATACAATCATTGCCACAGATTTTGGACCTTGTTCTTCACCAGCTTCTTACAAATGCAAATTAGAACGTTTGATTTGAAATTTGATTTGCTTTCAGACACAGGTCTGCCACTCTCCCCGCAAGGGCATTAGAAGTAGCTGAACCATTCAGCGTGACCCCGACAGGTAGGTTTTTAATGGCGTCTTTCATATCACCATCAAACGACTCAATACACTCAATCCTAGACCAATTTAACGTGAAACCCCATGAAATCATTCAATGTGCATGAAAATGAAGTTTCAAACCCCGTGCGGGCATCCAATTCAGATGTGGTCTTACATCTTAGTACCAACTTCTTACCAATCTCACCAGTTGCCTGTGGCTCCAATTACAATAGCTTAAAGAAGCTGCATTGTGAACCATTGCTGCTTTAACACTGAACTGCTGATAAAGAGGGTTTCTAAAAGATTCAGATTAGATTATCATCAGAATCTAATTGCATCCAATCATGGATTTTGCATTAAAACATGGCATTCCTTAAGCAGTATGATTGAGACCTAGCTGGATGTGCGAATAGACCTCATCCTTGAGAATAGACTAAATCATACGGCTTCGTCCAGCAGCTTGACATGTCCAGTAGAAACGCAAGTTAGGTGCTTTGTCTCCGCTCCCTTCAGCTCGAACTGTTCAAGTTTACTGGATTACTCTGACTTCGCTACACACACACACACTCACAAACCTGCTCTCCCCATGAAAAAGTTGAGAGACAGAGAGGCAAAACCTTCTTTCAACCTCCACCAACTCAAGCACATCTGCCTGCCTAGGGTGCACAGAAAGAAAGAGTGTGAGGCAGGCAGACAGAGAGGTGGTATCTCCTTCTAAAAAAAGCTAGGAATCTTTGAATAGGTGTGTGGATTTGCATGAGAGAAAGAGAGCGGCTCCTACCTGTTGAGTGACGCCGAGGCTCAGGAGCGTCTTTTTTGTCTTCCTGATCTACAGATGGCTCTCTGAACACAAGTGAGCAACGGAGATGTTAAAGAATGCCAATGGGACTCCTTCCTCTCTCACTCCTTAGTCTAAGACGGAGGCAA
Source organism: Anarhichas minor (assembly GCF_050575085.1). Classification (NCBI taxonomy): domain Eukaryota; kingdom Metazoa; phylum Chordata; class Actinopteri; order Perciformes; family Anarhichadidae; genus Anarhichas; species Anarhichas minor. Next base: position 1,725,443 of record NW_027466487.1, on the reverse strand, counting down.
AGATGAAGAGAGGGAGAGAGGCGGTAGCAGAGACTGAAGTGTGAAGGAAGGCGTGCATATGAGAAGGGTTGGTGGTGGTGGTTACAAAGGGGTCACCTGAACAGGAGACTAAAAGTAAAAAAAACAATAACAATGTAATGGCTCCCCCAAGGATTCAGTTCATTTTTAATACTTTTAAGGCCACGCAGTAACAAAATGACCATTTAAAAATTAGTTGGACCTCTTGTTTCAGCAGAATTGAATAAATAACTATAAAAGCGTAATAAAGTTGCAGTGAGCCAGTAATAAGAGCGGAGGAACGGGCCTTTAGTTTCTTTCTATTCTGCCTCTCTGCGGAGTATTCATGGATCCCAATATTTAGCATTTCACTGTGGCGGGTTGGAAGGAGCAATGCAGCCCTCAAAGATACAGATGCAACATGGATGTATTCACAGCTGCTAGTTTGTAACATTTATGCTCATACATAATGAATGGAATAGAAGGTATCCACATAACCGTATTTCCTATACAAAATACTCCTGGGGTGATCTGCTCTGCTGCAGAGATGGAGACAGGCCAAAGAATTCACTTTCAGATATCTGATATTTTATTTCTGAATATTTCTTCCCTCCCACCCTTTTTGTCAATTATATACTTCCAACTGAATGGCGGATGGAGAATACTGCCATTTGCTCAGTGGAACATACTGAAAGCTCTTCTAGCAAGACAACTTAAAGGTCATGTTTATTTTTCACATGCATGTATTTTTCATTTGATCTGCTGATAGTCCACGCTTGTGCCGTGGCTCCGTGTTGACTATATGTTCAAGCGATTTGCTCTGTATAAACACAAAAGCATTTATACTGCTGCATCTGTTGTTCCATGGGTCAGCAGGCAGTAATGGCAGACCAACTGCTGTATGTGGTAGTAGTGCTTAAAAACTCCCACATTTGTGCAGCAGGCAATAAAGAAAGAATGATAATGACTGTAACCGTATGTTGTCCATGCTGCACAGTGCCAGTGTCCAGTATAGCTCTCTGTGTAGTGTGAGTGTATGGGCGGTGTGAGTGTGTGTGTGTGTGGCCCAGATGTTAGCAGCTGGGTTGTGTAGCCAGAGCTGGCCCCACAGACAGTCATTAAGCCCAGCAGCCCAGGGCTGGAAGGTTAATTCCCCCGCCTGGAGGCGTATGTAGGTGGGAGGCAGGAGGAAAAGAGGGAGGGAGGTGGAGGATGAGGTGTAGAGGCGGGGGGGGGGGAGCAATGGGAGGCGAGGGGGCTGTGAAGCTCAGCACTGAGTTCACACAAACAGCACTGTCAGCAAGAGTGGAGCCGCTCCACTGCCAGACGAAGGAAGAGGAGGGAGAGAGCTGGGGCCTGACAGAGAGCTGGTGGGGGAGAGAGGAAAAACGGACAGAGGACCTGAAGATGAATGGTGGGAGGGGAAAAGCAGCAAAGAGTAGGGAAGTACAGTAAGAGGGTAAAAAGAATTCATGTCAGGAGGTTGGACAGGCAGAGGGTGAGATGAAGGGGACGTGAACGAGCAAGGTAATGGAGCGAAAGAAACGGATGGAGGAAGGAGACAGAAAGATACTGTAAAATGGGCTGTGGAGTGATGAATAGAAGACGAGGGAGGAGCACGGGAAGGCGGGGTGGGAGGAAGGAAGGCTGACATGAAGAGTTGTTTTGAAAACCAACAGGAAGTCTACTGACTCAGACCAGTGCGGCAGGGAAAGGAAGGAGGAAGATTAATCAAGAAAGCAATAAGCACTCCGGTGGAAAGCAACACAATATGTGGAAGAGGCAAAGATGGGGTCATGTCCAGGAGATTGATTCAGAAAAGTGGTGTAGGAGTGAGACTGCATGCAATATTTTGTGTGTTTATAGTTCCTGTGTATGCCTATGTGTGTACAGTGTTTGTGTAGAAGGTGCATGGTGTAGGAGGCGTGCTTAAATCATCCAAATCGCCATTAGCAATGTGGCAGCTTGCATTCTGTCACTTGTCAAAATAAAGAAAAGAATGCTTAATTACAAAATAGATATGACAGCTTGGAGGCAGTAGCTTACAATTTAGACAGGCAGAGAAATTCAACGCCCAATATGCTATCCACACCAAAAATAAGAAGAGGATTTAACCAGTTCAGCGCCCACAGTTCTTAGGAAGTGGTTAATTTAATGAAAAGGGGCTTCAGTAAACCTTCAAGACTGCTGACGGGGTCTCGACAAAGGCCCGCAAAATTATCTTTGTGCGTTGAGCTGGAAAGTATTACATCCACACTCTGAGCCTCGGCATTAACTACAGCCATCTGACCTGATGATCTGATTGGAGCCCCGGCTTCTGTTGCCTGCCACAGTACAGCTGCCATATCAGTGATGCCTCTGTGTTCTAAATCTGTAGACAAGGTCAACATGTTTTTTTTGTTTCCCCCGAACAATCTGGCTTCCAGTTGACCACAGGAGAAGGAGATTTTACAGGCGAGCGCATGCATCACCAGCAACCAGAAAGGACAATTACCAGCATCACAAAAATAACAGTAGCACATAGAGATAAGAGGACTTTCAGCATACATTGTTGCTTAATGCTTAATCCCCTCAAAAGTATGCTATAGTGATGAAGTCTGAATAGGGACCTTGTGCCACTGCTGGCAAAGTTTGCAAGCAGAAATTCTTAAGTTGCTGTGCTCTGGCTGAACTGTAGGCGGAGTGAAGCTGGAGCATGTTGACATGGACAAGGACATGTATCGGGGTTAAGACGGATTTGGAAAAACCCAATTAAACACACCAACACACACTTTGCTGTTCGCTTTCAATCCCCATCTCTGTGTTCCTATGCATGTTGGCAGCCACATGTAGCTCAGAGCTGGGCGAGTGTGTGTGTGTGTGTGTGTGTTTGTCAGGATGGATGGAGGGGCTTGAGACAACCAGCTGTGGTGACCAGATTGGGGAAGGATTATTTCTCAAATCTCCCCCATTTACCTCAGCTGCCTAACAAGCTCCTACATAACCATGTTAATTCACTGATATTGCAACTTTGATTCGGCTGTTAATAACAAACACGCACTGTCGGCCAATCAAATGAGATCTCGTTGATGAGGATTTATACAGATATTTGTCTAGGTGAAGTACAACATGACGAGGCTTACTGAGCGACTGTGAGAAGGTCTGCTATTAGATCAAATCTTCACCAGACTAATTAACAGCATCAGATATAGAACTGATGGCATTATGATGCTAATACAATTGCAGTAACATTTAGACAGACAGCTAAAAAATAAATATCACCGAGTTGCTGCTAGTGCATATGATCACACCAGGGCCAAGGGAAAAGTAAGGGCTAAAAAGTGCCAGACGTTTTCGGGAAACTCTCCAACAGATTCCTGTGTGAAGCCATGAGGTCAGAGGCTGGACAGGATCACTGAAACAATATTATTAGTTCACTGAGGGGAGAGCAGCGGGGTCAGATAATAAGACTCAATCCGGCTGAGTGAAAATGCATGGGAGGTAAAGTGCTGACGCCTCTCTCGCTCTCGCTCATCCAATTCCCAGCGCTTTACTCTGTGCCACTGATATTCATGCCGAGCTGTCCGTCCACGGACCACAAACTTTAACGTTCGCCGTCTCCACCACCCCATCTATCGCCCCGCTGTGGTGATGGACGAACGTAGAGAGAGAGGAGAACACGGCGGTAGTTGGAGAGGGAGGGCGGAACAGACATGAGGGGACAATATTGAAATTTGAGGTCAGAAAAGACAATTGTTATATCCACTCTTGTGTGTCCCATTCATTCATTCGGAGTTACCTCATCCATGTACAATAAATACACGCACAAACATATGTGCATGGTGGCAAGCACGCTCACACACACACACACACACACACACACACACACACACACCAGAGCCTACTATCATAAGCAATGCAATATAAAGATACACAGAGCTCAGGCAATAACCTGATCCTGGTGAGAGATGTTATAGGCTTCGACAGGCGGGGCTGAGCCACACAGCCCAGGCTGTTCTCCCAGTGTCAGTAACAAAACAGAAGGATTAGAGGATGAAACTGAGCTAAATCTGGCCGTGCTAAAAATGGGGGCAAAAAACAAGGAATGGAAAGAAACAATATTGAATGGATCCAAAGCAAGCCTTTAACAAAAGCTATTAAGCAATAAAAGGCCACTTTAATAACAAAAACCCTTGTGTTCTATTATTTATGTTCTGCTGTTCACAAATACACCCACACACATACAAAACAAAATGTATGCCCCCTACAAACAACTGCACTTCAACAGTTTTTATGAAAGAGCCTCCAATGACTGGATTCTTTCTTCTCCCAAACATTACAATAACTCTCACCACTATAACTTTAACTTCAGTGAGCAGAGGTCAGCAGTAATGTTCCCCTTCACCTCTCCCTCACAGTATTGGAGAGGTGAAGATTTAGCAATTTCTTTCTCCTCAGCGGAACGGAATTATTTTTTATTACTGAAGGAGATCATGCAATGCCGTTTTCAAAGGAGTGATTCAACAATACAAATTATGTTTACAGTACTTGTGATTATCGAGCAAGGATTTCTGCTGGAGGAGTTTCGTCACCTCAACCTGGGAGCCAAGGCAAAGCTCCTATTAGGACAGTCTCTAAATGTAGTGCACGTTATGCAATGCATAGACAATATGTCTATTGATTGAAAGCAACAATTGCAATTTGGAGCGCAGCACTTAGGTGGTTAGCACTGTGGTTGTCGAGGTGGATTTGCTGTTTTCATCATTAAGTGTGACTGTTTGTTATTTTAAGGTAATACTTCTGTTTTGTGCAACAGGAACCTTGGGAAGTGGACAATAGCAAAAAGCAAGAATTTGAAATAAATTAAACTTGATTTGTTATTTGTACGACCAAATATACCAAAGAAAGTACACCATGTACTGGAAAGTATTTAAGAAATGGTCCATCTAAATCACAGTAGCTGCAAAAGAAAACGGCCGGCCACCTGCAAGCGTGCCTCATATTTTATCGACTTTAACCGTCACACAAAACTGACCAACTTATATTTTAGCTGTGCTGGCAGAAAGCTACAAGATAAAAACGTCAATAGGCTACTGCAGACTGACCTGTGCACATTACCTGCCGCAGACCAAACCATTTCATAATGACCATAAGCACAATGCAGTGCAGATAACCAGGTGTGGGAACAATCGAGGATATATGGTGGTGTGACATTACATGATATGCTGCAGAAATGGCCATCTAAACTCCATTAATCCATTCCAACATTTTTACTTTTTCTTATTTTGTGGCACAGCAAATGTCTCAAATCATGACGCTATGATATCATTTTTAACAGAGCAACGAGTGTGGATCTTTACTTTTTTTTTTTTTAAGAAAACTAATCGCAAGCCAAAATGACCTCACTTCTAAATGTCCTCGTACTGAAAGGCTCAAACTGGTTATCACAGGGATAGAAGTACAGGAGCACAGACAATGAAAAAACACACACAATCAGGCCAGAATACACCTCTGCCAACAGAAGGGCTTATGGCGTTGTTGAGGTGGAGTCTGCCATCCTGCCCGTCCCATTTTTGTAAAATCCACTTTAATTAACATATCAGGGCTCAAAACGAGGCTAAACCCCTTCTCTGCAAACCGCAATCTGCCCAGTTTGAACTGACCAACCATAGAGCCGACATGATAAGGCTTGCCAACTGAAACACAAGGATAATCCAGTTATACCTGCTTATTCTGTAGACAGCTAAAAGCACCCTCTGAAGTGCCATAGCTTGCATTTTGATCAAAACTAACTGTTTTGATTTACTTATGGCATGTGCCTCAATCGGATAGAATCCTCTAAGGCATTTTAGTCGCATTATCTGGCATGTGCTCCACTTGAACAATAAGATAAAAAATATATGGACTGCCAGGTTGCAGAGCATATGCCTTTCTTTTATTCTTTCCCTGTGCTCTGTCTCACTTTCTTTCCACGCATACAACTTCATCTCACCCTGTCACTCTGTCCTAATCATCTAACCCTTAACCTACCTCTGTAACGCTTCATCCTTCATAAAAAAAATATTTATTTTCCTTCCTTTACTCCCAAAACATTCTAGCACTCCCTCCTTCTTCTGCCCTGCTTCTGAGTATCTATTTTGATCTGAAGGTGTCACAGGAGCAATGGCATGGTGACTGTGGTTTCCCTCCATCTGCAGACTCAAAACCCCCAGAGGGCCGCCAGGGAAAGTTGAACGGGCCAACAGATGGAGGCTTTTGTGTGAGGGAGGGTGTGTGTGTGGGGTAGAGTGAGGCAGCACTGCCGCAGAAGACACAGGGATTTGGGAGAGTGTGCGTGTTTGTGCACGTTTATATGAGGTCTACACTTGTTTTTGTGCAAGTATGTTTTGTGTATGTGTGGATTTGTGCTTTTGTGTTTGTGTGTGGAGGGGGGGGGGGGTTTAACACAAGATGTTTGAAATCTGTTGGCCTGACAGCGTGTCACTGCTTGGTTAATAGAGTCTCCTGGAATGTCCTCTCCTGCAGTTTTAATGAACCTCAAGCCAAAAGGCCTAATGAAGCGTGCTCCGTTTACCAAAACAGTCCCTCGGCTTGACCTCCGCTGACCCGCACCACTCCCAAGCCACTTCAGGGTGGGTCTCCATGGTGACCGGCCTAAAGAGTCTACTGGGCCAAAGTTGTCAAAGGGACAAAGGAGGGAGCCAAGTTAGAGAAAAGCAAGCAGCTAAGACAAAGGATGTCTGCACATGTGCCTGTATGTTTAAAGATAAAGGTGTTTCACCAGTTTAAGATTTTAAATTTTGCATATTTCCGCTTCTCTTTGTTATCCTGACAAAAAAAGGCCAGTTAGCAAAAAAGCTGCTGTTTTCTGGCCAAGAAAACATTTTTCTCAACAAGCTCTTCCCCCTTGTCAGCATCCAAAAAGACACACAAATACACACAAACAAAAGTGCACGCAGACACACAAGTTGGCCCTCATTGCAGTTTACCAGTTCTTTGTTCAAGCCAAGCAAGAGCCTCATTATTCAATAAGTTAGCACTGTAACACAGGCAGTGTGTGTATTCAAGAGGGATGCTGGTGTGTGTGTTTGTGTGTATGCATGCATGTGTGTTAAGTATGAGTTAAGGACTAATAAAGTGCAAGGCACCTAATTAAACACTCTTTGTTTATGCTCTATAGCAGTGGTATAAACTCAGCAGGCACAATACAGGGTGGTATGCCAGGTCGCTATGCTCTCATTTGAATAACTACAGACAAAAGCAACGAGAAAGAAGGGGGCAATCAACTTCAAAAGAAATGTTTGCTTAATTGCAAAAGTGTGAGAAACCAAGCAAAGACGAAGGAGAATGTGCTGATTAAAGTTGCATTGAACAGTGTTTTGAATCATACAAAATATTTGAATGTGATTTTATTTTGAAAGGTATATTGAACCTTCAGGGGAAGTGTGATAGATAACATTTGATTTGATTAAAATATTTGATTTTTGATTAAAACTGTATTATACGTTCCTAATCGCATCGTGACAGGTCCTAAACAGGGAGCGTGAAATCTGTCGAAGGCTGAAAATCGACTGAAGATAAACAGTAGACTGAATAACTTTTGATGAATGTTTTTGTTGTTTTATTTTTTGCTTTGCACGACGAACTGTCGAGGCACAACACTATGAAGTTAGAATAACAAGCAAATATATTCAATGGTTCCTGGTTCCCTTCCAGGGCCAAACATATACAGAAATAAAACTGCATATGGATGGTTGGACATTTTTAATTATAATGTGAATCAGTCCTGAGACCCCCCCACCCCCTTTAAGAAAACAGGGTGGAAAACCTGAATGGGCAATCAGTGCTGTTCTGCCTGTGCACATTCCTGAATTCAGCACTCTAATAGTGCCATTCATTATAAGCCTTATTAAAATAAGCACAGACTTGATGATATAATAACAAATAAGCCAGGCTCCACATACTGCTATAATCGAAAAAAATTAAAAGTGCCAGAGAACACTATGTTACCGCGGTAAACTGTCTCTCTCTCCCTCTCTCTCCCCCCCCTCTCTCTCTCTCTCTCTCTCTCTCACACACACATAAACACATGAGCCCACTTACGCACACACATAAACAACACACACATTGAAATAAAGTAATCAAGTTATTTAAATGAGCGTGCAGGCTGCTTAAACAGTGCAAAAGGTAAAGTACCTTACAGGCCATGCATTCTGATCTCGCAAGGTGGTGAGAGGTGGTGTGCTAGGTGGGTAGCTATAGGGTTCATTTACAGCAAGTTGTGACCTCAAGTGGAGCATGCATGTTTTGAGACCGCACATGGCAAGAAATAAGCAGATTTTTAGACAGGCTCAATAAACAATATCAGCTACATGCCATATACGCTTTGAGCTTAATCTGCTTATCCTGTGCAATATGCTTATTTCATTTTATATTTTTTTTGCGACTAGACAGCATCCAGAAGAAAGGGTGTAAGAGGATGTCCGGGGAAGGATTGGAGATTTAGTGTGATTTGCCTGTATGTGTGTGTGTGTGTGTGTGTGTGTGTGTGTGTGGAACTGGAGGGGTTCCTGAGTGCAACCAGCCGACATTCCCATGCAACCCAAAGACTAATTGATTAAAGGGTTATGGACATGTGTGTACTGCTGAGTGTGCATGGCAAATACACGGCATATGGGCGAGGGATTGCATCTCAATTACTGTGAATGGGGTAAGTGTGCTATGTATCAGAGCCGCCACTTTGGCTCACATGCTATGTGCTAACATCTTCACAGTCAGGCTTGGGATATTGTAGACTAAATATTTCAACATGCATACATAATGATGAAGGCCATTGACCCGAGTACTGATGTGAAAAATGTGTGAACTGAATTTTTATTTAATTATTAGCTACAAAATACAGTATATTACCATCACATCATGTAGAAATTGTATAAAAACTATAAATAGGCTTCTCACTTTGGGGAAATCTATAAGAAAGCCAGAATGTTGGGTATGTGGGTATGTTGTTAGTCACAGGTAAGCAGACTAATAGAAGTTCAAATAATGGCTTGATTTTTTAAGAATATGCTAATGCTTTTACATTCAGACATGTCTAAAGCTCAGTTATATGCACGTTTAATCCATAAAAAATCAAGTGTAAAAGAAAGTCTGGTTGTCACCGTGAGGATGCAAGGCAACCAGCGGCGCCTCCAGGGATTCACTGGAAGTCCCCAGCCCAGAAATAGTTCAGCACATAACGCCCTTTAAAACCACAAATGGACATTCTTACACTTTAGTTTTTATACCAAAGAAAAGAAAAGTTTGCCACCATGTATGTGCATTCCCAATTAATGTTGATGGTAAATGTCCATTTTGAAGCAATAAATTCAGCAAAACTTGTTTTCTAAAATAAGTCTGATTGTATGGAAGTCTATGAGAAAATGACCGTACTTCTCACATGATTTATTACCTCAGTAAACATGGTCTTCAACACAGCATGATGTTCATTTAGTAAATTATGGTACCATTTAGAGTAAGATCCACCATAAAGCGGCGCATGCTTTAGGGCGGGATTACTGTGATTGACAGGTCACTGCCACCACCAGAGCCGTATATGGCGTCTGTATGTCATTCCTCTGCAGTCCAATTATGGTAACTTCTGTTCACTGGTTGCAAAAAGTCAAGATGGTGATGGCCGTAATCCAAGATGGCGACGGCCGAATCGCTGAACTCGAGGCTTCAAAACAGCAGTCTCTTTGGGATCCTGAAGAATATTTTCAGCACAACTCTGTCCAACTGTGGAGTAAAACTTCCATGCATAGTAATGCACACAGGCTCTCTGGAGGTTGGCCATATACTCTGGCACAAGTTAATGGGGCTGAATATCCACATCTCCAAAAACACTGTAAAACATACACTGTAACAATCCTTGTCAAAGACATCCCCAGCATTCATATTTTGGGATGCCAGTTTCGCTGTTGGAAACGTAACAGGTTCGCAATACAAGCAAAGAGAAGGAAGTTCAGTTTAAGAGCAGGATCTAGAGCACGCCCCTGGCTACCCAGAGAAATCCAAGCTGAAATAGAAGCCCGTAGTTCTTCTTTGCATCCAACTGCCTCAATCACGTCAAATGACAGATTCGGTTTTTTTATTTCTCATTCACTTCTCTTTCTCATTTCTTAAACGCCAACAAGTTTGGATTGAAGCAGAATATTTCATTCGGTAAAAAGATGTTTTGAATTTTGGAAATTATATATATTTTTTAATAAAAGTGGACATCTAACCTGAGGACTGAGATAATTACAGAGACGAGGACACAGCGCTGCGTCGCTCGCTGTGAGTTTGTGTGTTTGAGAGGGAAAGGGGAAGACAAGGTGGAAGCCGATGGACTATTGCACACAATGTTTCTGTAAGTTATTGATGATATTAATTTGAATGTCCATGTTATGAAAAATGTCAACTCCCGTAAGCAAAAAGAATGCAAATGCCCCTGTTTGGCGACTCTGACGAAAAAGGAGAGCCAGAGCAGGTGAAAGCAGTGATTTGTAAGCTGTCTGATAAACAAGTTGGGACTAAAGATGGAAACAACACAATCTTAAAAGTCACCTATCATGGTGAGGAATCAACCCTAAATCATGAATGTGGGCCGAGACTGTACGAGGTCAGCGACTAACAGATGATTGATCTGATTTAGGCTACTGATCTCAGCCTGCCCTTATGTGAAATAGCTCTTCCCACCTATACGTTGTGGCCATTTATGGGTATTGCAACATGCGTCTCCATTCCATAGATATTCATACCTCTGTACGTCTCTGTTGTTTTTCTTAAAGCAGTATCGTCAGTAGGGGAATTTCAATACCGCCCATTCCTTTCCCTAAATTGGACAGATAGAGATCAGGTTAAAAATCAGTCGAGATATGACGTGTTGATTAGTTACCATTAGAAAAGATGTTTGGCAAATTTCTGGCTAGCTATTTATCCCGTTTCCTTTAAATATGCTAAGCTAAGCTAACATATCCTGTGCTTCATATTTGACAGACAAATATGTGAGTTGTATCAATCTTCTCATCTAATTAACTCCTTTAAATGCATATCTTGACCACAAAAAAAACCAACTGTCAGCTACTGTATGTGCTAAATTAAATCATCCCAACTCCCATAACAACAAAAGGTGTTTGACTATAGGCATGATACAAACAATTAGTTGATTCATTGATTTGTTTATTAATACAAATGTAGGCGAAGATAATTTTGGTTATCAAAAGTGGAATTGGGCATCCTACACCAGGGCTTTTTGCACTCTACAGGTGAAATGTATCAGAGACATATCCGTAATTGCAAAAACTACAAATGTCTTGAAACAAAAATCCCAATTCTGGACTGCATTCTGGGAGTGTATTTGAGGCTGACACAGTGGATTAATTTAATGCTATGCAAAACTTCAGTGCCAAAGTGAGGATTAGGCCTATTTCCTAGTTCTGTGTTTTATTGTAGTGAGAATGTGCATTGGGGGCTGCTGCTGGATGAATCAACGCTACCAAAATTGAACTAATTGCACTGTTGCCGGCCCAATGAGCCTCGTCTGGGACTCAGGAGAGCAAAGAGCTGAGAGCAGGCGAGTACATTACTGAATCAGACTACAGTAATTGCTCACACCTGTGCCTGCCCAGTTGACTCCACTGGGGAGTCTCGGGAACAATAAAAAGTAAAGCTTGAAACATGGGTGTGGCAACAGGAGCTAGTTTGCAGTTCAGAATCTATCCATCTTTCTATCCATTTCTATTGGGTTGTTTTTACTTATCTAGTATAGTGTTTCCCCGTAGATACATAGTCAGGTTCCACTAAGAAACAGGAGGAGGGTGAATTTATGGTCGCTGTGCTTTTGAAAGCTGGCAAATATAAATGGCCTGTTTCGCCACCAGCTCAAATACCCGACTCCAACCACCTCTCTTGTCAAAAACACAACAAAAAGAAGAGACATTAGGTGACTGCTTAGGTGCCGCCAGAAAAAAAGGGTTGAATTCAGACTACTAAGTCATGCATCAGACTGTTTCCAATTTTAGCACCAACTGCTTTAAGTTACCTGAAGAGTGGAGTACCACATGATGGACATTATATGGAAGTTACAGTAGAGGAAAGAGCAGGGGAAAAATGAGAAGACTGAGTGTGCTGAGATAGCTGTTTCTGACCAGAGGCTTCCTGGGCAGAGCAGAGATGATCTCTGAGTCTCACAGTATGAATTCTACACTCCCTTCACCACAGAAAACAGCATTAATCATGTGCGGCGTATGTGTGTGTCTTGTGGCTGCCACACACCATACACCATGGCTTGGAGAGAGACACGCACACAAACCGAGTGAAACACAGAGACAAAGCAACGCTCCTAGCAAGACCTCAAACACTGACCTATATGGTGTCCACAGTGTTCTCATTATAATCAACAAAGAATGTTTCCCAATCTGGAGGCAAAACAAACTATACACAAAAATCCTCTTTATCTTAACAACTCTTTCCATTCAGACCAATCATTTCAAGGATGAACTGTTCCTTGTGGTCTGCACAGGCACGTCAAATCAGAAACATAAAACAGCTGTCCGACTGTAATTTAAAGATGCTGCGCTTGACAACAGAAATACCTGAGCAAGCGATATCTACCTCCAAGTGATCATCAGCAAGACTGTGACTTTTATTGAGCAGGAAATAACTCTTCACTTTCCCCTTGCCACAATACAAAAAAAGGTGCACGAATATGTGCTTCCACTGTGTGTAACCATCTGTTCTAGTTTTGCTGTGGGACCTAACTTTTGTCCTCACCGCTGTATTTCTACATCTGCAGGCACAACACAACACATATCCACTGTAGGAAATTTTGGGTTTAGAACTATGTTTTAGGAAATTATAATAGAAGTGTTTAATGATTCATAAATAAGAAATCATAATTAGAAGTGTCTTGGAATACATAATTAGAAGATTCATGATTGTAGAAGTGTTTTAGAATTTGTAGTTACAAGTGATTTGTAGTTAGAAGTGTATCTTAGTAGAATTTGTAGCACCTTTAGCTCGATGCTTGTGAAGGTTTTTGCCAAAAGTTGCAAATCTTTATCTTTATATAGAATGTTTACCATAGAAGTGTTAAGCCATAAAAGACAGTCATTGAATGTTTTAAACTGTAAAGAATAGTATGTTGGGAGTAAGGGACAGATAGATTTCTAGACAGGCAATTACAGGTCATACCCGTGCGAGGGTCCTGCGAGGAGGAGGAGCCAACTGGATTTAGCCAATAGGAACTACGGACATTATGGGAGGTTTTTTGAACTATGTAAGGCGGGGGATAAAGAAATTCCGGCCTCTTCCTCCTGTACCACTGGGTGGGTGGTAACGACTTTTGGGGTGAGCAGGTCATATTCGGTGTAACTGTAAATAATGTACTCCACTATGCAATTGTTTTAGCATGAGAGGTATTAAATGCTTTGTTTATAATTGAAACCGGTTATCTTTGTGTAAGAGGCTGGATTACATGCGGTTTCCACACAGTCTAGAGGTTCCATGAACCTAACACCACCATGTTTTTGCTTTGTACAACTGTGTAATTGTGGGCCTTGTCTTTTGTTGCTTGTGACCTCACCTGCATTGTTGTTACACGTGCTGCTTGTACTTTGGTAAGGTTAACAAATCTCTCAAGGGGTAAGATGCACTGCACCTTATGTACAAGATATAACAAAGAGATCGCCATCTGTATGGGTTTGGAAGGAAGGGAGAATTGTGTTTGTGTGCGTGTACATATATCTGAGCATGAGGGCACAAAGTCATCCCCTTATGGCCCATTGTTTTGGAAGGGTATGGCTCTCGCACCCCTCCCCTGGATGTTGGGGGAATAGAGCACAGTCTGGCTAATATTTAACTAATGGCTGTGCCTTCCAGACTCGACCGCCCTCCTCTCACCAACTGCCAGACCTGAGCCATCTCTGCAGTAAGCGTCACTGAAGTGTGGCTGTGTGAAATAGAATATGGAGGGATGGGGCTCTGCGCAGTATCAGGGGAGAGGGGTACGGGAGAAAATAACTGTTGGAGAGCCCATAAAGGAGCTGTGAGTGAGGGAGAGATGGATGCACAGTGTTGTGTGGGAGGTCAAGGAGTCCAGCAGTCTGAGAGAATGCCATATGCTACCTTGAGGCAGGAAAAGTCTAGCAAAAGGCGAAGGAGAAGTAGAGTTAGACGAGAGTGGCTGGTTTCCATCAGCACTGATATTATATGTGTCTGGCCTTCACATTTCTCATCAAGTAGCACACTAATAGATAGAGGCTATGCTACTGACGGAGGGGAAACAAGAGAAGGCGCTGAAAGAGGCAGAGGAAGGGAGGGACAGAGATAGGGAAAATGAGTGAAACGGCATAATTAGATAATGAGGTCTGCGTTCATCAAGTGGGAGAGACAGAAGGGGAAAACAGAAGTCTGCAAGGGCAAAATAACAGAAAGAGTGGGAATTAAAAGGAAGTCTTGGAGACAGGGAAACTCAAGAGGGCTAGATGGATATGAAAGATACAGCAGGGCTGATTATTGTTTTGGTGTCACCAATGTAGACTGAAGCCCCCAGTGCTACGGGGCAAATGTAGTATTAGTCACTTCAATAATTAATCACCCTGGGAGCATGTCGTTGCAGCCATGCACTGACCCATTTCTCCAACATTTCTCTCAACAGTAACTTTCCCACAGAGCCCCTCTTCTTCCATACCTTCACTTCATTTAGTGAGGTGGGGGTGCAGGCCCAAATCCTCCGGGTCAAGCCTGGTCATTTATTAGCCACATTTCTCAGGAAAAATAAAAGCGATCTCGCTGCTCTTCTCAAAGGCTGGAAACCATGCGGGGAGACAGAATAGCGGCCTCGGCTGTGGCCCAATGGGCCTTGCTGACTGTCTGTCCCGGTGAAATATGAAGCCCATATGTAGGACGGCCATCTGAAAGAGGGACCCCAACAGGGTTCCTTCAGGCTTTGATGCTCATCACCACAAAAGCAGATGGCAATGTCCTGGTCTTAAAACTTGTTTCCCTTTTTTTTAAACAACCCCCCCCTCCCCTTCTTCTTTTATCCAATCCTATCCGGCCTATTAGCCCCCTGCCTGTCATGGTCTAGCAGCCTATGCTTAACCCCCAGGGGGCTTCCAGATCTATGGAATGAAGTCAAGCTTCCCCATTGACACAGGTCTCACTGGATAGCTTTGAATAGAAGTCAACCGACTGAAAAGCCATGTTTTAGAGGACAAAATGGAATAAGGTGTGGGGTGGATCAATGCGGCAGGCTTGCTTGGACTTGAAATGCTTTGCTCTGTGTGCTCAGACAAAGCAGTGCTGACTGCAGGTGGCAAAGAATTTTTCCGGACATTGGGTAAAAAGTAAGAAAGGGTGTTTAATGGAAGAGAAACCTGCATGCATCCGTCTGAAAGATTGGGATCAAAGCTGGGATATAACCCGCTGTGTGCGCTCTATATGCATTCCTGCCCTCTCCACTAAAATAGTCAGGATTTGTCACCGTGGTCCAAACCCAACCTGTGTGCTGCTCGCACCCAAGCAATTTCTGAACCAGGAAGGCAATCAAGGACTTAAAGTCAGACACAATGCAAATAGGTCTGAGAGCCCATGTGAAGTAATCCAACAGTCCCTCCTGCACCAGTCTGCTCTCCATCTCAGCCTCTCTGTGGCACAAGCCAATTAACTGTTTGATTCGAAGCCGGGGATGAACACCCTAATTGATAACATCGTGATAGTCGATTCAATTATCAATTTAGGCACAAAAAGCTAGGCAGAGATGGAAAGCCCGGAAGTTTGCTGAACGAGTTCTTCAGTGACTTGGCAGCACAATTGCTTTGTTTGTTTCAGCGCAGGAATGTAAAGTAAAAGAGGAAGGCACGGAAGCAGTGGACGAGAGAAAGAGACGGGAAGACTGACACTTGCTGTTCTTACTGCAGGTTGTTTACTTGCAGTCTCCGACGTACACCTCTCCTCTGCCTCTTCTTTCTCCTCAACACAGACATTCTTCGCCGCCTGAAGCACACAAACAGGCAAAGAAAGAAAGGCGCGCACACACACAGAAATAGTATAAACACACAAATATTTACGTTAATACAAATACCAAAACACAGGAATATATTATATGGTATACAGTATATTGATATGGACACATCCAGAAAAATGTACATATACAATACCCTTATTAAGAAACCCACACAGAGAATAAACATACAGTACTTATATAGTTAAAACAAAGAGACTTCCTTAGACATTTCCACTTGCAAACGCTAATACATGAACACACAAAATGACATAAGCATTCAGAGATTTGCAGCGGTTGGATCACATGAAAAAAAACTTCCTTTCCTCATCACGCCGGTGAGTCTGCTTTGTTTACCCTGTCATGGAGAGTTGCTCTGTTCGATCAGGCTGGAGAGGCACTAGGTTGGGTGGTTGTGCTAACGAAGTCTCAATGTGCCGTCTGTCGACAGGGTAATTTCCCAGGATAGCTCTGTGTTCTCACTGCCCATGGCTCTGCTGGTAAAGATAGAAGAAGATCAGCACCTGAGTCACTGGAGAGGAGAAACCAAACGGGTCGAGTCTGCAACCGCTATCGTCCCCTTAAGGTCTCAGTACACCTATGATCACACTAAAAGTTGATGCATTCGTTTGTTTACATGTTCAACAATGACCAATAATCATTGAACTGAAGATGTGGTATACAGTATTCTATTGGACAGTTACGTGTTAGTGCTTCTTGTTAAAGAATCTAGCAAGTTCTCATTGAACTGCCACATATTAACTATTACTATGCCAGAGCCATATACTTTTAACGGTCACTGTGACACCATGTACTGTATACCATGCTGTAAACTTTGTATTAGAAACATACATAAATAAAGAACATCTTTCTGCTTAAAACATGGGACAGCTTGTGATAGAGAGCTTATACATTTTGTAGTATCTTATGTAGCTGTTTAATAACTGAACAATATCACTTTAATATTTATATTTTCAACTAATGTGGGTGGTTTTGGGCAATACTGTAGAGATGTAAGAGATATGATCTTGTTGAAAGAGGGAATGGTCTCTTTAGGATTGTGCAGAGACAACTCTTTGTTTGGCACTGTTTAAATAATCAAGCTTGTGTTCTTTATCTTGGCACTCGCATATCTGCGCAGTTTGGGTCATTATAACAAAAATAAAACATGGTGGTGTACAAAATAGAAAACAAACAGTTGTTTTTTTTCTATAGAACTGTTAGTTGAACAGATCACAAGCCAAGGAGCTGCACACAGCTGGAACTACTGCAGATCACGATGTTTCCACAAGCCACAATGATGCACTTTGGATGCTCACACTGATGGCGCTAGCATTTCAACCAATGCATGAGGCATACGGTGACCTTTATTCTCTGCAGTCCACTGTTGAGTCCTTGCTGAGTGAGAAAACGGCCTTCTGTCATTATAGACCACTGTCAGGCACTGATGACTGTTCACACAATGACACATAAGTTACACCCTCCCTCCATTAACAGGGACAATGTGCTGCTCTGGCTGTGCAGGGTGGAGACAAGGAGGTGGTAGAGAAAGAAGCTTTTGGGAGTGATGGGGGGGGGTCTATGTAAATGTTTTTAAAAGTTGCCTAGCATGGATTTCTAGTCAGTTTGTGTATGAGTGAATGCAAGGGTGCACAGCAGGGGGTTGCATAGATATAAGGCTATGCAAGTGGTCGTCCCAGATGGTTGTGTCCCACTGCTAGTAGGAGGTCTGCAGCTTTTATCTATGACAGGCAGTAGGTCTTAACATCCTCCACACACACTGCCCTGCTCCAACGCCTGAGGCCCACAGGGCTGAAGTTATGAGAGAGACAGAGTGTCCCAACGCAGGAACAATTCCCTGCTTCCCCCCAGTATTTCTTTTTTTTTTTTTTTCACAAGAGAAAGAAAAGACCTCTATGACAGCCACTGCTCAGAAGTGCATGGGACTGAGGATGCTCACTCTGTTCTTTGGCAAGGTCTATCTTCCTTAACTGCCACACACACACATACCCATGAAAGCCTTCGCTCACATTGACACGCGCAAATGCCCCATGCATGGCTTCTTCCTCCTCAGAGGGTTGAAGCTGGTCCAGAGCATCAGCCTTGTTGAAGGGGCTTAGTGAGGGAGAGAAGGGAAGTCTTCAAGAGGAGGAACAGAAGAGACTGAGGGAGAAACGGAGAGACAGACACAGAGATGCCTGGAGACACTGAGCCACAACGCATTCCTAATCGACTTGCTGCCGACTTGCAAATCCAGCATTCTCATCTGGTCTATGCAAGGTCAACTGTGAGATGTACTGAAACAAACCGAGTGAGACAGTGGGAGACGTACGATGGGGAAGGACTGGATGAGTAACCGGTGCGGTGAATAACTGTTGTTAATATAGAGAGGTGACAGGGTCTAGATTTAGGACAGCGTTTCTGCTGCTATATAGGGAGAATTGAAAGTTGTCTGCTTCAGTGTCCTCCACAATGCTACCTTGTCACCGCTCAAATCTCCAGGAAGTCATTTTTCAGAGAGCCCGGTGTGTGTCAGCGTGTGTCAGTGTGTGTGAATCATAGCGGATAGGGGTTATTCTTTTATCCTTTGACCCAGATTTAAGGGGGAACAGAACAGGGGACATGAAAGACACGAATGTCCCAGCGGAGCCGGGGTCATGTGCAACCTGAACTCAGGCGCACACCGGCACAGCCAACCAAGCAGAAAACACTATTATGCATACACACAGTCCATGCAGACACTCATAACGCACATGCTCGCAAAAAAAATATATGCATGCATGCACGCACACTTTCAAAAGAATTCATGTGATCAAGATTCCCCAAAACAGGGCCTGGGAATTCTGTCAGACACACCTGCCACAGCTCTCACGACAAGCCTGTACAGGGAACATGCATATGTGTCTGTGTATGTGTAACACATGATACATATTGCAATAGATTGCAATACTCTTTTTTTCATTCTTTTTTTTTTTAATTTATAAATAAAGCTGAAAATGCAACTTGCTGTGTATCACATGGATCGTCCAATACGTAAATAACATATTAATAACTCAGCGGACAAATTGCATCAAAACTACTCCAAAAGGTATCTGGATTGCACATAGTCACTCAGCAGTGAACACACTGAACTGAAATGCACTTGCCATAAAAAATATATCAAAATAAAGTGCATGTTGTATTGTCATTGTGTCACTGAACACTTTTTTTTACTGAAATGCACTTGCCACAACTTCAGTTGAAAATAAAATAGCTACTGTTTTATTTTATTATTTTGTCAACAAACAGCATTTTTAAATGTTTATGTATCGATAGTAGTCGCAGACATATCGATACGCCGTCGTTTAAAAAAAACATTGCGATAATAATATCAATATTTTTGCACAGCCCTAGTATACTGTATCGTAGCTCTGCATTCAACCCTGTCTGCATTTATTTTTCACCGTTATACAAGCACATAGAGTGACGGAATGTAAACATGTTCAGACGATGGCAAAGGTGAAGGAGAACAATTGTAGTCTTTCCTCTCCTTAGATACAGCCTCACTGTGATATAGCAGCCTGCAAAGGAGTTGGCGTGGGCGAAATGAAATGGGCCTCATAAAAGGACAAAGGTGAGTATATGTGTCTGTCAAGGACAATTTTCAAAAGTAAGAAAGAGAGGAATCGATACAATATTAGAGCAGACAAGATGCAGCAAACAAACACGAGGAATATTATGGTCTGTGTGTGTGTGTAAATTGCAGGAGCAGAATGGACAGATTTAGGCCTTCAGTGGGAAATGTTCAAATTTACATGCAGAAAGATGGATGCACCAGAGACAAACTGTTGCTTCAGCCAGTGTTAAATATGGTCCTCTACCTACAACCAGACGGTTCCTCCATTCTGACCACACCGCCATACTCCCTCTCTTGATTCTTGTCTCCCCAACAGTCTCCTACCGCTCCCTCAGGGAGGGTAATAGCTAAATGCTGTCATTTCAGCAACTCAACTTAGTGCCACAACCAATTGTGCTGACACAAAAATAAAATAGTCTTTACTCTGGATATGAGTGACAGTCTTTGGCCAGGCTCCTACGACTTCTCCCTAGGACCAGTGAAATCCCTTAAGGTACACTTCTAGTTAGAGGTGACAAGTCAGCTTGGAAAAGAAAGTCATTACCAGAGAAGAAAAGTATCAGGCAGCCTCCTGCTGGTGTAAAACCAACCAAATGAAATGGCTCCAAGCCAAGGAAGTATTCTGGGAAATCTAATGTGACCATTTCCTTGACTTGCTGGAAATTCTGTGCTTTCTTTACCTCATATGAGAAATGTCTTTGGCAAGATTCTTCTTTTAGAATTGTGTATGTTTTTTGTTTTTCTTTAATACAATTAATTTGTCGAGCATCTATCAAAGAACAATGTCCCATAGACTCCCTGCCAATATGTCTACAACGTCTTATTTTTACTTTTATAAAAGTCTGACTTTTAGAAATCCCTCGTCACCTACTTAGTAATTGCAGTCCTCTTCTCGTTCCTCCTTTCTAGTCACAGTAAAGCCTGGGAGCTTGGCCACATGGTTCAGGGCTGGGCTACAATGCACAAGGACGAGGGGGGATGAGGAAACTAGTGGGGGTTCAGAGGCATAAAAGTTCCTTTCTTCTCCGCCCTTGCCTCTTTTCTTTGAGTCAGAACAGAGGGTTGCCACGGCGATGAGGTTGGTCCGTCTCCCACGGCGTGGTCTGGGAAGAGCAGCAGCTTGCTCTGACATTTACTCAGGCTGGAGGAAACGGAGACGATAGAGGAGAGAAACGCACAGACATGCACACACATACAGCGAGAAGTGAGAAGTGGGGCGTGGGGCATGAAAGTGGGTGGATTAAACGATAACATCTGTAACATCAGAACCTTTTATCTTCTATTCATCGACCATTCGTCCCCATGTTCTATTCCTGGGCTCCTTTTTTTTCCCCATTCGTTCTCATTTAGATTTTGCCAGCAAATCAGTAATTCAACACATATTTCCATCCGAATCATATTCACTGCAAAAAAACGTATGCATAGTAATGCACAGACATGAAGCTAAGAGACACACAAATGCACAAACAACAAAACACACACATGAAACTATGGCCATCCTACTGAGAGGCCAACTACCAACGATGCCAAGTTTTGTAGTCAAAACCGGGAAACTTTTGCCAGAGATTCTAGTGAACACAACTCAACAGCTTTTGTTTCACATTTCAGGAAAAGTTGACCCAGGAATATAGCCTTTGCGCAAATTGCTTTATATGACTTATTTGGTGGTATGGGGAGTGTGCATGCTTGAGTGCTTGTGCAGCAATGTCGGTGTTGTCTTTGGACTCATCAACAAGTCAACATAGAGAATCTCCACAATGAAAAAAGCATGTGACGCTTGAGAACCCACAGCAAGCTAAAAAAAACACTTTTCTATTTTATCCAAAGATGTTAAAACACCGTCTGTTTCTGATTAAAGGAGACAACAGGCAGCCATATCAGCAACTGCAAGCAAGGAAATAAAGGTAAGAATGAAATGACTGATGTGATGTGGGTATAAAAGATAAGCTTGAGTACAACATATTGCCACATTTACAGTAAACACATGCACTCATGGATCAGTTAGCACACAACCCGCAAGAGGCAGAGAAAGAAGAGGGAATGCATCCAAATATGCCACAATGAAAGTCATGCAACATTCCCCACAATGCTGATAGAAGCAGCATTTCATGAGATACATCCATATGGGCCACTTAAGGGAACTTTAGCAAGAATATGCTAATGTGCACGTTTCTCTCTGACAGTGAAACACAAGGCTCTCTATCAGTTGTGAGTGAGCTTTGTTTTCTCTAAGAATGGCGCTCCAGTGGAAATGTTCACTTTTAGTCACTTTCGGATTCTTCGGAATCTAAATTTAGGGAAACTTCAACACTCTTTGTTAGCATTACCCACATGAAGACAGAGACACAAAAGACTGCTAACATGACAACAAAACCTCTCAGAATACTAGCCATCCATATATCCTGTGGATCACCATCATACAGTGCATCAGTGGTATTTGGTGCTGAAAGCATGAAGGAAATATGAAAAGCTCAACAGCAACATTTCTTAAAAAATAAAAATGTCACAGCTCTGGGAATGCAGACACAAAATATTTTCTGCCAAATTTGAATAACAAGGTCTGAGCAACTGTGTCACTGTATTCACAAAGATAATTTGACTTGTAGAGAAGTGCCAACAGTTACATTTAGAAAACAAAACACAAGGCCCCATGCATCTCCAAATTGAAGGCACCTTTATCTATCATCATCTGTCATTCAAATCTGCTTTTACTGATTTTTGACCCGGAGTAAAACGAAAGGAGACTGAAAAACACAACCTTGATCCACTATATTGAGGCCCTATTCTACCTATTGACTGCATTACATGACTAAATATTGGCCTTGCATTTGGCAAAAAAAAAACATTTACTTAGGTTTAGTCTGACAGCTCATGAGAAAGATATATCAGCAGTTCCATGAGTTAACTTTCTGTGAGCAGCCTGAGAGCTGCTAAGAGATGCTGATTGAATGCTGATTCCACGTGGGTCTGATGGTGCCATTTAAAACAATGGCAGTATGAACAAAAATATTGATTAATGTTGCTGAAATCTCAAAGTTGTCACCCTTTATGGCGGCAAGAGGTACAAATGATGCTCTGCTACAATAAATATAGACAAGCATCAAAGGTTTGTTGTTTTGTTCACCACAATTTACATGAACGATGGAGTCACATTGCTAGTGCAGTTTACTTTATCCCTTCACACACAATAAAATAGTCTCTGCTGTAAAAGGAAGATATGTAGACTATAGCTTAATTCTATTAAATTACTTTTTGATGGATGTGGGTTCAATAACTAGCAAACATGACCACCTCCACTATCCAAACATGTAATATGCACAGCTAGCATCACATTAAGTAGTGGCCTCTGTAAAATGCAGTGACTTTTTCTTTCATGATCCAAGGCCAGCCATGACTCCTCACTACCCAGAATAGCAGCACTGCACATTTCAATACAGAGATTTATTGCTTTTCTGTCACGTAACAGACACGTTATTTCCTCCTTTCTGCCATGGCTTTCCCACTCTTCATCAACTCTCCTCAAATGAGCGAAACAGCGCCCCTCTGGGCTGTGGTCAGACCTGATATTGCACCCTTAATACCAAAGTCTACAAAAGGGAAGAAAGGTGAATGCTGCTGTCATTATCAAACCACTGCGAAATGGACAGGTCCCTGAACGAAAACATTCAGTAGACCTTAACACTAAATAACGTGATTTAAAGTTAACATGAATGCAGCTATCAATGGTCTTTCTTTTTATGTATTTGCTAACTGTTTTTTCCTCTGATGGTTAAATGTGTCTGTGTTTATTTAACACCTCACTTGTCTTGTTGAGGTTAAGGAGATTATTTTTTCACACTGTATCGTTACCTTGATTGCCTGGACTCCACACAGACACTCACTCGGGACCATGAACTGCTAGAGACAGAAGAACCTGCTGTGCGTTAATTAATGTGTCGTTTCCGCTACTTTGCATTTATTGGTCCGTTTGGTCACCTGTTGTGTGATTTGTGAATGCGCCTGCGCAGAATGCTTGTGAGAATGATTTGAGACTTTGCTGTGAATCCTTGTAGGCTTTTATGTGCTAAGCATGTAGATAAGGATGTGTAAGTTACCTATTTGATACATGCATTGTTTCTTTTGGACGAAAATATGAATCATGCAAACATTGTGGTTCAATATTTCCCCACTTTACCACTTATTGTTTCTCTTGGCTTCTGAACCATGAAAATGAGTGCTTAGTTCAGTTATTTCTAGTGGCCCTCTAAAAATGTATTTCTCTGTTTTGATGGTATGTTAAACGATGGGACTAGCTTGGCTAAAATCATGTGTATATGGGATAATCCAAAAGCAAGTAAAATAAATAACACTCTCCAACACGGATGCTGTTTTCATTCTTTGCAACTGTTACATTTTCACTAGTATAACATCTGCAAGCTTCATTCAATTGTGGATATTGTGAAAATATTTAATTCCACCTCTATTTATAGATTTGAAAAATCTAAATTTAAATTGTAAATTGTCAATACAAGACAGTATTCACTGAGCATGCCATTTTCTGATCCCCATGCTATGTCATTAGATAGTCAGTCACTGATAGCAGCATGCTACCTTACATCAGATAAATTGGGTTACATGGCAGGGGTGTCGTTTTTTGATTGTGCCTAAACCTTAAAACCGCCCTAAACTAAACGTTTTGTTGTTGTTCTTTACAAATTTTGTATTTTTCTGACTTGTTAAAATGGACAATAAAAAGCAATAAACATCAAAAACCATTCACATTAAACCCCAGTGTTAAAATGCACAGTTATACCACAAATATAATCTGTCCACGCATAACTCACAAATCAAACTATGCCTTTAATTTAGATACAAAGTATTTATTCCACTTTATTTGTATGCTCCTCTCTTCATCTGTAGACTCCCTACAATGAACACATGCTGACTTGGTCATAGCTCCATTCGTACTCGCTGGCTCTTCTGTACATGTGGTCACTCTCACAGTGATATGGGAATAAAGACCAAACGATGCTTTGTAGCGGATTTATCCTTCTTTGTGTATGATCTTATCACTTGCCGAAGGCACTTTGTCACAAAACAATAGGGATCTCAAACTTGTTCCTCTCTGCCACGTGTCCTCCCCTCAGTCTCAGGGGGTCAGTCATTCAGGGGGATAGAAGCAGCAGGAGCAAGATGAGCCTGGAGGGGATTTTCTCACCCTGAGACGAGTGATTACTTTGCTGGGACTAAGTTATGCTAATGCATTCATCTCCAAAAGCACCGTGATTATTTAGAGTTCCTCACCAACTGTTTTAGATTTTGCTCGCTTGCTATTTTATGCAAAGATGCTTTTTTTTCCCCGCAGCCGTTCGTTGGCACAGCGCTTGCCGAGCTGAGGGAGATAAGGGGAGAAAATTCCAAAGATTGTTGAATTTGTTGCCCTTATTTTAATGTGCCCTTGATGTATGAATGAATGCAAATCAAAATATGTCTACGTCTGTTTTTCTCCTGTAAGTATCGTATGTTGCAGTTTTACAATATGACAGCTGAGTGGAATAGAGCAGATGATATTTCACAGTATATCATTTTACGTTATTTCTCTGCCCCTCTAAATTGCCCTATGTTTTATTTAAAAGGTTCCAACACTCTTACTTAAATCCATACAAACTTTGAGTATTTCCTTCCCTCTTCTGCCTCTGAACTCAACCCCCTGTTGTCCCATTTGGATAGTTTTGATGCTATTTTCCACCTGGTGCTCCGCATGTCGTTTGCGGTGAGGTAGCGTCCTGCCTGGTTGTTGAGTTCCTGTGAAGCAGCATCAGGGGATATCAGCATAATACCAGAGTGAATATGTTAGAGCAGATTCCCTCTAATCCTGAGCACACTGTAATCAGAGGAGACTCCTACGACTGTGACCGCACAAACACATGACATTGGTCTGCTGAAACATGCAAAGGTGTGTGGGTGTGTGACGGGCTTCGAGTTAGGAGGAAGACAAAGTGGAGGTTCCAGGGGTCCGAAGAATTTTAGTTCTTTTTGAGAGAGGCATGCAGCCAAAAAGTTGAAGAAAGAAAAAAAAAAAAAAAAAGAGAAGAGGAACTGATGCTACAGGAAAGAAAATGCTTCCTGAGTTAGGAGGAGGTGATGGTCAAGCAACAAAGGGACATTCTGAATGCCTGAAGGGATTTGCAGAGAATTTGAAGGAGATTTCTGGAAATGAGAGCACTGCCCAGATGCGCTGCAGAAAGCAGCATCTGCAGCATTAATTACAATAGCCCCCCCCCCTCCCTCACCCCCGCCGTACTCTGCCACCTGTTTCCTTTCAATGGTCCCACTATACGTGAGTGAAATCCAGGAATCCACATTCAGCGCTATGGCTGATGCAATCACATACAACCTGCATCCTCCTCCCGCCCCTCCATCTCTACCCATTCACCCACACACACACACACACACACCACCACAGACAATTCCCTCCGGGTATCTTGATGTCTTATCTATTAGGAAGTGAAAGTGAGAAAGAGAGCAAATAAAAGCTCTCTGTCACCTAAGATGTCTTGTCCACACGGTTTGTTTCTTCCTTGCTGCTGAATTGATTTGGTGAGTCAACCGCTTCACTGATGGAGAGATTGTCGGCCCCAAGAGGACAGACGCACACTCTGTTTGCAGCGTGACGTGCACATAGCCATGTCAGGGCTATGTTGTGCCAGCGTTTGTGGTCGCTACATATTGTCTGGATCCCAAGATTACATCTACTCAGCTGGGATTGTTTTCATACTGCTCTCATGGAAGGATGGTGAAATTGTATCACAGATTAAGCTCAACCTATTTCACAACATTCTGGCCAGCGACGAGCAAAGATGTGGGTCGATCTTTACCTTCTAAGGTCCGGGGGTGAGAGCAGGACACTGTTTGTAAAGTAACGCGGCTGACATGCAGAATGTCAAATGGCTCTAAAAGAAAGATCTGCAAAGCGGATTTGTGGGGGGAAAAGCATGAGATCAACTCTCAGTGTAGACTTCCCTCATAAGACCAAGTGGTAAAGGGCTTATCTGAATGGAGGGAAAGGATTGATGGGGGGGATGCAAAAGCACTGTAAGCCTCTTAGAATTGAAGATCTCTCACAGAGGGAGAGCATGCTCATGTGAAAGACTGCACCTCCCCGCTTAACCTGCAGGCTGCCAGCTCTATCGTCCTTTCCGGCCCAAATACTACTAAGCTTTTCCAACTGATCAATTAAATAATTTAGTGGCAATTTAGAAATTTGCTGGGTGGATGTTGGATCAATGATATGGATTGCAGAAATCAGGGTTGCATCTGATATGTGGCTGTCGAACCAGCACCGTTTAGAAACAGCAGCAACATCAAATATACAATACTCCTGAAGGAGTCTTTCTCGGTCTCTGTTTTACTCACACACATGCAAGTACACATCCGCGCATGCAGGGGCATGCTGGGTTGAAGAGCTCAAGCTACAGAAAAATATATGGAGTGAGATCAACAACAGGGGAGGGAATACAATAGTAATCTGCAGTGAAAATAATATCAGCTGTTACAGTACTAATTAACACCAACACCGAGCCAGAATAGAGATAGAAAACTACATTTCCTTTTTTTTTCCGCCTGACCTCCTGCTGAGATTCAGAGGCTTTAATTCTCCTGGTGATGTTGGGATCCAAACAGCTACAGTGAATAAACAAGATTACCCATTTGGACATGCCAGTAAATCTTATCATATTGGCGCAGGGAGAAGAGCTCGGAAACGGGACCAAAGCAATAAGGTTGACAGAGGCCAAGACACAGGCGGCCATGGTTGCTGAACACAATTCCTCTCTTCAAATCTTCCTCTTTCCTTTTGTGGCTTACTGTAGATTTTGTTCTTCAGTTGTGGAGAGACAGTGATGTTTCATGTGTTGTGGCAACAAAAATGATCACTCTTTATAGGCGTGAAGTGTGTACTGCATCAAATATTATTCTCTATCAGTTAATCACTGGATTTGCAGGAAGGCTTCATTATACACAGTCATTCATCTTTCTTCCCCCCTCTCATTTCTTTTCATGAATTTCAAAATATAGCATTTAGCAAAATGAAACTCTCCAAATGTTGATGCAAGGAAACACTGTCTTTTCAAAAAGCTGTTGTACATAAGGATGGGCTCATCAGTTTGAATCTGATTTGGTGGAGATAAAAGGGGGGAGTCCTACTGGATCTATTCATGCTCAGTTTCTAGCCTAATTGTCTCTCTCAGTGTAAAGCGATACAGTGCAGCAGCCTCTCGTTGTTAAGCGGCCTTGCTGCCAGATTTGGTTCTTAGCAAGAGGCAAACAGAAGCTGTGCATTGTGCTGTAGGGCTGGGCACGATGAAGGTCGGGGGAAGTCAGAGACGGCAGAATGCACCAAGCTCCACCAGACGCCGAGGCAGCCGGTGGAGCGGTGCCACAGACCGGTTAGTCAGGGAGCGATTCCTGATTCTATCATGAACGTCATGCCTCATCACGATGAATTCTTGTGACTGAGAACATCAGAGGCAGTTTTTTTTTTTTTATGGGACCATAACCTGTAAATAAGATGATTACAATGGCAAACATAATGTGGGCTGGGGGGGCTGGGCAAGAAACATCACTGTGCTAAGCATACATGACAACAACAGTGATAAAGGATTTGGGGCTTATGAGAGCAAAAAGATGTGGGGCTTGTTACCACAATATATTTGACATGAACATGCAGAAAAGATTACGAGAATGAAAAATAAATGTCTGCAGCATCCCTCCACGCACACGGCCTCACTTGATATAGGGATGACAAAAAGAGGGGGAAAGAGATTTTTTTTTCCTTCCATCTCTGAGCAGACGCTGATCTTCTTAAATCCCTGTGTATCTCATGTTAAATCCGTGTAATGTGGATTAAGACCTGTTGAAACATCTATATATATATATATATATATATATATATATATATATATATATATATATATATATATATATATATATATATATATATATATATATAGAGATAGTTATATTACATATATAGTTATATTACAGGAACAGATTGGGGCGGTCTTTCTGCCAAATCCTTACTTGTTTGCCCTGAAAAGAACTGGTACCAATATATACCGGCTATAGGCAATATGAAAAATATATCATCAGATGACATCAATCTGTCGTACTGTTTATATACCTTGGTACATATCCCTCTAACATCTGCGGGTGTTTCAGACACTTAAATGATCAGGATTGTTTTTTGCCAATATGGGATTTTCAAATGATTTTTTCATAAATGTGATACAGTGTGATTTGTCAATGTAAATTACGTCATTGGATTTGTCGAAACAGAAGTTATTGTTTGGTTATTTTTATCGATTAACTTGTTCTCAAATTTCTTTTCCAACAAATTGATTATGTACCAATTGCATATACCGTGATATTGCAATTCATCCATATTACCCAGCCCTCTAAGTCAATTGAAGGTAAGGAAACAGCCTGCCGTGGAACATGGATTCAGAAAAATGCATTCACATACGGATATGAAAGATGTGTCCACACACACACACACACACACACACACACACACACACACACACACACACACACACACACACACACACACACACACACACACACACACACACACACACACACACACACACACACACACACACACACACACACACACACACACACACACACACACACACACACACACACACACACACACACAACCGATGCCACTTAATCTGTGCAGCCTGCATCCGTGGTGTCCATTAGGGCAAGCTTTTTAGCTCAACACACACACAAAAAAAAAGATGCAGCTGCTCGGTGGTTCACTGAGTGTAACTGTCAAACGTCCATTTTTTCTCTTTTTAAAATGTATCCCTTGCGAGAAAAACAATGAATAAATAATCAGCCAGCCCTTCCTTACCACATGTGTTAAACTCCTGCTAGATGCTATAGATGTGCAATGTCCCAACCTGTGATGTTTTCATCCCACAAAACAAAGCAGGTGAAAATGGTGTTTTCTCCTCCACCAGGAGCTCAAATCACCAAAAGAGCCAGCAGCTGTCGGATGCAGGTGAGCATAAGGCTGGAGAGCCAGCAGAGTAATGAATACACCACATCAGAGTGACTTAGACTTTCTAAGACCTGCTTCGAATATTTGTATAGAAATTGCAATTGTGCTGGTGACTCTTAGTCAGTTCCCCTCACACCCCTCACCCACCTCGCCCCCGTGTCTGTTACCTTTCGATCCCTGTAGGAGTAGAAGGATGACTGAAAGAGACAGGGGGACACAGGCTAGTACGGTGTGTGAGAGAAAGATTGAGTATTTCTGTGGGTATTATGCATTTATTTTACATTTGATTGTGCATGAGACAAAGCAATACACACACACACACACACAATATGTTCACAGTGTCTCCTCCACGTCCGTCTCCTGTGATGACCCTCATTACATATCAGTGACATGCATGTACAGCAAGATACTGCGAGTGTGTGTATATATACACACTGTATATATCAGTGTGTGCTGGCGGGCGAATGAATTGAGGTGTTTTGATACAACCACTGCTCCAGTCTTGGCTGGGAGAATGACCACGCTTATTGAATGGCTGTCTGAGTACTCTAATGAGGTAATATTACCACACACAAATGATGAAAAATTCATGTTACAAGTTGGTGTTGGTGCAGACGGCTCTCAGGAATTTCATTTGCTATTTGATATTCTTACTTGCCAGCTCAGCAGGCACTATTGTATGATTGGAACAGAAAAAAAAAAAACACACTTAGGGCTGAAAGCCCAAGCTATTACCGTGAATAGCCTGTAGACACACCAACACAAGTGGAAAAGTGAGTTTGTGTGTGTGCCTCAGTGCTTTGCGCAGATACTGTAGGTGTGTGTGTGTGTGTGTGTGTGTGTGTGTGTGTGTGTGTGTGTGTGTGTGTGTGTGTATCTGTAGGCAGTGCAGGTGAAGGCATGCATACTGAATGCTAAGTGATCCTCCTGCCCATCTCATTGGCATTGGAGAGCTTGTACAGCTCTGATAAGTGCATTTATGGAAAAGTCAGCACAGCTTTATCTCGTCAATGCAGGTTAGATGGCAGATAAAAGGATTGGACTCCAAAAAGTAAATAAAAAATAAAAAAAATCAAGCCTGAGATAAGACACCAGCATCTAAGCTTTACCAGCTTGCCTCAGACTCACACTGCAACATGGCAGCTCATCACCCCCCCCCCCCCGAGGCTCCAGAGGAGCAATCACCCTGGGTAACATTTTACTGGGATATAAATTCAGACAGCTACACCTTAAACGCATTTAATCCCACTATACCCTTTACTGTCCCTGTTCTTATTGTTTCCATACATATAGTCAGGTCTCTATTTCCCTTCCTCGCCATTCTCGGCATCTGTTTTCTTCTGTATCTCTCTGATACATTCCTCCCGCTCATCCACTACAACACATCTTTCTGAAAACCTTCTTTATCACTTTCTAATATCCCCATTCCTTTCTATGTCCCCAAACCTCTCTTTCCCTCCTTCCCTCTATGTGTTGAAGGCTCCAGCAGTGGACCCTTAGGGTGATGGTGATGGAATGCATTTGGGGGGCCAGCAGCTTTCTCTCTCCAACCTGCATGCAAAATCATCCCAATGGGGAATCACTGGCTCCTGTTTACAACACAGAGAGGGGTGCAAACACCATGGTAACACCATTGCTCTTCCTAAAACCCTTGGCAGATAGGTCTGCAAAAATCACCCCCAGTAAAAACGTTTTACTGTTGGATAAAGAAAAAAGCTGAGTAGAAAAAAAAATTGGCTGAAAGTATGCTGGCGCACATCCAGCCACAGTGGAAGTCTGTTTTTTTAATTCCTGTTTTCATGTTTCTTGACTTGGAAATTAAATTTATGAGCATGACAGAATGAAAGATGCCTTTATAGTTGCAGAAACACATACTGTACACATAAATCCTGCTGGAATCAAGTCATACACTGTACACACAGGCGCCCACAAACTACAGTCAACAGTGCAAAAAGGCACAACAAAGGGCTCGCAACAGAAAATCGAGAATACTCGTACGCAGCCATGCACACGTGCATTAAAACTCTCTCACACACACTGAATGCTGTCAGGAACTGCTGCTTTTTCTGCCTGGCAGAGTGCTCAAGAGATTAAGCTCAGGGTAATTCATATACATTTTTGGTGAGGCTAAATGCTTGCAGGTTTCCATTTTAAAAAACAATTTATTGATTTCCACATTGAAATATTTCTGCAAAGTGACCCTGGCAGTTTAATATTCATAAGCCATTAAAAATAAAAGATGCACATTTTGTACGTTTGACCTGTTGTTATGTACAGCACAGTCTATAATCTGTTCAATCCGGTATACTGTTCCACTCAGAGGTGAAGCGAGCGCTGTTTTGCAAACAGAAAAACACCATTAGTTTCCCACATGTTCAGCGTTGATTAGAACTGGATGAAAGAGACTGCAATCTCCTCATTTGGCAGATAGAGAAGCCCACAAATATCTTCATAACATTATGCTGCTGCTGTTGTTGTCCAAAATATGCAGTTTTTTCTCTTCAGATTTAGAGAATTGCCTTCCATTATACCATTTAGATAAGATAACTGAAGAGGAATACAAAATTAAACTTAGGAAAGCCGTTAAACCTTTAATTAAGATGGGGACAAGTTTGAGAAGAGTTTTGCATACCGTCTTCCTGAGCATCCCTTCACAGAAAGTGAGGAGCTTGAAGCAGAAGACAATGAAATGTAGAAAGCAAGACAAACAGGAGACGAAAGTAGAAAGGTGAACTTTTATCCCCTTGGGAAAAAAAAGCTCCTCTTTATCCAATGAGCGTTGACTTGGAATTTTTACTAAACTGGCCACTCTATCTGAAGGTGTCAGAGAAGAGGTCCAATCTTGTTTTTTTCCTCTTACTTAGTTCTTCAATAAGCTTTTCACATGTCTGACGTTGCAGCATTGGGACTCGCTGGCTCAGTGTGAGTCCCCCCATCTTGAGAAATTATGCATTGGCTGCGATGCTCCCTGCTGAATCCCTGCTGGGGCTGAGCGGTGTTCTGGGATGCAACCCAAGTCTAATCATCCGATACAAGTTTAAAACTAGCCATGGGTAGTTTTTCAGTGGGGGAGGAGGGACCACCATGAGGGGGTCCTGCAGGGATGCGCTACAGAGGACGTAAGCAGCTGTATGCAACTGCCCTTGCCTGAAGCAGGGCAGGTAATGAAAGACAGACACACAGATGAGTGATCTTCCTGCAGGACTCACCAGTCTTGATTAGTTCTTGTGTGCTTGTGTGTGTTTTTTGACTTCAAGTGTGCCATTTGTTCCTGAGGTCATTAAATTGCTCATTCCATATTACATTTAAATAATTAGCTCAGAATGTCCTGCACGGTGTTGGTTAGGGTTTTTCTTGATTTAACCACTTATGCATCTTGTGTCACAATGCAAATGTGTTCATGTGTTTGCATATCTAAGAAACTAATGTGGATCTTCTTTACGTCACACTACCATTAGGCGTACCAGTAGGATTAATTTATTTTTACCCTTAGACATCCAATGTAATGGTTTTATTATCCTGCCTCTCGTAGATCTTTTAGCTTTTTGACATGAGCATGAGTGTAGCATGACAATAAATGAGTGCATGTTATCTACACCATATTGTTTCCATCTAATAGTTTGGCTCAGAAGGATTTGCTTCAATATGCTACAGTATTACGGGGTCATAAGTGTGAGCATGTGATACAATGAGTGATGTACTGTATAGAAACCACACAGCAGTCGAAGAACCAAAGAATTGGAACTAACACCCTGAAGATCTTTCGTATCTCTATGCTATCTTAATAATCACTAGCCTCCGCCCTCTGACTGCAGCAAAGTAATGTCTTGCAAAGACAAGAAGCAGAACTCCCTTCCCCAGTGCTCTCCTATCTCCCATCCCTTTATCCTCTTGTCATTTACTCCTGATCCCTGATTTCTTTTGTAAGCCGACTTCAGCTGGATAACTCTGTAAATGCTTTGAGATTCAATGAGGTTATCACTCCTGAATATGCTTAATTACAAGCAAGGCTGTGAATAACATGGTTGTGTTAACACTTAATCGGGCAAAAAGGACAAATAAACAATGGAGATGTATAGGGCAAATGACAGACGACTCAAGACGCTCCTAAGATGTTGTCAGCCCATCACTCAAAAACAATGATGAGTTGCAAAGCACTAATGCATGTTATTCCACCCAATGATGAAGAAATCAACGTATGTCTTTCACTTGTGATGATGTGTTTGTCGTTTGATGCTGTACTGGAAGACTTCCAGCTGGAAATACGAAGAGAACAATACAATCCATCTCAGTTTCCTTCGGCTCGCCACTCACTTCTAAACTAAGCAGCCAACACAAACTCTCGATGCTGAAGTATGTTTCTGCATCGAGGTGTTGCGGTACCTATGTGGTGTGCCCCTCCTCAGAAATGTAATTACGATTCACATCAGGGCTACAGGGGTGTGTGGAGACCGAAAGCATTGTGATTGAACCTCTTGAGCGGCTTTGTGTTTTGCCCTATACGTTTATAGAGCGAGTGTTAGTTGACAGCGGAGACAACGGGCAGTAGGTTGAAGAAAGGCTAAGTCATTTTCTCTTTTGCAGTAATGCTAGAAAAATTACTATTTTGTTATCTCGCAAAGCCATTTCAAACCTTCTCCTTGTTGCATTTGTCGTTATCAACACATGAGTGAGAGACTGTAAATAAGTTAATAGATGCATAATTCAGCCTCTAGTTTGTTCATGTTAGGGATAGATGCTCATTTGGCAATGGGCCTTTCACTCCTACAAGATATTTTACTCTTTTAGTGACAATTTTTTTTTTCTTTTTTTTTTTAATAGCAGCGTTCTCTGACATATGGAGCTGTGCAGGGGATAACTAACTGAAAGTTAATCTGCCCCTGATTCCCATGGCTTGGCCAAACTAATAAACTAGGTCACAACTAAGCAGAGTCAATGTAGGAGAAGAAAAAGCTCCTCAAACTAAAAAGAATAAGTGTGGAACAAAAAGGGAAGAAAACAAAAACAACAACATAACAGGGATCAGAATTGGATCTCTTTGTTCTGAATTTGGATCATTCACAACTTAATTCTTCCACTGCGGTGCGAAGGGGAGGAAACTGCTCGCAGGCCAACAACAGCATTGTCTTTTGACTAGACAATAAAAGAAGAGAGCCTACAAACACAAGTCAACCCGCAGCCTTACACATGAACACCAAGCTGGTGTAATAGACTATAGACATAAGCTGCAGGATGTAATTGAAACTGCTGACAGCAGTGCAAAAGATGAAACACAGACACAATTGAAGGAGGCTGAGAATGGCAGCAGATGGTACTTTCCTCGTGGTTTTGTGTTCCAGTGAGAAGCTTATGTTTAGTCTTCTTGGGTCATCTGTTCTGTTGAAACTATGATGGACACATTTCCTCTGTCATCTCTGATAACACAATAGTTAGGTTTGTGTCTTTTAGACTACTGGCCGCCCATCTTACCAACTTCTATCCTTTCCTCTTCTCTCCCGGGTCCTTCCTGCACTTTGTCGTGGCAACCCTGCAGGCATGCTGTCTCTCCTCCTGAGCTCAAAGATTCTGCAGCACCTTGGATGTGCATCTCGTGGGAAAGCAGACGAAAAGAGAGCCTCAGAGCAAGAAAAAAGTAATGTAGGAGAGGCGAAAGATGGGATAGATGGGGGGGAAAATGAGTTGTGTTTTCATGTTCACAGCCTGTCCTTTTGATGTACACACCAAAACAACCTGAGGCCCACAGCAGCCAATCCCAGTGGCTAACATGACAGTCGGCTTGGCAGCCACTCTGCACCCTTGAGACTTCACTCCGCCTCTATTCCCGCCCTGTCCTGCCGTGATCACTACAATCCCCTCCCTATCGTCTACCTTCATGGCGCCCCCCCCCCCCCTCCCCCCACATCCCACCTCCCACTACCCAACCCTCCATCTCACATGCCAAAGCCCATTTGGCACCCCAGGACCAAAGCTCCAATTTCTGCCAACCAGTTTCACTGTGATGCCAATGGTTTTGGAAACAAACTCCGCACCATGAAACTGGCACGCCGTACTCAACAGAAAATACTGCCCACTTACACTCAACTTTCTAAATAAAAACGATAGGCGCGGAGAATCCTCTTTGTGTGAGAGATCTCCATTGGACTGATCCAAAAATAAGAAGTGAGAGGAGGAACAATGTAGGGTGCAGACCCATATTAAGCAGTATTGTATTAGCACAGCTGCGGACAAACACACATACGAACACCCTGCGCATTATTCATTTTCAATACAGAATTCATAACAATAAGGCCGGCGCCAAATAAAAAATAATTACAACAAAGAAAAGAATGCTAATTACGATATGGATAATCATTATATGCATACATGGCCAGCAGTGTTGTGATCATCACGGTTATTGTTTTTTTATTGTCTTTCATCTCTGTTAAGAGGCGATGAAAATCAATGGCAGGCTCTCCCTGCGGCTTGGCAACCGACTGCAACCCACTGAAGAGGATGGAGATGGCTCTCTGTTATAGCTCTCTTCCTCAACACACACACACACACACACACACACACACACACACACACACACACACACACACACACACACACACACACACACACACACACACACACACACACACACACACACACACACACACACACACACACACACACACACACACACACACACACACCAACTTCTCTCACCACTGGCTGCTGCGGAGGGAGATTGCTATCGGGGTGAGGCAGGGTTTTAATTGATCTTGGTCACAGTTTAATGTGAGGCAAGGATTAGCTGTTATCGGTGGAAGGAAAGAGGCAGAGGGAAGGGTTTGGGGAGGAGATATCACAGTCCCTGACGTTAAAACCCGTCGCCCTTGATGACAGGAATTCTGTGATGTGACCCACAAAGATGTGAGAGTGCTGCTGGGAAAGTGCTTGTGGAAATCTGGGCAGTGGAGAGAGGGGCGACATCAAGCTGAACTTAATCCCAATTTCCCTGTGACGTTTTGGGCCAGATCTTGGCTATTTCTAGCCCTATGTGGGTAGAGCGATAATGCTGGTGCCAAAGTTTGGCCTGTGCTATTTAAATCCACAACTTGTTATCAAGCTTTATTGGAGCATACAAGACATGAAAGTGAGGCAAGTTTGATTATTGGCAGGTGAATCATCAAAGAGCTAAAGGGCATATAAGAACGGCCTGAGAAGAGGTATGGGACTCCCTTTGCATCATGCTCACACACTACTGGCATCCAGAGTTTCTGCGGTCTTTGTGATTCCCCACAGCTCAATAAGACAGGAGATAAATAAGGTATAGGGCAGACAGTGTCAACATTAATCACCACATTACACAGGTTCAAAACATGGCAGTGTGTCCTGTGACCGCAACACATCAGTGGGGACAGATATAACTTTTTTTATTTATTTTTTGAGCCACAGATTTCAAAGAGTGCTTTCGCTGTAGCTTAAATGCCAGGGCAATATGAAAAAAGCAGTAGTGTGCCAGTTGGTGAAGCTTCAAACTGAATGTGGGAGAAACACATCACAGCTCAATAGGGATGGCTGCTTCGTTGTTTCTCTCTACACAGAGTTTTTTTTTACCAAAGAGAACATTGTGAAATTCCTAATCAGACAAAAAGAAACAGGGAACTTTGGAACAGAGACTGTAAACAACACAGAGCAAAAAGCTACATTGCTAGTGTTGAAGCAGCTTTAACACTCCCATCCCATGACTTTGTACAAGGCATGGAGCTATGCTTGGCTTTGCTCAAGTGTATTTCATTGATAGTGGAGGCTGGTAGCTTGAGGGGGTGTCGACAAGCAAAACAAATCATCCCAGCCATGAATCTGTTGCTTCTTCTGCTTCTCTTTTCTCCTCTCGGACAGTTTTCTCATTCAGCACTCTCCACTGACAGTAGACTATAGTTCAAGAGCCTCTTAACAGTCTCCCTCACCCCACTCCACCCCCAGTCGCCTGCTTTTCTCTGAGTTCCCAAGACAACGCTTAACGCAAAGGACAGATGAAAAATCAGAGGCAGCAGAATGTTCACATTGTCCACAGAGGATCCAGTTAATGAGATGTGATTTGAGAGTGTTGTGTTACATTAGATGCATTTGTAACTTTGTTGTGCAAATGGTCAAAACAGTGTGCCGGAACAGCATCCTCTGCAAGACAGACTGAGAAACAAGATAGCATCAGCAATCAAGTCCTTTTCTTGCACCGAACTCCTGATTAATGAGGCATAACGTGCTAAACTATGATTGGCATGCTATTGATTTTCATATTGTACAATCTAATTAAATTAGCAATGTTTTATAACCTCCAGTACGAAGAATTATACTGTACAGTCTAACACACACACACACACACACACACACACACACACACACACACACACACCTTTATGTGCACCAAACATCTCTGTGCCCCAACTCATTCAGAGCCATAAAAACATATTTATGAGAGCATCAGGCCATTGAGCCACAGCAATGTTTGCCATTTTCTCTGCGCTCTATGATTCCATCCAAGCGTCAAGATTGATTCTGAGAGCTCCTACTGTGTCACCCTCCATAAGGAATATGTATAATTCAACAGCCTGTTTTTTTTTTCCTTTCCTTTCTTTTTCTTAATAAACATACTGTTACCAGGCCTCAGCGATGATGCCATTCAAGGAAAAAAGAGGATTGTCTACTTGGGGGACCGAGCGGAGGGGTGGTGGGGGAGTTGCTAGTGTTGGGGGATGACAAACACAAGTCCCATGTTGTTCCTCATGCAGAGACACTAACAGACCGTCTCATGGTAGGACACTGCCAGTTGAACAATCACCAACACCAATTCTGCCTGGCAATTGCCATTTCTAATGGCCAAGGTGGGCCAGATGCTTACAGAACAGGCAGAGCAGTTGAACACAAGCAGCCAGGGCTTTGTACCTGGGCCTAGCAGGGAAGCCACTGCTGTGATGTTGTGTCAATGTGGCTCTGTGTGTAGGCACTGGTGTGTACTTTAACCTTAAGGGGGAACAACTGACTGTGTACAGTATAAGTGGTGTTTCTTTGTGCAACTGTGTGTGTGCATGCATGAATGAACGTGTACATGCATGGTGTGTGTGTGTGACTTCGTGGGCCCAGTAAGTGTGTGTTTCTGTCAGGCGCCTCCGCGGCAATGGAGGGCTCACTGGGCTAGGCAGGACTACAGTCATTACATCCACGCTCTAGCACAAGCAGATGGCAAAACAGATGATCCTCACTCATCTCACTCATGACCATCCATATTTATTTCATGGTTGCTGGCCCACAGACTCCCCATGCCAATCACTTCTCCATGAGTGCCTTGGCAGGGAGAAAGCTGCCGACACACACAAGTGTTTGGAAAACAAAATAGGCAGGAAAAAGGAAGCAAGTGAGAAAGAAAACATGCAAGAGCAAAAAAGCTGTGAAAACCAAAAAGGAAAACAATGGTACTCGCCGATTGGTCGGCCATCAAAGCTGTTAAATAACTTCACATTTATCAAAGACAACAGCAAATCCATGTGTTGTTGTGAGCTACTGTTCATGACTAAGGCTCTGGTCGATGCTGGTTGACGTGATTTATACGACTTCTTGGTGTGCCAATAAACGAAAGGTCTGATTGGCCCAGTGTAGAACTGGACAGAATGGCTCTTCACTCACTGCCTTTGATCTCGTGCTACTTACTAAGGAAATGAGCAACCTAACCTAAGACAAACTCACAGAAAGCCCCATACATTACCATCCAATCCCCTGGAGCTTGGCCAGAGCTAAAAGCTCAAATTGGTCTGCACCAATGCTGTTTAATGGAACTAGGTATTACAAGAGGCCATTTTTTTTAAATCTGCTTGACCAGCTCAATGTAGGCTGTGCGATGTCAATGCAGTATATATTTTGCTGAGGCAGGAAAGTTGAACCTTTTACCTGGTCTCCTAATTATCTTCATCCTCACTTTTCTGTTTTATGAGATGTGTGCATTAACGGGTGAATTTATTCTGCCACCATCATCAAATCTTACCTTGGCCCTCTACTCACCCCTTTCCTTTACCTCGCCTTGCTCTTTTATTGTGGATGTCTCAACACATACTTCTTGGCCTCACCAGATCTGGCAGCAGTCTTGGACGATGGATGAAATTTAGGTTAATCATAGGAAGTGACACAGAGGTGTCCCCCAGGGCCAGTGGCTGAGTGAGCAACTCAATTAAGAGCAAACTGCCTGAGACAGGGCCACCCATGCAGGCTGGATCTCTGCGAGCTTTAGGGGAAAGGGAGGGGAGATCTCAGCAAAGTCTTGCCTGCCCTCTCTTTACTCTCCCTGGGCAGGCGATGGATTCAGCACTGGCACTGGTAAGGCAGAGCCAGGAGGCACAGTGACCATGTGCTCCAGTTACTCTGTCATAGATGATTCACCATAACTGAGGGCGTATTCAAGCAGGACATGTGACACACACACACAGATGAGTGGACAGCAGCTTTGTTCCATTATCAGTCAGCCATGGGATTCAGGCAAAGGGAGGGTTGGGGAGCAGGAAGGGGCAGCAAGAGCGGGATTCATAAACATTATCCAAACCACCATTTCTCTCACTCTCTTTCCCTTGAGTCAGACTCAGAGAGATGGGGACGTGTTTGGGTTAGTGCTGAGGGCAGATTGTGGCGACAATGTAACCAGGGGTATATAAAGAAGCCAAGAGGCTCAGAGTAGATAGTGAGCTCTATCAAGGTTAAGAAAGGGCCCTTGAGTCTAAGTGCCATCATTTCCAATAGCAACTACAGATTAAAACATCTGGTGCCCGTGGCAGAACTCTGCTACTGATTTGTTTAACCCAAGGACAGAAGACAGGTGAAATCCAAAAAGCAGTGTTGCCAGAGTAACAGTTAATATGGTGCTCTTTTTTCATCATTGAAATATTTTTTACTCTGTCTTATTAAAGATTGGTAAGAGACATGGATGAGTAACTTGCGAATTAAGCTGCTCAATCCCAAAATGCGGCGTCTGTCTTAATTGTATGTTAAAAACCAAGAGTATTTACTGGTATTCAAAAGAGCCTTGCACTAGCATATCAGTGAAAGTATGAGGGACAAAGAGCCATACAAGAGCCTTGTGCTCCTGGGCAGACGGAGTATGAGTAACAGGCAAAGTTGGCAACAGTCAGCTGTCTGTTTAGTGAGGAGATGGTGGACATGAGAGGAGCATGCAAGCTGGCTGCTTCCTCCTCAAATGCCATGACACATGGCATGCAGCATTTCCACCAGTAACTGAACTCTGACTGCATGGCGGCACATGGACACAGGAGCAGGAGAATGTAGCCACACTGTTCACCTGGAGTGGTGGAGCAGGACGACTCTGAAGGCTAGATTATCAAGACCTTGCAGATTCCATTACATCCTTTCTCTTCATTGTCTGTATGGCTATACTATTACGTTCTTCAGTGTGTGAGGGCGAGACTCTTGGGAGCATTATCAGGCCTCTCACACCCATTACAGTCATAAACATGCTCACAAAGTAGAGCTCCATAGAGGCAAGGACCCTGAAGTAGGCTGGAATCCAGGCTGGAATCCAGGCCCTTTTATGTGCCTCTTGTAAGTTACTCTGCTTGGGCTCTTTGGTCTATACCCAGTGCATAGGCTATCTGACTAAAAGGATCATGCAAATAGGGAGAATTTCCAACAGCACTTCTAATGGTGTTTTAAGAAATATCTTCACTGGCATACCAGTTTAAGTATCAGAACACATTGATTTCACTTTTGTTTTGTTGTTGTTCCAGAGAATTTGAAGTAAGTAACGCATGCAGGGTACAATCAGCAGGAAGAAATGTCTTCTGTCAACCAAACAAACAAATAATAGCAGGTTATTCTGTTTGCTCCTAAAAATAAAATGACTAAATATGGCCTGAACCAGGCCTTTTATTAGCTCAGGTGTGTGCCTGTGTTTGGTTTAGGCACACCTGCCACCACCATGTTATGGTACATTGGATACATGGTAAAAGTAGAACATACTGTGATTTATCAGTGAATTAAGTTGCTTACCCTTGTGCATGTAGCTGTGGGACACTGCACCAAGTTGGGAGCTGCAAGGTGGAAACCTTAAAGAACAATAACACCAGTGATGCTGATGTCCCTAAACAGACTGCATTACCACCATCAATCACCCAAGCTCATAGTGACTGGCAGCTGTCGCCTCTTCTCATCCTTCTCTCGTCCTGGCTCGTTGGCCGACTAGCAAATAAGATAACAGCAAAAGACTGTAATGTGCTGTCTAACGTCACCTCGGAGTTCTGCTGGTCTTGTTGCTGTGGCGATTGCAGAGGGCAGGTTGTGATGCCCTGACCTATAGTCTCTCCAAAAAGATAATGAGCCTCATGGCTCCCCAAATGAATGGCATGGGTGGCCAAGGTTCAGTCCGTTTCCCCATAATGAGCTTCCTTCCTTTCAACAAAAAAGCCACAAGACTTTTTTAGCAATTTTGATTTCTTCCCCATCCTAACTAATTCTAGAAGAAAAAACTACGAACAAGAAGCTGAGTTCAAATATGCTAAGAGCCTTAAGCGTGATTATGCACACCAGTGCATGGAATAGTGAGAGTAAACAATAAGAAATGCAACACCAGCTGACATTTTGAGGTCAGCGTCATTCTGCTCTTCATCTCTGGCTCCTCAGCATTCCTGATTAGCTGTAGTGGCTTTGAGGGGGCACATTGTAACTGTTTGTTCATGTAGCTAATTAAGAGAGACATACAAAACAACATATCCGCTACATTAAATCTCTTCTGAAGGCGCTGAGCAGTACAAACATGCCACTCACTCAACATCCCTGCAACCCCACCAACCTTAGGCCGTGGTGTGCTTGCTGCTGAGGAGACAGAGAAGGTAGACAGTGCAGTGATTTTGGCCATCAAACACATGTCATCTTCCCTGAGTGGGCAGGTAACAGAGGTGGAAGAGGGAGACAGTTGTTGCAGCAAACTATTATGTGATGGGTGAATAAAAGTAGTGTGTGTAGATGTGTGTGTGTGTGTGTTTGCATGTGGCAGGGGCTGAGGGGAACAGATAAGGGGTAGACAGGAGAGAGAGGACAGTCACTCTTAGCACAGGGACTTTTCGAGTGCGAGCCTGTCAAGCATGGACTCCTGTGACAGCCACACTGAACTCCTGGTGAGGTACTATTTCCCCTACCATAGTCAAGATTACAATGATTGTCCTCACTGCACAGGCCACCCATGAAGCTGCAGATAGAGATGTTTGGACAGACTGGCCACTGTATTACGGAGGAACTCTCTGAAATCAGCACAGTATATTTTACCTGTCTTTTGGTGTGAGAAATAATTTTAGTTTCCTGCTGAGGAGAGGAAAATGTGCTAATGCCAGTTTCATTATAGAGATAACGATACCTGTGGAGAAGTGATTTAAATACACTCTTTGATACCATCATGAATTCAAAACACCTCCCTTCCTCACCTTATTGTTTGCTAATTAGTGGGAGAAACCGGTGTGAACTTAGTCCAGTTGAATGAATTCTAAGAGGTGAATGCTGCTGCAGAGGTACCGGTCCCCATAGAGCACTGTGGGATCGAGGGAGATCTGGAACCTGGCCCTGCAGACTCTAAAACAGCCTTATAATGAAGGCTCTCAGCAAGACTCTGATTTCATTGAAGCTTTGATGTGACCGCTAATGGCTGCTGACTGATAGGCTCACACCCCACTCATCACGTTGCTTCTTATTGTATTTCCGCAGACTCGGTAGGACCAAGCTCTGGCTTTACCAAGAATTGATTTAACCTGACCTTTGCGAGAGTTGTGTTAAATCCACATTAACCTGTCAATGATTAATGAAGAGTGTGGAAAAGAACCTATTTGTTATAGGGATCCAACAAAGATGACTCAAGGTGGTGACAACTCTGAATGTGATATCTCATGTACCATCACATTCCCCTGGTAATCCACAGGATGTAGCTGTGTCTTTCTCTGGTCAGATTTGCACAATGCTATGTTTGTGTAAAACTTGCAAACAGATGTTAAGAAACAGTCAGTTTCTGTCATGTTGTATTATGTTTCATGCCAACCAAGGAAAAATACAGCCCATCATTTCACGCATAGCATACAAATACAACACCTGGACAAGTAGGCCTATGCATATTCTGCCAGACATGGACATGCAGTGTCACGCATTTAATCCCCTAGTAGACTGCTTGCTTATATCTCTCTTACCCTACTTGAGCTGTGGCCTGGCCAGTCAACCATAGCATTTGCCATGCGGCAGTCACAACAGGTTAGACTCCTCATTCGGCTCAGTCCGTGCACATTGAGTTAACAGGTTTCAGCTGCAGTGTGAGCATGCCAACCCAAGAATGCACTAATCAATCATATTTCACTTCGAGCACGCTCGGGCTAAACCACAACCTACTATCATCATCCCTTCTTCCTACAGTTCCCTCTTCCTTTGTATCCTCTGTGTCTCTTGAGCACATAGAGCGGGAAACACTTAATGAATCAGACAAGCTGTTCACATGGACAATAATGAGCAGGTTTTGGTTGAGGGGAACCACAATTTCTAGTTTCCACTAAGGTACTTGAGCTAGTGTTACAACGGTAATGAATAGACCCATAGGGACCTCTGTTAAATATAGTCTTATTAAAAGGTCAGTACTGCACCAGACTTGCATAGGGAGAAGTGTTTGGCAAACACAACATTTTATGTTACCAACTTGACGTTAACGTCTTCAGAACTCTGTTTAGGAATTCCTCCCAGGAAAGTAAATTAGGTCACACAATGTAAACAATGAAAACGCACATCTGTAGCAATAAGCCACTTTAGAAGGCTTTGATGTATTCATGGATAAATTGCCATATCCTCCACCCCCCTGCAGTGGCCCCCAGGACAACATCTCAACTGATATAAATCAGCTTCACTGCAACTGGTCAAAATTTACTTATTCACATCACAGAGCTTTCAAGCGATCATCTATCAGCAAAACTAATCTATTTTCCTCTCAAAAGGGGCCCTTTTTCATTTCAATTCATGGGTCTATTTAATTTGAGCACAACCTGTTTTAATACAACACGTATTATGTGGAACGGCTCTACCCTTGAGCAACGTACTTTACCTGCATTTCTTTGGTGCAAAGCTCAGCTTTGCAAATGGGTTCCAGAATTTGTGAGTCACTTGGGATGAAAGTCTGTGCCAAGCCATGAAATAATAACACTAATATTTACATAAGGTCTCAATTCCTCCGACCTCTTTCATTT
Source organism: Anarhichas minor (assembly GCF_050575085.1). Classification (NCBI taxonomy): domain Eukaryota; kingdom Metazoa; phylum Chordata; class Actinopteri; order Perciformes; family Anarhichadidae; genus Anarhichas; species Anarhichas minor. The sequence goes on along the minus strand of NW_027466487.1, from coordinate 1,680,543 downwards.
TCTACCAGGTATATTGGGAACACTGATCAACGCATCATGTAATCCATGCATCGTTGGCTGTGCTTTTGACAGACAACAGGGCAAAACCTTGGCTTACAAACTCCAGTGTAAAATATGATTAAGTCAAGAGGTAATTGGGGCGTGTCTCAACGGAGGTTCGGGGCATGTTGCTCTGGTGTGGCAAGGGCATGATAAGCTTCCTCTGAGATCCTATTTTCTAAAAACAGTTCTAATTATGGCCTTATACAGGAACTGCCAGGGAAAGTACACAGCACACTAGAACTGGGGACGCAGTCGAGACAGGGATGAAAAATGCAATCAGGAAATACTGGAAGGAAGGCAACTGCAGAGAGCGAGTGGCCAGCTAATAATAGCTGATAAGAGAGCAGTGTAACCCAAACAATATGCAGACTAACCGCTTTCAATCTGGCCTCGTAGGGAAATTTGCACAACTCAAGCAGTCCCCATGAGCTGGATGTGCAGATGCGGATAAAATATTACCAATACTATTACATGTAATAGATTCCCCCCGAATTTAAACAGCCTACAACTATTCAGAAAAGCAATAATTAAGTTTCACATCATAAAAATATCAGAGACACATTAAAAGCCAGTTGGGTGATTTCAAAACTGCAAAACACATATTTCGAAGCAAATCTTCCAGTTTTCCAGCCCTAAATACAATCCTGCAAAGCAATCTCCACTGAAAATCATAATTTGTTATCTCCTCGACTTGGCAAGGTCAGGAGACTAACAGGAAGCCTATGTGGTAAGTCACACCTCCTTTTTGAATCAAAACAACCTTTTCCTCATCCTCAAACACATTCTGTTAGGCTGCCCTATCTCCCAAGGTGTCTCTGGTAACAGATGTTTATCCTGAGCCTATTGAGAAGAGATGAGAGAGCGAGGCGAAAGGAACCGGTTCTCCAGTTTTCAATGGCGGCGTACTGGTCGTCTCTCCACTCTGTCATCCTATCAAACAGGAAACAACAAAATCTGAACTGGTGTCTGTAGTTCAATGGTTGAAGTTACAATTTCAAAGAGATGAAGCTGGTATCCATTTTTTTTTTTTACTTAATGGTGTTGCTTTTCATAACATTGATTTACCAAAACTGACCTGTTTATGGCAGAACGGTTGGGGCTGTAGGCTCATTTAGTAGGATGGAAAGGATCTATTGACCCTAAGGACAGCTGAGGTACACTAGTAGATCTTAGGCTCCCTTTCTGGGCCAGTCTTTAGCCCCGAACAGAAGGGACCTTTGTGTCTCTCTCTCCTTTGGCTGGCAGCTGTGGGCTAAGCACTCATCCATAGATCTACACATTTGCAATTTTGAAGAGGTAGGAGCAACACCAGTCTATCATTTTTTTCCTTCTCCTCGTTTCTAATCTTGGAAATCTTGGAAATGAGGCACACTGAGCACCACCAGGGGAGGTTGATTATTCTAGCTGTGTATTTGCATGTTTTTTTCCTCCAGACATGCTGCTTTTCCTTTCTTAAGAGCACCTAAATAACAAGAAGACCGAAAGTCGTGGATTGATGGACAGTAATAGTCGGTCAAATAATCTGCAGAAATCTAATGCATTCACTTTACACTGTAGCATGTCTAAATATTCATGCTTATGGAGAAGCATCATGAGATGATTCCTGCAAATGTGAGTGGTTATGATAATAACAGGAAAAGTACATATTTATGCTTACACTGAAAGGAATGTGGTATTGCTTTAGAGTATATGGGTATTAATTTACAGGCTTTTTAGGCTTAAGGGGATATAAGTATGCTGGGGTATATTTTGTTTATATCTTTGCTATATTCATGTAGGACCGTGAAGGCATGTCCAATAAGTATGCCAAAGCCATTCCAGATGTTACATTTTAAATCATGTCATCTCCACTTAGTGTAGTCCAAGAACTCCATTTGGAGTAAATGCCCCTTAAACAAGGTAGTTTTGCAGGGCATTTGGTGGAATCAGCAGTCTTTGATCCACTCTCCTCCTCCCTGCCGGTTGGCTCCCCTGACCTTTGGCAAACCCAATGTGACATCCACCTTTTGAGCTGAGACAATTTGACAAATAAATGATGACCGCTCACATTTTTAATTTAGGAGTATGATGAAACTCAGGGCCTTGATTTTTAAACAAGTCTCCGGCAGCCAGCCCATCTCTCCCACCCTCCTTTTTCTTTCTCTACCATCTATCTCGTTCGCTGGCTCGCTCTCAGTTCCTCCTCTGCACTCCACCTCTGCTGATCTTTTCCTCCATTCCCCCTCTGCTCCCTCCCCCCTTCCTGCCCCATAACTAATCCTTATTATGCCTCTCACATAAACTGTGGGTCTGGCACCAGGCTGCCCAGTGACACAGGCTATCGGGAGTAGGGTGAGAGAGGAGATTCGAGCAGGATTCTTAAATTGTAAGGGGCCAATTGGCACAAAAGATGCTCCACAGACCCTGTTTCCTTCCCTCATTTGGGACTTCTTCCATTATATTCCTCTGTCATCCCCAAGTCAGCATAATAACTCCTGAAAGGTAGATAACTATTAATAGAGTTCGCACAGCACTGCAGTCATATGGATTGCCCCGCAGTGCTGTGACTAAGTAGAACTGATGTCTCCTGTGACAAGCGCCCGTGTTGCTGTCATCCAGGACGTGCAGACACTCTGCATACATTACTGACTGCTGGCTTCCCCCTCTCCGTCCCCCCCTTTTGGATGGCACCACAGCTGTCCCAAAGTGAATCCCAAATGAGAGTATCTGTCAGGGTTTGTTTGCTGCAGGCCTTGATTTGATGCTATTACTCTGCACATGGAGAGACTGGCACAGTCTGCGGGAGCCGAGAGCTGCTGGTGGACAACACTTGCCTCGGGCCCGGCCTGGTGGCACCAAAACACATTTTGAACAAACGGAAAGCTGAAAACGCTTTTTATTTTCTTAGTGTCTACCTCGAAAACAACATCCTCCTCTGATTCCTCAACACACCCTTGTATTTGTGTAACAGAGGCCAAATGAATACATATCTCTCATACCTTTGTCTCATATCTCTTCAGCCAGATGTTCTTCATTCCCTTTTCTTATACACAGCTGCATATATAAATAATCTATGATTTCTCTTGCTGGATGGGTGGACCTGGGTATATTTTGTCTCTGTTTAAGTAAGCAGTCTCCTCTTTTGCGCCTGGGGTGTAGACCTGTTTTTGACTTTAGCAACGCTCTTAGTTTTTCATTGGGTGGGAGGGTGACAGCAAGTCTGTCTCAAGATGATGAGGTCAATCTTTACTCACAGCCCTGGCAGCACCTGAGTACAGGTTATCTAACGCAAGCAGGCGGATGACATCTTAGTTGATACTGCTAAGCATACCTATTCCAGGTCAAGGCAGATTTCGTGCTGTTGCTTGCTGTATCACCCATCTTGTTTCAGGCCCCCAAAGCATCTCTTTCTTCTCCGTGGCAACCATCAACTGCACTAACCCAGAGAAAGACTGACAGCCGACCCACTGAGGAGGTGTGCAGGCAAGTCGACCAGAACAATAACAAAACTGGAGTCAGAGGCAGAAAGGGGAAGAGGACAGACCCTAATAATGGCCGGGCCGTGGCTTGACATGCTATGAAAAGTGACAGTGGACGAGTCATCCATTATTTATAGCAGCGCAGGGCTGGGTTATTTATTTTTTCAACAGCATGAGCAGCAAGGGATCATGGCACAAAACAAGCAGCCAGTCGTGGCCTATTCATGTGATTGTCAGCAGACGGCGAGGCAAGCCCAGTGGTGGAGGAGATGTGACTGTAGTTGAGATCTCATGTGGGCACTACTCAGGACAGGATTCACCTTGACTACTGCTGACTCTGTCTCTGTCCCTCCTATTGTCTCTCTTTCATGTCATAGACATGAGAGGTCAGTGTCAAACTGTGGATTGGTCAAAACAATGTGGCTGCTTACCTAAAACTTGCCTTTTTAATTGTATGATGAGGCTGTGACTGCTGCACTGACAAAAGCACAACGTTGGAATATAATTCTACTCATCACATTGTTATTGAGCTCCGGTAAAAATGCGTTGGTAGTTTAATGAGTTGGCAGCTTAGTAGTTTGTATCAACAAATAAGAGTGTGCTACATGGTAAAAGGAGTCATAGTGGAACATTCACAAAATAATCGTGAACTGTTGATAGAGCAACAATCAACTGACATAGCCATCAGTGAGAGGCAGAATTGCTGATGTCAGTGCGAGACTGCAGTGGCTAATCTATTTGTATGGATTAGCAAAAGTGTTCAATAGTTCTGTCCAGGCGACTGGATCACTATCGTCTCAGATATTTATCGCAGCTGAGTGGAGCACCGTGTGTCTGGACATGACTTAGTACAGCAGAGATGCCACTGACGCCATCGGGGCATTTCTGGCACACAGAAGCGTGCATGACATCAGGAACAGATGTTGCACATGGTGAGGCCCACCAAGGGACAACAACTCTGCATCAGTGCATGAATATTTTAGACAGCTTACTGCTGTACTTATCAGCGAAGACACGTCGAGGCTGGCCAAGGACCCAATCAATCTGATCTTAAATTTTGGGGGATGTTGTAATTACATTATTGAAGAAGTGGGTGAAAACACAGACCAGGTTGATGAAGTGCTGGCTTGCAAAAAAAAAAAAAAAAAAGGAGGGGGGAGGGGAGTGACTTTTTAAGATGCCTTTTTTATTAGATGGTGACAAAATCTTAATCTGAGCTAAAAACCCTGACAAATTGATCAAAACATCGGTTTTTGTCCTGATAAATATGCATCAGAGCTTGTGGTTTTTGTTGTGATGATTTATGTGAGCCTATACCTAGAGACATTATACTCATGACTACTGTTATTTCAGACTGCACATCTTTTCTATATATCTGTGGAAATGGAGTTCAACAGCCACATTCCTGTAACCCACACCCTTTCCTAAGCGCAGCTTGAACCAGAAGCCTCAACCTCTCCTTGACCCCCGAGGAAAAGAATCGCTCAACCAGATCCCCAGAAAGACTTTCATTACAGACAAAAACAAAATCCATGGGTGGCCAGAGTCATATTCTGATATTAGGGCAGAGGACATGGATTTGATATGAGGCTGGAAATAATCCTATAGACTGCAGAGTGAGCCCCGGGTCCATGTTCAGCTTTAATGGCCCTCCTCCTGCTCGTCAATCACACATAAAGAAAATGCCTAATTGCAAATTTCAGACCAGTGCAGTGAACTGACGTCATATTATTGGAATGGGAGAGAGAAGACAGGTTTTGAATTGCTCACTAGCCGGGCAGATGGATACCACTTGCAAGCAAAGGTATATGTCGCTATATGAGTTATGAGCTCGTAGTGGCATTTAGAGTTATGGTTGACACAGATCAGCTCAACATTCAATATCACAATTACAGTAAAAACTGGTGTAATGTTTCTCGTATGGATAGCAGCATAAACCCTAGAGCCCTAGAGGAACCAAAACAATGCAACATAGACATACATTACAGTCTATAAAGCAGGAAGTTAATATTCATCAATCTAACAGACCATATTTCAAATCCAAAGACAAAGCGTAATAATTATGATACAGATTCAATTAGGGGGAAATGATTAGTGTGTGTTTTAGCAATACATGATGATGATATATATGATTATTTAATTTGCTCATACAAAACGTTTTATAACAAATGTTACAATTATTTTCATTGAAAACTATGCGGAGTTTTCCCCTCAGCGGAAGATTTGAAACAAAACAAAACCTAACATTCCTCAACTTCTAGCTCATGCTATACCGAGTTTTCTTTGGAGAGAGAAATGTCTTCTTTTCCTGTGTTGATTTTATTCAGCTTAATATTCATTTAAACTAAACACATGGTTTGTGTCAGTATGAATACATTTTCCTCCCCTTGAACGTTAGATCCGCTTTCCAGCTAGACAAAAGAGAAAGCAAGCGATTGTAATTTAAGGCCCAGCATGCCGTTCACCACGACTGACATTTCTTTTTTAATTGACCTCGGGTCAAATAGGGACTGGGATAATATTTTGTTAAATTATTCTCATTTCCCTATGAATCACATTTCCATATATCTCCACTTCATGCCTTATTTATTATCTCCTTACAATTACCATGCAAACGATGTCTTAACTGTCACCCCTTTCTCCCTCTGAACAGTTTAGTAAATATCAAACCATATTTATTATTAATAAACCCACAGCTGAAAACCCCCTTTTTATTTATAAATTATTCACACACTCAAAAGCTCGGGGAGTATGGACGCCCTCCATTTGATGCCACGGAGGCCAGCATAATTAGGACTATTGGCCCAAACTGATGCTTGTGCATGTATCATCTGCTTTGGCCTCATCTATCTGTCCATCTGTGTGAGCCATGGGAGATCATACATTTCAATCACATCATCATGCCCGGTGACAGACTTTGCACAATGGATGTTGATTTTATTATCACAGCACAACTGGTGGAGGCACCCTGCTGCTTTACTGCTCACCCAAGCCCCCGTCGTCAGTCACTCATTGATGGTTTTACACGTGCACACTGTGGCCGACACACGCACACACAAACAACAAGCACGACTTATTTTTATCACTCTCTATCTCTTACATTCAAGTGCCAACTCACAACCTAAATCGCACTCTGACATATGTTAAAAAACAACAAACAAGAATCTATACACACACACACACACACACACACACACACACACACACACACACACACACACACACACACACACACACACACACACACACACACACACACACACACACACACACACACACACACACACACACACACACACACACACACACACACACACACACACACACACACACACACACACACACACACACGCTCACTCACACTAACCTGGGTTGGCTTCCCAGCTGTGCAAGCTGTTTCTTCCATCAACATGTGTTTACTGGCAGGGGACCCTTATGTTTGCATTACAGGGAGGCAATAAACAGGAAGGCCAGCCCCAGGGTTTAGAAACTACTGTTTGGGGGGGGGGGGGGGGGGGGGCCTCCTCATGAGGAGTGAGCCCTCATCATCAGCCTTTAATTAAATGCAGCGTGAAATGTCAAAAAGAAAGACTCTTATTTTTGTTGATGATGTTTTCTGCTATCCACACATGGTGAAGTCCTCAGTGTCCAAATCGACACACTTTGATGAATTTTTCACAGTCTTATGGAGCACTAACCACCTGGCTGGGCTAACAGGGCACATGTGTGCGTGTATGTGTGTGTGTGTGTGTGTGTGTGTGTGTGAGAGAGAGTGAGAGAGTGTGTGTGTGTCTGTGAGAAGGGGTGGGGGGTGTTGAAATTAAATTAAGTCGTTGCTTGGTGCAATACACACACAAGTGAAAGACTGATTAACCAGATGACTGCAAGGCCTATTATTTTGGTTAATCAATAGAACCTTGAATAACAAATGAACAACATCAAAGAACAAGCCTATAAACAGCCACGGGCAAGTGATAGACTGCACTGGTTTCATCTCTTTATAAAAGCCTTAGCTCTTGTTGAAATATGATAATGATTCTGTTCTCTGCTCATTTTAGCGCCCACTGTATGACAATCAACATAGGCTCATTTTAGATCAAACTGCACCTGGAACAAGTATGTTTTGAGTCAACTTCAAAGATGATATTAAGCAAAAAATACTCAATACGCTTCTGGATTTACACTGCATAAAATCTTATGGTACTTCAATTCAAAAAAAAAATGTGTTTGTGAGTTAACTAAAAGCGCAATACATAGTTAAATAGCATTAGGTGTTCTGGGGTAAGCGGAGTAATTAAAAGACATCAGCAAATGTATTTAACGTTGACAGTTTCACTCCAGTAATTGATGAGTGTTGAGGTTTTAGAGTCAGTTAATGGTTTCACCATTTGCCAAAACAACTAGGGACTGAACTGGATACTAACTTTCAACAGTTAGAAATTGACCCATTGTTGACAAAAGCAAAGGGTTGTTCTCCAAGTTTCTGTATACAACAAAAGTAATGCGAAATTATTACCGACATTTCTTCAACTCATATTGTTAAGACTCAACATGATTACATCACAAAGCTGCAATTATAAAGTGAAATTAGGTTGTTGGATTTGTGTTAACGATGAAACGTTCGGAAATTGAAGGTTTATATTGATAGTATGACAATGCTGTAATATTCCTGTTGGTGATTTGGAGTAGCCTAACATTTGTAAAATGTATCTCTAGAGAGACAGTTCCTGCATTTTCTTGCAAAACATGGACCACGTTGCCTGTCCATCTGTAATATGATTGAGGTCTCCATGAGAGCTACTCCACCCAAAAATTATAGGGTAGTCTTTTAAACTCAGGATAAGTGTTTTAAATACCCTCCCCGCGACGCCCGCTCAGCCAATAACGGGGCCCTGGAGAAGGGGGCCGCAGGACCCCCCTGGCAAGCATCTGAGGCAGAGGGGCTCCTCCGCCAGATTTAGTGTAGCCTTACCCCCCCTACCAGATGACTGTCAGTGCGCATTTCCTATTGGCAAGAGGGAGTGAGCAGTAAACAGGGGAGACCGTGTGTAAGAGAGAGACTTAGAGAGTGCGTTACAGTGGGAACAGAGTGAGAGACTTCAGCGGAGGAGGCGAGAGGCAACTTCACCGGGGTTCATCACTGCGCACCGTCGAGGAGGAGAGATCGCTTCCGAACGCAGCATGCTCGCGCAGGTTACAAAGTGGACAGCGGACGAAGCCTGATACCCCGCAATTCACCAATTGGGGAGCGCAGTGAGCGGAAACAGCTGTGACAGGGAACGACACTGGAGAAGAAAGCGTACGCGGTGGGGAAAGTTACCAACTGCGGGGATGCTTTGTTAACTGAGAGTTTACAAACTGTTCGGAGCATTCGAAATCATTTCTTCTAACTGGATGCTATTATAGACGATTCCCAGTGCACTTGTGCGTCCGGTTATATCCCGGTGCCGCGGAGTGGACCGTAACCAGCTCGGTCGCCACGGAGCGAGATACTCCTTCCACGCAGCACAATCAGCGGCCAGAGCAACTAAAAATGACGGCGTTATACCTTATTTTTTCCTTCATGGTCACAGGTAAGACATGCTTTTTGTTTGTTATCATTTAGCATGCGGGTCTGTACTAATGGAGAGGATAGACCGTGCTCCACACTGGCGCGCTGCGTCAAGCCATCCAGTGCGCCGTTATAGAGGGGCTACTGATATACTGCAGTACTACAATTCACTGCTGTTAATTGCCGGTGATTGCCGGTACATGTTTAATTAGTTTTGAAAGAGTGGTTCAAACAGTAGGTTTCACTGTCTGCAAGCAGACACAGAGCACCGGTGAATAGTGGCACTGCGTAAATCGGGGTAGCTGGGATTGTTTCTGCTCTGGTTCAGATTTCGGATGTGAGAGGACGACTTTCTGTGTTGGACAGGCATGTGGTTGCAGATGCAGGGCGCACGAACGGAAAGTTGAACTTAAAAAAATAATGTTCACCATGGGGATTCCTTGCTCCTGACTGCAACGTGGTTGCACGCGTGTGATCATATGCCTCCGTGTGTGCATTCACACATACTGTACATTATCTCGTGTTTTAAAATAAGGATGAAATGCTGTGGTAAGCGGGTGAGGATGATGATAACTAAAGCGCTGCCGGATGAGACAGCGCCGTGCTCCGCATCCTCTTTTACTCAGAAATAAAAAGTCAGTGGTCCCCAGATTGATTTACATGAAACAAAAAAAAGAAAAGAAAAGGTTTAGCCCGATGAAACGATGTGGAAATGACTGGGCTCGTCATGGTTGGGTCTGACGTTTTTTTCTCCCTGAGTTGTAATCCATCGCAATCGTAGTCAATGGTGCGTAAACAGATAAAAGGGTGCATGGTCTATCGTGTGGGGAGCGCAGTCTCGCGGGTATATGCGTTTGCGATGGAGCAAGGCAGATAGAGAGTGTAAGAAAGGGATGGAGAGAGTGAGTGTGAGAAAGACACGAAGAGGGGGGCGCATTTGTTTTTCGAGAGGCAGGCAGAGACATAACGCACCTGTCTGCCCCCCAACACCACCACCCCCTGCTGCTTTTTGTTTGCTGAATCCAGTAGCGTAGGCTAAGGATTCAGTTTGTTTATGAATCCTTATAACAATAATATATACTCAAACTACCCAGCGTCACTTGTAAATCAGACTATGAGTGTTTTCTGAAAAAACATTTGAATTAGTGTTTAATTTGATGTCTTGCTTAAAATGGTAGTTTTTCCAACTTATTAAAGTGATACTATAATAGAGTTAACATGAGACAGAGAACAGAACGTGTATGCTTTTCCAGTACAATCACTATGAACAAGCAGGCTCTCCGAGCAGCTGGTAAAATGTATTAATTTAGTGCTGTAAATGTCAAAATGCAATTAACACTGAGAAACTGTTGACTTATCAGCTTTTATTTTTTTTAGAGCTGTTGATAAACTAGTTCATGTATAAACACATTGAGAGAAAAACATTTTGATTTAAATGTGAAGGAATACACAGATCTTCTGTGGGAGGGACAAAGGATGGAATAATGAAATCTATTTCGTTTTTTTTTTGTTTTTTTTCTGTCTCTGCCTCTGCCAGAGGCGGCATTAGCTTCCAGACTGAGTCACATGCGATTTTTCAGCAGCTTTCAAGATCACAAATGGCAAAGTGTGCTTAAGAGCCATTTGTTGTGAGTATATCTTTACTTTCAGCCCCGGTTCCGCATGGTTTTGTCATTATTCAATGCTCGGGGGAGGGACATGACACCAGTAGACCTCTACTCCCTGACAGACTAGCAACAGCTGGATGAGAAGGGGCGGAAGCCAGGCAGTGGCATATTACACACACACACACACACACACACACACACACACACACACACACACACACACACACACACACACACACACACACACACACACACACACACACACACACACACACACACACACACACACACACACACACACACACACACACACACATATATATATATATATAATGAAAATGGTAACAGCTGCCCTAATTAGAACCTAAGAGACCCTAGACCTCATTTATTGAGCCACTCTTACGCAGTCAAAATGTGGCCACAGCACATAACTTCACTTTGAAATGTGTGTATGGCATATAGCATACATTTGTATATATGTAGCCTTGTGCAACACAGATAATTTACTTCCTCAGAAAGTCCCCATGGGCTCTCATAGGAATTGGCTTCCACACTGCATCAGTATTCTGAGTAATCTTCAGTGAGCTCTCCTTTGGAACCTTTTGCTTTGGGTCGCCTGCGTCTCATCGGGCCAAGTTCAAAGGCTGTGAGCCGAGATTACAAGTTTCTTTCCCTTCCTCTTAAGTCGTGTCGCCACTCATGTCTCACTATAGTGTAACGCCGTGGAAATTTTCCACCTTGCTTCTTCTCACAACTCTTTTGCCTGGCTGGAGAATGTGTGACTGTGGGACAGGAGGACATGAGAGCGTATCTGCCTAATGGGCTGCAGGCGGCTGGCAGACTTTCACCGATGGTTGAAAGCCTGTTCACACACATATTTAATGCAAGCACAGACTGACACAAACAGAGAACTGATATCTCGCCAGGGAAGTGTAAGCCCCGACCAAGCCCTCTCTTCCTCCCCCCATCATCCTGCCCTTTCCCATTAACAAAGATTTGTCTTGTCCTCACACTGTGCCACTGGATGCAGAGGCAGGATGGCCCAAGGGGGTGATTTTAGGGAAATGTGCATATTCTATGAACTGCCGCTCTTTGAATTCTTGTGGAGGGAGTCAGGATCGGGCAGACGGAAGCAGAGTTTGAGATCAGGAGGGGGAAGGGAGAGGAGTCTTGATGCAGGGATAAGACTTGTATGTGTCACCAGTGTTGCGATGATTAAGCTGACAAGCAGCAGGGAAACACTGAGGAAGACTGCTGAGCATCGTTAACCTTTTCTCCATCTTGTTACTCTTCTCTCTCTCTCTCCGTGTCACACAAACATACTCCTTCCCTCGAATCTTTCCTTTTAGTTTTCCATTTCTCTCCCTCTATCAATTTCAGTCCTCTGTGATACAAAGAGATTGAGGATAGGCGTCGAAAGTTTGAAGGCGAGAGCCCCAGCCAGCCGATGAGGAGTGTTAGATACGAGGTGCACAATAGTGCAGACGCAGCAGAATCCGAACACAGCCGAGTGTTGAACAGAAGTGTCTTGCATTATTTAGGAGACATAGTCATGGCAAAGATATGGATGAATTTTGGACTACTTTGATTTCCTGTGAGCTCTGTGTAATGGTTTTGCTGCGGTGTTGTATTGAACATTGTATCTGAATTTGCTAGATTCACTTGTAGCCACAAATCAAATGTAAAGATCTGTATACATTCGCTGAAGCTGTATCTTAATCTATAGCCAAGATATATTTGTTCTCCAGAGCATGTTAACCAAACTAAAAACGGTTTAAATGTTTCTTGTAGAAAGCCTGTTGATTTTCATAGACACACACAGAGGCAGCCACAAACAGACAGACCGTAATGAATGATCAAGATCCTAAACAATAGCCTGCTGTTTCTTCTCATCCTGGAGACGTGTCTTGCACACATGCCATTGTCTTTCTGCTCTTCTTCATAAAGTGATAGATATCCTCCCATTCCCCCTTCCTGCACACGCACTTGCTACGTGTACGGAAGGAGAAACTGGAAGGAGAAAGGAAACAATGGGGGCTTCATAATGTTGCCTGTCTCTAATCAGCTTTGCCATGCGGGTAAATACAGATAAATAACTTGGCAGTGTTTCCCGAGGCTTTGTTATCAGCTGTTAGCAACTTAACGGGATGTGTTTGCTGGTATGGCTCAACACAGGAAGCAAAAGAAGCCAGGTAGCAAATTGTGGATGGCACTTGGCCTCTTGCAGTATTATTTTTACCTCTACCCGCCCATCCTCTTTTTGTCCCTTGCTTTCTCCTTGTGTCTGTGTCTGCACATCCTCACCTTGTCTTCCTCTGGGGCAGTCGGACGATCCGGTAGGAGATGACAGGGAATGGGACAATGGAGGGGCCGTGTCAGCTTCCTGCTGTTGCCTGGAGTCTTCTTCAGCACTCCAGGCTGTATCATCAGCATACAGACTGGTGGGGACAGCACAAACTTGTTTATTTTTCTCTACAAACACTTTAATGGAAAGAATAGAGGGAGAGGGAGAAACAGGGATTATGTGCATGTCATTAAAACAGCCCCCCAAGACAAACAGTCACGTTTATACAGTAACAGCTATTTTAGGAAAAACTTGGATTGCATTTATCTCCCCCTAAAATACAAGTGTCACTTCCTTCTAAGGAGATCTATCACCATTTCAAGAGACCTTAAGCCCAGAAACCAACATACAACAGAAAAATTGCAGACAGACCACACATTCATTCTTATTTTCCAATCAATTCCTGCCCTGCAAGACAAGAATTTCATATCTCCTGCTGAGACACAGAAACCAACAGCAAATTGAAACGTATCTTCTGCGTAGGAGCAATATCTGTACCAGCCGTGTTCCTTAACCTTGTATTATAGATGGCTCTGTTGGAGTAGGGGCTCGGGAAAAAGACGAGTTTAGTTAGGAATACCATCAGACAACATTCACTTAAAACTGCATTGTGATTTATTTAACTCCTCTTTTTATTCTCCTTATATGCAATTTGATTTTCAGTGGCACTTACTAAATAGGAGATCTGAGATATTTAACTGGGTGTAGCAGGGCTTGTGGCATGTGCACATCACTCAGAAATGACTCATGACGAAGAACTCACAGAAGCAACATCCTTAACACACATACACACACACACAGAGAGAGGTCAAGGGCACACTCTGGGGCAGAGGATGATAAGCTGAGATGAGTGTTTGGCATCTTCAGGGCTGTGTGCCCTTTCTGGAGCGATTAGTCAAAGTCCAACTGTCTAATTAATGATGCTCCAGCTATCAGGACATGTCATCTCCTTAACCAACTAGGGGTACAAACACATTCAAGGAAACAAGAGCTTGCCTGCCTGCTGCTCACTTTATTAGTGATGGAAGCAATGCGTATACTTGTGGGACTAAGTGCTGCAACTACTCGTTACTTAAAGTCCCCCACCCCCCCTTTTATTCTTCGTTTCATCTCTCCTTCCTGACAGTTCAACCCAGGGCTAATATTGTGTTAGTGACTCAACCATTAACCAAAATAGTGGGTTTTCTGTGGCTCAGACACTTCTTCCTCTGCACAATGAAATACTGAAGTGCTGTTGTAGGAGGCTGGGTGAAGGGTTGGAGAAACGTCTTTCATTACCATTTTTCCATTCCGGACGATGCTGAGAAACTCGCCCTGGGAGGTATGTAAAAGAAGGCAGCCAATTTGCTATCAACTGAGGGGTGTCAGTCAAAGCTTATCGATCGAGCTTTTAACTGTGGCTCCCTCAATGGCAAAACATGTTAATGTTATTGAACAGTGAGGTGCGTGGGTGGTTGAGGTGGGTGGCGGTTGGACTGGGAGGAGGATAAGGTGTGTCTCTCTCCTATCCGTCTGTTTGGCCAAAGAAAGGCGATGCAGAGACGGCAATGGGCTCAGCGTGAGAATAGGGGGAGGGAAAGAGAAAGAAAAGGAAGGCAGAGGGGTCAAAGGGATTTACTGCCAGGAGCCTAACATTTCAGGTAATGGATATGCTTGTATCGGTGTAAACCATACCTGCTGTTTTTCTTCCAGCCTGGCGGAGGTGAAGAAAACAAAACAAAGGTGTTCCTGACTGCAAGTCTGAGGGGGATTAATATAAAGTTGATATTTCAGTACCTCGGGCTAAACATTAGATCTCCGTTGTACACTTGGACATGTAGAAAGTGGTTGTGTGCGTGCATGTGTCATTGTGTGAGTGTAGAGCTGTGCATAGGGGGGTGTATGAGGGTGAGGTAAGGAAGCTGTATAGTGGGAGGCTTTTCTGCTTCTGCCACATTCCTGTGAAGCTGCAGCAAGGAGGGCAAGAACACATGGCTAAGTGCCTCCCAAGCTGGCTGAGGTGAACCTAACACCCCTCCTGGAGGAAGCAGCCCAGCCATTGTTCCAGCACATTGCACCCGTCTGACTGAGGCATCCTACTGCTGTGCAGGTCCCAGGGGGCTGGAAAGAGAACGAGGCAGTGGAGGAGAGGGACTGATTGTTCCCTGCTCAGACTATCCACAGATGGGGCTACGGCACAGGATGCTGGCTGTTTGCTTTAGAAAGTCCCAGGCGTTTGCTTTGCAGTCGAGGTGTATCGAAGGCTCTGGAGGATAGAGGAGAGGAGAGTGCCAGTGGAGACAACAGCAGGGGAAGGGAAGGAGAGAGCAGAGCAGAGAGAAAGAAAGAGAAAGAGAAAGAAAGGGGTAGTAAAAGGACCTTGCCTAATATGATGTCAGTGTGAATATAGTGTCAGTGCCAAGAAGGGAAGACAGATGATACAGCCAAATAATCATAGCGTAGTTGGGCGAGAGAGTGCTCAAGTCCTCCTCTGTTTCCAAACAGAGACATATAGAGCTGGAAATATGGAGAGGGGAGGGAGAGCAAAGAGAGTAAGCGAGGCAGGGGAAAAAGGAAGGGATGAGATGCAGGGAACCCAGGCTGCATCCATCATGTGGTTTGGTGCAGAAGCCATTTGTACCTATTGTTCTCCATAATTTGTTTTCTCAGAGCCTGCAACGGGAGGGGTGAAGGGGAGAGACTAAGCCACGGCAGCCATTTATTTTTGTGCTAATTACATAAGTGAGACAGCATAATTAGACGTATAGCTAAATAGACAATAGGCTGAGAGAGATGCACAGAGGGAGATAGACAGGGAGGTGTAGATGAATTCAAATAGATGACAGGCATTGCCCTCTCTATTTCACATTCAGGAGTGCGAGGGAACGCGTTGAAAGAAGTAAAAGGGATGGAGAAGGATAAAGGGAAGGGGAGAGTAAAGAAGATGGGCCGATGGAAGGGATAAAAGATAAGAGGGAAGGAGAGAAAAGCCCTCTTCACAGACTGCACTTTGAGGTGCGGCCCAATGCTGCTGGAATAGTCACCTCATTTAATACACCTGCTCAGCGGGAGGGGATAGAGGGATATAAGGAGATGTTGTGAAGAAAAATAGAAAAGGGCAAAAGAGAAGAGAGGAAAGACGAGACAGATCTCATCTCTGCTTCTTTAGATCAAAGGCAGAGAGTGTCTACAGAAAGCTGTTTGTTGTGGCTTGTTTGGGAGGGTCTCTCTCTGTGTGTGAGGTCATGGTTTGACCTGGCCTGCTATTTTGTTCAGGCGGTATTACACATGAACACAGCCACATGCCATATACCTTCCTAGAAGGTATCACAGGCTGCATAGCCCGGGATCATTTTCTAGAGAGAACTGGTGAACCACTGGGGCGGCGAGATGCAAGAAAGCTGACAAGACGATAGCTAGGTTGTCCATTAAGAGAGGGAGAGAAGTTTAAAGTTTGTTAAAACCAGTACAGAGATTGCACATCTTTTCAACTAACTGAAAAGGACCACGTTCGGAGGGAGTAGATTGCTGTGTTGTTCAACGTTCTGTGTGTTCTAATGCAGTTCTAATGTAGGCGGTGCGTAGGTGTGGTGAGCATGTCACCTGTCTTTCAGGGCTGCGATACAGGAGAAGATAAATAGGCCCTCAATGAAGCCACTCAATCACCAGCCAGTTAAAACAGCTGACCAAAGAGTGAGGGGCAGTCAGGCCTGATTGGAGGTCCATTGAAACCGGTCGAGAGAAGCTCTTGAGCCGTCACACTTTAGATTAGCCATTCACTGCACTATAGACCTCTAGCCTAACTGCTCTTCTTTCTCTAAACAGTCCTCTGACGCACTACAGTATAGCTCGAGTCAACTCCCTGATTGTGCTTGGGAGTTCTTTAAAAGCCAATTTAAACTCAGTCCTTTATTTAACTCCCCAGGAACCCAAGCTGGGACATATTGTGTTGGCTGTGTGTGTTCGTGTGTGTGTGTTTTATTGGGCCAAGGCCTAAGTTTTATGTGAGCTGTCTTTGAGCATGTGATGTTTTGTTAAAAGGAACTGAAAAACTCTCAGAACTTGCACAGACTAGTTTTTTGGGTGAAAGAGAGGGTGTATGAGAGAAATCAATGGCCCAATTCAACCTATTACAGCCATGACTGTTGCTGTAATGGTGTGGAAATGGACACTGGTCATGTGGATCCCTTTTATACCTCCAGGCTCGGATCACAACTGAAGCTCCGATTCATTTCCTCCCAGCTTTGATTTAAAAAAAAAAAAAAAAAAAGTACTCTGAGGATTTCAAAGACTCTCACGTGATCGTAACGAGAGAAGAGATCCTTCCGTTTTGTGAAGCGGATGAAACCTCCATTCTGCCAGGTTTGCCGAGGGACAAACATAACACTGGGCTGCAATTTTCCTCGTCAAATAATGACTCCTCTAGTCCTCTCTCCTTCCAGCCTTTGCCTCTTTGATCCCAGGTAATGTGTTAACAAGCAACGGGTTCATGGAATACCCATAACATCAGTGTGTGTATTCGCGCTGAGGTGTCAGAGTGCGTGTGTGCGCATGTGTGGCTTCATATGTGTTTTCACACCAATTAATGAATTGCTTTATATGCCTGCTGAGGTGACGATGGCCCGTCTCTAGCAGGGCATTGCTTTTTTCTCTCCTGTGTCAGTCTCCACTCATGATGGCCAAGGCACTCCCTCACACTAACACATTAATGAGAACAGTCTAATTAGTGCCTGTGGTTGCATGTAGGGGACCCCAGAAACCACAGCACCATTGTGAGTTGGCATAATCAGGGGGCCACTCAAAGACGGAGGACCCACTGCACCGGTGAGAAAGTTCACACATATAGGGAGACCTGCTTGGAGTCACACTCAAATTAGTGTCTTGGTTAATTGGGATAGGTGTTTTAAAAAAAAAAAATAAGAACAGGTTGGATTTTCTGATATGTGACCACTGAGCTTCAGCTCCTTTCTATTTAGCTCCCTCACTCCCTCCGGTAGCACTCCCTCCCGGGGGCGATGCAGAAAAATGATTTTGCTCTCCTTCATCCTTCTCCCTCACTCTAGATAATTCAATCTGTTCAATATCAAATAATCTCTCCATATTTTTCAACCTATTTTAATGTTATAACTCAAACAGCTATACCTCTGGGGAGATGAGCCTCGTTCCACCTTGTTAAAAAAAAAAAAAAAAAAGAGTGGAGAGAAAGGGAGAGCCTAGGAAAGAGGGATGGCAAATAGCTCTCAGAGGAGTGCTTTTAAAAGTCTCTGTTTGCCGTTCTCATGGGCCATATGTGAAACAGCGGCCAAATAGATTGAAAGAGAGAAGAATAGGGAGGATAGAGAGATATAGGAAGATAAAGAAAAAGAGAAACCATCAACAAGAAAGGAGGAGGGTGTAGGTGATGCGAGTTGTGGTACTTAAGGTCTTGGGCTCTAACTTGTGTCCCACAGCACTTAACATGCCCCTAGCCATCTCTCCTGGCAGTTAATTAGAATCCAATAAGGTTGCCGCCTGTTGGTCATTGTTCCTCCAGTGTGTTTACCCTTTCCAGAGGCTCCATTCGCTGCTTAATCTGCCGAGAAGCTGAATGTCAATAGGTCAGGCCAAGACTCCTGAGTCCTGAGAGAGAGGGAGAGACAGAGCAAAGGGGGAAGGAGAGAGGATCAGGGGGATGAAGGAAAAGGGTCATTCCTCCCTCTCTCTCTCTCTCCTCTCAATATTTTCCTGTAACGTTCCATTCTCGTTGTTGTTTCCCCCCCCCCTTCCCTCCCTCTTGCGTCTCCTCTCCTCTTCTTTTCTTCTCACTTCTAATCCGTACTCTTGATTGTTCTAAGCTGCTTTCAGCCAGCCCCTGGGAGGGTGGGGGGTTTTGGAGTCTGTTTTAATTAAGATTTAAAAGACGACTCCCTCAAGAAGGGAGATTTGAGAGCAGGATGGACTGAGCAAAGTAAATGAAAGAAGGTAGGACAGATTGTAGACAGGGTTTAACAATTATCGGCAATCAGTAAATGGAGAAAGCTATTATTTAAAAAAAGTAGATGCGCACATCGCACCCCCCCCCACACACACACACACACACACACAGTCGCAGCCAGATTCGGAGACATCCGCGTGGCTAAGCCAAATGGGATTTTTTTTTCTTCATTTGTAATCAAGCAGCACAATCTATATAGATTGATCTCAACTTCCTGTGATTCATACCATATCCTGCGAGGGTGATATGGAATCTGTAGTCGCCAGTAGGGAGGTTGAGGGAGTTATCTCCACACTCTGTCTAATGATCGATCATCTCACCAGATGGGCTTAAGAGCCTGTAACGCTCCACTTGTTTATCAGAGCCCCAAACCTGAGGCCTCTCCGGTAGATGTGACCTGCAAAGAAAGTCTTGTTTTGCAGACACACAGATAGAATAAGACAAAAGAGAGCTCAGGACGTGTTACAGAAGTTTAAAGTTTGCTTTTGTTATCTTTGTAGTGTGACCAGATACGTGGATATATGCTGAAGTCATTTCCCTCAGTAATGTGTTCTGTTTGGGTGGTAAATTTAATTAACAGTCTTATCGCACCAGGACAAAGGAGATTTCTCTGTAGAAGTCTGGCCATCAAAGATACAGGTCCAGTGTATAGCGTTACTTCTACCATGCAAACAATGTGTTCGAGACAAAAATGTGTGTCCGTCTGTGTGTGTGTGTGTGTGTCACTGCAACATGAGAAAAGAGCGCGTGCTACATGTTTGGCAAAACAGTCACATAGCACACATCTGCCCCGACTGCAAAGCGAACATTCTTCACCCGGAGTAAAAGCGCCAAAGAAAACACACCCCAAATCACAAAGTGCACAATGAAGTGTTTAAGTTCATCAAGCCACAGACTTTGGTGCAGCCGGTAAGGTGTTAAAGGCCAGGCGAGGGTCAAGAGCCCAACCCACGGCATTCTCTGCCATGACGCATCGCAACACACAGCCACCATATGTCCAGGGATTCACAGTCAATGAGCCAACCCACCCAGCATGACAAAGACCCATTCACACAGAGTTGACTCTGAGGTAATCTGCAATGCCATGGTATGATTAGGACAGAATGCAGCACTAGTCCAACTAGTGGCCGTTTGAGAAAAACAATAGACTAGAACGTATGGAGAAGTAAGGAGGAGTGTTAGGCAAAATGGTACGTGGACAAAGAACTCTATGAAGCACTTTGAGCAGATGAACGCAAGCATGATCTTGCCCTCAGCTTGCTGCAGCTCCATAGCTTGCCTCCATCAAAGCGCCTTGAGATTCACCCAGCACACTCTGCCTCCGTCACTCACAACTCTGTTAATAAGGCCAGCAGTAAACGCCAGGAAAGATATGCAGGGATGAAAGATCCTTCTCTCATGTTCTCGCTTTGAGGATGTGTTTCAGGCTGTAGGGGGGGGAGGGAAGTGCAACTTTATAGAGCAATGCTACAATAACAACAACAATAAACCCATCCGCTTATAAAATAATATGTTGTGTCCCATATCCTGTTGTGTTGTAGCTCTGGGGTCTTTTGGCAGAAATAATATGAAAAAAAAGCCCCCACCTCCACTAACTGAAGGTATAGAAGAAGCCCATGCCAAAGAATAAAGTGTCCTGGGGGAGGGATGTATCACACATATATTCTTTCACTGCAGCGATTAATATCCGGGAAAAAAAAGGTCAAACTTGACTTGAAACGGTCCAGTATATCACAGTTACATTCGGAGCTTGCATTTCATACATCAATCCCTGCTGTGATGTCTCATCAGCCTGGTCACACAGGAGAGACCCACACTGCACATTATCAAAGATTGATGGGGTGTCCTAGTTAAAGACAGGGGGAGGAAGAGAGACGACTGGTTAGAGAAGGGAACTTTGCGTTACCCTTTGCCTTTTCAACCGTGTTGACTGTGGCCTTTTACAGCCCGATGCAAAACATCTAGTTGGCAAATGTGATGCCAGTCTTCACTACTGCGTGACCTAAAGATCTGACCCCTAGATGTACGGGGAGACTTGCAAATGCAGGCTTTCGATGTCAATGCTCTCAGATGAGACGACGCTGGCTGACACAGGAAGCTGAAGACGGAGGGCTAAGCCTTCCAATCTCACCCCCATCCGCCCTCTTCCTCATCCTCCCTCTTCCTCATCCTCATCCTCCCCTGTAACAGAAGACAAAACAAACTGACAGAACAAACAGGCAGATTACCCTAAATCCTTTTTTCTCTAACACACAACCTAACCATCACTTATATCCACTGTTCACCGTCATCCTACCCGTTTCTTGTTCAGAGTGCTTGCTTAATAATTAATTGATTAATTAGTTCTCTCATTAATCATTTATTCATTAATCATGGCCTGATTTTTCTAGAGGAAGCGGCGCAATCTGAAAAAACCCTGACTTCACATTTCACTCTAATTATGCTCCTTTACTAATCAACGCTTAAGAAATGGAGTTTCAGGAAATTAGTTTCCCCCTTCCCTTCTTTTTCTCAACACAAAGCAGGATGTATTGAGGTCAGCAGGTAACATTGTTCCCCTCCCTTTCTTGTGTTCTGGAAGCTCTTAGTCATCAGTAATGTTAAAAGAATGATTCAAGTTACAGGCAATCTGATGAACAGAATAAAAATTTGATGTTAAATTAAAACTGGCCTTTTCTCCACCCCTCGATGAAAAGGGAAGAGAAATTCTGGTCACAGACTAACCACAGACATTGATTAATAAATGGCAATTTGAAAGCCGTTTGTAAGAAGAGAGAGGCGGCAGCATTGTGAATCACACACTTATTGTTTTCTCTGGATCCATGGCTCTCCTGGGAGAGGAGGTAATTTGTTTAAACGCCAGGAGTTATGTTCTCTGGACAGAGAGATGGGAAGATAGGATAGTTCAGAAATATCTACTGTAATGTGGAGCAGGAGAAGAGAAACATTCAAACAGGTTTAATTAGAAGTGTTTTTGGGCCTTTGTGTTGCTGTTGGATGCAGAGTTCACAATACAGCTCAGCTGCTTTCTCTGAAGAGGCTCTTGTCAGCTGCTGACAAAAAAAGAATTATGCATCAAATTAAAGAGAGCTCCAGTGAAATGGAGGCAAGTCGGGCATTAACCTCTAAGCTTTAAAAAGCACACATATTAAGCAACACTAATGAGACTCTCATTGAACTAGCTGTGTTTTATATTCAGACACACACAAAAGCACAGCTTTGACTTCAATGTGCCATTGCTGCTTCTGAATGAGGTTGTCTCTCTTATTCATCTCACCAGCAGCAAACACTGCAGAAGTGAACAATAGCGTAGATGGCCCTTTTACTCGAATGAGATGCATACATTTACAACATTACCACCCTCATTAAAAAATAATAATAATAAAGGGGGGAAAAAAGTATTAATTATGAAACGCACTACTTCCTATCGTGAAGAGCCAAGGGGGTCTCCACTGGGCTCAATTAGGAAGAGTAGGCCGCAAATCCCTAGACTAAATTAATTGACACCCCAGGGCATTAAGCCCAGAGTCCCAGTACAGAATCTATGTAGAAAATTCCTTTGTTTTCATTTCCACCGCCTTTTAGAAAAAGCAAGAGATGGAGGCAATTCTAACATGATCTCTTCATTGTTTTATTGATTTATCTATTATTTATTCATATTTGTTTTGTTTACTTGTCATGACTGAAGCCGGAAATGAAAAGATTTACTTTTTTGAAATGTATCCCTGCCCCATCTTTGACAAGCCTCTCCGTCACATGTTGTGCACCGTTGCCGTTTTATCCACCATGTCAGCTGTTGTGCCCACACTAAACCAGGGCTTTTGCGAACAGCACTAGAAGTTAATGATTTAAAAGCACAGTAAATTATCTGAAAGCCCTTCCATCCAAACACTGGGGAAAGGAGGGAGCCAGAGAGGGAAATTGGGAACAGAGACAGCAAGGAAGAGAGAGAGAAGCAATGGGGACAGAAAAGGGCTGGAACTGTGACACAGATCCAGCCAGCAGCTGTCTTGCAGTGAAAACACCAGGGGGTAAGCAGGAATGACACAAAATGACAAGACTAGCTCAATCAACATCTTGTCAACACTGCTGGCTGATGTGTACAGACAATTTCATACTGCCACCACTAGCTCCCTCCCCTTTTCTCTCTTTCTTTATATGGCTTTTTATTTCCTGTCCTCCTGCCAGCCAGCCAGTCACTTGCTATCTGTCTACATGGAGTCAGCTCTCAGCTCTTTGGCTGTTGGCTTCAGAGTATGGAGGAGGGGGGGGGGGGGGGGGGGGCTGTTTAAAAGCTGTGCAAGAATTATACTCAGAGAGATGCTTCTGCCCACTGGTAACCCTAAAGACATGGGAGTGTGACAGTGAATGTGTGTCTATGTGTGTGTGTGTGTGTGTGCAAAGACAGCATAATAATTAGTGTATTTATGGCACACTGTCGGGCACTGCAGCACAGCGACTGCGCGATCCATTCCCATACACTCACACACACTGACTATGTCACATCAGCACTCTTGGTCTGCCCCCACCCCACCCCACAGCCTCCTCCTTTTTTCCCTCCCTTTTCCCCCTCCTTGTATGCATACCACTCTATTACTCTATCCACTGCATCTGCTGTAGCAGGTACCCGGGGAGAAACTCTGCCGCTGCTCGCCCATGCGATCAGCCTCACTGCTGCCCTGATGTGTGCAGTGCCCTATTCCAGCAGAGAAAAACCTCGTGGTGACAGCCTCGGAGACAGACTGATTACAACGTTCCATCAATCCCTTTTCATGGCCCACTCCTTTGCAATTGGAAGCTGACAGGAGCCCACTTTTTCCATTTTTACCTCACCTCAGTTTTTGCGGTCTTTCGAAACATGTAGTGGCCCTTTTTTGTTGTTGTTCCCTCGCCTTCTCTGCTTTCTTGAGTGTTGTGTTGACAAGCTGACACAAACCCCTGTGATTTTCACACCAGGGATGCAGAGAGCGGGAGAAAGGGACAGGGGATACAGGATAGAAGAGAGGAAGAGATGGGGCGAGAAAGTGCAAGGGAGATGCTGGCAAGGGATGACAGCTGACACGGAAAATGAGAGTGGTGGCAGAAAGAGCCATGGAGAAAGCAAATCAACAATTAGCAACACCTTACATAACTCAAAGGGGGCCTGCTAGACATTGATTTCTGGGATCATGGCTCACTGACTGTAGACGAATGAGTGATAAACAGAGGAATGAGAGGATGGGGCTGCATTGTAGAGGAATGGGAGAAAATGCCCTGGGTGGGGGTATCAGCAGCAGGGGGGGCTGGGTAGTTAAGCGGGTCTAGGTTTGAGCCAAGATTTTCACAATGGAATAAAGGCTGAAAGGGGAGGCTAGGAGGATTAAACTCCAGCAAAACAGCTCTTAAAAAGCTGTTAGACTGCAATTTGGGCACACAAAATGCAGAATGGGAAAAAAGATAGTGCGAGTGGGTGGGTGAGAGTGCAGATGGAATGCCACGTGAGAGAGAAAGGATTGAAGAGAGGCCGGGACACACTAAGTTATGAGAGAGGAGTCCATCTGTAGAGCCACAGGCTGAAGGAGTTCGCGACGGTCCAAGTCTAAGAAAAACACAGCGGTTCCTCACACATGCAGTGCTTGTGTTGGGCTCCACACTACCACGTGTTGGTGGGTGGTATCTGTTATTAGTCCCCTTCAAGCCCTCAGACGTTCTGTAGGAGTCATTGTAATGAGCTTAGTAGCCATGATCAAACATGAGATGGGTGCAGGGTCCCCTTTGGGACATACTCTTTGGTTCAGCTACATCAGCACTACTATCCGTTTGTATACACACACACACAGACACACACACACACACACACACACACACACACACACACGAATGGGAAGACAAAAGAGCCTGACTCAAAACAAAGGGATAATAATTCCATACAGAGAGAAATGGAGCTTGCATTTTCCAGCCCGATTTAGAAGCCTTATCTAGACAAGGCACAATGGATGGCATTTGGGGCAAGGGGTTGTTTATTCCAAGCTTGACACTTTTTTGCCAATTGCCTTGTTTTGTGCCGTTTTTTTTTTTTATGGGACTGTTCCCCCCCCCCCCTCCCCCCTCCCTCCCTCCCTCATTTTCTCCTCTCTGACTCTTATTGTGGAAAGCTCGCACCAGCTGGCTGCAGGATTCTACCTCCACCACCGGGGGAAAAAAGCGCAAGTAGATATCAGGCGCTATTTTCTAACATTTTGAATTATTTCTGCACAGAGCAAATTGTCCAGTCAAGTTGAGAGCACTTTTATTTATAGACCCCACAGGACTGGATGTTGCACTCTTTGCACTGGATTGGAATGAGGACATGGAATAAAATGAGGACTAAAATAGGGACTGCGAACGCAGCACGGAGCCTCTTAGAGTGAATGACCATGTAGTTGAGTGTCATTGTAACAACACGCGGAGATGGACATAGTGCATTGCCTGAGCTGTTACGAGCAAGAGAGTCTGACATTATTTTATGTTTTATTTGAAGGACCTGACTTTTTGAATGCCGTGTTAAATTGATTGAAGGCGTGGATTTTTTTTTGGTGTGAGATTACCAAATTGGCATAAGAGATTATGACTGTGGTGACTTGGTAGTAAATGCACTGTAGTGGGTGTTAGATCCCCATTGTATCTAAAGGTCATCTGCAGTGCCTTTATCTTTCTCAGTCTTTAGCATCATGGCTATCTCTCGCACACACACACACACACACACACACACACACACACACACACACACACACACACACAAATTCTATCAAGGCAGATGTCCAGTGGTGGACGGATCATTGCGGACATCTGTCCATCTCTTCCTGATCCTTCCTGATGTGAATGTATCACTATCAGCACAGATGAAGGGGAGAGAGAGTGCAGGCAGTGACAGGGTCGACGCAAAGCTCTTTAATAGTTTGTGTCCAAGTCAGAGAGGCTGTTTTGCACTTAACTCCAACCATGTGACAGAGACAGCAAAGTCACTGTGTCAAAGTAGCTGCTAAATGTGCCCTCCAATGCCTGACATGTCGCTTTCCCTATTAACACTGCCCCACCCTCCACACTCATTCACACATTGAAATTGGCGCACACACAGACATTAACATACATTGCACATTTTTAGACACAAACGCACGCACACACACACACAAACTGAGCCCACACAGTCGGGCAGAGATGCACACACACATAAACTTAGCCCCATGTGCATCCAGCAGCGTGAAATGATATTCCATTTTGAGAAATCCGGATTAAAATATATCAGGCCAAATGTGTTTTGACCTTGTTACTGGGGAATGGAAAAGAACACACACACACACACACACACACACACACACACACACACACACACACACACACACACACACACACACACACACACACACACACACACACACACACACACACACACACACACACACACACACACACACACACACCAAAGGTAAGAAACAGAGTGAATGTTGCATTTTTTTTTTTGTGATGACTAAAATTGAACTGCATTTAAAGTAACATTAGGCACACTGCATGTGGTACAACTAATCTACACTGCACATATTTACCTGCGTAATGTTCAAGACGACATGGTAAATAAACTCACATCTACTGCAGAAATGTTAGGATTTCAAGGGGGATTCAAATCCTTCTTTTCGACTGTGATTCAATTGCAGCCAACAGACAGGCTCCTCATTTTGAGTCTGGTGAAAACACTGAAAGCGATGGTGTTGCGGTGTTTGTGCACATATATACTGTATGTGTATGTGGCACTGCAGCACACCAAGAGCAAGTCTCCTCACACCCACAGCTCCCTACTTCTTCTGACTGCCTCTCTTCCACTGTTTCTTTGTCTGCTTCTGTTCCTCCCCTCTCTCCGCGTCAGAAATGTATTCATGTAATTAAGCTGCTAATACACCGTCAAAGAATTGTCTAATTCAGCAAGGAGGAATTAAAGGAATCTGGCATGAGTCATTAGCCATTCGAGATGTTCTGTTGAGCATTTTCAATAAGGGATCTGGATAGCAATGAATCACTCTCATGGTGTGAAGACATTCGCTAGAGCACATACTCTGTAGTCTATATTTGTACACCTGCATTTGTATGTGTGTGTGCGTGTGACGTTAATTGCCATATGCGAGCGTGAGAAATTGTATGTGGGTGAGGTTTAGAGAAACAATTCAGTGCATGTAATTCATCCAAACAATCAACCAATGCAGAGAATTATTGCTTATTGTAAACATTTAGATGCTCTGGGCAAGATACTTAATTGCAATCAATGTTTGTCCTGTTGCAAGTACAAAGAGGGAAATCCCTAAGTCGCTCTGCAAGGGGAGGCATATAAAAATGTTCAATAGCTCATAAAAGGCAGAATGTTAGGGACAGGCAGGCAGACTGTGAAAAACAGCATTTTCGAAGGTATGATGGGAAAATGCCAGCCTTCGCTAAACGCCTAATAGCCAAAGCTAGAAGATGTTTCACTTCTCATTGACGCTCTCAAATTGGCCTCCTTTGATCCACAGTGCGTGACACACATACACCCTACCTGTTTGCACCCACGGCTCAATAGTCCTTTTAGACGCTTGGTAAAATGATGAAACGGGAGACGTTATTGGTGAACTAACTTAACTCTAATTGCTTTGTGGTCTTTCTTTCTGTTTTGCTATGTTAACATCTCTTTTGGCCCAGATGGAGAGTAAGAAAGAATGGGTGCATGTGAAAATGGGTTTTTGAGGCAGTTGTTGAGAACCACAGTGGTATGAGCCATGGAGAACTCACGTTCCCGATGAACTCACTGTTTGGCGGCTTCAATTGTGCTGTCGGGTGACAGAGACGGGAGGGTGCGAAGGGAGAGAGGGGAGGCGAGGGGCAGGGTTCAGCCCATGGTGCACCCCGAGATGAAGTGGATAATTGAGTGCGGAATAAACACAACCTCGGAAGCCCCCCTTTCAAAAAGAAAGGAAAACTAGAGAGAATGAAGCGAGAAAGAGGGGGAAGAGACGGGGGAAGAGAAAAGGGGTGAGAGAGAGAAAATCCCAGCTACCCTCTGGGGGGAAAAGCTGCTATTGAAAAGCTATTAAACTTGCATTTAGCAGGATTGATTGGAAATGAAGAGGCCTATTAAAAGAGAGGGACAAGGGGACAATAGCGCGTCTCTGGCCGCCGTATGTTGCCCTCCTTTCAGCAGCTTTCTTTGCTTGGGGGGGGGCAACCCTGTCTGTTTAAGCGCTCCCACCAAGAGAAGCAGTTCAGGGGGGGCTTAGCACTGCCTGAATAGAACCCTCTTTATCTTCCTCTGTCCCCCTTCCCTTCCATTCTCCACCAAGCAACAAAGAAAGAGAGAAGGAGAATGACTGAAGGTTTTTTTTAAGTCCTCTTTGCCGACTCAAACAGACACCCCACTTAGATAACCAACCAACTGCCTCTCTCCCTCTCCTCCCACCTTCTCCCTGCAGATTAGTTACCTCTGGAGTCTTGCCATCCTCCCCTGCCAGTAGTGTTTCTAATACTTAATCTTTAGCATAGTGGCACAAACAGTTGGAACCGTGGAACCGTATTCACGCTGCGTTTCTGCATGCGTGTGAAGGCAGGCCAGCCAATCCAGTGAGACCGTGTGCCATACTTAACCACAGCAGCAGAACGGCTGCAGGTGTCTCTGCTGACTTTCAGCAGGCTCAAACGGATGGGTCCCCTGGGAACTTTAATGGAGTTTTGATTGTTTAACATCCATTTTTACAAAAAGCACACTGAAAGAGTGGCGGATTTTCCTCCCCAGAAGTGCGTTTGCGTCACGTCAGCAAGCATAGAACCATATGGTCTTGAGAAAGACTTAAATAAGTTATGAGGCACAGCTGACTCTTCCTTTTAGAAGAAACATTCATGGGGGGGAAAAAAAAAAATATTTTCACACATGTCGGCCTTGTTCATATTCTCTCAGCAAGTGCCATGAAAACAAGGGAGTGAGCAGACCAGTCTGCCCTCTTTCATACTTACTCATTTTTTCACACCCTTTACAGTGCAAGTTTCACTTTTCTCATGCAACACCTCTGCTGGCACTGCAGAAACCTACAGCCATTACATTCTCTGAAACACCATTAGCAGTGTTCTGTGTACCTATATAGTATTGTACTATTTTGTGAATTCTTGTGTGAATTGACCATCATGAAACTATGAATTCTAAGAAATGTTTTATTCACATCGTGCTCCCTCTCTCTGTTTTCACAGCAGCCGCCAAAGCACCCTACTTCTCCCAGCAACCCCAGGACCAGGTGGTTGTATCCAGTCAGTCGGTGACTCTACCCTGTGTCGTTGTGGGTTATCGGGGAATGGTACAATGGACCAAAGATGGCCTGGCACTGGGTGGAGAGAGAGACCTGCCAGGTATTATCACTGACTTCTTATTTCTCTCTTCTCTCTACTGCTTTCGGTGTGTTTATAGCTCTCTCTGCCTGTCTTACCGCGATCAATGCCAGGTCTCATTAGAAACCAAGTCTCTCTCTATGTCAACCACTGGAGTTTTACGCAAATGAATGTTTAGAGAACAATGTACTGCAGACAGGTCGGCTACTGCTGCACACACCGAACTTTAATTTGTTGTTTAGCATTTTAAGGGTCTTGTAGGAAGGTAGATAATCAATTGGCTTTTGTCATGCGCTGACATTTAAATGTGTGGCAGACTAGAGAGAAGGTGGAGAGGCTTCCTCTTGACCTTAGCCACCCAATCTTCATTGTGTCTGTCTTTAAAGGACAGACTCCTCATGCAGCAGCCTTCTCACGTGTTGCATTTCCAGTCTCGCACTGCTCCGCTAACACAACGGCTCAATGCCTGGCTCAGTGAGGTGCTCCATGCTTTCATTTGCGTCTTAAAGAGCCTTGCCACGTTTTTCACTCCTTTGTTCAACGCACAAGTCTGGTCCTTTCATTATGTGTTGGTTGTTGGGTGGTTTGTTTGTCTCTGACTCTATTCTCTGGGCTGGCTTCACGCAGGCTGGACGCGGTATTCCTTAATGGGCGACCCGCTATCAGGCGAGCACAGCTTGCTGATCGATTCGGTAGAGTTGGAGGATGACGCGGTGTACGAGTGTCAGGCTACACAGGCGGGATTGCGCTCCCATCGTGCCAAGCTCACTGTACTAGGTAAGATACACAGCTCATGCATGATCCTCACAGCCAGCCCTCCTGCCAAGGCCTGCAGGCTGGCAGCGCTTTGGAACAATCAGGGGAGTGTCTTCATCACAAAACACAGAAACGTGTAGGCAAATCTACAAACAACACGTGCAATGCACAGGATAATCACATTTAAAGAACATCTTAACAGAGACAAATAAAAAAATACACCTAAATACTGTTAAATTAGCGATTCATAAACATGCTCTTATCGCCACTCAAAAGATAACCTCATTGTAAATCTAATTTCCTGGTTTAAATCATGTCCTGAAAGTATAATTCAAACCAGGCAAGGCTCAGCCAAGAGATTTATCTCGAAAAAAAGAAACCCTCTGCTCTCAGTAGCGATAATCAAGACTGTGGATGTCTTGGATAATGTGATTGCTGCAGTCACAAATGACTTGAGTAGTCGCTTGAAAGTCAGGGTCTGCACAGTTAGCACATTTTACAGTGAGCCACAACATTTGTCAACGGCAAGGCGTTTTTTACATTAACATGATGTGAATGATCTACTTCTTCACACAGACGTTCAGAGGTGGAGGGTGGGAGGCGGGGGTGAGGGCCAGTTCCTGTGGCAATGGGAATTGGCAAAGCACTGCTGGCATCTGGTGGCATGCAAAGGAACATCATTCTATTCATTTGTCCTGTCAATTATCCATACGCAACTGTGTGAAAGTATTATAGAGAGATAAGGGAAAACTTACAGAGGGAGGTATTAATTAGTTAATCAGCTTTTGCCACAACACAATGCAAAGCTTTCACCGCAGAGCCTGTTGTCCTTGAATCCATCTGTTGCTATTAAGGTGTGCAGTCTGTGTTCATGAGACTGGCAAGCGGTACAGATAGGGTTGTCATGGAAAGGCAAGCAGATAGCGATCACAAGCGGCATGTAGGAACATTTCAACTAAACGAATAGGTTCAGAAAGCCGTTCATCTGCCCACCTTCCTGTGTCTCGTGTCACTGTCAAAGCTGCACAGAGTAGCACAAAGCACTGCCCTCACCACATGCCCACACAGCCATACAGATACCCATGTAGAGGCAGCGAGCAAAGTTGATGAAACTGCCACTTTTACATTTAATGCACTCTGAAAGACCAAATCTGCTGGTTCATAAACATTATATGCATTTCATAAATATATAAGGAAAATCAGGTGAATTGTTTAGTAACCTGCGGTTTATGTTTACGTTTGGACATAAGGGTGTTAAAAAGCGATGGGGTGCACAAACCTGTGTGTGTGTGTGTGTGTGTGTGTGTGTGTGTGTGTGTGTGTGTGTGTGTGTGTGTGTGTGTGTGTGTGTGTGTGTAAATCAATGTGGCCAGATGAGACCAAAGCAATCCTGCACAGTCAAAGGAGTCAACGGCAGGAGTGCAGTCAGGGGAATCGGCATGGAAATTAAAATCACCTAGCACTCGGATTCCATTAGTGTCCGTGTTGCGGTAGCGGAAGGACCTCTGACAATTCAGATACACACAGTGAAATTGGTTCGGTGGAGGGAGCGAGAAAGGCCAGCACAAACCCCATGTTTACGCCTTCTCATATTGGTTGGGGAAATAGACGCCTTCATCAGGGGTGGCACGCTTGGCTTGCCAGTGGTGCGAGCGAAACCATGCAAATAAATGAACAAATAAGCAATTCAGTTGAAACATCACTCTGCAACAGTAAGAGCAAATAGAGTAATAATGCTAGTCCCAAGAAAGCAAATAAATGTGGTTGAGCCGGTTTTTCTTCCAAATAAAAAACGTTCTTGGACTTTTCTCTTGTATGAAACTACACCTTGTTAAACAGACATGGCCATAAGGAGATATTGTTTCCCTCTTTTGCTGTTGCGATATATTGATGCTGAGCTAAGAGCAACAGCAAGCTCAATAACAAGATGGCCTTTTTGTGGCTCTGTGCTGGCCCGGAGCTGTAATGAGTTTTTTTTGTTGTTGTTTTGAGTGGTATGTTTGTTCTGCTTTACAGTTCCTCCTTCAGACCCTGTGGTGGAGGGTGGCCCCGTTGTACGTCTGAAGGCCCACACACCACACAATCTCACCTGCAGAGCCTCAGGAGCCAAACCTGCTGCTGAGATCACCTGGTACAGAGATGGAGAGGTCATGGAGACTGCAATTTATTCCAAGGTACAGTGAGAACACAGCATTATCATTCAAACACTAACAACCACACAATATTACAACACGTAACAGCGCAGAGAAATGAATACAAAGCTATTCAAATCAAACATATTTTCTCTTAGGGTATGATACTGTTATTTTTCTTTCGTTTCTCTTTTTATTTTTCTCATCTTCCTTCCATGGTCTCACAGTTTTTTTTCTTTCTATCACCACCCGTCTCTCGCACAATTTCTTTGCTCTCTCTCTGCAGTCCCCCTCCCATTTTCACTCTTGCCTGACCCCCCCCTCCCTCCCTCACTAACCTCCCTCCCTCCCTCTGCCTCCCCGCCTTCGCTAACCCCCTCCACCCCCCTTTGCTCCCTAATGCAGCGACACTACAGCATAACTGGAGCATGCCAAAGCTCAGACAGGCATGAGTGTTTCATACAGTAGAGTTTCTGCAGAGAAGAAATAACCCACAACAATGCAGAAACACAATGGGGATGCGCCGGAGCGTAAGCCAGCCACGGCTGGGAAAGTGTCACATTTTTCATGCTCTCTGACCACGCTAAACGACGCTAAACGCCACATTCAAGGAGGAGAGAGCTTGCAGTGAGAAGGGAGGGAAGAGGATTGGAGGGGGGAGGGAGGAGAAGACAGGAGGGGAAAAGAAGAATACATGAAAAAAACAATATAGAGTTAACTAATGAGACAGCTTTGAGAAAAACAGAGATTATTTCCACCATTAAGAGATGAGACTGGGGGCAGATAAAGCTTTGTCTTAGTGAGGGGTGGTGTCAGGGAGTGATGTGATTTGATCTAGCATAAAGTGCTTTTTCTGTGTCTGGCTGAGGAAGTGAAAGCCTGCGTCCATTGATTTGGCTGTCCAGGGGAAAATCTCAGCTTGGCCTTGCTCTCTTCCTAAGATGTGTGACACTCCTTCCTTACTGTCACCACCCAAAAAAACAGACACACAGGCACCGTAGGCATCACAGTTTTTTTTTCCTTGTGTGCGTGTATGAGGAAGAGAGGGAGAAAGTGAGAGAGCAGTGAGCCATATCCTCAGAATCTACACCTTTCCTCACTTAGGCGTATTGATTTCTGTGAGCAGTAAATAGATTTAAAAGATGATGACAAACAAGGAGCGCTGACGGGGGACACTCTCAGAAATGTGGGAACAGCACAATATCCCCCTGCTGCATCATAAAATATATGATTTAACTGCCATGCCAAGAACGGGATGACAATTTCAACGCCTTGCACAAGAAAAAACAAGACCTGCAGTGTCATAGAGATATTCCTAAGTGGTGCGGTCACAAACGGCAAGTGACTTGCTTGTGTGCCATTGAGCTGATGCTCTGTTCTGGTCGATTGTAATGAAGTCTCTCTTTAAAAGCATAGTTTGTATAACTGTTGATCGGAGGTACAGGAGCATTCTAACAGTTGTTTTGCAACTCTACAGACTCTGCTTGAGGATGGAAAGAAGGAGGCGGCTGTCAGTATGCTTCCAATCGTTCCTGAGGATAGCGACTCTGGACGCACCTACACCTGCAGGGTTCTTAACCCAGCTGCCCCAGCTGGACGACAGACATCGATCACTATCAATGTCCAGCGTGAGTGTCCCGGCTTCAGCTTTCCTATAGAGACCACCAAAATATTGCAGCGTTGTAGCAGAGTGCATGCTACGCACAGTAATCTGTAAAGCATATTTGATTCTGTTAAAATGTGAATGGTGCCAATGCGATTACTAAATCCAATTTGTGTCAGTAACATAAAGGTCTCCCTCTTCACAGACCCTCCTTCAGTGACTCTGTCAGTCCAGCCTCAGACTGTGACCGAGGGAGCTAAGGTTCTCTTCATCTGCTCTGCTTCGGCCAATCCTGAAATCACTGGATACAGGTAGCCATCCATTTTAATCTTCATTTTTCACTCTGATCCTGCCACCATCCATGCAGAGCCAGCAGTCTGAGATGATGATACTGCAAAATCTTGCATCTACTTCCAGACATTATATGCTGCTAACATGCCAACCGGAGTAAAGATGCAATTCAGAAAGAAGGAGTACAAGCATACAAGTGCTTAGTAGATTCATAGGGCTAAATGGGCTGCTTGATTGGCAGCGTTTGATTGTGATTGGCACAGGCCATCAATCGGCTAATAACCACTTTGATACGCATGGCTAAGTACCTTCCCTGAACTAATGCGACTGTATAATGTGATTATTCATCTGTCCCAGGTGGTCAAAAGGAGGAGTTCCCATCTCTGAGGCAAATGGGGACAGCCTTGAGGTGACAGTGGACTACTCTTACTTCACAGACCCCGTCTCCTGTGAGGTGTCCAACTCTGTGGGCAGCACCAATGTCAGCACCCTGGTCGATGTCCAATGTGAGCTGAACTTTAGACAAACAAACATTCTATACAGTCTGGCTAAGCAGTGTATTTTGCACTTTTCTCGAGGTATGTTGTAAAAGCAGTCTCTTATTGATTGTAACTGGCTGTCTCTTTGTCGCTTCCCTCTAGTTGGCCCCAGACTGCTGTCAGAGCCTAAGCCAATGACGGTGGATATAGGGATGGATGCAGCCTTTACTTGTCCATGGACTGGAAACCCTCCTCTGACCCTGGCCTGGACCAAGCAGGGCTCCAGCGTGGTAAGGAAACAAACACTAGTCACCACCTTAACTTAGTGGTAAAGCTTCAACACCATCCCTCCAGACAGAAACATTCACACATGGCCTTGAGGCATGAATTCCTCACACACTTCTCCCAAACATTCTTTTTATGGCTGAATCTTCAACACCTCCTCTCTCCGTGCTCCCTGAGGGCTAAAGCCTCTGGCAGAAAACTCTCTGTCCACTGACAGTTTCATACAGCATCATCAGGGTACATGACATGACATGCTGTCATAACTCTGATCAATCAATCAATCAACCAGTGAGTCAAGCTGTGGTTCGAACTAACAGAACTACAACAAGTGTCGCAACTTTCAGAGCAGCATTTCTGCCATTAAGAAACTTGAGTATCCATTTCATAGGCGGAACAAATTTCCACCTTCACTTACATCATCTTGGTAAAAGTCTTTCAGCGCACGCACACCCCATCAGTGGGGACATCTCATAGGAGCATCTCTCCTGGCGACTAATACAATTTCTGAGGCGGTGCTGGAGAAAACACCTCCAGTGAGGAATGCTGCAGGATGGCGTAAGCGATGCTGTCATCTCGAAGAGTGAGCGCTTTCAGCCCCTCTGAGGGAAAAACGCAGGCATTTTTCTAATCCACCCACTGCCACTGTCCCTCAAACAGCTTCGAGTAATGGATTAATTGGGTTACTCCATAAGTGTGTTGAAATAAAAAAATTGGAGAGAGTGAGAGGGGGTGTAGAGAGGTAGAGAGGAAGGGAGGGAGAGAGGGAGGGAGAGAGGGAGGAGGATGGAGTGGGGGTAAATGGATTAATCACAGCTTGATGGAATGACAGGATCAATGAGCTAAGGAGTGAGTGAGTGTAGCAGCTCCAAAGGCTAAGGCCCACTCACACCATGGTGCCCTCCGTTCTGTCCCCACTGTTTAATTACAACAATCTCCCCAGCAGCACGGTCATTCAGTGGTGGCTGGAGTGCTTAATGCTGTGATTAAAGCTCTTCACAATGAAATTAAACTCAAACCACCAGCATTTGTTACAATGGTCAGCCCACCTCTGTGCTGCCTCCACAATGAGTGGGCCACTGATAGAGGTCCCGGTTTCCTTTGTCTGCCTCTTCTCCACACTGCCTCGCTCTCTCTCGCTCCTTCTCTCTCCCTCTAACACACTTCTCACTTGTCTCTTTGGATTCCTCACTAGGTGCTCAGTAACGGCAACACCTTGCAGCTGAAGGCTGTTACCCAGGAGGATGCTGGAACATACACCTGCAAGGCCATCGTACCTCGGATTGGAGTCGCAGAAAGAGATGTCACTCTAACCGTAAATGGTGAGTGGCTTCTTTTCAGAATATACACGGTTGCTTGTAATGTTCGGACTGATGTGTTGAATAAGTAGCATCAAAATTGATATCTGACAATTTGGCATTGGTCAATATTTCAAAATATTCTTTTTGTTTTTCATTTCTCTGCTCTGCTCACTCCGTCTTTCTTTCTTCCTCACACCAGGCCCACCGATCATCACAGTGGACGCCACGCAGCATGCTGTCAAGCACTCCAAGGGCAAGCTGGAGTGCCGGGTGGGAAGCAGCCCACCGCCTGATAAGATTGTAAGTAAGCCCTGTTATTTGTGCTGTGTGCCATTCACTTGTGCTTGGGAGCTTTCAACCTCCATGTTCCTCCTAGCCACACCCACCCACATCAGAGCGATCAGTCAGTGCAACCTTACCCCTGACCTCACCTTCACACTTTTGCACCAACACATCTCCACCTCACACGCTGACAAACACGTACACACACATATTCACAACTGTAATTGCAGCAACATTGACTGGGGAGTCAGTCGAGTTTCAGGGAGCTGTGGGAGACTGACTTCCTGTAGGTTTCAGTCAAACCCAATTCAATTAGCGGCCCAAGAGGCATCACTCGGCTGACTGACCCCGTTGAACTGCTGAACGTACGCTGGGCTGAGGGAGGATAATTAGGGTGTGAGGAGGAGTGAGAGACAGGTGCCCTACTGGCCTTGCACTAGAGACAGCAGAGAGGAGCCTTATTTCATAGTGCAGCTACCTAACCCTTCTTAGGCCTCACCTGCAGGGCAGACGTGGGGGGCGACTTAAACATGAGCCTGTGAGCTCTGTCAGCCACGGAGCACCTTAGAGGTCGGCAGAGAGAAACTGGTGTTCAGTCGGCGGCAGGCCGGGATCTAAGGATAAACATCCGGGCAGGCCTCTGCTTAGCTCGCCGGTGAGCAATTCTTTACAGAAATGTGACTTACTCCCTGTTGTCTTTTTCCCTGCTCCTCTCAACAGGTGTGGACCTTTGGAGACATGAGCCTGTCCTCTGGTTCCTCCGGTCGTTACTCAGTACAGACAGTAACCAGCGACCATGGTGTCCTGTCTTCCCTGGTGCTGTCCGAGACTCTGGCACAGGATTTCCAGCTGCGCTACAACTGCACCGCTTGGAACCGCTTTGGCACCGGCACCGCCCTGGTCACACTGAAGGAGCAAGGTACACACGAACAGGATTATTAATCCCCACCAGAGTTAAAATGATACTCTCAATCCTTGCTGTGAAGGAGGCAAGATTAGGGAAAAGCAGCGCTCCTGTCTTGTGCTTATCTTAATTACAGTATACTCTTCTAATCAATATGATTTAATCAGCAGATGGTTCCTTTAATGAATATGTTTGCCCCATAACAGAGATATTGATCGGGGACAAAAGTCGATTAGAGGAAGCTACATGCGTTTGGACTCATATCCTCTATCTCTGTCTCAATGCCAAATTCAGCATCTTAGGCTGCAGTCGCTTTAAGTGATCTTAAAATAAGGCAGTAGAACTACTACACTGCTGCTTGTGGAAGCCTTTGTTGCAGCAGACACCAAAAATAAGGTCCTCGCCAGTAATCTAAATCAACGTAGCAGAGTGGGGTCTCCAGAGAAATGGGCAGCGGTATCTCCTGGAATCTCTAATTAGATTACTGTCTGTTGCTTCATTGCATGTCAGGCCTTGTTACCCTTCTTTTAGAGAGATTAGAGACAATAGGCAGGCTGTGGGATGCCGGATTGCCCGCATGAGCATACGCTAGCTGTGAGCAGGCCGGGGTTTACAGCAGATGAATTTATATAGGCGCTGATGTTTCTGGGATTAGCAAGACAAATGAATGGATCTCTTTCTTTTGCTCTGATCTGCACGTTCTTGACAGTGACACTTATGTTCTGCCATCTCTCATCCCTCTACTTCTCTTGACAACCATCTACCCCCACCCGCTACGCCACACTTTCCTTCCATTACTGTTCTTGATGCAGAAGCCCTGCCTATGCTGATAATTGTTGGTGGAGCGGTAGGTGGAGGCTGTGTCCTGCTCATCTGTGTCATCACTCTGGTCTCCCTCTGCTGCAGGCACACGGGCAAAGGTGAGCTCAACGGTTAGTATGGGCGAGAGGGTCAACAGCCAATTCTTCAAATCAAACAGATTAAAGTCCTTTTCATTTGTGAGCTGGAAATTGAACCGTTTCTGTTCAGTTTTTGAGCCGTTTCCCCTGTGATTAAATCGAATTTGATGTTCAAGTCTGCCTGGTAATGTCAAGTAAAGCTTTTCTTCCTTTTAATCCCCACAGGTAAAAGGTGCACTCGTCTTTCCAAAAGTGACATCAGAGTTCAGATTGTTCACAGTGATCACAACGCTACACGTGGCAATGATGATGAGGAGGATGTCAAAGAGCCCATGGTGAATTTCTTTGAGCACCGTCTTTGTATGCCATGTAGATATCTTTGTTGACGGTTTGGGAAAATTCACATTAACACTGTAATGTAATGCTCAGCCTTTGTTTTGTTCTTATTCAAGTGAGGTCTTGCTCATCCGAGTAATTCTTCAAATGTGCTTGGTCTTCCCTCAGGCACCGAACAGCAGCGAGTCTCCTGGGACATCGCGCACAGAACACAGCGACCTCCTGGAAGAGGAGGAGGATGAGAGATCGGACATCAAGGTAAAACAAAAAAAAAAACATACTTGAAGAAACACTTAGTTTAGCTAGAATGCATTACTTTCATCCATTATACACAATGCTGAACTATGTTCATTTTTCTTTTCTTTGTTCTTATCACAGGACCCCACCAATGGCTACTACAATGTCCGTGGCCATGAAGACCGCAATATCCGCAGCAGTGGCTTCTCTGAATACGTGCCCAACACTCGGCCAGTCTACACTCCATCGCAGTTGCCCTCCCCCAGCCCCATGTATGGTCAGCAAGGCACCCAGCCTCGTGTCTATGACTTCTCCCACCGATACGCAACCACCACAGCAGGCAGAACTGCATATGAACAGCAACAAGCTGCCCAGCAACAGCAGCCCGCCCAGCCAGCCAGCATTTATCCCACTGATCCCCTCTACAGTGGCTCTGCATACCTACCTGCCACCTATGGTCGCGCCTTCACCAGCTACGTTAAGCCCGCTTCCTATGAGAAGGTGGATGCGTATGACCAATCAGATCAGGCCAGCAAGGTGTCCAGCTCGTCTCGCTTCTCTTATGCCTCCTCACAAGTATCCTCCCAGCAGTCTGACTATGGCCGGCCTTCACAACGTATGCAGACGCATGTCTGACTGGACAAAATAATTGAGAAAAAAAAGGAGAGTACAGGAGCAGATAACCATTGTCACCTCCACATACACGTGTGGCTGGACTAACATGAACAGAGACTTACCTTACTCAGACGGTCCTTCAAGGACATGTTTGGACAGTATTTGGAGGGAGCCATGTGATTTATGGGGGTTATAGGATAACCAACCTTTATTTGTTGTGATGGATGGCGGGATCTGTGGAGCTCCTGAGCTGGAGAATTCAGCAGATTGTGACGTTCAAGTCAAACCTTTGATTACAGTGCGATACCTCACCAGGTTATCTCTACATGATGACCACCCAAACCTGTGGAGATATTCTGTCTCTTTGCCAGCGCCAACTAGAAAATAAATCAAATGCATCTCCTGAATTTGGGTGGCCAAAATGACTGGGGTAGCTGTTTACCTGCCTTTCAGAGTTTACTTTGTGTCAACACTAAATGTTAAACAAGACCTCGAAAATACTTTGAAAGATATTACAAGCTAAGACATATTTCAGGAAAAAAAAAAAAAGAAACATGAACAACCTACTGTTCGTCTGTCATTTGGTGTTTTGTTGGCATGTGAAAGGAATTCTAAGCACATTTGTGTCTCTATCATCCACAAAAGACCGAGCTATCCACAGAGACAGACTAACTATTCTGCACAACAGGCTAGCTCTACTGACCAACAAGTGCTACAGGCACTGTACTGTATGAAGAGTTTAATCAGTGGCGGAATACTCCTGGCCTGAGCTGTATTCCTGGAGCTTCTTCTGATAATAACCCTAAGGTGTTGGACTTAGCAGTGTTGCTTGTCCGTGGACAAGAGAAGGAGATATGAAGAGAATGTGAATTTTAGCTGTCATTGTTATGGATGGCTACTTGTTAACTGTGTGTTGTACCAAGATGGACAAGGTAAAGCCATGAAAACCCAAAGATGGTGATAATTGTATAGGGGAAAACGGGGGCTGAATACTGCTGTCCCACCCCTGGTACTGTTTTCTGATTGTAAAATGAAGAGGAGGCTATTACCAGAACAATCAAAAGTGGTGGTTTGGAAAATGGTGGCAATCTTGAACTTGAAAAAAAACTTGAATGCAGCGTCATCTTCAGCAGGCTCAGGTGGGGAAAGACGTGTAAGGCAGTCCTAATATGGACCATACGCTCAAGTTTTACAACTCAATCAAATTGTCTCAATATGTTTACAAGAAACAGTACTACCCTGAAACACTAAGTATCTGTACAAATGGCGGAGCCCATACTTTCTCTCTGTTGCATGCAAATGATGTGTCTAGTGAAAATCTTCAGCGTTTTTAATTCATGTCCATTTCATGTTTGAGACATTGGTTTCTGCACCTGGCCCAGTTGCATTCCACTTCCTGGATGTTTCAGTATGCCTGTACTGCCATTTGTCTAAAAAGCTGTTACCAGGCAGCCTGATGAGAGCAAATGTCACCTAAAGTGAGGAGGCAAACATCATCGCTTGTCTTTATTTTTATATTTTATATAAGCCTTAATGTACAGCGTGTAAGCTGCTCTATTGTATCTTTATATACATATGTATCTATCTTGGATTTATTTGGGTCAATATATTTTCTTCTCTACGTTGTTCATCAATCACTGAATGCAGTTACTATGCTTTTTCTTTTTTGGAACACAACTAATTGCCATTTGTTTGTTCATTCTTTTAATAATGTATTAAGAATTTAATTTGCTAAAAATGAGCTATCGTTGCTTGTACCTTTGTACACATATTTATATTTAAATAAAACCATTTCCGATAAAGAACTGGCTTGTGTGAATTCCGAGAGTTAATCAACCTGGTTCGTAGCTTCATTGGGCATGGGGATCATCAACAAACAAAGCTTCCCATGTAGCAACAATGATGAATACATAGCAGCACTGTCTATGTTGATTTTCCTATTCCCCCAGTGGTGCGTTGCTTTTAATGAAGACAGATGAGATAGTGGAACCCCACTGTATGTGTGTGCACCTCCCGAAGTCAACGTGCCCATCTTGTAGGGTAATAGGATAGAGCTGTGACAAAGGCAGGTATTATTTGACAATATGAGCTCGTCTTGTCACCTCTGTTCCCCAGGTAGGCATGCTGCTCACGACGGGGAGGAGAGTAACATGCTCATTACAATACTACTGTGAGAGGGGACAAGGTCTCACAAGACATGCATTTATTATGCACAACATAATACAAAATGAGACCTCGCCAAAGACAAATGATACAGGTAATGCAATTAGGCACTGCAGAGTTAGATAAAAGATCTTTATTACTACAACTCGTTCGTATTAAAACATATAAAGACAGATTATAAAATATGTCCATATCCCAAATCACACTGTACAATGCTCATGAAAATATCTTCCATCTAAAAGTTGTGGCTTCTCCCTAATTTATGAAAAATACACATTTACGCTTGTATAGTTTGAGTGTAAAGCTCCATGGAATTAATAAGGGGGCCACTGAGCATTATCCTCAACAAATTTCTCCCCTTCAATAAATAACACTTTCGCAAATCTTTGGTTTGCTTATCCAGGATACAATATTTCCAGTATAAGTCAGAGATGAAGGCACACAGAGTAAAAGAAATCATCCAGTCAAATCTTAGATTTAAAAGTTGACCGAGTTGGTCATTACCAAAGAGAGGAAACTCTCATAGGGATAAGAACTCATTGCATATCCCATTTTGGCAACTCATTCACAGACCAGGCAAGGCCAGTGAGCCTAAGTCAGTATGTAATAGAAACACTGATCTAGTTCAGATCAACAAGAACTTAAAACAACTTCAGGGGCACTTCCGTATTTCCATGTCAGTGCCTGTTTTAGCCCACAAACTACAAATCTGGTATACTTAAAATTACTGTTGTGAGCTTTTAGATTGATTATACTTCTGTCTTTCATTGATTTTAGTATGGTATAAAAATGTCCCTGCATGGATTTGAACAACAGGTTGAGGTTTTTTATCTTAACTTCTATTACGGTAATGCTGATGTCTCTAAAAGTTCATATTTATACAATACTAATCAAATCTGAGACTAATGGCTGTCCGGCAGATAAAATGCTTTAATCAATCTGAAAACCTATGCTATGCTTCTATGCTGAAAATGGTCAGTGGTAATGTAGGAGTGTTTTGTGGCGAACAGGTTAAAACAGGTTATGTTTTAGGGTACCTTTTGATTGACAGGTCTCTACCTCGGTGCTGTCCAGTCTGAGACTTGTCAGTGTTTTTGTCTTATAACTTTAACCCTTTCACAGTGTGTTTTCAGTTCATGAAAGTTAATTTGATCGATTTTTGGTCGCCAAAAATGACATATTCAGCATTCGTTTGTACTTAGCTTCACCCGCTCATGTCACGTTGCAAAACGCAAAGATGGCGACCGCCAAAAACCAAGATGGTGACGACCAAAATGCCAAACTCCAGACTTCAAAACGGCAGTCCACAAACCAATAGGTGACATCCCGGTGACTACATCCCTCTTTTTATATACAGTCCATGGCTAAAACGAGAATTACGGTTCTTTAAAATACTTATACTACTAATAAAACCCCAAATTCACAGCCATCTACAGCATGAGCACACTGGCAAAGTGCAACATTCACTCTGCCCAAGAGGATGAAGGCATCTCACCCGTTTACAATTTACCTTTTTGAAAAA
This sequence comes from Anarhichas minor, assembly GCF_050575085.1. Classification (NCBI taxonomy): domain Eukaryota; kingdom Metazoa; phylum Chordata; class Actinopteri; order Perciformes; family Anarhichadidae; genus Anarhichas; species Anarhichas minor. The sequence continues at coordinate 1,637,433 of NW_027466487.1, read as the reverse complement.
CTGTGTAAAATGTTCAGTGTGTGGGAGGAGTGGGAAACTGGGAGTTGGTAACCAAATAAAGTGCTTTAAGTCATTCATGCGAGTGGTAACAGTATCCTCAGTCTGCTGCTCAATGAATACATCTTGGAGAGACTTGTCCTGAATTAGACTCAAATGTTCCGTCTCCAATATTTTTAGCACTATGCTGTTGATCCCCGCTCTGCAACCCTCCCTGTTCCTACTGACATCATCAAATCCCTGTCTCTGTCTTTATCCAGTCTACCAGCTTGGTGACGCGTGAGTAGACACCAGGCTTGTTCCGACGAGCGCAGCCCTCACCCCAGCTCACAATGCCGGCCTGGAACCACTTCCCACTCTCCTCGAAACACACCAGGGGGCCTCCAGAGTCTCCCTGGTGAGGATAGTATGGGGAGAGCGGTTATAAATTGGGTTTGGATGTGAGAGCGTGATAATTATACAAGTGCGAAAACCCATCTGTATCAGCCCTTTGTCCTTTTATTCTATTCTGGAGAACGTGTTGCTCGGTCTCACCTGGCATGCGTCAACTCCTCCAGCCAAGAATCCACTGCAGAGCATCCTGGAGGTGAGTTGGCCCTCCGTGACGAGGTTACATACTGTGTCGTTGATGATTTTCACCATTGCCTTCTGCAGCAGCTGTGTCTTTGCAGCTGCAAGAGCAGGACAAAGGGGACATGTGACCTCTGTGTTCATCATCAACATCAAAGGTGTTAATGGGCTGGAATAGAGTTAGCTAATGAAGGTTTAAGAGGCTTCCCAGGAGAGCCGACATCTGTCTTGATATATGGATATGGAAGAAGGCGTAATGCAATAGAGCAGATTTGAAAAAGATGAGAGAAAAGGGAGGGAGGGTTGAGCTGAAGAGAAGAAGTATGTCACGATGGGAAAGATAAAGAAATGGGTGGGACATTAAAGAGAGGAAGAATAAAGGATAGAATGAGAAAGAGATGAAGGGAAGAAGAAGGAAGCGGGCAAGGGGGGGGGAAGATGAAGGACAGAGATGAATAGCTCATTGTGAGAAGGATGGGGGAGGAGTGGGATGTCTTAATTTTGATGCGAGTTAGATATGCCAAAAGGAAAATTACAACTGTAGAGTGGGTCACACATAATCAAGGAATAACAGCAGAAATATTCAGAATTAGCATAATAATGAGTTACAGTGAAACCAACAATAAAAAAAAAAATGACGACGGGTCAACCCAAAATCACCAGTTCATGCATAATACCTCCTTCTCTTTGTGCGCCCCAGCCTGTGACCCAACAGGCCATGCCTGCAGGGAAGATGTGGGAGGAAGCGGGTAGGCAGATGGGTCGGATGGTGTTGGTGAACTCCAGCGGTTCGCTGAGCTCCAGCAGTGCAACATCATAGTCAAAGGTCATCTGGTTGTAATCCGGGTGGGAGATGATCCTCTTCACTGCTCTGCGCTGTACGCCACCCTGCTTGTACTGGTCCTGCATGCCACTGTAGCTTTGCCAGTTGGATGGTACATGGTTTCTGTGGTTGCATCATGGGGCAAAGGTTACTGTACACGTGGGAGCATATAACATCACGAACATGTGTACAACCTAATACAAGTCAACACAACAGCCCTTCAACCGATGCTAGTGTAAGGTTTCAGTTTTTGTTGAGACAAAATGATAAGAACCGCTTTCAACATGAAGCAATCCAACATCCTCTCCAAGAGTCTCAACAAAAGCATTACAAAAGGTAGTATTTGATTAGATTGTATTGGATTACATTTTCATAATAGTATAGTATAGTATAAAAATATTCAAAATGACATACTACTTGTGATGATATATGACCGTAAAGAAAATGCTTGCAAATTAAATATAATTCTATATATTTCTTTTTATAATCAACACCAACTGTAAATGGGTGAAAATGAACACATTCCCTTCTCAACAACAATAGATGTGGCTCAGGTCGAACAGCATGGTTAGTGCTCCACCTACAGGGCTCTGATGAATACAGCTCCATGCTTTCATGTACCCCCCCCAATGTTTTTTCAAAATGAACTATATCATATGGGGCTAATTTTCAGACTTTGCAATTTGTATATAAATGGTCCTCTGTTGTGCACAGTTCTTTTTTTCCAGCAGAATAAGTCTGAAAATATTGCATAACGAAATGTAATAAAAATGTTGTGATGAATAATAAAATCTAAAAGGGCAATAACAACAGTTTTACACTAAAATATATGAAAGGGAATCTGTTACATACATATCTATACATACAGACAGACAGCTAGATAGTGCAGTTCTACTCTGTACATGTGTATGCGTGTTATGGATGTAAAATGTGACTCACTGTGGGCTGTTGGTGACAAAGCAGTGGGAGGCCGAAAGGAGCCACTTCGCAGATATGACTGAGGCACCACAAACATGTCCATAGGTCAGGAAGTGAAGGCTGACCTGCCAGGGCCACTCCCCCATCTCAGCGTTCTGCCCTCCCACGATGCGGTTCAGCTTATAGGGCCTGGTGCCACAATCTGACATGTAAACAGTGAATATTATGAGGAAGGAAGGGCGTTGGATGGTGAGTGCAAAATACTAGGCGAGACTGGCATGCTTGATCAGAGGGGAAGATTAAATTGACTGGAAGCTCTCATTAGGCCGGACTTGGCTGTGAATGCTAGTATGACTCTTTGGAATCCTAATAAGGCACACTGGCATATTAGCTGATCAAAAAACAGTAAAAAAAAAAAAACACAGACACACCCTGAGGCTTAAATGGAGGAAAAAACAAAAACTTCAGAAATGACAGGAGCGGCTTTCAAAGACGAAGGAAATAAATAAATCAGTCAAGGCCGGAGGCTCTTTTCTAACAGACAGCCCAACGCGCAGCTCAACTGAGCTCTTCTATAATCTATTTTGAATGACATTGAAGAGATTAGATCCACTTGCAGCTGTTTTCTAATTGTAAAAATGCTAAATTTTTCCAAAATACTTTCTTACCACATTTGGCCTCATCGGAGTTATCAGAGCAGTCGTTAACACGGTCGCATTCGGCATTCACCTTGTTGACACAATCTGTGTTCTTACACTTGAAGCTGTAGTCAGAGCAGATGCCCGGAGCTACAAAGGGGTGGAAACAGGTCCCAAAATCAAAACACATAGCGTATTTCAATCAAAGCTTTAGGGCATCGCATAGTATTTTACTGGTTAAACTTAGCAATCAGCGAAGCTTCAAAGTGACGCTTGAATGCACAATGCATTGTGATTGAGGAGCAGATTGCATTGATTGGGGGTATTGATTGGGGTTGAGGTCTAATATCCCCCTTTATTCACAGAAGTGAAAATCAAAAGGAAATGCAAGGGAGTCTTCTGTGTGTGTGTGTGTGTGTGTGTGTGTGTGTGTGTGTGTGTGTGTGTGTGTAGGTGTGTAGGTGTGTGTGTGTGTAGGTGTTTGACTGAGTGAGTGAGTGAAAGGGAAATTGATAAAGAGTGAAGTGAAGAGTAGGGGAAAATGAGAGAGTGCTCAAATAACGTGAAAAATACTTTGAATCTTCAGTGCATCATCTTTGTAAAATTCTAAAACTTAACTGACGAAGGTTAATTGCTTAATGGTTTGTGTAACATACTTATGAATCATGTGGGTTCTTTTTTTATTTGCTTTAGTGCCGGACTAGCTGGGAAGCGAATAAATGCAGCCACTTACAGGTTTTACAAGAGGCCTCGTCGCTTCCATCTTCACAGTCCATCTTCTTGTCACACACAACATCCTGAGGCATACAAAGCCCGTCACCACAGCGCCACTCATTATCCCCACAACCTGATGAGGAAATCACAATGAAATAATCGTGAAAACTTGAATGAGGAGAAGACAAGCCAATATGTTTCAGAAGGATATTAGCAGTGCAGCTACAGTGGACATTAGCATCTGTCTCCATTTGTCTTGCGTGCATAACACATGATTACGCGTCTGGAGGGATGCTGAGCAAATTGGGCAAAAGCTTCAAATAAATTCCTTTACCGATAAAATAATGACTTCACACTGCCCAGAAGTCAGTGACCAGAGCATTAGTAGTCATGTACCTTTAACGTTAGCACAATTAGCATAGCATTAGATAGGGTTTGAGTGCCTTAGCAATACTTACTGCAGCTTTTCTCATCGCTCCCATCGCCGCAGTCGTTGACGCGATCGCACACCCAGAGATTTGGTTTACACATGCCATTGTCACATGAATACTGATCTTTGGCACACTCTGGGGTAATAGAAATGTCTTGTATTAGACAGTGCAACTGAGGAAGATGTACATGACTGATTTGAAAAAGGCATATTCACCAACGCAAATCACTGGATATAATTTAACCAGTCGATCAAAAGATAAATAGAGAAAGGGAATAGTTAGATATTTGGGAAAATATGCGTTTTCGCTTTCATGCCAAGAGTTAAATGAGAAGATCAATACCACTCTAAAGTTTGTAGGATAATAAATATGAGGCTACCACCAGCAGCCAGTTAGCTTAGCTTAGCACACAGACTGAAAACAGCTAGCCTTGCTTGACACAATCTCAATAATTAACACATCATATCTAGTTTACTTAATTTGTACTAGACCTAAAGTGTGAAAACGAGGTTGTGGTTTTTACGGGGGATTGTGTACGAGACTAGGGGAGAGCGGGGTAATGTGAGACACTTTTTACATTTGCTCCCCTCTAGGCGAGCTAAAATGATATACCAGTAAAATTTACACATTTCCCATTAATTCAGGATGTTTCCTAGCAATGGAAACGGTCAGAATGTCTTCAGGACAAAGGGCAGTGAAAATATGATTGTTTTTAAAAAAGTGGTCTTGTGTCTCACTTTACCCCAGCTTAGGGGTAAAGTGAGACAGACCAGAGAAATCAAGGGGGTAAAGTGAACCAGCTGGGGGTAAACTGATCCACTTACTTTTTCCACTTTAAAACTACCATAACAACACATGTTGTAACAGTTAGAATCCTGACAGCTAGATTGACAACCACACATTCCAAAACTAATATCGGACTAGTAACAGAATCATGGGGATTGGTCAATTAAGCACATTTTTTTTAAACACTTGAAAGTAACTCCGAACAAAATCATATACAACATAATATAATTCAAAATGTTTTAATTAACATTCAAATGACAGATAGAACCAGTTAGATTAGAACACAGTCATGGGACCATAATCAGAACCAGCTAGAACAGCCTGGGACTCAGAACACAGGACTAGACCCACCTGGATTAGAACATCAGCCTCATACTCTATAACAAGACCTACTCTACATTCCAGCCCTGAAGGTTACAGGGAAAGGTGAAGAGTTGCTCTCTCCGTGTGGTTCCTCCAGGCCTATTAGGTTGAGGCAGCTTCTTCACCACATCACCTTTAGGAACATGTGCCACATCATTTTCTTTTATAGCAAACGTGGGTCTCTCCCACTCTTTCTTGTTTCCCTGGATTCTTCTGAGGTTCTCCATAAAACATTTGCAACTAAAGAATTAATTCTGTCACCTGTCCATCACTACAGCCAGATTTTCAAATAACTCCCCCACTGTAGTTTTATTGAAGGCTGTAGCACTTCCCAGGGATGTTGCCTCCGGAGTTCGGACAGAGAGATGGCGACGTGCTAGGAAGCTGCCAAACCACTCTTCTCCTAAAGAGTAGAGAATTCATTATTATAAGATTTAGCTTTGTGGCAAGATCAGTTGGCCTAAGTTAACCTACAGAATCATGTGATCTCTTGCACACCCTAGCCTACCTGCACATTGTTTCTCTGTCCAATTGGCAGGGACAGGGATATAGTATTTCTCTGCGTATTCAAATGCCAGTTCACGGCACTTAACTGGAGCAAGGCCATGGAACTGGTCAGCTAGTTGTTTCAAGTGTTTGGCAAGCTCCTCCTCCATCTCATCTGTGAATATTCTCTTTGCCTCAGCTACTGCACCCCAGGCTACTGATTTTACTTCCCCTTTCTCTTTTTTCTTTATGAATCTTTTGAGGGTTGTCTTGTCAATATTTCTATCCCTTCCAGCTTTTCTTAAGGACTTCTTTCCTTGCATGACCTCAGCGGCTGCACTCTCCATCTCTGCGAGGGGTGTTTGGCCCCAGGTTGTCTTCCTGGTGTAGTTTCTTGGCATGATGGCTTTTCTACAATGTTTATGACATTAAAAATAAAACATATGTTATGTAATATTACACTAAAATATGTTTAAGACTAAACTTAACTTGTGCTTCATGGTGGGGTAAAGTGAGACAGTGTCTCACTTTACCCCACATCATTTGTCTCACTTTACCCCACAGCTACTATTTTAGAAAAAACAACATCTCTTAGCAATTCAGGCTAATCTTCAGCTAGCATCAATCACATGGTTTTATATGTTGGAAGTTCATCAACATGTATGCTATAAGTTTTTCTACCTGAATCAATTTGCTTTGACACAACAGTTGATTAAGTTCACAGCAAGAAAATTTACTTTTACATGCAAAAAACACATTTTTGTGAAAAAACATACTTACCACAGCACCAGCACCAACTTCTCCTTCATGGCAAGGGGGGAATGGGAGGGGCTTGAAAACATAATGGTCACATGACCACAAATGTGTTCCTTTGCCTAGATACAGGGGGTGTCTCACATTACCCCGCTCTCCCCTATATCTTGGCCGTTTGCCGTGAGTAACTTCCTGGAGCCTGGCAACCTCACAATAACGACAAGACTCCAGGAAATCACTGAGCCCAACCAAACAATAGACTTGTATACAGATGTAGCCGCCATAAAACGACACCTCATCGTTTTTACTCTTTAGATTTTGTTACCTTTGGACAGAGCCAGACTACTTATTTCCTCCTGTTTCTAGCCTTCATACTAAGCTAAATGGCTGCTGTCCGAAGCCTTACTGTAAATTTAACAGGCAGTTATGAGAGTGGTATTGATCTTCACATAATTCACCTCTCGCAAATAGGAGTATTTGCCAAAATGCGCAACTATTCCTTTAAGGGACTGAGAGGAGGATATAGGGGAGTGGATAAGAAATGAGGTGGAGGGGGGGAGACAGAAGAAGTGCAGTTGGGTCGAGGGGGAACTTACTGCACTTTATCTCGTCACTCATATCACCGCAGTCGTTCCAGCCATCACAATGCAGCGCATTCCCGATGCACATGCCAGAGGCGCAGGCAAACTTGTTGGGGCAAGCTGGTCACAAAAACAGAGAAAAGAGAAAGGGAGCAGAGAAAAAAAAAAGGAGAGAAAGAAGAAGAAGAAGATGATAAATTGACCGAGAGGGAGTGACAGTGTATGTTCTCAACATCCATCATGTTGCCAATGCTTGTCCCTGTTGATCAGAGCAATTATAAATCCATTTTGGTCAAACTGGGAGACAACATAAAGAGCGGAGGGTATTGAAAGTGGTGTGCTCCTGACTGACAGTGGCAAATAAAATGGACCAAATAAACAAGCTCTCTAATGATTAGTCTAGCTCTTGAGTTTCACTGCTGCAGTTTCTGAGCCTCCATCACTAAACAGCTCATTTGACTGTCAGTCAGCTGCCGTCTCATAGTCTCTCTGACAACACAGTTACTCCCTCTGTCTTGCTCTGTTAATGGCAGGCTATGAGTGTCACAGTCACGACGCAACATTCCACCAAACTCGCCAAGTGTCGCATAAACATGGGTGTGAAACAGACTTTTAACTCACGGTTTTTGGGATCGTAAGCGCTGTAGGTGGCACTGAAGCCTTTGTCAGTGTAGGACTCGTCAGAGTGGAAGCTCACATCTAGGACGTTGGTGCTGCTGGTCAGATCCAAAGAGGACATTTCTCCACAATACCTGCAGAACAATGTTCAAATGAAAATTCAGGTTTATGGTTTTCATTTTTGCAGTTGTAGTGGTTATGATGACAATATGCTTACTGAAGTAATGCCAACATTAGAGTAAAGGGCAATATCACTACAAATATGTCCAACAGGGCAAGAAACACGAGCAGTCAGACAACATGTAAACAAAGCAATAGTTTAGTTTAGTTTTATTTGGAAGTAAAACTGCAAGTGAGAGTAACTTAAATTGCACAGGAAAACTGTGTGCACGCACAAATACTACAAGTACAGTGGGTCAAAGTTGGACCAAGAAGTCAGTCTGTAAACTGTGATGGATGTTAACAACAGACGGTTTCGGGAAGCATTTTTCAGTTAAATGAGTTTAAGTCTTACTTTCTGCCCATAAGCTCCACATAGTCTTTATGACACACACGGAGGTCCACCCCAGGCTCTTTCATGCGGAACATGGTGAACTTCACGCGCACCTTATTGCCAGCAGGGACCTACAGCACAGAGGAAGAGCTGATTGGTTCATAACAACCTTACTTACCATGCATGTCACTCCTCTACCTACAGACCAAGACATGCATCTGTATCCCATGTAAATGCAAGACGACAAGTTCGCAACACACCCAAACAGGCTGTGGGTGCACACATGCACAACGACACGCACTCACACACACCAGCAAACAAAACCAACACACAAAACACTGCGGCTCAGCTAGAGCTGCGGCAGCAACAGCGGTCTGACAGATGAAGATAGAAGAGGTACTGAACAGCTTGGCTTCTATAGTGCTGCCTCAGCATTCCTCTCGTGGCAGGCTAAGGATGGAGGAGGAGGAGGAGGTGGGTGGAGGGGTTTCAGGTAGAGGAGGGGGCCCTGGGAGAGGAGCAATGTTGCAAACCTCGATGGTCCACTTGCAGTCCACTGCAGGAGGATAGAAGCTGGGGTGAAGGGGGGAGGTGAAGACTCCTTGGTTTTCAGAGAGGACACCACCACAGGTTTTAACTGAAAAGAACACTTCATATATTTACATTCAAGCATGACATATTATAAATCATTAATGGGTTCAAGTATAAACAGAACTAAACAAATCAAGGTAAACCAACGTAGAATATGATGGTTAGTGCCATGAATGCCTTAATTACCTCTAGACCTGGGGATGGCAGTATACTGTGCCTCAAAGCCAGGCTTCTGGACATTAGAATCAGTAATGAAATTAATCAGCATGATGTTGCCGGATGATGTAACCTCCAGAGGGTTGGAGGGGGGTCTCTGACCACACTTCCTGCGAGAAAAGGATGAGTAGTCAAGCAAGATGGTGCACAAAGAAAGAGGTGTTTGCAACAAACTGAAGTAAATACAACCATAAAGTATGAGCTGAACGTCTGATGCATTTACTGAACAGAGTTTTGCTCTTCCTGAGGGAACTCAAATACAGCTAAAATTCTTTTTCATCAGAAGCAGTAAAACATCAATTCAGCAAACAAATTTGAAAATAAATCAATATATAAGCAGAGAGAGGTAGAGAAAGAGATAAATAAGGAGAGATGTGCCAGCACTAGATAGAAATTGTTTCAGCAGGGTTTCAAAGTCAAACATTAGTTACATTAGCAAAAAGTTCCAATACTGCTGGCGGCAGGTGTAAATGACGCTGCAAGAGCAGTAATACATCCACCTCTTGTAGAATAATGTCATTATAGAGTATTGTATTATGGCTCTCATAAACCTCATGTCACCTTGGATAAAGCTGATCGCTCAATAGCTTTATAAAAAATGTATGCATCTCTTGGTAACGCATATTTGTTTGGCAATGGTTTCCGAGTTTGAAATTGCCTGCAGCTACAACTGGCGTTTCATTCAGGAGGCTGTAGTTCAGAATCATAACCCTCCCCCATAGACAAAGTGCAATTACACACAATGGTGCAGCAGGATTCAGGTTGGCACCCTTCACAAATTTTGAAAGCAGAGGTCTTTTTGAGCCAACTCAATCTCACCGAGGTCTCAAAAGTTAACAATAAAATATGATGCAGCGTAAAGGCTTCAGTGCCAAAAAAAAAAGAAAACGAAAGCTGTAATCACAAATGCAGGGAAATGGTATGAAGTGGAACATGTTTTTCACCCACATCAAACAAGCTTTGACTCCTAAATCCCTCTGCAACATTGCAGTCAAGTGATTCCTAGTGGTTGTCCTCTGGGAATCATGCAGAACTACATTTCCCCTCTCTCTGATCATCAAGCTAAATAAATGAGACAAATGTTGGTTGAGCCCTATTAAACAAACCCTGCTACCAAGGTTCAAGGCAAAATGAGAATATGATTTTTGTCACTGTGGAAGCAAAAATGAATGAATTTACTGGTCTCAAAGGAGATGCATTAGTGCAAGTAATACTGCACGACATACCGCAAGTAAGTAGTACGATAGTAAAACCATGATCCATCCATAAAGATTGTATTTCATAAAAGCATCAGTGTGTCTTGTGCCATGACTAACATGTCTCCCAAACTGGGTGGCCATTCACAGCCCTGACTTACTCTGTGATGGCCTGAGAATCATCTGGACTCAAAGAGTCAAAGATGGAGACAAAATCATCAGAGCAGTCATCCTCGATGTGGAAAGAAGGGAAAGAGACAAATATGGCTTTGTCCTCTGGAGCACGGATCTGCCACTGACACCGAGACTTGGGCAAGTAGCCTTTAGGGTACCCTGGTGACGAAAATATTTTTGCCTTTTCTTCAGCCTCCAGACGGTAGAAACACTCGTCTGGGGAAAAACAACATTGGTTATATCATACAGTGAGCATAGATGAGTAACTTGGCAAAAGCAGAAATTTAAATCTGATCATCATGTTCTATATCTTTTTCTGCTTATTTTAACTTTTAATTTTCTTTAAAATATTGACTGTAAAGGTTGCGTCTTTTATGATTTTCCTTGCAATCATTTTTAATTATGCATATGAATGACAGCATTACAAATGACACATTTTAATAATATGTAAATCACAAGTTCTTCCATCCTTCATGTTATAGATCACAGATTCATGCAAGGATAGCAGAGCTACTATGGTAATGTAATGTACTCTAATCATCCCAAGGTAATAAATCAGCAGACAGTGTCAAAGAAATGTGTCGGCATAGTGACTGACTTCCTCCGGCCTGATATCGGGTTCTCAACCTCTGACAAGAGCAGCACATGTACAGTACAGGCCAGCCATTCGTTACAGACTGGCAGGAGGGTGAGCATCTAGCCAGCTGGAAAATTACAACTACTAGTGATTGAAATGGGACACACTGTACTCACTGGCTCTGGGGTTCCTGGCCATGCGAGGATCTGTGACTGGAGACAGTGAGGGAGGGGGGGGGGGGGGGGGGGGCAGAAAGGTAAGAATGGATCGCTAATGTTAGGAAGCTTATAGGATTTGATGCATGAGCCTAAAATATGTGGGTTGCACATTTTCTGTTCAATTTCCCTGCGGCTAAGGGAACTGGTGATGGTGTGAAGCTCTTTCTGCTCCATCTCACCTTGCCCTACAGCAGCATCCCATACATCTCTGTCTAACTATCTGGGACAGCAACATCAAATTATAACCACAGAAATCATTTTAAAAGGGACCAAAACCACTGAGTCACAGGGCCAGCGCTTGGCAGGTGGCCAGGATGTGGACAAATGCAATGTGAATGCTGAGAGGACAGAAGGAAGAAAAATGGCCGTCTCAAGCCAGGCCAGAGCCCAGCTAATACCATTAGAGGATCCAAACAGCATCAAATGTGCAATCTCAGATGCAGCACAAGCAGAGAGGTCTGGTTTATCTGCTATCATCCTATCAGCACAACTCAGAGGAAGCTCCTTTAATACAAATAGAAAGTATACAGAATACCAATGCTGATGGGAGATGACAATTGCCTTATTTAGATCTGTATTCACAGAGGTTCATTTTGCTGATTGTCAAATGTCATATTCTGAAGCCAGCAGCAAACTCCTTGTCCCCATCTTTTGGCCCCTTGGTGTGAAGCCCCTCCCCCTTGGCCCTGGTGGTACTTACATGAGGCGGTGACCTCACTGATCTTGATATCACTGCCGCTCTGCATGCTGCGCTGCTCCTTTAGGCCAGTCTCCAATGATTCCAACACCCGCTCTTCTGAGAACTCCGGCACGACCTCCAGGTCTTCGACTGGAATATCAAACTGGGACCAATAGTAGGCTATCACACCCTCACTGGTGTAAGCAGGGATAAGAGAGCAATGGATGGATTGTGTGAAGGAAGAGCATAAAGACACCCTTCAGTAACAAGCTTCAACATTCAAGAAGAAGCAAAGATTAGTGGAACATGGGTGATTTGGATTACTGTAAATAAACAAAAAGCCAACTCCTTGTGATTTCCTACAGAAGAACTTCACAACCCACTACAGTACACTGCTATACACACATGATCAGCAGACCTCATCTAACCCTGATTTTGGCTATTTTAATAAACGCAATCTGTTCAGCACAATAGAAAAACTAGAAATCAAGATCTCACATTACCTGAAAGCAGAGATCACAGACTTAGTGTGGTATTTTTCGAGGAGTGGATCTTTCTTGTAGTTTTCCTTGAGCTGTGTAGAGAAGATGTATTTTAACTGAAGAGAACATGTTCAAGATTTCCGCTTGTCTGCCTAAAGACAAAAGTACAAATTAGCATGTTAACATAAAAAACGCTTTCCATGAAAAGCACACAACACTGAGATTCTCAATTAACTGTTTTGCCTTCAGCTGCAGTGAGCTGCGAACTGTATCAGGCTGCAGTCATACTTTGTGGTCTTAAATGCGGGTCTACCATACATTCAGCCTAGCATTGTTTGCTTGAAGGCATAATCTCCAGGTTGTACTTGTTATGTGAACAGTAACCTAGATCTGAAACTACTCCTCAAAAGCTGTCCTTTCTGTTGTGCACAAGTGCAAAACTAGTTCACCCTAAAGCTTTTCCCCCAATCATCTAGTCATCTAATAGTCCAGCTCCACTCTAAACCTCACCCAACCCCCTCACTTCTGTAGCTTTACACTGAGAAAGGGTGCACTTGATGGGATTTGAGTGAGGTTTTTTTAAACTATCAACATGCTTCTAAGTGCTGCAACAAACATCTCTGCCTCCAATAATGGGAGACGCTTTTGAGGGATTTACTAAGAGTATGTACTGCGTTTTATTCCTCCTACACAACTGTGCCTTCAGCAGTTTCTGTGCATTGAGAGGGGCATTCTCAAAAGCATTTCCATGATGCCAAACAACTAATCCTCAGTGAGGGAAGGGAACTGAGTGCAACACTTTGCTAAAATAGTTAACACTAAAACAATCTAGATGATACAAAGGGAACAAAATTAGGAACGTCATCTTTTTTGCGAGTCAAACTTACAATTGCCTCCAGGTTGACCGCCAAATTCTCAAATTCCTTGCTGTTGGTGTTCTCCAGCTTCACGTTATACGGTACACCAACCAGCTTCATATGCCCACTGAAGACCTGCGCTGATGGGCCAAGCCGCTGACTAAGACTGGGTTCTGAATCAGCATCTTTAACTTAGGAGGGGAGAAGCAGATGAGAGTTAAGTGTTTGGTCAACAAAGCGCTATGAGATAGCTGCCTCTGATGAAAGAGACACCACTTAAAGTAGTACAGTGTGATGTCATATCGAGCAGACAGGCTGTTTATCACGACTTCAGAGGCCGTTTTATCAGACCCTGTATAAATGAAAGGAAAGCTGTGCCACAGACAGAAGTTGGAGCAGTCAAATAGGCCAACACTAATGGGAAATTACAAAGTGCAAACAAGTCACTCATATTTCAAAGAGCTGTGCCTTCACAGCAAGAGGGAATTATCCACTTTGGAGTTTCTGATGTTGTGCCTGGCAGTAACTGATGTTAGAAATGTAAATATTAAGAATTTCTTATTTAATTCCATTAAGAATAACCTTGATTTATGTACAAAAATGTCCAACATCCCAACACATATAAAAGCCTAGTTCTAGTTCTTTACTTGGATGATATAGAAAAGGAAAGCTGTCAACTATACTCACATACAAACAACCAAACGAGCAACGCTGCAACGGCCGCGAGGATGAGAAACGCCACAATAACCCCGATCAGAATGCCGAACTTCCGCTTTGATGACAACTTCTCTTTGTTGGTTAAGAAGTCAACCCGCTCGTGATTGTGACCCTGATGCAGAAAAAGAGAGAACAGAGTCAGCACACATACAGCAAGTGTGCCATGTTCTGAAAGCAGATAGCATTTACTTTGATTACATGGTGAACAACAGGGAGAAGTGTTTTCCTGCAGTCTAACAGTATTACAGTAACACCATCTCTGCTTTTACTCAAACCTTAAAATAGACACCCAATTATTCTACAAGGATTGGGTCATCAACAATAGTTTGACTAAACAAATCACATTTTCTCCTCATAGATAAAATAAGCAATGCAGGGTAGTTAGCTGGGAACCTCCAAAAAATGGGTTTGCTTATTTGCATCTACAGATCACAATTAGGCTGCAAGTAACATTGATTGATCGATTAGTTGTTTTGGTCGAGAAAATGGTGAAAAATATCAAGCCCAAGATGACTTCCTCAAATGTCGAGAGGAGTAAAGAAGCTGGAATTATAGAATTTTGCCTTTTTTTTTCTTAAATAATTACTCAAACCGATTGACTATCAAAATAGTTGCCGGTAAATTTAATTAAACTGATCGTTTATACAATTATTATAAATGAATTTGTTTGAAATGGTAGGATAATGATGTCGGCCAAATGCCATCATCAGATGGGATTTATATGCAGCTAAAATTTGAGAAACAACCATATAAACACACTAATCCTTTTTTCTCTCCTAGTCTAGGACTGAATTTTAGTAGGAAAATATCTTCTGTTATCAGGCTAACAGAGAGATCAATCAGTGTAATCGAGGTTGGCAGAGTTTGTCCTCGAGGGACAGATTATTTGCAAAATGGTGTAAAACTAACAAAAATAGCCTTACTTTTCAATATTCAAACCGTTGAACTTAAACAGGAAAACAGGAAAAAAAAAACAGGATATGAAACTACTTTCCAAAAGTGACAAGTTCAAACAAGCAAGTTAGGCATATGTTGGCACAAAAAAAAAAAAAAAAAAAGAAACTGGCAAAACCTGTTCAGTAAATGTGACAAAGCTCCCACACTCATACCTTCACATCGCTTGTGGAGATTATGAGCTTGCTGCTTTAGGCTGTATGAGTATGCGTGTCTGTCGATACTGTGTGTGTGTGTGTGTGTCTGTTGTTGAGCCATTTCAAGTGGGTGGACTGAGAGAAAGGTTTCAGGCCGGTTAGTAATCAACACACAATGAATTCAGTGCCTGTAGCACATGAGTGAAGAAGCCCGAGTGCCATTAGGGATGGAGAATCACTTTGGTATTAAATCAATTTGTCAGATGTGCTGCCCCTTAAGATGGGGGCTCAATTACATCAGTCTAGATGATAACTCATGGCAATTAAGGCCTATTCTTACCCAGCTCGGGCTTCCACACATGCTTTCTAATTGGAATCTCTAACAGCAATCATGGGCCAGAGAGAGGGGAATCATTGGAGATGGGGTCAGCAAGTGCTCCAGGGTCTCTCTCTATCAGTCACCCTGATCACAGTCCAATAAAACCATTACATGCTCTTCATCATATCCCATTCTTCACTCTTAGATACTACTATCCCATTTTAACTATGTGTAGCATTGGTAATTAAATACCAGCTCAGTGTGTTAAAGGGGAAGTAGTGCTGCCTGACTCAACACTGGTTTATGAGGAAAGGCCACAACATGCTGATGCAAACTAAAACAAAATGTTAATGTTTGACAAGAACATAATCTAAACTGCTGGTAAACATTCTGCAGTCAGTTGCTGCAGAGCATTTCTAACCAGTTTGACAAGCGGGAAGTTAACATTGCTTTGAGGTGTGGTTAAAGAAAAAAGAAGAAAACCTCAAGCACAGTAACAAATGTCATTTAAACACTGGTTGTTATTGACATGATTTTTCATACCAACCCAGATTTCTTGTCAGCATATAAATCAGAGATGGAATATATTGTAATGTATGATACTAAACTCCTGTAAACCTCTTAGCTACTTATTATTTCTGTTTACTGGACTGTACACATTTAGATTCTTTGAGTAATTATATTAATTTGATGACTGCATTTACAACATAACATGATATCAAAGTATGACTCTGCTGGTAATAAATATTCTAAAACCTTGATTTGACAATGACAAGGGGAAATGATCGAGACACTCTGTCATGATGGTGACCTTAAGTTTCAATGCTCAATAAATCAAACATCAATATGTAATTCTACAGAGCACAGGGCTGCAAAAACCTCAAAGCCTGGAGCCCAAACAACATTAGTCATGTGGATTATTTTGTTTCACATAAAATAGAAAGAGAAACTGCGAGTAATAAAGAGGAAACGAGAGTCGACCGGAAAAGACTCGAAGTGATTAAAACCTCGTGTTTTGGCCAACACATAGACAGCTATTTTATGTAATATGTACTTAAGTTGTGCAATATTTGACATTATGAAGTGCTGTGTTAGTGTCCTTAGTAAAATAAATAACGGTCTTAGAATACAGATTTTTACTAGTATGATACTGCAGTGAAAGAAACAGTGTGAAACTGCTGTGTAAGTCAGTTCGGTATCTCTGTGTGTGGGTTAACATAACTTTTGTTTTTTTTTTACCTTTGCCCAATTATCTCCTAAACTGTCCTCCTGTGTTCACGTCGGGTGGCTATAGACTCCCAAGAGCCTCCTCCGATGCACACAGAGATGTGCCTGGCAGCCTCTAATTTTACGTTTTAAGCGTCTCCTTTCTAATTTCTTTGAAAGAAATCTACCGTATACCTTTTCTCTCTATTGAAGCATTTAACAGTTTAGTCAAAGTGAGTAGGGGACATTGTACACATGGTAATTATGGTTACAGTGATCGAACGGGTCATGAGGACATGTCCCAGTAGGAGAAGCACAAGTGTAAAT
This sequence comes from Anarhichas minor, assembly GCF_050575085.1. Taxonomy (NCBI): domain Eukaryota; kingdom Metazoa; phylum Chordata; class Actinopteri; order Perciformes; family Anarhichadidae; genus Anarhichas; species Anarhichas minor. Next base: position 1,620,612 of record NW_027466487.1, on the reverse strand, counting down.
AATCAAATGAATGATGGATGAACAATGAATTCCCTTCAGCTGCTTCAGTCCTGGTATTGTGCATGTTGGCTCACTGTCACAACTTACCGGGACACTTGAACAGAACAAAGTTATCATTAATGCTAGTAGTAACACCAGTGCTCTTCTTACTGTGACAAATCAAAAAGGCCTATGGGCTTCTTTTTCATTGTTTCGGCAAATCAGTCAGTGAAGACCTGCCTCCTCCTAAGGCCAGCAGCAATTCCACAGATCAGTCTCACACCCCTCGTCATAACTGTGTGTGACCCGCCTGTTTTGTAAACCTCCATGTCTGTTAAGACAGTTGCAGCCTGATATTCTTTCTCTGATTAGTTGACTATCTTACGGAAGCCCTATAGGGGGCAAGCGAGACAATAACAACTGATCCATTTTCTAAGTCTTTTCTCTCCTTTGTTGATTACTTAAGAACAAGTGGGGGAAAAAAGCTTTTTCCAGGATAATCTTTCTTACATTCATCCTTAAAACAGCAAGAAAAGAAAGTTTTGGCAGATTTTTTTTATATTTTGGGGGTCAGGAACATTTTAGACACCGAAAAGAAAGGCTCGCCATACTTAAATGGATATTGTTGTTATTTTTAGGCAATAGATTTTGCTGCCACTGTCCGTAACTTGCTTTGCTCCCAGTCTGATTTACCAAACTGGGGGCGTGCCGACCAACATTTACTGTAGCTCATACACTGACTAGTGAGGGAAACCGGGATGCAATTAAGAGACTCGGGATGTACCCTTAGTCATTCTTCGTCCTTGTCAAAACCTGGCACCTACATTACCCATGATGCAACTCAACCACCGACTACCTGCGAATGTAGCCTGGAGTTGCTTTCGCCTCAAGCAGAGATGAGGAGCGGGCTACGGATGTCTGATAACCTCACTTATTTCTAACCCCACACCCCCAAGATTTCTTCACTTTCAACCTAAGTAGTGTTAAAGTGACATCACTTAAGGACATTTATCAGATTTCATACAACTTTTTTCACATATGCAGGAATATCCCCCAAGACCTGTAAACAGACTTTGATGTGTTAAATCAGTGGAGTCCCCCTTTAAAAAGCTCTCATATGCCTTCCACGCACCTTCCAGCACTGATCAGTCTTACCCCGACAAACCAGCCTGAAGACTGCAACCACAAGGGACCATCAAATAGCTGCACCAGCCAATCAATGCAATTTAGGCTTCAGTGGCCTCATATTTACTTTTGGTAAACAAACACCTACACATGCCTCTCACTTGACAGCAGCCCTAAGCACACATTTAGCAGTTAGCCGCTTGTAGTGCAGAATCAGTCAGGTGGCTGTGAGTGCAGAGGAGCTACAGCCTTGTGGCATACTACCACCTTACTGCTCAAAGTGGAGCTAAGCGGAAGAATGGGAGCAAATCAACAACATCCAAAGTATTGTGTCTTCCTCATTACATAAATGAGGAAGACTAAATGAAGGACACTGCTGCTGCCCTTATATGGAAGCAGCCTGCTTCAGTTTGTGCACACAGATCTTATTTTACGCAAAGTTGCAGACAGGTGCACTGGCCAAAACTGTAAAGCCCGGACAAAGTGCAAACAAGAACCTGAGTGAAACTTAATATAACTCGAAATAATCAATTTTTGTCAACTGTTATCACTCAGTAGAGTCAATAATTAGAGATGTGACGTTAACATCGCATACTTGACTTTTGTTGCTCAGATTCAACAAAACTGCCCTTCAGGTGTGGCCTGAAATGCAAGAGGAAGAATTATTTATTGACAACTCCACTAAGTCTCCACATAAACGGAGAGCAGACTGACTCACAGTATTCCCATTAGATCCCGTATCTAAGACTGAACTCACTGTCTGCGAGTAATCAAATAATAACAAAGGAAGAAATGTTCATTTCCCAACAGTTTTACTCGTACATCTTATGTAATTTAAAACGAGCATCTCTCCCTACTTTCAGATTCACAAAGGCAAAAGGTGTGGCATGACAACCTTGGTACTTAAACTAGTAGTATTTCTATTAAATACATTTGCTTTTTTTATACATAAGACAATAGTTTTACTGGTTCTTAATTCATACAAAAATGCAGCTAAATATTTTCTTGAGAATCTGTAATAGTAAATTTCTACGTAGTATATATTTCTACTTACTTAGTATACATTTCTTCTCAGTATTCATGCATAAGTACTTCTGCTCTGAACTCTGTTGAACTTCAGCAGGTCTCTGTTGTGCAAAAGAAGAATTCACCGTTGCCTGTGTTGTATGAGAATGTTCCGCCGCCAAGGCCGCCTGGCCGTTTGTTTGTCAGTGTTGTTTCTATCAGTCTAAGACCAAACTGTCTGCAACACTGGCCCCCATCTTTGCTCCTTCTGTATAAAGAAAGCGCGCTCACTTTACACGGGGTTCTTCCTCACTGAGACTGGACGCATTCTGTTGTGATAATTGAACCTTCTCTGCGCAGAGAATAAATACTCAAAAGACAACCTCTGGTATTCTTGATTTAAGCATTAAAAGACTCACGCAAAGCAGGTATGGGATATCTTCCACCACACATCTCACACACCTTTTCCAAAATGAAATATATAATGTTGAAAAAAAAAAAAAGAAAACAGTACTTGTTTACTTAGTTTGTTTTGTCATGTCTCCGAAGCAGCAGGGAGGGGTCAAGTAAGGACATGTTTGGCAATTCTCTTGTGTCGAATACCTTACAGTGTGGGCACCCTGCCGTGTATGAGCTGGGAGAAGGCTCTGATAAATATGGATTTTAATAACAAGCTACTGTTTTTTGAAGTTCTTGTTGATGTCACACCAACTTAAGAAAGAAAAGAGTTTATTTTGCCTGAATCCTGTTAGTGTTTGCCCACGTTTTTAGCAGAACCCATACTGATACATCGCAGTATGTCTTTCCCCAGGGGTTAGGACTGTTTTCATGAAGCTGTCAAATAAAGGTGGTAGAGAGCCGGTGAGTTTCAGCAGCACTGACCAAAGCCTTGTAACCATTAATAGGTCCCTGCAGAGTGAAGTTCACCTTTACCTGTCAGACACTATTTTCAGCCCACAAGACTGGATTATGTAGTAACAAGAACTGTATGGATATGTACATAATGTATGCATGTTCCAGGAGAATTTGACCTATAATATTACACTACATAAGCTATTTTCTTTATTCTGATTTAAGTTAACACTTTGGTTGATCTAAAATAACTGTGGCAACTTGTTTATGGCCTTTATTGCCCAAACAAACAAATACACTCAGAAGCTTCTTTTTCAATAATAAATCACTGCAATTCACCACGAAATATACCTGTAGTTGATGTACACAACACTGAGGCTACACAGTTCTTCGGTTTGGCTGTTGATATTTTGGAAAAGTAAATAACATTCAACCAAACTTAAAAAGGAAAAACAATGTCTACCCATAAAGTTGACAAAAACAAACAAAAATCAGCAATGCAAATATCAACAATTAATAGTGACACTGTTTGTATTGACTTTTTTTTAAACTTAGTTCAGGAACATGGACCATGCCCTCAACACAGCTCAGTTCCTCCGCACAAAGTCTCTCTCTCTCTCTCTCTCTAGCTTCCAAAGAGACAGCTCCCACTCTACATTCCCCCAAGTTCCCGCCAGCCATCGGGCACCAACGGTCCCCCATCGCTCGCCCAACCTTTGTTCTACGATCTTCTCTACCCTCCTCATTTCTTCTTCCCTACACCCCTTCATCCCTCGACCCTACCCCTTCATCCCTCGACCCTACCCCTTCATCCCTCGACCCTACCCCTTCATCCCTCGACCCCTTCCTAAATCTAACAATAATTCCATCACGCAATAAACCTCTTGAAACTCGTATTTTTATTGCCGTGGTCCTTGTTAATGAACTGAGGTTTAGGCCTCTCTGTCTTTCTGCATGACAGAACAGAGATCAACCCTTCTTTGTATAATAATTTACCAGATTCAGACCACAAGCGATGATGATATGATAAGTGGTAGGTTACAAAAATAGGTCACACAGCTTTAAGAATTCTTCTCAAAAAATTAAACGAGCAATTATCATGTAAAACAGTAAACATCAATGTGAAATCAGCAAGTAGCATTTAAGTTTGATGATGACATATCTGCCTTTGTGACTGAAAGTAATTACTATGTTTTTTAAATGGTATGAAATGCAAAAGAAGAATAACTTGGAAATAAAGTATGGAAAAAAAAAAGATTCTGCAGAATAGATCATATAATTACCCTCATTTAATATTCAATTTAGTATATGATATTATTAGTTGATTAGTATTATGTCCTTTCTTATAGTAATGTAGATGGAAATAAACAAAGAAGACGTTTGTTCTGAAAAATGTTCACTTCCCACATCATGCTACCATCAAATTCAAAACTTTCCAGTCAGTCAGTCTTTGTTTGGCAGCAGACATGCATTTTGGCAACAACACAGAGAGAAACGCCATTATTAACAAGTGTTCCTGACTTTATCATTCATTCAAACATCCATAATATAGTGAAAACTCCATTCTAGTATCAGTGTTGATCCTGGAATGAAAACACACTGATGATCGAATACAGAAACGTTTTCAAAGGCCAAAGTATCTGGGTTTGAAATGGCTGTTACATGAAAGCCTAATTAATCCGACACAGACAGAAAAACAGATCCAGGCCCAAAGCAAACAATCTTTGGGCATGCAGTATGTGTCTTTGAGGGAGAAAACAACGCACACTGTCATTGACACGAGCATAATGTTAAATTTGAACCAAACTTACGTCATATCTGCTGGAATTCATCTTCCAAACGCGCTATAAACAGAGCGTTGCAAAGTTATGAATCCTGAATTCTAAAGTGTTTTCAATGGATGTGCGCGTCGTTCAATTTAAATCCAGCTGTCAGTGGGTCTCTTCCTGTATCGTTGCGAGCTGTGAATGCTGACACACCTCAAACCGACCTCTTCCTTACACACCTCTGATATAATCCACGCCCAGAATACCTGCTGCTGCTGCTGCACTGTAGACGTCAGTGGGCAAAACCACACTACTGTTCTTAAATGACCTGTAAGACCACTGTCATGGCACCAACTAATTACCCGTAAGTCTTCACTGACTGATAAAAATGGTGCAGGGGGACGTTTTAATCAAACACCTGCTGCTCCGTTTGGAGACTTCCAGGCACGTAAGAGGACGTTGTTTTGTCCTTTACTATCGTAACGTGTGTTCCCCCTGCTGACCAATTGCGGATGTTGCTGCCAAAAACCCAGAAAACAAAAATCACATAATTGACAGTAATAAGTGTAAAACAAATCTTGGAATAAGTAACATTCTAACAATAGAGTGATGCTTTACAGTTTTTGGGTATTTCAGATTTAAAGAAAATAAAAAAAATGTACAGTATATAAATAAAATAGAATGGTATTAAATTAAATTAACAACAGTGTAGCGGTGTTGTAGTCAATTGAAGGATGATCTGACCAGAGGTGATTTATATAGAGTCGTATAGCAGTGGGCAGGAATGTTCTCCTGTATCGGTCCTTGTGACAGCGGAGCTGGATGAGTCTGTTGGAGAAAGTGCTCCGCTGTCCCTGCATATGGTGGAGACGGTGATCCGGGTTATCCAATATAATCATTTCTTCAGTGTTGTTCAGGTTGTGGCCACATCAGTTGTGAGCAGTTACACCAAAAAATATGATTCCCTCTCAGATTGTTTCATTAGAAGAATTCTGAGAGGCTATAATTGCGCAAGAAAAAAACTACAAAAAAGAAAAGTCTAAGTAAATAAATAAATATTACAATACCAGTGTATTTGGTGCACATGTCTAAATGAACGGAGTAAGACAACAGTTCTATCTTCATGAAGTTTATAATGTTCAGATTTGGTTGAAACTTCTTTTGAGAGCTCAAGATTTAACTTTCTGATCATTTTGGCAGCTACAGATATAGTGCTGTTGAAATATACCACGCTATACAGAGAGGTGTTTCTAATATTTTGTCCACCCCATTCAGATCAGGGTATACATAGAAACACTTAGTGTGATGCATGTAGTTTATTGCAGGACTGTTGTATTAGACTGCATTAGTTCTACTTAGCTGTTCATGATGAACTGGCAACTTTATGTATCTTTTTTTCTTTCTTCGCTTGCACCTCGTGACCCCTCAAATGTATTTCGGCAATTTATTACATTCGATATATTTATTCAAGCTAAAAAAAGTTAACATTTTGAAATGAAAATGTCTTGAATATTCATAGATTCTGGATCATCCAATGGGTGTGAATGAGTATAGGTGCAGCTTTAAGAATATTTAATTGGGTAATTGAGCTATTTTGTAGTCTTAAACGTTGTGTTGGAGGGATCTTTAGGAGTTTTATTCTTTATGGTATCAACGACTATTCCCCATGGGATGTCATACAGTCAGTCTGTTTGCTCAGTTTGAAACAAAATAAAGATGTTCATTTCATTTTCATGGTAGATTCTCCCTTTAAACAGACGCAGAAAATCAGCAGGCGATTCCTGCCGTGCATTCTCTATCCAACACCACCAGATGTCTCTCTTCCCTAATCCATCGCGAGGACGCCATGAGTAAACTCTGATAAATACCCGCAGAAACAGGGCTTGGTTCTGTCACGCCTCATCCACATAAAATCCCAGTCTGCCATTGGAGAGCCCGTCGGCAAGAGCGAGCAGGACTCAGACGCAGGAGATATCGCAGGAAGGCGCAGACGAACGCAGTGTCCATCACTTCTGCTGATGTAACAGACAGCGTCTGGTGGAGGCAGTTATTTAACAAAATATAAAAAAAGAGACAAAAGAAGGAGAGAAAATGGGACATACCGCAATACCTATATTGATGGCTGTGTTGTCCTACTGCGTGTGGGGAAACGTCGAGGTAAGAGCAATCTGAACGATTTGTTTCGATGGCGCATTGCAATATTGCTGTCTGTTTAGCTAAATGTCGATGTGGTTGTGTTATAGTTCACGTCGACATCACACATGCCACGCACACAGCTGCCTCTATCTCCATATTGCTGACACGCAGCCTTATCTAGGGCAGGTTTAATTTGTAAATGCATCCTCGCGCTCTGTCTTGTGTCAACAAGAGTAATGGCACACAGCGGCAACGAAAATGCAGGGATAGTGAGGGTTTTTTTTTAAATGCAAATGCAGCAATAACACATGTATGGAAGCTGATATTCCAGGACGTAAATATGAGAGGCTTCATAGAGATGTGGTTTAAAGTGTATTCTGCTCACTGCATCAAGTCTGGGCCTGTATTTGAAATGAAAAATGTCACAAAGGCCCTTTGCTCTGTTGAAGGATGGAGATCATATCCCCTACTCATTGCGTCCCATCTGGCCTTGTCAGAGGAAGAAATCAGCTTGCATCCGTCCTTTAGAGGAGTGGTGCAGCTCCGGAGCAGGATGGAGTCATGCATATTCAATTGCTGTTCTGTGTTACATTTGGTCGTCATGACAGCACACTAATTAGATTAGAAAAAGTCCCAATTTAATCTCACAGTGAATCAGGCAACGTCCGATTTTCAGCGGATGGTCTTCTTTCAAATACCTCTATTTCTAAATGATGTTGCCGTGAAAATGCATGTGAATAAACTGATCGTCCAAGAGGGGGGCGACTTTGATATATCATTGGTCATAGAGTGCGATACAGAGTACACTACCAATGAGAGGTACAGGTCATCCTATTGGCATCTGTCTCCATCAATAGCGAGAAGATAGTGAAAGTCTCTGGTAGAGAGCGACAGATCAATGGGCCGCCAGCTGCTTCCACCTCCCGGCTGTCTCATCACGTCTTGCAGCAGACGCACAGTTTGATGGACATACCCATCACCCCCCCCCCCCCCTGTAATAGACCTGAGGCATGAATTCAGGTTGGAGCACGGGCATTTGTGTGCAGGAGCAAGATGGTGCTGGATGTGAGCTTGAGTGTGGAGGGGGGAGGTGGGGGATGAGTCATGACGTCCAAGCTGGAGCTATGGTTCAGGTCAAACGTACTGTTCCACCTGGAAATGAAGAGTGAATGAAGCCGCAGTGTCGGAGATAGAATATTGAGCATCCTGACTGTTCGTTCAAGATCTCCCTGAGTTCCTAAGAGGCTTTGAGAGATGTTTATTTATTAGCCATCTTCCACAGTAACAGTCATAATGCCTCTCCTTTCATTCTGAAATAATTTCACTTCTCTAAGAGCCTTAGTGGGATTACTGCTATGCTGAGGAACAGGCTTTAGCTTCATACAAGGAGACCTGCCCATGAAGGTTTACACTGAAGATTACCCCATGAGAGGGTTGGCTGACTGGATTACACTGTGGTATTAGAACCCAATAAAACTGTCAGCATCCCTTAATTTACTCAACATTCACTCAGCTGAAATGTGCAAATTGGATTAATTCTCTCTTTTATAGTGCGATATTTAATGCATAATCAGAAGATAATCAAATTAAATGTCCACACAGTGTTCTGGATTAGTAAAGCCATGATCATTTTTAGCTGAAATACAAATTGAGCATCATCCTGTCTTCTGATTGGACAGACACATTGATGCCAGGTTGTCACCTGAGCCAAGTCCAGTAATGGCCTCCCAGGTATCTCAGCTGCAACAACATTTACTGTACCTTTCGCTGCACCCAGAGCATTAAGCTAACTGACAACCGGAACAGTTCTGATACAAAAGGTCATTCTTAAAAACATGACAGAAACAACCACCTTCACGTGCAGCCTTTAAACTTCTTAATCACGTAGTCTGACATTCATGGAGCACAGGACGTTTGGATGAAGTCAAATTTGTTGGGTTTTGTGCGACAGTGGTCTTTAAACTATTTAATCTTTAACAGGAGTGGGCAATGTGGAAATCACATCACATCACAGTAAATAACATTATGATTTGATACATATAATAATATAGGGGTGAGTGATGTAACAATACTGTGAGATAAAATACCATTTTTTCCCTTGAACATCTTTGGGTGTATTCAAACGTCACATTACTGCCATTTAGTCGGAGACACAGAACACTGAGATGGAAAACAGCTCGCCTCAGCAGGAGTTTTGTTCCCTCTGCAACAGCAGCCCTGAACAATCTGCCTCGCTGACACTGTTGTGAGCTGGGACGAATGTGTGCATGCATGAAGATTTCTGTTCATCTGTATGTTGCTGTATGTGTATCTACATTACATTACATTACAGTCATTTAGCAGACGCTTTTATCCAAAGCGACTTACAATTCAGATTCTATCACATTTCTACACCGTATAGGCACAGCTACGAGAGCAGTTTTTGGGGTTAAGTGTCTTGCTCAAGGACACATCGACATGTGACTAGCAGCCGCCGATCGAACCGCCGACCCTCTGATTGAAGGACGGCCCTGCTCTCCACTTAGCCACAGTCGCTGCTCTATGGAATCTATAGATCATAAAATCAAAGTTGTTTTTCAGGTATTTTATTTGTGTAGTTCTTTTAGCCATTAACACATTCTCAAATGAATGTTATGTCACAATGTGTTTACAGTAGATATTGTGATCTGCGCTGCAACTAACAATTATTTGAAAAAGGCCAACGTTGACATATTCGGGAATCTTGTCATTTTGTCCAACCAGCACTCCAAATCCCAAATATAAGTATAATTAATACAAGTATTCAGTTCACTATCAGAAAAGAGTAAGAAACACAGAAAATGTTACTTAAATTATTTGTTTATCAGAATGGTTGCTAATTATTTCTATTTTCATTGATAATTGATTAATAGACGTATTGTGTCAGTTCTTATTGTGGTATGACATCATTTGTACCATTTTAGAAGATTTTATCGATATCACGCAGCCCTATCATGATTTCTGGGAAATCAATGGAGAAACTGTTAAACTGATGAAACAGCGATGTCTTGTTGTTGTTGGCTAATCCCGGAAATTAAATAATCTACCAAATCCAAGTACCTCATCGCATTGGTGCAAAACAAATAAAAAAGATATGCTATTGTCATTAAGAAGTCCTGGTAACTGATTGGAAAATTGCCTACGATGATCTAATACAGCACAATTTAAAAAAGACGGCTATTGCAGAAATGGTTTGGCTCAATCTTTTAACAGCTGACAACTTCATATCATCCTGCGATGTATATTCCTATACCAGCCGGGCCTACTCTTTAAGATCACAAACATTAGGGAATCACTATGGTATTACGAATACTCACTTACCAACAAAACATAAAGCCAGGCTGAAGCTAGTGAGCTTAGTATATGCTCCAACAAAACCCCAAACAGGAAGATCTGATTTATGAAAGCAATCAGACAAAGATTGTGTTTGTGTGTAGCCATTTTGACAAAAAAAAGGGAGGCTAAGGGCTACAGGTATGCTCAGCTTTAGTCGACCAGCTCTGTATTTATCAAGACAAATGACTGCAGTGTGAACCTGATCTTTCCAGTACAGAGAGGCTTTAAGAGAAGAGTAGTGGCAGACCCAAAAACATCTACAGGTTTTTATACAGAAGGTCTGGGACAGCATAAAGCTTAAAAGGAGGATTGGGAGGGAGAGAAAATGGAAGCAACGAGCAGAAGGATAGGACGCAGGTTTTATGACTGAAGAATTAAATAAAAATGGTGAGTCATAAAGTCGCTGCGTAACCCCCCCCCCCCCCCCCCCCCCCCCCCTCTTCCAACACCACATCCCCACCAACAGCAATTTCAGGCCTTGTGCTGGAATACAGCCATACAGATCCAATCACCTCCCACCCCCATCTGCCTCTCAATGCAGTAACACAAGAGGATTTGTTAAAAAACAAAAAAAAAGAAAACCAGATCTCTCTCTCTCTCTTTCTCTCTCTCTCTCTCTCTCTCTCTCTCAAACACACACCCTTCCCTACACTCACTTAATTAATTTTAGAGCCAAGAGATAATCGAGTTCCACTAATGGATTACCCGTGTGCTTGCTATTCTCTATATCTGTGTGCCAGTGGGTATAAAGCATACCATTGTGTTGTATCACATGTTATTCCCCCTTTTCTCTGTATCTGACTTTCTTTTCCAAGGATTTGAAGCGCAGCACACTCACAGTACCAAGATTAAATCCTGCAGAGTCACTGTGAAATAAGAGCTACACTGTACCTGCGGAAAGGAGCCCTAGAAATTGAGCTGTTACCAGAGGTGACAGACTAATGAGTGATATTAACGTATTCTGTTCGCTATTCTAGCAATCGACAACATTGAACAGTGCCTCGTGCTGTGTGATTCAGAGGGTTATTGGGCGGTTTTAATTTCTATTATCGCTGCTGGTCGTTTAGAGTGCGGATGAAGTATGCATTTGTGTTTGTGTCTCCAGGCATGGAAATGCAGCTTTTGTGCTGAAAATACATTAATTGCACATTTGCACAGCATCCTCCCGATAGATTCAGGGAAACTCTCCCAAACCTCCTGGTTTAGATGATTCAATCATGTCTTCTGGCCTTTCTGAAATATTTCAAATCATGTGTCTCAGCTGGAAAGGGAGTAATTCCCAATTCAGCATTTAATAATGTTTGCTTGTAAGGCCCATCACTTGGTGTCATCTCTACAGCCTGTCATGAAAAACCTGATGCACTGTGTTTGATGAGTTCATTTCTTTGGCTTCCCCAGACTGCATGGCTGTTTCTAGGTTAGACATAATTAGGGATAGCATTAAATTCCTAAAGATTACTTTACCTTTCATCATCCACTTCCTGGATGTCACATATAACATATATGTAGATTCATGAGGCAATTTCAAACCTTGAGTACTTGCAGATCAAATATGACTTCTTGAGCCTGTGTCTGGGACTGTGGGGTGGGATGTGCACATGTCATGTGTTTGCTCAGTGTCACATATAGAGAGTTTGAGACGAGCATAGCCATCCTGATCACATCCAGCCATGGCTCCTCTACATAGTCTTGCAGGGCAGAGATATCACTGCAGCCCAAGGTCCTCACACCCCACATAACTGCCTCAGTAAGCCTAATGACTTGGATTTTTGCGGAAAAGTTTAATGCCAGGGCCTAGCGAGATGTTTAGTCCTGCTGCAGCCTGTGGGAGGTTTCAGAGGAGCCCTCTCGAAAACATCTGCAGTGTGGCGATAACACTTGTCCTCCATGTTCAGGAGGAAAAAAAGAGAAAAGCACTGCGAAACAGATTGAGGGCTGCTGGAGAGAGGGGGGGGAGGAGGATTGCCCTTGCATGGCGAATGATTTGGGAAAAGGAGAGGGTGAGGGAGGATAGGGAGTGAAAGTGATGTAGAGCATGTAGAATGTTATGTGGGTTGCAGGCTGGAGGAGTGCATGCTAATGGTGGAACCCAGCCCTATTGCTGCTCAGCCCGAGCAGCCGGGAGAGCAGGGAGATCAATCTCTGTCATGTACATGTATTCACAGGTGGCCTTGAAATGAGACGAGGGGCAGAGGCAAGAAAAACCCTGTGGCCAGAGTGGAGCACTGAGTTGTATTAAAGAGGGACTGGAAAATGTTCCTTAACGGCCGTGGCTGCAGGGTTTGAGAGAGTGTGAGGTCGTTGAGTCCACTGAGACTGATTGGGCCAGTATTACAATTCTACAGGAGAACATTGGGAGCTGTTACGGAGGGAAATGGATGTACTTTTTTGCCAGGTCTTTTTCGCTCTGCCATCATTTGCACTGCATTGGCTACAAAACAGACAGCTCCTATCAGAAGGACTAAAAGCTCATTTCTAAGACATTAATCCAAATGAAACGAAGGTACAGTGTTACTGATGGATAGACTCACACAGATAACTCCGAAATATACACACAGACACACACATTCACCACACACTTGCTGCTTTATAAAGATGGCAAGCTGCAGAAGCTGCATCAATTATTGAAGGCCGTGGAAAGGTCTGGGCTCTAGCTTGTCTACTGGGCTTTGGCACTTGTCACGCATCCTCTCAACGCTCCGATGCGAGCCCTCTCTCTTCATGCTACTTGGTTTTTTTTTGTTACCCCCCCCTGCTACGCCCTCCAGGTCCACTCCCCGCCCTTGCTCTACAGAACACAAAAGAAAATCCCCACGCCTGTCTCCTCCTTGCCTTGGCCCGTCTCATCCCTCCTCTCTGTGTACGCCCCAGCCTCCCCTGCCACATCCCAAAGGCACTCCCTACCCCTCCCCTACCCACTCTCCCAGACACTGCTCCTCCATCTGCCTCAGCAGCTTTCAGTGGCCAGTGACATCTTTTCACTTTCCTTGTGTGTTCTTTGATTGTTCTTGAATAATTCATGCTCCGAACTCGCCCTTCATCGTGCACTTTGCTCTTCTTGCAATTTTTTTGTTCCTTCATTCTTGATATTTTCAGACATCTGCCTCTAACTGTCTCTATCTTCTGCACATGCTGGTTCTCTGTTGTCGCTCCACCTTACTAATGCACTTAAACAAAAGTGTTACCATCAGATATTCTTACAATATGAACAATAAGTTCCCAACAATATGTACCATAAGATAGAATGTCAATTTTGTTCAGCATGTTATTTGTGAGTTTTGTAATTTTCCTGTTGGTTATACCCATTTTCCCTTAATGCATGAATCCAAATGATCTTTTAGTGACTTCCTACTTTTCCCAGAATGCTTCTTAACAATCCCCAGACAACTGACGTGAACATGTTGCTCTCAGCTAAGAGGTGTATGTGTAACCAGTAAAGTTAGCTTAATATTGAATATTGGATTTTCAATGAGTTCTTCAATGGGACACTTTTTGTTTTATATTTGAAAGTGAAATTTGATGCAACTAAAAGCATAGCCCTCAGTTGTTTATTTACCAGTGTTAAAGTGTTTTTGGGTGGAATATATTGTAGTGAAGTGTACATTTCCAGCAAAGGACTCTCAAATATGCCCTCCCCTCCCCTGAGACAAAATGTTCCCACAGCATTTGACTCGATGCTCAGCATTCAGCAAATCCATCTTATATTCTCCAAAGACTGCCTGCAATCGACTCTGCCTCTATTTTATACAGTATATGGCTTGCGCATAAAAAGCCAGGTGGCAGTAAAAGCAGCTATAGATGATAAAGAGACTCAGGTGTTGCAGTGGCTGCTGTTAATCATCAACAATAAGACAAATATAATTCCATTCTTTACTCAGCTGAGGGTCATTGTGCCAGTTAACGGCCAATACTCGCACAAGCTCGTCTGACATATTGGATACTTCGCATAAGTCTGTAGCAGTTGTTTGGAAAAAGAATGTAATAACGACACAAAGCACAAATGGAGGTTCCAGGCCCCGGTGAGGGGTCTTTTGTACGATTGTCTTAATGATTAAACCACTTTCCCTTCAATCTTTCACTCTGTGGAGACTTCATGGCCTTAGGAAATGAGATAACACTAATATTTAATCTACTGAGTGATTCTGCAGCAGAGACTGGCAGACTGCGCAGCCCGCACGCTTTATCTCACCAGAGTGGCCCGGTCTAAAATAACACCGAGAGGGCCAAAGCAAGATAGGACATGTCAGTCATCGTTATGATTTGTTGTCAGTTGATTTGTTGAACTGCTTTCTACTTCTATTGAAATGTAAAAGTGCTTATTTTGAATACCGTGCATACAATAGTAGTAATAATAGTGGGTATGAGTGTACTAAAAGGAAGTCTTGGAAGGACAGACAGTTGGTGAAGTTGATTAGAGATGATCAGTTGTGTTGTAACACGCAGGCTGTGCAGCCCTGAAGCGCAGGAACCCTCAGAGGAACATGTGACGAATCATTTAGTCCGCTACTGAGTCACCACATTGAGATTTACAAAGAGTACAAGAATACAATTCAATGCTGTCACTGACAGTGGTGCATTAGTACTCTAAGCTATATTGTGAAATATGGTATATTATATTAACTTTATATATGTTGTTAATACCATTGATGTAATATTATATTATACTATATTTATAACATTTTCTCATTTCATAATTCTGTAGTTTTTTCTGTAGAATTGTTGAATGAAAGAATCTATCAGAGAAAAATGGCCACCACAATGTCCTGGATCTCAATGTAGCGATTAAAAATACATCAGGCCACCCCAAAGAGTCATACGAAAGGTAGAAACAGTGGTAAATCTTCACGTCTGAGAAGCCAAAGCCAGCATTATGTCTACCGTCTTTCATGATAAATGACTTATTTCTATATGATTTGTATTTTACAATAATGTTGTGAATTATATTAATACCTTTGGAGTCACATTTGTACTTTTAGATAAAGTTATTACTCATTCAATTTATTGTCATTTGCACTGCTTTATAATTAGACATTTTGGACACAGAAACACATTTGATAGCAACAACATTTCTACAATATAGATTTAAGGTTGTGCTCGCTCTAAAGCCCAACGGAGAAAGGCCCAGTATTGCTTTAGAAATTGAAGTGGCGCGTAAACAATCAACAGACAGTGATAAGGAAAGCTAACCAACCATGAAGCCAGCGATCAGCGTCAGCGACTGACGC
This sequence comes from Anarhichas minor, assembly GCF_050575085.1. NCBI lineage: Eukaryota > Metazoa > Chordata > Actinopteri > Perciformes > Anarhichadidae > Anarhichas > Anarhichas minor. Next base: position 1,605,170 of record NW_027466487.1, on the reverse strand, counting down.
AGATAGAAAGTGGAACATATGGGGACTCTTTCATGTGAGAGAGAGAGAGAGAGAGAGAGAGACTGATAAGACAGAGAGAGAGAGTGACATGCTTGAGATTCTGTAGGGAACCGGTTGCTACGGTAACAGAGAAGGTAGCCTCCTGTGGGTGGTGTTACCATGGTAACCACCCTCAGTGGCCAAGTGATACTGAGAGGGAGAACGTAGAGAAGAAGAGCAACAAAAAAATAAAAAATAATGTGTTTACGGGTTCAATGGGAACAAGTGAGACAGACGAAGAGGATGGCAAGCGAGGAAATGCTGATGTTAAATGTGGGAGAGCGACGCCAGCCGTGCCGCGCACTGTTTCATCAAGATTGTCTGAAGCAGATTTTTTTTTCTTTGCTTTGAACAAGTGGCAAGCCGGTCCCGGTGGGACCCAGCATTAGCAGTTCATCCTGCTGTTCGGTAGCAGAGCACCTCATTACAATGAACAGTAGGCCAAAGATGCTTTGCAAGGGCAACATGCCCCCTGAGAGACCTGGGAGGAGGTCATGCCCTGAGTGTGTCTCTGCAGTTTCTTGGGCTAAAGCGAGCCATGCTGGGCTCTTTCATCAGCGACGCTGTGCATTCCGACCTCTCACTGGGAGTTAAAGACCAGTTTGTTCCCACTGTGGCGATACCACATGCCTTTGAATTAAAGATGTGAACCAACATGTTGTGGAGTTAAATGTTACATACATACATACTTAATGTGGGGTATAATGTATTGTATGTGGTACGGAACCGGGGGCTTTGCCACAATTAAAAAGATAAATTATTGCTTTTAGCTTTCTGGTCAAACCCCAAACCCAACAAATACACATAAAACACACACAACCACGAACCACTCTGCCTCCACCTCACGTATATGTGTATATGTATATACATATATATATACGGTATATTTACATATATATATATATATGTACATATATATATAACCTCAGAGCCTCATTTCCATAAGGTGCATCTGCTAGACAGGCTCCCAGGGGAGCTGGCATGATGTGATCAGAATTGTAAATTGTGCATAAATCAGAGACAGAAGGAAAGAGATGTATATGAATGTGTTGACCCCTTCTCCATTCGCCCCCATCTCTGTCGCCACCTCTCTCCCAATACAGTATATTACTCCATCGTATGCAGAAAGTTTGTTTTTATGTGCATTCAATTCAGCACATTTTTATTTATTTTGCATGCTTCAATCTAAAAAACCATATGTCGAGTACTCAAGAGCATCAGAGGTCATAAGTCATATGGATGAAATGTATTCATGTCCCAAAGGACTCATACTTTCCTGAAACGAATATGAGCTTGACAGATAATTCCAATTTTTACTCAAGAGATTTAAGTTACAAAGCAATTTCATGTGTGTTAGATTTGCCTTCCTGTAAGATGCACTCCAAGATGATGCGCTCCTCTATTGGCAGATTCCATTACATGTTTTAACAAGCACAAGATGCAGCATAGACAGATCTGTAGAGGGTACACTTACCAACTATGTGCAATATTCAAAAAGTGCATGAAGTGACAGGAAAGTAAAAGTCGAACTGGCAGAGAGATGACATGCGGATCCAGAGGAGAATACCCAGGAAGAAAGACCTCGGTACGGATCGGCTGCAAAGAAAAGGCAGAGCGAGGGGCTCGAGAGGCAGCATAGGCCCAGACTGTGAGATAAGAAGAAGCACCAGATCTTCTTGATGCTGGCTGCCTGCTGTGTGTCGGGGAGATTGTAGAAAGACATTCTGTCTTTAAGTGGATCAATTATTACAGTCTAAACATTCAGTTTTAACCGAAACATGCCCTCATTTACGCTTTGAGATCCCCCCTAAGCCTTTGATTCCTTCCATCCCCTAAGGTAGCTCTTCAGCTTGAAATCATACCTGCAGGCTCACTGTGTTTGGCATTAACATGTTGGCATTCCCATCTTGTGTTGCTTAACTGTGAAGGGGGTTCACCAGTGTTATGTAACGGCAGAAATTGATCAGGAGTGCTACTAGTTTGGCTCTCTTGACTCAGAACTCTGTGTTTTATTGGCTGGATTTATGAAACATTATTACTACGCAGTTGTTTGTCTCCCACATATCTGCAGGAGGCGGTAGCATAGATAGGATCCGGAAAATGACAAACCACGCTCTGTGTTTTTGTCCTTTCTGGAGAGAAGACATGCACAGTGTGGTGTCATTATGGTGCATGACTCAGAAGAAGCAGTTGTTGTTGAGATGTGGGTGGAACAGAGAGGAAGACATGCGTACAAGTTCTCTATGCAACACAAGTGTCACAATCACTCGTTTCCCTCTCGCATCTGTTGGAATTTCCTGTTTTTATCTTCTGATTGCATTGGATATTTCTGACAAGCTTTCTCACAGATGCTGCTGAAAGGCAGGAAGTCTGAAAAAAAAACTCACAGGAAACATATCCGTAACAATATTGCATGCACAATGGGAGTTAAACTCAGGGCTGTGTGTTATGAAGTGTATTCTAAAGAGAGAAAAGAGAGAAGCAGGATGTGTGTGAACATGATATTTATTATGAGTCATGTGAGTCCCAGCTGGGAAAGGTGAAGTCTCTGTTCATGTGGGTATGGAGCCTCTGTTGAGTCCCATGGTGCTATCACACATCAGGGAAATCTGTATCCAACTCAGTTCATGTGATTTCCGGGGGCTGTTAGCGACCTTTACAGAAGAGGGAAATCAGTCTCTTTCTTATTCCCCAGCTGCAGCAGCCTGTAGAGTGCTATAGCTGGAAAGATAGAGGCTAACACCCTGAGATAGGATATACAGTATGTGTATACAGACCCCAGTGGGCACAGCAAGGAGTAAACATACTCCTAAATAACCAAGATCATGAAATGGCTGGCATTGCCAGCCTCCAGATCTATGGAGTCTCTTGCAGTGATGCCATCTGACATGTCCTGTATTTTAAGCTATACTCGAAATTAAATCAAATATTGTGAGCTGGTTTTGGCTGCTGTTTCAGACCTAGATGAACCCTGGTGATTATGGGGCCATCTGCTCCCAGTGTGCCCAGCTGGAGGCTGGACCGCTGTAATCTGGACTGATGAAGCTTGACTTAGAGAAGGCCCTGATGTTTGCACATCTTTGCAAACGAAAAGCCTCTCTCGTAATGGTTGTCTATTAAGTATTAGAATGAGGTTTAATGTTCAATCAGTAACTTTACTGCTATATGTGGTTTACAGTAGGAAGCTGTCGAACAATATTTTCCACCCTGCCGGAAAACATCCGTCGCTTTGAATCGAAAATGAATGTCTTCAATTAGCCATTAGCCAGAGATGTATAATAATGAGTGTCAAAGCGCTGAGCTAACCTGTTCTATCCTCCTTTGTCCCCTCTGCTGCATCATGAGAGTCTGGCAGACTAATGTTGCTACTCTCTAATAACTACATGCCACACCAGGAAGAGGCCTGATGGAGCCTATGAATAATTAACCAACATGATTACAATGATGAATGCTCCCAAATCTCTCTGGCCATTTAGCACTAGCCTAGGGAGGGAGGCCAAACAGCAGAGTGTCAGGCATTGTGTGAAAGCTGTTTGGGAGGGAGGGGGGACAAGAGAGGTAACAAGGATAGGGCGGCTGGGGCGGATTGAGCTCAGCCTTGAGAGGAGGCAGAGAGAGGGCGATATAGAGAAAGAGTAAAGGAGGGGCCCGGAGAGCAGGAAGACACCCACTATTCAGCCATCTGTGCTGCAGAGAAGCACAAAGACGTGCTCAGGAAGGTTTGCGTGCCTCGTACATGCATGACTTATGCATCAGTGAGGCTTATTTGTACGTGGGTGTGTTCTCTACACGAGTGATGGAAAGTGGTCCGTCCACAACGTTATATTAATCACGAGCAATCCTAGCTAGCCAGCCTATTCACACCAGGCATGACAAAGCTCATAGTTTGCCTTGTAAAATGATTTAATAGTAACTCATTTGTTTTTTTTAATTGGATGCATCACTAGTATAACATAATGGTATTTCTTTGGAAATATAATGACTTGAAGTATATAGCAGCATTAATAGTATTGAGAGCAGCAGCACAATGTCAAAGTGTTGCTGCCTGGACCTTCAGATCCTGGAATTTTACAAGTTGTTTTAGTGATGATTGTTGTTTGATTACATTGTCCCTACATGCCGTTTTTCGGTTAGATGGGATATCCCAGATCCTTGTTGCTAAGAAGGGATTAGCTCCGCAGGGGTCTAATGTCTCTAGTTAATTATCAGGTGTCAAGCTAGCTCCCTACAATATATCTCTGACTGGAGAGTCTGTATATTTTCAAGTTGAAGTATGTACCATAGTGTTTCACACAACATATGCACAGATGCACACATGTACCTTGTAACAGAAATACATGCACACAGGGAATGCATAATTTAGAGCAAAAAAGATAACAAAGGAAGTTTAGAACAAATGAATTACAGATAAATAAAACCCAATGAAACATGAAAGTATAAACCAGGATCAAAAACACAATGAAACTCAATTGTATGCAAGGGAGACAAAAATGCTTTAAGTGATATCAAAGGCCCCTATCTGACCGTGGATGTGCTGCTCCATGCTGCAAGCACTAAACGATATCTACTAGGAGCATCTGATGCATTTATGGTATGGCTCTCCAATGTAAAGTCTGGCAGCAACTTGATGGCAAATGATGGGTGGGCTCCTCCGCTCCGCCTCTACTGCTCTGGCTTGCCTGCCAGGGCCGGGAGATTGCATCATTACAGAGGATGAAGTCATCCTGCAACATAAGGGTGGAACAGGTGCTGAAAATTTAATTAGAACAGGGTGGAAGAGGCTGGAAGAACATGTAAATGTACTGCCCTGGCCCAAACCCAGGCCTGACTGACAGAAGCATTTATGTTGCAAGATCAAATCTAGGCTCTTATTTCTGGTGCTGCACACTGCAGCATAATGTACTAAAGGGATATCTATGAAAATATAATTAACCATTATTATGTATTTCCACAACGTCTGGTACAGGGCACGGTGCGTCTCTGAGGGATCAATTAGTTTCCTTGTGATGCTTTCTGCTACGGCAATTGTGAAGGTACACGAGTGATTACAAAGTGAAGCATTCAACCGATATGGAAAAAATATATAATTTCAAGGGAGGTAACGAAAGGCAAAGAACCTGGTGAAAAGACAGATTGCCAATCGGTGCTTTATATCACCAGGAGCATTCTCTGCAGTGGGGAGCTTTCAGGCTTCTGGTGCTGTCTGTCTGTTCAGCTTCATCAGCACTAGGACATGATATGTGGCACAGTGCTGCCTTACCAACCTATGACTATGAACCTGTCCTTTACTGGAGGAGAAGCATAATTGTTGACAGATTGCGAAGCATTAGTGTGAAGCCAACTGGATCAGTGTGCCTCAGCTCCTGATGGAGACTGGGAATGTTCAGAGAGACTGCCGTGCTCACACCACAACAGTCTTAACACTCTGTGCTCGAATTGGCATCAAAATGGAAACTGCATACCAATCTTTGTTTGCATGTTTGTCCGTCCAAAGGGAATTACAGCTATGAATTGTAACATTGACAAAACAGCTTAATCAAGGAACAAGAATGTGATTCAGTTACTATTACAAAAGCTATTTTTAGCTGTGAGTGAAAGCCTAATCCTTCACCACAGAGGACTATTGTCTGCGTCTATTTAATCTGTATTTTGTGAACACACCAATGTGTCTACTAAAGAGCCCACAGCATTGTGAGGAAAGCATTTTTTACTCTTTGTTTTTGTAAACATTACCTTCCTGCTTTGGCTAAATTACAAACAATATTTAAATAGCATATTTTCAAATAATGTTTAGTAATATTGAAGATATGCTGTGAATCATCTACACATCCTACAACCGTGCTAGCGGCTCTGTCCTAATGCTAGCATGTTAAGAGGTATAATATACCATGTTATGCTAACATGCTAAAGTAGCATGTTAGTATGCAACAGTTAAATTAGACTTAAACACAAAGTGCAGCTGAGGCTGATGGAAATGTCATTCATATTCCAGATATTTGGAAAAGTCAATAAGGACAATACATTTTCTGGGAACTATGAATGTACCAAATTTTATGGCAATCATTCCAAAATGTTAACCTCATGATGGCATTCGAGGAAAAGTCAGCTAATCACAGAGTAACTAGACTTCATCCTCTGCGGATCATGAATGTCTGTACCATATCTCATGGTAATCTATCCAATGGTTAAGATATTTCAGACTGGACCAAAGCAGTGGACCGACTAACCGACGTTGCCACCGATAGAGCCATTCTGCTTGCATGGCTAAATGTGTTATTTATTGTGACCCTTTCACCTTAGGTGCAATAATCAGTAAGTTGCATGAGAGACTATTTGTTTTCTATGTGTTTGGTCAGTATGAACCAGAGTTTAGGAAATAAAGTAGGTGTGTGCAACAGAAATAAGTGTGCAGATATGTTGATATATTTTTATTGTAAACAACACCATAAAAGCTACGCATTAACTCCTCTGTCTTCCACAACCTCTCTGGATATTCTTTTCCAATTGCCCGTTGTTATCAGGTAGACTTTGCTTTTGGTTGACTGAACAATTTGCCATTTAAACAATTGTAGAAACTTGTTAGATCCTCTTCACTGTCCTGTTGCACAAACAGCACTCAGAGAGTACATACATATTTGTGCAGTACTGCCCTGACTTTGCTTCAGGTTGGCTATTGAGTTGATTTTACAGAAATACCAATGCTATGTGATCTAGGGGTGCTTAAGAATGAAAGACATAATGCAGTTGAACTTGCAAAAACAGTCTTGCCAAATGTTTCCCAGACTTCTTTGTGTTTACTTTACTTATTTCCCAAGTCAGTGTTTCTTTTTCTTAGGCACTAAAGATAAATAAAGCAAAAAAGATTCTGTCCTGTAACTGATGCTTCCTTAAAAGTATTCAAACCATCTTGGGGGTCAGAATAAAAAGGACTGACACATGCTCCTGTTATTGCTGTGAGAATACCATGAAACGCCTACAAAGGTGCCGTGTGGCATTCACGCAGCAGAACAGAGTGGGTATATGTGACGTCAGCCCCTGAGTGGTGTTTATGTGATCCTGACGCTGTGTGTAGTGAAGACCAGCATGTGGAGAAGGAGTGACATGTACATCTTAAAACAGTATTTCTTATCAGGGGTTATCACAAGAGGGAGAGCTAATCTGGTCCCATCGGGCTGGAGGCTGGGTGTGCGGCCCTGCCGTGCTGGAGGTCAGAGCCTCAGGCTCCTGATGGACTGCTATTGATTTGGGGGAACGTGGCGATACAGTTGCAGTTGCTCAGCATTGATTTTCTGCAAGTGCAGTAGTGGAGAGCAGGCAGAATGAGGGACCTGGACCAGGGGGAGCTGCCAGGTTATCTTCTCAAATATCCGGAAGTATTTTTTTTCTTTGTGGCACTGACCTTCCCCGAGTCAAAGAGAGATTTATTTATTTAGACATTAGCTCAGCAGCTACAGTAGACGGACTGTTTCAGCAGCTTCAGCAGTGTTGTCTTGTGCCCCTCCAACGATACTCTTAACCAATAAAAAGCTTCAATTCAGCAATAGCTCACACTTGTCATTCAGTTTTCTAGAATAGAACATTTGATAGTGTGAAACTTGAAATAAGACTTATATTTAAACATGAATTGAACTTACTACAAATAATAGATCAGCAATGTCGCCAAAGCACACTATAGTTATTTTAGATAAAAATATTTTCCATGTCTTAAAGCAGCCATTGTTGTCATTCATTTAACTCTGGGGGATCATTAACTTGCAGGGACTTGAAACTTGCCTGAGATGGGTACTCCATCACAGTGAAGTTGTCAGCACTTGCAACAATGTTGTCAAAAAACCCATAAGGCAAACAATAGGAAAATATTCCCAAAAAGAAAAGGAGATGGTCAATTTTATAGCTTTTAAAAAAAATAGTCACAGAGTTAATCTATGCTGTAGCACGTTGACTCATGTCTCAACCAAATTTGGAAGCATCTATTAATTTATATTCAAACAATATTCAAATGAATTGGGGGGGGGGGGGGGATATGTGGCCTATAAGGTATAAAAATGCATTCATAAATCTGAAAAACTCTACGCTCCTGGGAAATGGTCAGCAGTAATGAAAAGTAGATCCGTAATTTGTAAGAAATCTGCTAGGACATGCAGAAACACAAACTCCTCTTAGCATAATTATAATGCATATACTGCTGAGGGCCTTTTATATTGATTGTACATTTACTCAAAGGGTTTTATATATTTATTTTATTCTGTGTGAATTTTAATTAGGACTTCAAACACTTGAGCTTTGGTCGGCCAAAGCAGGGCTTCCCTTTGATCAGGCATCACTCTCCCATATTTTATCTCCTCTGTTTCTTCCCTTTGGGCAACTTCCTTCTAATTGGCTCAGGGTTGCTCATCTTGTCTGTCGTCAGTAGGTCTATCTCTCTGTCTGTCAGCGCAGATGAAAGGATATGAGCTATACATAGGCTCTCGGGCACAGGATGCCTTTTGAGGAGTTTTAGGGGTTGGACAGTAAACATTATCACATGTAGTTACAGTCAAAAGATGCACTGAGGAACCACATCTTTTACTTGAGCTAAGTGACCTGCAGAAGACTCTGTGCATGTGTTTGGTAAACAACGCATTTAGAATCAGAATCAGAATCAGAATCAGCTTTATTGGCCATGTATGCTTATGCATACATGGAATTTGTCTCCGGTTTCCACTCCGCTCTCAATGTACAAACACAAATTTACAATAAACAAGAAAATATATGTATAAAGAATAAAAAAGGGCAGCAAAAAAAGTAGAACGGATGTAGGTATAAACATTTAGCTATATACAATATAAGTATAAATATATATCCAAGAGAAAAAGTGTATATATATATATAGACAGTATATACATGTGAACATAAACCTATAGACAATGGCATGAATTGTAAGTGGTGGTAATAGTGTAGTATAACTTATTTATTGTTCATGAGAGTGATGGCCAGTGGAAAGAAGCTGTTCCTGTGTCTGGTGGTTTTGGCGTACAGAGCTCTGTAGCGCCTACCAGAGGGGAGGAGTTGTAACAGCTTGTGTCCAGGGTGTGAAGGGTCTGCAGTGATCTTTCCAGCCCGTTTCCTGACTCTGGAGGTGAACAAGTCGAGGATGGAGGGCAGGCTGGAACCAATGATCCTCTCTGCAGACCTGACAATCCGTTGCAGTCTGTTTCTGTCCTGTTTGGTGGCTGATCCGAACCACACAGTGATGGAAGAACAGAGAACAGACTGGATGATGGCTGAGTAGAACAGGATCAGCAGCTCCTGAGGCAGGTTGAACTTCTTGAGCTGGCGCAGGAAGTACAACCTCTGCTGTGCCTTTTTCCAGATGGTGTTGATGTTGGGAGCCCACTTCAGGTCCTGGGAGATTGTGGATCCCAGAAACTTGAAGGTCTCCACAGCAGACACAGTGTTGTTGTGTATGGTGAGGGGGGGCAGTGTTGGGGGCTCCTCCTGAAGTCCACTGTCATCTCCACAGTTTTGAGCTTGTTCAGCTCCAGGTTGTTCTGACCACACCAGAGGACCAGCTGTTCAACCTCCCGTCTGTACGCAGACTCATCACTGTTCCTGATGAGGCCGATGACCGTTGTGTCGTCTGCGAACTTCAGGAGTTTAACCGTTGGGTCCTCTGAGGTGAGTTGGTGTAGAGGGAGAAGAGCAGTGGGGAGAGCACACATCCCTGGGGGGCGCCAGTGCTGATAGTCCGGGTGCTAGATGTGATTTTTCCCAGCCTCACCTGCTGCGTCCTGTCAGTCAGGAAGATTGTGATCCACTGACAGGTGGAGGCTGGCACAGTGAGCTGGGAGAGTTTGGGTTGGAGTATTGCTGGGATGATTGTGTTAATCGCTGAGCTGAAGTCCACAAACAGAACCCTTGCATATGTCCCTGGGGAGTCGAGGTGTTGCAGCATGTAGTGCAGTCCCATACTGACTGCATCATCCACCGACTTGTTTGCACGGTAGGCAAACTACAGGGGGTCCAGCAGGGGCCCTGTGATGTCCTTCAGATGGGTCAACACCAGTTTCTCAAAGGATTTCATGACTACAGACGTCAGGGCGACGGGCCTGTAGTCATTCAATCCTGTGATGGAGGGTTTCTTGGGGACCGGGATGATCGTGGAGCGTTTGAAGCAGGAGGGTACTTCACACAGCTCCAGTGATCGGTTGAAGATCTGTGTGAAGATGGGGGGCCAGCTGGTCAGCACAGACTTTCAGGCACGAGGGTGACACACCGTCTGGGCCTGGTGCCTTCCTGATCTTCTGTCTGTGGAAGAGCCGACTCACATCCTCCTCGCAGATCCTCAGTGCCGGTGGGGGGTCGGTTGGAAGAGGTGAGAAGGAGGCAGGTTGTGTAGGTGGTTGTTTGATGGTGGGGGGGGGGGGTGAAAAGTGGGCTTATCAAACCTGCAATAGAAACAATTCAGGTCATCAGCCAGTTGGTGATTGGCCTCAGTGGGGGGGGATGGTCTCTTGTAGTTCGTGAGTACTTCCAGGCCTCTCCAAACTGATGAGGGGTCGTTGGCCTCATCAATGTGTTTCTGGCCTGGTTGTAAAGGATCCTGTCCCCACCTCTGTAGGCCTCCTCCTTGGCCCAACGAAGCTGCCTGAGGCCCTGTCCATACTACTCCGTTTTTACTCCGTATTTGCTACGTTTACACTGAGTGGCCACACTATGCCGGAGTTTTGGAGCACCCTAAACGGAGGAATCTGAAAACTCCGCCGAGGTTGGAGGTATTTGAGAACTCCGGGGTTGCGTTTGCGTGTGGACGGTCGGATACGGATGTGCTAAGAAAAAATTACGCCCACACCCGTGTTCGCTACTGGATTGGTTCTTGGCAACCATGACGTCTCCGTCCCTTATTCGTCACACTCACTATCACGTGACCCGTACCCGGAAGAAAACAAACTGGGCTACCAGCGATTCATTTCAACATGGATAACTAATTGCAAGCGTTGCTGCTAGCACAACAGCTACATGATGTTGCTGCTAGCACAACAGCTAGCAGCAGCAAGCAGCTGTTGTGCTGTAAAAGTCTGCATTTCTGTGGAGGAAGCAGCTGTTATTGGAGTGATTAGCGAGCGGCGTGACCGGCATCAGCCCTATGGAGCAGCTCGTTGTTTTTAGATTCTAATGAGAAGACACGCTGCACTAACGTTTTACTTCTTCCGTTTGGTAGCCTTGAGAGACCTTAGTCTGTAAGTATGTATTTATGAAGCATGAAAAGATGTACGTAGATATATTCTATTCGCGTGTTTAGTATAACATTTGTGTTGTATTAAATGCTAATCACGGTTAGCATTTCTCCATTGGCGGTAATGTTACAATTAGCTTAGAAGCTAGCTAGGCGGACATGATGTTCAGAGCTACTAGTGAGAACAGACATCAACAACACGGAGGAAACGAGTGAGAGACCACATTGATGGACCCATAATCTAGTAAACGTTTATGTGTAAGTGTTGAAGTTAAAGTAAATTTGGAGAGAGCGAGAGACCCGCAGCGCTGTAACTACGTCTGAAAAATAAAACTTCTAAAACTTTCCACGAACTGTGTCTGTTTGAGTTTATAGAGGGAGATTTTAGAGGAAGATCTTAAGTATCAAATACAACCTTTCATTATTAAAGACTACTTTATTACTCTGTCGTATTTTTTTTTTTTTAACTAAGCAAGCAATCCACTTCCTGTTTACACCGTCACGCACGCGCATGCCCAGTGTACGTTAATGGTCACGTGCTGTCCGCCTTCGAAGGCTGCCGTGTGGACGCAGATCAACTCGAGAATGATGCTGAAACTCCCGTGTGGACGGAGATCGTTTCTATTTGACAAATCTGCATCCAAGGAGAAACGGAGTAGTGTGGACAGGGCATGAGTTTCTCAGTAAACCAGGGTTTATGCTCAAGAGATGACTCAGACATCCAGGGAACCATGATTCATGGATATTTTCTCATGATTCTTGAGGCCTTGCTGCCGTCACATTTTCTGAAAAACATGTTTTGTCTGTTAAGGCAGATGAAGTTCTTGTTTGTGCTGTTTATAGAGTATATCTTTCTCCTAACCCTTCCCCTCCTTTATTCCTCCCTGGACTCTCTCTGTCTCTGTGCTGTGTGTTAATGTAGTGAAGTGGCCTATCGGTCAATGAGCTTGTATTAACACCTGACTCCCAGCCCTAGCTGCTGCGTTTCTTCCTTTATGTGGGTCCCCTGGGCCCTCCCCCAGGCAGAGTCAACATATCCCTCGATCAATAACAGCATCCTAGAATGCTGCTGGAGGAGGGGAAGGAGAGGGGCAATCTTTTACATTGTCTTGTATAATTTTGCTATACACCTTCCTTTTCATCCACCGTCCATTCCTTCTTTACTCAGCTGTCACAGCTGTCAGCTAACAGGGAGCATAGGTCACCAGTCGATCACTCGGGTCTTTTATGGCCTCGTCTTGTCATTCACTTCACAGTTTTTCAACAGTGAGTCTTCTATGGATCTTACCTGAATATTTAGGTTTTCCAATATTGACTTTAAGCTTGCAGGGTGCACTCAATTCTCCCCATGCATTAGCTACTCCTTCCTTTCTCTACATTCTCGCCTCTCTGTTTCGATCTTACACTCACTCAATCACTCAGTCTTGCACCCTGGCTTACACTTACACGGAGTGCATTTAGGAATTATCTGTGGTCTACCCACCATGGATCAGCTTCAAACACAATATAATCTGCCACCGTGTTTGTATCGACTCCTTCTCATCTCTCTTTTCTCTCTCTCTGCCTCTCCCAAACACCCCCCCCCCCCCCCCCCCCCCCCCCCCCTCCCTCCCTCCCTCCCTCCCCCCTATGCTCTCTAGGCTCTGGCCATGACCGAGGTGAACGGGCCAAGCATCCAGGTGGCAGAGCCGCAGATTGCCATGTACTGCGGCCGTCAGCTCCTGCACATGAACCTACAGACTGGCCAGTGGGAGCCGGATCCTCAGGGACACCAAGGCTGCTTCAAAGAGCCCGGAGAAATCCTTTCCTACTGTCAGGAGGTAGGGTCCTGAACCATGCAAGGGAAACAACATAAACTTGTACAACTATAAAGAACACCAGCCCGGATTAATACGTCCAACAGATCTCCCTTAGTGGCAAAGAGCTGGTTTTGAAAGAATGCAGCATGAAATCAACACTGTAGAAGACTTCAAGTAAAACGATGTATTCTTATTCTCTAATTCGGTTTGTCTAACACCTGTCCTATAAATCTATATATTTAACCATATATAGTGAAGTGATGGTGGCCTGTTGGAATATTACAATATTTCATTTGTAGCACCATCTACTTTTCCTCATCTTGTTACCTGATATGTGTACTCTTTAACATCTACTGTCGGGGTAATCAATGGTAAACATACTCTCCGCAAACTCCTCCTTCAGAAATATGTATTTGAAGTGCCACCGTAAAGGCAACCAAGCGCCATCTGGAGGTTAAAAAAGGCGTTGCTGCAACAGAGAGCAGCAGCCACGAACCTGAATGGACTGTAATGCGATTAGCAGACACATTATGCATCTGTGGTGGCTTTTACACAAAAGCCTCCCTGTTTTCCATGACATTTGTTATGAAAGCATGTGTGTGTGTGCATTCAGACTATTAAAGCTCATTATGAGTTTGATATATTGTGCCCAATTTTAAGTGAAAGTAGTCACATGCTAAATTGGACATAATGAAAGACAAGATATTTACTGAAATGTTCAGTGAATATATGTGTATGGTGGCTTCAGACAAAGTTCGTACACAGCTTTGTATAAGTAGTTTGAGAATATGTTGCATGACTCCCTCCCTTGTTAGTCTTCTTCCCACTGACTGTGCTCTCCCTCTTCTTCTCCCCGGATCCTGCTACTTTTATTCTACCCCTCCCAACCAATTCCCAAACCTGTTCTCTAACCGATTTTCCCTCCACTGCTCCTCTTGTCTTCAAACCGTCTGTTCTGTCCATCCATCTATCTGTTTCTGTCTCATGTTGTCTCTGCATGTACCTGTACGTCCAGATGTACCCAGCACTTCCAATCTCCCATATAGAGGAGTCAAAAAGACCTGTCACCATCCCCGCCTGGTGTAAGAAAGGTTGGGGCCACTGCCAGACACACCCCTTCATAGTCCTGCCCTACCGCTGTCTAGGTAAGAACAACACACCCATATTGAACATTTTGGGGAAAAGGCAGATTTGCTTTCTTGCAGAGAGTCAGATCTGTCTTTTTAATATGAATACAGCTGGTTAGCTTAGCATAAAGACTGGAACAAGCTAGCCTGGCTCCGTCCAAAGATAACATAATCCAAATGTAAATATGACAAATGGCCATCTTTAAACAACGGTATTTGTAAAAAATGTAACAAATAGTAACACGTCACATTTCTATTATTTAGTGATATTGGTCTTCTTATCTAACTCTGGATAAGAAAGCCAATGAGCGTATTTTCCCAAGATCTTGAGCTGTTCCTTCCCTTGTTTTATTGCACAAGATAGGATAGGCCAGGCCACACATTTACTTTTGAAATATTTGGGGTTAACAACACATCCTTTTCAGATGTAGGGGATTCCTCAAAAACACAACACAGTCTCAATACACTACAAGATCTGACGCATTATGTCTCAATGGGACCCACAATACAACAGCATGCAGTATGTGGAATACAATAAAGAGCGACACAAACAATGATTCATTGTCAAATCAGAAAAAATACATGAATTTGATCATGTCAATGCAACTAATGTGAAAGCCAACAAGCCAACATATGACTTAACATTGATTTAAATCAAAATCCGTTTGCATCTCCCCCAGTGCCAGAGCTTAATGATTGTCTTACTATTACAACACTTGATAGGCAGTGATACAAAGCAGGATGTGCAGTTCAACATTATTGCAGAGAGGCCATGTCTGCTGTCAGCCACTAGAGGGGCAGATAGGCTAACAATGGATGAGTGAGTGAATGAGTGAGTAACGAACAGTGAGTCACCTTAGATTCTTATGAACAGCACGGTAGAACTGGCTCTAGTTTGTTTGATTTCTACTGTGCTGCCTGTTGTATCAGTGAACATTTCTCTTCATGTGTGAGCCCGAAAGACCAGCATGTCATACTCGTGCCATGTGAAGAACACGTTTTAAATACAATGCATAGACTATAAAACCTATTTTTCATTTCTATATGGTTTATTGTATGAAACAAAGTAGTCATCTACATTGATGTTCTTTATAATACGATGTTTTATATTTACTTCATGGACTTGCTACTGTAGCTCCAGTCCGTCTTCTCAAAATGCTGATACATTACACATTAATGCTTTCTGTCAGTTCCTAATTTAAGCACCCCACATACAGTACATTAAAAGTACTCCCACTGCTTGAAATCGTCTTACACTGACCTAAACCTTTCTTCAATCCTACTTTAGAGGGCGAGTATGTGAGCGAGGCCCTGCTGGTGCCCGACCGATGCCGTTTCCTCCACCAGGAGGAGATGGATGCATGCGAGAGTTACGTGTACTGGCACAACATCGCTAAGGAGGTGAGGAGGGTAGATAAACAGTTGGCAGATGTGACATTTTTAGATGTTTAAAATTGTGGAATGAAGACCTATGAATTAGGAAAATATACGTTTTCAAGCCCTGTTAAAGCATGAAGGAGATTTTCCACTGGGGCAATTTCAAGTACACAATGAACTTTCCAGTGCTGATAACAAACCTCCTCTGCAGCCAACCCTAACAGCAATAGCAGACTACAAGTCGCCACAGTTGTGTGTTGTGTATCACGTCACACTTTATCAGTACACCTACTTGAGGTGTTTTTTTTAAAGAGCAGAATGGTGGCAAAGTTCAAGCTGGAATACTCCCTCATATCACCTCCTCTCAACTTGTTATATTTTCAAAAATGAAACTCAGAATTCTGTATCGTTAACTTTTATCATCATTATATTCCAACCTCAGACATTGTGTTTTTAATCTTTGCGTATTTAAGGAGTGCACTGCAGACAATTTGGAGCTCCATAGCTACGGGATGCTGTTGCCATGTGGAGACCATTTCCGGGGGGTCGAGTATGTGTGCTGCCCAGGCCGAGGGACTTCCAGCGGTAAAGGAGAGACGGAGGAAAGAGACGTCCCTGCTGGTCCTCAGACATCTCACACCAGTGGAAAACTCAACTCTGTGTAAGATGATTCAGCTTGGCAACTCAGAGTTGTGAAAGGATGAGAGATTGCGTGGTAATGGTCATCAGAGTAATGACTATCCACTTCTCCACAGCACCAAAGTGACAGCCCCCACTCCGAGCCCGTCTCCTGACACAGATGTGGACGAGGCCGATATGGAAGAGGAGGATGATGAAGTGGTGGAGGAGGAGGAGGAGGAGGAGGAGGAGGAAGTTGACGAAGAGGAGGCAGAAGAAGAGGAGGAAGAGGAGGTAATAGCTGTGAAAGATCCAGAGGAGTATGAATACCCCATTGATTCAGGTCCCTACCAGACATCAGACTATCTGGACTCCTTCTACTATGAGAAAAGCCACAAACCCACCACCTCTGCACCTCTGATGAAGGGCGACAGCTGTGAGTGTCCCTAATTTGTTTGCTTTGCCCTTTCATTGTTTGTAAAAAGTCTTGGCCTGCAGTGATAGTTTAGTAGCTATGGT
Source organism: Anarhichas minor (assembly GCF_050575085.1). Classification (NCBI taxonomy): domain Eukaryota; kingdom Metazoa; phylum Chordata; class Actinopteri; order Perciformes; family Anarhichadidae; genus Anarhichas; species Anarhichas minor. Next base: position 1,588,476 of record NW_027466487.1, on the reverse strand, counting down.
TAACCAGACAAAAAAATGTGTTTCGTCCAAAACGTATGGCCATACTGCCAAAGTGTCTCAATCTAACAATACATGGGAGCTGTATTCACTGCTTTATTCATTTTCAGTTTAGCCTCTCATCAGTCTATACTGACCACTGACCTCACGACATGTCATCATGCGTGTCATGTAGATCTGATAAATAAAACACACTTCTACACCCACAGCAACCTCCAGAGATCAGCAGGGCTCATGCTAGTGTGCACAGTAAATGGAGAAGTTGACCACTATGCACATGAAAAGAGAGAAAGAAAAGCCACAGCCAGTCGGTTTTGAGTCGGGCATGTTATGGGGTTGTCAGAGGTTTATTAACCCTCATGCTACTTTCTGTTAAAATCAGAAAGTACATATACTAACTTAATATGTTTAACACTTCTGCATTAACATTTTGATATTTACTCATCCAGTGTTTCTTTACCTATAACTTGTATTAGAACATAACATTTATTTCAATTAAAACAAGTGGAATTTGTTTCCAGGCCTCCCAGCAAATTTCAAATTCTGAAAGCAAATGCCAATTTCCTTCATCACAAAAATATGATGAATTATTTGTAATGATTTCATCACTTTTTCAAGAATCTTTTCTCCAATATTTAGGATTAGCTGAAAGCCAGAAAAACCATTGTAACGTGTAATTGTGTGTGTTGCACAAAGGGATGTATATTTCCCTGGTCCTCTGCTGGGGTAATAAAAAATATTATTATCTTCAGTCAAAATTCAGAAAAAGCAGATATAGTTTCCTATTGTTACTCGTCTCAAATTGTAGCGTAAAATTGCCTTCGCTCCCTCTTGCTATAATCTCAGTGAACACACTGTCACATTGTGACCAGGGCTTTTGATTACAGGATAATTGCTTTCTGGCTCTTGCAGTCTGCGTGACAGTAATAACCTCTGTTTTCTGTCCCTCCCATCTAGTGACTACACCGCGGCCCACAGATGGCGTTGATGTTTATTTTGAGAAGCCAGTGGATGACACTGAGCACGCCAACTTCCTGCGTGCCAAAACCGACCTGGAGGAGCGCAGAATGAAGCGCATCAATGAGGTGACTTTCACAGGGCTGAGACCAGGCTAATAGTTTGTTGGCTGGCAGGTCGGACTGAGACTCACTGTTCCATCGCTCTCATTTTCTAATCTAATTCTCAGAATGACATGTATTAAATGCATTTAGGGAAGCAGATAAAGATAAGGATAACAGACATTTCACATCCTTTAAAAAGAGCTGGGCGTTATGACCTAAAATATATAGTATGGACAGTGGACAGTGTACGTATATTCCCATGGATACTAAACCTCCATAACATTTTAATAGAATATGATTTAAATGTAGCAAATTACAAGAAATAGTAACCATTTATTGACATTAGTTAAAAGTTATTATCAATAAACTATAAATATTCTTTGCAGTGGTTGTGGTGGAGGTAGAGTTTCACACTGCACATGATGGAAGTTAAGAGTGTATCTCACTGCTCATCGTACTATCTGTGTTTACATGTGTGTATCTTACACACGCACAAATGCTCACAATTTTAAGACAGCAGCTGTACAACTTCAAGATTGTCTATTTGATTTGTGGTTTTACCACAAATTCCGGCTTTCATCAGTGCAGCTAAGCACATCTAGCTCAACAGTTTAGATAAGCACTTGTCTTTACAGATGCACAGTTACGATGTGCTAACTGTTCTTTCATGGCTACCCTTCTATGTAAAATAGGATAACGTAGTAAGTCAGACATTGATGTCTGCATCATGGTTTTCTTTTTACTCTCAAATTCCTTGTAACTGCTTTCATTCTTTTTAGGCGAGAAAACGTTCTTGTCTTGTCTTGTCGCTGATGTTATAGATATAGATATGTAACATGCTATATCTTATGAGTTGTATGAGAGAGAGTGGTATCAATCTTCTTATCTAATTCTCAGCAAGACAGTGAATGACTGTATTTCCCAAAGTGTCGAACTATTCTTTTTAAGTCAGACATCCAAGTTTTTAAAACCAAACCTTGTCAAACTGTGAATGAAGATCGGTGACATAGCGTTAACATGTGCACCAGTCAACAAGTAATTTATGTAATGTGACTTCAACACATTCTATTGCGAAACAAAAGCTACAGACAAATTCATATTATGTTGCGGGCCTCTGTCAGTGTGCTGTTTATGCAGGTTGTACCCTATGTCATAACTATAGTGTATGTGATACTTTTCTAGAAATAAACCGAGATTGTGTCTCTTCAATTCCTCAGATCATGAAGGAATGGGCAGAGGCAGACAACCAGTCAAAGAATCTGCCAAAGTCAGAGCGACAGGCACTGAATGAGGTTTGTTCACTTGCTTTATTCCATAGTTTAACTTATCCTGTGGCCATGTAGCTCTAGCTTTACTCATGCTTGCATCTACTCGCTCATCTTTCTGCTACCAGCACTTCCAGTCTGTGCTGCAAACGCTGGAGGAACAGGTCGCTGGAGAGAGGCAGAGGCTGGTCGAGACACATCTTGCCAGAGTGGAGGCCATACTTAACAACAACCGCCGCCTGGCCCTGGAGAACTACCTCACTGCCGTGCAGTCTGATCCCCCTCAGGTCGGTCTAAGATCTGCTTGAGATTCTCTCTCTGTGGTGCCCTTATCTCATTGTCTGGCATTTGCTGACTCCGTCCTCCCTTCAACTCTGTCTTCCAGCCAGAGCGCGTGCTGCAGGCTCTGAAGCGATACATGGCTGCAGAGCAGAAGGACCGCAGGCACACTCTCAGGCATTACCAGCACATTGTGGCTGTCGACCCCCAGAAGGCTGAGCAGATGAAATTCCAGGTGTGTGTGTGTGTGTGTGTGTGTGTGTGTGTGTGTGTGTGTGTGTGTGTGTGTGTGTGTGTGTGTGTGTGTGTGTGTGTGTGTGTGTGTGTGTGTGTGTGTGTGTGTGTGTGTGTGTGTGTGTGTGTGTGTGTGTGTGTGTGTGTGTGTGTGTGTGTGTGTGTGTGTGTGTGTCTCTTCCAAGAGGCTTTTCGCAGACACCTGTGCTTTTGAGATGCAAGACTCCTTTTTGCTGACCATGTAACGAACAGAACATTGTGTGCTGAAGAGTTAGTATGTGTCACAGATTAGTTAATAAATCCTGAACTCACAGAGGTAAACCAGCCACCAATGTTCTTTTCATTAAACTTAGATCAAAGCCAGTCTTTGCTGACTTCAAACTCAGCTTTAGACACATGACTCCATAGAAAGTCTATCTGGGCTTTTTCATTCAAGGAAGCAGTTCACTGCTTTTCTTTTCACAGCTAAGACCAGTTGAGAACACTGACTCGTTCGCACTCTGTTGGCCCTTGCTTATGTAAAAAGCTGATGTTTTTTTTTTATTTTGATATTTTTCAGGTGTACACACATCTCCATGTAATTGAGGAGAGGATGAACCAGAGTCTTGCACTGCTCTACAAGGATCCTACCTTGGCTGAGGAGCTGCACAATGATATCCGTAAGCTAAACTACACTTTTGATCTGTTTTCAAATCCAGAAGACCGCTGTGTGTGAACTCTGTGGTATTTTTTGCAGTAATTCATGTTGTAACATGTCTGTCTTGATTACTTTTTTTCTGTCTGTATCACCTGTAGAGGAGCTGGTCAAGGCAGAAAGAGGAGACATCAGTGAGCTCATGACCACCTCCTTCTCCGAGACCCACACTACTGAGGAGCTTCTGCCTGCTGAGAGCGAGGAGGAAAAGGACGATGAGGAGGAAGAGGAGCGAGCCTTCCAGAACAGGCCTTATCCTCCCCGCATCGGTATGTACATACATCACATACTCCTCATACACACCTAGTGGTGTATGTGGCATGTAAAAACTTCTCACAGGCTGCTGTCTTTAAAGATGCTTTTCCTCCTCTTTTTTCTCTAAAGAACTGCAGTCTAATAAGAAAGGTAAGCTGGTATTCAGTGTCACTAAAGCATGTTTTTTTTTTTACTGTTTGCAATGATTGCAGTGTACTTATTACTGTTGCTCCAAGCTAAATGTTTTATTCCATTTTTATTCCTGTCATTCTTAGTGCCTGCAGTTGATGAATATGATTATACCACTTCTGAAAGAGGCCCTACTTATGAATATGAGGAAAAGGTAAGATGATGATCATTTTGGCCAATTTAAAAAGCTGGTGATACTTCAAATAGATAAATGTGTATGTATTCATCTTTTCAATGTTTCTGTGTCCCAATATTTCCCTTTTTCTGACACATTCCCTGTCGTCTTAGATCAACACCTCTGTGGAACTCAAGCAGGTAGTCAACAAGCCTCCTGAGATCGAGAGAGATGAACTGGTAAGGGCATAATAATACATAACCCTTATAATGTTTTTGTTGAAAAATGACTGAAGAAATTAGCAGGAATTAAAATTAAAATGACCTATGTTCCTATTTGTCTCCCTTGTTTAATGTCTAAGTGCTCATTTCTTTCTTTCCACAGCAACCCGATGCCTTGGAGACGTTTAACCGTGGCGCCATGGTGGGGTTGCTTGTGGTTGCTGTGGCGATTGCTATGGTGATGGTAATCAGCCTGCTGCTGGTGCGCAGGAAGCCATACGGCACAATCAGTCATGGCATCGTAGAGGTACGATCCCAGATAGGCCTTTAAATGAAACCAAAAGCAGTCTTAAAGGACCCCATCTAAAAGCTGTGTGTACATTACCTTTTTGCCGACAACGCATATAAAGTATACCAAAAGTTTTTAGATTTCAGAGTATCCATTGGCTTCCATTTATTTCATATTGTGGTAAATATGTAAACCAGTGGCTGCTTGGAGAGATGGGTATCAGTCTACAAGACTTCTTTCTGCTAAATCATGTAAAAAGCAGTGGTATGATCTTTTAGGTTAAAGGATTAGCTTTACATTTTTGGAAATATGTTTCTTCGCTTTCTTTGCAAGAGGTGGATATTAGGATTAATACCACTCTCACATCTACATGGTAAATATGAGTAGTTTAGCATAAAGACTGGAAAAAGTGGGAGACAGCTTGCCTGGTTCTGTCCAAATGGAAAAGTGTTTATTCGTGAGATTTAGAAGTGCCACTCAGCAGATTTGTTTTACATGTGGAGAGAGCCACGCTAGGTTTTTCCCCATGTTTCCAGTTTTTATGTTAAGCTAACCAGCTGTTTGCTCCAGCTACATACTTACTTAACAGAGTGGTATAACTCTTGGCAAGAAAACAAAAAAAGAATATTTCGCAAAATGCCGAACCTTCCATTGAGAGGTAGTTGGCGATTAAATACTGTACAGAAGAAGTGCCCCAAGCCTGGAAGCCAAGGTAGATCCTTTTGAAGCCTCCCCACACACCTCAGCAGTCATCCTGCTCCACTATTCCCATTTAATACAGCACATTACATTACATTCCATATTTGATAGACAATTTATTCACAGTTGACGATGTGGTCCTTGCTCCGGAATTTGTCTTTAGTGTGTAATAATTGGAGCTTTTGTGTGTCTCGCAGCAGGTCGACCCCATGCTGACACCAGAAGAACGACAGCTCAACAAAATGCAAAACCATGGCTATGAAAACCCTACCTACAAATTCTTTGAACAGATGAACTGAGGTACTGGGGCTGCCAACAAGTCATGCCTGGCCACTTGTTTTGTCCCCCGTCCCCCCCCCCCCCCCCCCCCCCCACACACACACACACACACCCACACTCCTTCCTTACAGTGGTAAAAGCTAAAAGCTACACTCCCTTTGACGGATTTATGATGTGTTGCAACATAAAGTAAATGAATAAGTAAGAGGTACGTCCCAAACCCATTGTAAATGACTAACAACATCATTACCAGAATGTGAATAATGAGATATGATACAAACTCACATCACCTATTGTAATCTAGTACTCCTCTGGGTTAGAGTCTGAGGATTGTTCTTTCCATTAGCAGCGCCACAGCATTTCATGATCCTGAAAACATTCACCTCACAGACAGGAAAACCATCCCCGTGGCATGACTTGACCTATTGCTCCTCACTAGAAACTGAAGTTGAACGGTGCGTAATGCTTTATGGTATTTTTCAGTAGTCGTCTCTTTCGTTCAAATTGTACCACAGTTAGATATAATGTATCTGTGTAGATGAGTGCGAGTGAAAGCCTAGTTAAATTTTGGTCTGATTCTCAATTTGAACCCCACTCAGTGACACAAGGGCAATTAGTAAGCTAATTGCCAAAACTATCCTTGCCGCCATTAGCTACTGTAACATTGGAAAATACCTCTAATATTTAGACATGAACATTAGGTGAGGATGTGGAGGTGTTTACCTTGAATGTGTGAGACATTTAGGCTTTACTTTTACAACATAGAAGGCCAAAAAGACCATGATACAGAGCTATGTGCTGGTTGTACAAATAAACATTGTGTTTCTAAATTCTGAGGGTCTGCCCTCGATATTTGTATTCATTATTTGGCCAAATATACCAAATATTCAGTCAGTGAATGAGTTTATTTTATTTGTACTGCTACCTTAAGAAATGTAAACTGAATAATCAAAAGTCCGTTATTTTAATGAAAGCATGACAACTTGGTGTATGATACTGCTTTATTTATTTGTGTTGTTCCTGTCATTGCTTTTGAAAAGTCGGAAATGTCAGCGTTCAAAATTGACACTGTAAATAACGTATGAAATACATACTACTAGGTGTAGACATTTCTATGATTAATTTGCATCGATGTAATGGAATAATACTTAAAAAATAGTAAATTGTGCTGTCGCGAGAAGGAGAAACATTTTCCTAACATGGCTGATTGAAAACGGACTGTTGTAAAAACCAGCACAAGACAACGATAAAGTAACTTCTTTCTGAATGTATTTAAGGTAGACGTTGAGATTCCATCTTCTTTTCAGTAATGCATCATTCCCCTAGTAGACCTTCATAGGAGTAGTGAAGTTCAACACATCCAACAGACTACATGCCTGATGCCCTTCTTATCACTTCCTGTAGTAGCCTGTTCCTTTTTTACATTTGGCAGGTGTGCTTCAATGTTCTTTTACAGTTCAGAGCAGCAGAGTTTAAAGAGGCCACAGCTAAAGCAGTGTGCCCGTGTGTATAGTGAGTCCTAAAAACAGACCGCACTCAGGCATGATAGCAGTTAAATATACTGTATGTCTCTGAATCTCCCCGTTTGACCAATTTGGACTCAACAACAACGAATGTTAGCACTCTATAGTTGCTATATTTAAGTTACTCTCTTCTGAAATAGCTTTTCACTGAATGACTCATTGTAGTTTGTCATATGATCAACACAGTACCCTGTAGCTATAGGTAACCAGGGACTGTCCCTTTTTTTTCTGGCTGATTGTTAACTGATTAGTGTGTCAGATTGAATTTCCTGGAGCCACTTTATTCCATCAGACCATCTTGGTAAAGGAAGGTCACGTTGTGGGATGTTGCTTTTTGTACATCAGTCTTTAACTATATGTTATAGTAGAGATAATACACACCAAAATCCATTCTTAATGTATTTATTTGTTACTGGTGGAAGTTTTTTTTTTTTTTTTTTTTATTAACCTGCATTTGTCCATTCAGAGGAAGAGTTGTTTACTTATGTGTTGTGTTTTTTTGTGTATAGTTAGCTTTGAAATAAGCATAAAGAGTTTGACTATCAGAGGTATGATTTAGCATTAATCTTCAGTTCCTCTCGTTAGGCAGGTTAATTGCAGGTTGCGGTTGTGTTATGACAGGTGAAGAGAAGTCATAGCCCTTGTATAATTTGTACAGCTACGTTAGTGAATGAAAACGTTGTATGTTCACAGTTTAAGTCAGTTGATCTTGTAATGATACTACTGAAACCATAGATGAGAATAAGCTTGCCTGTGTTTCCCAAACCACTTAAGGTTTCTTACCAGCATTTAGCAGACTTAGAATGGTGTATACTGTAGTTACTCAAATCACATTTGTACGTACGTCCTCTGTCAAATTCTAGACTTCTTTGTTGGTCTGTCCCCTTACTTCCCAACAAAACATAAACGTTATTGAGATTTTAATTGCTGCATTATTGCCTTTTACAATGCTGAGTTTTGGATGTAATTATTCTGTATTTTTTATTTCTATGTAATAATCAGTTGGATCAAGGGTCATGCTTTTCACCTGTAATGTAAATTAAGAAGCTTGTATGAGAAAACATTGACAAGTTCATAACGTTCAAATGTAAACTATAGACAGATATATGGCCTCTGCCTAATTGACAAGGAGTGCCACTAAGCACAAGTAGAACCAAATTACTCAATTTGTGTACAGGTTGCTAAATGTTAGACATTGATTCTGTCTGATTTCGATTATACCTCATTGGTTCTAGGGATGTTGATAGCAATATCAATGAGAGAGCTGTTCTTCATTTTCATTCAGACCTTCAACCAAAGACATGCTCCACAAATAAGCAGACAGATATTCCAATTTGGCAAAATGTTCTCTGCTGTGTAACTGTATTTGCAAGCAATCTGAGGAATTAAAACTGGTCAAGCTAATCAATAGTGTAATAAAAAATGAATGACCCATAAAATACCGTGTCTGTGTTTATTGAAGTACTCCTTTACGTGATTGTTTCTCTCTCAAAGACGTCTGACACCATTCAATAAGGAAACTTAATTCAGTCATCCATCTCACAGAGGCAACATGCAGGAGATTGAAAATTGATCATGATGAAGCCTGTGAAGTAAAAGCCACAATGAGGGGGGGAAACTGTCTGACTAACTCATACTGGGAAATTGTGTTTTTCTTCTCTTGAATCTCCTCAGTTGTATTCTTTGGAAAATGAAACCTAAGTACATTTAGAAGACAGTTGTTTTTTGTTATATTACAGTAAAAATTGCAAATGGTTTCAAGACTGAATGCCCAAATAAGTTTACCACAATGCACAAAGTGTGATTCGACAGCAATATTGATGTTACAGTCTGAAATTCAACTCCTGCTTGTTCATGTGTTAGACATTGGCATGATACAATATATTTGATAGTAACATTTTCTACAACATAAAATCTTAACCAAGATTAGGATTAGTTGTAAAATAAGATTTTCTCTCAGTTGTCAGTATGGAGTTTCAGTGACTCCTTTCAGTGTCATTTTCTGTGAGGCCAAAACTGCAGTTCACTTCCTGTCAGGAAAAGCTACTTGTGATGCATATCACCTCATTACCCTCAAAAAAAATGAAGAAACTAAATATATCTTTGATGAATTCAGTTTGAATGCCCACATTCAGATGTGTATATAAGAGCACCAAGGCTAAAACAGAGTTCTAAAATCAATGGTACTGTACAAAGAAAACCGATCAACACCAGAGACGTACAGTACTTGCCTGATAATATCTAAATCATGGTAACATTGTTAGTAACTGATGAGTATTTTCCTTTGAACTTAATGTAGTGCGATGAGTAAAGATGCACTGTATCTGTGGGGTTTCAATTCATTTCACTTCAAAGCAAATGATTGCTTTAATCAAATCATAATCCTTTACTTTATGTTGTAATAAGCATCAATAAACATCAGACCCTCTGTAAAAGCAACGATTAGATGCCTTCAGACAGTTCCCAAGCACCAATTCACCTTACATTGTCTCAAGCGTGGGTAGGGTAGGCCTCACACTTCCTTCGCCCACAAATTACAAAGAAGCATCAAGCCCCAGCCCTGCACAAGTTCACTTCTTCCAAACCACAACATTGCCGGGTAGTCCTGCTTACCCAGATTACTGTGAAAAGGCTCTGTGGCTGTACAGTGACAGTTTGTCATTGATGCCGCCAGTGCACATCAGTCATCTCGGTAGAGGTTCCTCTGAAGTCGACTGCTCACATAACGCCACTGTGGTAATGTATGACGACTCATATTAACCCTGACTTTTATCACATTGCAGTGTGCGTGTGCGTTTTGTTTAGTTCAGTAACGCTTTGATTCATTCAACAAAACAACAATACGAAACCCCTTCATATGAAGAGATTCAAAAGCTTGGTAGGTAGATCAAAGGTGAGTTTTCATCAAGTAAGCTACTTGATGAATTAAAAAAGAAATATCATTAACATCATGTGACATGCGTGGGTGCTGAGGGACACGCTAACACAGAATGTGCATAGATGAGCATTTACCTCAAATACCCCACACAGTTAGACACCTCAGTGAGTCAGTATTGAGGCTGGGTCTGATGGTGATTGTTAAACTGACAGTGAGGGGACAACAGGTGCTAAGGAATATGGTGTGGGGGGCTGACAGTCATGATATTACTGGAAGGTGAAGCCCTTTGCATCAGCTCGAGGTTACCATATAGCGCAAGATGACATTTAACAGTTGGTATAATGCTAATTTCTCTGAGAGGAATAGATGAGATCAGACTGTCCAGCGGTTTGAGTAATACTTGACATTAACTGTTCTCACAAAGGTATGCACAATAGCATCCCTCCCCCCTCCCCCGCCCCCACAACAAATGTCAGCATATACTTACAGTGTGGCACGTACACACACAGATTATTATCATGGATGGTCAGTAATTTATAGCTGTTGAAAAAAACACATCCACTGACAATTTTATAAGACCTTCGGAGGATATCTAAAAAAAAAGAAAAGAAATGTCACTGTTGAGTGTCACATAAAATGAAAATGTCAAGCTGTGATCACAGCAACTACAAGGAAACTACCTTATGTTTAACACTACACACACGTCCTTTGACCACCTAGGTGACACGTATAAAGCATGCTATATGTGCTTAGATGCTACATATTAGTAATTTAGTTATCTACAGTTAATGAAAGACTCAACTAAGGGTGATCTTCGCATCTGCTCAGGATGAAAGATATTTTCCTATTTGTTCAATTGTGTAAGGTTTATTATGCAAGGCAATTCCAAAACTTGTATTCAGTATACTCGTGACATAGAAAAATCACAACATGGGAAAAATGGAGGGCAACATACCAAATCTAATTTAGAAATGTACTTTTTTTCATATGTTTACATATGTTTCATACATACGGTAAGACCAAAACTAAAATGGTTACTGTAACATTAGCCTCAAATTTTAAGATCATAATGCTTGAGAGGCTGCGCGGTGGTGTAGTGGCTAGCACTGTCACCTCACAGACAGTGGGGCTGGGTTCAGTCCCCTCTGTGTGGACTTTGCATGTTCTCCACGGATCAGCGTGGGTTCCCTCAGGGTTCTCCAGCTTCCTCACACAGACCAAAGACATGCAGCTCAGGTTAATTGATGACTCGAAAAATTGCCCGTTGGTGTGAGCGGGAATGGTTGTTTGTCTGTCTGTATGTGTCAGTCTGGCGACCTGTCCGGGGTGTACCAGGCCTTCGCCTAATGTTAGCTGGGATGGGCTCCAGCACCTCCTCGACCCTGAAAAGGACAAGCTGTTACGGACAATGGATGGATAATGTTTAAGAGCTACAGACCAGAGAAATGCCTTCAGTGCCGTTCTTTGCTCTTGTGAAATATGCAATGAAGAAATATTCCAGTTTTCTTTTAACCGATGCTATTGCAGCATCTATGCTAACCTCTTCAGGAGCTGCCATTGTTGTTTAGAACCAACAGGCAGACAGGAGAAGTTTATTTAACCCAAAACATAATTTTTTCCATAAAACTAACCAAGTAGGTTTGTTGCCTAAACCTAGAGATTTCTGGCAGAAAGCCCTGAAACTTCTCCCATATGCAACAAGCAGTCGCCTCTCTGTGTTTTCTTCTACACACCTAAGCCACGTCCATAGATGCCAGTTGCTCCTCACAAGATGCTGATGGTGCTGGTCTGCTGGTCCAGGCACTGGATACAATCATTACATGCATTACTTGAAGCCTGACATGATGGAGTTTTGTGTGATATGTTATCCTGTGATTCTGACTTGGGCTTTGTTTTGCACCCATTGCTGATTTAAATCTACATTATATTTCTGAGCTTGTATCTGCAAATGCTATTCATTCTAACAGCTATGCTGATGACACTCTATATATTCTTTACCTAAATGATTGTGTTCTTTGAAGAACAAAACAGGCATACAAAAGAATGTCTTGTCCCTGAATCAAGAAACAGATAAGAAACACATAATGCCTTATACTATACAAAGGTTCGATAATTGAGTGATTACTTAGATTGCGCCAAATATCAAACGACACAATTCAATTTCATCACTTTTACAGTTTCAATAAATGTAAACAGGGACAGCTGGATTTTACAAATACAAATTGTATAAATATCCACATTATATATCAAATTCTATTATATAACAATAATTCTTGCATTTCAAATTGTAGTGCTTCAAACATTTGCATGGACATAATACACAGTTTTATGAATACTGCAGAGAACATTGAATAGGCTGCAATTCAAAACTAGCTTAACAATACTGCTTGATTATTAAGTATTTAATGGCCAAATAAATCTTTAAAGGCAAACAAAGAAGTCATAATGTACTCAACCATTGAGGTCTGCTAAACTGACCAGCTCTCTACAGTTGGCCTATTTTTACAGGTTTGTGCATCTGACAAATCGAAAGGACAAAGCACATATTTCTATTTCAGTGGCAAAGGTTTCAGAGAGGCCTCTAGCCCTGCATACCGGTACCACTGGGTTTTTGTATATATGTTTCCTGTCACAGATCAGTGTCTTTGAAGTGGTTTTTCTCTCAGCACAGAACAGCCTATTAATGTAGTGACCAGCAAGTAATGCAGGAGTGGAGGAAATCATGTACAGCATGTATAGCAGGTATACACCGTAAGATAATAGGGCATGCAAATACCACTCAAACCACTGTCCTTGTTTCTCTGCCGCACACACAAAAATGCACGTGCACACACACACACACACACACACACACACACACATAGAGCTAAATAATCAAATGAAACCAGAAAGTGTGTTTCTTTTGTTACTTCTGTTTAATGTGTGATTTGCATGTTGTCTACCCTGTGCAACAATTGAACATTATTAAATAGTAAAACTGTGTCCATGCTTTAAACTAAATAAAGAAAACAAAATAATGTAAATAACTGGATTACTTATAAATCCACCATCTTTAATCCCCAAAAACGAGCCATTTAGCACTATAATCAATGAACCAATGAGGGAAAGAGACAAGTTAAAGAGGAGGGACTGTAAAGACAAAGGAGGAAACCACCCCAGACAGACATGTCACTTTACTAGTCACTTCTCAGTCATGATGCGAGGTAGCTCATCATTTTCCAGGGAGAATATTCACTAAACACCGGGTAAGTGTCTCATTCACACAGCTTGGTGCTTCGTAAGTTTTCAAGACTTGAAACCACAAGAAGATACTTAAACACTGCTGCTGTTTGGTCTTTTCTGTGATCTACTGTTAACACAACCTAGTGTGCTGCGACTGATCTTCTGTTGCCTGTAGAGGATATAAGTAAAGGCTTCTCTCTTGTGATTCCAATCCTTTACATGCGAGCTTTGAGTAGGCTGGCTGCCAGTTCATGTCCTGTCAAAGGATGTGCAAATCTGACATATTCATGCAAGGTTTTCCCCCCATGTAAGCATTAAGACAGTACAGTGACTGCAAGGCTCCTTAAATACCTGCTGTCACAACTCACTGCACTACAAAGTGCATTGTAAATTTGAACATCATCTGTGGGAATTTGTTTATTCCAAAAGGCAGTTTATTGCAAAATCAAATATATTTAAAGATATAAAAGATTTAGACAAGGTTTGCAAGGACATGAAGAATAATGAATCAGGATACAATACAATAAAACAATGTATTTAATGGTCAGCAGCCTCAGGAGAGCTGCAATACTTCAACGCATAATTGAAAATTATAATGTCAGGTGCAACACACCGATGCGATGTGTGTGCAATATTTGAAAGTGCAATCTAACAAAACAAACAGTTGAAACTAAGTATAAGGATCGGTGCTCAACGCGCCACTGAAAGACAACTACATATCTGAGCTGGAAAGATTTGTGTATTACACAACACACAACTTTTAAAGTTTTTGCAAAATATCCTTGCGCATAAAATCCCATGCTGTTAACTCAAGTAGCTTTTGAGTTACTTATCATAAAATACATGTAGAACACCATAATAATCCACCTGGCAAATTACCACAACATTGATCCAATTACACCACTATATTATAATAATAATTATTATTATTATTATTGTAAGGAATTTCATATTTATTAAAATTGCTACTGTACAAAATGCATGACTGCATATTGTACGGAGGAAATTTGAATTTGGCATAGATTAAAAAAAATGCCAATTACTACATTTGAGTTATATTATGTAATATATAGACAATATATTACAACTCTGAGCAGACAGCGTATGACTTTTGACAGTCGTAAACGTTGCCGTGATAGAATGTTCTACTTTACATTCATGTACGCAGACGATACTGTAGGCTTCACTCAAATTATGAAGGCTTGATTTGCATGATCATTTTCCTACGCACTCTCAACTCTGTGCACTCAAAAGCAAATGATGTAACTATAGTTGCTTTTTACATTTTTCATAAATGAACACGAAACTTAAACCTTCAGCATGCTGGCTGAGCCTTATCAAGTACAGTACATCTTAGTGACTACTTCTGATACTGGATGTTTAGTTTCACTCTCAGCACTATTTTTTTAAATTATAATTACATAATTCAGATATTATTTTAAATTACTGCTTTTTGTTGCTATGTTTTCCAATAAATTAAATTGATTAATTTGATTAAGAGCAGAGAGAGTGAGTTTTGGAGAGCGCGCAAAAAGATGCATACACATTTTTTTTTTTTTATTCCAGTAACGAGATAACTAAATGTCATTTCGCTTCACATACTTTCCATTTACAGTCACCATCGGAGGACCTAATGGGGTTGCATTTTTGCAAAAACTTGTGACCTCCCCTGCAGAAACCGACCACACACTGTATAATCATAAAGGTTCATTATAGACTTCAGACTGCGACGGCAACTTTTCAGGCATCCGGTAGTTTCAACACATAGCCACGATGTTTTCCTCCTTGCATTATCAATTTTAGGGCTAAATTCCAAATATTTCTGTCACATATTTACCTATTCAACCCCTGCTGAAGTTTATAGTATCAAAATACAGTCAACCAAATACAGTTATTGTTGTTGACACTCAACTTCCCTCATGTTTGCTCGTGTGTACAGTCATTAGTCATGGTTTCATATACTGTTCGGGCTTTGTGGCTTTAGAGTGTGTATGTGAGCGCGGCATATCAAAGCGTTCACAAAACACAGTATATTTCCACACATCAACCAGACATTCGGACATAATTTTAGACACGGTTGTGATTGAGGAATATTTTCTCATAAAAGAAAGAGGGGGGGGGGTCATTTATGTAAAAATCCATAACCATTTTATTAACTATTCCGTAAATCGGTTGAAAATCAAATTCACTGTCACACCAACCTGTCGCAATATAAACAAATAATATTATCACCATGGGTACATTCTGCCCCCTCAATTCTCACTACATAGCCAAGGATGGAAAAGAAAAACTGTACAAACCACAGATAAATTTGTTAATCACAAGTCAATCCCTGCTGTTGATTTGCAAAATGATTTTCCTACTTACAATTTAGCATTTCTAGAAATGTCACATACCTGGTAACCACCTGGAAAATAGAACTAATTTAAGCAGTGTGGGCATAATCTGATGGCATCCCTCTGATTTTTTTTTTTTGTTACTTCAACTTTTTCTTCTCAGATTTTTGAAAATATTTCTACAAACTTCAGAAATGATCCGAATCAACAACACCCAATACTTCCACTTCCTGCAGCAGGCAGATGCCTTACGACGCTCAGGGTCACTCTGCGATGCCATCATCTCAGTAAAGAGTCAGACTTTCAGGGCTCATCGGCTAGTACTGGCTTGTGCTAGCAGAAGACTAGCGCAGCAGCTAGCCCAGGCAGACATAGACAGCCCAGTCCACTGCACTCTGGAGTATTTCTCACCACGCACCTTCCAGCAAGTTCTGGACTTCACCTACACACAGACTCTTGATGTGTCTGTGGATGACCTGCACTTGCTGCTGAAAGCTGCTCAGCTGTTAGAGATGCAGCAGCTGGAGGACCAGTGCCGAAAACAGCTGGAAAATCTCTACTACAGAGCCAGAGAGGGTGGAAAAAGAAGAGAAATCACATGTGTCAAAAAAGAAGAGAACGAAAGTGCAAAGGAGAATGATCAAAAGCAAGAAGGGAGTCCAATTCAAGAGGAGAGACTCCAAGTGACTTCTTCCCCAGTGGAGGAGACAAGCGACTGCATTGTCCTGGAAAACCTCTCACCCTCTGATCCTGCCAAGAACCCCAACAGCCCGCCATCCCCAAGAAAGATGCCCAAACTCTCCCCCGTGTCAGCAACGTCCTATAACAGAGACAGTGTGATCACCAGGCCTCCCGGCAGCAGCTCCTCTTTCTCTTCCCCTTGGACTTTCCCTCCAAACATGTGGAGCTCCGTGACCACCCTGAGGCGGATAGTAGAGAACTATCCAAGCTTAATTGCAGCTCATCCCCTTCAGTCCCCAAACCAGCCCACTGTAGCGTACCCATTCTCCCTCTCCACCCCCCACATGTTCCCCTTACTCGGCTCTCATTTTCAAACCCCTGTTCAAAGATCTATAATAGGTTCAGGCTTTTATCCACATTATACACCACACCGTTATGCTGGGTCTACAGGTATGGGGAGCATAATCAAGCAAGGCCTGTTGAAACGGAAAAAACCCAGCCAGAGAGCATTTACTGGGACCGTTCAAGCCAGTGAGCTGAGGTAAGTGAGCACTTGGACATGATTTTGGAAACTTCTTGCTTTTATTTTTAGTCATTGTCTCCCTATTCTCTCACAAAGTTATAGAATAATCCCCTAATTTGCTCAATTGTTCCCTTACGACAGCTAAGGTACCTGACTCACTGCTGTTTCAAGCCTCCTGCACTTTCCAACTAGAGCAGTTTCACTAGTTAACCCTTCCCTGACAGTCCTAGTCAGTCAAACTATTCTTTTGACAAATCATAATCCCATGTTTCTGACCAATCCCAGCACAAAAGAGCAAAAGACACACAAGTTAACCTTCCAATAAATATAAATATATACTTTTTTTGTGGGATTAAAACAAACTATAATTTGTTCTAATTCTGAATGAATTTCCCGCTGCTCTGTTGTGATGCTAGATAGTGTGAAACCCACATGACTTTGTTTTTGGGAGATTTATCTGCGTTTTGTACACACAGTGTAACTAAGTGAGTAAAGGGGAGCCCCCTATATTTTCCCCCTCCTTTGCAGAAATCAAGATTTTCAACCCTGAAACAGTGTTAACCTGGCCACGCTTGTACCGCAAGAAATTGTTCAAAACAAAATAGAGATATTCTTTAGCGTCTCTTTATTTTCTTGCTCCTTCTCACATGATATGAAATGCAAATAAGCTTTTACCGCGAATGAGTGCTATAAATATCTTGTGGTGATGGAGAGGAAGGAAAAGGCGTTAAAGGATGAAATCTGTGATAAAATATATGCAGACTGACGTTTACTCGATGTACATATCTCGAGTGAAGTATCTCCTCAGAGCACAAATAAAAGCACTTCATTTACTATTGTTAAAGGTACAATTAGTGTAATCTTTTGCAACCGTTGCATTAAAAAATATATTTTCCACAGCAACCATGAGGTACCCAAAGCCAGCAAAGAGCGAGTTAAAGACTGCCAACACTGCAGTACAAGCCTCCTTGGTGCTCCAGTGCTGCGGGAGTCAGCCTCCACACCATCAGGTAATATGATAATAACAGAAAACATACAACACATTGAACATACTAGTATTACTATCCAGTACGATCAAGGCTGTACCAGTGCTTATCCCGTGTAAAACCAATCAATTTGACACGATAGTAAGACTTCTTCTTGTCATGACCCCTAACCTCGGCAGACTCCAGCTACATAGCTACGCAATGGAAAGTGATAAAGAGAGTTGTGGTTTTGAGAGCACGGTGCAGAAGGAGTAGGAGTGTGGTTACTAGATAGGGCTAGATGTACGCAGTACAGTATGCACTGCATTGCAACAGTGGTTTGTCCTAAAAATCATACATATTGATGTATTATAATAAATAACTATAATATGTAAAAACAACAGTATGTGTGTGTGTGTGTGTGTGTGTGTGTGTGTGTGTGTGTGTGTGTGTGTGTGTGTGTGTGTGTGTGTGTGTGTGTGCGTGCGTGTACACATGCAAGTATGGTAGTTTATCTGCTTAACATGTTTTATCTGATCTCTTCAAGTATAAACATACTTGAAGAGATTAAGCTATGGTAAAACTGTGCTTTACAAGTCACAATGCAGTGTCATAATTTAGGAAAAGTTCTATAAAAATATTACTCAAGCACTAATTTAATTTATCCCTCTAATATCTAAATACAAAACAGCACAACAAAAAATACAAATAAAACATTTCAGCACCTGCCTTCATTGTTGCTTTGAGCTGTTTGATTGATTTGATTTTGCTTTCCCCTGAAATTATAGTACTGTATGTTAATAAGGCCAATCGACATTAAAGCAGTACCTATAAATCATGTTAGGTCTTTTAAAGTGACAACTGAAGAGAAATATTGGACAGGAAGCATGCTAATGACAACAGGTCTCAGTAGGTTGTGTTTAGAGTGGTGAGTTTTCAATTGTTGTGGTTTATTCTCTCAATTTCCCCTACTACAGTACACCCCCTTCTACTTTCAGCATCCTGTCTATACTATGAGGCCCAGGTTTTCACATATGAAAAACCCCAAAAAATTACTGAAGTTACTGAAAGGCTTCAGAGTTGCAACTTTAACCTCAAAATCACACCTCATTTTAAAAGACTCTCTAGCATACGTGGCTGCAGACGAGGCACGTGTGCAGAGTGACAGGAAAGTAAGCTTGTACAAACTGAATTTATTGTCTTGCAACAGGATGCTGACCAAAATAGAGTTGTGCCTCTGAAAGTGACTGAAAAAAGTATGCGACTAATATATTATTCTAAAGCTTGTGCATAAGCTGTACCTTTTTTACTGGAGTTATGATTAATTGTAATCATGTCAAGGAGGTCAGGGAGAATTATAGTCCTGACTGCTATTGTTGATTTAAGCAGGATTGAAAAAAAAATTAATCTGCTGCCTATTTAATCAGTCAATCAATGGTTTGATCCATAAAATGTTAGAAAATAGAGAAAAGTACAGAACCCAAGGTGATTTTATCCAATGTGCAATGGGTAATATTAGACTGAAATGTATGTAACAAGTTAATCAGCGCTTTGTCCAGGTCATCAATAGGCCTCTTGATGTTTGGTTTAATCTAATATTGCCATTAATTAAACTGAGCCACGTAGCTTAGCATTTAGCAGCCCTTAATCATAGTTATTACACACAGAAAAAGTTTTTCAAGGTTCAAGTTACAGCATTAAACATATGTTTTTTTGGTATGACCTTGAAACAAAGGGCCATGATTAAAATATAAGGGAGGATTAATGTTAGCATTATAACATGGTAATTACAGATCATTTTCGTGTAATTTTAAAGGTATTTTGCTAAAAGTAACGTAATATTTTGAAAACATAGCTTAACCATATTACCTCATAATCAGGTTATTATCCCATTACGGTCACAGTATCACCAATTTCTTATACAACCATTTTATTATTAGGTGGTTTCCATATTGACACCAATAATACTATTACTAAATAGTTTTACCTCGTTGCCTCGTAACCATTTATTTTTGGCCCATTTTACCGTTATATGAATTTCAGTTTAATATTACCCAAAAATACCCATTTTTAATACCTAACTATCATCTGATAAATGGTATTACCTTGTATTACTTAATTATTACCGTTTTATTATCAAACCATTACCCCCACTTGTATCCTATTATGACCAAGCTGTAACGTAAAGTCCTACCTAAATATCTTCTCCAATCAAACCAACATGGTTCCAAACCTAAAGATGTTCAATTTGTAATGATATAAAAGCAGAACGGCACCACTTGAGAGGCTGAAACTAACGATCAATCGATTAACAAATAATTTGGAGATTCATTGAATGAATGAAGTTCCCTTTATTGCAAGTAAATGGTCATTTTGGTTGCTTGTATATCTCATTGCGCTTTAATGTGTTTGTCTAGAAGGACTTAAGTATTACAATAAGCATAAACAATTTCAACATAACAAGAGCAAAAGAAAAGCTCAGACAATATTAAGTGCAGTATTAATTAACCCAATCATTACTGTGTTTAATAGTAGAACGTTGTCTCTACAACACCTTTACAGGACTGTTGACTGTTGCAGAAAATGAAACCATACCTTTCAACTGTCATAGTGTATTTGTGGACAGCCAGGCCACTCATTACCCACCACAATGTTCACACCTTTGTCTGTTTTCCCTCATCTCGTTGTTTGCACAGGTGAGGCCTGTGCAGAGTATCGGTTCTGTGGAAGAGCAGATGTGCTGCAGCATGAACCCCAATCCCATCAACAAGAACCCAGAGGAGAAAAACCCTACCAGTGCCATTACTGTCCCAAGAAGTTTAGTCTGAAACATCAACTGGACACACACCACCGAATTCACACTGGTAAGCACACTGTTTAACTGGCAGAACAAGAGGAAAGGTGCTTTGTCCGATGAAGCAGATATAACTAAGTAGCATGTATAGCTATTTTTAGAAAAAGAACTCAATGACTTATGGTGCTGCTGAGCACTCACTGGTTAGATACAACACTTATCTAAGACTACTAAGACTGCCTACCCACAACATGGCTAATAATCTTTGTTTTATATTGTGGGACATTAGAGCAAAACAAGAATTCGAACATATTTACTTTTGTCCCGTTACAAAGTTAAGTCAGATAAACTGGACTATCGGGTTATAAAACAGTTATGTTCAATTACAGTAATTAAGTACTTTGGCATTAAAAAGCTAATGGCATTAAATGACTGAAACAACAACAGTAAGAACAGATTGGTCTGAGGGAGCCAGACAGATCAGAGACAGGTCTGTTGTTAGCATGGCAAGTTACTGGAGAAGGGGGCATTTATGATCAATTTACATTTTCATTGGCTCAAAGACAAAAGTATATGTACCTCTTTTAGGTGCTTTTTCGTAGCCGATATGATTTTTAGCTTATGGGACTGTGCCATCACTTTTGCATGTTTTAGAACATTTGCTATGAAATATTACTGATAAACATTTTCCAAAGCAGACTGTTGTGTTCTGGGTTTTATATTTTGTACCAACTTCCAGGCAGGTTTCTACTCATTTAAATACTATGAAACACACCTTACAGGAACTTGCAGAATAGAAACTTGTGTGTAAATCCACGATGAACTTTTAGAGCTATTGTGATTATTTCTGTAATGCAATTCAAAGTGTGCGCTTGCAACATTATTAATGATAGGTTTGACAAAAGTAACATAAGGCAGAATATTCACTGTGATAACTACCCTTGTCAAGCACTTTGCTCTGCAAATTGGATATTGTGCAAAGTGTAACATAAGAGATGAAACACTGACAAACAATGGAGTGGCGACAATATAAAGTCTATAAGATAATTAGCTGTAAATTGGTTGAAACATGCAAAACCACATGCATATACGGTGCTAAAATGAATACACATGCTAACGTGCTGAACAAAAAAAGAATGGGTTAGCATTTAAGATGAAATCTCATTCTATGTTTCTACATCTTAAATATTAACTTGTTCTAAAACTGAAAGATGCAATCCATACCATGTTGCATCTTTAACAACTTAATTTCCCTCTCTCTCTTATACATACACACACACACACACACACACACACACGTGAACAGTATACAGTATGTATATGCATAACTGTTCTGATCTTAAACAAATCTGGGTGATTTGTTTAAAAGGGACACAATTTAGATGATTTGCCTCTAAATAGGCAAAAAAGATTTGACTGGATCAATTGAATTTAAGTAATATAGCAGAATATATTAAATTAACACTATATAACACTGGCAAGAAATATATCTGTCACGCCTAAAGGTTCAAGGCCTTCATTTCACGTGAGCACACTTGTCTTTCCTTCCATTGTCTTCCTTCCTGTGCCCCCCTTTTCTATCCTCTCTCGGCTTCAAGGAGAGAAACCCTTTGAGTGCCGTATCTGTCGTCAGCGCTCACGGGACTACTCAGCCATGATCAAGCACCTGCGGACTCACGGTGGGGCCACGCCCTACCAGTGCACAGTGTGCCGGGAGTTCTGCAATAGCCTGGTCGCCATGCAGAGACACGTCAAGAGCCACGCAGTACAGGACTTCCCTCCGGATTGGAACATCAACAGCACCTTCCTGTACAACTCACACATCTGAGGCTCACAACACAGACACCGCTGTCTACACAAAGTTCTCATTTAGTTTGTGCCTTTCATGTACTATCATTATATTTAAAGAACAGAGGTAAACCTTTGTTTTTCCTGAAGGATAAATCTTGAAAAACCAAGAAGGTCCTTTACTGACATTTACCACTGTTTTAGAGGGCTATCACAGGTGTTGCAATGACGTCTATGCAAAGTGACACTGCTGTAGACTATAGAACGGAGGAAAAGCAGCACTAATTTCCAATAACAGAAAATATTATGAAAGTGTTTACCATTTCACATTGGGTCATGTACGGGGCATTAAGGCCACATCAACAGTTCGTCAAATGACGCAGACACCTTCCCTCTTACTTTCATAATTATTGGACTGCTTATGTAAACTTTGTAAGTTGGACGTAGGTTTGAAGCGCCCTCATGAGGGCAAACACTGTAACAATCAGTTGTTGTTTTTTTCTGTAATAGTTCTCACAAATGCATTACCGAGTCAAGATGGGACCAGTGGCTGAGATATTATGTTTAGGGCCGGACAAAAGAGTATTTTTACTAAGTGCTGGAACATATAAACAGTAAACATTCAATGATTCAGATTTAGACAGAATCAGTCTGAAACAAATACTATATCTATACGTACTTATATGCATTCCCACTTCAATTCAAATTCAAATGTATCCATTTCTTCCTTGAAAACAGGGACATTGTTCTTATCCTGTGTTATTTTACTCTCAGAGGAAATCAGAAAGAGAAGGATGAAAGAGTTTTCTCCAGTGTCAGTCAACACAACCTTGAGACTTGACATAGTTTGAGACAAAAATCTGCCAAAGCCCATTTATGGTAACATTAAAACATCTGAGGAGGACTGTATTTATTTACAGTGAAAATTAAGAATGCCGTGGGCGACTTTAAGTGTCACTTGACAGCTCAAACTGCTCTGGTTCATTGAGATAAGAATAGCAGAGCTCATGCAGCCAGTCATGTCTGTTGTAGTTACAAACATTAGTCCAGCTTTTTCTCCTGCCTTATTCACTTGTTGCAGTTCAAAAGTATGGATATGCTGAGTAAGTACCTCTTTAAATGCACCACACAAGTTATATGACTGTGAAATTATGCCAGAGGTCCTCAGTATGTATTGTATGCATTGTGCAACCATGCCTATTGCTTCATAGAGGAAGCTTTCAGGCCACTGAAAGCCATTTGTTGATTTGTACTGCGTCATCTTATTAAGAAAAAAAGTGTCACTTATCTCCTCACCAGAAGAGTTAGTATTTAAGTCCTGGTTTATAGTTCAGTCTGTGTTGGATCCCTGGTTTGGTTCTGTTCAGTTTTGCCTTGTCTGTGCAAACTGTAAATAAAGACTACTTTCTTCAAGTTCCTGTGGCCTGCAGTCTGCTACATTTGTGTCCATCTACATCTGGTTTCGGGTTCAAGCTCACTCTGAACTTGAACATGCCTTTCATATGCAGGGATGTGACGGTAAAAAGGGAGAAACTATTATTTCATTCTGCAGACTACCTCAAGGAGGAAACAGATATCAGAAAAGGTTTGCAGCAATTAAGAGGGCGGGTTGAACACAGAGTAAAAGCAGTCGTCCTGGAAGTGCACATATTGTCGAATGTAGCGAGCTAACGTTAGCTAACCTAAGTTTTAGCCTCCTAAACCTGTAAAGATGAGTTTCTGTAATGTTAACTCGACATTTTTTTAAAATCAATGACATGTACAAGACTTTCCAAACAAACTGCTCACAGTGAATCCACATTAATTAGATACAGTTTCTAATCATAGCAACCAGAGCCATAGTGTTCATTTGTTGATTCATTTCAACTCGAGCGCACCGGGGGCAGTAGCGCATATCACAACATTCGGCAGATAAGGGCAACATGCTATTATTTAAACACGTAGCAAGATATTCATCCTGCATACCCACATAACAGGAAGAAGCTCTTCTAAAAGATCATGAGCCACGTATCAGCAAGGCATATAGGAGGATTAGATAGCTCTTTGAAAATGTTGGTGTTTTTTCTCCATTTCTGGTGTTCCTACTTCTCTCTGACACAGCCTTTAATTAAAGCATTGTCATTTTAACTTTCCTCTTGTATTACCTGTGTCACCTATTGCACCGCATTGTTTCAGCTCTTTGTTTTTGTGTTAACTCCTGTTGCTGTACCGCGGAGGGCAAAGTACTACAACATTGGAAAAAGCAGGACAAAACAGAAACACAAAAGCAGTTCAGAAAACCAAACATTTCAGGAGAAACAACATTAACGAAAAGCAATTCAAAATACACACACACACACACAAAAGACGTTTGACCAACTGAAAGTGAGCTTATTACAGTTCAGCGCGGCAGTTCTACAGGGATAATCAGGCTGCTGCAGGCAGGGCGCGAGTCACACGGGCGCGAATCACATCCAGCTGTTTTGTTTTTGTTTTTGGACGCACTTAGGAAACCACTGGATAATGCAACTTCCTGATACAGGTCACTGCCCTCCCTCTCACAATGCGAGATTTCTAGAAAGCGTATTTGTCCAGTTTCATTAAATGATCTAACTGTACAGTGGTGAATGTGTCTTTGACGGGCCTAGCATTAGTTAATCCTTGGTTAACCATTTTCTCATCTTGTTGTAGTTGTATGTTGCAGACTGTAGTTTCTTGAGCTTAGCAATATTTTGAATGTAGTTTATTATGTGTCGCTTATTTGTGTTAGTCAGCTGCTCCTCTCATCTATACAGGAAAGTGTGCGACGGTTATCCAAACCTACATGCTATAATTAACCCTAATTTATCCCTTAACAAGTAAAAGAAAAAAAGAAGCACCTGAAAAAGGTTATGATAATCATCATAACTTACAACAAAGGTGCAAGAATGGAAGCATTTCAACGGCTGGGCCAGCGGCTCGCAGCTAACAGTGCTAACAGCGCTAGCAGTACAAACATGTTGACAGAGTTAACAATGTTTACCTGAGGGGGAACCGAGCCATTTAGCAGCCATGAGCTAGCCATGGGGCACGCTCACATGCACAAACATGTACTAAAAGCATGCGCTGCTGGAAACAATGCAAGGAGAAGCTCGAATTACAAAACACTTCATTCTCAGCTAAAGTAGATATTACTCCACTATCTTCATAGCAAATAGTTGTTTGCTGCTATATTGATGCTCTGAATCCCTTACGATGCACCTCGAAACAAACATTTAGACAAAATAAAAAGGATTGATCTGAGATACTCTACTGAAAGCTTGAGTTCCCCGAAATAAGTGAGCAGACTACTGATATGTCTGCGAATGAGTAAACTGGCATTTAAAGGTCAGCCCACAATAACAGTCTTGCTTTGAGCTAAACATGAATGTCAGCATGCAACATGCTCACAATGACTAATGCTAACATGCCGATGTTAAGCAGGTGTGATGTTTATGCCATGTTCGCCATCTTACTTTAGCATGCAAACATTTGCTAATTAGCAATAGAGCAAAGGCTGACACATTTGAATTTTTTGACCTGATGACGGTGCTAGAAGAAAAGTCAGGGGCTCACCAAAGATATTAAATATTTTAGTCTGGACTAAAGTGGTGAACATACCTACCAACCAACCAACCGACCTGCATCGCTATCGCCACGGCTATGTCAAGAAAACAGATTTGAAACAGAAACACTAAACACGATTTGCTAATTGCAGGAATGTGGAACGTGACACCTGGTATAAAGACGAACTGTCAGAGGGGACCACAAATACACCTGAAAGGACAGGACAATGAGGGACAGGTGAAACTAATAAAGACATTTCAGACTATAGCTGTGTCTCAATTCAGGGTCTGCATCCTTCAGAGGCTGCATGCGTAGACCGGTTGCGTGACAGCGCTGCGACTAGTGCTGTCCCATTTCGCATTTTTGTTGAAGAGTCCTTCAATGCAGCCGACGAATGCAGCCTTCTGGTCCCAGATTTGGAGGACACATCTGATGTATCCTTCGCGGCCCACCATATCCCAAGATGCATTGCGTGCCGGTGCGCTATTACCGGCAGCTCGGCTGCCTGCATCCGACCGTGGATACCACAATCTCAGGCTCTGCTGCCCAGATTTTAATCACTTCTTTTGTTTGTTTTTTAATTCTGACCCTTGTGAGTCCCCCCACTTTATGGATGTGCAATACCATATGACCGAGCTAATGACTCCTAAGCTACAAATTAAAATCATTTTACATAGTTAATAATAATAGATTTTCCAATTACTTATTGACGAAAGTAATTATAAAAACCTATTCATATATTTCAATGGAGCCTGTTATATTACGTTTTAGGAACAAATTGTACTCACCCATCACTGTCTTGAGGTCATTGCAACATGCATGCAGCACACCACTGTCTCACAGCTCCATATGCTATTGTTGTTTTAGTTAAGTTAATTACAACACATCCTTTATATGTTGGAGACAAAGACCATTCATTTCCCCTGCTCCTCTCACCAAATTCTGAATTTGGGATTTTAATTTCACCATTTGGGTGCCAAAACAGACCATTATACCATTACAGAGACAATGCAATCGATGGTCTTTATGAATATGTTGATATAGAATAAGACTGGTTTGTCATTGCGAGTATATAGATGTAGATTGAGTGCATTTTTTTATTTCTAGTTCCCTTTGGTGAGACATTGTGGTTGGTCACGTTTGTTGATGTCATCTGATGTCTCTAAGAAAAGGTTACATTTTTTGCCTGGCTTGCGTCCCTGGGTGACAAACTCCTCTGCGTTTGCCCACACTAACAATATTTGGTAACATTTAAACTATATTTACGTACACCGGATGCTGACAGTATGAGGTGACTCAAGGGAAGCGAGAAAAAATAGTCATTGAGGCTAGTATTTCAACTGACCTTGTAAATCTTAAAATACATAAACGTACCATTTATTGCAGTTGTCATAAGAGAGGCCTGATTTCTATGTACTTTAACTGAGAATATCCGCAAAAAAAACATCTAAACTTTCAACAAAGCAATCGGCCTAATGTCCAGCCTCACGTTCAGAATCTTTAACCGATCAGATATATGCTAGTTACCACCGTGATTAACTCTATGGATGTGCAGTCAGACACAATAGGCCCTTTTCACATGTCATAGCAAGGGAAACACAAGCGTAATTGATATAAGAATAATGGTCCCATTCTATTTAGTGTGTCACAGCCAGTGATCCAGCAGTGCACAATAACTGGAACAGGGCCATAATTGATGTTTTTAACTACACATCCCCTGCAACAACATGTCAAATGGCTGCTGTAAAAAGGGCCTATGACACACCGGAAGAGTCCACTTCAATTTTGATTTATTGTAGACTTGGACAGGTGGTATAGGGCAGGTGAGGCTGGATCCAATGGATGCTGGTTTTATCTGAACAGAAAATGTGTTCCATGTATTATCACCATACACTGAATTAAATACAGAGGGAGCAAATATCTGACTCTCTATAACTGACAAGAACTAACACAAATGTTCATCAACTCCAGCACAAGGTACTGCAGACTTAAGAGCGAGGAAACTCACATTTTAAAGGACTCAACAACCACACCTCTTCACCAAAGTTTATTATAAAGTCTATCTATATATATACTGTAGACTTGCCATATATATATATATATATATATATAAAAGAAGCAGAATGAGGCCAGACGTAGATACATGCTTTCCATCATGAATTTAGAGTCTCCACGCCCAAGCTGAAATGACATAATCAGGGTTATTTCCCAAATAAAGAAAGATCTCTTGAGAACCAGACTGTTTATGCAGACTGAGAAGTAGCCTTCTCGTCATGATGAATGAATTGGACTTCACTAGTAAAACAGGTGACGCAAACAAGCAAGCCCAGACAGTAAATATCATGCAGTGACTGAGATAATGTGATTGAGATAATGATGATCACACCATTCATCATTTAGAGCCCGCGAGACAACACATACAATGATTAAACATATATAATATAAAACATGATAAAGGTCTGTCAAGATTATTTTAGTTGTTCAAACAGCTCAAACTCTGTGCAGATGGGCTGTGAGGACGTAAAGAGTGGAAAGTAGGAGGCGCCATCTTCTCGAGATTTTAGGTTAAAGCTGTTTACTCTTGCGCGCAGTACAGCAACAATGACACACTCTCGCAAATGCTCGAATACGACAACCTTCTGGGATATACAGAATTCAAAATGTGTGTCGTGTCCTCGAAAGCCAGGCAAGTCATTATTATTGTTTTCTATTCCATCCTATTTTATTGTACTGTATTCTGTTACATTGTTGCTGTTAACAAAACAGGGTACGGAGTCACCATTAACTGTGGCCGTGATGACCACGGAGGGCGACACGAGCTCTCCTTCATCAAGTGCCAAGCCGATACTTTTAATGATGGCAGCGGCGCTCATTGTCAACCTTGTGCGACATGTCCGCCCGGGTCTAACATCTCGACGCCGTGCAGCACAACTTCTAACACCAAGTGCCAAGACGCAGGGTAAGAAGGCATGTTCATTATCCTGGAAAAATGTTGAACTGCAGCCGTCGATATGTCAGGAAAACAAGGCCAAATAAAGTAAATATTTATTTTGCAATCCATAGTCTAGTCTACGGCAAGGTTGTGTGGGAAATATCACACTGGCCAAATCATGACACGTCACCTTACCACTGTGGAACAGACTAGAATGACGTTTTATTGCTGTTTTTAGCAAGTAAAGACTTTGCTGTGCAAAGTTAAAGTGTGTTCAGTTTCGATATTCTCTGAATTTCTACAGAAGCGGGGCGACCGGAGTTCCTGTCCCAGTGAGTAGGCTGGTCGTAAGAATTGATTTATTTATTATTTATAAACTTGAACTGGCGTACATGATCACTGTTTGTCTCTCTCCGCAGGAAGCAACAACATCGCATTATGATTCAAGTGTATTCAGCACAACGGTAACGCACTTACCTATTATCAGTTATCTTTCACTGGCTACGCAATGTACACCAATTACTTGTGTGCGGATGATACTGATCTGCTGACGTGTACAATTTCCGTGACTTCATTTAGTTAGAATTTGTTAAGTTATCGACAGGTTTATAACAGTATAAAATCATTTATTTTTAAATAATATAAACATAATTCTAAGCACTTTAAAAAATAAATAATACATTTCAGATTCAGACAAACCAAGGATCCAGCTTTAAACCACGTGCAGCGACTATACGACCAGTTCCATTTGGTCATCATGTAGGCCCACTATGTGAGTTAAATAAACACTATGTTATGGAACAATAACACATTTCTTCATAGTCTAAATTTTACCTGGACTTTTTATTTTTTTGCAGGGGCAATACCATTTGCCGTCCTCATTTCCATCATGCTTGTTGTGATATGTGCTTGTCTGATCTACATGAAGCGGAGAAGAGGTTTGCTTATATTTAAAGTTAAGGTTTTACACACACAGAAAAATGAGCATAAAAGTGGAAAAGAAGCCTCTGTGGACATGACTCAGACTGGGAAACTTCACAAAAAGTGACCACTTTCTTTAGATGTTTTATTATTTCCTGGAATGTAATTATACCGGGCTGGTTCTGGCATTGATCATGTGTGTCTCTCATGCTTGGGTTTACCACAGGTCAGCACACGGCGCTGAGCTATCGCAGAAGATCTTCGTACATGAACGCAGGGTTCTCTCCGCTGTCTGCTCCACCTGGCAACAATGATCTGGAGCACATTCTGAGTAAGTGGGAATGATACTGCTCTTGCTAAATGTACTGTGTAAACAGTATGTTTGAGTCAGTCTGTGACAAAGGTATCAGTCATGTTAGGTGGAGTTTTATAAATCATGCATCATGATCTGCTGGAACAGCAGGAACACTGAGAATGGCCCAGACTGAACAGCAGCCAGTCTACGTTATTATTGGACCAATCGTCACACTGAGCTCTAATAACACAACTTTAACTAAACCCAGTGCAATGAATTGGCAAAAGAATACATTTGACACCGTAGAACTTTCCTCTGTAGATCCAGACATCCTGTCAGCACCTTTACAGACGGTGCTCGACAACCTGGACGTCTTGGAGGAGCTGGTGATTTTGTTGGATCCAGAAAACCAAGGAGTAAAGAACACCAAACATCTGGCGTCTCATTGCTCCTTCCCCGCCACCTGGATTACTTACACCTACTCTATGAAGGAGAGTAAGAGCCCTCTGAAAGCAGTGTTGGAGGGGGTCACCAGCAGGCAACCCGACTGGACAGTAGGGCAGCTGGCTAGGCTGCTCAAACATATGGAGCGCAACGACGCCATCGCTGTTCTCGCCAAACTGGGACTGAATGTGATGCAAGTGTAACACGCATTCCACCTTTCACTTCAGGTTTAGATGCAGATGTTGGCCTTTCTCTGATCATTTCTGTCAGATTTATAAAGAAATGATGAAAAGGAGGCTTCCAGAACCGATCAGTATTAATACAAAGGAAATGTACAGGGAGAGTAGTTCAATGCAGAGGAGAAATGTTCTTTTAAGGGGTAAATATAATGAACCGTATAGTAAACAGGGAGTGATTTCAGACACAGCCATGGACATGTATCAGACAGAAAGATATTGTCAAGTTGCATTATGGGAAGCTTGGGATCAAATGTTCTTGGGGCTTGACACTTACCAGAGAATAAAAGTCAGGACGTCTCAGCCTGTGCTGCTTTAATTTAGACTTCTTTTCTTAGTTTGGAAATGTGCAATACTAAATGAACACAAAAAAGGATTAAACCAGCAGTTACTCTGCATTGCCTCTATGGGCAACAGTTACGACTGGCTGCCAGCACAATGCTTATTTGTACCTTCAAGTACCTGCATGAGTGCACATATTGAGCTGATAGAATGTTCTCATTTGCCTGCATTGAACCACTTTAAAATCATCTTATTACATTTATGCACATAATGAAGTATAATTATTAGCGTGACAATTGTTTTTTTTGTTCATAAGAATCAAAATGAAACCAGTCATGTGATGATGTGATGTGATGCATGAGTCAATAGCCACATTAGCTTTCAGGCAGCAGCCGAATACTCTGTTACATTCCAGGAAAAGCTTTTGTCGCCAGTGATTCCTTTTTCTACTTTCAGCTTTTATAATAAAAAATGGAATTTGCTCAAACATCTTAACATCTTTATTAAGCAAATAACATTATAAATAAAAAAAGTGCATAGAAAAATTAAACAGGATTAGAAATATGTATACAAATATTTACAAACCCAGGGCTTATTTGTACATGGTAACAAAGACGTAAATTTAAAGATCACATATTTTCTCATTTGTATGTCTTTTACACTTACTTTAAAATAACCCTTCTATATATCTATATATATATTTTTATATATATATGTGTGTATATATAACATACAGCTTTCTTAACAGATTCTGGGAGAGATGGTCATGATAACTTCAGGTTTTGACTAGTGCTTTCATCCTTCATTGCAAACACACACACACACACACACATATATGACACAAACAGACGCACTTGCACTCACTCACTCACCAGCTCTGCAGGACATTAAAACCAAGCTACTCTAAAATTATCATCCTCTCTTTTTGCATCAGTATTCCCAAACATCTGCGTAAACAGCTGAGGTAGAATCCTTGCAAGGAGTTGGGAGTGACTCTGCTCTTGTTGTCAGCTAGGTGATTGACACAAGTAAATCTGGGCTCCATCCCAGTGATTGGACATGCAAGAAAGAAAGGTGGTTAAGATCAACACAAAAACATGATGGAAATTTGCTCCAAGAAGGGTGAGGAGGAAGAAGAGAAGAGGGTGGGGGGGAGATGATCATGGCCTTGGGGAGGCAAACAGTGCTCACTTTACTCCTGTGGCTGATTCTAAGACCGTCGGTAATCTATCGTTACAAAACAAAAACAAATTAAAAGGATTCTTTAAAAATACCTGCTTTAGATCAACTTCTGTCACAAAGGCTGAAAAGCACGACACGACCGCCCCGAAAGAAAATTCAAGTAACTTAGTGAAACAAAGGACATCAGCTGTAAACGGAACAAAAAGATACAAATGGGGGAGATCTCCTTATAAACTGGACCGTCACCGTTTTTTTTAAAGTTTTTTTTTTTTTTACAAAGCACAACCACCATTAAAAATATAAATCAAAACACGAATAAATAGAACTACCAATTTGAACAGTGTGTGAATTAGATTAGTCTCATCAATGACGGCACTGAACATCGACTAAGAACAACAATTGAACATTATTTCAAAAAGGTACCGAGAGTGCATTTCCTCAGCTCCGTCTCAGACTAGAGAGTCTGCGCGCCATGTTCTCAACAAGCTTGGTGCCAGAGCTGAACATCCACTCAGTGGCGATGCTTTATACCAGTGCTCTCCCTGATTAACAGATACACTGTAGCAGGTTCCACAAGGATGAAAATTATTTGTACGTTTTGATGGTTGTTCTATGTGCAACTTGTAGGGCAGCAACGTCTTATTGCAATAGGTAATGAGCATCTGGCATGACAGTAGTAAAATATATATTTTAAAAAAAAAAGTGATATTCACCACAACTCTTCACTTTTGGCTTGGGTAGTGTTTGCTACATACACTGTACATCGAGAGAAAAACACGCCTTAAAGACACGTTCCTGTCTTTATAAATATGACACTATGTTACCGACTGCTATCTATTTTGAAATCGACAGGATGCGAGCAGGTGACGGATATCACACCGATGATTTAAAGTGTGAAACTCAGCAGACACTTTACGTTCCGATAAGAGTGCTGCTTAAGTGCATACATGTAAGAGTAATGGTCTCAGCAGGGTGAATACACAGCTAAACAATTCCTGATTTGAGGGACATTTTTGTCCAACTGAAGAAGTTAAAGACCTTTCAAAGCTTAGCACCATGGTTGTTTTGTTATTCCCGAAAAAAAAAAAAAAAAAAAAAAAGAAGAAGTCTAAAACAAAAAAATATTAACAACGTGAAAAGTGTTAAATGTGAGATAAAACACACAAATAAAAGGTTTGAGTAAATGTATGGCTCAAGAACGGACTTCACCACTGGAGGATGGAGCAAACATGATTACAAGTGTAATAGAGACAGACATAACCCCCCCCCCCCCCCCCCCCAGAAATGAATAAAACATATAGGGAATCTCTCAAAACCTAGCAATAGGTTTTCAGCAATGACTCAAACAGATAAGGCTTGACGTGTGTATTAAAGAAACTCTATTGGTGTCATCCATACCGACCCAGGAACCCCATACATCTTTAACATCCTGTTTAAATGTTCTGTTGTCCTGAACACTAAAACCATGTTTACTGCTGTTGTGATGCTGCCGTGTCAGCTGTACATCGGAACTCTTTCACAGACGAAGGAGAAACTTCCTCTGCAGGTTCTCCACTTTTTCTTCTTCCAATATCCATAAAAAAACGTCCAAATATCACTTCTGACCAGCAAAAATATTTCAGACTGGTCTCTTAGTGGCTAATTCCCCTTCTGTGCCGCCTCCCCAATCCACCTTAATTTAAGGCTTACTAGTAAAACAGGATCCTCCCGTTTTCATACGAGGGACGTCTCAGTTGAGGAACCGCCGACATCGCCGGGCCCCACAGTTGCAGTTGAGTTTGCTGCTGGCGTCTTCGATGGGGAACTTGTAGTCGTAGGTGAGCTCCTCCCCTCTGTAGATCTTCCGGAGAGCAAAGATGACGATGTGCTTCCGGCCTTCCACGTTGATCACCCGAGAGTAGCAGTTAGGTTCACAGGAGTGGTTGATGAACCTCGCCGCGTTGCCGTGCATGGTCGCATCCACCACATCGAAGTCGTCAATGCGGAACATGTAACAGCCGATACCCTGCGAAGGCAAAAACATGTAAATCCTATCGATGCACGCTCTAACCTTTAACCCTCAATTATTGTTGCCTACATTCGAATGAAACCGATCGAAGACATAGAAACGCGACCAACCTTGCCGTCGTAGTACTTCTCCCTTTTGTCAGTGAGCACCGAGCGAATGACGATGCCGGCATATTCAATCACCATCTCCCCTGCTTCAATGTTCCTCTTGCAGAAAAGACCACGGCCGTGGATAGCAGACCTGCAACACACCCACAGATGTAAGAAGTTCGTTTGCTGCTACGCCAACAGTGAGGATGTGTCAGCTGAGTCATGCAGTCTGCTAACATGGATATTAGATAAATACAGTAAAAAATAGTTATAATTTAATTCGTCCAATACTAGGTTTATCACCGGATTGGCATGCTAAACTGTGATGACGGTTATAGCAAATATTGTCTGCTCAACGTCAACATTTTGAACAGGACCATGTTGGCGTAATGACTTGAGCTTAAAGGACCACTGGATGTAAGTAAAGCCAAACAGAACAGCAGACATGGCTGAGTCTAAAGTTTTGTTTTAGTATATTGTTTGTTCTCCCTTCCTCTTGTACTCGCTCCCATAAAACCGCTCCAGATCGGACAGCTGTGCAGCAACTGTTGTTGACAGAGGCCAGAGGCTTCTCACAGATCATCCGTTTTTATTTTTTCACCATTTCGCCCACTAATGTTACCCAGTCTTCCACACATACACAACACATTTGGAAACCCCCCAGAACTTTAGTCAGAAATTCTTGGGAGGAGTTGCACATTTGACATGAACTGCCCTAGATCTTGAATACACTCCAGCTGCCTTTCAATTTAGTGCTCCTATGCAGAGTGATCCTGCTTCCCCTGTAGATGGCACTAACGCTCCATTACATATTGAAATGGCCTTCACTCATTGGCCATTAGTTTGTCTCAGTTAAAATCCTTAATATTCCCAGAAAGGATTTGGGTAGTCTCCGAAAACTATGGTCCTTATCAGCATGACTATTGTCATGTGCTATTTGATGCTGATCTAGACATTCTCTGAACATTTCATCAGACCAGTTATTTTCTCCTGTTATGATTTTTAGTGCGTTTCTTTTATACATTTCTTTTATGCGTTTCTGTCAACATTCTTGTTCTTCGGTTTTAAAAATGTGAAATTCATGCATATTACATGTATGTTGACAGGGATGCATTATTGTATGATTTACTGACGGTTTGTACCCAAATTTTATTTGAATTTGACCCTAAACATTATAAATGATGATGACTCCAACATCTTGTTGGAGTCACTTTGGGTTCAACCTTCACAAGGAGTTTGTTTTAAAAATGAAAAAAGTGCTTTTTGCATTGCATTCAATTCGGATTATTTTGAAAGTGTAGTTCTGTGCTGACCTGTACACGCCTACGGCCTCCTTGGATGTCCTTTCCAGATGTCTGAAGCGCATGGCCATGGGCAACTCCAAACTAGTAGCCCGTCTGAGGAAGAGCAGACCACAACTCAACAAAAACTTCCAGACATTTTCTGTTTTACGAAATTGTCTGAATGGCCTTAACATGTAGGAAACACGGGACCACATCTAAAGGGATACCATTCAAGTTTGAATTGTAAATTGCAGAAGAAATAAGGCAAAAGTAAAATGGAAACTGAGCAAAACTTTGGAGAGAAGCCTCTTTTTTTCCTTTTGTTATGAAACAGCAAGGTTGTTAGTACATTTTACCAGAGGAAAAATATACAACTAAATGAATGAAGCCTGACCTCGTGGACTTCAAAAGAACCTCATCTTCCTCATCGTCATAAGGCCCAATGTCAGGAAGCTGTCTATGCTGAGAAGCCAGGAAGTTAAACATGTCAAATGTGGACTTCCTGTTGAGAGACAAGAGAAAACAATACCAGGTGGAGGTGAGTATGGACTCAAACACAACAAGTCAAATACTTTAAGACATGAGACTTTATTTTTGATCCTTTGTAATGCTATACCACCTACATTTATTGAAAAGGACTTGCCAATAGGTCCAATAAAGACACAAGCGCAGCACTGATCTGTAACCGATGTGACCTGTAATTGGTAGACATACCTCAGATACAGCTCGGAGCGAGCACAACCGGTGGGGTTGACGGGGAGGTCGTCCTCCTGCGTGAACTGTTTGAAGAAGCGGAAGGCGTGGCGTTGACAGCGGTGGGCTCCTTGCAGTTGCTCCAGCAAGAACACCACTGCATCATGGACCAGACCCAGCATGTGGGCGCCAGTGATCCTCTGAAAGGTCAGAGGTCTCAACCTTGCAATAGCTCGTGCCTCCTGCACCCCATCGATCACTGCTTTCCACGCCACTGCAAAGAGAGTTTAGAAGTAGGCGTCATGAAGTGAACACAATGAGCAAAAATGGCGACAGAAATATCACACAGAGAAACTTGTTTTACGATTTTGAGAACATGCTTGATAATTTAAAGGCCTTTGAGGGAAATATTGCTGATGCAACATCAGCCTTACCCTCGATACTGTCTGCCTCTGCCCTGAAACCGTCGTCGCTGGTTATCTCAAATGTTAAGTGCGGCTGGTCTCTGTTAGTTGGAAACTCCTCATCCTCGCCAGACAGCGGTGGTTCATCATCTGAGGTAGAAGCAGCGCCTAAAAATGACACATTTATACAGTCAGTCTTTCACACTATTTTAACAAAGTGCCATGTATTAGTTAGTGTCACACTATAAGTGGCAGACGTTGTTGAACTAAGGAATTATTTTGGAACTCCCAGAACTCATTAAATGGAGCAGTTAAAACGCATAAATACCAGAGTATTTCTTCCAGTCAGTCAGGGTGCTGTGTCCCACTGGTTCCCACGCATGCTGTTTGCCTTGTTCGCCCTGAGACGCATAATCCCACGGCTCTGATCTGAGACAAATGAAAGTACAAATGGTTACACACAAAACAGTAATCAAATGCACTCAATGGAATACAGTCTTCCGGCGTAATTTACTGTTATCGGGTGCAAAAAGCGAAACATTTGCTGGTTAGTTGCAGCCCTTTTTAAAAAGGCGAGAAAAATCTTACCCTGAGCTTTCAATATCACTTATATGCTCCTCCTTCAACTGGTCCAGGTTCAGTACTCCCTTCACTGTCGGGGTTTTGATGCGGACTCCTGAAGCTCTGCTGGAGATGCTCGGAAAGGTTGGTCTGCGCTGCTCCTCGTCCTCACTGGGGGGTTCTGGTTTTAAGAAGTCCACTTTAGACTTCTTTGTGACGATACGGTCTGAAAGCGAAGACACTCTCTTCATGCGGACATGGGTGCGAGGTCGGGGTGCCGGAGCTGGTGTTGGCGTTACTGAGGGAGAGCGAGGACACAATGGAGGCTCCGGTTCAATGAGTAGGCCCGGTGGTAAAACCAGAGAGGAAGGGCTCAGTGTTCGAAGCCCACTCCACTTGGGGGTGTAGTTACTCGCCATTGCTTGATTGATAATGGCTTGGGCGCTTTCAGCAGGAGTCATGGGAGGATTCTCAGATGGCGGCGCAGGCTGAGGCTCCGACACCTTGGATGACTTGGATTTCCTGGACGCACTAGAATCCTTCTTCTTCTTTGTTTTTTTCAACTCTGGAGCGGTTTCATGTTTTGGCGTTTTGGCACTCTTCCTTGGCTTCTTAACATCAACCGACGCCACTGTACCGTTGCTATTGTGAGTAAGCAGCTGTGTGATTGTGGTTGGATTCTGAACCGGGGGCGGAGGAACTGCTGTTGCAACGCTGGCCCCGGGGGGTGGAGCGGTCATATTACCAGCTGCTGCTAGCGTGGCCGACAGTGCGTTGCTTTGCAAAAGGCTGGCGATCTGAGTGACACAGTTGTAGGAGGAGGAGCTGGGAGTGGGAAGCTGAAAAGTGTTGCTTTCGGGGTTCTTCACGAAGATCTGCCCGAGGCGGTTCACCAGCAGGACGTGTGGTGTAGGATCTACATTGGGACCTCCCACCTCCTTCACAGTAAGAATAGCGTGTCCAGGTAAAGCCTGGGGAACCACTGGCTGCTGAGGTTCTAAAGCCGGCCTGGTTGTGGAGAAGTTGATGGAGATCGTGTGGCCCGATGGAGCTTCCTTCTGAACAGATGAAGAGCTGTAACCATTTAGGATGACAGGGGCCGAGGTGGTTTGGACCGACGTTGGAGCTGTTGAACATTGTGTTGAAAGCACAGAAAGAGACGATATTGCCGCAGAAGAAGAAACAATGGTGACAGCTGCGGAGCACAATGGCTGTGTGGAGTAGATGGGCAGAGAGACGGTCCCACATGTTCCTGTGCCTGACAAAGCTGATAGCACTGGATCGTTTTGAGGGGTAAGGTTCGCCATCGTTTGTGTCACGTCTACAACAGGACTGACGGTGGTTAGTTTAGCAGACAAGGGGCCCATGGATGGGAAGGTTAACTCTTGTGAGGATGTTACTGGCTGAAGTGTAATACTTGTTAGAGGAGGTTTACTGAAACCTGGTAAACAGGAATACATCTGCAGAGAGTCTACGAGGCCTTGAGAGGGGTTCTGTACGTCTGTAGAAATGACAGGGGAGGGCTGAAGAAGGCCCAGCAGGGTGCCATGACTGTTATCAGCAGAATCTGCTAATGATGGTTCCACAGTATTAGCTGTTGAGTGGTTCATCAACACAGTAGAGTGGCTGCTGTCATACTCTGAGCTCAGGGGTTTACGAGCTTCAGATTGTTGGATCTCAAGCGGTGAGCCTTCCAGCAAAGGAAGCAGATTTGGACTCTGGAATAAAACCTCTGAGTTTTTGGAAATTTGTGGAGAAACAAATCCCATGTTGTCCTCGTTTGAATAGCTGGCATCGTGGGATTGAGGTGGATCTTGACGTGAACCGCCTGTAGGACTTTTGCTGGCAACTGCGATGGTGACTGAAGAAGAATCCGTGTGCTTATCATTGGACGATGCTTTGGGGAAGAGACTCTGAACACCCTGTGTGCTGTTTGGAGTGTTCGATTCAGCGGCATTTTTATTTTTGAGGGTTTTGGCTTGTATCTGAGCTTGACTACAACCCTCAACTTTCTGAGCATCGTCGTTGGTCGCTATGCTTGCATCACTCTCTGTACCGTCGTCTACACCATCGAGCTGAGCCATAGGACGGGAGGAAGGGGAGGAGGGAGATTTGGAATGATCTTTTGATCCGGGACAGCTGACTATTGTCCGCGAGAAGTCAAAATAGTGCTCCATATCATCATCAGAAGAGGTGTTGCTTAAGTCATCCCTGGCTGAAGCTGCTGACCGCGGCAGGTTGGCAACTAGAGTCTTCCTCTTGTGAACCTCTTGGGTTCTTTCCCAAAATTCCTCCCGATCATCACCGTCCACCACGATTTGTCCCCCACAGTTCATTGCCACGCCTTCATTCAGGAGTGTCTCCTCAATCTCCAGTTCTGTCCTCATCTCTTGGGCCAGACTCGCGTTGGAATCCTTGTGGAATGAACTGAAGGGAAATTCTCCTTCATCCTTCTGTTGGTCTAAATCTCCCTGTGGTGATGTACCGTTTGCTGGAGAGACATCTTCAGGTTCCGGTGAAGCTAAGAAGTTGTGTGGCACCTCGACTGAGTCCGACTGGTTCAGATCAAATGACAAGCGATTTCTGGGAAGGTGTGGTATGGTTGGAGAGAAGGACAGACTTGGTGAGGGAAAGCCTGCTGCACTGTCCTGCCAGGGTGGCTGAGGAAAGAAAGATGAGGTACAATGGGTCATCGTATTCCCAGGGCATCGGACTGAGGAGGTACTTCTACCTCCGACTGAGCGGGATGATGGAGAATTGATCAGGTTGTCTGGAGCACCAAGTGGGAGCAGTGGGGAAGTGGGAAGGGAAGACTTTCCAGCACGGAGAGTAATTGGTCCAGTCAGAGGACCCAGAGGAGGGGGGGGCATGTGACCGTGGAGGCCTGTTGTCTGGAAGTGTGGGCTGTGGCGAAGAACCCTTTGCGTATCCTCCAGATCACTTATGGTTAATATGTGGTGGGGTTTCAACTGCTTTACTCCTGAGAAGAAATCAGAATTGAGACGTGTTTAGTGATTCGATCAACATATTTGTTGTTAGTGTACTTATAAATAAATGTATACTTTACCTGGGGATGGCAGGGGTCGGGACATTCCTCCAGCTGGCCTCCTGGGAATCTTTGGCCTTGCACCGTGATCTGACTTGGGGGTAGGTCCTGGGATAAAGGTTTCCTCCGTTGGGGGTTGAGATTCTGTTATATCATTCTCCTGA
Organism: Anarhichas minor; assembly: GCF_050575085.1. Classification (NCBI taxonomy): domain Eukaryota; kingdom Metazoa; phylum Chordata; class Actinopteri; order Perciformes; family Anarhichadidae; genus Anarhichas; species Anarhichas minor. The sequence goes on along the minus strand of NW_027466487.1, from coordinate 1,548,085 downwards.
GCTTCAGATTCTGAAGATGAATTGAAAAAATGGTTTATGAAACTATCTAGTACTATTTGTCTAAAGAACTGCAGTTTTTCAGTCGTAAAATACGCACCAGACAGTGGACAGGGACTGTGAGCAATTGTGTTATTGTCTCCTCGGTCGGGCATCTCCTCAACAGGCTTCTCAAGGACAACCGGCCGAACCTCCCGCACTTTACATGTATATTTGCACTGCCGCAATGGATTAACTGTACTCCAGTACCAACGAGAACACCTTAAGAAGGAAGAACAACATTTTAAAAGTGCTTTTTTTATTCTATGTGAAATAAGATTTAATTATATAATACAAATTTAAAAAGAATAAAATGCAACTTACTGAAAACCCACAGGAAAGAGTTTTCCTTTGCTAGCCGAAAGTTCTGTCAGCACACCGAGTTGGTCTATCTGTAATGAACCTGCATAGTGACAATGTGAATACCGATTAGTTAAAGATAAGTCATAACAAATGTCACAAAGTGAAAAGACAGGCGCTTACCAATAATCACGTTGATTAATTCTGGTTCCAGTCCAGTCAAGAATTTTCTGCGGGGGCTGATCCCCTCAAAATCCACATACACCCTGCGGTTAACTTCAAATTCCTGACCAGTTATCATCTACGAAACAAAAGGAAAACAAGTGATAATGCAACCCGGAATCAAACTCAGAACCTTTAGACTGATACAGTCAGAATGCTGCTGGAAGAGCTGGAAGAGAAGAACCTACCTTGTCAATGATGAGATGTCGGTGTTTGTAGCAATAGACCTTTTTATCCTCCTGGAACACACAGTGGCGGGAGCGGGCGCACATGAAGTGATAGTTGCTTTGACAAGATGTCAGACAACAGCCCACTGTGGCACCCGTCTGGTTGCAGCGCTCACATCGCTAAGAGGAAAGATGTAAGTAAGAAGTCTTAATTATCAATATCTATTTACGAGTTTACAAGTCATCAAACTCAGATTCCTAGTAATATTGTGTAGAAATGCACATTATTGACCCAGCAGGTAAATTCATTTATGAGGTAAATGAACAACCAACCATCAAGCGGCCCCTTGTGGCAGCACTGTGTACATGCAGCAGAGAGCCATTGTCCTCTTCAAACACCTCAGCTGACCACAGACAGCAGTTGACATGTGCCCACTCATTCTGGCCCAAGTACAGCAACCGGCCTGCGTCCTATTGAACAAAAAAAAAAAAACACCACACTTGAGTAAGCAAAACAATGCTGTGTGTACAGTTTACTCGCCAAGTTGGGTATTAACAACGTACTATGTACTTTTCATTTTCATGTTCGATGCATTACTTACATTAGGTTTGAGGTCTCCATATTTTTGGCACAAAGAGCACTGTCTCTCATCATCCTTAGACCAGCCCGTGTCTAAATCAGTTTTTGAAAGTCGGCCCCTTTTCCCTATAAAAATGTACAAAAGTTAAGACATAGGAGGCCAAACACCGCACAAAATAAAAATAAATAAATGAGAAGCCAATTCTATTTCCAGCCCTCCACGATCGACAGCATTACCTTTGAATTTGAGCCTGACAGCCCTGCTGGTTTTGAAGTAGTTCTGGCTTATTGGTTCCCCAGACAACGGAGAAACTGCTTCTTCCTCCTTTACAATTAAGCTTTGTCCATTGTCGTCCTGCAGGAGCCCCAGCGGAGCACGAGATGAGAGCTCCTCCCTCTCCTGCCACTGGGCGTAAACATGCTCCGTTGTGGGAGGATGAACAGCTTGGGACAGCATCCCCCTATTTAACAAAGAATATTTATTTTCATCAGCCATGCTTGTGAATTTTATATATGTGTATAAGCACTTCATATCATGATGAAGGGACTATATCCAAAAAGTACTCTTTTGAAACCTATTATTATCATTATAATTATTTTCAGTAAACCAATACTCACATGGGTAAGTCTTTGGTACAAGAGTTCCACACCTTTGGGTCTTGGCTGTTGAACCAATTAAACACTTCCTCGAGGAGCTAAAGACAAAAATCATATCAGTTATTCATAAATGCTAACGTAGCTGCATTTTTAAAGCTATTACAAAGCTTCCCGTTGCAGTCTCTCGCACTCGTATCCCAAAATAACCAATATGTTGACAAACAATTCTTTTTTTGGTCATACCGCACCTTTAAGTAGTAAGAGCGTGCCAGGGCGGTAGGTCTCTGCTCTTCTGGAAGATTCTCCTCTTGCTCAAGCCTCTTTCGCACAACCTGAACCACATCTTCATGGAACATTTTCTATAAAAAAACAAACATATTTTAGTATCCACTAAGCTGCACTTCTGTCATATTTCCAAGCATATTGGCATTTTTGGTCTTAAAAGTATCTCTCAATTCTTACTGAAATTTAGAATGTAATATCCATAAAGCCCAATACAATTAAGACCATTTTTTTTCCACTTCATTAAAGTACTCAAGTGTAGAAACAGAGTAAGAGGTCGTGTACTCACCAAAGTAGTATAAAGGCCTTTGTCAAACTTCTTGCCAACAGCTCGGAGATCACACGCCGGCTGTCCTTCTATTCCGCTGTCAGGATCAACCAACTTCTCACACTGCAGGAGAAACCAAAGCATATTTGACACACTGTATTCCACAGGTTTCAGTACCGACTGTCATGTAACGTTTGATTCATAAAAAAAGAAAGCCTAGTCTCCTACCTGTGAGCAGGCAACAAGGTGCTGGGTAAGGGTGGAGGAGAGCAAGCAGGCCAGCACCTTTTCCACCCCGGACCTGAGCTCAATGTAGAGCAGCTCTCTCCAAGCACTGGGCTGGGTCACACTGCATGGCCGACATGAATACACGACACTCTCTGGCAAGCTGGACAGGATCTCGTACAGCTCATCTTAAAGGATTTTACAGGAGACAGGAATGAAGCAGTGGAGGTTTAGCAAAATGCATTTCCAACCAAATACACGTTCAAATACCTACGGCATTTCTTCACTAGATCATGTGCACCGACTGCATGTGCGGGAAGCAGGGCATTGTATGAACTCTCAGCAAATAATAGATAATGACAAGTAATACAAGTATTATATATCCCCCTTCTTGAGCTGTTTTTCCTGGTGTCCTTTGTTTTGTTATGCTTCACCCGTGCTAATGAGCACAGCCTTGACGCCGTCTCTTCGGGTACTTTCATCCTCAAAAATATAAAGAATAAAAATCACCTGTTAGATCCTCACACTTGGCGTGTACCCAGTGGTTACAGGTGCCACACTGCATCATCTGACTGTCGTAGTCATTGTCCTCATAGCACTTGAAGCAGATTGGACAGTAGTTACCTTATGAGACAAAGAGACATTCAGAAGAGATTAGCCTCAACATAGATCAGTAATGGTGGTAGATGATGTTGGAGGACAGATCATTCATTAACTCTCTCCTCACCCAGTTCATTGAGTTTTGAACAGTCTGGACAGAGTCCTTTGTCGTGGTTCCAGTCGGTGTCCCAACTCTTCCCCGGTGTGACGCCACAGCTCTTACACCTGATGCATGTCATACAAACCTGTAGAGACACCAGCTTATTAGGCCCAGCAATCAATGAAGTCCAACATCAGCATGCTTGTATTAAACATACACGACTTTGTGTTTTCTAAGAATAATGAAACCTACCCAAGCTTTCCTCTTCTTGTTTTGTTTTGGGTAGTTTGGTCCCAGACAGGAAGTATGATAGCAGTTCTGGCATCGTTCACACTCCAACAACGGCTGAGGGAGAGAGGAAAATGTAATGCTTCCTGACTGAACGACATTAACACCGAGAAGTAACATATAGCGAAACACGCTAAATTATTAGGCAGTACCTTTGAGGGCTTGTTTTTCCTGCCGCACACGTGGCAGAACTTGCAGCGCCGACAGCACCAGTTCTCCTTGTTCTCTTCAGAGGGGCGGTCCGCTGGATCAAGGCAAAACTGGTGGAAGGGCTCACAGCATACTTGGCAATAGAGCATCTGCGATAAGAAATTCACAAAATCTTGTCAGTCGCCAGCTTAACACAAATTACAGAAGAGCAAAGAAACGGATCAACTACTTCTATAAAAACAGAGCAAATGCATGAAGCAGTTACCTCATGTTGCCCTTTACTGGCACAAAGGAAGCACACACATGGTGGCATGGGCGGTGCAGAGGTCAATATACTTAAACCACCCATGTTCCAGACGTTGTCCAAAGTACAGTCCTCCTGAAAACAAAGACATCATGCACACAACTCAATTAACAACTGGGAAAAGACGGCTTACAGTGGCTACCAGCAGAATAATACGTCTCCTGACTAATTTACTGTAAGTTGTTCCTGTGTGGTGACTATGTGAGGAGTGGGTTTACATTTTAAGGTCAGGTGTGAGTTACACATGATGTGTTGTAACAACTGAACATTCATTCATCATTTCAGAAGTGTTTTTTATGTTTCAATACGTTATGTATGGTAAAAAAAAGTCACTTACCTTGAAGTCAACCCTGATTTTATGAGTAGGTTTAGAAGACTCGGTGTCTCTCTGCTCAAAACCATGGGCAAGTGCAGCCAGGACACTGGGGGGAGTCTGCTCCAAAGAACCCTGAGACGAGAGACCCTGAGAGAATATTAGAACATGAATGTGGGCAGGAATGGACACACTTAAAGCAAACATGTACTTGCTTTTCACTAAGTATCCTAATGTGCTTTCCCTCAAAACCTGTGCAATAACCCCAACAAATAAGATGCCAGGTGTAGTGTTGACCGATGACATAATCCCTGTGATGTTGTGCATGTTGTGACTTGTTTCTTCGAGGCCCGAGCATTGGTGCGGCCATAGAGAGGTTGAAGAAGCTTGTTGTCATTCTCATGAGTGGTACTGTCACCATCTTTTCATATACTCCTGCAAACTGGATGTCAGTTCTCGAGGACAACCATCCCGGTCATTATTGGAATATCCAAAAAGTTATTTTCACGCTGCGGATTTTAATTTTTAAGGTAAGCAAATGTACATGGTGTGATAACTGTCCATTTTCCTACCATGGATTGCTGTGAACCGGTATACCGCTGCAACCGGAGAGCAAATCAAACACAAAACTGCCACAAATTCAAACGGTGTCGTCCAACCAGGGCATGAGCCAAGCTCAGAGTTACCCACCTTCTCAGGTTTACGTCGAGGCGGTGGTACACGGTGCGAGCTGGACTTTCGATGCCGGACTTCTTCATCTGAAATGTCTCCAAGGAATCCATCCAGTGACACAAAGTCTTTAGAAGGCAGGAAAAACAAAATGTATTATTAAGAGGCACATCAGAAGTCAGAAACATCATGTCGTCTAGTTACTGAGTGTTCATTTTAACTGAGTGTTGATTCACCTTGACTGAAACGGGACCCTGCGCCCCTTCTCCTGGCTGGTGAGGCAGAGCTTGAGACCGCTTTGTCGTCGAGGTCGGAGTCGTAGTCCACCAGGTCAAAGTAGACGCGGGGTTTCACGACACGCTTCGGCTGCTTCCTCACTGACGGACTGTGGCCGTCAGCCTGGAGACCAGACGGTGAATCCGCACCGCCCTCGTTCCCCTCATCATTGCTCGAATGGCCCCCGCTGAGAGAGGACCGCCGTCGCTTAGAGGCACCTTAAAAAAAAGAAAGAAAGAAAGAGGCGGCTTGTTGCTGACACGCTAAATGTTTTGGAAGTGAACATGAAGCGTGCATGCTCAAGTGAAAAACTACCTTTCGGTGCGGTTCTTCCACTTAGTCGGCGTGCTTTTCTCTCTTCAATCTGATCACATCTCTTATACCTTGTGGTAAGAAAAAAATATATATTTTCAATTATTTTATCAAACACTGTGATGAGAGTACAGCTAAGAATTAAATACAGGGTCAACTTACACACAACACTGCCGTTTGGTATTGGGACCACCAAACTTGGGTTTGTCGAGGCAGTTCATGCACTCGCCACAGTCGTCCTCGTGGTTGCAGCCTTTGCACACGCCACACCTCCGAGAGCGATACCCAAACGGCCCGAGGCCTTTCCGTTTCGCAAAATTCGACGGCTTCTTGGCCTTGATGAACTTCGGATCGGACAGCTCGGGACTGTCTGATTCAGAGGGAGAACCAATATCTGCAAAAACAATAGACATTCATCTATTAGTCAGTTAAGTTAAGTACTTCACACTTCAGGATGCGGTGGCAGATAATTTGGTGGCATTCATTTGTGGGTTTCGACTCACGCACAGTAAATTCGATTTTATCTTTCAAAAATGCTCCTAAAGGATTTTACACAATCAAGCAGAATCACAACTGCCAAACATACATCAAATCCATAGAATAGTAGGATTTATAGGAAGAACGTTGAAGCAATAAGCCAACTATAAATAAAACTATTAAATAATGAATCTGTTAAATAGAGCTACATTTATTGCGTGGTTCTTTCGTTTGCATTCTACAGATAAATGGATAAACATGCTGATTTAGAAACGTAAACATGATGGGACAACGAAACCTAAAGCGATGCATTGATCATTAAATATTCAATTTCAATGTATCCGTCTGCTAAGTTTCTTTAATACTCCATCCTTTGCCAGGACGAAGAATTTGAAACTAGTACCATCACTACATCTCCTGCTGCCGCCGCTATCACGTCATCACATTCAAGTCATGAGAAGTTAATGAGCATGTCTTATGAAAGTCAATCAGGAAAGGTCTGTCGGTTTACACCTACCTTTAGGGATGGCTGAAGGGGAAATGCCAGATCTTTCATGCAGAGGCAAGGCACTGAGTCTGGGAATGTCATCTGGTACCAAGGCTCGAGGCTGCCCCAACACCACGGATGCAGCTCGACACACGTGCTTGATACGTGGACCTCCGGCTCTACGGAACTCCTGGCACAGCGGGGAGACGAGCTGCGGCTGCAAAAAATTTAAATATAAAAATTAGATAAGAGATAGAGGCACTGATGTTAAGAGGCTGGAATTGACATCAATTGTTTTCAAATGCAATTGATGTCAATTGCTCATAGATGTGAATAATTACTCATAGATTTGCGTAAAGTATACTGAACAGGGCATGTTTGCAACTATAGCGTACGGTTAATGAACAATAAAACTGTAAAACTAGAGACAGAAACAAGAATTGCAGTTGGAGCGGTTTCTGCCTCGGGTCTATTGATTTCTTACACTTACCTGTCCTTGAGCGGGCTCTGTCTTGACTGGAACATCAGCACCAAGCTGAACCCTCTGCTTCCTCCTTTGTCTCTTTGAGTTCACATCTCGAGATCTGGCACCAGTCGGGCCGGATAACAGCTGCAGGGTTAACACACAGGAGAAAATAAGGCATCAATAAATACTTCAGAAAGCTTTAAAAAAAAAAACACAAAAAAGAACAGAATCATTCAAAACCTTGTGGAGGTTTTCCTCATCTATTACAGGTCCTGTTACGTAGACTTTATCTAATAATGAAGTTATGTCTACAATGACAGAGATCGTGTACTGTGCGGCGATCATGACCGTACCCCAGAGGACTTCAGCTGTTTCTGCTGGTCAATCTTCATGAGCTGGACCTTGGCTTTCCTGAGGAGATTGAACATTCTCTTATTTGCACCAGTGAGGCGCGCTCTTTGTGAAGCTCCCTTCTCCACGGATCCGAGATAATCGCCCGAGTGCTGTTCTGATTGCAGCTCTCCTGTACAAATAAAGTAATGAAATGGCAATGTGTGGTCCGTTACGAGTAACAAATCACATGTTGCATGAAATAATCTGATGCTTTTTAAATCACGGTGCTTACCTGAGTGAAGCTGGGCGCTGTCTCTCCCCGCTAAACCCTCTTTGTCACCAAGCTGAAGTAAGAGGGACTTGGAGTTCATAGTCCGAACACACACAGAGAGTTTTCGCACCACTCCAGGAGAATCCATGTCTTCTATCTTGAGCTTGGATTTGTCCTTCCCTGCGTTCGTGTTGCGCTGCCTGAGGCTGATGCTCATGGCCTCATCGTCGAGTCCCTCGGCTAAATCAACAGGAGGCTGAAGAACTTTACTCGCGCTGTCCGTCTCGGTTGTGTTTCTGCTTTTGAGAAGTCCCGTGTGTGCCTTCTTGAGCCTTTGATAAATCTTGAGCTGAGCCGCTTGTTTATTAAACTTCTGGAAACTTTTCTTTCTCGGGGCGTCCAGCACTTCAGTAGATACTTCTGCGGGCTTTTCAAGTGGTGCAGATAAGTACAGATCCTCACATTTGTCCTCTGACGTTTTGTCCAGTTTGTATACTTCCTCGCTCGGCTCTTCTGGCACATGCCACTTGAAAGAAGAGTTCTTTAGAAGAGACTTCTTCTTCTCAATTTTGCCACTTATTGTGTCAGAAAATAGGCCGTCAGCTATATCGATGTTGTCATCTAGGTCCTGAGATGAAAACAGATCAACGTCCAGCTGAGCTTCACTCAGTATATCCTCGTCGTTGATCGGCAGGATGGGGGATAAAGCTCTGCCCGTTTCATCCTCTCGCCTCTTTCCTGGGCGCATTGGCAGGCCCAGCTGTAAACCCTTCTTTGGAGAGTTTCTTCGAGGCAACACCGACATTCCAGCGTCATCCATGAACCGTTGCGGCGTCTTTATCACTCGTGAGGATCTGGCACTCACAACGGGCATAATGAAGTGCTTGATGTTTTTCACAAACTTTGATTTACCCGGTTGGGCATCAACAACATCTGCTCGTCTCTCATCGACTAACGTGTCCGTTTCTTCCTGCTTCAAGCTGTCATTAAGCCCCATTTCCATCAGCTGAGAAATTATTCTGGATGGTGGTTTTGGCCTTTTGGACCCCATAAAATGAAGGCCTGACGGTCTTTTTTTGTGTTTTTTGTGAACTCCAACCAGCATAGAGCGTGGGGCTGGTGGTGGATCTTCCACGGGGGTGGAAATGTCACTATCCCCCTCAACCATTTTCAGACTTTCAGAAAATTTAAGTGGAGCGAACTTCCCGTCTCTGCTCCTGTGCCTGTGTTGCTGACGAATCAAAATTTTATGCTTCTTTTTGCCTTTTTTGAGATAACTCGTTTTCAGGCACCGCGGTTTTCGATTACTTACTGGACTTTCTGCCACCAAAGAATGTTGACTATCTATTAACTGAATGTCGGTTTCCTCTTTTACCGATATCAATATCGGATTTTCTTCCACTGACACGGTGTCCTGTTTCACCTCAAGCTGGGTACAATCTTTTGTTTCTGGCGGACTTACTTCCGTTATGACAACAGACTCTGTGATAGTAGCTTCAACAGTAGCCACCTCTGGGGGGCTGACAGCAGGTTCAGGTGAGACAACAGCCTTCTTGCTTTGAACAGATCTCTTTTTCCTTACTTTATTATTTCTACATCTTCTAGGTTTGGAAGGCACAGGCAATGGTTTGGCCTCTTCGATCTGTGGTTCTACTTCATTCTCCACCTTCTGCGGAGAAACTTCAATTGGCACCTGTGAGGGATCGTCGGCCATTTTTGAGGAACCCTCATCAGGAACTTCAGTGGAGTTTGCATTGGTCGCCTGTGAGAGGTCCACAGCCAAATCCTGAAGGGCATTTTTAGGAAGACCGTGTGAGCTGGAATCTTCAGTTGAAGCCTGAGAAGAGTCTTCGACGGGCTCCTGCGGCATATCTTTATCCGGTGAACTCATTCGGAGTCTCCGTTTCTGTGTGGTCACTGGCTTATGACCGACAGACTTCGTTTGAGGTGAATCAACGCTCGGTGTCCTCCGCCTTAGTCTCCTAGTTGGTGAGACTAGAGCATCCAGACACGAGGATTTGTCCTCATTCACTTCACTCAGATCTTTCACAACCTCCTCCATATTTTCAGACACAGGGCTAACTTGCTGAATCAAAAAGGATGGCTTTGAGCTTTTACATTTCCCAGGTGAGGAGACCTTTTTGATCTGAAGAGGTGGAACTTTCCCGCAATCCGTTTTAGTCATTTCTTGTGGAAGCGTTTCATTGGCGTGTTCCGCGTTAACTTCCACCTGTAAATTGGACTTTTCCTCTAATGACACGTCGGCCTTGTTTTGGGAACCCTTTTCGTCACTGTCCAAGCTTTTACTCTCTTGTGGGGCTGAGGTATCCAGTTTAGACTTTTTATCCACCGCCTTCAAACTCTTGTTGACACCGGTGTCACAACACGTGGACTGATCCACTTCACTCACAGTCTTCTCTGTTACTTTGACAGTGTTTTCAGCACCCTGCGTCTGACTTTCTTTTTTCACTAATGTAAAAGACCAGACAAATTTTTTTCTCGGCCTTTTCTTTCGAGTTGAGTTCTTCCCACTAGCCTGTGCATCAAATTTGGGGTTTCTGATCTTCATCAACTTAAAGCTTGGGACCCGCATTTCCTCGTTTTTCAAAAGCAAACTGTCGCTGGACTTTTCCGATAAGGGATCAGCCTCTGTGGATGATGTACCGTGGTTTTCTGGCCATGCAGCATCCTTATTCAGCCTCTTGCTTTGCCTTCGCCTGTCACTTCTCACTGATGGTTTGGTCTCCGTTGTTTGAGAAACGTCTGGCTTAGACTCCACCAGAACGGCATCACTGTTACTCAGACTTTCTGGTTCAGCGACACTGTCTGAGACTTTTTTAGTGAGTGGGTTAGTGACTCTATTGCTCCTACGAATGACTTGTTGATTAACCTCAGAACTTTGCTCAGTCACAATGTCCTTATGCTTTAATTTCTTTGCATTTGTTTTCGGCTGCACCGTGCCGCTCTCCTTCACAGTGTCAAACTGATCAGGTGATTTTCTCTCTTTTGATTTTTGGTCATCAACCACAACTTTGGCGCTAGTCTGGCAGTCAGGCTCTGTTTTCTTTGAAGCTGATCTCCCACGCCTTCTTGCGGGCACAGTCCCCCCTCCCTTATCTTCAGTGCCGTGTTCATCCTCTTGCGGTTCAGTTTTTAATTTGACGTGAACACTTGAAATCTGGCCGCCCTGAATGTCCTTGGCTTTAGGCTGATCCTGGATCCCCTTTATCTTCAACTTCTTCGCAGATTTTTTATGAGGCTCCTTTACGGTTTTCATTTTCTTTTTGGCCACCAACTTTATAGTAATCCTTGGTGCTGCTGATGCGGCTCCGCTTTTAGTGGACTGTCGATCCATAGTGTTTTTTCCTTTCGAACCTTTCCTGCCGTCCTTTGCGGGCTCTGCTTCTGGAGATAAGCCGCGTGTTTTCTCCAAAGAATTTACATCCTTCACAGGATCAGGTGGGGTGATATCTGCCTCCACTGCTGGTGTTTTAAGCGGGAGCTTCTCACTTCGTCGTTTAGACTTTGTGTTGACAGCATCACCTACACAACAAAAAAAGATCTTAAATATGACAAAATCCATGGCTCCTGCAGTGAATGCTAAACTGGCATTAGCAAGAACCTCGCTTAGATATTGTGTTGCATGCTTACTCTAAACTTGTGTGTTGTTCATCAATTATAACAAATATAATTTGCTGATACGACTTGTTGTCATTTGGTGCAGTAATATACTTGTATTTTCTTCATATTTTTACCTTTGTAAGGGTTTTGTCGCGACCACAGAGGTCCTTTGGAGCCTTTTCTCTCAGCTTCAAACCCTCTGAAGTCATCTCCCTTGAAAAGTAAAAAATAAAATAAAAAATTAACACTTGAAGAAAAGTAACACCACTCTGCTGGAGGCTCCCAAACCATCAGCAAGAACAAGGACTAAAATATTTGAGTGAACAGCATTCATTCTGAAATCTAGAGCATGGCACTAATTGTATCCACATTACTGTAGATAGAGGAAAAATTCATTTTGAAGAATGGATTAATGTCCAACATAATGATTGTATAAATACACCAAACGTAACAATGTATGTCTTAGCATAGTGGACTAAGTGGATGTCAAATCATTAAAAATATATTTGAAACAACCAATAATGTGTTTGACTGTTTGGGGGAACTCCTCCTGAATTTCTCATGGTTCAGCTACATGTAATCCAGAATATTTACAACTTCATGTAAGATCAGAATTCTACAAGCTTTGCAGGACCCACACTTGAGCAGTTAGCAGAACACCTACAAAAAAAACTGCAAGGAGAGGTTCCCTACAATTACGATTCCCTCCAAAGTACTGTAACGTTACATCTCCCCCATGGCTGCAGCTGTAACCTGAAAGCCTACTAACAGCTCCACTCTTACAGATCAGGATTACACATTAAGGATCAAAGTTTCATGTATAATAGTGGGGAGCTTTCAGTTCCAACAACGGTGCAAATGGCTATGGCACACTTACGCACCACCATTTAAACCTGTCGCGTTTGGTAACATTAGCTAGCAGTTTGCCATCTCCTCCTCTCGGAAGCGTTTAACGCTAACGTTACTCACTGCTGTATACAGAAAAGCTAGCCTAAAAGTAAAACTTAGTTATCGGATTGTTCGCATCACAGTTAACGTTACATTAAGCAATGAAGAGAAGAATTGTGTGTTTGCTTATTTAAACTAGTAAAAGCAACTCCCGTTAGCCGCTGTGCACAGCTAGCCCTCCCGTTCTTTGTGTTCGCTACTGTTAGCTAGCTATTAGCTAACTGCTAACGCCGTGGCCCGAGAACGAGCGGGCCATAACGTTAGATGAAATTACTCCTGTTTACAAACTGGCGTACTCAACCACTGGCTTTAAAATATATATATATTATACTCCAATATTAAACCTAAATTAGAGCAGTTACGTGAACTACTGTATCTTCCCTGCTGCTTTGCTGAAGCGGTATTTTGTGTTCCGGCTAATCATTAAATGTCACGGAAAGCTGCACTACGCTAACATTCGTTAGCATGTAATGTTAGCTTACTGAGCTTGAAGCTAACGTTAGCCTAGCGAAAGGATGTTGACATTTCTCCATGGTGCGCTGCTAACCAGTCACATTGCCGCGGACAGCACTCATACTCGCACATTCAACAATCACACAAAATATGAGAAGATGAAAATAAAGGTACTAACTCCTGGGTCGGTTTGGGACCTCACCTCTTCACTCCCACTAGAGCTGTATCCAGCCTGGTCAAGGGTATGGTGGCTCGCCTCTAGTCCAAGTAAGCGCAAGTGAGACTGGTCTTCGTTTAACGACAGGACCAGGTTTGCGGGCCTTGGCCCTCCGTTAGTCACATCATCAGCGTCTGAGCCTGATCGTCCGAGTTGCCACCGTTTCTCTGAGCGCAAACGACTGCGTGACGACCAAGGCCGACCGGGGAAACGACCTCTGGCCGGAACGGTTCCACCTTGGCCTCCTACGGCAGCCGCGGTTGCTGATCCGCATCCCGCTGCCGCCATCATTGCTTCAACAACAACACACACACACACCGACGGCTAGCAGTTCGAGGAGAGACAAGAGGGAAGGCGCGAGATGGGAGGGGGAGCCGCAAAGCTGCAAGGGAAAGTGAGTTTTTAGGTGAGGCTCCAATTGGAAGAGGGTCGACCTTGTGGTGGTGATTGTACGTGAAAGGTCCATACAGAAATGTATACATAATATTTCATAACTATGACACTTACATAAATTCACTACAGTTGTTTTGATTATTAGTGTCCTTTTTCACACATGATAATACCCTACAGTAGATGGCAGTATGAATCTGTATTGCTGATGATGGAAAATGAAGAGGAAGAAGCAGAAATCGACTTCTATGAAATATAATTTACTTTTAAAATGTATATTATTTCATATATTTTGTATTTTTTTCCCCCCCTGCTTATGTAAAATATATAAAAGAGAATAGCCTTGTCTTCTTCACTTATACATTGATGTTGGCAGGAAATAAATACTCTGTTAAAAATAAATTTGTATGCTGTTTTAAAAATCAGTACTGGGTCTTGGTTTAGATCTCTTAATTGACACCATAGTTCATGTTTGATGATAATTCTGTGTCTAGGCGATAGAAACGTACTAGTGTAGTGTGACATGTATAAAAAGAAACTTGTGGACAGAAAGTGTGACAAAATAATCCCAATTTAAAACATTTTCTGAGCTTTCAACAAAACAAAACAACTTTAGAAAAAAACACAATTTAAGGGGACGTTTTAAGTGAGATTGTTTGTCACATTGGAAGTTATGTGAAAAGAGACAGGCTTAAATTGGAGGGAAGTTGAGTATGCTATTCAAGGATTAGATAGATAGATAGATAGATAGATAGACAGATACTTTATTAATCCCGCAAGGGGACATCTTTTCGCTACAGCAGCCTTTATGGTATAGGTAAAGCATAGAGTAAAGCATAGAGTAAAACATATGAAATATAAAATGAAAATATAAAAATGAAAATGCACAATATATACAATACAAATATTAAATATAAAATGCACAATATATACAGTGAAATAGAATAATATTAAAATTAACTAACTAAACAATAGTGCAAAGATTTAACCAAACAAACAACAGAGTAACTGTGTTATAGTCGTGTGAATGATTTGGCCAGAGGTGATTTATTATAAAGTCTTATTGCAGTGGCCAGGAATGATCTCCTGTATCTGTCCTTGTGCCAGCGGAGCTGGATGAGTCTGTTGGAGAAAGTGCTCCGCTGTCTGTTGAAGATGAACATAAATATACGGGAGGAAGGACGAATTTAGGGGTCAAAACCCCATGAAGGCGTTATGACACTACGGTACAGTAGGTGGCAGTATGCAGTGTAGATTAGCGGATAAACAAAATAACAGACAAAGAAGAAAAACGAAGAAGAAGAAGAATACGATTGAGACGAAGAAGAAGGAGGAAGTCTGTGATTGTTTCTATTTAGTTAATTTGCGACGATTCTCTGACCCTTTGGCCTTACACATACCAGGCAGGTTAAAATACTACGTGAATGTACAGTTTAGTGCCATATATATATATTTTAACATGACCATGATCTGAAGAGCGTAGTGAGTTACTGCTAGGTGTGTTTGCAGCAGTCGGAACAACCAAATGCTACATTGCTAAGCTAATGAAATGCTAACGTTAGCCTGAGGTCAATTTCAAGTCATCTGACTTCGTCTGCCAGCATTAGTAGGTTGCTTTATTGCTGGACTTGTACTCAATGTTCTTCCGATTGCTTTGTTTTAGTCTTGCCCAGACTACCAGACGATTGCACTTTAAACGGAGACACAAACAGCATCACCTTTGTCACAGACGTTGGTATTTGAGTTGATGTTTCGAGCTGATCCTGCACTCTTTTAACTTGTTTTTTCTTTCTGATGCAGGATCCACCAACAAACAAACCAACAAACACAATGAATCTGGAACGAGTGCCCAATGAGGAGAAACTAACCCTATGCCGAAAATATTATTTAGGTGAGCGTACTTAAAAATGAATCAAGTTTGGATGCAAACATCTTTACATTGTAGCTTACTTCCTTCCCTTTGGTTTGTACATTCTGAGTAAATGCAAGTAGTGTTAGAACCAGCCTCCATACGTTATATATTTATATTCAAATTATGTCATATAGTCTCATTTAGGTAAACATTTACGGGGAATCTTTTGTATTGTAAAGCACGAGTGATCTTGAATAGAGTTGCCTTAATATGAACCCAGCAGTATTGTCATTGATGATGTTTTTGCCATCCTTTTTTCTCAGGAGGCTTCGCATTTCTGCCATTCCTGTGGCTGGTCAATGTAGTTTGGTTTTTTAAGGAGGCCTTTATGAAGCCAGTTTACACTGAACAGCTGCAGATCAAAACATGTAAGTGTCATAACTGCTACTTTAATACCAATAATACCATTTTTGTTCCATCATGGTCAAACTACTGTTCCCTTAAATCTTGGTAGTGTTGGGATGACTTTTCTAGGTGAGGAGAGCTTCCTAAGCAGCGTTGGAATAGATTATATGTTTGCTTTTTATATAAAACTTGTATTAATATAATTATTGCATCCACATAAATGAGATCTAAATACATAAGAACGTAGATTTAGGTTTTAAACAGTAGGATTTCATTTTAGGAAAACACTCGGTATGTGATTTGAGAATTATCACAATATTAATTTGATTCATTCTCACGCTTAAACCTATAAAGTAGGACAACATATGCATCACAAATTTCAGGCTAGATGACATTAACAAACATTTACTCTTGAGCTTTGTTAAAACAAACAAGACGGTGAATGTCTCTGTGATTAGTTTTTACTGTTTGAAGAACGTTTCCCCATATCAATGTGAGCCACGACTGATACTTTTGATTTAGAACACGTGTTGTACTATTTAAAAAACATTTTCAAATACTATATTTGCAATATTCTGAGCTTTATTTTTATTGATTTTTAAAGAAAGCTTCAGGTAAAGCTAGGGCATCACATGGTATACCAGTGTGTTCATTGTTTTCATGCAAAGTAATTGTCTCTTGTGTGTTTTTCCTCTAGATGTGAAGCGGTCAGCACTGGGTTTGTTGTTCTGGGTAACAGTACTGACCACATGGATCACTATTTTCCAGCGCTTCAGAGCCGAGTGGGGGGAGGTGGGAGATTACCTCTCCTTCACAATTCCACTAGGAATTCCTTGAATCTTTTCTATGTCTTTTGAAAATAACTAATGATCCACTATAAAAGGACCAGAGAGTGTTTCTTCTTTAACTACAGTGAAAGATTCTGATGAATTGTCTGGTCTCTGGAGGTAAATTTAATGACTGATCCACGTTGAAATATAAATGGTCTAGGATTCGAAAAGTCATGTTTCTTTTTTTGTGCTTGCCAGGGCATTTCAGAAAGTTCTTTGAGTTTCTTTTTTTTTTTTTTTTTTTAGAGTAAGCTAATTAATCCTGTTTACAGTCATGAAATAATCTAACAGTATCTAATAATTAAGTTGGATGTGCATTCCAGTTTGTTCAGGACATTGAACATTAGATTCAACAATGTTTTTTTCTTTTTGTGGAATTTAATATTTGTGTGATTGTGCACCCCAAACTGTTTGTACTTGTATGACTGACAAATAAAAAAACATCCATAATGCGTCCGAGTTTTTATGTTTTCATGTCTTGTATTTGCCACGGCAAGTTCATTCTGATGTTGGAACATCACTGCCCCTCTAGGATCAATGAATCTGTATTGACTTTTTGTTTTTGGTGACTCACTGGTGAGCTATCGTCTCCATATATACTCCTGATACTTTGCGTTGTTACAGAGGCTCCTAAAGTCTGGACAATTACTGGCGCCTGTTGTGAAACCCAATAACTTAATCCCTCCGAATGTCGCCACTTCCCTGTCATCCTATATGAGTCATAACATAATCAGTGCCATTTTTAGTCAGTCCAGTCAAAGCTTTGGTGACAGGTTTTACATTACTAACAGGGAGAACATGTGCCCGCGGTATAAACTGCTGACTTCACTAGAGTGTGCCAATAACAAGTCAGTAGTGTCAACACGAACAGTTCTTTTATGATGCAGGGAGTCCCTTAATAAAACTGATTTATGGGGAGTAAACTAAAAGTCCTTTTATGGACTTTGTACGTTGTTTCAATGTGTTTTGTGTGTGTACTGAGTGAAGATATGGGAAGTAACTAAGTACATTTTATTGTACTTTAAATACACTTTTGAGGCACTTTCATTAATGTTACATTTTTCAGAGGTAAACATTGTACTTTTTACTTTAACCACTGCATTAAAATGATACTTACAAAACACAATATTACAACACTCCCAGGTCAAAATGTTCTGCTTTTGATACACACACGTTTAGCTTTAAGCTTCTTAATTGATGAATGCAGGACTTTTACTCGAGATGGAGTGTTTTTATATTGAGGCATTGCTACTCCTACTTAAGTACATCATTTGAATAGTTGAAGCATCACTGTTCCAGTGAGTGATGGAGGGGGGAAGCGCATGTGCTCTGGCATGTGTTAGGGACGTCGCTGCTGTCACTGTCTGTCTGACATCAGCTCACGAGGGTCACAACATCTCTTTTGAACTTATTTTTGGATAGACCTTCCTTGACAACCGACCTTAAGTATATATTTCGCAACAGGTCTTATAAGAAACCGTGAACAGTCTGTTTGTATCGGTGCCACCAACCCTCGGTATAAGCTGCGGGCTAAAACATTGGCAAAAGCTAATAAACACGTTAATTGCCATTAAGCTCGCAACAGCTGTGCCGCTCCCAAAACAATACACTCTCTTCCTATATAGCCCTGCCTGAACACCCAAGGGTACGCATCCGGAACATAACAGAGGCAAGGTGCCCCGATGTGAATTCCCAGCTTATTATGCAACTCCAGTATAAAACACAGCGTGACGGTCAGCCACGTCAGAGCTAGGAGCCTGGAGTCAGACAGACGGACGCACCATCGGTACTCACTGCACAACCGTTTAGGTCTTGAGTCAAGCGGAGGACACGAGCAGTGAAACAGGGGCAGTCCTTTTGCTCACTTATTTGATCAGGAAATTGAGGAAGAGGTAAGTTGTGGCCGTTGTTGTATTCCTTATAGTGTTGCAAGCTGTGTCCTCAACTGCTGTCAACTCAATTGTTTCCCCTTTACTTATTAGAAATGGACTTCATCCTGCCATCCACTCTTCCAGCTGGAGGTATCCCATGGCAGAAGGTTATACCACCTCTTATTCCTCGGCTGAATGGGACTTACGGACAATGTAATTGGTCCCCGAAATTACTGATTCCAGATACTGATAATACCAGCTCTGCAGAGGTAGGTCATTTCACTATATAATAGGTATGTTAAAAAGGTGATTGCATTTATTTTGGTTCAATAAAACTGCATAAAAACATAAAAAATACAGTAATATCAAATAACCTTTTACCAGGGTAACTTTAAACGGGAATTTCCCTCATTTTTTTAAATTGGGGAAAAGAAAATTTGATTGAATTAAAAAAGAAATTGTGTGTGTATATATATATATATATATATATATATATATATATACACAGAGAGAGATAAAAACAAAGACTCAAGGTCCACCTCATAGCTCTTTCAAGTTCATCTTACAGTCATAATCAGATGAAAACCCTGAGATGCAGTTGAAAGCCCCCCAGAAGAACATTTTTGTCAAACTACTGTTTCCAAGGTCAATGATGGACTTTGACAGATATTTATTAAGAGTATGATGGCAAATAGGAATTTGTTGGCTATTTGCTGTGCTTTGAGGTATTTTATTTCTATATAATATACAGCGTTTACTTTTGTGTTGGTAGGTGAACTGTGATGACAGTGGTTTCACAGTTCAAGTTGATGTAAAGCACTTCAACCCAGAAGACCTGATGGTCAAAGTGATAGGAGACTTTGTGGAAGTGCAGGGAAAGCATGAAGAAAAAAAGGTTGGTATTCTAGGAGGGATATTACTGTATTTCTTTTAGTTTATTTACAATAGCTATGATTTGTCTTATCCTCTACACTTGTATTTCATAGGATGGTTCAGGGGTTACAACACGGCAGTTTAACCGCCGCTACCGAATCCCAAAGGGAGTGGACACCATGGCGTTGGAATCAGCGGTCTCTCCAGGTGGCATCCTTATCATATCTGCACCGATGCTGCAAACAGAGGACTCCAGAATCCTGACCTAATCCCATTAAAACCAACCACTCAAATCTCTGCCATCTTCACCACATATGAAAACAAGTGCATACAGAAATAACTTCAGGCCCCTTCAGTCACAGCAACACGCAGCATGTGCCAAAACACCCATTTGTTCTGTTCCAGGCACTGTTTTAATATTCCCTGCTCCGTGAGGTTTGTATATACTGCTCTTCTATTACTCATCAATCTTACATGATGTTTCAAGGAACCAGTCTTTGTAAATATTCTGCGTTCGAAAGTTCAAACTGTGTGCAACTTTTGTAAAATGCACTGTATTGTAATTGTGATTAATGATGCACGCAAACATATTGCCAAACTCTTTAATGTGGAAATACTTCTTGAAAAATAAACTTTATTTCTTTATAAAATAAAAAAAGTGACTACATCAAGTGCCTCTCGTCAATGGTCAAGTAACTTGTTGCTCGTCCAGGAATTCATTCAAGATAGAGTCCACTTCACTAAAAGGAAAAATACAGAAGATTATTTTTCTGGAATTTGGGGTGCTGTGTTTAAGGATTCGAATAACATTATTACAGCTACAATTCTTAGGATTTCAAGATGAATGGCCTTCTGGGAACATCCTTTACATAAATGACGACCAAACATTCGGCTCGCTGAACCATTTAATCGATCGGTTATTATTTTACCTGATCTGCTCCTTTACCCATTTCCTCTGCTTGCGAAGGACTTGTAATAAAGGGTCGTCTTCAAACTCTTTTTCATCTGAATCTGAAAAAAGGAAAAAACAGTAACGTAAGAAAGTTGATAATGGAATATGCTCAGCATGTACATACAGCAGATCAATACTATAAGTTATTGTTTTCTTGTTTAAATCCTTGAAAGGCAGTATGAAGTTATGAATACCGTGAAATTCAACATGGATCACAAATGTTACAGCATTCGCAAAAAAATAAATAGAGAAAGCTCTTGTGGTTTTAACTTAAGTTGTGGCTATATGTTGGGAATATAAACTATTCATGGGTCAGAATATATTCCCCACGATTAACTCCAGGGTAAAGATTGGTGCTCTTTGCCGTCATAGGCTCACCTTCAGCTTCCTGCAGCAGCTGTGAAATGACCTCCATGGAGTTCTGTGCGTTGCATGGAGGAACTGAGGATTGTGGAGGTGGAGAGGCAGTGCAAGGAGGAGAAACCGACGTGACGGGGGTCCTTTGTGAAGGAGATGGATCCACCGAGGGAAACAACACCTCTGAAACTACCTGTCGAGGCCCAAATGAGAACACCCTACAGATTAATGCAGCTTTTGATAACCATAACAACACTATACAGCACCAAAATGATGATGCATGACATCCAAACAACACAAAGTGTGCAGAGCGATGGCCGCACAATTCAAGATTTGTGGTAAATAGAGTATTTAAAGAATTCCTCTCATCTCATTCTAACATGGTTAGACATGAACACCTGCGTATCTTAAATTATTTGATACGACAATGACTCACACACAGTCTATCTCGTGAAGACAACTACTCAAATATGGGTGTTATGAATCCTCACAAACTACTGTATTTTAAACAGCAACACACAAATATTTCAGTTCATCGCTTATACTGCTGGCAAGTTATGAAGATATTCTGACAGTGGGGAAAACATTAAGATGAAATATGCAACCAGCTTTCATGAAGCGCTTGTGTTAATCACACTACTTAGAGAGCATTAAAGGAAACAATTCGAGAACCTGTCCTAAGGCACTGTGGATTGGAGAAGGGGGCGGTGCCTGATCGCCAGTAGAGCTCTCACTGGAAAACCCCTGGCTTCCTTCCTGTTGCCGCTGCTCTGCCCATGGCAGGACTATTTTGGGAACGTTTTGATGTGAGAAACTCCTGTTTGTAGGACCAGGGCCATCATCATGTTCCCTATCCACAGTATATCTGCAAGAATACATGTATTAGGGCATTCAGACATGATTTTGATTTTACTCAGTGTGCATGATTCAAGACTATACCTTGTGGATTTCTTCTGCTTTCTGAAGGACGGTGCTGTCTTCTTCTCATTCTTCTCTTTCTTGTTCCTCTCAGACCTTTTGTGGCGAATAAGCTCCGCTCTTCCTATAGCTCCAGATGATGCAGGTGGTGGGGATGGCATACGCTCACGACTACGTCCATCAGTGAAAGTATTCATCGAGTTTCCAGGGACTTGGGTCTTTTCACAGACAACTTTGGTCTGAGACTCATCTATACTTTCTGAAAGGTGTTGATGCGTGCTAGCGCGAGATGACTGGATGGGACACGGCAAGACGTCACAGAGTAAATGCATGTGGGCAGGCACATGGGCAATGGCCTGTGGTTGAGAAATTGAAGAGCCAGAGACAACAAAGGCAGGGAAGGGAGTTGGATCCGAAGCTTGGGGACATGATCCGTGGGCTTCTTTGGTTTGTGGCCGGGGTGCAGGGATGTGCGGACGTGTAGATTTTTGTGAGAATTCAGGAGGCTGAGTAATCTGGTGTTGCGAGAGATAATGCAAGAAAGAGGAATATAAAATAATTCTGAAAATCTATTAAACAAAACATATGGAGTAAATATTAGATATTTTGACTCCAACCTTGTAAGCCTGTCCACTGGCAGAGGGATGGCTTGAACTGGGCGCCTGCCAGCTAAATATGGGACCATGAAGACTGGAGTGTTGCAGGGACTGCGACCCCTCCCTGGCCTGCTCCATCTTTCTCCTTAAACGCCACTGGAACAAGATGTCCTCTTCCCGGCGTGTGGGGGGTACCAGAGGAGGAACGACAGAGGAACTGGGAATCAAAGGTCGTCGCACTGGCTCATATACGCTGACTGGAGAAGAGAAATCTGAGCATTCCAGGCCCTCTGAGCTGACAGGGATAGATCCATCACTCTGAGAACATTCCCTGTTAGAAAGAAAAAAAAAAAGTTACTTACATTGAAGCAATACATTCATTGATCATTAATGTTACTCGTTGGTCTTCATACCCTCTCAGCAGAAGTCTGCCAGCCTTTTCTTGAAGGTGTTGTATCTCTGTGTCATCAAATTCACCGTGAGAGATGTCTGACAACATCTGAGAAACAAGCAGAGCAGACAGAACACTGAACAAGCCACAATTTTGCTCTTGATATTTCAATAATAAGAATACTCAATACGGTGTAACTGAATAAAACTAGACAATTAAATTTGCAGCATTTGAGTAAAAACAATCTGATCAGTCACATTGTCTGGCTACATATTGCTCACATACTGAGCGTATACTGAGGTCCTTTTATAATGTTGTGGGGGTAAACATTTGACACAAGCAGGTTGAACAAGCCATGAATGTATAAAACACGGCTGCATAAACAATGGCTTCTCGGGCATTTAGTAAACACAGAGATTTCCAAATGGTCCATGTGGTGTGGTGTTGAAATGCAAATATTTATATGCACACGTCTCTGCTGCAGACATTCTGCTTCCCAGGCATTCAGACAAAGCTGGCATAAACCAGGGCAGGACGCAGACCCAATAATCCATTATAATAGCACACACAACAAATAAAAAACAAGATGGAACAGTATCTGTTTTTTTTTTTTTTTTACTTTTAAAAAAAATAAATATGCATTCATAGGTAATTTCCTCCAAACAATGCACAAGTTATTTCTATTTAGTAGAGAAAGATATTAACAGGCTATATTGTGGCTCAATCCCAGTAAATTTACAAATGCACTCACACTGAGGGATCCTCTGCATGGGGAAAGGGATCTGTCATGTCGATGCTGCCCAGCTGGACTGAAAATGGCGAGTCCGTGGTCCTCTTTCAGAGGCTGGATACCATCTGTGCAGAGGAAGAGATTCAACAGAAGGATTTTACCAGCAAGGTTGCTTTTCACATTGAAATCAAGGGGCTGGTGGTGACAGTTAATAACCCCATACATTAAAAAAACACAGTAAGTGAGAATGCACCTTTGTCTGTTGTTTTAGTGGGTGTTGAACTGCAGGGTAAAGATGAGGGTGATATCCACCAAAAGGGCTGCTGCTTCTCTCCATCGGCAGAAGGGCTCTGCTGGCGCTCCTCACGACTCTGCGGTCGACCGTGGCGAAAGCGATCTATGTACCTGGGAGAGCAGAGTCTTTTCAGTGCGATAAAAAGTTCAAGAGGATTACTTCGGCACTTACGGCATAGGCACGGCTACATGTGAGGGTATGGTCTCTAGACTCTATGAAACTAAAACATACTTTGCCAGCACTGAATCTTGCTGAACTCCTGGCTCTGAGGAATCTGCGGGTTTCCCTGCTCTCGCAGACTGGGGTTTGGGTGTCTCCATGTCAGATGAGGTTGTAGTGCTGGAAGGAGACGATCCACACTCGGTGGAGGGCCAGGACTCTGCAAACACCGGTTGTCCATCCGTGGCAGCAAAACGTTGTTGACGTTGCTCAAACAGCTGTTGGGTCTCCGGGCACAGAGTCTGTAGTCGTGAACTGGATCGCGGGTTTGAACGTACAGGACTTAAAGTCTGCAAAAGAACAACAAAATGTATATGTTTGCATTGGCTGGATGGAAAGCAACATAAGAATCAAACATGTCTTGCTGTGTATAAAGTTCACTTAAAAACATACCGTGTTGTTGTTTTTCTTTGATAGGGACTGGTTACAGGTTGGGTGGTAGTATCCCTCGCCCCCTCTGCTCAGTTGAAAGGGATTTTGCCTGGAAAACACAGGACTACTGTAAAAAACAACACACGTATGAACGACAGTAACTATTGTAAGGTACTATAAAATACAATCTTAAAATATTACCTGGATTTCATTACAGCTTTAGAACATCACAGGTGACGACGGGATGTGCATCACTGTGCGTCTGATTTATGTCTGGCCCCAACTAAGGTCTTTGACAATAAATTATAGTTGGATCAGCATGGATGGCTGACTGTGTTACTCAAGCATACCATAATATAACAGTTTATTTAGAAAGAGGAAGACCACATCACCCACCGGTCTTCAGAGTTGACTTGGCATGTCCACAAAAGTAATTTACCATGGAGTCAAACGCCAGTAGGACGTAAATTGTCCATAAAATAGCACATTACGATGCCTCAGGGGACACTTAGACGATCTATTAATCAAACGAGTCCAACGTTGTAACTGAAAACATAATTACTATGCTCTTTTTGACAAATATAACATGATCGATGAAACCAGAAGAAAGAGTCCCTGTTTATGCCGATCGTTATTTACTACAAGACTTGTAGCCAATAGGAAGCGAGTTTAATGTGATGGACGTAAAAGGTAACCAATCACGAGGAATGTCCTCGCAGCAAAAGCGCCAATCAGGTCATAGGAAACCGACAGCGCGCGGAAGAGGAAAGTCTGCAGTATGCGTTGATCAGATCAAAAAAACATGCTAAGTTAGCAACGGTAATTTAAGATAGCAAGTGGCTACGGTCCGATACAAAATAAAACGTCCAGTTTGCAGTTTATTTCCATGTATTTTTTGTATTGAAATGGCTGTGGGTTACATTTACTCAGCTAATCGCTATAATAGGTAAACAGACTTGTAAACTAACGTTAGCTTTAACGTTATCCAATGGTCACTGCTAACGCAGAAGGTGGCTAACTAATCGGCCTAAATCTAACAGCTAACTAGCTACGTTCGCTAACGTTAGCAAGCTAACGCCCTGTACGTTAGTATCATATATCGGTCTCCTACAGTGAACTTGTGGTTATATAATTCGCCATTTTCCCCAATTAACGCTAACGTTACCTAGAAGTTATAGCAAGGTGGAGATAATGCACCACGTCAAGATAAAGACTGAAAGGCCAGGTGAGTAACGTTAACATTATATTTTCACCCCAAGGTTAATTCGATTTCCTAAACGACCATTGTATTTGGTTAGGAACTATTGACATTTAGTAATAAAGTATGCATTCAAGATTAAGTCTTTGTTGTGAGTAACGTTAATTCCTGTTTACTACTTTTGTCATTACTTGCAGATGCAGAGGGGCCTGGTGCACGAAACAGATTGGATGCAGTGTTAAAGGGACTGGTGGAGAGGAGTGAAAGTGAAAGGTTGGTAAAACTTTAAAGTTTGACACTCATCTAGTAATTTTGATTACTTTGCTATTAGACTCATATCGTTGTGTTTTTTTAACAGGGAGCAAAATGAGGGTGATACTGGAAAAATATCAGCGGACTCCTTAAACAAGTATGGATCAACGATTTGGATCTGATATGTATTTGTCAAATGTTGCAGAATGTATGATACACTGCAGGTGGTGCTGTGAAATGTATGAATATCTGATATATTTACACCACATTGAATATAAAGTGCAAAAGCTTGTTTTTAGATGTCATGTTTCACTTGCTTTCTTTAGGGATTTGTCACCATCGTCTGCTGGAAAAAGGCAAGTGTCTATTTTTCAACTGAGCTGTGTATGTCTGCACAACATAAGAGATTTAAAAAGCTGTAACGTTTGGGATTTTTTTTTTAAAGTTTCCATCCTTGTTTTGATTTTTCCAGGCCGTCAGCTCGATTTCCACAGCACCGGAGGAAGAAGCGTAAAGAGATGGACGAGGGCCTACCAGAGAGCAATCAACACAAACAAAGTAAACTGAATATGCAAATTTTGAAAACAATTCGGGAAGAAATTCCACTACAGTGAACATCCTTTTTTGCTTTCAGTGTGGTCCCTTTGCCTTTAACTTCATTGTACAATTTCTTACCCTTTCTTTGTCTTCCCATTTTTTGTCTTTCTCCACTTGTTAGATGCTTACATTATTAAGTTGTTTGATCGCAGTGTGGATCTGGCTCAGTTCAACACCAGCACACCACTGTATCCTATCTGCCGTGCCTGGATGAGAAACAATCCTTCTGTTCGAGTGCCGCCTGCTTCCCCAAGCCCCCCACACATTATGGTGGAGGAAGAGGTGAGGCCATACAGTTATGTCATCACTTTTCTATGCAAACATCACCATTAAGTACACAAAGTAAAGTATAACGTCAAATGTTTTTTTTTTAGAATGGTGTTTTTTTTAAGTATCTAGCTTTACAAAGTATGGAAGCTATTATTGTGGCCAAAAGTATTATGGTAAACAATATTATGATATTTCATCAACTGAATTATTCAAAATACAGCACAGTCTTTTTTACACATCTGTATATGCTTTAATATATTTGTCTGATTTCTTTGATTAAAAGTATCTATAAAAGGCTAAATGTTTGTATGACAAAGCCTCGTATTGATGGTCTGTGGTAACAGTGGCTCTTAAAGCCACTAGCGCTTCTCTGCCTCTGTCTGACCAGCATAAGGGCGCTCTCTTGTGGCAAAGCAATATACAAATACTAATGTCTTTGGAATTTACTTTTAGAGAAAGTATTTAACAGAGTACTTAAAGTACAAAAGTATTAGAAATTTCTTAGCCCTACAGATGCCGTTATGCCATAATTTTGACAAAGTGGCTCTTCAACTTCATTCCTTACTCAAATTGTCTTTTTTTTGCCAGCCTACAGACATGATCAATGGTAAAGGCCAGAATGTGTACAGACTCCCTCCTCCAACCTCCTGTCCAATCAACACCTCCGGTGAACCCGTCAATCTCAGGATCCCACAGACTGAGAAACCCACTGTTAACAAGGTTCTGTACATTATA
The DNA here is from genome assembly GCF_050575085.1 of Anarhichas minor. Classification (NCBI taxonomy): domain Eukaryota; kingdom Metazoa; phylum Chordata; class Actinopteri; order Perciformes; family Anarhichadidae; genus Anarhichas; species Anarhichas minor. Next base: position 1,521,020 of record NW_027466487.1, on the reverse strand, counting down.
TGCAAGAGAATTATTGATGGTGTTTTACTTGCATAGGGATAATAAATGAAACACATTAACATCAAATTAAATATTTAAAAGTGAACTAATGATTTATAATTTAAATATAGTTATAATTAACTAAATCTGAACTGTTTCTCTTTCCACAGTTGACAGATCCCCTTCCTGTAACAGGTTCTCTCATATGTGACCACATGGAACGTTGGAAAAAGATAAGGCAAAAGTATGTTCTTTTATTGAAAATAATGACTCACATTTTCATTGACTTTTGTACGATAGACAACCCACCTTGAGGTCAGGGTTTACCCATGGGTGTTCTTGTGTCACTTGCTGATATGATGTCTGGTCATGATGTACAATTTATGTGAACATGTTTGCAAGTTAGATTTTTGGAAGAATACTGAAACATCCAAAAGTTTGGAACGAGTTGAGCTGACACATGTTGGTCTTTTTTCCTAGATGGAAGGAGTGCTCTAGCAAGAACCAGTTAAGATACAGCGAGAGTATCAGGGTTCTTAAGGAGATGAAGGAGCTCTATGATCGCTAACTGGCTTGTACTGTGGCTCTCCACCACAGAATGGACTCCAAGCAGTAGTAAAGGAGCCATGGTATATAGCAGTCAATGTTTGAGCACACCTGCTACGTAATCAGACTCACAGGAAAGCATGAACATAACCTTGAGCCTTAAATATGCCATGTGTCCTATGCATTGCAGAAGAAATATTCTACAGGATTGTTACGTTTTTAGAAATTTCTTGTGCAGGAATTTGTTCCAGTTTGATATAGGACTGTTTTATTAATAAAAATTCTTTGTAGATGTCTGATTAAACTAATCAGTTTTCCAGACACACTGCCTCCCTCCTTCCTGTGGTATCCTCAACATTAGCCAGACTAATTAAAGTCCATAGTGGTCTCAACCACTTTCAGGTTTTACTGTATTCAACACACAAGTACTGGAGAACACAGCAACCTAGAGTAGCCAGAATTACATTTGATATTCAATATGACTCATTCTTTTGAAATGCATGTGTTGTAATATTGCTGACTTGATGGGCAGTTACTGGAAGTTAAATGGTCAGCAAGTATTTAAGCAATAACACATTTGTCAACTACAGCACATTTTGATTGAGGCAGAAGTGCTGACAGTAGTTTGATCAAGATGACATACACACCAGATGAAGAGTGAAGGAATTGTTTGCCTTTTTAGGTACACAGTTTGGCTTGGTCTACTCTACGTCTGTGGTCCATTGACATTTGTAGGTCTGCAGCACTGCCCATTGAAAGGAACTGTTCCGTAGTATGTGCTCTATTGGTTTACAAAGAGTTAACTTCAGAACAGAGACCTTTTGAATTTCAAGTGTCAATGAAGGGCACCATTTGGATATGAGAAACATAAAATTTGAAAGACTACATTTAAAAAGGACTTTTCTATTTCTTCTAGGTTTGTCTTCTTATCAGTTAGGTGTCAGGTGATACTCAATGCACAAGACCCAGAATAAATGCAGGCCTGAAGGGATGGAGTTTATTATAGCGATATGCGTAAAACATAGTAGATTATACCAAAATATGTAGGCAAATTATAATTATACCACCGCTACACACATAGCAATTTACACCAAATCAAAACACTCAAGTTAAAACACAGCAACCTAAGGTAGCTCAAACAACACAATAACTCACACATACAAGATGGCTACTCAACTACTCAGCGTCCCTTTAATACAGCTGAAAGCCCCACAAGAAAAAATAAAACAGAAATTGTCCCCTTAAGTTGATTGGTTGAAGGCACACTAAAATAGAACAGGTCTGGGCAAAGCACTGGTTGGCTCCTTTAATGTCTTGGATTGATTAAAAACTAAAAGACTAAACATATGTAATGATAAATAATATACCTTGCCAGACTGGAACAATCTCCTCCCCCAGTGAGACAGATGTAGGTGACAGAATTTTTAAAGAACCATGTTAATATTGTATTAAAAGGACTAAGAACTATGTTTAAACAGCTCTGATCTGCTTGAGCATACCTTATTTCTCAGCTGTTGTGCCTCAGCAATGACTCCCAAGTTGTAGTCCCTCACCAAACAGGAAGAATCTAACAAATAACACATTCTTTGTAATAATTATTTAACAAATCATTAATTTCGTACTATAAAATTAACAATATGTCTTTTGGCTCATATATGAGCTAAAATAAATATTGTATGGTTAGACAATTTCACTAGTAAAATCATGCTTTAAAGATTTTTTCTAAGGGATCCTACCAAATCAAACACCAATCAAAGGCTGGCCTCAGGTGTGTGTCAGATTCTGGTGTTTCATTTTCATAGACTCTGTTCCTTTCTTAAGTCCTTCCTGGGTCCTAGTGCTAGACCTTTATGAGTTTCCTATCAACAACTAATTCAAATTTTCGTCAAGAATGCATAATAGAGGAGTCAGTGCTGTTGTGATATCAGAAGCTTTTATGTCCCAAATTGAGGAACGCATACAAAGTGTCCTTATGTGCACAAGATAGTTAATGACTAGGAACCATCCCAGTTCATTTGCTGCGAGACAGTATACAACAAAAATAGTTTTTTAATGAGATAAGAAACAATATACTATGAATAAGTGCGTCAAACAATCATGGTTCATGGTGGTATTTTCTTCTTCATTTCCTTGTTGTGAACTAATACTTTTGATTTACGGTGTGTTTTCAAGTAATCTGAGAGTGGTCTGATTTACAAAGTGCGTTCCTGTCAGATAGGTATCCTGTAAGATAAAACACTGTCTGGTGAGCAGTGTGCATTAGTGTATGTCATGTAGAAGGAAGAGAACATCTCATCAAAATTAAGTTTTTATTCACTGTATTGAAATGCGTATAGCTCAATCATTAAAGCTCAGTCTTGTGTGACAGTCTCATGGACAATTAACCCTTGAATAACTATGGGTAAATAAGCTGGAGCATCAAAAGCATACAAAGATAAACATACAACTGATCTCTTCATCATGTTGATCATAGGCATTTCTATATCTGGTGTATTGAAGGTTACAGTTTCATGGTACAATATAAATCATTGTTACAAAAAAAAAGAACTTGATATTTCCATCTTAAAGCCACAGCACACCCACACAGGTGTTTTCAATTATTCTGGCTGATTAGACCTGAGATATTGGGAGCTGTGTGATGTCATCAAACTGCATGTACTAGTAATAAAAAGGTGAAAGTTGTAACAGGTGCAACATAAGTAACAAGGGAGTCAATGAGGATGTTTTATCAACCATAATTGAAAACACCTGATTGCGAGTATTAGTCGCTGTAATCCAAAATAAACCCACTGAAATCACACATAGCAAATATTTTAACAATTTATTTTCTATTCACAGATGTACTGACCGAATCAATTCAACATGTCATTTGTAACAAACATGTTTGTGCTCTTCTTTTCTCCCTAAGTTTGATATGGACACATTAGATTTACACGTCCTGTGATGGCAGTCCTAATCAGTGCTCCCCGTCTCTCTCTCTCTCTCCACAGTGATGACCACTTTGCTTTCTTCTGAGTTCAAAGAAGTGGATGTGCCTTGCCTCTCCACGGGTGCAGTAGAGTCAGACTTCCGGGTTACCCGAGAAAAGTGTGACGACAAGCTGCGAGAAGACATGAGTGACAAGTGGTCCTCTGCCAGCGCACTCTCTAGGACAAAGCATATGGACTGCTTGAGCTTCTTCTGGAATTCATCACACATGAAAACATAGAGAATGGGGTTCAGGCAGCTGTTCAAAAAAGCGAGGCTATGAACCAGAGGACCCCCAATTTGAGCAATCTTCCTGAGATCTGGGTTAGCCTGGGCATTTAATTCTATTATATAAATAATGTGTAATGGCAACCAGCAGATGAAGAATGCCACAATGATAGCGAAAGTGATTCGGCGAGATCTCTGTTTCCTGGTCGTCTGCATGCGCCCTGTACGAACACCTATGGCCACATAAGAGACCAATATTACCAGGAAAGGGATGAGGAAGCCCACGACAAAGCGAAACATGTAGAGACTCCAAAATGGTGTGGTTACAAAATAAGAACAGTAAAACTTCTCCTCTATGAACACAAGCTGCCGAAATGTGACATCAGGGGTGCTGCAGACCGCAGCAGTCATCCAGATGACAGCGCATATGACCTGGGCTTTGCGAACGGTGCGCTTGTTGTGTGCCCACACCACCACCCAGATCGACAGGCAACGGTCCAGACTTATGGCTGTCAGAAGAAAGACACTTGCAAACATGTTGACTAAACTCACAAAGTGGAAGAGGTTGCACATGAATTGTCCAAATTGCCATTGGTGCTCCTGAGAGATAGAAATGATCTTGAAAATCAGGAAGGCTGTAAAGAGGAAGTCAGCCAGAGCCAAGTTGAGAAACCAAACTGAGTTGACTGTTCTCTTCATCCTGCAGCCTGTCACATAGATGACCACACCGTTGCCCAGAGTCCCAGCCATAAATATCACGCAGTAGAGGACCAGGACCACCATTTGCACAGTTTTTTTAACCCCATCTAATCCATCTGGTTGATGCGCAGGCGCAGGCACAGTGGTGATGTTATCTATTGAAAAAAAAGAAATTTGTGAAAATACAGACATTCATGAAAGCCCATTTCCGCCAGCAAAAACAAAAAAAATGAGGTTACAAAAAAGAAAATCAATCAATCAAAATGTATTTGTATAGCACATTTTAAAATACAACAAAGGTTGCCCAAAGTGCTGCACATACAGTAGATAAGCAGTCATATAATCAAAGACTGGATTAATAACAGTAAGTGACATTAAAATCAAGACAAACTGACAGCGGAAATGGGCTTCCATAGTATCTTCAACACAATCTGCAATATGCAGTGAGAAACAGATCATTTAATTACTTTTATAACCAGAAAGCATAAATGATCTGTCTTTATTGACTGTATGCTAGTTGGTAGGTTTTACTATTTTGTGTGAGAATGCTTCCGTCCTGGTACATATTCTATAGTAACTCCCACTTTAGTCTTAAGTTGGATAAAGTAGTCATATAGTACTTTGTACTAAATTGCAAGTTAACCTTTAACCCATTGACTCAATTGTTGTTGTGCCCAGAAAATATTACCTATTAACTAAATAATATGGTTTATGCATCCTTATTTCAGATCCGTTTGGTAAGAAAAGATATACCACCTTTTCTGTTTATGCAATCTAAAAGCAATGCACTTATATGAAAAGTATCTTACCAGTCAGCATTTTCCTGGTGCAGCGAGAGTCTGTCTGTATTCTACATTGATCTCTATCTGGTTCTGCTTTTATTCAATTTCTCTTTGAATACTCCTCCTCCTCAGTTCAAGCAGCAGCCAATGAAACAGTACTTATAATGTTGTCATGATCTTGCAAAAAGGCATTAAGGCCAAGGACAGGGAGTGGACAAAATAACAAGAACACCATAGAATGTAATGCAATCCAACAGGACCGTATGCAGGACTGCAGGACTGCTTTGAGTCAACGGATTGGGATGTGCTGTGTGGACCACATGGGGAGGACATGCATGATGGACTGCATCACAGAATACATTCAATTCTGTGAACAAACCACCATTCCATCCCGGACTGTACGCTGCTTCCCTAACAACAAGCCATGGATCACCAGTGACCTTAAAGCTTTTCTTAATAAGAAGAAAGCAGCTTTCAGGTCTGGGGACAGGGACGAGCTCAGGAGAGTTCAGCGCGACCTGAAGGTGAAGCTCAGGGAGTGCAAGGACTCTTACAGGAGGAAGCTGGAGGCCAGCAGAACAACGTGAGGGAGGTGTGGACCGGGATGAAGCAGATAACTGGCTTCAAGATTGGAGGAAGACAACCAGGGGGCAAACAAGCTAAACTGTTTCTTCAATATTAGTTCACAGCCCTCATCTGTCTCCTCCACACCCCTCACCTCACAAACACCTCTGCAAACACTTCTCCAGTGCATTCAACACCATCCAACCACTGCTGCTGAGTGAGAAGCTGTGGGTGGGGGTGGGGGGGTTAACGCGTCCACCGTCTCCTGGATCACTGACTACCTCACAGGCAGACCACAGTTTGTCCGACTGGGCAGTGTGCTGTCTGATACGGTGGTCAGTGATACTGGAGCCCCACAGGGAACTGTTCTGTCTACCTTCCTGTTCACCTTGTACACCACTGACTTCCAGTACAACTCAGGGTCATGCCATCTGCAGAAGTTCTCTGATGACTCTGCAGTGGTCGGGTGTATAAGGGACGGATGGGAGGAGGAGTACAGGGCAGTAGTGGATGACTTGGTGGAGTGGACCGGTAGAAATCACCTGCTTCTGAACGTGGCCAAGACCATTGAGATGGTGGTCGACTTCAGGAGGAAGACGACGGCTCCACAACCGCTGAGAGTTCTGGGAGAGGATGTGGACATGATGGAGGAGTACAAGTTCCTGGGTTTCTCCATCGACAACAAACTGAACTGGAAGACCAACATCAACGCTGTGTACAAGCAGGGGATGAGTCAACTCTTTTTCTTGAGGAAACTCCGATCCTTCAACGTGTGCAGCAAGATGCTGGAGATGTTCTACCAGTCTGTTGTGGCCAGTGCACTGTACTTCTCCGTAGTCTGCTGGGGGAGCAGCATTGGAGCCAGAGACACCAACAGACTCAATAAACTGGTTAAAAAGGCCGGCTCCATCATTGGCTGCAAACAACACATTCTGGAAAAGGTGGTGGAGAGGAGGACTCTGAATAAACTATTATCCATAATGAATAACCCGGACCACCCTCTCCACCACCTCCTGCAGGGACAGCGGAGCACTTTCTCCAACAGACTCATCCAGCTCCGCTGTCACAAGGACCGATACAGGAGAACATTCCTGCCCACTGCTATAAGACTTTACAACAATCACCTCTGGCCAAATCATCATTCACTTGACAACAACATCGCTACACTGTCTTTGCACTACTGTTTAGTTTATCTAGTTAGTTAAATTAATACCATTCTATCTCATTGTACTGTATATATTGTGCATTTTTTATTTTACTTAATATGTTCTACTTTGTTATTTTATTGTATATATTGTGCATTTTTTATACTTAATATTTTAACTTTTTTTTTTACTCTGTCACTTTGATGGCTTAGTATAGTTTTTGCTGCTGTAGCGAACACATTTCCCCTTGCGGGATGAATCAAGTATATATCTATCTATGATCTGAAAATTACGTGAGCTGAATGAGCATCATTCAGTCTCAATAGAAGTTGAAGTCAGCTTTACAAGGGTATTATTTATTGCAAGACTCTTATGTTTTATATTTCTTAAATTAAAAGTTTTTGTTTTCAAACCCCCGGTGGCTATCTAACTCAAAACCTCTTAAACTGCTTTTCATTAGTTTTTTGTAGCATCTTTGTTGTATGCTGCACAGTCCTGCTTTTCACCTTTCCCCCCCAATTACACATACACTTGTCCTACACACACACACACACACACACACACACACACACACACACTACACAAAGACTGTGCAACACGCCATGAAAACCAACACTGGTGTTATTAAAAGTTATACGATCACTGTGATTAGTGGCCAGGATGTTGCACCAGATGTGCAACAGTCTGGTCGATCCAGCTTCGCAGGACACACGAGCATACACTGCAGGGGTGCGCACGTTGCAGTTCGAGGTACCCCAGGACACGATACCTATAAGGGACCACGCTCCACTGGTCTCACAGACCAGAGGGCCACCAGAGTCACCCTGAAATGAGACAAATGTGTATCAAAATGGCTTTTAAGAGCATGCATGGGTAATCTAATAGAATACAATATAATTGACATTGCTTGATATTAATGCATTGAGATTAGGTTCTGTACAGCTTTATACAGGATGTGGGCTGGCGTTGCGTTACTGTAAAATCAACACAAAAACAGGAAACAGATATGCAGCAAGAACATTGTTGAGTGAGAAGATAAAACACTATTTAGTGACACTAACTTTAAATTCAATGGTCTGATTTACAAGTCCATACATGAAATCTCTGCATTTAACCCATGCTAAGCATTAGGAGCAGTACAGCAGGGGCTGTAAAGCGCCTGGGGAGCAACTTTGGGTTCAATATCGAGCTCAAGGACACTTGAGACATGCAGACAGGATGAGCCCAAGATCGAACCACCAACCTTGTGGTTAATTCAAATTTTTGTCAAGAATGCATCATAGAGGAGTCAGTGCTGTTGTGATATCAGAAGCTTTTATGTTTCAAATTGAGGAACGCATACAAAGTGCCCTTATGTGCACAAGATAGTTAATGACTAGGAACCATCCCAGTTCATTTGCTGTGAGACAGGATACAACAAAAATAGTTTTGTAATGAGATAAGAAACAATATACTATGAATAAGTGCGTTAAACAATCATGGTTCATGGTGGTATTTTCTTCTTCATTTCCTTGTTGTGAACTAATACTTTTGATTTACGGTGTGTTTTCAAGTAATCTGAGAGTGGTCTGATTTACAAAGTACGTTCCTGTCAGATAGGTATCCTGTAAGATAAAACACTGTCTGGTGAGCAGTGTGCATTAGTGTATGTCATGTAGAAGGAAGAGAACATCTCATCAAAATTAAGTTTTTATTCACTGTATTGAAATGCGTATAGCTCAATCATTAAAGCTCAGTCTTGTGTGACAGTCTCATGGACAATTAGCCCTTGAATAACTATGGGTAAATAAGCTGGAGCATCAAAAGCATACAAAAATAAACATACAACTGATCTCTTCATCATGTTGATCATAGGCATTTCCATATCTGGTATATTGAAGGTTACAGTTTCATGGTACAATATAAATCATTGTTACAAAAAAAAAGAACTTGATATTTCCATCTTAAAGCCACAGCACACCCACACAGGTGTTTTCAATTATTCTGGCTGATTAGACCTGAGATATTGGGAGCTGTGTGATGTCATCAAACTGCATGTACTAGTAATAAAAAGGTGAAAGTTGTAACAGGTGCAACATAAGTAACAAGGGAGTCAATGAGGATGTTTTATCAACCATAATTGAAAACACCTGATTGCGATTATTAGTCACTGTAATCCAAAATAAACCCACTGAAATCACACATAGCAAATATTTTAACAATTTATTTTCTATTCACAGATGTACTGACCGAATCAATTCAACATGTCATTTGTAACAAACATGTTTGTGCTCTTCTTTTCTCCCTAAGTTTGATATGGACACATTAGATTTACACGTCCTGTGATGGCAGTCCTAATCAGTGCTCCCCGTCTCTCTCTCTCTCTCCACAGTGATGACCACTTTGCTTTCTTCTGAGTTCAAAGAAGTGGATGTGCCTTGCCTCTCCACGGGTGCAGTAGAGTCAGACTTCCGGGTTACCCGAGAAAACTGTGACGACAAGCTGCGAGAAGACATGAATGACAAGTGGTCCTCTGCCAGCGCACTCTCTAGGACAAAGCATATGGACTGCTTGAGCTTCCTCTGGAATTCATCACACATGAAAACATAGAGAATGGGGTTCAGGCAGCTGTTCATAAAAGCGAGGCTATGAACCAGAGGACCCCCAATTTGAGCAATCTTCCTGAGATCTGGGTTAGCCTGGGCATTTAATTCTATTATATAATGAATGTGTAATGGCAACCAGCAGATGAAGAATGCCACAATGATAGCGAAAGTGATTCGGCGAGATCTCTGTTTCCTGGTCGTCTGCATGCGCCCTGTACGAACACCTATGGCCACATAAGAGACCAATATTACCAGGAAAGGGATGAGGAAGCCCATGACAAAGCGAAACATGTAGAGACTCCAAAATGGTGTGGTTACAAAATAAGAACAGTAAAACTTCTCCTCTATGAACACAAGCTGCCGAAATGTGACATCAGGGGTGCTGCAGACCGCAGCAGTCATCCAGATGACAGCGCATATGACCTGGGCTTTGCGAACGGTGCGCTTGTTGTGTGCCCACACCACCACCCAGATCGACAGGCAACGGTCCAGACTTATGGCTGCCAGAAGAAAGACACTTGCAAACATGTTGACTAAACTCACAAAGTGGAAGAGGTTGCACATGAATTGTCCAAATTGCCATTGGTGCTCCTGAGAGATAGAAATGATCTTGAAAATCAGGAAGGCTGTAAAGAGGAAGTCAGCCAGAGCCAAGTTGAGAAACCAAACTGAGTTGACTGTTCTCTTCATCCTGCAGCCTGTCACATAGATGACCACACCGTTGCCCAGAGTCCCAGCCATAAATATCACGCAGTAGAGGACCAGGACCACCATTTGCACAGTTTTTTTAACCCCATCTAATCCATCTGGTTGATGCGCAGGCGCAGGCACAGTGGTGATGTTATCTATTGAAAAAAAAGAAATTTGTGAAAATACAGACATTCATGAAAGCCCATTTCCGCCAGCAAAAACAAAAAAAATGAGGTTACAAAAAAAGAAAATCAATCAATCAAAATGTATTTGTATAGCACATTTTAAAATACAACAAAGGTTGCCCAAAGTGCTGCACATACAGTAGATAAGCAGTCATACAATCAAAGACTGGATTAATAACATTAAGTGACATTAAAATCAAGACAAACTGACACAAATCACACAAAAGTGACATGTTAAGGCCAGGGAAAATAAATAGGTTTTTAAAAGGCTTTTAAACATTGGTAAGGTGGATGACAACCTAATAATATGAAGGGGAAGGTTGTTCCAGAGCTTAGGGGCAGCAACAGAGATGGACCGGTTGTCATTTTTGTTTTCGGAACAACTAAAAGCTGTTGGCCGAGAGATCTTAGTGAGCGAGGTGGTGTATATGCCTGCAGCAGGTCAGACAGATAGACTGGGGCGGCGCCATTTAAACACTTAAACACTTAAAAACAAATAACATTTTAAAATTAATTCTGTACTCTACTGGTAGCCAATGAAGGGATTTTAAGATCGGTGAAATGTGTTCACGTCTGCGAGTACCAGTTAAAAGTCTCGCTGCAGAGTTCTGCACCAACTGAAGGCGTGATAGAAATGTTTTGCCGGTTCCAGCATACAAATAATTACAGTAGTCCAGTCTGGAGGTGATAAAAGCATGAATAACTTTCTCCAGGTATTTTGAGGATAGAAAGGCTTTGACCAAAAATAACTTTGAATTATGAATTATGAATTCTTCGGACGAAATTATGAGATAGAAAGTCGAAATTATGAGATACTTTAACACAACAGTCATAGAAGCAGCTCTTTGGCAGGTTACCCTACATTTGACATAGAAATGGATTGTGAGTACATTGAAGACTACTTTAAACGTGGCTTTACAACACATCAAATACTTCACGTGGGATTGTACTCAGCAAACGCACCCTTGAAAGGATTTTAAGCAAGAAGCAGCTCTGGAGTAGAAAGAATAAAACCGATGTGGCAACCTTCATTGAACAGCAACAGGAAACATTTGGTCAGTGTCATGGTTACATGGATGCAGCAAAAGTGTTGGTGCATTTTTTTATTTTTTATTTTTTGTACTTTTTTCCGCCAACAAAAAAAACAACTTTAACTTTGACTTTTTTTTTTGCTAGCGGAAATGGGCTTCCATAGTATCTTCAACACAATCTACAATATGCAGTGAGAAACAGATCATTTAATTACTTTTATAACCAGAAAGCATAAATGATCTGTCTTTATTGACTGTATGCTAGTTGGTAGTTTTTATTATTTTGTGTTAGAATGCTTCCGTCCTGGTACATATTCTATAGTAACTCCCACTTTAGTATTAAGTTGGATAAAGTAGTCATATTGCAAGTTAACCTTTAACCCATTGCACTCAATTGTTGTTGTGCCCAGAAAATATTACCTATTAACTAAATAATATGGTTTATGCATCCTTATTTCAGATCCGTTTGGTAAGAAAAGATATACCACCTTTTCTGTTAATGCAATCTAAAAGCAATGCACTTATATGAAAAGTATCTTACCAGTCAGCATTGTCCTGGTGCAGCGAGAGTCTGTCTGTATTCTACATTGATCTCTATCTGGTTCTGCTTTTATTCAATTTCTCTTTGAATACTCCTCCTCCTCAGTTCAAGCAGCAGCCAATGAAACAGTACTTATAATGTTGTCATGATCTTGCAAAAAGGCATTAAGGCCAAGGACAGGGAGTGGACAAAATAACAAGAACACCATAGAATGTAATGCAATCCAACAGGACCGTATGCAGGACTGCAGGACTGCTTTGAGTCAACGGATTGGGATGTGCTGTGTGGACCACATGGGGAGGACATGCATGATGGACTGCATCACAGAATACATTCAATTCTGTGAACAAACCACCATTCCATCCCGGACTGTACGCTGCTTCCCTAACAACAAGCCATGGATCACCAGTGACCTTAAAGCTTTTCTTAATAAGAAGAAAGCAGCTTTCAGGTCTGGGGACAGGGACGAGCTCAGGAGAGTTCAGCGCGACCTGAAGGTGAAGCTCAGGGAGTGCAAGGACTCTTACAGGAGGAAGCTGGAGGCCAGCAGAACAACGTGAGGGAGGTGTGGACCGGGATGAAGCAGATAACTGGCTTCAAGATTGGAGGAAGACAACCAGGGGGCAAACAAGCTAAACTGTTTCTTCAATATTAGTTCACAGCCCTCATCTGTCTCCTCCACACCCCTCACCTCACAAACACCTCTGCAAACACTTCTCCAGTGCATTCAACACCATCCAACCACTGCTGCTGAGTGAGAAGCTGTGGGTGGGGGTGGGGGGGTTAACGCGTCTCCTGGATCACTGACTACCTCACAGGCAGACCACAGTTTGTCCGACTGGGCAGTGTGCTGTCTGATACGGTGGTCAGTGATACTGGAGCCCCACAGGGAACTGTTCTGTCTACCTTCCTATTCACCTTGTACACCACTGACTTCCAGTACAACTCAGGGTCATGCCATCTGCAGAAGTTCTCTGATGACTCTTAGTATAGTTTTTGCTGCTGTAGCGAACACATTTCCCCTTGCGGAATGAATCAAGTATATATCTATCTATGATCTGAAAATTACGTGAGCTGAATAAGCATCATTCAGTCTCAATAGAAGTTGAAGTCAGCTTTACAAGGGTATTATTTATTGCAAGACTCTTATGTTTTATATTTCTTAAATTAAAAGTTTTTTTTTTCAAACCCCCGGTGGCTATCTAACTCAAAACCTCTTAAACTGCTTTTCATTAGTTTTTTGTAGCATCTTTGTTGTATGCTGCACAGTCCTGCTTTTCACCTTTCCCCCCCAATTACACATACACTTGTCCTACACACACACACACACACACACACACACTACACAAAGACTGTGCAACACGCCATGAAAACCAACACTGGTGTTATTAAAAGTTATACGATCACTGTGATTAGTGGCCAGGATGTTGCACCAGATGTGCAACAGTCTGGTCGATCCAGCTTCGTAGGACACACGAGCATACACTGGCCCACTGGTCTCACAGACCAGAGGGCCACCAGAGTCCCCCTGAAATGAGACAAATGTGTATCTAAATGGCTTTTAAGAGCATGCATGGGTAATCTAATAGAATACAATATAATTGACATTGCTTGATATTAATGCATTGAGATTAGGTTCTGTACAGCTTTATACAGGATGTGGGCTGGCGTTGCGTTACTGTAAAATCAACACAAAAACAGGAAACAGATATGCAGCAAGAACATTGTTGAGTGAGAAGATAAAACACTATTTAGTGACACTAACTTTAAATTCAATGGTCTGATTTACAAGTCCATACATCAAATCTCTGCATTTAACCCATGCTAAGCATTAGGAGCAGTACAGCAGGGGCTGTAAAGCGCCTGGGGAGCAACTTTGGGTTCAATATCGAGCTCAAGGACACTTGAGACATGCAGACAGGATGAGCCCGAGATCGAACCACCAATCTTGTGGTTAATTCAAATTTTTGTCAAGAATGCATCATAGAGGAGTCAGTGCTGTTGTGATATCAGAAGCTTTTATGTTTCAAATTGAGGAACGCATACAAAGTGCCCTTATGTGCACAAGATAGTTAATGACTAGGAACCATCCCAGTTCATTTGCTGTGAGACAGTATACAACAAAAATAGTTTTGTAATGAGATAAGAAACAATATACTATGAATAAGTGTGTCAAACAATCATGGTTCCCGATGGTGGTATTTTCTTCTTAATTTCCTTGTTGTGAACTAATACTTTTGATTTACGGTGTGTTTTCAAGTAATCTGAGAGTGGTCTGATTTACAAAGTACGTTCCTGTCAGATAGGTATCCTGTAAGATAAAACACTGTCTGGTGAGCAGTGTGCATTAGTGTATGTCATGTAGAAGGAAGAGAACATCTCATCAAAATTAAGTTTTTATTCACTGTATTGAAATGCGTATAGCTCAATCATTAAAGCTCAGTCTTGTGTGACAGTCTCATGGACAATTAACACCCACACAGGTGTTTTCAATTATTCTGGCTGATTAGACCTGAGATATTGGGAGCTGTGTGATGTCATCAAACTGCATGTACTAGTAATAAAAAGGTGAAAGTTGTAACAGGTGCAACATAAGTAACAAGGGAGTCAATGAGGATGTTTTATCAACCATAATTGAAAACACCTGATTGCGAGTATTAGTCGCTGTAATCCAAAATAAACCCACTGAAATCACACATAGCAAATATTTAAACATTTTTTTTTTCAATTCACAGATGTACTGACCGAATCAATTCAACATGTCATTTGTAACAAACATGTTTGTGCTCTTCTTTTCTCCCTAAGTTTGATGTGGACACATTCGATTTACACGTCCTGTGATGGCAGTCCTAATCAGTGCTCCCCGTCTCTCTCTCTCTCTCCACAGTGATGGCCACTTTGCTTTCTTCTGAGTTCAAAGAAGTGGATGTGCCTTGCCTCTCCAAGGGTGCAGTAGAGTCAGACATCCGGGTTACCCGAGAAAAGTGTGGCGACAAGCTGCGAGAAGACATGAGTGACAAGTGGTCCTCTGCCAGGGCACTCTCTAGGACAAAGCATATGGACTGCTTGAGCTTCTTCTGGAATTCATCACACATGAAAACATAGAGAATGGGGTTCAGGCAGCTGTTCAAAAAAGCGAGGCTATGAACCAGAGGACCCCCAATTTGAGCAATCTTCCTGAGATCTGGGTTAGCCTGGGCATTTAATTCTATTATATAAATAATGTGTAATGGCAACCAGCAGATGAAGAATGCCACAATGATAGCGACAATGATTCGGCGAGATCTCTGTTTCCTGGTCGTCTGCATGCGCCCTGTACGAACACCTATGGCCACATAAGAGACCAATATTACCAGGAAAGGGATGAGGAAGCCCATGACAAAGCGAAACATGTAAATACTCCACAATGGTGGTGTATGTTCAAAATAAGAACAGTAAAACTTCTCCTCTTTGAACACAAGCTGCCGAAATGTGACATCAGGGGTGCTGCAGACCGCAGCAGTCATCCAGATGACAGCGCATATGACCTGGGCTTTGCGAACGGTGCGCTTGCTGTGTGCCCACACCACCACCCAGATCGACAGGCAACGGTCCAGACTTATGGCTGTCAGAAGAAAGACACTTGCAAACATGTTGACTAAACTCACAAAGTAGAAGAGCTTGCACATGAATTGTCCAAATTGCCATTGGTGCTCCTGAGAGATAGAAATGATCTTGAAAATCAGGAAGGCTGTAAAGAGGAAGTCAGCCAGAGCCAAGTTGAGAAACCAAACTGAGTGGACTGTTCTCTTCATCCTGCAGCCTGTCACATAGATGACCACACCGTTGCCCAGAGTCCCAGCCATAAATATCACGCAGTAGAGGACCAGGACCACCATTTGCACAGTTTTTTTAACCCCATCTAATCCATCTGGTTGATGCGCAGGCGCAGGCACAGTGGTGATGTTATCTATTGAAAAAAAAGAAATTTGTGAAAATACAGACATTCATGAAAGCCCATTTCCGCCAGCAAAAACAAAAAAAATGAGGTTACAAAAAAAGAAAATCAATCAATCAAAATGTATTTGTATAGCACATTTTAAAATACAACAAAGGTTGCCCAAAGTGCTGCACATACAGTAGATAAGCAGTCATATAATCAAAGACTGGATTAATAACAGTAAGTGACATTAAAATCAAGACAAACTGACACAAATCACACAAAAGTGACATGTTAAGGCCAGGGAAAATAAATAGGTTTTTAAAAGGCTTTTAAACATTGGTAAGGTGGATGACAACCTAATAATATGAAGGGGAAGGTTGTTCCAGAGCTTAGGGGCAGCAACAGAGATGGACCGGTTGTCATTTTTGTTTTCGGAACAACTAAAAGCTGTTGGCCGAGAGATCTTAGTGAGCGAGGTGGTGTATATGCCTGCAGCAGGTCAGACAGATAGACTGGGGCGGCGCCATTTAAACACTTAAACACAAATAACATTTTAAAATTAATTCTGTACTCTACTGGTAGCCAATGAAGGGATTTTAAGATCGGTGAAATGTGTTCACGTCTGCGAGTACCAGTTAAAAGTCTCGCTGCAGAGTTCTGCACCAACTGAAGGCGTGATAGAAATGTTTTGCCGGTTCCAGCATACAAATAATTACAGTAGTCCAGTCTGGAGGTGATAAAAGCATGAATAACTTTCTATAATGTTATCTATTGAACAAAAAAATAAATGTGAAAATACAGACATTAGTATCTTCAACACAATCTACAATATGCAGTGAGAAACAGATCATTTAATTACTTTTATAACTAGAAAGCGTAAATGATCTGTCTTTATTGACTGTATGCTGGTTGGTAGTTTTTACTATTTTGTGTTAGAATGCTAGAATTATATGAAAGTATCTTACCAGTCAGCATTTTTCTGGTGCAGCGAGAGTCTGTCTTTATTCTAAATTGATCTATCTGGTTCTGACTTTACTCAATCTGTCTTTGATTATTCCTCCTTCTCAGTTCAAGCAGCAGCCAATGAAACAAAACTTCTTCTGTTGTCATGATCTTGCAAAAAGGCATCAAGCCAAGGACAGGGAGTGGACAAAATAACAAGAACACCATAGAATGTAATGCAATCCAACAGGACTATATGATCTGAAAATTACGTGAGCTGAATGAGCATCATTCATTCTCAATAGAAGTTGAAGTCAGCTTTACAAGGGTATTATTTATTGCAAGACTCATATGTTTTATATTTCTTAAACGAAAAGTTTTTTTTTTCAAACCCCCGGTGGCTATCTAACTCAAAACCTCTTAAACTGCTTTTAATTTGTTTTTTGTAGCATCTTTGTTGTATGCTGCACAGTCCTGCTTTTCACCTTTCCCCCCAATCACACATACACTTGTCCTACACACACACACACACACACACACACACACACACACACACACACACACACACACACACACACACACACACACACACTACACACAGAATGTGCAACACGCCATCTTATCAGGCTGACATGAATGTAAAACATGAAAACCAACACTGGTGTTATTAAAAGTTATATATTTTATGGATCATTTCTCACACATACACCAAACAAAGCAGTACATGGTTGCTGCCATTCAAAGCCAATAGAAATAGTAGGACCCTTGTGACAGCTTATATTGATGCTGTGTAGAATCACTCATTGATCTCTGTGATTAGCAGGATGATGCACATCTGCATTGACGATTTTCTTTGTATGCATGTTAGTTGGAAGCAACAGTCTGGTCGATCCAGCTTCGTAGGTAGGACACACGAGCATACACTGCAGGGGTGCGCACGTTGCAGTTTGAGGTACCCCAGGACACGATACCCACAAGGGACCACGCTCCACTGTTCTCACAGACCAGAGGGCCACCAGAGTCCCCCTGAAAAGAGACAAATGTGTATCTAAATGGCTTTTAAGAGCATGCATGGGGTACTCTAATATGATAGAATTGACATTGCTTGATATTAATGCATTGAGATTAGGTTCTGTACAGCTTTATACAGGTTGTGGGCTGGCGTTGCGTTACTCTAAAATCAACACAAAAACAGGAAACAGACATGCAGCAAGAACATTGTTGAGTGAGAAGATAAAACACTTTTTAGTAACACTAACTTGAAATTCAATGGTCAGATTTACAAGTCCATACATGAAATTGTACCTCTGCATTTAACCCATGCTAAGCATTAGGAGCAGTACAGCAGGGGCTGTAAAGCGCCTGGGGAGCAACTTTGGGTTAAATATCGAGCTCAAGGACACTTGAGACATGCAGACAGGATGAGCCTGTCTGCATGACCACCTTTAACCACCTTTAACCACCAACCTTGTGGTTAAAGGACGACCTTCTTTATCCTTTATCATTTGTTAATCATTAACTACTAATCCCTAAGGATGACTTACATTTGTGATACATCAGCAAATAATTTGTCATTTACAAATGTATAAAATGTCATCATTAATTCATAATGAATAATTGGTTTATAACCAACTTGATTTGTTGTTCAATTGTTGTTTTGAAGAATAAAAAAACAAACTGCATTTCAGGCGTTGAAATGGTTGTTACCTGACAGGAAGACACTCCAGAAGCACCAGCACAGATCATGGCATCACTGATTCTGTTGTAACCCCAGTACTGCTTGCACTGATCAGGGGTGAGCAGAGGCAGGGCAGTCTGCTGGAGGTAGCGGGGGCTTGCTGAGAACGGAGAAGAAATGGAAGTGAGGCTATAGCTGCATAAATAAATATTCTACATTGTAGGGAAGTACGGTGGATATTCAGCAGTGCCTTTATAGTTTTCCTTTGTGGAAATGGAACATCTGTTTGTGTATTTACCCTGTGTGTAAGACTTATAAAGTAATCGCTCACTCACAGGTTTGGCCGGTCCTGCCCCACCCAGTGGTGACACATGTGGTTCCATAGGGGATGTTGTTGCTGGAGGAGGCCAGGCACACAGGAGACACACGGGATGACATCTGCACTGGGGACGACAGCTTCAGGAGGGTGATGTCATTGTTGAAGTTCTGGGCGTTGTAGTACGGGTGAGTGATGGCCTGGATGGAGACATGAGCATATATCATTAGCAAATATAATGTCATTTTGTAATGACAAATCTACCCAGGAAATGTCTAATTCAATGTAAGAATCACATTCTTTTGAAGTAAAAGAAAGCTTGTATGTGTTATGGCGTTGCTTACCCTGGAAATTGACTTGACCTGAATTTGCTCACTATTGCTCTGACGATCATGTTCTCCCAGGATAACACGGTGGCTTCTAGAACTGGTGGGAACAAAAACAGACAGAGGAGAGATCCCAGAGATGGCAATGTTGGGCTTTTGCTCATGTGGATGTGGGACAACTCAACATTACTTACGAGACACGGCAGTGAGCGGCAGTGACAACCCAGTACTGGTTGATCAGGGATCCTCCACAGAAGTGGAATCCACTACCATCCTAGAAGTGACAACATGCATATTCTTTATGAGATTTTCTGAATTATACAAGGGGTTGAGATTGTAGCGATTGGAAGGTCCATAACTTAGGTTACCTGAAGAGAAACCTGCCAAGGCCAGGACCCAGACACCGCATTCTGCCCATTTACAATCTTGTTGTATCCACCCACTTGGGGCCTGATAGTAGGTACTCCACACCCTGAGGCCAAATCACACAATTGAAAATGTATCTGCTTGTCCCACAACAGGGCATATATACCAGGAATACTGTGCATTGTTTCTTTTACAATATAATTGAAATGCTCTTCAGATTATGCATCTGTTGGTAAACTGCCAGTCACTCACCCAGTGCAGAGACCACAAGAGCAAAACAACTGACAAGGAAGAACATGGCCACGTCTCGATCGTGATTCACGACTGTCAATTGTGTGGAACATTGGTTTTTATATGTTTCTCACGCACACTTGACCCCAGCCCCCCCCCCCCCCCCCACAAACACACACACACACACACACACACACACACACACACACACACACACACACACACACACACACACACCAATGACTGTAATAGGCCTGGGAAAAGAACATCTGGTGATAAGCACACAAGACGACTCATAACTTAAATATTAATCCACTTAGTCTTATGCTTGTTTGCTTTTGGCAAACAAATAGTTGTGTAATCATTCCATTGGTAAGAAGCAACAACACTGCCCCTTGTTATTACTCTGAAAACAAAAAAGTAACATTTTACAACCCATGCGTTCTTTAATTAATGTTAAGGTAAAGCTGTATAAGCCCTTGCTTTCATCCTTTTTTCACACATCAGTGGAAGAAAGATTGTTTTGCAAGATATTCTTCACTACAAAACCACCTTTTTTATCATACCTTTTTATGTTCCTTCCTGTGTGTAAGATATGTTTACAGGAAAAAAGATATTGATCAAAACCTTTGTGGTTCTGTTCACAGATACCAGTTGTATCTACAAAAAGTGAATACCGAGTTTATGTACTAATGAATAAAGTGTGTATGAGTTATTCAGAAATGTAATGGTATTAAAAGACATACATTCCCAAGAAACAAACAGTACATTATGCCAACTAGCATCTCATTGGTGATCTTTATTGATTTAAATACTTCATGCAAATCATCATTGGTGACAGAAATAATGAAGACAACAAACAGCCTCTGAGTATGTCTTATGTGACTGAATATTTGAAATGCCTATCAATTTTAGTTGCTTAAAATTGTTAAGTTTATGAACAAACATGACAGCAACAATGCAAATCGAAATAAGTCTGCGATCTCATTTTTATTGGATGTGTATTATGGCTAAGTAAATAGCTGTAAGGCAGTAAGTGTATGTTGGGATCTGAGATAAAGACACTGTCAGCATAGTCTTCAGTCGACTTCCTCGATAGTTGGGCCTGAGGAGGAGCCGCCTCCAGCTCCACCAGGGAAACCACCAGGGAAACCACCGGGCATCCCTCCTGGCATCCCTCCTGGCATCCCTCCTGGCATACCTCCTGGCATGCCTCCCTGGTATAGTTTGGAGATGATGGGGTTGGACACCTTCTCCAGTTCCTTCTGCTGGTGATCGTACTCGTCCTTCTCTGCCATCTGGGTAACAGAAAGCACAAATAATTCACTGTCACAGAAAACTGGGTGGGTTGTTAATATATTGTTGTTGTCTATTCAATGAAAATAATGTGAAAGGGACGTTGGGGATTTGCTTCACATTGTTTACATGATTGAGGACACCTCTCTGCTTTCACAATGTGAGCAAAAGAGGAACCTTGTCTCTCATCAAGACTCATAGTTCAGTAAACAGTGATTTTACCTGGTTCTTGTCCAGCCAGGCAATGACTTCGTTGCACTTGTCTACGATGGACTTTTTGTCCTCAGGGCTGATCTTGTCTTGGAGCTTCTCGTCCTCCACAGTGCTCTTCATGTTGAAGGCCAGAGACTCAAGGGAGTTCTTGGCTGTGACCTTCTCTCTCTGGACCTCGTCCTCAGCCCTGAATTGCTCTGCCTCCTGCACCATCTGCTCAATGTCCTCCTTGCTCAACCGCCCTATGAAATAAATTAAATACGAAGCTGTGTACCTTCTGTGCAATATGTGTTTATTTTCTATGTTCATGTGTAGCAATTCAGAATCAGAATCAGCTTTATTGGCCATGTATGCGTACGCATACATGGAATTGGACTAAAATTGGACTAAAAATATAAAGACAAGGACATTAAAGACAACAAAGTAGAACAGAGAGACTAAGCATAAATATTTGACATTTAACTACTATTCTCCAGCTGTGCTACATCAGCTTCTGATTTAATACGTATTTAACATGGTTCCCTACCTTTATCATTCGTTATGGTGATCTTGTTCTCCTTTCCAGTGCTTTTGTCCACTGCAGACACATTGAGAATGCCATTGGCATCAATGTCAAAGGTCACCTCAATCTGAGGGACACCTCTGGGAGCAGGTGGAATACCGGTCAGCTCAAACTTGCCCAGGATGTTATTGTCCTTGGTCATGGCTCTCTCACCTTCATAAACCTGAAAACAGTTACTCAACTTAAATTGTTTTGCATCAACATACACTTTCAGGAGTAATTGTAATACACTGGGACAGCAATGGAGAGTGAACTGTTATTTGTCTAGAACTACCTGAATAAGCACACCAGGTTGGTTGTCTGAATAGGTGGTAAAGGTCTGGGTTTGCTTGGTGGGAATGGTGGTGTTCCTTTTGATAAGGACAGTCATTACTCCTCCAGCTGTTTCAATTCCCAGGGACAGGGGCGTGACATCCAGCAGGAGCAGGTCCTGTACATTCTCAGACTTATCACCAGCCAAGATGGCTGCCTGCACAGCTGTGAACAGTTTCAAAATGGTGAAACTAATGCCATAACAACAGGAACGCTTCAATATAAACCACTTAATCATGTTAGAACAACAGTGTTTATACTCAACTAGTAATATGACCAGAAAATGAGTATAAACCTAAATGCTGTAGAGAGACCCACCTGCACCATAGGCCACTGCCTCATCAGGGTTGATGCTCTTATTGAGCTCACGGCCATTAAATAAGTCCTGCAGCAGCTTTTGAATCTTGGGGATACGTGTGGAGCCACCCACCAGGACAATGTCATGGATCTGGCCCTTGTCCATCTTGGCATCCCTCAAGGCCTTCTCCACAGGCTCGAGGGTCCCACGGAACAGGTCTGCATTGAGCTCTTCAAAACGGGCTCTGGTGATGGAAGTGTAGAAATCTACTCCTTCGTAGAGGGAATCGATCTCAATGCTGGCCTGAGTGCTGCTGGAGAGGGTGCGCTTGGCACGCTCGCAGGCTGTGCGTAGACGACGCACAGCTCGCTTGTTGTTGTTGATTTCCTTTTTGAACTTGCGCTTGAACTCAGCTATGAAGTGGTTAACCATCCGGTTGTCAAAGTCCTCACCCCCCAAGTGAGTGTCTCCGGCTGTGGCCTTGACCTCAAAGATGCCATCCTCAATAGTCAGGATTGACACATCAAAAGTACCACCTCCAAGGTCAAAGATAAGGACATTACGTTCACCGCCAACCTAAAATAAATAGTAAGAATTACTAATAGGAACATAGAAGATGTTAATGTTTGTATTTTGTTAGTAAGTCACCTTTTTGTCCAGGCCATAAGCAATGGCTGCAGCAGTGGGCTCATTGATGATACGCAGCACATTAAGCCCAGCGATGGTTCCAGCATCTTTGGTGGCTTGACGCTGGGAGTCATTGAAGTAGGCAGGAACTGTGACAACTGCATTAGTGACAGGCTGGGAAGACAGTAAGACCGTGAGTCAATAAATATCATTTGTGTTCAAACTATTCTACTTTTTAAAATATGTCACCACATTGCAAACATGAACAAGGCACTAATAGAGACTTTTCTCACAATGTGTTTTGAGGCAGAGGAAGTGCTTGCTATGATTCTGAGGTCTTGCGTTTGAGATTCTGTTAAGTGTAACAGTTATAAATACTAAGTACTTTTCCTTGACAGTTACAGCTTGTCACTGACACCTTTTTAAAACCGAACTACCCTTGGTCATTTTGAGATTGTACTCTTATTGTCATCTACCTTGCCGAGATAAGCTTCAGAGATCTCCTTCATCTTGGTGAGGACCATCGAGGACACCTCCTCAGGGTAGAAGGTCTTTATCTCACCCTTGTATTCAACCTCCACCTTGGGTTTGGTTGAATCATTCACAACCTTGAAGGGCCAGTACTTCATGTCTGACTGCACCACAGGATCATCAAACTTACGACCGATCAGACGCTTAGCATCTGAAGAAGATTTAAGAGAAAAAACAAGACACTGTAAGTCACATGTTATTTTGGATCACTGTTTCTGAGCCTGTGGCCTTTTGGGTGTTGCAGTCCTCACCAAATACAGTGTTGGTTGGGTTCATGGCCACCTGATTCTTGGCAGCATCTCCAATCAGTCTCTCAGTGTCTGTGAAGGCCACATAGCTGGGCGTGGTCCTGTTTCCTTGGTCATTGGCAATGATTTCCACTTTGCCATGCTGGAAGATGCCCACGCAGGAATATGTGGTTCCCAGATCAATGCCTACTGCTGGTCCTTTAGACATCTTACATAAAAGAAGCAAGATGAAATAAATATGTTAGTGATTGCAGCCCTTTTTGTTATGGACAGTAATCCCAGATTAGTGTATGTGTTCATCATAACTGAATAAAGTTTTTATAATAATATTTTGATGTTTATGATAGTAATGTTTTGTACTTGGACTTGTGTTTCCTTGCAGTATTATTCAATCAATGTGTACACACCTGCACTCCACCCATGTATACCCACTGTGTATCTACAAAGATATGCCTGACCCTGTTACATAAGTCTGTGCAAGGCCACATGAGGCTCAGTTGGTGGAGTGGTAGAGGAGCATCCATGGCGTAGTTGCCTTAACCACCTCCTGACACTTGAGAGCAAACGATTGGTGGATGTTACACTGCCCTTTAATTCCCTCTCCACACTGTTTCACTCTCCGCTCCTCCCTCGGTAACATTCAAGCTGGTGAAATGTGATGTACTGATCCTGGAATAGTGATCTGTGTGTCTATGTTCCGACAGCTGGCTCCAAATAGCTTACCGTTACTATAATAAGCATCAGCGTATGGCAATGAATGGAAGGTAGGCTAAAAATGAACAGATCATTTATCAGTGACTATAGTAGGCAAGACTGGTTCCCATTAAAACAGATAGAACCACAGCTTTGAGGTGCAGTAACTCGTGTTTGATTAGTGAAGAACTCAGCAAAAGCTTCCTGTTGCTACCGTTCAGCAGACTGAGGCAGGATATTAAACCTTTTTAGAATTAATATTACACCAAATAACAACAACAAAACTGACTTATTTAAGTTAAAAAATCTTTAGATTATCTTTCTTTCCTCTACATGCTTAACGGGTGACAGTTGAACCATGTTCCCTATAATTCCCCAGAACAGCTTCAACTATTTCGGACTATTGAATTATCACTTGTTATCCAGTTGTGTAACATAGAGCAGGAAATGCTGACATGCTAAATGTTGACAGCGTTGCTTCACTGCCTGTCCTACGCCTAATTCTAAAAGACTTCATATGCAGTACAAAAAATATATTTTTTGAACATGAATATAACAGCACTGTGGCCTGTGGCAAAGTGATGCACACATGCAGGCAGTTTGTATTAGATTCCGTCTTAGCCATTTGGTATAGTTAATGCTATTCAGCGTCCTTTGGTTGAAGCAATCCCGAAGATCCAACTGACACTGTTGGGAAATGGAAACAAATAATCCCAAAAGACATTTTTGTTTACTGGACAGTCACTCGACTGTGTGGTTCTTCTTACAGATTCTGCTTCAACTTGTCATGCTACTGTTTGACAAAAAACATGCAAGCCTATTATTTGGGAAAACCTCTCAAGTTGGCACATTAAGCTTTCAAAGCAGCAAGCAAGACGGACTATGAAGCCAGGCGGAGTGCAATGCTAATTAAGGGGTTACCTTGTGCTGTCAGATGTTCAAGACTTGAGAGTTTACTGAGTTTTCGCCTAGCACACAACCCTCCTGAGTTTAAAGAATCTCCTGAATCTTTAATGAAACTCTGGCACAGGAATTTCCTTCGCATTAATAAAGTTCTGTTTTAACTTGTCTTATCCTATCCAGAACTCCTTTCCCTCTCCTGGCGGGCGGACCAAAAGGACGAGTGTCTCTGCTCCCCAGTGTATATAGAGCACTGTGCATGCAGGGAAAGCCCATCAGGGTGTCAGGTGACTCCACCAAGGAAAATTCTAGGCCCATGTGTCAGCTCATTGACTGGATTTCCTTGAAAGAAAGCTTGCTGTTGTTACATCTGTAACCCTCTGCCAGTTGAGCAAAACAAACTAACAAGTTCAATTAAAAATGGATCACTATAGTGTTACATTTCTCAAAAGAGTTTTTAACCATTATGAACATCTCTGGATAGCCTAAAACTTCTGGAATCATATAGACAATCAATGTGCCCTTTGTCTGAAACAGATGTTTAAGGGCCTCAAAACTCAGCCAGATGTTAAAACCATTTGCATTTTAGAACCTGAAATAGATCGATCACAGTATTTGTGAGGTGGCTGTGGCTGAGGAATTTAGAGCAGGTAGTCCATTAATCACAGGGTTGGAGGTTGGATCCACAGCTCTTCCGGTTCACACTCCACTTGATAATGTGTCCTTGAGCAATACAGTGAACCATGCTCTGCTGCTGTTGGCGTGTGTGAACGGGTAAATAAGAGGCAAAAATTGAAAAAAAAAGCTGTCTACGTTAATGCATGTATAGTAAATGTAGTCCATCCACATGGACTAAACTACAATATATACACTGTATAGATGAATATAATAACTGTGGTGACAGAAACTCATGTACATTCATATGTTTCTGCATTCCTATACTTTTTCTTATCCCAGTTAATCTATTACTTGCAGTTGGTTAGTAATATGAGGGGGTTTTCATTCAGAGCATGAATTAAAATTATTAGTTTTCACACTGCTGACTTCCTGTTTTATGTAAGGTAAATAAGCAAACTGAACATGGATATTGCCAACACCATATAGTAAACAATCATCAGCAGGTTTATTGAGGTATCATTTTTTTGGTTATTTATATAGTGTACATGTTTCATTCTCAGTTTAAAAGACAGTAGTGCAGTAATTTTCCTTCCCCCTAGTACATGGTCCCTCTGCCAGAGCGCAAAACTGGATGTCTATTCTTGTTACATAGGCCTCTCTGACACAGAGACCATCTGGCATTAAATATAACTGCAGTTCGTTACAAACACCACCTGTTGCGACACACTAGATCTCATGTTTTCACACATGCAGTCGAATATTGCGTCACCCGGAAAACAAATCCTCTGAAGCATGATTCCTATCTCTAAGATATTGAGCTTAAGCTTTATATTATAATTGCAGTTAAGGAGAGCAACCAAAATAACTCACAGTTGATGTGGGTCAACTGTCATACAATAAATACTGTACATTTATAATAAACAGCAGTTACGGATACAATTTAAGGTAAGCAGCCATCAGTGTGTTTCCCTCAGAAATAAAAACAACAAATGTGCCATCAAAACTCTAAATAGGGATTATATGTCCCTTGTTACAAATTACAGTTTCATAAGAGACTTTGACATCAGGTATTTAAATAGTAGCTTTCACCTTAAAAGAAGTAAACTACGGATTTGATAAAGAAAGTCCTCTTCTTTGCTATTGTCCGTTTTACAGCACATATAGTCTCGAGCACAGCGCTTGCAGTAGTTGTACAAATGGTGCTCTGCTTTCTTTAGCGTGCTGTTCAGTTCCAGTGTTCCCTGAAGGCTGCACAAAAAGGCAAATATTTAACCAACTCATTCATTAACAAAAACACAATCCGTTTTTATGTGATGGGACTTTTATGTCTTAGCATACGGACAAACCTGCTAGTAAACTGGATAAGTTGTACTTCATCACGGCAACGCAGCAGAGACTCTCTGTTCTCTAACAGGATGGCTGCACAGATGAAGAGCTCAAAGGTGAAGTCAGTGTTGATGGCCTGCAGCTCTGACTCTGAATTGTCCTCTGCAGAGACACATCGCTGCATTAAAGTCAGACATTTAATAGAGGCAGCTATCCCTCCACATTCAGCCTTGTTTATTTTACCAACTTCAGTTCTTTGTTTTACCTGTGCCGCATTTTCGTGCAAGCCTTTCCTTATAACGGGCTCGGTCTACTTGCTGGGAGATAAGCTCCAGGTGGTCACAACTCAGGATCTCGAACAAACGTAATGCGTCACTGTGTTCAAACTCCCTCTGGAAACCCAGCAGCAGCCACCTAAAAAGGACACACAACACATGCACACACAAAGGAAATGTGCGTGTGGAACAATAACACATATAATCCCATAGTCAGACATAGAGAATAAAAATAGAGAATGGTGGCAAAGATCTGTGTAGATATACCTGTGGCAGAAGGTGAAGCTCTCCATGCTGTCTGTGACCAAATGAGCATAAAGCTGAGGGTCCAGTTCCTTCAGCAGGGCTGCCTCCAACTCTAAAAGAGATTTAAAAAAAAAAAAACTATTTCATATGTTTCAACTACAGAATCCAAACTCATAGACTGTACTTTATTGCAGTGTAATCTGTAGTAAAACAGTAAAATCTGTTCATAACAAACGCTTTTGTTTTGGATGGATTTTATTTGATTTCTAATGCCTTTTTTTCTAGTTTATGTACATTTTCTTTGGATTTTGTTCATATTTTATATGTTTTTTTTGTCTGAATTAAGCATCAAACTTCTACTGATTGGAAAAATAAAAACTTTCAGAAAACGGTACATTCTGTATCAGTCTAATACACCGTACACTTACATATAAAAATGGGACAGTTGATGGCATGTACTGGAATTATTGTTTTCAACATCCTTGTTTTACCACTAGAGGTCACAAATCTTTCACAAAACATTTATATCTTGGAAACATAGCATTCATTATCCATTAAGTTGCATTTCTTGTTGGCTATCCGACCTATTTTCCTGTGCAGACCATCAGCCCTGAAGTCCTTGGAGAACTTCTCCATGTAGCAGGAGAAACTCCAATAAGCGTCAACCTCAGAGTTGAGAACCTCCAGGAACCGGCTGCACAGGTCATTCATTCCTTGGGCATAACTGACCTCTGGATCAACAAACGAGAGAAGTGATGCACAAACAACCAACAGTTAGTGCCTTTAACGGGGCAACACACAGCCTCTAATGCTGCCTGATCTTGTCAGTGTTAATAAACCTGAGGTGGGCTCATTCTTGCTGATTACCTGGATGAAAAGCAGCATAAGTGATGAGGATATCTCGCAAAACCAAGAGGTTGGCTGAACCTTCACCCCTGCAGAAACAGAAGTCAGCAGAATTAGTTGAACACTGCAGAAAATGTTTTCATACATTGAGTTGTCAGAGTTGAGTTGGTCTCTATAATTATGGAAATAATCCACAGAAACATTGGATATGACGATGGTTGCTTCCTCACATTCATAAGACAGGAATCCTTTTCGATAAATAACATACTAGTAATACTAATACTATAAATGATAGCTTTCATGTTGAGCTTTCACACCATAATTAAAAATGAAGCTATTATCTATTATTTTCAGCATTGTACCAAAATGCTTGTATTTTAGAGAAGCAGTCACGGTGGCTACCAAATAAAATTTGGTCTTTTTACTTTCCTCAGTGTTTATCTAAATGCAGAAGCAACTCACAGCTCACTAGACTTAAAGTCTTTCTTTTAACAGGTAGATAATGCTTATAGCCTATAAAATGCTATTTGTACATTTTAAGATTCAAGATTTACAGCATAACCCAGGAGAAAACAAAGCATGTACGACCTGTGTAACTAAGTGCTGTGCATAAGATGCCAGGATTCCTTGTTTTTCATCATTATTAAAAAGTGATGTGGCCTTCAGAGTTAATTGTGTCTTACAACAATATATCAAATTTGACTTACCACAGTATATTGCTTTTTGTTATGCTTTCCAGGTCAACTGAGGTGAGCAGAAAGTGAATGATCCCTTTTTAGCTGCTTAAAACTAAATGTCTGGATGTTTACTCCCACAAACTTCAGGTCAAGGGTCAGCAATAACATCCAACACACTATCTTTTGACACATAGTTAAAAACCACAACAACGGCTGACAACCACTCACTGATAATAGCTCAGGTCTCTGTTAGTTCTCGGCACATCCTTGCCGATAATCCGTGTGGCTTCCCGCAGCTCCTCTTGGTCAAACGTGACTCGCTCAAACAATATCTGGCAACAGCAAGGAAACGTAGAAACAAATATGTTGATTGTCTGAGTGAACTGCTTTAGTGGAGTCCATGCATTTGATCACATTTAGTCTTGTAATTGCACTAGAAATGGGAATTGTAAACTTGTGTCAGTTCATTGTGTTGAAGCTGCTTGTGAAGTATCACTATCTAAATGCACAAATCTATCAGTTGTTCCGAAGTGCACACACTCCAAATACAGAAGTGCCTTATACTTGAGGGAGTACATTATATCCTGTTGTGTAATTTCCCTAAATATACTTCACTCCTCACACTTTAAACACACAATCTCTTCTATCAAACAAAGACAAAGTAAACACATTTAATTAATGGAACTACAGACACAGACTTGTATTGAACAGAAAAACAGAATTACATATAAAATAAAAAACATAGCATTGAAAAATAAAGATAACAATTATACTAGCACATATTTAACCGATCTAACCTGTGCCTGAAGCTCCAAGAAAGCCAGTCTGTCCCTGACCTCCTCAGACTGGTCCTGGGTATGTTGCTGGGCCAGTGCCTGCCTCTGGTCAAAGTACCTGACTGCTGCCACCAACTCAGCTGGAATGAAGACAGGGTCATGTGGTCATAGATGTTTTAACAAAAGAAAAAGTAGTGCAGGGAAAGAGGAAAAACAAGAATGAAAGGTTGACACACTTGAGAGCCGTATGACTCTTCATTGCGATGCATGTTTGGGCTTTTACCGTCAGTGCCGTTAAGGTGCATCCGCACGGCCAAAGGAAGGAACTGCTGCCACTTTCTCTTCATGACCCGGTAACGTACCACCATCTGCTCCTGCAGCAGAGAGCGCTCTAAAGTTGTCGAGCTGCAAGGGTACATCCCAAACAAGAAACTCCACGCCAGACCACGCTCAGAGGGACACACGCCACCTGGACAGGGATTGAAACCCTTTTGATCATTTAAAGTGGTCAATATAACTGACTCACCAGTGTTTTCCAGCCAAAAGGTAATTTGAGCTTCAGTCAAACCAATCTCCATCAGAGCAAAACCAACCCTGAGTGAATCACATGCAGTAATTTGGTGGAAATTAGGTGTGAAATGAGGGAATCCTTATGAAACAGTCGCTGATCCAAAATTGTATGAACTTTACCCTGCTTTCATCGGGATTTGAGACAAGGATTTCAGATGTCTTATGTAATGTTTCACTCTGCAGGTTCTTTAATCTTTGGTTTCCATGTTTGTAGGGATGGAATGTGCATAAAGGTCAAAAGGCCTAAGAAAAAGGGGGGTGGGTTTCCACATTCCTGCTAATAGATGATAGATTCAAAGTGATGTTTTACCCCATAAGAGCCCTTATGTGTAGATGTTTATCATCCTGTGCCTAGTACAAATCAACATAACAAGATAGTGCCAGGACCAGTTGAGTGGCAGTCTAAGGACTGTGTTTAGGGGCTGGTTTAACATATTGTACGCACTGGAGCCACAAATCCAGATCCTCATTTCTTAGCTTCCCACACTTCAGTGGATGTTTTAGTCTGGCTGGTGAATCTCATGTGATTTTATTCTGGTATCCGTGGCTTTATCACAGAAGTCACGCTGGAGTTCTTTACTGGAGGGGGTCAGATGTACAATGCAATGTTAGATTGTAGAGAATAGTTCGACTGTGGCCCAGCTAATGTCTTGAAGCAAAGTATCACTTGACTTCCTCTCCTCTTTGTCCGTATGAACAGTCACTGATGCATCTGCATTCATTGATGCGTGGACACATCTGATAATAAGAATCCCTGTTGAAGAATTTACTGCAGCAGCACAATACTGCATGTGAAGACAGTTTTATTTTTCTAGACACTAAAGCCACATGTTGATTATAATTTTATTATTATTTTACACTTTGTTCAGAATTATATTGGGCCTCATGACTCGTGTTCAGGGTGAAAACCCATATACATTATTATACAATTATACAACTGCATGCAACGCACTTCCATCTCATACCATACTATATTTATACAGATATGTGCAAATAATATTTCAAACATGAATTTCACTGGATTAGCAAAGATTTTAATGGGATTATTAAATAACCCTGTTTAACCTGTTGTAACCTCAGAATAAAGCTTCTCCTGCATTAAATTCAAACTGAGCCACTGACTAATACTGAAGTTGAATGCAAACGTGCATACATTTTGTAATAATTAAGTAAAGTCATGCTTTATAAATACTATACATATTTAGGAAAATCACTTGAACTCTTTCTGTGATTTGTAATATCTGCATCTGTTTTGATAGATAGATAGATAGATAGATAGATAGATAGATAGATAGATAGATAGATAGATCTACCGTTTTTGAAAATATGCATCCTCAGCCGTGACTCGTCGACCCTCCCCTCGGCGTCCATGACTCCAGGTAAGGTGAGACGTGCGACGGACTGAGCAGGAGAGCTGACCGCTGCTACTTTCCTCTGGAAGCTGGCACCGGATTGGTGACTATCCGGGGAGCTCGTCTCATCTCCGGCTGTCGGCCGCGGACTCCCGTGATTCGAGTCCTCCATCGGTGGCTGCAGTCGTCGCGATCCCACCACGAACAGGTGAAGCAGCGCTTGCCAACAGACAGCAAACTGTCATCCTCATGCACACCACTGCTCACTAAACAACGTCCCAAAAACGCATCGGGAGCTGAAACCAACCGGGACTGACTTCCGCCAACAGGAATCGACCCGTTCAAGATCACAAACAATATTGAATGACTTTCAGCAAACCATTTTACGCCCTGTTGGGTCTCATTCGGCCATCCGGGAGTCATATGACTGTACCTTGAGATCCGAGTTTGGCCCACATTCCAGGTGGTCTCCAGTGCCAAAGTTCACGTTGGAATTTGCGAGCGTGTCTCACTCCACCTAGTGGTTTCATTTAACAGCATCAAGCACACAGTTTTATCCCATCAGTAGCCCAAACTGACGAGAAGGTGAACCAAAACACAACACGCAATTCTCTTTTATGGTGTGTAGGCTATTCTTTAATCAAGCTTGATTCGAATATCATGTTAATATTAGACCTACATGCCAATAAAGTTTGTTGGCCTGCTTTTGCGAATGAAACAAAACAATAAACCCAGGGATACTGGGTTATGGATCTCCTAAATTAACTGTGGGGTAGAATATCATAGATCTATATGTGAAATGAGCAACAGAAAAGGTAGGTCATGTCCTTCTGAATCCAAAATGAAGGTCTTATGATATAAGGTGTCATAAAACAAAACACCTTTGATCAATATCTAAGCTAAAACGGACTTGACTGAGTTATTGATGTATGATATCTGCTGTTGCAGCTACGAAAATATATTCCTTAATCCATAATCTTAATGGGTATAAGAACAGTATTATCCTCAGCTGCAGGAAACACATTAAAAACACTGTGTGAAGAGCTTTGGAAGATATAGGCTAGCATTTATTCATCTTTTACCATTACTGGCATTGTACATTGAAAGGGTTATTGATCTCTGTTGTCCTCCTGTCCACACTGGCTGCGAAGTCTTCCCTTCCTACAGTGGTCAAATGGAAGTGATGGGGACAAAATCAGAATCCAGAGTCAATGCATTCTAAAGTTCAGCTGAAGCTGATATGAGGCTTTCGACGAATCAAGTTGGTATCTGTCTTTTTAGAATGAAACTCCTCCTTTGTGCTTCCACGGCCTGTGCTTCTGCAGCAGAGGGTTAGTTACACAAAGAGGGAATTTGGTGCGAAAATATTGTTCAGCTTTGAAAGATGAATTGATTTGTCTCACTAACAGACATATCAGACAGCTTGAGCCTGCTGACTGCTTAGTAACCTTTGTGGCCAGCAGGAGGAACAGTTACAGCAACCAATAACACATCAATTTACATGTCGGCATGTCATTGTTAGATTAGCCTTTAAAAAATTTGAACCTATACTTTTATTTAGAAGCCATAATTTCAAAGCTCATACCTGACATTATTGAAACTAGTCTGTGGAGCAGAGATGACACTTTACTATTTGAGGAAAGCGGATGGACGACACCTCTATCTGTGTGAAACCTTGCACATATTAGCCTATGCTGTTGTGACACTGATGTGGAAACATACAAACTGTTTATTCACACCTCTGAGCTACGTTATGAGTGTAAAAAATAATTATTGGTGAGAGAGATGTGTTTGGTTCTACCCGTTTTCCCTGAAACTAGTAAAGCAACTCTTAACACTTTTCAATTTTGTATCCAATGCATTAGTGATGTTGAACTAAAGCCCTCACACCTGCTCTGTTATATCATCATTTATATCAAGCACATATTCTTCTCTGTCCAGTTTTTTTGTATTTTCAAATTATATGACGGGCACAGCACATCAGCTTCAGTGTTTTCTCATTTTCTCTGAATCTCAGTGAGAAAGTCATACCATGGTCAGTGTTCGCTTTTCTGTCCCAACTTCCTTTTTTTCAAGTCATGCTGAACAGGAAACACACCCAACCATTTCACATCAATGTTACATCAATGACACAGCACAACAAAGCCCTGCAACCACAGTCCCTCTCACAGTGAGTATTTACTTTCAGCAGAAGACAGGCAGTTTAACTTCAGAACTTTTGTAGCACGTAAGCCACCACATGTGATAGACAGAGCTGAAACACTGAGTTCACTCTACACAGTTTCAGGATGTTGGTTGACCTCAGAAAGTCCTCCTTGGATCAGATGAAGCTGATGGGCCTGATTGATCTCACTCTCATATTGATCGTGGCGTCTAATTCAAAAGGTGACTGACACATTGAGTCGATTTGTTTGTTTTATATTTTATTTCATGAAGTATGCACTTTGATAAATATAAATTCTGTTTTGGTTTTAGACCTAGGTCAACGCTGGGATGTTCATCTCTCTGGATATATCAATGCAACCTTGGGTTCAGACGTGACCATACTGTGTACATTTACCATTCCACCTTTATACCAGAATGAAAGTGTTAAAGTTTACTGGAAAAAGCGTGAGGGACGCAACTTTGATTCCATTACAAACAACAAAAATCCATATGTTTTTCACCCGAATAACGCACTTGTGCTTGAGAAGTACAGAGGAAAGACCAAACTCATTGGAGATGAAAGCAAAGGAAACTGCTCCCTCAAGATCAGTAACATCAGGCATAATGAAGCAAACATCTATGTGAGAGTTATGGCAAAGGAGTACTTCAGTTTTTATGATAACTCTGTTTCCATTTCTGTATCTGGTAAGACTTTCAGTAAAAACATTTTAAAAAATTATTTATGTCATGAATCAAATTGACTAAAGAGAAATTAATTCAAAACCTTACATGTTTCTCCCACAGGTCTGGGTGTTTCACCAATCCCTCCTGTTCCAGCTGGTCAGCTTTTATTCTCTCATTCACATTCATATACTTTGTTTCTGTACTCCTCAATTTGCTAATAGGCTGTTTAATATTTCTATTTCTATGTCAGAAAAAGTAAGTTAAAATGTAATGATAATGAAAACTGATTTATTTTTTATTTTTTTTAGTTAGGATACTACTAATACTAGTTTGATATTCAATATGTCTAAATCTGTAATTTGGTTTCCTTTATTAATAAAATTACTGTCCACGGATATACGTAGTTTCCTCCCAAGTGAATACGACCCAGGAGCCTCGACTGCAATGGCAGATGGCCATCTCTGTATCAGTGGGTGCAATTCTGATCGTTATTGTTGTCGTTGGAATAGTCTTTGGCATAAAACACAAAAGGTAACTTCATTTTAAACTAATTTAGAGTGTTTGTTTTTTACGAGTGATCGTTGTGTTTTTCTTAAGTAAATCATCTGCAGACATCCTAAACTCACCTTTCACTCAATAATGTTTTTGCTTATTGTCACTTCACTTTGATGTTTCACCCTCACATGTGCAAACGGATGCATGTGCATGCATGTTTGGTTTTTTTTGTCTGGAGGGGGGGGCTTCAAATGTGTTGTAAAAATATTTTTATACAAACAGATGAAAGGCTAATATCTTTTTCACTATTTTCACAGGTCAAAATCTTCTACCAGGAAAGATTCTGGATATTATGCAAATTTTAGCCGAGCAAACCAATTGAAAAGGTTTGTTTCTTGATACAAATGTGAAATCGAATTAGAATGTAGACATTATTTGTTGTTACTGTGTATAATACAGAAAGCAAAGTTTAATACTATACTTATGAAGACTTTTGACTCTGAAAACAGCTGTTCCACCAGATATGTGAATGTGAATTGCTGACATAATGACACATTTCTGATCTCCTGTCTCTCAAGTTGGAATCCAACCTGGTCTCTTTTGTCTTTTCAGTGAAGCATCTTGCAAAAAACAAGAGCACAAGGAACCCTCCAAACTGAAGGACATTGATGAACCTGTCTACATCAACATTGAGGTACAATACCCCCACTCAGTTGGGTTTTAATTTACTAAGAAGATGGGAACTAAGTCAAAAACCACAGCCTAATATATAACCCAACGTCTGTCTTTGCAGGCCCCTCCAGATCAGATGGCTCAAAGTACGGATCACTCAGACAATATATATGGAAATGTGGATTATTCAAAATAGTAGAAAAGCTGCTTCTCACAAATCTATTTGGAACTTCATTTTGAACGGTATTTCTGTATCCTGCATGTGTGAACATGGTTTTGTTATCACGAGTAAGAAAGGAATCACTGCATCCTCTTAAGGATTTTATGAGATAAAAACGACATGCCATTAATAAAAACAAAGCAGAGTTACAGTTAGTCTTCTGTATTTACTGGCTCATGGTTGCAGAAATTGTGAGAGGGCATCCCCCTCAATCTGATCGGCCCACCAAGAGACGACCAGAAAGAGACGAAAAACAACTACAATGAGACTACCACAAGAGACAAAAAATGGCCACTGTGTACGACTACACAGAGACAAAAAAGAAAACACAATGAGGTGCAAAACTACAAAGTCAAGCAAGCTGTGTCATTTGTAGTTGTTTGGTGTCTCTTTCAGTCTGGATGTCCTATATGAAGTAGAGATGGGAGACCTTATACATGTCTGTTTCCAGGGACCAATTTCCCAGTGACAAATAGATGATATTTCTTTATATAATTTCAATTTACAATTTTAAAGTTGTTTATTTGGCCTTAGTTTATTACAGTGGATATGTAACCATTGATAATGGACAGTTTATTATTGCTCAGAACTAAGGCTTCAAATGTGTCTTAACACATTATTACTCATTTTACAAATGTGCCCCCTGGTGTGACCTGCAATCGATGTTCACCTTTTAATGCTGTGATCTTTCCCTCACCATAACCAAGCGTGAAACAGGAGAAGATATCAAGAGTTCCGTTTTCTGTGGAATATATTCATGTAATCTGCTATGTTCCACTGTACAGCTGTGCAACTTCACTTGACACATCTTGGGTTTAGTGACATGATGCATTGTGTTTTTTCTAGTCTTTCTCAATATGTTTGTCAATTCACTTCCTGTGTCATCTGGGCAGGAGCTGAAACTTCTGTTTTCTTTTCTGATTCAGTCTCTTATTTAGAGATGAAGTTCTTTTTTGTAATGCCATTTAATTTAGAACTATGATATAGAATAAGAACTGTACCAAACAATAAAAGGTTAAAAGTGGATGTCATTGTTTGTCCAAAGTGTTCTATATTTATTGAGCAATAGCCAAATTTCGATTAGATTTTGCTGAGGATGAGCCTTTCTCGACCTTGGTTGTATCGGTGTGCATACTGGAGCTGGCTTATCATCATCGCTGAGAGTCTCTTGTCCTAGTTTTTCATTTCATTTGTACTGCAATTTCTCTAATGTGATAGACCAAACTAAACAAATTCTTATGCCGTACTTTAAAACAATATTTTACACTATGTTCAGCCGCTCCTACAATCCCTTGTTGCAATCTTTGCCTCCCTGAATATTAACTTAAATAGGTGGATTTTACTCATAGAAGTAAAATTCTGAATTTTGTCAGTTTACAAACTTATTAGAGTTGCAACTCAAATACCAGTTACGTATTCAAAAGCTATTAAAAACACAGAATATCAAATTTCTTCTTTGTGAGGTTTGACCTCATTTGACTGACCATCACATGACTCTTCAAGACATGCCTGAACAGCAAAGCTGTGAAATGTAGAAATGGAATTTCCCCCATGGTTAATTTCCTCAAAAGGAAATGTGGTTACAGTTCCCTGAAAAAAAACCCAATGACTGATAAAGAGCTAAGGTTACATGTGGTCAAGTAAAAAGTAAATCTTGTAACTTCTCTAAGATCTCCTCACAGGTTTTCTCTGTGGCACACTGGGTTGGCTGTCAGTGACACCAGGGCCGTTAGTTTGTCATTTCATTTTACTTCCTGTTTTTGTGAGTTTTTGCTTTATTAAATTTTTTTTTTTGCATCTGCCCATCTGGGTTGTGCATTTGGCAGTGATAGTCTTAAAAATGCAACAGTCCTTTTAGTGATTCATCTTTTTCCATTTTTTCTTGTGTTTTTTCCATCGGCAGTGACACAAAATGTAGCGTCTGTGCATTGCTGGAACACTGTGTTCTGTGGAATTCCTTTCTGTATTCATATTTTTAAGTTGAAACAGAAGTAACATGTTAAACAGATGACAAGTAACAAAGTAATATTGCAACAACATCCGTCTCCTGAGCTTCTGCTGTATCTGTTTAACTCACGTCATGAGCTCAACGCTTTGTAAAACATTCGGTAACGCTTTCAGTTTTAAAGGGTGAAGCTGGACTATAAATATCACATACAAACGACACTGCACACATCTTCACTAAGAGAAGGTGCACTCAAACAGCCATTAAAAGGATTCAGAGGTGAGGGAATTGTTGGTGCAAAAATACAACAAGCCGTTTAATGTGTCTTTCATTGCCTTATGCCTTTTTTTTACACTTTAGATTTCTCTTCCTCGTCAGTGATGGAGCTGAGGTTGTGGTTTTCCTTTCTGTTGTTACATGGTGAGTCTTACATTAAACATTCTTTTGCATAACATATTTTATCTTACACTTAATGATAAATCAATGTTCTCTGTTGTTTTCAGTGATCCATGTCCAGACCTCTCACGGCTTGTGGTCAATAAACGTACCGACAAAGATTCCTGTCGTGCAGGGCTCCTGTGTAGTCATTCCCTGCATCTACATTTACCCCAAGCCCAACACAATGCAGAACGTGAACAGGTGGAGAGGATTCTGGAAGGACGAGAATAAGGTTGTCGCAACCAATCTCCGCAAATGGAAACTGCCCAAGGAATACAAAAAACGAACCCAGATTTTGGGAGCTCTGGAAGTAAACATTACATTACAGTCATTTTAGCAGACGCTTTTATCCAAAGCGACTTACAATTCAGAGTCTATCACATTTCTACACCGTAGTCACAGCTACGGGAGCAATTAAACAACTGCACCATGCTGCTGGATGGTGTCAGGTATAGTGATGGTGGCCCTTTCTACTTCAGGATTGAAATGCCGCAATACGGAAGCTTCTCCTTCACAAATAATCCAGTATCCATTGATGTTATACGTG
Organism: Anarhichas minor; assembly: GCF_050575085.1. Lineage (NCBI taxonomy): Eukaryota > Metazoa > Chordata > Actinopteri > Perciformes > Anarhichadidae > Anarhichas > Anarhichas minor. The sequence continues at coordinate 1,481,785 of NW_027466487.1, read as the reverse complement.
AGTATTATAGATTACTTTAATAATTTGTAAGGCAACACACTTAGATTTTTTGTAAATATTTGAATCACTGTAATATATCGTGTTGACATTCTATTCAAACTCTGCAGGCGAACCAGAGCCTCCATCTCTGTCTGTGGAGGTGACAGATATAGTAACTGCCTCCTGCTCTGTGTCTCACGCCTGCCCAATGTTTCCCCCCAAATTGTCCTGGAGCCGATCTGGAACCGTCACCTCTCGAATAAAGAAGCTGAATACGTGGCAGTGGAAGACGGTGTCAACCCTGACCTTTCCCCCTCGACTCACTGACTTCGACAAGCCTTTAAACTGCACAGCGCGGTACAGAGGAGGGAAGCATGTGACGAGCTCCGTGATTCCCACAATGTAACGTAAGCCCAGTGCAACGGCCTAAATATCACCCTTTCATTCTGCATGGTAAATAATAATTAATGTGTCAAAAAGTTTCACATCTATAGTTTAATTAATGTCTCTCAGATGCTACATTTGTAAAAGTTTACTCTCCATACAGATGTTGAGCTGAAAAGGAAATACTACCCTGATGTGATATGATTAGAGAGAGATACTGTTTGACCGAAAGTGAATTATGAGTCCACATTCTGAATTAAGAAACACAATCAGTCAGTTAACACATCACTGCACACTGTAATGCCATTTGAAAGACCTGAAATGCCCGACCTCTTGATCAGTTATTTACCACCTCATATCTGGTGTGTTTACTTCAGTAATACTTCACTGTTTGATGCATCTTTCAATATGATTTATAGTGTGTCTTATTAAAATTAAATACCATTAAATAATTAAATGCTTGATTGTGTAAAAACAGAAGGGTATGATGGAGAAAGATGCCCCCCTTCGATTTGTGTTTGAATATGAATAAACCAACACAGTTTTGTGAGAATGTGTAATACATTTTGTCATAAAAAAACTTGATTGTATGATTTGTTGATATATTTTTTAATTATTTCAGATTATAAAATGTTTCAGGGCACCTATGAGGTTGAACTTTCAAGAGATTAAAGAAAACAAATCAACAGGCAATATTTAAATTCCTTCACCATTTCTAAATTCTAAAGATGAAATATGAACAACTTGTGGGCTACCCTTCACAGACCTATTTTTCTTTATCTGAACGCTAAAGATTACTGAATTAGCAGTTAGCAAATGAGTTGTAAGCAGTTTTTCAGATTTCATGGTGTTAATGTTTGTTACACAGCGATATAAATCAGACTGCATTAAACTGGGAAGATGACTTTGGGCCTTTTGTCCACATTTTTCTAAATACTACAAAGCTGTTGAGGAATACTGTATCTCCCAAAGTGAGTTTGCGTTTACAGTTTATGATCATTTGAGGCAAGGCTTGTGCCAAGAATAGAGCAATGTTTGGTGTTTCTGTTTTTGAAATGTGTGATCATCTTTTTTTGCACCTTAGACGGTAGCTTCCCCTTTGGCTTCCTGTCAATTTACCATTAACACACTTTTAAAGCCTCAAGGGGTTTTCCACATTGACCTGAGCACATACAGAATATTTTCACTTTCTAACTTGTTTCAGTTGATTAATGAATAATCTGTGCTGCTGCACATACTCAAACATTTACAGTAAAGTCAGTCAGTTAGTACGGCATTGAAATTATTCTTCCTTGAGTGTTTTGACATTGTGACACAACTGTTTTTGTGAGGCAAGTGTACACATATGTTCAGCGCATCTGTGCTGTGCTGTGATGAGCACAGTGACCGTGTTGCTTTTATAGCCGTCAACAGGGGTTAACGGGGTTATTTGGCAGCAAGCCAGCATTTTGTAACTTCAACAGCGATGTTCTTATCTGTCACTCTGATAAAGAAACCATGGCTGCAAAAGAGGAAATTAAAAAGGTGTAGCTTGTGCAGCAAGTGTTGTTATTGGGTGACACATTGGCAAATATAACAGGGAAGTAGTTTAATGGTGATTTTTAACACATATGTTACTTATGATCAGACAAGCAGTCAGGGAAAAGTCATATTTAGACATGAACAACTTAAAAAAAACAGAAAAACATATACTGTATGTGAATTACAGGAGACAGAAAAATATAATTTGTCATTTATACAGAAGATAGCATATTAATAATTCTGCAGCTTTCTTGACTCACATCAGTTGGACAACAGAGGGACTGCAGCTGTTCCCCCAATGAATTCAACAAAGTTACATATTGGCGTAGATTGCATCATCACAGTCAGTCTGTAGGAAATACAATTAACTCACTCTCTTCTCTCATGCATATACATATTGAATGAATGAATGAATGAAGACAGCTTAACATACCTCCATGTTGCCGTATACATGGTCGGTGGCATAAATGCCTGCGCAATGTACATCCTCATGGCTCTTCTCTTTTCTTAGGGCAGAACAAAAAAAAAAACATAAACACACAGGATTACTTAAGGTCAGCTTCCTTGTGTCATTTTACATCATTAGGATTGTTTTGTTCAAACTGAGGTGAATGACTGAAACCTTTTAGTTGCAGAATACTGAGGGAGCGCCACATCTTTGTTTGCCTTCTCGGTACTAATGTGAGGTGTTAGTGCACTTGCAGATCTCCCCCTGCTGGCATAATAATGTTTTTTAATTTAGGAACATGAAAACAACCATTGAAACTTTTCACAACAACTGAAACTGATGCTAACTGCAAAATTCAATACATCTGAAAGATTTTGCAAGCTGACTTTCTGCTACCACATGGTCAGAAGGATGTGCTTTGACTGTTATTGAAAAGCAAAATCATTTTACTACTTAGTTTAAATGACGGGAAACATTTTTTCATAGCAACTTACCATTTTTTTAAAACTCTCACTGTTATCAAAAGCATCACCAAAATCCCGCCTGCTCCAGAAGCGATGATAATATAAAGATTCTGCATCTTACCTGTCCAAACAGAAACCATGTGGTGTCAATTTTTGTCTTTATCAATATAAAATGTATGCCTCTTGTCTTGAGGTGTGTGTCATGCACTTCTGGAAATAAAAATAAATCTTCCTTACTGTTAACAGGTAAAGAGAGTGTTAGGTTGGCATTGCCAAGCGTGTTGTTTGCCAGACAGTAAACGACCCGGGAAGATCCAAACTCTGCCTGCAGAGTCCCGATGGTAACGGAGCCATGTTTTTCTACCTTGATGCTTGGCAGGACCCTGTCAGAAAGCACAAAATAGACCATACTGGCAGGCTGGGACTCTGCAATGCACACACACTTCACCATATCCGCCTCTAAGGAGCAGGAAGAGATCGTCTTAATCTCAGGCACATCTGTAAACACAAGAATGTACTTTTATGAGATCATTTTAAAAGAAAACTCTCCTTTATCAGTGCATTTCTTTGATTGTTTACTTACATAACACATTGAGCCGCAAAGGGTTTGATTTGCATTGTCCCACTGCATTGATGGCAGTACAGAACAGGGCTCCTGTGTGTCTGGAGACATTTGGCAGCGTGTAGAGATTTCCTTGATGCAGTTGAGCACCCGTTTCATTATGCCACTGATAGGTGGCTGGGGGGTTAGCATCACTGGAGCATCTTAGTCGCACAGCTTCTCCCTCCTTTACATCTGACTTGTGCTCAATATTCACATTCACTGGGGCGTCTGCATGGAATCATACAATAATACCATGATGTAGTACATTTGGCAGTCTTTTACAAAGTAATGCACATAAACAAACAAGATGATAAGAGTCTACAGCCATGCCAGCATCTCTGTGAGGCTGTACATACAGGGACAGCAGTGCAAAGCGTTAACTTTGCTAAATGCTCTCAATGACATTGCATGACAGGTATAATGTTTATCATGTTGAAAATCTTGTTTGCATGATAATATTTGATAATTAGCACAATATACAAAAAACGTTCAAGGCTGATGGGAATGTCATTAGTTTTGCAAGTGTGTGCTCCTAAACCAAAGTATTGTAAAAAAAAAAAAGTAAACCAAATGGTTGCAGTAAACGAAAAGTCACCAAAGTTATAACAATTGGAGCACATAAATGTGTGCAATTAATCCAATAGTTGTCCAGACATTTGACTCAAAACAACAAATGTCAACTTTATGAAAAAGTCAAGGGATCACCAACATCAGTAAGATTTATCCTCTAGGGACCACGATTGACTGAATAGTTAATGAGATATTTCTGGCAGAGTTAGTGTTGCTAAAAAAGCAACAGGAAAGGGCCAAAATAGGCCCCTTACACAGCAGCCATTTTGACACGTAGCAGGGTAAACACAGGTGTTAGCCTGCTATATGATATCAAAATGGCTGTCGTAAAAAAGGCCTTTACCTTTATAAAGCTGGTAGGTTTTCATTTGTGCATAGAAGATACACAGAAGCAGACAGAATGTGATGTCCGTCCTGCAGCCAGCTCATCCAATAAAAAAGACAGTAAGGGACAGCGAAATGAGTAATGTTTATATCAGCAGTTTTTACAACGGCCACAAAGACTTACATTTTACTCGGAGGACCGTTTCTGCTTTGTGGTGCTGCCCTCCCTTGTATGTCACGGTGCATTGTAAAGGCTTGTTGTGATCAGCGCTGGTAGGGTGAAAGTTCAGAGTAGATGTTGCTGTCCAGTGGCCATCGTCCAGCGGCTGTGATTGGAAGTGTTTCTCTCCAGGGAGGCTCCAGGTGAAGACAGGTGGTGAAGTGGGGCAGGAGTGAGACACAGAGCAGGATGCAGACACATTTTGACCCTCCATTACCTCCTCCTTCACTGATAATTGGATGGGATTTAGTTCACCTGTAACAATAAGAAAGATCATGATAGGCAGGCAGTGGAGGGTACTTACTGGGCTGGTCAACTTTGTATTCTGGCAGCACATGATGTTGGGGCTTCCATGAATTTTGGAAGCACTTTAGTTGACAAAGATAAAAAACTTGAAAATCCCAAATCATGTGAAATTACATGAGGTTACCAAAACATTGCCATGTGCTCTTGGGATGTTGCTGTTATTTTTTTACTTCATCAATCCCATGTGCTGCCCCAAATCCAAATTTAGCTTAACAAAAGGCAGTTCCCCCTCTGATAAAACTCTAATTCTCAATGTACTTTCATCACAAAATCATAGGTTTTCAGTCTGATTTCAAGATTTGGACAAATTTGGACATTTTGGCACAGGATTTAACACATAGGAATTCTCAAAATGGGCGGCATTCAATATATCTGTCTCGAGAAATGAAACTGTTTCAGTTGTGTTTTGATCAAAGTTATTTAAAGCGAGAGGAGACCAACCAGTTACAGTAGCACAAATAAGGAAGTGGGAATCGGAACCAACAATTGCAACCTAAATGACCAACTCAGTTGAATTGTCAGAGGACTTTGTTTGAGCTTATAATTACAAATTCAGTTTTCGGACACAACTGACATAAACCTTTGAGGTAAAAATGTAAATGTGTTGTAATTATTTCTTTGGAAACGTGGTTGTTTGCACAAACATCTGAAGTAGAACAAGTAACTAAATAACACGAGGAAAGTAACCAAATGACTGTTGTCCTGATTCACTGATTGCAACACGGTAATTAAAAAGAGACTTCTGTTAAAATGCTGGAATTAACTGTACTCTTACACAAGTCTGGTGAGAGTTGTTGTTATTACTTACTAATCATTGTAATGGAGACTGTGTTCTTTCTGTAGGAAAACTTTTCATGGTCTGCCATTTCAATCCTGAAAAAAAAAGGCCCTCGGTCATCTTGTTGAAGGGGATCAATCTTCAGTGAGCAACTCTTCTGTCTGACATCTCCCAGCAACTCTGTCCGATTCCGATACTGCTGCATCCTTTTCGACTTGTCTGGGTGATAGATGACCTCATGTGTCGCCTCGAGCCACATCCCCGTGAACTCAGTGATCTTCTTGCCTGGATCTGGGTAGTTAAACGAGCAGGGGATCACCACACAGGATCCAGGGAGACCTTTGACTGAGGACGGCACCTGAATTGTCCAAGATGAGGCTTCAGTTTGAGTAACTGTTGCAGAGGAAAACGGGATAAAATGAGACAAAGACAAAGTAGAGAAGAGAAGGACTTGCATGAAAAACACAAATTCATCTAAAAATCTAAAGCCTGAACAAAAACGATATTAACACATCAAAAAGACAAAAATCGGACTATTTAACTGCATTTCTTGTGAGCAACAAGAGATTATAGCTGACTTTACAGTGTAGAGAATGTGCCATACCTTTAAAGCAAAGGCACACAAAAATCATAGGCCATTTGACAGAATCCATCTCGCCGTCTGGGGGTCAGACCTGTGAATAAAATGACAGATATTTCCAAGCTTGTCAGGTGCCACAGTCATTTCCCTCTGGTGAGAGATGACTCCTCCAGTTTCCATTCCACTTTTAATACAGCACACACACACACACACACACACACACACACACACAAATTTAGATTTATTTTCTCGTCAGACATATATTGGGGAAGTCTTTTGTACTAATCATCATTATTATTATTTTTTTAACCATGTCTTGTGCTCTAAACTATTCTCACCTAAGCTGTATATATAAAAAAGTTTCTCATTAGCATTTAACGCTTTTTAAATGTTATCTCTGTTCTGCATCTGATATCACAACCCTGGACTTTATCACAAGGTGTGCTGTTCTGCTGCTCTCACTTCCTTCTTATTGGATTTATTTTAGTATTCATGACTTCTCCACTTTTAGTTTTGTCAGGATTGTTCCCCACTTCATGAAGCCCATTTGCCTTTGAGATCATCGCCAACAACAACATATTTTTTGATATGGAGAACTAAAAACCTCACTCATGGTTCCTTTAATTATTCATTTGATATTGATGTAAAGCCTTATAGCCCCATTGACGGGCCGCCGTTCGTTAGTGCGAGCCCACTCTGAATTCAATGAGATAAGTTACCTTTACTAAAGAAGCACTAATTATTATAACAGTGAGATTGTAAAATGACTTAATTATGCACAACAGTAATTTCTCTATCAGTGCGGGTGTCACTGTTTTTTTATTTACTTGCTAATGAATATGTTGGAGACCTTTTCTGATACATTGTAGTTTATTATTTGACAGCAGTAAAAATATTAAACCTCAGATTAGACATAGTACAATGACCCATTTTTGCACTGTAAATTAATCAAGAGGCTAAAACAAAATCAGCTGGAAGGTTTAATGTATTTGTCCAACAAGCTTTCTTACAAGTTAGTTACAAACTGTATTTGCTTCAGAGAAATGACTCTAAATAACCTTGAGAACACTGTGCTAAGATACAATACATTGATTCAAAATCCATGTGGTACAAAGATAAGACAACAGTGCGGATTGAAAACAGTGACATGTAAACTCCTTGAAAAGTCCACAGACGATGCAAATGATATCACTCTTTTTTAAGATATGAAGCTCTTCTCACAGAAAAATGTCATTACTCTACCTTACACCTTTGTGTGTTTCACGGACGCAGAGATGTTAGATTTCCTTTGCTCAGTTCAGCCTTGATCAGATTGATATTTGCTCAAATTGTGATTATCTGAAACTGTACAAAAAATATATTGTCACTTTTGCTTCCATTTCACATCTAAGAAAGTTGACACACTGATGCATCATTTCCTGGTTATAGGTTCACACCCAGTCTTGTGGTGAAAACTGTGTCTCTATGACAGACCTCTCATGTTGCAGTAGCATTACAGGGGCTGTTTGCCATTATCCCTTCAAACATCACAACTGACAGTATCTTCTTGCTGAGTTGAAGATGTAATTGTCTGCAGTGAATTCAGTCATTCATGAGGCTTGATCTCCAACAAAAGCAGGGTTCAGCATTTCACCCATATTTGGATAAAGGCTGTCGCTCTCCTGGAGAGCTAGGTCCACGTAGCGGATGCTGCGAGTGAGGTGGACCTTTTTCACAGATAAACTCTGCTTTGCTTTTACTCTCCAGAGAGCCTCCTCTCGTTGTGTCAAGACGTCCTCCAGCTTGACCGTGTCCTCTTCCTGGCGCCCCCAGGACAGTTTCTTGGGAGTAGGAGTGATGAAGCCAGTGGACACTGAGTTTCCCATGGCAGGAAATGTGCTTGAATTGGAAATTCTGTGAATTAAAAAGCAGGAAATGTACCAAAATGAAAATTACACATTACATGAAAAATACAATGCTAAACTGTAGAATCCACACATAGTTTTTTACATGGTAACTAAAACAGGTCACGGGGATGTCCCTCCTTTCCTCTGGTTTGTTTGCTGTCCCAACGTTAAATGAGAGGTGGTCGGACTCCTTCATTTTAAGGACTGTCCTGCGGGGCAGATTGAAGGCCTGATCTTGTCTGTCATCAAAGGAATAATTAATTGTATCTCTCTGGGTGAGAATAAACACGGCAGTAACAATACAAGTTAATCACTGCTGATGAATGGTTCCTCCAAACAGTTTGTATTTAAACAGTCGGTCAATCAATCACTGGGAAATTCCTTCAATCACAAACACACAGTCAAAGCATACATTTCATCCAGTTGTATTTGTTGTAAGCTTAGGTCTTTATCATCAATGTTTGAGTTTGATTTATTTTGTTTCAGGTTGCATCTTAATGGTGTACGAAGTATAATATAAAGTATGCTGTTAATATAAACTGTATACGATTAAGTACACATGTCATTGTTACATTTATTAATAATATTACATTTTCCCTTGAGATGGTTCATGTCACTGTAGACCCTTTATGCAGCATTTAAACTTTTCAATGAGTATATGGCTGGATTGTTTTGTAAGAAGGGACTGTGTAGAAATTATTGACCACAAAATTTGAGATGGTGTACTCCAAAAGGATCAATATGTCTGTCTATTGGTGATTGAATAGTATCTCTCCAGCAAGTAGACCCCACGTTCAGTTTATTTTGCATCTTAACTGAAAGCAGAACTACAGTAATATAGTCGTTAACTATGTCCAAAATGTTGTGAATGTGTCATATAAAGAGACGATGACAGTTCCTGGTTCAAAAATAAAGAATGGCTGAAATATTCAGTAAACAGACGCATCTTTCGTCATAATTTTGGAGATTGCTCATTTCACTTCTGTTGGTCAATGCGGGTGCTATGAGAAAGTTATTATCCCATCAAGGTTTAAATTAGTTTCTCGTTAATTTTGATGAGGAGAATAAACCAAACATGTTCCTCATAGTTTTCCAAAAGTTTCTTTCATGTGTTTGAATTTGATCATATCTGTTCTGATGCCAGCTGCTAAATAAGTGTTATGTGAGGCATCATCTTTTGAAAGTTCCAATTTAAAACCCATTTTATTACTTGAAAAAGTCTCTAAATTCAGATGCATGTCATTTCTGTATGACAAACTAATTCCTCTTCAGTTGGCTCAGCTGTAACAGATGATCCTGATAAGTGTTACAAAATGTATGGTTTATCATTTAAAGACAAACAATGGCACTGATATTTGCTTCTTGCATGATTAAGCAGGAGCTGTGTTGTTGTTGAGGAGAACTACAGAAATTCTTGAACTTTCCACCACACTAGTTATCTAATTCAGTTTGTTTCCTGTTGTTGTTTCGCACTCACCCTTCCATGACTTCAGCTACTCTTGAACAATCTTAAAGCACCACCATCTGGCCGACACGACTGAATGAATACTTAGAGTGCACCAATCATCCATGACCGTTCGTAACAACCCATTGTCCCATTGTTTCTCTGACAAGAAGAAAAAGGTAGTTGAATAAAAAAAGTAAGCGCTACATATTTCATACTGTTGGATATTTATGAGACTAAAGTATGAATGAAAAAGGTTTACATTCCTCTTGGGGAGGACACATGCATTGCCAATCAAACAATGAGGAAGCAGCCACAACATACTGAGTAAGAATCTAAATTTAATGTACAAAGAAACATGTTTGCTGAAAAATCTGTTCAGTAGACAGTATGTCGTGGGTCATGGTGGATTTAAATTAGATGTGGGTTTTTTTGTATTGGGATGTATCCTCCTTTAGACCAAGAAATTCAAGCCTTTAACAGCTAAAGAGAAACAGGTTTCTCTCAGGTGTAAGAGAATAGTTACATCACATTTACACTTGGTCATTTATACATCAACTTGTGATCTACATCTGTATATATTTTCCCTGCAAGAGGACAGAACGCATGTAAATGCAAGGATCAGATCTTTATCGGAATAAATTTAATATGTACAGTGTGAACACATTCTTAAGAAAAACTGCTTCCTGAACAAGTTGAAAGGACATCTACTTTCAACTCTTAGTCCTCAAGTAAACCAGGCAAAAAGCTACAGATAAGTCCTCCCTTTCAAAAAGAAAAACAGAGCTCATTGTTTCCTTTGACCTAAGATGTATCGTGTTTGTTGACAAGCTTTTACAGATCCAGTGTGGGTGGATTACGTAGATAGAATAGACAAATAGATAATAAGGTATTTATCAATACCTGATACAGATCAGATGTTAATACCAGGTGTGAATGGGGTCCACAAGATGCATCACATCTGCTGCAACTGTGTGTGAACAAGTTTGTTTTGGGATTTATTCTGTCCCCTTGTAGCCTAACAAAATATTAATGCAGCTTTAACATGTAAAAAAATGCATCTTTGAGTTAATTTTGGTTTAACTGTCAGAACATCTCAATTACCACTGTCCAAAATAAGTTTCTCTGACAACTCTGGTGTAGAAGCTCCATCTAGTTGAATAAAAAAGGTGCCAAATATCTTTTCATAATAATAAAGTAGCATATATCTGTGAGGCTTCATTCATTATATTGCAATTATATTTTAAGTTGCATGTATTAATGTATTTCTTATGTTTGTTATATTTGCTCTGTATGTTATAGTTATTTATATTTAAGTTGTTGTGGGTTGTTCAGTTCTCTCGGATTGTGTTGAATTGTAATGTGTTGTGTGTAGATTCTGTTGGGGATTTCGACCTGGCCACAGCTATTAGCAAAGTTAAACACACCTGTGTGGAGTCAATTAATGGAGGTGGGAGCACAGCTACATGTTATACTAAGTGCTGGCCAGAGACACATAGCGGAGCATGTGCAGAGCCGAACCCGATGGCAGTCCAAGAAACTAGGGCCACAAGCTGTAGGTCTACTCACCCAGGCGAGCTACACAAGGTTTGTGCGGGTGGGACAAGTTGTCCAGACAAAGTGAGTCGTGGCGAAGTAGCCTAAAGGGGTGATGACTTGTTTGGGTACCCCACTGATGGCTGTTTTATTGTTCCCAGGCGGGAGCTCTGTCGTGTCAAAAATGGGAGACACATGGGTATACTTAAAGGGCTTAAAGCGCTTGTTATGACAATTAAATATGTTCCAATACATTTGTGAACATTTGTGAACGTGTAAAATGTACAGAAGACAGGAGGAATAACTGACACTGATGGATCTCTGTGCTCTTCATTCTTTATAAACTCTTTGTAAACATAACCGTTAATGCTCTAGAAATAATATTTAGCAATATTTAAATTATAAATAACTTCTAAATCTGTTGTAAATGTATTTGTTTTTAAAATCTTGTATATCGTTTTAAAAACAATTATTTAGCCATGTAGAAGAACCGAGTATTGATAAGAGTAGCCCTTAGCTGTACTAAAATCTTAAAGATACCTGTCCTTACCCGTAGGCCACCGTAGTTCTCCGATACATTTGGTTGCAACCTGCCACAAACCACTAGATGCCACTAAAATGTACACACTGTCCCTTTAATAAAGTAGTTCATACCTAAATATAAGTCAAATACATAGATGGGAGGAATCTGTAAAGTCAGTATTGTAGGAAGTGGATTCATGAAAATGTGCTCCATGAGTGTTGTGCTGTTAAAACAAAGAAAAGAGAGGAAACCAAGAGCCACAACAAAGGTACGAGATGAGGAGAACTGTCAACAATGACTTCAGCTGCTCAATTGTTTATGCACGGGGCCCAGGTGTGTCCAATGCCATTGAATACTCCTCAATCAGGTCTGCTGCCCTATAAAGAAAGCACTGACACAGCAGAGGAACCAAACAGAGGAGCCGGCACCACAACACATACAGGAGGAGAGAGACTGCACAAGTTGTTCAATAAAGACAGATGGATAACAGGATAACTTATTAATACCAGATACAAATCACATATTAATACCAAGTGGGAATGGGGTTCAAAAGACAGTTTGTGAACAAGCTTGTTTTGGGGTTTCTTCTGCCCACTGCCATGAATGTATTTAAATATATATTTTTAAATGCATTATTAGGACATTTTGGTTTAACTGTGAGAACATCACAACATAATGTGTAGTGTCACATATTTTAGTTGCAGATCCCTGCTGGTCCTTAGCTGGGTCCTTTGGCTGAAATGAAAGCATCATTTTAGATTATTGCCGCCCTTTAAGAGACCACTCCCTGCTTTCTACACCATTAACTCCACTGGTGTAGCAGTATACTGCCTCCACTATATCTGCATTCACCTTCCCCTTCAATATCCATTGTATTCTCAAGTGGCCTGCCGTTTTTCTTCTGTTGCTTTTAGAGTCCATATTTTTGTCAACGAAACTGCAGAATAGTACAGCACATGTCATCATTCTCAAGGAGGTGTTTTTAGCAGAAAAAGCAGCCTTGATCAGCCAGAAAGCAGCTTTATCAGGTAAGAACTTTTTATTTAACTTTACTATGGTAAAATAACGCATCCAATGAATGTTTCTTCACCACATTTGTTTGGAAAATGTCATTTTTAAAGTGTCTAATACACTGCTGGGCTTAAGGACGTTGCAGTTGAGCAATTCAGGGTGTTTTAGTTTGATATAGACTCGACCACTGGATTTTGTTTTTGTGTTATTCATCATTATCGTTTGTTTGTGTACAACTTCATGAAAATTAGTTATTATTTTAAAAACAGTGCAGGCAATTCATATAGGCTATGAAAGGAACCATTCAAAATAAAAAAGACGTGAATGTATTATGTGTTGTTTCAGATGTGATTCTGTATGAAGACATTATCAATACCAGTATTTCCTATTTAAATAAATGGCTCTTGCGTGTGAAGATTTGTGCTGTTTGAAGAAGTTCCACCCAGCTGTGTTATAATTTGCATATGGCAGTAGTAGGTACTTTATGTTCTTATGGTTTGTGTTTCTTTTCATTTTAGCATCCATTCTATTAGACCACCAAAACCTCAGCAGTATGGACAAAGGCACAAGGATGATGATATTCTGTCTGCTTTTGGCAGGTAATATATTGAGGTCACCTCTTTGTTTCCAGTCTCATGTCTACATACACCCCATTTCAAAAAAAAAAAAAAGTGAGTATGGCCAAAAGGAGTCTTTTCTTTATCAAATGCATATTTCTCTTACAGCTATTAGCAGCCCTGTGCTTACTGGAGAGTGGAAGGCGAATGTTGTGAAAGATCTTGACGTCCTGGTCACATCCTGTGTTGTGGTACCCTGTTCATTCACCCATCCTAACGAAAAGCTGCCCTCCTCCAGACTCAGAGGGATCTGGCATCGTTCAACTTCTCGAGATGAAGCCATCTATCGTGAGGATCAGACGCAGATCTTGGAAAACTTCAGGGGCCGCACACGGTTGTTGGGACATCTGGGTCAGAACAACTGCACCTTAGAAATGACTGACATTAAAGATCATGACAGCGGCCCTTTCTGTTTCCGGATTGAACTAGCACCGACAGAGACTGATTTGTCCATTGACAAGTTCTCCTTTGTGGAGGATTGTGTCACGTTCAGAATGCTCCGTATGTCACCAACTTTCCCAATATGTTTAAAAGATTTCAGAAATCTACACCTACACCGTTTCTATGTAACATCATGGTTTTCCTCTTTTTTATTTACAGCTGATCCTCCAAAACCTACACTGACTCACCCAAAGACAGCCATTCAAGGACGTCCCTACACTGTCACCTGCTCAGTCACCCATACCTGCCCTTCCTATGTGCCTAAACTCAAATGGAGTACGGTCACTACAGATGATGAGGTCACTGAAGTCCAGAAAGAAATTCGTTTTGGCTACTGGGAGGCACAGTCCATCCTGACGTTCACTCCTGAGAAGGACGACCACAGCGAGGTCACTTGCACAGCTGAATTTAATGGAGGGAGCACATCCAATACAGTCCTGAATCTCTATGTTAAACGTGAGAGCTTTTCACACTGTTGTTGAATTCTTCATTGGAGGTTTATGACCTGGATCCTCCATTATGTGCAATATAAAGGAAAAACTGACCTTATATATGGATCTGTCTATTTGCAGGTACAGAAAACTATAACCACATCATCATTCCAACAGTGGTGGCGATTGTTACAGCTGTGGTCTTTGGAGTCTTCTGCATTGTAATGGTGAAGAGATATAAGTGAGTAAGGCGGTGCACAGGCGTTAACCGATCCAGATAAAAACAATTTTGAGCAAGAAATAATCTTAGTATATGCTCTTATATTATTTTGTTCTCTGTCTACTCAAGGGGACGCATAGCAGAGCTCCAAAGTGGGGATGGCAGGTAAAAATGTTAATAGAGCTACACTATTAAGTGTGTTTTAATTATTTTCCTTCATCATCATTATGTCATTTTCTGTATCACAATTAGCATGTGGAACCGGCTCTCCAGGATGTCTCGCAGGTGAGAAATGTGGTTTGTGATCATTTTTTTATTTTTCATCCAGTCCACTATCATAGGAACTTTTAATTGTACTGATGATAAATTTAATCTGTGAAATTCTCAGGATCCGTTCTGATGTCTCAAGACCATCTCGTTCTGATCAAAGGTCTTTATCTTTCTAAATACTCAATGCCATTTCCGTGTCTAGTTCTGTACTCTCCCTGCAGCTTTGTGTAGGCCGCTGCGTGGTTGGCCTCACTGTAATTTGCATGTCATGTCCGTGCACATGTTTGATGCTTTTCTGGCATTCTTGATAAGATGTATTGATATGCCTCACAACATTTGCATATTTTCCGTTCTATTTCGATGATTGACGGATTTAATAAGTTCATTTTATCACCTGATTTTTATCACACACTTTGGTCTTCACAGTAAAATCAAACTTAACATTTGATCATGTATTTTAATCGAATGAAACTAGTACATTTCTTATATTTTCTGCATTTAAATGTTACTGATTTGTATTACATACAAATGTAACAGAAGGCCTAAAGAGGACATAGTGGATTCAAGTCATACAGTTTATAAAATACAGATATCACATATTGAAGTACAGTAATGTCATTATTTTTCTCTCTCTTCTAGTTATTAGCCAAAATCCTGCAATTACCAAGAGGTACTATTCAATTGCCATTGATTTATTCCCAATAATTACGTACAGAACATTGGCACTATCAACATCTGTGACAATAATGACCTCAATCTTTCACAGGACCTTGATGACGGGGACGATTAACACTGCCGACCTCAACGTCTATGGAAACATGAAAAAACACCAAAATAATCTAATCATGCTCATAATGGTCATTTGTATTAAGACCATGATGACTGCAGTTTTTATACACGACTACTGTGGTATTCTCTGTTATCAAGTAAACTATATTTGATTCTCTCTTTGAAATTACATCAATTAATTAGGGAAAATAAAATGCATTAGTAAGTGCAACTTTGCTCAGTCAGAGTACTTGTTTGTTTGTCACCATTGTTGGGCCTCAAGCATAACCAAAATGGCATGAAGTTGAATTAAATAAATACCAGAGGCAATACATTTCGTGAAAAATGCTTATTTGCTTTCTTGCTGAGAGTTGGATGAGAAGATTGACACTACTCATATATGTCCGTTTGTATTTGAAGCTGCAGCTTAGCTTAGCTTTGCTTAAAGACTGGAAACAGCTGTATTGGCTTCCCAAAGGTGACAAAAATCTCCAACCAGCACCTCTATTAAGTAACAACATCAAATATTTTTTAAATTGCAAGCTTTAGGAAAGCAGATTTTTCCAATGAGGTTTCCAATCTTCATGCAAAGATAAGCAAACATCAGGTGTCTGGTTCCATATTTTTCTTGGCAAAAAGGTGAATTGTATTTAATGTATTATTATTGTAAGTGTATTTCCCAACATGTCAAACAATTAATTTAAATAGTCTACATATGCACATACAATCATAGAGGGCTGGTGTATTTGATATCTCTGTTAATAACAAAAATGAATAAAAGAAAAACAATCTAGGTCAAAAGTTTTTTTTAATACAGTATATTAGCAATATGTATAACCCAATGTGATATGGGTTTTTGATTTTATTGTATATTACTATATAACAACTACTTTATAACAACTACAACAACAGTGTACTCCCCCTCATAAATATCATCGTTTGAAGTGTAAAATGCTGATTGTTGACTCTTTATTAAGTTGCATTAATCAATAATATATGAACTTAAAGTCAAATGATGACATGTAATGTGAACGGGGTCAATTGTAGCAACAAACACACAGTTTTTACCTATAACTTTGTATCCTCCTTTACAACAAGATATTCAAACGTTTAACAGCAAAAGAGAAACAGGTTTCTCTCAGGTGTAAGAGAAGAGTTACATCACATTTACACTTGGTCATTTATACATTAACATGTGATCTACATCTGGATATCTTTTCCCTGGAGGACAAGGAGGATCAGATCTTCATAGGATTGAATTAAATCTGTACAGTGTAAACACATTCTTAAGAAAAAATGGGTTTTAAGAAGTGATTTAAAAGAGATTACTGATTGTGCGGCCCTCCTCAGACAGGTCGTTCCAAAGCAGAGGGGCCCTGATGGCAAAAGCACGGTCACCGATCGCTTTCAGCCTCGACTTTGGAACAGCCACAAGGCCCCACCTGAGGCTCTCATAAGGAGTCAACTCATAAGGGGTCAACATTTCCTCTATATGTTTTAGTGCCAGACCCATCTGTGCTTTAAAAGTGATCAGTAAAATCTTTAAATCAATTCTAAAACGAACAGGGAGCCAATGAAGAGAAGCCAGGATTGGGGTGATGTCGTCTGTTAAAGCCAGTGAGAAGCCGAGCTGCTGCTGCGTTCTGCACTAGTTGGAGGCGAAAGAGTGACTTTTGGTTAATGCCAGAGAGGAAGGAGTTACAGTAGTCAAGTCTTGAAAAGATGAATCCATGAATGACTTTTTCCAGGTCAGGGTGAGTGAGAATCAGTTTGACCTGATACAGATCACATGTTATTACCAGGTGTGAATGGGGTCCACAAGATATGGAACAATAATGTTGCGTTACGTCTGCTGCAACTGTTTGTTTTGGGATTGAGCCTGTCCCCTCGTGGCCAAATATATATTAATGCAGCTTTAACATATAAAAAATGCATCTTTGAGTTAATTTTGGTTTAACTGTGAGAACATCTCAATTAATGAAGCCAACTCAACTTTCAGTTCCCACCTTCAGATTCTGCTACTGAATAGTTCATAGAAAAAGCAGAACAGAATATAAGGAAATGTCAATCTATGTACAGATTTAAGCAAAGACTGTATCAAAAGGCAGAAACAAAAATAAACATTGTACTTCTGCAGAGGTATGTGAGATGACTGTGAGACCAATGAAGCATCAGTCTGTGAAAGGTTACGGTTGTAACAGTACAGGTCACCAAATGATGATGTCTCTAAAGATAAAAATCCTTAAAATGAAACAGGGTTGAGAGGAAAAACGTTCCCACTTTGACAACGTTAATAACTCACTTGTATTTATTCTTCATAAATAATGCAGAAGACTGCAAAGATCACAGCTGTAGCAATCGCACAAATATGAAGATCCAGCATATAAACTGCAAATAATCAACAATAGAGTTAAAATCGCTATCATCAAAAATCTGTTACAACCCGGCTGGAAGGCAGCAACATGAATGGGAGACCAGACGAGTTAAAAGTAATAAATAAGCACATTTATTGAAAGAGTACATACAGTAAACTCCGTAAAGCAGCCGGCCCAGACTCTGTCTCCTGCTCCACCCTGAAGCAATGTGCTGATCAGCTGTCTCCGGTGTTCACAGACATCTTCAACACCTCCCTGGAGACATGCCACGTACCAGCATGCTTCAAGGCCTCCACCATCATCCCCGTCCCCAAAAAAACAAGGATCACAGGACTTAATGACTACAGGCCCGTCTCCCTGACCTCTGTGGTTATGAAGTCTTTTGAGCACCTTGTCCTGTCCCACCTAAAAACCCTCACTGACCCACTCCTGGACCCCCTGCAGTTCGCCTACAGAGCCAACAGGTCTGACGACGCAGTCAACATGGCCCTTCATTTCATCCTCCAGCATCTGGACTCCCCAGGAACCTATGCCAGGATCCTGTTTGTGGACTTCAGCTCTGCCTTTAACACCATAATCCCGTCTCTGCTGCTTGACAAGCTCTCCCAGCTGCACGTGCCC
Organism: Anarhichas minor; assembly: GCF_050575085.1. Lineage (NCBI taxonomy): Eukaryota > Metazoa > Chordata > Actinopteri > Perciformes > Anarhichadidae > Anarhichas > Anarhichas minor. Next base: position 1,463,464 of record NW_027466487.1, on the reverse strand, counting down.
GACTCCACCTGCAAGTGGATCACAGACTTCCTGTCTGACAGGAAGCAACGTGTGAAGCTGGGAAAGCATGTCTCAGCATCCCAGACCATCAGCAGCGGTTCCCCCCAAGGCTGCGTTCTTTCCCCTCTGCTCTTACCTGTACACGAACAGCTGCACCTCCAGTCACCAGTCCATCAAGCTCCTGAAGTTTGCGGATGACACCACCCTCATTGGACTCATCTCTGGTGGGGATGACTCCGCCTACAGGTGGGAGACTGACCATCTGGTGACCTGGTGTAGACTTAACAACTTAGAGCTCAACACTCTCAAGACAGTGGAGGTGGTTGTGGATTTCCGGAAGAATATAGCCCCACCTGCCACTATCACCCTGTGTGACTCCCCCGTCGACGCTGTGGAGTTCCTGGGCTCCACCATAACCCAGGACCTCAAGCGGGAGCTTAACATCAGCTCCATCACCAAGAAGCTCAGCAGAGGATGTACTTCCTGAGGCAGCTGAAGAAATTCAACCTGCCAAAGGCAATGATGGTGCACTTCTAACACAGCCATCATCGAGTCCATCCTCTGCTCCTCCATCACGGTCTGCGCATCATTCGCTCTGCCGAGAGGGTGATTGGCTGCAATCTGCCGTCCCTCCATGACTTGTTCGCTTCAAGGACCCTGAAGCGAGCAAGAAAGATTGTAGCCGACCCCTCTTACCCTGGACACAAACTGTTAGTGCCCCTTCCATCTGGCAGGAGGCTGCGGTCCATCAGGACTAAGAGCTCACGCCACATGAACAGTTTTTTCCCGTCTTCAGTCGGGCTCATCAACAAAGCCCGGGACCCCCACTGACTCTGTCATCCCCAGGATAATTTCCTACCGGTCACTCCCCTGAACACGCACGCACGCACGCACGCATGCATGCACACACACATGCAAGCGTAGGCACATAAGCCGCTTTGGTGAAGTGAAGGATACTCGAGTTGACGGCAAGTACACTTGCTGCATATGGCAATTAAATATGTGTGAGTAAAAAGCCAATACTTTATCAATACATCTGCACATGTAAAGAGTAAGTGAAACCAGTCGGCCACCGTCGCAATGCTTACACATGCACAGCACGCATGTTTGGGCAAAAACTTATTTTAGTAAACTTCTCTTCCGGCTGAGACAAAGCAGCCAGGTGGACAGAAGACAGGAGGAATGACTGATACTGAAGGATGTCCGTGCTCTCCATTCTTTATAAACTCTTTGTAAACATTACTGTAGAGAAAGAAAGCACTGACACATCAGAGGAACCAAACAGAGGAGCCGGCACCACAACACATACAGGAGGAGAGAGACTGCACAAGTTGTTCAATAAAGACAGATGGATAACAGGATAACTTATTAATACCAGATACAAATCACATATTAATACCAAGTGGGAATGGGGTTCAAAAGACAGTTTGTGAACAAGCTTGTTTTGGGGTTTCTTCTGCCCACTGCCATAAATGTATTTAAATATATATTTTTAAATGCATTATTAGGACATTTTGGTTTAACTGTGAGAACATCACAACATAATGTGTAGTGTCACATATTTTAGTTGCAGATCCCTGCTGGTCCTTAGCTGGGTCCTTTGGCTGAAATGAAAGCATCATTTTAGATTATTGCCGCCCTTTAAGAGACCACTCCCTGCTTTCTACACCATTAACTCCACTGGTGTAGCAGTATACTGCCTCCACTATATCTGCATTCACCTTCCCCTTCAATATCCATTTTATTCTCAAGTGGCCTGCCGTTTTTTTTCTGTTGCTTTTAGAGTCCATATTTTTGTCAACGAAACTGCAGAATAGTACAGCACATGTCATCATTCTCAAGGAGGTGTTTTTAGCAGAAAAAGCAGCCTTGATCAGCCAGAAAGCAGCTTTATCAGGTAAGAACTTTTTATTTAACTTTACTATGGTAAAATAACGCATCCAATGAATGTTTCTTCACCACATTTGTTTGGAAAATGTCATTTCTAAAGTGTCTAATACACTGCTGGGCTTAAGGACGATGCAGTTGAGCAATTCAGGGTGTTTTAGTTTGATATAGACTCGACCACTGGATTTTGTTTTTGTGTTATTCATCATTATCGTTTGTTTGTGTACAACTTCATGAAAATTAGTTATTATTTTAAAAACAGTGCAGGCAATTCATATAGGCTATGAAAGGAACCATTCAAAATAAAAAAGACGTGAATGTATTATGTGTTGTTTCAGATGTGATTCTGTATGAAGACATTATCAATACCAGTATTTCCTATTTAAATAAATGGCTCTTGCGTGTGAAGATTTGTGCTGTTTGAAGAAGTTCCACCCAGCTGTGTTATAATTTGCATATGGCAGTAGTAGGTACTTTATGTTCTTATGGTTTGTGTTTCTTTTCATTTTAGCATCCATTCTATTAGACCACCAAAACCTCAGCAGTATGGACAAAGGGACAAGGATGATGATATTCTGTCTGCTTTTGGCAGGTAATATATTGAGGTCACCTCTTTGTTTCCAGTCTCATGTCTACATACACCCCATTTAAAAAAAAAAAAAGTGAGTATGGCCAAAAGGAGTCTTTTCTTTATCAAATGCATATTTCTCTTACAGCTATTAGCAGCCCTGTGCTTACTGGAGAGTGGAAGGCGAATGTTGTGAAAGATCTTGACGTCCTGGTCACATCCTGTGTTGTGGTACCCTGTTCATTCACCCATCCTAACGAAAAGCTGCCCTCCTCCAGACTCAGAGGGATCTGGCATCGTTCAACTATTCGAGATGAAGCCATCTATCGTGAGGATCAGACGCAGATCTTGGAAAACTTCAGGGGCCGCACACGGTTGTTGGGACATCTGGGTCAGAACAACTGCACCTTAGAAATTATTGACATTAAAGATCATGACAGCGGCCCTTTCTGTTTCCGGATTGAACTAGCACGGACAGAGACTGATTTGTCCACCATTGACAAGTTCTCCTTTGTGGAGGATTGTGTCACGTTCAGAATGCTCCGTATGTCACCAACTTTCCCAATATGTTCAAAAGATTTCAGAAATCTACACCTACACCGTTTCTATGTAACATCATGGTTTTCCTCTTTTTTATTTACAGCTGATCCTCCAAAACCTACACTGACTCACCCAAAGACAGCCATTCAAGGACGTCCCTACACTGTCACCTGCTCAGTCACCCATACCTGCCCTTCCTATGTGCCTAAACTCAAATGGAGTACGGTCACTACAGATGATGTGGTCACTGAAGTCCAGAAAGAAATTCGTTTTGGCTACTGGGAGGCACAGTCCATCCTGACGTTCACTCCTGAGGAGAAGGACGACCACAGCGAGGTCACTTGCACAGCTGAATTTAATGGAGGGAGCACATCCAATACAGTCCTGAATATCTATGTTAAACGTGAGAGCTTTTCACACTGTTGTTGAATTCTTCATTGGAGGTTTATGACCTGGATCCTCTATTATGTGAAATATAAAGGAAAAACTGATCTTATATATGGATCTGTCTATTTGCAGGTACAGAAAACTATAACCACATCATCATTCCAACAGTGGTGGCGATTGTTACAGCTGTGGTCTTTGGAGTCTTCTGCATTGTAATGGTGAAGAGATATAAGTGAGTACGGCGGTGCACAGGCGTTAACCGATCCAGATAAAAACAATTTTGAGCAAGAAATAATCTGCTCTTATATTATTTTGTTCTCTGTCTACTCAAGGGGACGCATAGCAGAGCTCCAAAGTGGGGATGGCAGGTAAAAATGTTAATAGAGCTACACTATTAAGTGTGTTTTAATTATTTTCCTTCATCATCATTATGTCATTTTCTGTATCACAATTAGCATGTGGAACCGGCTCTCCAGGATGTCTCGCAGGTGAGAAATGTGGTTTGTGATCATTTTTTTATTTTTCATCCAGTCCACTATCATAGGAACTTTTAATTGTACTGATGATAAATTTAATCTGTGAAATTCTCAGGATCCGTTCTGATGTCTCAAGACCATCTCGTTCTGATCAAAGGTCTTTATCTTTCTAAATACTCAATGCCATTTCCGTGTCTAGTTCTGTACTCTCCCTGCAGCTTTGTGTAGGCCGCTGCGTGGTTGGCCTCACTGTAATTTGCATGTCATGTCCGTGCACATGTTTGATGCTTTTCTGGCATTCTTGATAAGATGTATTGATATGCCTCACAACATTTGCATATTTTCCGTTCTATTTCGATGATTGACGGATTTAATAAGTTAATTTTATCACCTGATTTTTATCACACACTTTGGTCTTCACAGTAAAATCAAACTTAACTTTTGATCATGTATTTTAATCTTATGAAACTAGCACATTTCTTATATTTTCTGCATTTAAATGTTACTGATTTGTATTACATACAAATATAACAGAAGGCCTAAAGAGGACATAGTGGATTGAAGTCATACATAAGTGTGTTAAACGTAAAAAAAATAAAGCTAATTGTTGGTGGCTGAACTTCAGTGATGTGAATTTTAATCCACAGGACCAAAAATGTGAATTCAAAATCCAGTGCCGACCAGAAAGTGTCCAAAGTTCGTTTCCCGTCCCCCAAAAGGTACTTGGTCGACTCCTCTTAATTAAACCTGATCAGTTTATAAAATACAGATATCACATATTGAAGTACAGTAATGTCATTATTTTTCTCCCTCTTCTTGTTATTACTGTTGTTTATGGTCCTCAGCCAGCCCAAATCCTGCAATTACCAAGAGGTACTATTCAATTGCCATTGATTAATTCCCAATAATTACGTACAGAACAGTGACACATCTGTGACAATAATGATCTCAATCTTTCACAGGACCTTGATGACGGGGACGATTACATTAACTCTGCCGACGTCAACGTCTATGGAAACATATGAAAAAACACCAAAAGATTCAAATCATGCTCATAATGGTCATCTGTATTAAGAGCATCTGATGACTGCAGTTTTTATACATGACTACTGTGGTATTCTCTGTTATCAAGCAAACTATATTTGATTCTCTCTTTGATAATTTGATAAATTATTTAGGGAAAGTAAAATTCATTAGTAAGTGCAACTTTGTTCAGCCAGAGTACTTGTTTGTTTGTCACCATTGTTAGTGATTTTTCCAATGAGGTTTTCAATCTTAATAATGCAAAGCAAACCATCAGGTGTCTGGTTCCATATTTTTCTTGGCAAAAAGGTGAATTGTATTAAATATATTATTATTGTAAGTGTATTTCCCAAAATGTTAAATAATTAAAAATATGATAATGAAAAAAGCCAAAAAGCTGTAAACAGGATCTATATATCATGGGTAATTATCTTCCAGCATCTAAATACAGGTCAAATGTTTTGTATACAGTATATTAGCAATATGTAAGAACTCAGTATGATATGGGTTATTGATTTTATTGTATATTTTAAGTGTTTTTAGAATAATTTGTTTTTTCCCACAAGCGTTTCACAGCAAGCAGCATCTGTGCCCTCCTTGTGGTTAGCAAATTATATCCCCTGCCCACATTTTAGAGGGAGGTTTCTTAAACTCATGAGTGGTTAAGGACTTCAAAAGGTGCTGAAATGTTTCATAAACATTCAACTCTTGGGGTAAGTCATTCTGATCTTTTCGAATTAGTGAATAAAAGAAGCCTTTCTTTACCTTGCATTTTACAACTGTATTAGATGAAAAACTGAATTTCAAATTAATTTTCCCAAAATATTGATTTATGTAACTATGGTGACATCATTGCTTCTTTGAAATTCTAATAGAACGGCACAGAGTTAGATTTTTTCATTACAAATCTGAGACAGTTAAGTTTAAGTACAGGAAACAGATCTTGCATGTTGCTAAAATATCCGTCTCCACTTTACAATTTACTGTCTCTTTTTTACTCAAAATAATTCTTTAGTATGAGATTATAATTTTCTTGTTGCCCTTAGTCCGTCTCAGGAGTTTTCTGAAATGGAGAATGTTTTTCTGGACTACAACATCAACCTTGTTCTGCTTTTATATACCATATTGCCACAAATTAACATTGACTGACCTAACTTTAGAACATTTAAATCTTGAACTGCTTTAGAAACGAGCAATTATCTCGGTATGTTGAAAAATGCTTTCTGGGCCTAGAAAGGTGTCTTTATTTAAAATAGTTTTCAGGTTGTATTTTTCTTTCTTTCTATGGCAAACCATGTATCAGATTAAGTAATCTGTATGTATTCTTTGCAACCCTTTTTTGTTATTGCTACCTATTTTGCCTGTATTTTTATTATAAATAAGTTTTCCCTGTTTTATTTTGAAAATAAATACATCAAAGATTGAATTTGCTATTTTTCCAGCACATGCACATGACGTAGGAGACTCTCATTGCGTTAGTATATACATATATATCTATCGGTATGTATGAAATCACTTGATATTTTGGGCCATTTATGTACAGGATGTAAAATGCATGTGTGCTCTCTCTTTTTTCACATTGTCTTTTTGGGTTTGTTTTTCTTTTCTCTGTTCTGGTTCAATAGTCTTGGCCTTTAAAGTGTTACTCCGCCCAAATACATCTGCAGACATTCACCCTCTGTACACCTTGTAGTTAGAGAATTACAGTCTTTTTAGTATGGGTATATGCAATTTTCGAGCAGAGGCCTAAAAATAGGCTCAGAGCTTAAAAGGTTAAGAAGGCGTACAACCAGACTTTCGTTGACTTTGCTCGGGATAAAATGATTATTTTTGATTGTTGGTGTAAAGCATGTAACGCTGACGATCTAGCCTCTGTGTGTGAACTCATTTTAGAAGAATTAAAAAATTGGTTGCCTGAGCGTACTGTGGTTTATTTAAATGAACAAAAAGTGACCACCCTGCAGCAGGCCGCTAGGCTGGCGGATGAATTTGCTTTCACGCATAGAAATGTGTTTTCGAGGCGAGATTCTCAGCAGAGTATTCGCAGAAAAATTGTGGCACATATGTGTCACGTGGAAATGTTTCTCGGTCGGGTCCTTAGGCTGAGAAACATTGTTTTTTTTTTGTTATGATCCGGGTCACTTGATAGACCGCACCGCAGAGGCAGCTTCCAGGCAGCAGCCAAAGGGAGTTGAGTTAGCCACCAATCCAAAAGCCTGATGAGTGTTTCAAACAGTTCATCTTGAATGGATTTGTGTCGCTCACAAGAGAGGCTGAGGACCAGTGCCCAGTGACGGTGCTACGCAACACTGGTGGTTTGCAGTCCTTTATTCTTTCTAGTGCTCTGCCCTTTTGTGCAGTCTGCCTGTGAGGTGAGTGCTGTGGTGAGAGGTATCGCAATGCAAACTAAGATGTTCATTTCATGTCATTTCAGGTGTGTGGTACCATTTCCAAGATGCCTGGGTTAAGCCATATTCTCCTGAGCTTCTATATTTTAGGTAATGCAGTTTTGTTCTTCCAGTGTGTGTGTGTTGCATATAAACACTGACCTATTCTTACATTTTCCTTTTGCATATTGTTGCTCTTGCAGGATACATTTTCTGCGGTTCCAGGGCCTGGCATGTATATATGCCAGGCAATATCAAAGGATTGGTGGGTTCCTGCCTTGTCATCCCCTGCACTTTTGACTACTATAGTAATCCACCTCACAAACCAGATCGTGTGGTTTGGTACCAGTATGCCAACCATAAATATCCAATAGTTTATGACAATTGGTACCCATCTGATGTCATTGGCATATTTTATGGAAAAACATGAGTATTTAATTTCAACAAGAAATGCAGTCTTCAAATCTACCCAGTGACATGGCATCACCACAGACAGAGGATTTACCCTTGGGTAGATCCAGAGAATATTGGAAGATACACCCACCGATTCTTTGACAAAACTGTCACAATTGAAGTAGTGAGTAAGTAATCATGGTGAGCTTATATAAAACGATACATTTTTAGATAGATGTATATTAATTTCATCAATAATTTTTCACATTTCCTTTGTAAAGGCAGGCCAGAGACACCATCCATTATGATCTCTGGAAGCATGAAGGTTGGACAGCCCGTGATAGTGCAATGCACTGTTTACCACACCTGTTCCACTTATCCACCGACTCTGAGTCTCAACATCCCACTGCGAAGCCACAGCCTAACTCAAAGCTCCCCATCTGGTAGCACATCCAAAACTACCTTGACGACCACATTGAACATAGAGAGCGATCACCAAAGTGTGGAGTGCTCTGTCCGACACACTGGCGGTCTGACTGCAAAAGCCACCAAAACCCTAAATGCAGAATGTATGTGATGGTTACGCAAGAATTAAACCATTTTTCTTTGATGCTGACCTAAAATTATTAACATTTACCATTTGTATCTCAGGCTCCTTTTCACCCTTGACTATCAGCCACACATCAGATGAATTTCTTGAGGGACAGGCAAGCAAAGTAATCTGCACTGCCTCATACACATGCCCAAAACATATTCCAACTCTCACATGGAACTATGGTAGCATGCCGGCCTCCACTGACACCAGCAAGAGAGGAAATACTGAGTGGAGGTCTGTCTCCACACTGACATTTACAGCATCAGCTAAAGACCATGGACGATCTCTGACATGCTCTGCACAATTCACTGGGGGACAAAGGCAGGAAAAGAGCATCACCCTACGGGTAAAGAGTGAGTACAAATAATGATAATCTTTATGTAACAAGCCAATAGCCTTTAAAGCAGTCATATACCAGAACTGCCCTGCATCACCAACAAAGTCTGCAATAGAACTGAAAGGTATTTCAATGTAATTGACTCGTCTCATTTTGCCAGCCCTCTCTTAATGTGGAAGTGTCTATTTTTGCCGCTCTTTCTTCAAAAAATTAAACTTATAAAATGAAATACAACTATCCAATAATTTCCCAATGTGAGCTTGTTTAGAAAGATAGTTCCCATGAATGGGATGTCAAAAAACGGTTAAAGGAAAGAAATGACAGTTCCGTTACACTAAATTGTTTAATACTTTTTTCAATTCTTTATCTTCTTCCTGCCTCCAAAAATTATTCAGATGAAACACTCTGAGTGGAAACACCACTCATTTCTTGAGCTGGTTTTATAAACGTCCAACTGCACTTTAAACGCTTCCTCTTTCTACAGGAAACATGTTCTCTCGCAGCTGGTCCTTCACCACCCCCGGCAGCATCACTGGCATTAAAGGCTCATGTATCATCATTCCTTGCACATTCTCCTACAGTATCTCCCAGCCTGCTGACCTGCGAGTTATATGGTACTTGTTCCAGAGCAATGGGTACCCACCTGTATTTGGCGAAAAACAAAACATTATTAGTAAGTTTAACGGGATAACTAGCTTGATTGGATCTGTTGGGGAGAGGAATTGTAGTCTTAAGATTGAGAAGCTGGAGATGTCGCACAACCAGGACAGACTTTACCCATGGGTAGACTTGAACCCTATCGCCTCCTACCACAGCGTGGGTCACACGCTTTATGACAAAACCTCCCAACTTATTGTATTAGGCAAGTATCTGGATGCATTCATTCCCGTTTTTTTTTTTGTCAGTTAAATCCAAATTCCAAGACAGGCAGTTTTCAAAAATGACTATTCTGGCTTTGATTTTATAGACCATGCACAGGAACCGCAGCTGAGCATCATTGGTATCCCCAGGGTGGGAGAGGAGAGCACAGTGTCCTGCAATGTGCGCCATGCGTGTGCCTCTGCTCCCCCGACCCTAAACCTGGATGGTGTACCTGGAAAAGAGGCGATTACTGACACTCTGGTATCTGATGGGATTTGGGAAAGGAGAGCAGAGCGAACTTGGCTCGTGAAAGAGGAGGACCAGAGTGTGAAGTGTACTGTTAGTCACCGTAGTGGTCAGAAAGCCACAAGTGAGCTCAAGCTGAATGTTGAATGTGAGTACAGTGTCAGACAATAGTGATTGAATTAAAATTAAAATGCTCCTGTTTAGATTTAAACCTCACTATCACCTTTCTGCTCAGGTCCATATGATGAGATCACAATGACTGAGCGGCCAGGTGTGGAAACAGAGGGTGTGGCAAAGAGTGTCATTTGTTCTGTTTCCTACAAGTGTAAGAAAAATAAACCAACCGTTGAGTGGAATTACGAAGACATGCAGAGTTCGCTCAAAACCAAAGAAATCTCCAGCAATACCTATAACGTTGTGTCAAATCTAACCTTCATTGGCTCTCTTGAGGATGACGGTAAATCCTTGACCTGCACTGCTCAGTTTGTTACTGGGGAGACTTCAGACTCTGAAATACTTCATATAAAAAGTAAGTTCACGTCATATATAGTGGTCACTTAAAGGAATTGTTTTAGATGTTGGAAGCTACCGTTATTGGCTTTCTGGCAGAGAGTTAGATGAGAAGATTGATACCACTCTTACATGTCTGTTGAATATGAAGCTACAGCCAGCAGCAGGTTAGCTTAGCTTAGCACAAAGGCTGGTAAAGGGGGGAAAAGCTAGCCTGGCTGTGTCTGAAAGTAACAAAATCCACCCTCCGACCCCTCTACAGCTCATTGGTTAACATGTTATGAATAGTTTGTTTCATCTGTACAGAAACTGAAAAGCAGCAAAGATGTATTATTTATACAGGGGAAATGTACCCAACCACTTCTTGCTTGCAGTCTCATCGGGTTGCTCAACTGCTCAGCGGCCCCAGTATTATGGTGAAATGTTGTTTTTGCCAGTGGGCTTTAGATGGATCAAACATACAAAAAATAGAATGTGTTATCTAGTGAGCTTTAGATGTTCTGCTGACAGAGCCAGGCGAGCTTTCCCGTTTCCATTCTTAATGCTAAACTAATCAAAGCTGCAGACTCTAGCCTTACATTTAAAGGACATGTAGGAGTTTTAATACTCTTCTCTGACAACTCTCTGCAAGAAAAGCAAATAAAAATATTTACCAAAATGTCAAACTTTTGCTCTAATGATGACACATTGATAATTGATTGCTGTCTTTTTTCGTTACAGAATATGTCAGACCAGTTGATCCATATGAAAATGACAGTGGGTGTACTTCTCCATTCTCTCAAAACTCATCCTGCTGCCATGTTATGTCAAAAGTGGACTGATTTCTACAGGCATCCCATCATGGCTTGTTTCTCTCTCCCTCTACAGCTCTCCACGTTGTGGATGCTGAGGTCCCTTTCAGATTCAGCGCCTTGACTCGCTCCTGTGTGGTGATTCCCTGCAGCTTCCCGTACCAGGAGGATGAGCCTGTCACGCGTGGCATCTGGTCCAAAAAAACTGGGGATGTCATCTACCACAATGCACCAAGCTATGTGGTTGACCATTTCAAGGGCCGCACCAGAATACTAGGAGATGTGAATGAGGGAAACTGCTCATTAGAGATCGATGACATCAAGCCCTTTGACAACGGGCCCTTCTGTTTCCATGCAGAGAAAGGAAACAATAACAGACACAGATTCAACAATAGCTGCGTATTTATTGTTATGAAAGGTCTGAAAAGTCTTAATTTTCTTTAAATATGCCAAGCTATTTATCTGTTTATCTGTTTTCTAATCAACATAAGTATTCTGCTTTGTGGTTCACATGCTCAGCATCCCCAGGAAAACCAGTGATGACCTCAGTTCCAGCAGAAATATACGCCGGCTCAACGATTACCGTCTCGTGTTCTGTGACGCACACATGTCCATCACATCCACCAGTGTTCTCATGGAGTGTCCCTAGCCTCACCAGTGAGGTCACGCACACCTCGACACCGCAGGGCATCTGGCAGATGACCTCCACCATCACTTTCATGGCTGCTGGAGGAGATGGGGCCAAAACCCTCACCTGTACTGCCATCTGGTGGCGGGGCAAGCAGCAAGCCAACACAGTCCAGCTGACTGTGAAGGGTGAGAGCCACAAAATGCATCTGTTCTGCTTATGTCTTACAATTCTATCATACATTGAGTTGTCAAATGTACATCACCAGGATCAAGCTCTCGGGCAGTAGCCATTGCAGTGCCAGTCCTGATTGTTATCATCCTAGCTGCAGTGTTTGGAGTGGTCTTCTATAGGAGAAGGTAAATAAATACATGTCAATTCAAAAGATGCCAATACTGTAGATTGGTAATATCTGTGCTATAGTGATGCTATTGTTTATTGTAGAATGTCAAAGTCAACATTTACGAGTGAATGTTTTTAACCAACAGGAAGCGCTCTGACGACTCACTGAGACAACCACCTCGACCAGAGAAAAGGTTTGTAGGTAAACCGTAATGAGTAATGATGACGTCATTGATGTCTAGATTCCAGTCAGGAACACAAGAAAATTACTCAAAAACTGCATCTGGTTGCGTTTTGAAGGCCAGAAAAACGGTGTGTAAGCAGACTGCTTGCTTAACAAACTGGACAAATACAGTAGACCTAATACTGACACGCATTAACACTGTTATTTCCATACAGGGGGTCCATTTGGAGACGATTTTCCCGGTAAGAATATCCAAGACTAATCATTCATGTTTAATCCCCTGTTTACTGCCTTGTGTTTACATTTCTTCCCTTTTCAGGAGAGCAGAAGATGGCCATGTTGAGTTGAAAAATCTGAGGGAACCCAGGTAGGTGTTTTTTGTATTTTTTTTTAGATTTTACCATTCTCACTATTTCAAACTGTTTAATATTTAATTGCCACTGTTCTTACAGAAAGTCATACTGGAGGAGGTTTTCTATTTTCAAACTTCTGTTATAATAATCAATTGTAGGAATGGAACTTCCATTCCTACTATTTTAGGAATGGAAATCAATTAATATGAATATATTTATTAACCTGGTAGAAACCAAGGTAACACTGTGAACCTCAGTATTGACTATTTGTAAGTGTTTATCGATGTTCCTCGACCACATCACACAGCCCTAAACACTGATCTTGTGTGATTCCCTCCTCCTCCCGTAGAAACAACACCACCACTGTAAACTGTGACGCTCAACTCTTCAAACAGCGCGTTCCATCCCCGAAGGAGTGAGTTTTACAAACACAGCTGTTCCTATCTCTTTTAAATGTCATACCACTGTGTCTCAGATACTTGTCCATTAATTGTCTGCTTCCTCTCATATTTCTGTTTGCTCCAGTAACCGGAGACCTCCCCGCTCTGTCAGGCCGGAGGTTAGTAGTGCTGTGGTAAACATTGATGCCATTGCTACTTATTTCTGAAAAAGAGTAGGTTATATCATGTTTCCTGACTAACCATTTGGAAAAAGGCATCGAACAATAAAGGATGCCCTGCCTATGGTAGCCTGCTTTTGGGCCATGGGTCAGAGGATGTGAGAAAGCATAATGTAATGGAAAGCACCCAGGATTCACCATATCAACATCCCGAGTACTTGTCTCACCAGCAACAGAACTATTGTAACTCATTCCAATTTTCCTCAAATTTGTTACAGGATTTCCATGTGTACGGCAACTATTGAGTTCTTCAAGACATCTCGGAATCATCACATGCTTCCAGGACGTGTTGCTGTTTATTATTTTACAATCATACACATACTGCACAGTACATGATTGCATGTGTGGGGAAGTGAAGTTTGTCTTGCATTTGAACTTGCTTTATGTAAAAGTGCAATGTGTAAGATAGGGCCGGAATTTTAGAAAACTATTTAAAGCCCCGTCCTGTCTTCTAATACCACTTGTTCCTCATTAGGTGATAGTGAGTCACTGTGGCTTCTGCCATCAGTCTGAAGGACAAATAAGTAGTTTTTTTGTTATGTACAGTATATTGTGTATTGGATTAAATCCAAAGTGGCGGAAATGAGAAAACAACTCGCACCCTCGCTTCATCTTCCCCGACTCCAGGAGACGAGTTCGTCAGGAGTTCAGCGTGTGTCAGCTCCTAGCGCCAAGATTGTGCCGTCTGCATCAGAGTTATTTGACCAACTCTCAGAATTTCAGCAGTTTAGTGGAATTGTGTGTATTCTTGCCCTGCTGTTAGTTGGTAGTATGGGCTTGTTTGTTGTTGTTTTTAACTGATTTAGATAGAATGCTTATCTGCTGTCAAATATAATAATAAATACAAAACAATCTTTCAATTTGACTCAATAGTTTGTCTTGTGCAATTGTGATTATATTCATTCAATCAAACATACAGCAGTGCTCGTTACAGACACACTTGACAGAGATCTGCACTCTGTTGAGTGAACTTCTATAGTTTTTCTCCTGCTGTCTGATCAAGTGGCCAAACAGGAAGCTGCAAACCCTAAAAGCGCGTTGTCACGACCCGGCTCAAAAGGCCGTAACATGAGGGAGGCAAGACGAGTTAAAAGTAATAAATAGACATTTTGTAAGAGCCATTTTGTTGTTTTGTTTTTGTACAACCTCCCACCACATGGGGGCGTAGTGCCGGTGTGAATCAGGCCACAGGTAATATAATCAGTGGGGTCATTGGACACAGGTTGTTGCTAATAGGTAGAAGCAAACAGTTTTTGTCCATGAAGATTTAACGAATGCAAAAGTTACGATTTATTGGTATGAGGAGAAAATGGATAACTGAAGAGAAAGTGGTGAACTCTGATTATGTGAGAAATAAAATGCCTATATTCGAAACTGGACTTTGTTATTTATGGCACATTACAGCAACCGTAGTGACTTTTTTATTGGGAAGCAACGGTCACTACACATTTATTTAATGAACCAGTAACTAAACTAAATAAACAATCAAAACAAGGCAGCAGCCAGGTCCTCTAAACAGGACGCAGAGAGGGACCACAGCCAAAGAAGAGGGGCAGCCTTTATAGCTGGGACCAACCCAAAGCTCAGGTGTCGCCCGTCGGTGGCCGATTAACATCCTGGAAGACAACTGAGGAGAAAACAGGACACAGACCCCTGGTGGAAGGGAGGGGTCGTCACAGCGTTAACAAGTGTCCCTCTTCAGTCTTCACATGTCCTGCCAGTTATGTACAATCAACAAATACACATTTAAAGACGGGGACAGGCTCATGGATGGATTATAGAGACGACGGGCCCCTGTGCACAGACTGGCAAAAGGCCCCCACCACCTCTCCTTCATCTGAGCAAGACACACAGACTTTGTAGTTGTTCAGTCTCTTTTGGTTGTTTTGTCTCTTTGTAGTCGTAAGGCATCTCTCTGTGGTTTTGCGTCACTTTGTAATTGTTATCTGCTAATTGCACTTTATTCTGATGTACACCTGGCTGTGGACCAAATGTCCACCGCTCTGTCTCCGCTAAAAGCTTATCATGGAGACGGTGTAACAGCTCACATCTTTACATTGACAACTTTGGTGCGTGCGTTGTTTAGATTGAGCTGGATCAGTCCCAGGCTTCGTACTATTCAACCTATTTTATCACTGTGAATCTGCCAACCTCCTGACCTTAACTAGACATTCGTATCTGTGTGCCAGAGTTTACAAGAGTTTAAAAGTATTTCTGTCTATGGTTGTTTATCCCCTTAACCCTTTGCACTTGTTTTGTGTCTCTTCGTAATCATTTTGTTTCTTTTTGGTTGGTTGTTCCCTTTTCATAGTTGCGAGTTTCTTGTGGTCTCTTTGCATCTTTCTTTAATCTTTTTGTGTCTCTTTGTCTCCTAGAGTGACATTTTGAGTGACATTTTGTAGGTGAATCCATGCCCCATTAATAAAACTCAGGGATGCCTTCAACTTTAAATCAGAGTCTGGAATAAGCAAATATAGGCTGAGGGCCTGACACACATCTTTTAAATGACACTGAGACAGGATTTTAAGGACTCAAGAAAACAAAAATTTGAGAAAGTTATTTATTCAGCTTTTTTTTTATCAATGACATCAAAATATTGTTGATAATTGTAATTAAAAATAGGTTTCAGGTTAATAATATAGCACTCATATACATTCTCGTCCCAGAAAGATGCATGCAAAAAACATGCTAAAAAGAAAATAAGCTGGAACTAGCTGATGTAAAGAGACAAATGGAAATCACAGATTTACTAAACTATATTAAACGCTTTGCCAGCTAAACTTTCTCACTCATCAGTTGAACGGATAAGGAGGGGCGTGGGTACTATGAGGCCTTGCAAAGAAGAAAAGCTGGGGGTTATGCTACTGTCTCAACTATTTAAGAGAGCGCGAACAAAGAGACCAGCGGTGCCACCAGAAGGCCAGCGCTTGTGCTGCTGGCGCTGTTGCAGTAATTCCCCTGACAGCAGCTTATTTCTGTTCCAGCGGTTCCTGCCATCGTTGTAGATTCAGGTGCGCACATCACCTTGGAGGCACAGCCCTTCGTGGTGATCGATTCACCTCCTGTAGTCACTGAGAGAATGAAAATAATGTGAGTGTGTTCATCTAGAATCCCTCTCTGAGCAGAAGGAATATGTGGAACAGAGTAAGATGTGACATGCTTGCAGGCTTGTTACCTTTGGTTGAGATGCAGTGGTCTTCAGTTCCCTCACAGTTTAGAGTTGCGGTGCAGTCTTTTCCGTTGCATTGGAAGCACTTTTTACCATTTGCAATGGATTTGCTGGGCACTGTAATATAAAACATACATTGTTCATACTGCTTGGTTATGTAGAGGGGGATTGGGGGGTTATTGCAATGCACTATTCTTCCTTTAGTGCCTTTTTGAAGCTCTTTATATGCTGGTGAACAGCATTCAAATAATCTGATTTATAAATATTCTCTCTCTTTCAGACCAACCTTGTTCAGACACACACATATACACACACAGCTACACTGTGGCAGTTGCGGGTATATTACCCTTGGGCTCCTCTATAATGGATGGTGATATTGGGGAAAAGTAATTTCCTCATACTGGCTTGTTTTGAAATTTGATTCTTGTTTCTCAAACCATATTTGCCCCAAGCATATGTCTCAGGTTCTGATACATTCACTGGCATCAATCCACAATCCACAATGTCTATCCGGCACAAGACATGAATATACAACTTATATATGTTTAAAATATATTATTTACTCAGGAAAATCATATATATATATTTTTTTAATTATACAAGTTATTATTTTGACATCTAAAATATGACAAATGCAACCAACTCTAACTTTTAAGGAGAGTAGTAGTAGTGAGGAGAGTAGTCACATTTTTAACAGCGTTTGCTCCTGCAACTAAAACAGCTCTTAGTGTAAATACTAACAGACAATATAAGTAGGTTACCAGGGGCAAATTGGACATTGCAGAGCGCGGAGTTGCAACACTCGCTGGTAATTATGGTTTTAGAGATTCCGTTGTTGATTGAGGCGTTCACACACTCTTGAGCCAAAGCGCAGCCTTTTGTCTTGACTTCAGTAAGTATTGAACCTGCAACAAAAGAGGAACCTTTATAGACTGGAACAGGACAAAGCAGTTTTACGATAAAACAATGCAACACAAATGACCATACCTGCATATATAGTTAAATGAAGTGCAGCACACTGTTGACCTGACGAAGGGCATTCTATTGTTTTGTCTTGGCAGGTTCCTGAGAGTCCCACACACTCATAACATCTCAGGGTGTGGGCTGTGGAAACACAATATTCAGATAAGTAAAAAAAAAAAAAGTTTTAACATTTATAAAGGTAAATATAAAATACATATATATATATATATAAAAAAACATTTAAAAAAAAATTAAAATGAAGATCCTCCATCTCTTAAAAATGTACTTGTTAAAAACATAATGTAACCTTGCCTTTAGAGAGAAGCACAATGCCACAGATCAGAGTAAGGAGATGCATTTTGTGATGGCGGGATACAATAAGTTTCAGTCTGATCTGTTACGGCTATGAGTAGTTCTGAGAAGGGGTTGTCCTCATCCTCAGACCACTCCTTTTGTGTTGCTTTGAAAGTGAAACAAAGAGAAGCCCTGTAAATTCACTGGAATTGAAACCTAATGCAACCTCTTAACTGCATGAGGCTTTTCATCTGGGACAAGGGTTGCTCAACAAGTGGTTTCCCACCAACACTTGCGTTTCATTTCTTCATCAAAAAATCAAGATCAAACTGGTTTAAGCACATTAAGGTGTGTGTGTTATTTCAGGGGAAACGAAAGCCACATACCAAGGATGTAGATAGACTATAGAGGTCATACACTTTGTATTGTAAAAGGTTTTAAAGCAATAAGTCATTGGAGACTGACATAAGAAAAGTGCAATAAAAATGACCCAGATGCAACATATGTTTTACTTGTTTCCTTTTATTTCTGAGTAATTCACAATTCCACTTTGGAAGGTTTGAAAGAAAATAAAGAAAAAACAAATACAGATTTCTATATTTTCATGTGTGCACCATCAGACCAAAACATCACAAAGTCCATAATGGCTTGCAATAAAAAAAATCTGAATCTTGTTCGATCATGTGCAGAGATGTACAACTGGTTTTCTTGGCAGATCCACAACTTTCTGACACTGAGCACCAAAGGTTCTCAGGTTTTCGTTCCCACCAAAGTCTACAGAAGGTGTCCTGCTTTAATATCTGACTCTCCACCACTGACCGGGCTTCCAGTTTCTCTTGTCCCTCCTGTAGGGTGCAAACGACGGTCTCCACTTTCACAGACACATTTTCTTTTCAGTGACCTGATTATCAGACGTAACAGCTTGCAACTGCTATTGTATACGACAGCAGTTCAACCAAGGTGTTAGCAGAGCAGGCGGCTGTACTCTGAGAGGGCCGAGGACTTCTTCACCCCATCCCAGATACGAGCTGCATAGTGAAACCTGTAAAAACACAACACATTTATACAGACCCCAAATTGTATTCACCTGATGAAACGGATGTGTTCCGATGTTTTTTAAACTGATGTGTATAGTAGAGGAGCAGTTTATGCAGTATGCGTCTTTGCCACGAGCTCGCCCACACATCTACCTTGAAAACTTTCACTACAAACAATAAAGGCTACAAATACAAAATATAAATAACAACTGAAACTGAATTAAACTGGTTATAGTAACACACAAAAAAGATATGCTTTGTAAATCTCTATTTTTACTGCACAAACTCTATTCAAATTCATGTTCTGTTTCATTGGCAAAAACCACAAACTTACTTCATCATAAATAATGTTGTATTTGCAACTAAAGAGAGCACTATCCTTTAAGATGAGATCTAATGAAAATGCCCTTTTAACCCTTTGAGATCATATCGTGCACCTATTTAAAAATATATGCAAATATTTTTTACAGAAAATCAATTTCTTGTATTTTTCATTGAAGAATGTGACGTTTACCAGTTCTTCTCAGTGAGGATGGTGTGTGACAGCTGACAGCGGGGCATAGCCAATATTTGGCTGCGCAGTTTTGAAACCATGGTTGAGAAGGCAGGATGTCCTCTGTACCCCGGGAGCAGAGAGAAGAGCGGGTATGTTCCCGTCCCTAAACACGGTACAAAGATGAACTCACATTTCACACAATATACGGGACAACAATTGAGTTCTGCCTTATGTGAAGATATATTCTCTATAACCTGCTTTAGTCAGATTATCCTCCCCATCATTCTCCTGCATAGGAAGGAGGAACATGTTGACTTCAGTTGCCAGATAGTCCTGCTCCAAACCAGGAAACATGTTGCAGTCTAGCATGGACAATGTGCCTAAAAACAAACCATGTATTATGGGATGAGTGCAGGTGTGGCATCATGGAGCAACTATTTTGTAAATCAAAGCTCTAAAACTAATTCTAATCACAGTGGTATTGTTGGTTGAACCATGACACATCCACTAAACAAGGTTAGCTCTTACAAACAGCCACAGAATGAACAGACTATATGTTTATGTATGAAGATGATATTCTTGCAGTTTTTAACCTTTGTACTTGAGATGCGAGTGGGCCATTAATTTGTCCACAACCATATACATGTTTTTTAGATTCCTTGGGCAGAAATCATCCCGTCTGGCTTTATTCTGGAGGAACACTGGAGGAGGGAGACATTTAAAAAAGCTCATTAAACCTGGTTGATGTGTGTGAGATTGTGTGTTTCTCTATTAAAAACTCACCTATATGAGGATAGTACTCGGCTCCATCGTCATTGCCTGAAGAGCCAGCGCTGTCATGGCTCGCAGACGGAGTGGAGGGTTTCAACATCTCAGCGGTTTGAAGAAACCTACACACAAACATAGCTTTCAACTTCCTGTTGTGTACCAACATCTGCATTCATGAGACAATGGCTGCATTTGATGGGTGATTAGCAATGTTTCAATACATGTATGGGCATATGAATATAGTTTAAATACATACTTTTAAAAAACTATCCTTTAATTCCTTAACTTCTTAAGATATACAAGTTGTTACATTTGGTTTAAATTCATTTCTGTACTTTCAAGGCTAGTGTCGTCTACCTTCTACAGTAGCTACCACTAAGCTGATTACAGCTGCTTTCAACTACAGAGTTAAACTTTTAAAAATAAAATTAGGAAAAGGTATACACAGGGAAAGTGTCTTACAGTGAGGCCAGAATTACTCAAATGAAGGATTAGAACTTCGTGTGGGCATCTTGAACAGATAATATTGTATTGGACAAGATGAATATGCGTCGACACAAGTTAGACTGGTACATTTTCAACAGCTCTGGTTTTGCCTGCATTTGTTGTCAACATATTATTGAGCTTATGTAAAAGCAGAAGACAAATATTCCCTCAACATACAAGATCAAATGCTCAACATTCCTGAGGTAGGATGGGGATTTGAGAGCTACCCTCTTTTTTTGTCCCGTGAATCTTGGCACTAACTATAACCAAGAGCCATTGCAGATTAGCTAGTACCAACCTGTAGAGGTTTCAGTCAGTGAACCAGTCTTGAACCACAATGACAACATGGCACACTGTGAACAGGAAGGCAGCGATCTGAAGAGACTGTTGACAGATTACACACAGAGTGCTAATGTGGTCACATGCGTCATTAAACGATGAATCAGAGGACTAAAAGGTGTGTATTGGTCCCTAGAGGTTAAGCACCAGTGCTCACATAAACAACTGATGTTTTCACCTGCTGCCATCTGCAGGCCAGCCACTGACCTGCATCTCAATGTATGTGTCAGAATCAGCTGTATTGGCCATGTATGTGTGCGCATACATGGAATTTGACTCCGGTTACACATTACTCTCATCGTACATACACACATATGAAATATATACAATAAACAAGAGAAATATAAGAAAAACAAGGACATTTAACAGCTATATACAATATAAGTATAAATATATCCCAAACAAAAGTGTATATATATATATATATATATATATATATATATATATATATATATATATATATATATATATATATATATATATATATATATGATACAATAGTGCAAACAGAGGTAGTAGTGCAATGTTACTTATTTATTGTTCATGAGAGTGATGGCCAGTGGAAAGAAGCTGTTCCTGTGTCTGGTGGTTTTGGCGTACAGGGCTCTGTAGCGCCTACCAGAGGGGAGGAGTTGGAACAGCTTGTGTCCAGGGTGTGAAGGGTCTGCAGTGATCTTTCCAGCCCGTTTCCTGACTCTGGAGGTGAACAAGTCGAGGATGGAGGGCAGGCTGGAACCAATGATCCTCTCTGCAGACCTGACAATCCGTTGTAGTCTGTTTCTGTCCTGTTTGGTGGCCGATCCAAACCACACAGTGATAGAAGAACAGAGAACAGACTGGATGATGGCTGAGTAGAACAGGATCAGCAGCTCCTGAGGCAGGTTGAACTTCCTGAGCTGGCGCAGGAAGTACAACCTCTGCTGGGCCTTTTTCCTGATGGTGTTGATGTTGGGAGCCCACTTCAGGTCCTGGGAGATTGTGGATCCCAGAAACTTGAAGGTCTCCACAGCAGACACAGTGTTGTTGAGTATGGTGAGGGGGGGTAGTGTTGGGGGGCTCCTCCTGAAGTCCACTGTCATCTCCACAGTTTTGAGCTTGTTCAGCTCCAGGTTGTTCTGACCACACCAGAGGACCAGCTGTTCAACCTCCCGTCGGTACGCAGACTCATCACCGTCCCTGATGAGGCCGATGACCGTTGTGTCGTCTGCGAACTTCAGGAGTCTAACAGATTGGTCCTCTGAGGTGCAGTCGTTGGTGTAGAGGGAGAAGAGCAGTGGGGAGAGCACACATCCCTGGGGGGCGCCAGTGCTGATAGTCCGAGTACTGGATGTGATTTTTCCCAGCCTCACCTGCTGCGTCCTGTCAGTCAGGAAGTTTGTGATCCACTGACAAGTGGAGGCTGGCACAGTGAGCTGGGAGAGTTTGGGTTGGAGTATTGCTGGGATGATGGTGTTGAACGCAGAGCTGAAGTCCACAAACAGAACCCTTGCATATGTCCCTGGGGAGTCGAGGTGTTGCAGCATGTAGTGCAGTCAAATACTGACTGCATCATCCACCGACTTGTTTGCACGGTAGGCAAACTGCAGGGGGTCCAGCAGGGGCCCTGTGATGTCCTTCAGATGGGAGGGAGGTTGTACTCTGGAGGCAACTTCCGATCATTGTTGATGAGGTGGTCGAGAATGGATGGGCTGAGCATCGACTGAAGAAACAAATAAAGGCATTCACACACACAGCTCATCAGCCCTCAACCAAACACAGCGTTTCAAGTTAACCGTAACTACTTTCTATTCTAAGGTGACATTTCAAGTTACACAGTTCATGACTTTCTTACACTCAACACACTGACAGCTAATTAATAAATACTACAGAAAAAGGAAGAGAAACTGCATCTGCAAATACTACATTCATACCTGTGTATCCAAGAAGATGACTCTCTCCTGTGTGATGAAGAAATCAATGCCTGTACTCTGGTTTCCTCCTCTTTCCTTGATTTCGTGAGTCTGGGCTCTGAATACGTAGCCCCTGAGCAAACAAACATGCATTCCATCATTTAAAATGTCTGCACTGGTGAAGCTAAAAGAGAAGATGTACAACAACTGCAATTTAAAAAAAGCATAGAAGGGATGTAAAGGTCTGAATAAGCAATTTAGCTAGTACTTCTAATGTTTTCAAAACAAATAGTATTTGATCATATGATTGTCTGGTGTGTGGACATTGTACAGTGTCCCACACTGAACCGATTTAAAAATATAGGATTAGCAGAAATACTCCACTAGACTCTGCAGAAGTAGATTTGTTTACTATATCGCCCCCGTGTGTTCAGAAAGAGTTGTAGCTAACCAAAATCAAATCAAATGTCCATTTAATAACAAAAATGTATGAGGACTCCAGGTAAATAGTTTATGGGCCAGTGATAAGGTGTGAGTGGCATGCATGCATGTGTGAGTGTGTGTGTGTGTGTTGGGTTGTAGTTCCGTTCCAAGCTAAGGGAATATATGGCAGTTCATTTCAGTTCTGTTCAGTTTATTTGAGGGTGTGTAAGTGTGCTACACATGCACCCTCGTTCCCCTCCTTCATGATCTTTCCATCTTCCCACACATCCGCTCTCAACTTTTCCCCAGATAGAAATCATCTTCATCCTTCATACAGTTGAGATTCAAGACCCGTTACACAGGGGACTTTTGAATATTTTGACATATGAGAAGTACCAGTTATCTGCTAATTGCACTTTATTCCGATGTACACCTGGCTGTGGACCAAATGTCCACCGCTCTGTCTCCGCTAAAAGCTTATCATGGAGACGGTGTAACAGCTCACATCTTTACATTGACAACTTTGGTGCGTGCGTTGTTTAGATTGAGCTGGATCAGTCCCAGGCTTCGTACTATTCAAGCCATTTTATCACTGTGAATCTGCCAACCTCCTGACCTTAACTAGACATTCGTATCTGTGTGCCAGAGTTTACAAGAGTTTAAAAGTATTTCTGTCTATGGTTGTTTATCCCCTTAACCCTTTGCACTTGTTTTGTGTCTCTTCGTAATCATTTTGTGTTTCTTTTTGGTTGGTTGTTCCCTTTTCATAGTTGCGAGTCTCTTGTGGTCTCTTTGCAGTAGTTTTGCATCTTTTTTTAAATCTTTTTGTGTCTCTTTGTCTCCTAGAGTGACATTTTGAGTGACATCATGCCCCATTAATAAAACTCAAGGATGCCTTCAACTTTAAATCAGAGTCTGGAATAAGCAAATATAGGCTGAGGGCCTGACACACATCTTTTAAATGACACTGAGACAGGATTTTAAGGACTCAAGAAAACAGAAATCTGAATACACAGCAGACATTTGAGAAAGTTATTTATTCAGCTTTTTGTTTTGTCAATGACATCAAAATATTCTTGATAATTGTAATTAAAAATAGGTTTCAGGTTAATAATATAGCACTCATATACATTCTCGTCCCAGAAAGAACCATTCTACGCAAGGCAGATGCTGTTGTGTAGGCAACATGCTAAAAAGAAAATAAGCTGGAACTAGCTGATGTAAAGAGACAAATGGAAATCACAGCTTTACTAAACTATATTTAAACGCTTTGCCAGCTAAACTTTCTCACTCATCAGTTGAACGGATAAGGAGGGGCGTGGGTACTATGAGGCCTTGCAAAGAAGAAAAGCTGGGGGTTATGCTACTGTCTCAACTATTTAAGAGAGCGCGAACAAAGAGACCAGCGGTGCCACCAGGAGCAGAAGGCCAGCACTTGTGCTGCTGGCGCTGTTGCAGTAATTCCCCTGACAGCAGCTTATTTCTGTACTGACTCGTGACATTTTTGCAGTTTCCGGTGCGCACATCACCTTGGAGGCACAGCCCTTCACGGTGATCGATTCACCTCCTGTAGTCACTGAGAGAATGAAAATAATGTGAGTGTGTTCATCTACTAGAATCCCTCTCTGAGCAGAAGGAATATGTGGAACAGAGTAAGATGTGACATGCTTGCAGGCTTGTTACCTCTGGCTGAGATGCAGTGGTCTTCAGTTCCCTCACAGTTTAGAGTTGCGGTGCAGTCTTTTCCGTTGCATTGGAAGCACTTTTTACCATTTGCAATGGATTTGCTGGGCACTGTAATATAAAACATACATTGTTCATACTGCTTGGTTATGTAGAGGGGGATTGGGGGGTTATTGCAATGCACTATTCTTCCTTTAGTGCCTTTTTGAAGCTCTTTATATGCTGGTGAACAGCATTCAAATGAACAGATTTATGAATATTCTCTCTCTTTCAGACACACACATATACACACACAGCTACACTGTGGCAGTTGCGGGTATATTACCCTTGGGCTCCTCTATAATGGATGGTGATATTGGGGAAAAGTAATTTCCTCATTCTGGCTTGTTTTGAAATTTGATTCTTGTTTCTCAAACCATATTTGCCCCAAGCATATGACTCAGGTTCTGATACATTCACTGGCATCAATCCACAATCCACAATGTCTATCCGGCACAAGACATGAATATACAACTTATATATGTTAAAAATATTATATATATTATATTTACTCAGTAAAATATATATATAGAATAAATATATATATTTTTAAAATTAAACAAGTCATTATTTTGACATCTAAAATATGACAAATGCAACCAACTCTAACTTTTAAGGAGAGTAGTAGTAGTGAGGAGAGTCGTCACATTTTTAACAGTGTTTGCTCCTGCAACTAAAACAGCTCTCAGTGTAAATAATACTAACAGACAATATAAGTAGGTTACCAGGGGCAAATTGGACATTGCAGAGCGCGGAGTTGCAACACTCGCTGGTAATTATGGTTTTAGAGATTCCGAAGTTGATTGAGCCCTCCACACACTCTTGAGCCAAAGCGCAGCCTTTTGTGTTGACTTCAGTAAGTATTGAACCACCTGCAACAAAAGAGGAACCTTTATAGACCGGAACAGGACAAAGCAGTTTTACAATAAAACAATGCAACACAAATGACCATACCTGCATATGAAGTTAAACGAAGTGCAGCACACTGTTGACCTGACAAAGGGCATTCTATTGCTCTGTCTTGGCAGGTTCCTGAGGCTCCCGGTACACACTCATAACATCTCAGGGTGTGGGCTGTGGAAACACAATATTCAGATAAGTAAAAAAAAAAAAGTTTTAACATTTATAAAGGTAAATATAAAATACATATATATATATATATATATATATATAAAAATATTTTCAAAAAATTTAAATTAAGATCCTCCATCTCTTAAAAATGTACTTGTCAAAAACATAATGTAACCTTGCCTTTAGAGAGAAGCACAATGCCACAGATCAGAGTAAGGAGATGCATTTTGTGATGGCGGGATACAATAAGTTTCAGTCTGATCTGTTACGACTATAAGTAGTTCTTCTGAGAAGGGGTTGTCCTCATCCTCAGACCACTCCTTTTGTGCTGCTTTGAAAGTGAAAAAAAGATAAGCCCTGTAAATTCACTTGAATTGAATTGAAACTGCCACACTGCAATTATGAAAGGCGTATTAACATTTTAGGAGCATTTGCAATTCTTTTATCAGGTGACTGCACGATGGCAAATACTGACTGTTTTCACATGCTGGCCCTTTATTTCAAAGTAACACAGGTAATTTGGATGTAAAGTGGTGACTGCATTTTGATCATTTGCTTTTTGTACAACTTTGGCTGTATTGGTTAACTGCTGCTGCTGAATTTGACTTTTATGTTATATATGTTTTATATTAGTGCCGCAGAAAAAGAACCGCTGGAAAAAGTAAATAAATATTACTTTTATCGCGTCCAGTTAGATTACCTTGATGTTTAAACATCACAATATTCCTGAATGAAGATACAATAAATATCTCTGAGCATTGTCCCTCTCTGCAGTAGAAATTGTTGTGGCAAATCCCACTCTGACAACGAGGAACGAGACAAAAATCTCTTAGGGGTGTCACACTTTTAATGCTCAGAGCATGGCACGCAGGACAAGGTTTAGGTTGAAATGTGCATCCCGATGGGAAGTTGTTCTCTCTTTATACTTTGGCTTGCTCATCCCTTTATGGTTGCTTCTTTTAGTTCGTAACTTGCATGTATTTGTTCAAAAGACAAAGGGTTGATTAGCCATCTGATCTTCTTCTGATGGCATCCAGGAAACAATTCTTTAGTTTAGGCAAAGATGCATCAGATTCAGCATGATCAAACATAGGGGAAGTTAACATGATTACATTGTGCATGATCAGAGGAATTCCCCTTACAAAAGAAAGATTTTTCTCTAATACCTTATATTTACTTTTACGTCTCTGCATTGATGCATCTTGGATATGGTTGTGTACTGTGGCATACACGCTAAATACTTGAAGGCGTACGCTGAAACAGGTGAACAAGCACGTGAGTAAAAACAATGAACTCTTCTTTGAAAAGAATACATGTAAAACACAGCAAAATAAACTCGAGCCACTTCAACGCAGCCGCTTATTGGGAAGGTTGTTGTATTTAGTATCTTGGAACATCTTATCAAGTCTTCCTAGAGTTCTTGGTTGACACAGTTAACAAATGTAATCACTTCAGTTAACATAATAAAAGCTGGTAGAAAAGCTGCACAGAACCCTTAAAGTGAATTAGTAGAGATGAGTTTAACAACGCAAACTTGGTTTTGAGAAGCACCATAGTTTGTCATTAATTTAGTTCTGAGAGATGTCTCAGATGACCTCAGCTCCCCAACAAAGGCAGACAAATGTATTTGAGTGTCAAATGGCAGAGGCTGGTTTTGAGATCAGCCTTGAATATGTAAATACGGTTTATTTGAGGTAGGTCAACATGCATAATCCTTACTTTATTTGGGAAAGATATACAGTATGCATACCTATTTTAATCTGTTGGGCTCATACAGTATCTGGATATCTGAAAACGTTACGAATTTCCAAAACGGTGTAGAACAGTGTATCATGGAAACCTAATGTAACTCTTAACTGCATGTAGTTTTCCATCTGGGACAAGGGTTGCTCAACAAGTGGTTTCCCAACAATTGAGTTTCATTTCTTAATCAAAAAATCAAGATCAAACTGGTTAAAGCACATTAAGGTGTGTGTGTTATTTCAGGGGAAACGAAAGCCACGTATCAAGGATGTAGATAGACTATAGAGGACATACACTTTGTATTGTAAAAGGTTAATAAGTCATGGAGAAGGATAAGAAAAGTGCAATAAAAATGACCCAGAGTTCCCTTTTTAAAATTAATGATAACAACTTTGTGTGGGCATCTTGAACAGATAACATTGTATTGGACAAGATGAATATGACTCTGACCCAGAGGCAAAATATTTTGTAGTTGTTTCCTTTTATTTTTGAGTAATTCACAATTACACTTTTGATTAACGTGTGAAAGAAAATTAAGAAAAAACAAATACAGATTTCTATATTTTCACGTGTGCACCATCAGACCAAAACATCACAAAGTCCATGATGGCTTGCAATAAAAAACATCTGAATCTTGTTCGATCATGTGCAGAGATCCACAACTTTCTGACACTGAGCACCAAAAGTTCTCAGCTTTTCGTTCCCACCAAAGTCTACAGAAGGTGTCCTACTTTAATATCTGACTCTCCACCACTGACCGGGCTTCCAGTTTCTCTTGTCCCTCCTGTAGGGTGCAAACGACGGTCTCCACTTTCACAGACACATTTTCTTTTAAGTGACCTGATTATCAGACGTAACAGCTTGCAACTGCTATTGTATACGACAGCAGTTCAACCAAGGTGTTAGCAGAGCAGGCGGCTGTACTCTGAGAGGGCGGAGGACTTCTTCACCCCATCCCAGATACGAGCTGCATAGTGAAACCTGTAAAAACACAACACATTTATACAGACCCAAAATTGTATTCACTTGATGAAACGGATGTGTTCCGATGTTTTTTAAACTGATGTGTACAGCAGAGGAGCCGTTTATGCAGTATGCGTCTTTGCCACGAGCTCGCCCACACATCTACCTTGAAAACTCTTTCACTACGAACAATAAAGGCTACAAATACAAAATATAAATAAAAACTGAAACTGAATTAAACTGGTTATAGTAACACACAAAAAAGATATGCTTTGTAAATCTCTATTTTTACAACACAGACCCTATTCAAATTCATGTTCCGTTTCATTGGCAAAAACCACAAACCTACTTTATCATAAATAATGTTGTATTTGCAACTAAAGTTTAAGTAGAGCTTTTATCCAATCAGATCTCACCTCTGTGTCTCTAGGTAAGAACAGAGGCAGAGGCCTTCAGACTCACAAGTGAATCCATGTGCAGTTTAAGTGAATGGGGACGATATTGTTGATTGTCATAGTCTTCAACCAATCAGATCTTTAGTTTGACATGTTAGGCGTATTCTTTGACGTGTCAGAGCCTGCTAGCTGGCCTACAAGTACGTGATTGGTCAGTGGGCTAGCCTGACATGTTGGGCGGTGACAATCCCCATATCTGCTGCCTCTGTCGAGCGGACATTTTCAGCCCTCAAACGCATTAAAACGTATTCAAGAAATACAACTGGGGAGGCTCGACTGTCTTCACTGGCGTCCATGAATGGAGAAGGACTTCTTACTGGAACTAAAACGCACGGATGTACTGAACAACCGTGAGATTAAACTATTTATTAACAAAGAAAGGAGGATGCACTTTGTCTTTAAATAGTGAACAGCAGGTTTGGTAAGTTAACTGCAGTAGCTTTAACTGCCATAAATATTATTTATATCATTATTTAATATGCTTGTTTATATTATATATTATTATTTGTACTTGCTTTTATGAATATGGATTTTCGTTTGGTTTTATATGCGATAGGAACTATTGTTACGTCCTATGTTGCGCTGGGGACACATTTAACCGGTGCACAGCAACAAGAAGTTGAAGCGAAGCGGCAGCGGTCTATGGGTGTTTCTCAAGTCTCGTGTCGTTTCCTCGATCCTCGCTTGAACCGGAAGTTGTTTCTGCGCCGCCATATTGACGGCCGTCCCAAAGCTCTAATGTAGCTCGGAGGAGCGAGGATGGAGGATGGACCTCGGAGGAGCCATGAGTGAGGAACCACGAGAACAGACTTCCAGGAAGTCTTTTAACGGCCGACACGCCCCCTCATTGTTCATCAGTTATGTGATTGGACGCTGCAGCCGATCGGACTGACTGACTTTCATACCAGAGTGAAGACAGATCAGATTAAACTCTAGTTTATATTTGATTAGGTTTCTGATTCACCATCTGGTTTAAATAAATGTTCATTGTAGTCTGAACAACAAAACGACCACAAACAACTTTCTTCATTTATTAGAAAGATTTGCGTTTTCATGATCTGATATCTCCCTCGATAACTTTATTATGAATACAATTAAAGTCAGAGAGAGCTGAGAGACTAAACACTTTTTACATCACTCCTGAGTGTTTGATGAGTTTTATCATTTAAGAGAAACAATAATCATATTCTGGGTTATTTAATAATGACGCCACAGTCACAATTTCAAAACGTACAGACGCAAATAATTCATAAATAAGACGATCGCATTCTGCCGGTAGAAATCGATCCTGCGCTTATAAACAGAACACAGTTTGTTAACAGACTACAGAGAGAAACACCTCTACAGTGGTGATGACTGTGTCTTTATTAGTTATTAGTATTATTAGTTACTATTATTAAGTACAGTGATCATGTGAACAGACACAAACTTATCAAACGTCTCTCCAGCTGCTAAAGCCGACTGACAGCTGATCACAGCTGAACCTCCGTCATCAGTAACAGACGTCGCTTCACGTGACGCAACTGAGGAAAGGACGTCTCATGTCTTTTAAAACATATTTCATGTTCCTCTCTCCTCGCATGGTTTCCTCCATGCATCCCTGGTGGGAGGGACTAAGACGCAAGGAAAGGACGCAAGTGAGGGAAACGGGGATGCAATTAAGAGACTTGAGAAGCACCCTATATACTCCGCGCAAAGTGTTAAAGTTAAGTTTAAGTTTTTAAGTGATCTACTTTGAAGATTCATGTGTTTTCAAGTGGACTCATTTTCCCTCTCGGCGTTGACAGACGAATAAATCCGTCAGTAACAAGAACTATGGAGTCGTGTATTTCCTGGAGGGAGCGATATGAGAGTTACCGCTCTGTTAATTTGTCTATCGTGTTGTTTTCATGATATGGGTAATATTGTTCCCTCTGATGTGAATAATATTTGAATGGCCCGTGCTCTTGAGTTAAATTGATTTTGACTATGCATTGTTGGTAAATACCGCCGCATCCCGTCATGCGGGTATTCATGTATCTGCACTCATAGTGTATTTGTAGGTGTTGAGCTTCATTTTTATGAGTGCAGGTCCAGGTATAAAATGCACGGCCTGCCACTGCTTTTTAACCCTTTTAGATCATATCGTACACCTATTTAAAAATATATGCTAATTTTGTATACAGAAAATCAATTTCCTGTATTTTTCATTGAAGAATGTGACGTTTACCAGTTCTTCTCAGTGAGGATGGTGTGTGACAGCTGACAGCGGGGCATAGCCAATATTTGGCTGCGCAGTTTTGAAACCATGGTTGAGAAGGCAGGATGTCCTCTGTACCCCGGGAGCAGAGAGAAGAGCGGGTATGTTCCCGTCCCTAAACACGGTACAAAGATGAACTCACATTTCACACAATATACGGGACAACAATTGAGTTCTGCCTTATGTGAAGATATATTCTCTATAACCTGCTTTAGTCAGATTATCCTCCCCATCATTCTCCTGCATAGGAAGGAGGAACATGTTGACTTCAGTTGCCAGATAGTCCTGCTCCAAACCAGGAAACATGTTGCAGTCTAGCATGGACAATGTACCTAAAAACAAACCATGTATTATGGGATGAGTGCAGGTGTGGCATCATGGAGCAACTATTTTGTTAATCAAAGCTCTAAAACTAATTCTAATCACAGTGGTATTGTTGGTTGAACCATGACACATCCACTAAACAAGGTTAGCTCTTACAAACAGCCACAGAATGAACAGACTATATGTTTATGTATAAAGATGATATTCTTGCAGTTTTTAACCTTTGTACTTGAGATGCGAGTGGGCCATTAATTTGTCCACAACCATATACATGTTTTTTAGATTCCTTGGGCAGAAATCATCCCGTCTGGCTTTATTCTGGAGGAACACTGGAGGAGGGAGACATTTAAAAAAGCTCATTAAACCTGGTTGATGTGTGTGAGATTGTGTGTTTCTCTATTAAAAACTCACCTATATGAGGATAGTACTCGGCTCCATCGTCATTGCCTGAAGAGCCAGCGCTGTCATGGCTCGCAGACGGAGTGGAGGGTTTCAACATCTCAGCGGTTTGAAGAAACCTACACACAAACATAGCTTTCAACTTCCTGTTGTGTACCAACATCTGCATTCATGAGACAATGGCTGCATTTGATGGGTGATTAGCAATGTTTCAATACATGTATGGGCATATGAATATAGTTTAAATACATACTTTTAAAAAACTATCCTTTAATTCCTTAACTTCTTAAGATATACAAGTTGTTACATTTGGTTTAAATTCATTTCTGTACTTTCAAGGCTAGTGTCGTCTACCTTCTACAGTAGCTACCACTAAGCTGATTACAGCTGCTTTCAACTACAGAGTTAAACTTTTAAAAATAAAATTAGGAAAAGGTATACACAGGGAAAGTGTCTTACAGTGAGGCCAGAATTACTCAAATGAAGGATTAGAACTTCGTGTGGGCATCTTGAACAGATAATATTGTATTGGACAAGATGAATATGCGTCGACACAAGTTAGACTGGTACATTTTCAACAGCTCTGGTTTTGCCTGCATTTGTTGTCAACATATTATTGAGCTTATGTAAAAGCAGAAGACAAATATTCCCTCAACATACAAGATCAAATGCTCAACATTCCTGAGGTAGGATGGGGATTTGAGAGCTACCCTCTTTTTTTGTCCCGTGAATCTTGGCACTAACTATAACCAAGAGCCATTGCAGATTAGCTAGTACCAACCTGTAGAGGTTTCAGTCAGTGAACCAGTCTTGAACCACAATGACAACATGGCACACTGTGAACAGGAAGGCAGCGATCTGAAGAGACTGTTGACAGATTACACACAGAGTGCTAATGTGGTCACATGCGTCATTAAACGATGAATCAGAGGACTAAAAGGTGTGTATTGGTCCCTAGAGGTTAAGCACCAGTGCTCACATAAACAACTGGTGTTTTCACCTGCTGCCATCTGCAGGCCAGCCACTGACCTGCATCTCAATGTATGTGTCAGAATCAGCTGTATTGGCCATGTATGTGTGCGCATACATGGAATTTGACTCCGGTTACACATTACTCTCATTGTACATACACACATATGAAATATATACAATAAACAAGAGAAATATAAGAAAAACAAGGACATTTAACAGCTATATACAATATAAGTATAAATATATCCCAAACAAAAGTGTATATATATATATATATATATATATATATATATATATATATATGATACAATAGTGCAAACAGAGGTAGTAGTGCAATGTTACTTATTTATTGTTCATGAGAGTGATGGCCAGTGGAAAGAAGCTGTTCCTGTGTCTGGTGGTTTTGGCGTACAGGGCTCTGTAGCGCCTACCAGAGGGGAGGAGTTGGAACAGCTTGTGTCCAGGGTGTGAAGGGTCTGCAGTGATCTTTCCAGCCCGTTTCCTGACTCTGGAGGTGAACAAGTCGAGGATGGAGGGCAGGCTGGAACCAATGATCCTCTCTGCAGACCTGACAATCCGTTGTAGTCTGTTTCTGTCCTGTTTGGTGGCCGATCCAAACCACACAGTGATAGAAGAACAGAGAACAGACTGGATGATGGCTGAGTAGAACAGGATCAGCAGCTCCTGAGGCAGGTTGAACTTCCTGAGCTGGCGCAGGAAGTACAACCTCTGCTGGGCCTTTTTCCTGATGGTGTTGATGTTGGGAGCCCACTTCAGGTCCTGGGAGATTGTGGATCCCAGAAACTTGAAGGTCTCCACAGCAGACACAGTGTTGTTGAGTATGGTGAGGGGGGGTAGTGTTGGGGGGCTCCTCCTGAAGTCCACTGTCATCTCCACAGTTTTGAGCTTGTTCAGCTCCAGGTTGTTCTGACCACACCAGAGGACCAGCTGTTCAACCTCCCGTCGGTACGCAGACTCATCACCGTCCCTGATGAGGCCGATGACCGTTGTGTCGTCTGCGAACTTCAGGAGTCTAACAGATTGGTCCTCTGAGGTGCAGTCGTTGGTGTAGAGGGAGAAGAGCAGTGGGGAGAGCACACATCCCTGGGGGGCGCCAGTGCTGATAGTCCGAGTACTGGATGTGATTTTTCCCAGCCTCACCTGCTGCGTCCTGTCAGTCAGGAAGTTTGTGATCCACTGACAAGTGGAGGCTGGCACAGTGAGCTGGGAGAGTTTGGGTTGGAGTATTGCTGGGATGATAGTGTTGAACGCAGAGCTGAAGTCCACAAACAGAACCCTTGCATATGACCCTGGGGAGTCGAGGTGTTGCAGCATGTAGTGCAGTCCCATACTGACTGCATCATCCACCGACTTGTTTGCACGGTAGGCAAACTGCAGGGGGTCCAGCAGGGGCCCTGTGATGTCCTTCAGATGGGAGGGAGGTTGTACTCTGGAGGCAACTTCCGATCATTGTTGATGAGGCGGTCGAGAATGGATGGGCTGAGCATCGACTGAAGAAACAAATAAAGGCATTCACACACACAGCTCATCAGCCCTCAACCAAACACAGCGTTTCAAGTTAACCGTAACTACTTTCTATTCCAAGGTGACATTTCAAGTTACACAGTTCATGACTTGCTTACACTCAACACACTGACAGCTAATTAATAAATACTACAGAAAAAGGAAGAGAAACTGCATCTGCAAATACTACATTCATACCTGTGTATCCAAGAAGATGACTCTCTCCTGTGTGATGAAGAAATCAATGCCTGTACTCTGGTTTCCTCCTCTTTCCTTGATTTCTTGAGTCTGGGCTCTGAATACGTAGCCCCTGAGCAAACAAACATGCATTCCATCATTTAAAATGTCTGCACTGGTGAAGCTAAAAGAGAAGATGTACAACAACTGCAATTTAAAAAAAAGCATAGAAGGGATGTAAAGGTCTGAATAAGCAATTTAGCTAGTACTTCTAATGTTTTCAAAACAAATAGTATTTGATCATATGATTGTCTGGTGTGTGGACATTGTACAGTGTCCCACACTGAACCGATTTAAAAATATAGGATTAGCAGAAATACTCCACTAGACTCTGCAGAAGTAGATTTGTTTACTATATCGCCCCCGTGTGTTCAGAAAGAGTTGTAGCGTAGGTTTCTCTCACAACTCTTCAAAATACACGTTGGGCTCCAGACGGGAGAATAATAAAATTCCACCCTGTCAATTTAATGAAAGATTATGACTGCGAACAGTTGGAGAGATAAATAACCAAAATCAAATCAAATGTCCATTTAATAACAAAAATGTATGAGGACTCCAGGTAAATAGTTTATGGGCAAGTGATAAGGTGTGAGTGGCATGCATGTGTGAGTGTGTGTGTGTGTGTTGGGTTGTAGTTCCGTTCCAAGCTAAGGGAATATATGGCAGTTCATTTCAGTTCTGTTCAGTTTATTTGAGGGTGTGTAAGTGTGCTACACATGCACCCTCCCCTCGTTCCCCTCCTTCATGATCTTTCCATCTTCCCACACATCCGCTCTCAACTTTTCCCCAGATAGAAATCATCTTTATCCTTCATACAGTTGAGATTCAAGACCCGTTACACAGGGGACTTTTGAATATTTTGACATATGAGAAGTACGGTACCAGTTATCTGCTAATTGCACTTTATTCCGATGTACACCTGGCTGTGGACCAAATGTCCACCGCTCTGTCTCCGCTAAAAGCTTATCATGGAGACGGTGTAACAGCTCACATCTTTACATTGACAACTTTGGTGCGTGCGTTGTTTAGATTGAGCTGGATCAGTCCCAGGCTTCGTACTATTCAAGCCATTTTATCACTGTGAATCTGCCAACCTCCTGACCTTAACTAGACATTCGTATCTGTGTGCCAGAGTTTACAAGAGTTTAAAAGTATTTCTGTCTATGGTTGTTTATCCCCTTAACCCTTTGCACTTGTTTTGTGTCTCTTCGTAATCATTTTGTGTTTCTTTTTGGTTGGTTGTTCCCTTTTCATAGTTGCGAGTCTCTTGTGGTCTCTTTGCAGTAGTTTTGCATCTTTCTTTAATCTTTTTGTGTCTCTTTGTCTCCTAGAGTGACATTTTGAGTGACATTTTGTAGGTGAATCCATGCCCCATTAATAAAACTCAGGGATGCCTTCAACTTTAAATCAGAGTCTGGAATAAGCAAATATAGGCTGAGGGCCTGACACACATCTTTTAAATGACACTGAGACAGGATTTTAAGGACTCAAGAAAACAGAAATCTGAATACACAGCAGAAATTTGAGAAAGTTATTTATTCAGCTTTTTGTTTTGTCAATGACATCAAAATATTCTTGATAATTGTAATTAAAAATAGGTTTCAGGTTAATAATATAGCACTCATATACATTCTCGTCCCAGAAAGAACCATTCTACGCAAGGCAGATGCTGTTGTGTAGGCAACATGCTAAAAAGAAAATAAGCTGGAACTAGCTGATGTAAAGAGACAAATGGAAATCACAGCTTTACTAAACTATATTTAAACGCTTTGCCAGCTAAACTTTCTCACTCATCAGTTGAACGGATAAGGAGGGGCGTGGGTACTATGAGGCCTTGCAAAGAAGAAAAGCTGGGGGTTATGCTACTGTCTCAACTATTTAAGAGAGCGCGACCAAAGAGACCAGCGGTGCCACCAGGAGCAGAAGGCCAGCACTTGTGCTGCTGGCGCTGTTGCAGTAATTCCCCTGACAGCAGCTTATTTCTGTACTGACTCGTGACATTTTTGCAGTTTCCGGTGCGCACATCACCTTGGAGGCACAGCCCTTCACGGTGATCGATTCACCTCCTGTAGTCACTGAGAGAATGAAAATAATGTGAGTGTGTTCATCTACTAGAATCCCTCTCTGAGCAGAAGGAATATGTGGAACAGAGTAAGATGTGACATGCTTGCAGGCTTGTTACCTCTGGCTGAGATGCAGTGGTCTTCAGTTCCCTCACAGTTTAGAGTTGCGGTGCAGTCTTTTCCGTTGCATTGGAAGCACTTTTTACCATTTGCAATGGATTTGCTGGGCACTGTAATATAAAACATACATTGTTCATACTGCTTGGTTATGTAGAGGGGGATTGGGGGGTTATTGCAATGCACTATTCTTCCTTTAGTGCCTTTTTGAAGCTCTTTATATGCTGGTGAACAGCATTCAAATGAACAGATTTATGAATATTCTCTCTCTTTCAGACACACACATATACACACACAGCTACACTGTGGCAGTTGCGGGTATATTACCCTTGGGCTCCTCTATAATGGATGGTGATATTGGGGAAAAGTAATTTCCTCATTCTGGCTTGTTTTGAAATTTGATTCTTGTTTCTCAAACCATATTTGCCCCAAGCATATGACTCAGGTTCTGATACATTCACTGGCATCAATCCACAATCCACAATGTCTATCCGGCACAAGACATGAATATACAACTTATATATGTTAAAAATATTATATATATTATATTTACTCAGTAAAATATATATATAGAATAAATATATATATTTTTAAAATTAAACAAGTCATTATTTTGACATCTAAAATATGACAAATGCAACCAACTCTAACTTTTAAGGAGAGTAGTAGTAGTGAGGAGAGTCGTCACATTTTTAACAGTGTTTGCTCCTGCAACTAAAACAGCTCTCAGTGTAAATAATACTAACAGACAATATAAGTAGGTTACCAGGGGCAAATTGGACATTGCAGAGCGCGGAGTTGCAACACTCGCTGGTAATTATGGTTTTAGAGATTCCGAAGTTGATTGAGCCCTCCACACACTCTTGAGCCAAAGCGCAGCCTTTTGTGTTGACTTCAGTAAGTATTGAACCACCTGCAACAAAAGAGGATCCTTTATAGACCGGAACAGGACAAAGCAGTTTTACAATAAAACAATGCAACACAAATGACCATACCTGCATATGAAGTTAAACGAAGTGCAGCACACTGTTGACCTGACAAAGGGCATTCTATTGCTCTGTCTTGGCAGGTTCCTGAGGCTCCCGGTACACACTCATAACATCTCAGGGTGTGGGCTGTGGAAACACAATATTCAGATAAGTAAAAAAAAAAAAGTTTTAACATTTATAAAGGTAAATATAAAATACATATATATATATATATATATATATATAAAAATATTTTCAAAAAATTTAAATTAAGATCCTCCATCTCTTAAAAATGTACTTGTCAAAAACATAATGTAACCTTGCCTTTAGAGAGAAGCACAATGCCACAGATCAGAGTAAGGAGATGCATTTTGTGATGGCGGGATACAATAAGTTTCAGTCTGATCTGTTACGACTATAAGTAGTTCTTCTGAGAAGGGGTTGTCCTCATCCTCAGACCACTCCTTTTGTGCTGCTTTGAAAGTGAAAAAAAGATAAGCCCTGTAAATTCACTTGAATTGAATTGAAACTGCCACACTGCAATTATGAAAGGCGTATTAACATTTTAGGAGCATTTGCAATTCTTTTATCAGGTGACTGCACGATGGCAAATACTGACTGTTTTCACATGCTGGCCCTTTATTTCAAAGTAACACAGGTAATTTGGATGTAAAGTGGTGACTGCATTTTGATCATTTGCTTTTTGTACAACTTTGGCTGTATTGGTTAACTGCTGCTGCTGAATTTGACTTTTATGTTATATATGTTTTATATTAGTGCCGCAGAAAAAGAACCGCTGGAAAAAGTAAATAAATATTACTTTTATCGCGTCCAGTTAGATTACCTTGATGTTTAAACATCACAATATTCCTGAATGAAGATACAATAAATATCTCTGAGCATTGTCCCTCTCTGCAGTAGAAATTGTTGTGGCAAATCCCACTCTGACAACGAGGAACGAGACAAAAATCTCTTAGGGGTGTCACACTTTTAATGCTCAGAGCATGGCACGCAGGACAAGGTTTAGGTTGAAATGTGCATCCCGATGGGAAGTTGTTCTCTCTTTATACTTTGGCTTGCTCATCCCTTTATGGTTGCTTCTTTTAGTTCGTAACTTGCATGTATTTGTTCAAAAGACAAAGGGTTGATTAGCCATCTGATCTTCTTCTGATGGCATCCAGGAAACAATTCTTTAGTTTAGGCAAAGATGCATCAGATTCAGCATGATCAAACATAGGGGAAGTTAACATGATTACATTGTGCATGATCAGAGGAATTCCCCTTACAAAAGAAAGATTTTTCTCTAATACCTTATATTTACTTTTACGTCTCTGCATTGATGCATCTTGGATATGGTTGTGTACTGTGGCATACACGCTAAATACTTGAAGGCGTACGCTGAAACAGGTGAACAAGCACAGGCCAGAAAAAACAATGAACTCTTCTTTGAAAAGAATACATGTAAAACACAGCAAAATAAACTCGAGCCACTTCAACGCAGCCGCTTATTGGGAAGGTTGTTGTATTTAGTATCTTGGAACATCTTATCGAGTCTTCCTAGAGTTCTTGGTTGACACAGTTAACAAATGTAATCACTTCAGTTAACATAATAAAAGCTGGTAGAAAAGCTGCACAGAACCCTTAAAGTGAATTAGTAGAGATGAGTTTAACAACGCAAACTTGGTTTTGAGAAGCACCATAGTTTGTCATTAATTTAGTTCTGAGAGATGTCTCAGATGACCTCAGCTCCCCAACAAAGGCAGACAAATGTATTTGAGTGTCAAATGGCAGAGGCTGGTTTTGAGATCAGCCTTGAATATGTAAATACGGTTTATTTGAGGTAGGTCAACATGCATAATCCTTACTTTATTTGGGAAAGATATACAGTATGCATACCTATTTTAATCTGTTGGGCTCATACAGTATCTGGATATCTGAAAACGTTACGAATTTCCAAAACGGTGTAGAACAGTGTATCATGGAAACCTAATGTAACTCTTAACTGCATGTAGTTTTCCATCTGGGACAAGGGTTGCTCAACAAGTGGTTTCCCAACAATTGAGTTTCATTTCTTAATCAAAAAATCAAGATCAAACTGGTTAAAGCACATTAAGGTGTGTGTGTTATTTCAGGGGAAACGAAAGCCACGTATCAAGGATGTAGATAGACTATAGAGGACATACACTTTGTATTGTAAAAGGTTAATAAGTCATGGAGAAGGATAAGAAAAGTGCAATAAAAATGACCCAGAGTTCCCTTTTTAAAATTAATGATAACAACTTTGTGTGGGCATCTTGAACAGATAACATTGTATTGGACAAGATGAATATGACTCTGACCCAGAGGCAAAATATTTTGTAGTTGTTTCCTTTTATTTTTGAGTAATTCACAATTACACTTTTGATTAACGTGTGAAAGAAAATTAAGAAAAAACAAATACAGATTTCTATATTTTCACGTGTGCACCATCAGACCAAAACATCACAAAGTCCATGATGGCTTGCAATAAAAAACATCTGAATCTTGTTCGATCATGTGCAGAGATCCACAACTTTCTGACACTGAGCACCAAAAGTTCTCAGCTTTTCGTTCCCACCAAAGTCTACAGAAGGTGTCCTACTTTAATATCTGACTCTCCACCACTGACCGGGCTTCCAGTTTCTCTTGTCCCTCCTGTAGGGTGCAAACGACGGTCTCCACTTTCACAGACACATTTTCTTTTAAGTGACCTGATTATCAGACGTAACAGCTTGCAACTGCTATTGTATACGACAGCAGTTCAACCAAGGTGTTAGCAGAGCAGGCGGCTGTACTCTGAGAGGGCGGAGGACTTCTTCACCCCATCCCAGATACGAGCTGCATAGTGAAACCTGTAAAAACACAACACATTTATACAGACCCAAAATTGTATTCACTTGATGAAACGGATGTGTTCCGATGTTTTTTAAACTGATGTGTACAGCAGAGGAGCCGTTTATGCAGTATGCGTCTTTGCCACGAGCTCGCCCACACATCTACCTTGAAAACTCTTTCACTACGAACAATAAAGGCTACAAATACAAAATATAAATAAAAACTGAAACTGAATTAAACTGGTTATAGTAACACACAAAAAAGATATGCTTTGTAAATCTCTATTTTTACAACACAGACCCTATTCAAATTCATGTTCCGTTTCATTGGCAAAAACCACAAACCTACTTTATCATAAATAATGTTGTATTTGCAACTAAAGTTTAAGTAGAGCTTTTATCCAATCAGATCTCACCTCTGTGTCTCTAGGTAAGAACAGAGGCAGAGGCCTTCAGACTCACAAGTGAATCCATGTGCAGTTTAAGTGAATGGGGACGATATTGTTGATTGTCATAGTCTTCAACCAATCAGATCTTTAGTTTGACATGTTAGGCGTATTCTTTGACGTGTCAGAGCCTGCTAGCTGGCCTACAAGTACGTGATTGGTCAGTGGGCTAGCCTGACATGTTGGGCGGTGACAATCCCCATATCTGCTGCCTCTGTCGAGCGGACATTTTCAGCCCTCAAACGCATTAAAACGTATTCAAGAAATACAACTGGGGAGGCTCGACTGTCTTCACTGGCGTCCATGAATGGAGAAGGACTTCTTACTGGAACTAAAACGCACAGATGTACTGAACAACCGTGAGATTAAACTATTTATTAACAAAGAAAGGAGGATGCACTTTGTCTTTAAATAGTGAACAGCAGGTTTGGTAAGTTAACTGCAGTAGCTTTAACTGCCATAAATATTATTTATATCATTATTTAATATGCTTGTTTATATTATATATTATTATTTGTACTTGCTTTTATGAATATGGATTTTCGTTTGGTTTTATATGCGATAGGAACTATTGTTACGTCCTATGTTGCGCTGGGGACACATTTAACCGGTGCACAGCAACAAGAAGTTGAAGCGAAGCGGCAGCGGTCTATGGGTGTTTCTCAAGTCTCGTGTCGTTTCCTCGATCCTCGCTTGAACCGGAAGTTGTTTCTGCGCCGCCATATTGACGGCCGTCCCAAAGCTCTAATGTAGCTCGGAGGAGCGAGGATGGAGGATGGACCTCGGAGGAGCCATGAGTGAGGAACCACGAGAACAGACTTCCAGGAAGTCTTTTAACGGCCGACACGCCCCCTCATTGTTCATCAGTTATGTGATTGGACGCTGCAGCCGATCGGACTGACTGACTTTCATACCAGAGTGAAGACAGATCAGATTAAACTCTAGTTTATATTTGATTAGGTTTCTGATTCACCATCTGGTTTAAATAAATGTTCATTGTAGTCTGAACAACAAAACGACCACAAACAACTTTCTTCATTTATTAGAAAGATTTGCGTTTTCATGATCTGATATCTCCCTCGATAACTTTATTATGAATACAATTAAAGTCAGAGAGAGCTGAGAGACTAAACACTTTTTACATCACTCCTGAGTGTTTGATGAGTTTTATCATTTAAGAGAAACAATAATCATATTCTGGGTTATTTAATAATGACGCCACAGTCACAATTTCAAAACGTACAGACGCAAATAATTCATAAATAAGACGATCGCATTCTGCCGGTAGAAATCGATCCTGCGCTTATAAACAGAACACAGTTTGTTAACAGACTACAGAGAGAAACACCTCTACAGTGGTGATGACTGTGTCTTTATTAGTTATTAGTATTATTAGTTACTATTATTAAGTACAGTGATCATGTGAACAGACACAAACTTATCAAACGTCTCTCCAGCTGCTAAAGCCGACTGACAGCTGATCACAGCTGAACCTCCGTCATCAGTAACAGACGTCGCTTCACGTGACGCAACTGAGGAAAGGACGTCTCATGTCTTTTAAAACATATTTCATGTTCCTCTCTCCTCGCATGGTTTCCTCCATGCATCCCTGGTGGGAGGGACTAAGACGCAAGGAAAGGACGCAAGTGAGGGAAACGGGGATGCAATTAAGAGACTTGAGAAGCACCCTATATACTCCGCGCAAAGTGTTAAAGTTAAGTTTAAGTTTTTAAGTGATCTACTTTGAAGATTCATGTGTTTTCAAGTGGACTCATTTTCCCTCTCGGCGTTGACAGACGAATAAATCCGTCAGTAACAAGAACTATGGAGTCGTGTATTTCCTGGAGGGAGCGATATGAGAGTTACCGCTCTGTTAATTTGTCTATCGTGTTGTTTTCATGATATGGGTAATATTGTTCCCTCTGATGTGAATAATATTTGAATGGCCCGTGCTCTTGAGTTGAATTGATTTTGACTATGCATTGTTGGTAAATGCCGCCGCATCCCGTCATGCGGGTATTCATGTATCTGCACTCATAGTGTATTTGTAGGTGTTGAGCTTCATTTTTATGAGTGCAGGTCCAGGTATAAAATGCACGGCCTGCCACTGCTTTTTAACCCTTTTAGATCATATCGTACACCTATTTAAAAATATATGCTAATTTTGTATACAGAAAATCAATTTCCTGTATTTTTCATTGAAGAATGTGACGTTTACCAGTTCTTCTCAGTGAGGATGGTGTGTGACAGCTGACAGCGGGGCATAGCCAATATTTGGCTGCGCAGTTTTGAAACCATGGTTGAGAAGGCAGGATGTCCTCTGTACCCCGGGAGCAGAGAGAAGAGCGGGTATGTTCCCGTCCCTAAACACGGTACAAAGATGAACTCACATTTCACACAATATACGGGACAACAATTGAGTTCTGCCTTATGTGAAGATATATTCTCTATAACCTGCTTTAGTCAGATTATCCTCCCCATCATTCTCCTGCATAGGAAGGAGGAACATGTTGACTTCAGTTGCCAGATAGTCCTGCTCCAAACCAGGAAACATGTTGCAGTCTAGCATGGACAATGTACCTAAAAACAAACCATGTATTATGGGATGAGTGCAGGTGTGGCATCATGGAGCAACTATTTTGTTAATCAAAGCTCTAAAACTAATTCTAATCACAGTGGTATTGTTGGTTGAACCATGACACATCCACTAAA
Organism: Anarhichas minor; assembly: GCF_050575085.1. Taxonomy (NCBI): domain Eukaryota; kingdom Metazoa; phylum Chordata; class Actinopteri; order Perciformes; family Anarhichadidae; genus Anarhichas; species Anarhichas minor. The sequence continues at coordinate 1,419,666 of NW_027466487.1, read as the reverse complement.
CAAGGTTAGCTCTTACAAACAGCCACAGAATGAACAGACTATATGTTTATGTATAAAGATGATATTCTTGCAGTTTTTAACCTTTGTACTTGAGATGCGAGTGGGCCATTAATTTGTCCACAACCATATACATGTTTTTTAGATTCCTTGGGCAGAAATCATCCCGTCTGGCTTTATTCTGGAGGAACACTGGAGGAGGGAGACATTTAAAAAAGCTCATTAAACCTGGTTGATGTGTGTGAGATTGTGTGTTTCTCTATTAAAAACTCACCTATATGAGGATAGTACTCGGCTCCATCGTCATTGCCTGAAGAGCCAGCGCTGTCATGGCTCGCAGACGGAGTGGAGGGTTTCAACATCTCAGCGGTTTGAAGAAACCTACACACAAACATAGCTTTCAACTTCCTGTTGTGTACCAACATCTGCATTCATGAGACAATGGCTGCATTTGATGGGTGATTAGCAATGTTTCAATACATGTATGGGCATATGAATATAGTTTAAATACATACTTTTAAAAAACTATCCTTTAATTCCTTAACTTCTTAAGATATACAAGTTGTTACATTTGGTTTAAATTCATTTCTGTACTTTCAAGGCTAGTGTCGTCTACCTTCTACAGTAGCTACCACTAAGCTGATTACAGCTGCTTTCAACTACAGAGTTAAACTTTTAAAAATAAAATTAGCAAAAGGTATACACAGGGAAAGTGTCTTACAGTGAGGCCAGAATTACTCAAATGAAGGATTAGAACTTCGTGTGGGCATCTTGAACAGATAATATTGTATTGGACAAGATGAATATGCGTCGACACAAGTTAGACTGGTACATTTTCAACAGCTCTGGTTTTGCCTGCATTTGTTGTCAACAAGACCAACTGAAAGATAAATATTATTGAGCTTATGTAAAAGCAGAAGACAAATATTCCCTCAACATACAATATGAAATGCTCAACATTCCTGAGGTAGGATGGGGATTTGAGAGCTACCCTCTTTTTTTGTCCCGTGAATCTTGGCAGTAACTATAACCAAGAGCCATTGCAGATTAGCTAGTACCAACCTGTAGAGGTTTAAGTCAGTGAACCAGTCTTGAACCACAATGACAACATGGCACACTGTGAACAGGAAGGCAGCGATCTGAAGAGACTGTTGACAGATTACACACAGAGTGCTAATGTGGTCACATGCGTCATTAAACGATGAATCAGAGGAGTAAAAGGTGTGTATTGGTCCCTAGAGGTTAAGCACCAGTGCTCACATAAACAACTGGTGTTTTCACCTGCTGCCATCTGCAGGCCAGCCACTGACCTGCATCTCAACATATGTGTGAGGGAGGTTGTACTCTGGAGGCAACTTCCGATCGTTGTTGATGAGGTGGTCGAGAATAGATGGGCTGAGCATCGGCTGAAGAAACAAATAAAGGAATTCACACACACAGCTCATCAGCCCTCAACCAAACACAGCGTTTCAAGTTACACAGTTCATGACTTGCTTACACTCAACACACTGACAGCTAATTAATAAATACTACAGAAAAAAGGAAGAGAAACTGCATCTGCAAATACTACATTCATACCTGTGTATCCAAGAAGATGACTCTCTCCTGTGTGATGAAGAAATCAATGCCTGTACTCTGGTTTCCTCCTCTTTCCTTGATTTCGTGAGTCTGGGCTCTGAATACGTAGCCCCTGAGCAAACAAACATGCATTCCATCATTTAAAATGTCTGCACTGGTGAAGCTAAAAGAGAAGATGTACAACAACTGCAATTTAAAAAAAGCATAGAAGGGATGTAAAGGTCTGAATAAGCAATTTAGCTAGTACTTCTAATGTTCTCGAAACAAACAGTATTTGATCATACGATTGTCTGGTGTGTCGACGTTGTACAGTGTCACAAACTGAACCGATTTAAAAAATATATTATATAGGATGAGCAGAAATACTCCACTAGACTCTGCAGAAGTAGATTTGTTTACTATATCGCCCCCGTGTGTTCAGAAAGAGTACCTTCACTTTTTAAGTGTAGCTTTAAAATGCACTCGATGGTGAAACTTGTACAGCAACATACGATCACATTTTCAACGGGTGAACATGTGCCGACACTGACCTCATACACTAAACTGGCATCTGACAAACAATACTGTATTGTTTCAAATTCATTCCTCTTACATACTAGATATTTTCTGTCATTAGGGGAAAGCTTCATCCTTGTGTCAGCATCCTTTAACTGTGGACTTCTTCATGGTTCAACTTCCCTTTTATTCTGTTTTCTATCAATAAATGAAACAAATGCATATAACCAAGCAGTTTACAAGCTTGACCTTATTGTTGGTGTTACTACCAACCTCACCTTTGATCTTCCTCAGGAGTGTTGGCAGACAACAGGGACATGATTGTAGATTTCCCACTTCCCTGCAGGCCAATGACTCCCACCACCAACATATCTGTCTGGTCCCTCAGATACTGCAACACATGTTGAACACAGAACTTCCTTTGAGTACATGCAGTGCATTATATTGAAAATATTAACACATCCTTCAATACAATGGTTCCACAATAAACTAAATTCACCTCCATGGCACTGTCACACCAATTCATCTGGTCATCCACGAGCTTAATGCTGTGCTTCATCTTCTCAGGAGGGAGGAGTTTAGACTGGCCAACCATGGCTGGAAGTCACATGAAAACAAGATTTACTTCTCTTTTCTACGCGGGTGTAATTTGGCCTTATTGAGTGCATCCAAGTAGTCAAAACATCACAGTTTCTGACATTTACAGTAGGAAAAAAAAGGTATTTTTGTGAAATCTACAAGAGCTCACGGTCCACAGCGCTGCTCGATGCGGAAGCACCCATTCCTCTGTTTTGGATCTGGTACACAGGCTGGGTGGGTCGCTGCCCCTCCCTCTCCATCTTGGAGGGCCCAGGACCAGAGGGTTGAGCTGCCGCATCTGGAGGGGTACCCAGCTTCCCTCCATCATCCCTGGCTTTCATTAGCATGATGGGCTTCTCTAGGACTGGAGCTCCACTGACAGGTGCATTCTGTGAGGACTTGGCCTGGTAAAGGATGCAACAACAGCACAGGTCGATAGATTGCATGAGCTGAGAGGCAGAAGACCTGAATACAAACAAGCTGTACTTTCTGTAACGATCACGTATTAACTGTGACTCATTTTTGTTGGCATTGTGAATTGTAAATTCTGGAAATAATTATGTATAACTATAAATACCTTACATTGCCAAACATTAAAAGTATTTATTTCCACACTTTCTTCTCAAATGTGATAACAACATTAACTTCACATATTACAGTCATGCTAAAGTATATTTGTACTTTGTGGTTAATATGACAACCCTTCAAACAGTACTACCTAGACAAATCCAAATGTTCTGGTGTCATTATTATTGTATGTGTTTGATGAGTTTAGTATCTTGGATAACTTAACATACCCTTTCCCCAGGGGGCTTTGCAAGAATGATGGGGGTCTTCTGAATGAGTGGGCCTGGTGGATCCTCGCTCCCATCCTGGACAGACAAACTGAAGTGAGTCACTTTTCTTGCGCAGGAACCAAACCAGCAGTCACAACAACGCAGACTTCATTATGCCAGTATGTGTTTGTAGTCTAGCTTAACGTTACCCTGCGTTCCCTCGGTTGATATTCTCGATCCCGACTGGGACCGGACAGATTTTGCCCCGGAGGTCCTGCATCTCTGTCCCCCCGGCGTCGCCTCCTCCGGCGTCCCTGCCCGTACATCCCGGGCTGACTGTGACCGGACTCCGACATGTCGCTGCTCACCTGAGTCACTACAACAACACAACCGATGACAACAGTAAGCTAGCTAACGATAGCAACCCAGGTCCAAGCAGAGGCGAGCTAAAGATACTCAAAGATCTTCGAAACAAGAAATCTATTCTAAGCTAGCAATCCTGTCACCATTACTGTCGATGACGTTTAGATATATTTAATGGTGACATAGTTAAAGTTTATAATAAAGTAGAGTTAGCTAAAGCTTTCCGCGTGTGCACTGCGCTAGTTTCAAAACACAGCGTTAAACGTTACGGTACTGAAAGAAACTCCACCCGCCTGCAATGGTAACCAATCAAACGAACCTCGTCCGTCTGGTAAATGAAGTCGTCATGAAACATCGCAATGATATTAGTAGTTCCGCCACTTTTTGGATCCGTGGGCTCTCTTTACTGTATATTTTACTGATATCCAATTGCTCTAGTTTATCCTTCTTCAGCTACTCTTTTGTGTGCTTGAATTAAAGAAAGTAACATACATTAACAATAATAATCAAATTAGGTTACGTTGGGTTTCATAACTCGTATACTTCAAATATTACTGTACAAATATTGAGTATATGCATTGCTCCAATTAAAACAAAACATGTTGATTCAATTAAATTCAAAAGCGTCTTAAATATTGTCAGGTTGAACTCGCCAGAACGTTTTAATTTAATTGGATCATAGTAATAGTAACGAGTTTCCCCCGAAGTTTGTAGAAATATTCAACATTCTGTTGCATTCTGGGAGGTGTAGGCGTCCCTCTTCGGGCTTTAACCGGATATGGAGGAGTTCGGCGAGTGGGCGCCATCAACATCATGACGGTGTCTCGTCAAACATGACATTTGAAGGGTTTTCTTTTTTTGTAATGTGCTTAATCATTACATACAAGTGGACGTTGACACCAGTGGTTTATACTTGTAAGAAACGCACAGTAACAGTTACCTGACTTGGACCAATCGTTTGGATTCATCAAATGATTTCCCCTTTTCTCTGTGCAGCTGGCGGCAGTTTCTGGTCATGTACTTGTGGACAGAGGTAAGTAATGTTGTGTAAAGTGTAACATATAGGTCTCCTGTTCAAACACAGCCGTCCTCTTACACTAAAACATAAGTAACGTTAGCTATACGCGTAGGAACGGTTGTAAAGAGAAACAATGTGTAAATGGGTTGTGCTGGTCATCGAGGCAGCGTTTATTGGGAAGTCATGTCAAAATTCAAGAGATGAAACCAATGATTATTATCATTGTTTGATTTATTGACGGTTAAGTCTTTAAATACTAAGTACATTGTGAACCTGTCCATTTCTCACACCCTGAGGTCACCTCTTCAAATTGCTTTTTTGTTTATAACTCAATGTTATTAAAGTGCTATAACAATGGCAAAAACAATGACATATGACAACAACAGCCATGCTAGCATCTTTATACTTGGACACAGGGAGGGTTTGAGCTAACATGCAGTGCTAACATTCTCACACTTACAATGCTCCTATGCTGTTGTTTAGCAGGTATATGCAACCTTAGTGTGGTAGTATGCTAACATTTGCTAATTCTGTACAAACACAGTACAGCTGAGGCTGATGGGAATGTAATAATTTTGCAGTTATTTAGTCATAAACCAAGCTAGTGTAGTAATTGAAATGTTGACCCTAGGATGGTGTTAGATGGAATTTCAGAGGATAACTAAGTTTGTGGGGTTTATCCTCTGGGGACAATGAATTTCTGTTTGATAATTGACTCACGCTAGCAATTATGACATGATTTGAACTCATTGTTTTTTTGTAGTATCATTGTTTCAGCTCTAAACCAAACATATAATCACTGTGATTAATGATAATAATCGTGATCGTAATAATGACAATGACTAAATAAATAGCTGCCTTCATCATTGCTCTGGGATGCAAGAATAAAACCTGTAATATGGATTTTAAAGTGATTCTGTCCATTCTGCTTAAAATTACAGACCACCCAGAGGTTTGCCCGGACCAGCTCCTTATGTCTGAAGACTTGAGCAGCGATGAAGAATGGTGTGTATCCACAAAAAGGCAGTTGGATGATGCACACGCAGAGACCAAATGTTGGGAATGTGGCAAAAAATTCCGCAAAATAAAAAGCTTGATGTTGCACTACAAAAGCCACAATATCAAAGCCACCTGCCACATCTGCAAGGTTACATTCCGACGCCAGACGTCCCTCTCCATGCACCTGGATAATGTACACTTGCCACCGCTCTGCAAACACTGCAATCAGTATTTCAGTAACTCGTTGGAGTTGAACAAGCATGCAGAGACGCAGTGCATCGGCTCGCCATTTCCAATAGCTCCCGCTCTGATTTTTGCGCCCATAAATCAGAGTCAGAACAGTGACGACCTTCCCATTGACGGGACCGCGCTGCAAAACACTTTAAAGTCAGTGCCTCGTGACTCAGAGTCCGAGTTGAGGCTTCAACAAAGACTTGAGATGAAGCCTGAGAGAGCTGAGACATCTGAAAACAGTGTCGAGTATGTAGTGGATGAAGGCGATAAAGATATCGACATGGAAAGTGAATGTAAGAAAGCAGATGACTCATCGAGCACTGAATCTGGTGACGAAGATAACACGCGCTCTAAATCTGCAGACTTGTGTCCAGATGATCCAGAATCAGACGGTGGCTCGAGTTCATCCGATTCTTCCAGTGACTCCTCTCAGAGTTCGCACTCTAAAACCCCGCCTGGAGACCTTCCTGCTGTTAATAGTTTAACATGTGCTGCGTGTGGTCGAGGGCCATTTCGCTCAATGAAGCTACATTTGCTGCACTGTAGTGGTATAAAGGTGAAATATCAGTGTTCAGTGTGCAAGAAGCTCTTTCTCACTGAGGCGGCTGTTAAGGAACACTACATGCCTTTGTATTCCTGTGTAGTCTGTAGCCAAGTTTTCCCTCACGAGAACTCGTACCATCACCACCAGTGTCCCAAGGGAACCAAATCACCGCTGGTCCTCTTTTGTTCAGAGTCAATGCCGCATGCGTGTAACATATGCAAATCCTTTTTCACCTCTGAGAAAACGTTGTTAAACCACGTCACCAGAGTTCACACGTCGGTGGTCAGCACCAAGGTGTGCATCCTTACCAATCCATCAGCGCTGGTTGATATAAAAGCAGCCCAGTCAGCCACCAGTAGTCCAAATGTGATCAACCAGGTCATGAATGGAAAGCGCTGTGTTGGGCAAACATATGCAGGGTCTCTGTCCACTGTTGTGCAATCTAGACCTTCCCCTGTCTCGACCTCCTCCCACGCAGACAGACCGCATGCCACTGTATGCATGGCGTCCCATGCTGCACCTGTTAGATCGGGGAAAGACGCTGCCCAAGGTCCACAGAACCAGTCTTTAAGCCGTCCGCCTACACCTTTACGTGTCCTTCCTGGTGCCACTGACACAACTCCAGCCTCCGACCCCGTCACCCCACCGATGCCCACGATTATGGCCTTGTTTGAGAACGACAGCCAGGACGTGGCTTTGGTGAAACGTATGAACACAGGCTGGCGTTCCAAGACCCCGTACCCCTGCAGGCAGTGTGGTGCCATCCTACGGCAGCCCTCCTTCATCATCAGCCACCGCTACCTCCACAGAGGCCACCGCTCACACAAGTGCCAGTGCGGCCGGGCTTTTAAGCACCGGCTGCACCTGCTGCGACATTGCGTTCAGCATGCAGAGACCGTGAGCTACATCTGTGTCAGCTGCGGGGAGACTTTCACCGGAGCCAAACTCTTTGCTGAGCACATGAAGGGCAAGCTTCGGAAAAAGTCCTTTTCTGGACGTACATGGAAACGTAAAGTTAAGAGGAAGTGCAGAATGCCTTTTACGTGTGACTGTGGACAACTTTTTTTAAGGCCTTCGGCTTATATATGGCACCAACTTAAATACAGGACCAAAACTAAACACGTGAAGAAGCCCTCGGAATGACAGACACATCCCTGGTTTCTACTCCACTTTTATGTACTTTTCTTCAGCTATGTGCACCACATTCTAAAACAAAGGGTTAAATCAACATTACGATTGTCGCTACAGTATTTTGTTTAATTTTGAACAACAGCATTGAAAGCAAAATCACATTCAGACATTCAAATACATTCATCCTTAATGGATTATAATTATAAGCATGTCCTGGATGCTTGTTAACATGTTTTCACCTCGTGCAAATGACACATGATACAGATAAACAACGTTTGAACAAGTTACTCGTAAAGTCATTTGACAACACACATTAACCCACATGGAACTATTTCCAGTATTGGATTAGATTAAAACATCAAAACTCCAGTTTATCCTCCAGAGAACGAGTTAGTCCAGTTTAGCCATTATTTATTCTTCTCACAAAGTGCATTCTTAAGAGTGAGGTTTGTATTGGAGTTTCTGAGTCCTTTTGTTTTTACTGCACCTGATTCAAATGTTATGCTCCTGTGAGACATTATAGAGGTCTTAGTATTAAGGTTGAAAATAGCATGTCTTTTTTTTTGCAGTTATATAATCTCTCCATGATTTCAATGTTAACGTTCCTCAATATTATGTCTTTTTTTTATATTCACGTCCACTAGATGGAGCTGTTGGGTTGCTTTTAAAGACAACTCACACCCAAGTTGTATTGTTCTCAGAGCAGGTGTAAACTGCAAGATGCTATTTCTGCATCAGATGATTGCAACCATGAGCGTCAACATCAATCCATGCGTTTCTGTTGTTCTCTCCTATAAGCCCAAGGATTTACAGTTTGAAATAAAGGTTTCTTCCCACGATACTTGGATTGAAGTTGAGTTTCTTCTCTTGTTTGAGCATCAACACACATCATTGCATTCACAATTCTATGGATGGGTTAGAGGGAAGCAGAACAATGAGGAATTGTCAGAGATTGCATTATATTCAATAAGCCTGTTTGCGAACAATCATGAACTTAGTAACCATTAAACTGTCCGCTAACGAAAAAGAGGATGAGAGTTTTTCTTGTTTAATGAGACTGTTTAGTTTAACGCTGTAAATAACTGCAAGAAATATCAAATAAAATTAACATCTAAGAATATGTGTCTTATTCCACAGGAATAAGACAGTGATAGAGTCCATCAATGAAACCTTACAAACAGGGTTAGGGTTCAATCTATACTCTGGAGCCTTTGACAACGTGGATTACAAGGCTCTCCACAGTCCTTGTTTGAGATTTCTCAAAATGTCCTGTGTGATTCTCACACAAGGAGTGAAAGTCTTATTTTATCCGTATAATATTAGAGTCATTGTGCAGGTCACTGGGCCAGAAGATGAGATCTGTAGTAGGTGTGCCAGTCCTTCATGTGGTTCCGCATGCTAGGAGTCGAGAGCAGCTCCGGGTAGGATTTACTGTCTCACTCTCATGGATACTGTCGATGAAAACACTGAAGACAATTATCTGTCTCGGTAACAAATGTATGTAGCCGTGTCACCTGCAAAAAAAAATCCACAACAAAAAAACGTGTTATTCACGATTCAGCTTGGATACCACATCCTGCACTGTGTCGATAGCAGATCTGTGCAGCGTCGCTAGAAGCCTTAAGGGCTGCTTGTACCTGATCTCTGGGTTGCGGTGACGTAGGAACTGAGACAGTAGCTCAGTGGTTTGTTGGAAGCAGCGACTCAGCTCGTCCAGCTTCTGCTCCATGGAGAGGATACGCTGCTCCAGCTCCCGATAGGAGTTATTCCAATTGGCGCTGAGGTCGCACATGATCATCTGCATCTGTTGACATCATCCACACAACGCAAATGCAAAGGTGTTTGTATTTACAAGGTGAAAACAGTGGGCTCAAAACTGCAGCCAGTCTAATGTTAAGGAAGTTCAATCTCACTTTATTTGGGGCAGACACATTTTATGTCTATCTTGCAGATTTATAATGAAACTGCCTGACTCGAAACCAACCCAGTGTTGCCAACTTAGAAACTGTGTCACTACATTTAGCAGGGCCTTTTGCAACCTACTTTAAAAAAAGAAGCCAACAGCAACAAATCTGGTTTCTTTTTTAGTCCTCTGCGCTCTCATTGGCTGTGGCTCAGCTGCATTCAGTCAGTAAGAGTGTGCAGCGTTCGGTTTACTGCACGACAGTCAGACTGTAACTAACTGATTGCAGTGGTTTGACATCTTACCAAAGGGCAACACGTGCAGTCTGGAAAAACTAGGTTTGTTTAGACTATAAATCAATGAGGAAAATGCATTTTAAAGTGCACAAATTACATATTAGTGCCTCTCACTGGGTCACGTCTTTATATCTTGGGTTTTTAGCACATGGAAAACTTTTCTGGGCCTGTGAATTCCTGACACAAATGACTCCTGAGACATTTTATGGAGATTTTTATCAAGCATTTAATGTGTCTGAACACCTCGCAATAATCAACAGATTGTAAAATACTGCTTAATAGTCTATGTAAGTAGTGAGTGTTTTTAGTCGAGCCTTTCCAGTGAAACATTCCGGTGACAGCTGTCATTTACCTTAGGGAGGTCCACCATCTCACTGACGTAATCTCTCAGCTTTTTTTGTTTGAGGCGTAAATGTCGAAATCTGTGCAAAAAAAAAAAAAAAAAAAGATCTCATTCATGTATTTTAAACATTTGTATTATTCCAAATGTTACACTGAGTCACAGAAAAGGGTTCTGTTCAAAGAAATGTTCTAGTGCAAGAACAGTAAGTAACACTACTGTGTAGTATTCAGGGTTTCAAGTGGCATTCTCGAAGATCTTTCATTGTAATAATAATTTGTTATGTCACTATCAATCTTGGAAGGTAACACAAAGGTGATGGAGCCTCTGGCCCACTGATGAAAGTATTGCAATATCTCTATATTTGCAGTATTACAAAATGGGTTTCTGTGGCAACATTCCTGGAAAGAATTGAGGTATTACAGTTTTTCTCCATTGTATACAAACCAAACATTTTACTATACACACAATTCTCAATGCTGAAATGTTACTATCTAATGTCAGATGCAGCACAAGGCTCCAAAACTCAAGGCACAATTTCTTTGTTTTCCCTCAAATACAAATTCCAAAACAACCAGCACTGAAATCTTAAGCATTGCCTCTTTAAATGCTCCAATGAGTTCTGAAGCGGACATCTGCAAATGGAGCGTCCTATTTTTGTCCTTCTGGCACAATACAGAAACTCTGATCTGTGGAGGAATATGCTGAGTATTCCACTACTCAACATGCAGAAGTCACGCTGTGTTTGTAGCTATAAAACATTGCTGGAAGGTTTTTGACATATAAAGGTGGAAAAGGGCTAAATGTAGTATCTGGTGTACCCGGGATGGATGAAACCACCAAAAAATGACATATGGAAGCCAATATTGCAGCCAGTCTCTGGAGACATTAGAGCGATGGTCTCATGATGTTCTTAATCCTATCGGGTGGAGGTGCCTCCTGCTCGAACTTTCCACAGTGTATTTATTTATAGTGGCTCTCCCTGGTTTAAAGCAGGAAGTACAACCCCTCCACCCACTATAACACACTCACACACATGATCCTTTTGTCGGGATAATGAAGCAGACAGTCACACGTCTTGACTTCCTGCCTTGTGCAATCCACTTGTTCTTAGAAGCTTGGGCTCATGAACAAAGAGACACAACTCAAATGGAAAACTACGTGCAAAAAGAAGATGCTCCAGTGTGCTTTAATTTGTTGTTTGCCAGTATGTCTAAGATCTTTGTCTTGAATTCGGTGTAACAAAAGGGTGGACCCTTGTTCACACATGCCTCGCCCACAGACAATAGGCCAACAAAACGAGTTGGTATATGAATTATCCATTAACAATGGTGACTCTGTGGTCAAGCATGTTGACACTAAGTTAATGACCTGTAAATTACACATGGAAGGCACGCAACCCACCACCAACGTACATCCCTTGCCCAGACACAAACACACACACACACACACACACACACACACTGACATCCTGCCCGACTCCACCATTTTGTGATACAGTAACTCACACTCTTATGGCTTCCAGAAGGCATCTCTGGTGTCTTCGGTGCTCACCGCGGTTGCCCTTTGTCAGGTGTGTGCGGTGCAGAAGCCAGCATTCCCTCAGCACATTAGCAGCAGCGTGCCGGATCTGGTGAAGAGAGAGACACATTAAAATCAACCGATCAAACCGCGGAGGTTGCAGGAGCAGTGACGACCATGATAAGACCATCGAGATAAAGTCAATCAAACATGCAAGCTTGACAGTTAACACAGCGCTTATCATGTTTCTTAGACAGAATCTGGTTCATGTTAATCATTTTTGCAAAGGAAATAAAAGTGTGAGTCATCTAAGGCAGCCGATTAAATCCAGATAGTCCGTTCTGCGGAACTATTTATCTATATGATGCTGATTTCAGATACAAGTAGAACTATCAGGTCTTACATAGATGCTCATATACACAAATTTGAACAGACCACACAGACTATAAGTGAGGGATACAAGTCCTCCGGTATTGCCTTTGCACCTTTCTCTTTGATTCTATTCATGTCTGTTTGGCTTCCTGCACAAATCACTATTAAGTGCCCTGTGATGATGTCACTCTGGCCCTGTTGTGAGGGTTATTAATAGAGGCTGTCAGTATCTGCATCCAGATGTCTTCCCTTGTTCCCATCGGTGTAAATCTGGACTGCACCAGATAGCTCAGAAGAATGCACGAAAACACACACACGGACTAGAGCAATCACAAGCAAGGCATAAAGATGCAGCAAGTGACAGGATGCAGCCACCGGGAGAAAGGAAATGGTTGTATCCTCCAAAACAGTGCACCTACCGCACTCAGACACTGCTTTACACTGCTAGCAAGAGGCTGTAACACAAACTGACACTAATATACTAGGAACTCTATCCATCATTACATGTTTATGTATAGTCCTGAGACACTTTTCTGGCTTCATGTTTCCTTACAATCGTTTATTTATCAGACACCTCCTTCTTCCCATCACTAAGCAAACACTTGAATCCTGTCCAAGCCTACAAACAAAGTCCTCTGGAAGCCACTTCCACACACGCTCACACACACGTACGTAAGCACCACCGGTTTCCTGCCCATCGCTGAACCGTCCTGAACTGACACAGGTTTCTTTCCTGACAGAGGTCAGATGATTTCCTCTGTTTGACACCTTGAAAATGCTATATAGAGGTTGGCTTCTCCCTCCTCCTTTCCCACACTATTCTGTCCTCTGGTGTCTCTTATTGAAGGAAAACAAAAAATTCTTCTAAATAGACTCACAAACCAAAACACGCAAGCCACACAAATAAAGTAGTGACGCTTCCATCCTGACCGCTCCATCCGCTTTGTCGTTCTTCTTATTTGTCTTGCTACGGGGCAGTAACCTCGGGTAGTTAACTGTTTACTAAATGGTTGTATAGGAAAGTTTATTCAATTATTTGATAAATATTATCACAAAAATAACAGCCACTGTTTTCAGGTTGTACAGCTCCTGTAGGGAACCTTCAATCATAAAAAATAGACCTTTTTTTGCACCTGTTACATTGGACATTTGGATTTAGATCTGTTTGTCGTTGTCTAAGTTGGTACGATGTTCCTAGTGATGTCATTAGGCTTTATATTGTCACATTTTGCTACACCTACGTTTTCTAGGTTAAGAGTCATCTGTCCTTTATTAAGCTGTTATAGTTATGTGTTAATATTTGTATGTAAAGACTCTATTTTATATATTGTTGAATTCTACTTTATGGTATGCTGGTTTTACATGTTTTTGTCTCTTTCAATACAGATAACATATTTTACATAACTGTCAAGCATTTTCCAAAGCATACCAAATGTTTAACTTTTTTTTGATTGAGTTATGTTACTGTCGTCTGGCACTGCAGAACAGACTTTTCTAATCATTCTGCACTATACCACAGCTGCATTACCACACAATGTTCCAGTGACTTTGACAACAATAAACACAGACCTGCTGTTCATTGAGATAGATTACCTAACTAAAACAAGTTCCAACTTTCTGCAAGCTGGTTCTCATATAAAAATGAATGAGAAGGTACATTCCAAAATCTACAACATTTCAGCTGGCTTTGAAACAGAGTTTGCAGTAACGTAAAGTATGCATGATTTGTAGTAAATGGGCTGAAACATGCAAAAAAAATACTGGTATCGTCTTTGAAGTAATACTTGTCAGATGAAGCCTGTCAGTGGATAAGAAACAGCAAAATCCCTCGTGAAAATGGCCATGCGCGTACATCAAAAAGTTACACTTCTGATCAAGAAACAGCTGCAGAGAATGAATCATAAATCGGTGAGTTGCCATGTACTCCTTATAGATGTATTGCAGTGTTTTCATAATGCAAACTTTAACGTTATAATCCTTTTGCTAAGTAACTTCACTTGTTGCTCTTACCCTTTTAGAGATCTGGATGTCCAGCATGAAGAAGTGCACATGTTTCTCTCCTTTGTTCAACGCCAGCATCTTGGTAACGACTGCCACCAGCATGGCAGTGCAGGCTACACCCTAGAACCCAACACACACACACACACACATGGACGTGGGCATGGTTTCTCAATGATCATGTGAGCATTTGAGATTGATCCTGTATACTGTAGTGACATCAACATGGTAGAACTCAAGAAAAACGTTGACAGTTTTGTGTGTTTTGCTCCTCCATTCCCCTTCTAGGAAAGCACTTCTTCAGAAATCCGAATGTTGATCTTCATACCTCATATGGTTTTGTCCAATAAATCAAAGTTATATTTACACAGAGAGTTCAATGGTTAAACACAGGCCTGTGTGGCACTGCTATAGTGCTGGTTTCCTCTGAGAATAGCTGTGTGCTATTGCTGGACAGGGAACTCCAGAATGACGGTTAGGATTCAAAAAGGCCGCAGAGAAAATCACATCTACATGTAGTCAAACAAACAAACACTTGAAAGGAAACACAGACAAATCACCACGCTGATTTCATGTCCACCACTGATAATCATTAAAAGTCTTTACCTGTTTTCCTCTTTTCAGCTTGCATTAGAAAGAGAGAGAGAGAGAGAGAGAGAGAGAGAGAGAGAGAGAGAGAGAGAGAGAGAGAGAGAAAGATCAAGCATGAGCATAAGAAAAGACAGTTTTAAAAGATATATATTTATCTTTCCCTCCAATATCCACAGAATATCTGTAATTACACCGTCTGTGGAACCTAGGAGGTAAAAACTCTTTCCTTGGATCCATCCACACACAGTGATGGGATGCAAACAGCGTTGTCAACGCCTGAAACACAGCTGCAAATTGAGTTATTGCTGAAGTCAAGCAGAAGTGCTGACCATAGAGGTGTTCAGCCATATTACAGGTGTGAGATCCCAGTGACCGGCTCCTATAACTGCCCTGATGAGAGTAGGAAATTTATTTTTTTCCAAATACACAGGTTGGCACACCCTCCTGTTGTAGTGGTGCCAAAGCCAATAAACCACCTAAAAATGGATATGGTGGAAAGTTTCCCCTTATAAGGATGGAAGCTTAAAAAAAAAGGGAGATGGAGAATGAGAGAGAGGTAAAAGATTGTTTTCCACTCTGTCACAGAAGTGTCTGAAGCGGACTAGTGCCCACATCCAGAACCGCGGTGGGGACTCTTATCTGCTTGTACCACAGTTTAACGCAGCAGAGGTGAGGCAGCGAACCATAATCTATTCCCTATTCAAACACACAGCCACTCCTCACTCTCAGTGACTAATTGTTTATTTTACTTTACAGTAACTCTTTGTGTTTTATCTCAAGTATCCTTCAACCCTCCTGCTCTATCTCGGACCCTCCCTTCCACCTTTTGTTTTTATTCCTCTCCTTGCCAATCCTTTGCATGACCATTAAAAAACATTATCTTGCTGTAATTTAAAAAAAAATGCACTTTTTTGCTTTTATTTGCTCTTACTATTTGGTGCTAATGTGATGCTTGCTATTCTTTCTCTCTGGGATATTTTAATTTGTTTCTTTTATTGTCATATATGACAAAAGAGAGGAGTCAGTGAGTGCAGCAAAACAATGACATCATGCTTCATGCAGATGTTTTATGTGGACTGCATTCTGACAGCTTCCCCCCCTCAGTCTTTATGTGTGAGTGCCTGGTACCAACAAGGTCCTGTAGAAGCACCAGCCATTATTTACAGCTGTGGTCTAAATCACACACACAACGGAATGGAGGCATGCAGGTCCGTCAGCACCGCTAGGGTGTGCAGCTAGGCATTCAATTCACAAGTATTCAAGATAACTATATAGGCTGGGATAGAACACAAAAGGCACAGGAGAGAAGTGAACTAGCTGAACTGACTCAATATGAACTGGGAAAACTGAATAGGAAAATGGGGGAAGAGCTGCTGCAATGGAACAGAGCAGAAACGGAAGGGAATGAAGCAAACCAGAGAGGATGATATGGAACAGAATAGAGCAGGACAATATGGAACGGAACAGAAGGCGATAAAACAGAGCAAAACAGAACATGTTATATCGGGGAAGAATGGAACAGAGCAGAGTGGAACGGAACAAATTTAAATTAAATGGAGAAAACCAGAACAAATAGAACTTAATAGAGAGACTCAAATGGAACGGAGCAGAAACGGAATAAAAGTAAAAGTAAGGGAGAAACGGACCTCTGTACAATACCAAACAATACATGATAAAATAACAAAAGTCTCAACAAGCAACCTAACCTAGTTACCATGACTCCAGTGAAGAGGCACACCGCTTTGCCGCAGCTGGTGTTGGGCGCCACATCACCATAGCCCACGGTGAGGAAGGTGATGGCTATGAGCCACATCGCCGTGTTCATGTTGCCTGTCGTTGCTTGGGTCTGCCTGCATGACGGAGGAGAAAGCAGGAGTGAGACTGTGTCGTAATAAAACCTGTTGTGTATTCTTATGGACTGTAGTTAAAGGCAAGGTCCCAGACACATTTTAAACATATATCTAGTCATAGTTAACTTTTACATAAGCTCAACCATGGCTAATCTAAACATTCATAACCATTTTCTACATAACCATGTTTTACTTAAACATTAAACACTTTAATCTGATGCCAGTTACATTTTTACTAATAATTTCCATGGAAGTTTCCTTAAAAATGTGATTCAGTATGTTTTATAGAGAAAATAGAGACACAGTTGTGAGACAGTTATTTAAGTTTAGTTAGTAGTGTTGACTTTATAAACAATTGTTGATTTACAGATGTATTACTGTGAAAGGACTGCTCTATTTAAACCAAATTATTGAAATAGTCATCTATTAGTAATTCTATTAATCTTATATGGAAACCTTATTCTCCATATATAGGAATGGGTGACACAAATAAGATCTTCTATCACAGTATACAGTTTAAAATAATCGTGTATATATTGCATTAACAATACTTTACATGTCTTGGTATCTTTAAGAAACAGTTCATGGACAAAATAACCAGATGGAAATAATAAGTTAAATTCCTCATTATTGAATCAAACATCCTGTAAAAATCTAGTTTTGCCATGAAACAGTCCTGCTCGTTGCAGGACAACATTTCCCACAATGGCCTAATATTACTAAAAATATCAAAGTGACAAAAATCCTGAAGGCAGAGAAATTAATACATTTCCATTGTCTATATTGTGACATCCCCCCCCACCCTGTCAATATGTTGAATGCTTGCCTATTGCTGTCCTACTGTGCACTTGCTTAAAGACTCATTAGGTAACACTAGTAATGAATTAGAATGAAGTAATTGGAAGTGTACAAATTGATTAATTCCTGTTCCCAATTATCTATTTCTTCTTAATTTGTATAAATTAGATCATCTTCCTTATAATTACAGTTGCATATAACTTCCTACAGCAATAAATTAAACATTTCCTGAACATGATGTGTCTTCTGAGTGGTCTGAGTGGAAGGTGTGGTCTGTTAATCAAACCGTGTTATCAGTGTGGATGCTTAACAGGAAGTCAGGAAGTGACTACCAGTGTAAACTTGTAAAATATTACAAAGCACAAGTCCAATATACACTTTGCAGAAACCACACAAAGAAGTCATACAGAGTGTGAATGTTCATCTGTTCATCACCATGACTGGTGAAACAGTTCAGTGTTAAAAAGGTTTGGTAAACTTGACGTTTAGTTGGCTCGCGCTAGGAAGCAATTTGTTACGAGTAACGACATAGAATTTGATGACTATCAAATCAGTTTTTGGAGTCAAATTGACCATCAAGCTGTGAGCAGCAATGTTAACCTGCCAAACATGCATTTTAATGTACAAAGATTAGAGGTGGGGTGAAACTTCCAGACAGAGCTGTAGTGGGGTGCAAGTGCTTTTGTGTCTCATTTTTGCAAACCTAAGTAATCACTATAATATATGCACAGCAAACATACGTCACGCCAGTTTTTTGCTGGTAGTCTGACTTGTAACTTGACACATACACATCTCTCTTCCCTACCTCTCACACAAAGTAAGCATCCAGGATGCGGTAAGCCAGAAGAAGAGGATGAAGACCAGCAGCGTGCGCGCCGGGTATTTGTTCATCAGTATCTTGAGTACAAAGCGGAAGGTGAAGTTTATGTTGTTGAGCGAGCCGATACTCCTGTAGGAGGCGCTCAGCAGCACTTTGCTGTGCAGCAGGATGGCTCTGTGCACCAGGTACAAGCGAAGGAACATCAGCATAGATAACAGCAGCTCGATGTCCATCAGGGCCTCGCGGTGGTGGTTGTGGTGGTTGGAAATACAGAGTGGAGCTGAGGAAGAGGAGTTGGCATGGAGGGCCACCTCCCAGTATGTGCCAACAGGATGGATGACACAGACCAGCAGCTCCAGAGTGATCACGAGAACCCTGTGGCTGCTCATGGCAATACGCCAGTCCACCTGTTTGTGGTCAATGACAAACAGCTGGAAGATGGAGGAGGACAGTATAGAGACAGAGAGTGAGAGAAAAAAATGATAAGTACTGATGGAAACCAGTGCAAATACAATCACATCTTTAAGCGGAAATCATCTAATCCTCTCCTTAAAACTTGAGTACAAAACACTTAATATTCTGTCACTGGCTCCAGTTTCACCTCCTTATTTTCCTACGACACAAGTTGATGACATTATCAAAGCTCGGCGCTACCCGTCGTTACAAAAGATCCAATGCAATGTTTTCACTGAGTCACACAAAAACTAATCTCATTATGTGGCATGCTGGGATATGCATATACTTTGTGTGTTTTATGTGTTTTTGAATCTCAAGCTTAAAACAACGATAAGATAAACAAAATGCAAATATGCAGTTCTCTACAGTACATCATGTTTGTAAAGGTCTGTGATAAGGGAAATGTCTTTTAAGCCTCCAAAGATATAGGAAACCACTGATATCCAACAGAAATCTGAGAGGAAAACTTGTATGCTGATTTGTATGAGTTGCTCACATGTAAGGAAGTGGGAATGTGTTCATCCCCTCAAGATATATCTTTACCGGGCCTCATTTTATTCTAGAGAGTGGGGTCATGGTCCACTTTCTCCTCTCCTTGCTCCACTGGTTTGAAGCAACCTGATGTGTTTGGCTTGACTTAGTTTGTCCCCTCTGACACCCAAGATTTTGAAGCTACATTAGGAATGGCTGAACCCTTCCTGTGTGTTGGTCTCCACCCTTAGCCTGTCCTTCCTTATCTCCTCTGCACACTTGCACGGAGGCCGCTTGTATCAGACACAAATTACTTGCAACCACACTGAAGACACTGTGTGTGAGAGTATGAACCCAGCAACCTGACCAAAACCTTTCCGCACTCGTTCGTACTGCACTTTATTGGATATGCATGCTGTGAGTGTGCACAAGGGAAAATGAAAGGTTGTTTACTGTTTAATTTCAACCGAATCCCTTCATGTATACTGAATTCAAACACAACGGCAGCGAGCCATGTGGATTGGAAAAATAGCGCAGCTACAAAATTGTTCATGCCTGAGGTTTTCGTCCAGGGTTTTTTTTATGCACATAACACAGATAATCAGTGTTGAGGCTACCGTCAGTGGACCGAGAACTCCTTCTAAAACGCACAGGTATCTTGAACAAAGTGGCGTTCTAGCCAGGCTAATTAGGAACAAACATTTACTGGTATAAAAAGTGGTGCACAAAATATGGCAAGCCCTTATGAAACAACGATGCACCTTCGCATGCAAACGGTCAGGCTTTCACTCGGGCACACGCAACATCACAAAGAGGGCGTCCAAACTGTTGGAAAAAAAGGGGGAAGGGGAAACTCACCCTGATGTCCTTATGATGGAAAAGTATGATGAGGATCAGGAGACACCCAGTGGACAGGCTGATGGAACAGTTGATGAATAAGGCAATGTTTGAGCCCTGGGACGGAAAGGGAGATAAGGCAAGAAGATTTGATTTCTTTCCATTTATGTTCTCCATTATCAAGGTTTTATGAAAAATCTCGGTGTCTAATGCTCACTGTCACGATGACAGGGTTGGAAAGAGCCACAGAGTATCCAAATCAAGAAGAGTCACTTATTATATCTTACAAGGAGAGGTTTGATTTAACATTTAAAGAAAATTACTGAAATATAAGTTTAAAACAGACAGAGAATGTATGACATATGGCCTCTGCAGGTCAATGTGCCCTCTGACCAGTAAAAAAAAAGCTTGTTACTGGGGGAGTGTCCTTTAAAGCAGTGGTTCCCAAAGTGGGGGTCGCGACCCCTAGGGGGGGCGCGGTGGTACTACAGGGGGGTCGCGGCTTCATCACCAACCCACACACACAGACGCACACATACACCGGTAAAACAATATAAAATAACCGACGTGACATGCACTGTGTTCCAACCACGCCACCAGAGCGGCTCATGTCACAGACCGACTGTGGCAAAACCAGCGAGAGCGAGAGCGAGCGCGCGCCCGAGCGAGAGAGCGCGAACGAGCGAGGGAGAGAGAGAGTGAGGGAGCGCGAACGAGAGAGAGAGACACAGCGACACAGAGCGAGAAAGATACGGAGCGACAGAGAAAGATAAAGATAAGAGAAGGAAGTATGTACAAAGATGGACAGATTTGTGACTGGTCTAAAGCGCAAATCCGATGGAACTTCTGTTACAGCCGCAACAGGCGACGCGACCACCTCGACAACGCCTCAAACTAAGGTACCTCAGTACCACAGAGGAAGAGCAGTACATTGACATGACATCTGACTCAACAAGGAGACTACAGTTCACATCCAATTCACTGGCTGTGTTTTGGATTGGAGTGGAGAAAGACTACCCACTACTAGGCCAAAGAGCTATGGGCATACTGTTGCCTTTTGCCACATCCTATTTATGTGAAACAGGGTTTTCTGCAGTTGCTGCAATGAAGACCAAATACAGATCAAAGTTGAACATTGAGAATGAACTGAGAGTAGCTATCTCCAACCAGCAACCCCGCTTTGACAAAATCTGTAAAGCAAAGCAAGCCCACACCAGTCACTGATTGATATATATGAATAGGAATATACATAGGAATATGATCACAAAATAATATGGTCCATGTAGACCTGCACACCTTGTTCATGATTGTGTTATTTTATTGTTTGAGAAAACCTGCTGTTCAATGTGAGGAAATACAGTATATGTTGTTTGCACTTTGTTTGAAATTAAGTTAATTGTATTTACAAATTATTTTATATATTTTTTATTTTATATATATTTTATTATTGCTATTTTTTTTCCCAGTTAAACAAACTGAAGAATAAACTGTGAAGTGATATGTACTTATTTTAGAAAGAAATAAAAATATTTTATACAGTTCATGCATTATAATGCAATTCATTAAAAACCAAGAAAAATTTGGGGGGGGGGGGGGGGGGGGGGGTCGTCCAATGTTCCTATATCATCAAAGGGGGTCTTGACAGAAAAAGTTTGGGAACCACTGCTTTAAAGGTACATTATGTACTTACATATTACATAGTTACATTAGTTAGCCAGAAATTTGGTCCATTAAAGTACAAAAAAGCAACCAAGGATGTAAGACATATTCCAGTAAGACATGTACAAAATTAAAAGAAAAATATCTGTCATCATAACATTATGCACATTAGGCCATGGTGAGAAAATCATTGTTTTGCTCCTTTTTTGGCAGACCAACCAATAGGTGTTGCTAGACTGTAAATTGGATTTGATCGTTCACCAGCTTCTCACCCAACAACAATTGAGCTGCCAACTGCACCAAGCATTAAGCACATGTCACCTCAGTATAGTGGACAAGTGGTTTTTCATCAACCGATTTTAATGTGTACCTTTATTTCAGACTGACTATCAAAACTACAATGTAGCGCTGAATTAATTAGTTGAATAATCAATGAGTCGCGCAACAGAAAATCAATCACACGCGCTTGGCTTTTGGTCAGTCGGCCATGCCTTTGTGATATTTCATGTCTTCAGTGAATTTTAAAAAGAATTGACCAATCCTTAATGATCAATAATAACGA
Organism: Anarhichas minor; assembly: GCF_050575085.1. Classification (NCBI taxonomy): domain Eukaryota; kingdom Metazoa; phylum Chordata; class Actinopteri; order Perciformes; family Anarhichadidae; genus Anarhichas; species Anarhichas minor. The sequence goes on along the minus strand of NW_027466487.1, from coordinate 1,397,478 downwards.
AAATAATAATTAGAGACGAGCCTTAGGGAGGATCAAACATCAAGTATTCATTACATGCATGTGGTAAGATATACTTTTCAATAAGTCAGTTTAAGTTGAGTGTGCTTTTCACAATGATTCTCCAATCAGTAATGCTGTTAAAGGTGTGCTAGCCATCTCTTCTTTGTAATAAAGATTTTGTCAGAGATTTCCTTTCCATAAAACAACATTTTGAATATACTGCTGATTGTGTTATAGCAGCACAACTGATGGCTACTCTGTGATCCTTGCCTTTCCAAATGGAGCATCATTAGAACTTTACAAACCTTAGCCAAATGAAAGGTACAATTACTGATCCTGGAATGTACTGCAAAAGAGGTACATAAAAAGCCACTCAATAACAGAAGCACTTGTAATTAAATACTTTTCATTCCAGGGAACTGACAGCCGGAGACACAGATGAATTAAGAACGACGAGCATATGGCTTCTGCTACACCACCTCTGTCTTAACAGGTAAAAGAGCACCTTTACCCTTCATTCATGCATCTCTGTGCAACTGATACGTCAATGGAAGTTTTTAACGGAAAGTGCAGTTTAATGTGGTTTACGGATAAAAAGATAATTACAAACTTTCAAACTTGAGGAAACTTGAGCTTGTAGTTGGTATGGTGTGACGTCCGTTGGCAAGGTAAGCCGTTTTCCACAGTTTCTCCTGTAGCATCCACTTCACGTCTGTATTTCGTCCAGGGCTAATTAGAAGACCCCACAAAAGCTCAACATTTCACCACATTCCATAACAGAGAGTTCAACAACATGTTTCTTCCTGAGTTTGTAAAACTGTTTTTGTAACGTTTTCATAATGGAAGTAATGGAAGCAGTCATTTCCCGGCCGATGAACCTGGGTTAACCAGATTAGGTTGTTAATAACAAAGATTGTTTCTCATAGTCTTGGACGGACACCGAGCCACCATGATAAAACACTGAATCCAGTGCAAAAGATGGTGGTCTAGTTTGTATATACTGTAACAAATAAATACTTGCCAAAGAAATACTACATACAGCTGACTTACGTTTTCTAATTTGGTTTGTTAGTCGTTGTGGTTTTGTGAGGAATCATGTAGATTCTTGTGCTGTAGGTCACTCCTGGAACTACACGCATCCTGAAACTTGAGGATACAAATAATATCCTACAAGAATATTAAACTGGCATAGTGGGACAGTCATGGGAAAGGAGACATTTGGAAGTTTAGTTAATACCAACCAAAAACTGCACACGGTGATCTCACTGTGAAGCTATCCGGTGACTACATAATCACTGCTGGGTGACACCATATGGACACATTTTCGTTATTATTACAGTAAGAGTGAACCAGTCAAACACTGCATCAGAAACTGTCAGCGAAATTTCGGTGAAAGCAGGGAAGTGATGTTTAGCAAGGTGCAGGTGCAAAACCCTGCAGATCACTCGCCCTCTAAGACCACAAGGGAGTAGGATACCACTTCACTGCACCCTGTAAAACAGGTTTTCCATCCCTGTCCATGGGACTCTCAGTCTGTCAAATAAAAAAAATGAGTGAAAATATTTTTTGGGGATTTGTTTGCTGCATTATTTTTAGGTAATTGCATGGCTTTAGTGCAAATTTTAACAATTGATTGGCTGGTAAAAGGAATGAGTCGTAGCTCAAACGCAAGGAAAATGTCCATTATACATCGGTACTATAAATTCGCCCTTGGCCCTGGCCAGATGTTGCTTTCCAACAGCAAAACAATCAACTTTTAAAATCATAACAGGAGAAAGCCGGCGCTTATCAAACAGCTGAAAAAGGGAAGTGATGTGCAGTCAGAAAATGATGCAAGCAACTGATACAAAACAAAAACATGTTGAGCTGCCAGTCAACCCGAACAGGTCAAACTTGACAATATGCCTGTTTATTTTACAAACTTTGTGATATTTAAAAATAATTTACCCGCTAAGAGAGCATATAAGTATATTACAAAGAAGGTAGCATGTATGTTTGTTGTGATTGCGTAAGCTGTAATATTGTATCAGTGCTAAGAGAGGTGGTAAAAAAATGTGTTATAATGTGAGAAAATCATTGCATGAAAATAAATCTTAGCAATTTAAGATGTCAGATATTTCTGATTAAATCTGAAATGAACGAGGTCAAACTTGGTTTTGCCAAAACATGCTTAACTTTTTGGACCGCAAACCTGCTGTTATATAATCACACATGGCTGAGAACCAGAGCTAATAGAGCCCACCAAAGTTATCCAAGCCTTTTTTTAAATACTGGACATCATGCAACATTTTTCAGCCTCATTATGTGGATATTGAATGGGTTGTAAAGTCATTCCAGGAAAGTCATCAAAGTGTTGCAGAAAAGAGGATGCAGGGTTGCAATTAAGTCAAAGTGCACACTCCTAGTTCTAGCACAGCCCAACTCAAGACATAGAGACTTTCTAGACTGGCCATGCAAACACTCTAATTACACACTAAATGATGTGGAAAGATAGCCTGAAGTACTGCGAGCAATCTTGCGGTAGGGAAAGAGGTGAAACGTGGAAAAACATTCCATAAATAGCCCTGTTTCTCATGCATAATCATGAAAAGGTACGCTTAAAATATAACTTTGTAGAATGACATTAGCTTACATGTCTAAGTAGGCAGATCCAAAATACCCTGCAGTATACTTAGAAATGGCTTTGTGTGTGCTACCGGCCACTCTGTATTGTGTAGATTAGACAAACGCTATGTGACCGAAACTCATGTCGGTCCAGAGGGGAGGAAGATGTCACAGCTCACACGGCATGACTTGTACATCACATGAAGTTTAAAGACAAATGCTGAAAATGGTTATATAAGCTATATGGCTAAATCAGCAATGCAGCCTCTCCAAAATAATATGCTTTAACTGCAGCGAAGAACACTTTTCCAGTGCATTAGCTTTTCCACGGTACAGAAGCCGATGCCTGTTGTTAGGAGTCGACAGACAACACCTGTTCTTGGTTCGTATTAGAATTGTAATGTCATATTTGTGCCAACACTGTTATTTTCACGGCCCAACTCTCCATGATTCCATATAGGTTTCTCAAAAAGATTGTAGCTGATGTGAGTTGGAAATGTGGGGGCTCTCGGACACTGTAATCAATCACTGACTTCACAGCATGGAGGTGGCCTGATGTTTTTTGCTGCGCGCATGAGAGCGTTTTTTCCACATGTGGAACTGGCGTGCGCTGTAGGAAGTTAGGGTGAGTTAATAATTTGTTGATTGTCTGGCCTGGCATTGTTATCCACTGAGATCTGCATGTTAATGTCATGAGGCTGTGCTTCTAAATAGAGTGTCTGGAAATGGGTTAACTAATCAGTATAGGTCAGGGGGGTTCAAAGCCCATGTGCAGGTTGTGCTGCATGAGGCTTGGGCTGTGAGCTAATCAAGACCGTTGTTATTACAACAAATAGAGCCAGTTGTGTAATGGTGTTTTTCTGCACAGGTTATGATCAATTTAGTTACTGAAATATGTCATGAATTAAAGATAACATGGTTTGTATTCATTTGTTTGTATCAGTTTTATAATAGTCTAAGTGAAAAACTATAGTTTGAGCAGTTCTAACAAGGAGTTGAAGAAGAGTTGAGGTGCAACCGCACAGCAGCAGGCAGGTTGTTAACAACTGTAGTTCCACTGCATGATGCTGACAAAAGCAAGACATTAATACATTTGTTCATTATGTTATCATTTTATGATGCGTTCAATAGCCAACACTGAGGTGTCTCGACCAGCTGCCAAGACAAAGTCAATTTAGGTGGTGTTATTTATTGTTCTAACTTTGAAGATGCAGGTGGATGCTTTACGTTAAATACTTCTCTTGTAAAAGTGCGATATAGCTGACGTTTAGATTTGATTTGTGAGACTGTTGCAGTGGAAACCGAGATGGTTAACGTGCTCTCAGGATCGAGTGCCAACAAAACCAAAGTGTCACATTTCAAACATTTCTAATCGAATTATTTGATTTGAATATGCAGTCAATTCTTACATGTTTAAAAGACATTAGTGTATTTCTTAAACCTACCGGTTTATAAACGTAGAGACATATCTCGGAGTGGATTATCATGAGCAGTATCCCGAGCAGAGCAGTCCCCAAAGACAACGCGCAAAGGCGCTTTCTGTCCTCCAATAAAAACTTTCTGTCTCGCAGTCTGTGGAGTTCGTCTCCCTCCATGTGAGCTGTCCGCTTCCCGGGGAGTGACAGCGGCACGGACACTTCTGCCGAGTCCCCGCCGTTTCGGTTGACCAAGCCATCGCAATTCACACAATTCACTTTGGAGTCGCCGTGCAGGCTGCGGTTTGTCATCTCCATCTCCAGAGCGCACACGAGACGGCCGCCTGTCCCTCTCTCCCCGTCGTCGCAGTCCGTTGCTCCGTCCTGTGCCTGTCCGGTCTCTCCTTTGCTTTCCTCCCGAGTTGGGGAGGGCATAGTCCGATGGGCGCACTGTGTACCGGGCCCTTCTCTCGTTTGTCGCTCATCGAAGTAGCGTGATTAACCAAAGCACTTGGCTTCTAACACACCCTCACCTCAACACCAACCGGCGCGGCGTGGTTACGCGTAGCTACTGATGCACACTGGAGTGAGCGATGAAGGATACTCTTGTTAGCACGCGTTATCATTTTAAGAGTGTGAGTCAGTCTGACTCAAACTAATTATTTGGGTGTGTGCGTGCGTGTGTGAGAGAGAGAGAGAGAGAGAGAGTATGTTACGCGATGCTCTCTCATAAAAGTAGCCTAAAAAAACCTCCTTTGGACAAGTTGTCACAAGAACAAAATATGTTTTGCAGCCGATTTTATTTTTCGCGGAACAAACCACAATCGTGTCTTTCTTTTTCTAAGCAAAAATGAGAAAGACTATAAAAAGCGCAAGATGCCTTATTCTACATTTTATATACGTGTGTGTGTGTGTTGTTAACGCGCTGTAACAGTGGTGAGCACGAGTTCACCAGCAGCTGTAGAGTGACATCTCGTGGTTGAGTACCTTCATTCTTTGACTTGTTGTGAAACATCAAGGTTTCCTGGCACCGACTCATAAACGTCCTGGCCTTCACTCTCTCCAGTCATTTTGTTTCCCAGCTATTTGTCTCTTATTTATATCTACACATATATCTCTTATCTTAACTACATAATTGTCTAAATAGTTTGCCCCTCAGCCTCTTCACGAGGCCCGTTTAAGGAGGAACAGCGTCATGACCTTGGGCTTAATGACGCATCCAGCACAGGAGTCCTTCCGCTGCAGCATCCTGCAGGTCGTGCTGACGGTAATGATGATCCTTACAACTCTGAGTGACATTCAGTGGCGTGTATTTAGACTGACAGGTGTTTTCTAGACCAAGTCAAGCTATTTCTATGAGAGAAAACGATATAAACGGTGCCAAAACCTCTACTGAAACGTGTTCATTATAGAAATCAGCAAAAAAAACAACATGTATGATTTCAGGTATGAGTGGATTTAATGTGCTGCATTAAGAAGGTAAATGGCTAATGCAAAAGGTTAAAGCAAAACAATGCTTACAAACACAGATGAGTTTCAAGGTTGCATGGACATTAAATAAATATGCATCAATATAATTAAAGTTGAAAATCACAGTATATACGAGTCAGTGGGGGGAAACTATTCAGGATGTATATAGCTGTAGCAGATCTCCATAGCAAAGAAAAACTTTAAAAACACACAGCAGTAAGCAGGCCATACAACAGAGACACTTGAAAATACATTGTACTAGTTGCAGAGATAGCTTAAGCTATTTAAAATCATGTTTGGGTTTGATTTGTAAAAATACAGCAGCCACTGTTCATACAAAAATATACAATTTCATGTGTTAGCTATCGGTTGAGTGCCATCCACTGGTGGCCAAATAAATTACAACAAAAAGACAGTGAGATTAGAAAATGTGCATCCGTCTATGGTATCCGAGTTCTGTATTATTTACAAGCAGTTTCGCAAAAATATTATTCTTAAAATACAGATATTGTCACTCTTGCTAATAGATTAAACCCCTGAATCACATTTTACATTGATTATATGTGACGAACACACTTTGGACCATATTTGGTCAGAGAAATGACATAATAAAAGAAACAACACCTGAAAAGACAACTATTTGGTGTGAAGGATATTGCCGAGATGTCCTGAGTTAGTCCGAGCACCCAGAGATTGAAGTCATTCTAAACGTTTACAGTACGTAAAAGATTTTTTTTTTGCAATGCAGACATTTCAGTTCAGTGGCATCTCCGTGCAGAGTACAAGCCATAAAGTACAAGTCACCAGAAGTGAAAAGGAAAGAGGAATCATTACAGGTTGTACAGGGAATAACTTCGAGCTATACAGTTTTTAAAAAGTTATTATTTTTTTTTTGGCCCAAGGTTAGCTAAACTCAGAGAATTAACACGCCATGGCTCAGTTGAAGGAGCTCGTAATGCTTCATCCACCTGGACCCCGACACTTCCTGGACGGTCTAACCCTTCACAGCTCCCCACGGCTGCAGGCTGGCTTGAGGCAGAATGAACTGAGGAGATGGCTGCGGCAAGATGTAGTAGCCAAATACCTGATGGAGCGGAGGTGGAGGCGGCGGAGGCGCGCACACTGCATTGAGAAACACTGGAGCGCCCTTCTTGTACTGAGGCCAAACTGGTGCCTGGTGGTAGAAGTACTGGAGGCTGGCAGGGAGCTACGGATTGGAAGGAGCACAAGCGATTAGAAGGGATGGTGGAGAGTTTCCAGCATGCGTGTGAAACACACTTTGTCCATATGGGAGGAATCGGTGGACCTTTCCTTTCGACAACATGCAATACTGAAAATGTGTCAAATGGACATGAGCTCATATCTGTAGTAATAAGCTTACGACTGACACACAAAATAGACATAAATTCAGAACGTTAAGGGTATGTTGAATGATTCAGTACTAGATTGTCAATTCACTGTAGTTGTGTATAAAAGAATTCATCGCACAATAGGTCTAAAATAGTTGAATGGTTTTTGGACAACAATGAAGCTCTATGGCACAGGAGAACTGTATCCGGCTTTGTATCTTTTTTTTATTTCAGTGGGATTTCTCTTGATAGTGAGAAAAATATAGATTATCACCTGCCTTATCCCTTAATTGTGAGCTACCAACAGATGGTCCAACAACTGATCAAATTTACCATATTTCTGACGTATTTAATCATATTTGGTCCTTCCCCGGGCCGCTTCCGAATCCTGGGAACCATCGCTATCGTGTAGGTGTCGCCTTCTGCTGCATCCTTCTTGACGACCTCCTTCCCTTCTTTTTTTTGCTCTCCCGCCGTCTCGCCATCTTTTGCCTCCTCCTCTGTGTCACTCGACGCAGTGGAACTACAATCCGAAGAGGTAGCAGAGTGGTAATCGGATGTGTCCAGATTTACCAAGCCCACCGAGGAGTCCGCCTGTTTTCCCTGAACACCTTCCTCTTCGAAACAGGCTACTCTGAATGGCCGGCCGTTCTCTGCAGATCTGTGAAGAGGGAGTAGATTATTTTTTTTTAAAAACACACATTTTTACTTCCCACATTTTATGCATCATGACGATGATTCATCAGGAGAAATGCCTCTTCGTTGTTTAAGTGTGTCTGTGTGTCAGTCGGTCTCTCTATGCCTCAGCAGGCCAGCCAGTGACTCACCTTGCACACACCTCCAGTGGGTCGATCCACAGTGTGATCTCACGCGGAAAGCAGAGTTCACTGGGTGTGAGCTCACTCTCCTCACATGCCTTCAGGATCACATCATCACAGGGCACTCCGTTATTTATCCGGATACATCTGTGAAGGAGTCAATGTTAAAGATTCTGTGTTTTCTTGTGGATCTCCTCCCCTGTAATACAGTGTTCTCAGCTTATAATAAGAACGTAATTCTATCTTTGCAGAGGCAAAAAACATATACATTCAGGGACAATTGTGTGATTACCTGTATGCCTGGCCTTTGCTGGGACAGTCAGGGTACCAGTGGTCATCATATTTGTTGCATAAATGTTTCTGTAGCTTCCCGGCAAACAATTCTGCTTTGGATTCACTGAGCTTGCCACGTGCTACAGCAAGGCTTTTGAGGAAGTTCACTCCAGCCTCCACCTCTCTTTTCATGGTGACTGCAGGGGAACAGAAGATTAAAAAATGACGAGGTTGCCAAGAAATGTGTCTGTACGTGAGTATGAGGCTTTGTAATAAGTAGTGAGGGGGCAGGAACTTCAGTTGCAGTGGTAACAGCGCACTCCTGCGTGGTTGCCCCCGAGCATGTTTTTATTACCCCCAGAGAACCTCTGTGTGAAGTGGGTGTAAAAGAGTGCCTGGCATTTCACAGCTATGGACATGGCTCTGTGTTGACAAAAGGCTCGACTTTGTATATGCAAACAAGATGCAAACTAGCGCTGCTTTGTCAACATGGAGTATTTTATTTGAATGCAAATCCAATGAGCTGACTGTGCTGTTTATCCTCTGATAGCGTGTCTGTTTGGGTTGGGTGCCAATGTCAGCCTGACCAGAGCGAAGAGTGTGCTCTACAAAGGCCAAGGCAATTCAAACTGTGCAGCGTGGTAACATCCTGCCGATGTCCCCGACAAGAAAGTCGTGCCTTGAACTTTGAGGTGCAGAGAGTAATTTGTTATTGTGACTTGAAACACACCACTGTTGCTTCAGCCTGTATAATATGGTGCGAGAGAAAATTATTATTTGCCCTGGTGAAAGTAGCCACAGCCTCCACTTAGGCGTAGTGATGAGCCTGTGACACAACAAACACAAGCAGTAGTAACATAAGTCCCTAACAAATATGTTTTGCTATGATCCTCAAATGTTATAGATGTTCCAGTCGGTTATTAGTCTGCAGGGTGAACAGGGTCATATAGCATGTATTCTTCAGGCTGTTGTTGTTGCAGCTTCTCTACTTTATGTAACTCTGTGTTTGCTGTCAATCACTCAGCAGCTAAAGATGTTCATTCAATAGTCTCCGTCAGCAAAAGGTTATTCATTTTACAACGTGCTGACCTGCAGACACTTTGTCTGACAATCACACACACAAACACAGGTTTTTCTAGTAGGTTTTCAAGTTTCAGATTTCTGCTGCAACTTTCAAGAATGTTAACCTTGTTGGTCCAAGCAGCCTTGTACTTGTAGTCATAGTTTGTTCGAATGTCGCGTTAAAGAGGCCTCAGGCATTTAAAACAGATACGGTGTTTAGGCGGACAGAGTGCCGAGTAGTCGCCTCAAAGTGTTTGAGGGTTTAGAGGACGTTCAAGCTCAAAACGTTTGCACTGAATATGGCTCTTCTTGCCGATACAATTTTATAAAATAGTGAAAATGACACAATTTCTTAAACCCGAAGTTTAAAATATCAAACCAGCTTGTTTCGTCCAAACTGTAAAATAAAAATAAAAAAAGATACTCCACTGCCACAGAGGACTAACAAATACAGTAAATATTTGAGTGTTCATTGCAACATCCCACATTTCACTACTGATTCACTATTTTGTGTTCTATTAAAGACGACCAATATGAGTCATGCTTTCAACTCGCTTGCGTCACACCAAATTAATGATGCATGTTTCTAGATACTAGAGGAACTTAATAACATCCGCTGATGGCGTTTGACTTCTTCTCTGATTACTTCACCTATGCGTGTCAACTGTTTGATATAATCAGAGGTTCAGTGATGCCCTTTAAAAAAAAAAAAAAAAAGAAGAAGAAGTTCCCAGCCATGACGAGCAGTCTGCCCACCATGTTTACTGAACAGTGACCTGCTGCCGCTATCACAGACTCTGCTGATAGGGTTTTGATTTTACGTGTGAAGACAACAACTTGACCCGTTTGCGTGAGTCAAGTCAATATTATTTGTAAAGTCCATTATCACAAATCTGACTGAAGGGGCTTTACAATATGTACTGTACACTCTATCCTTTGACCCTCGCTGTGGATAAGGAGAATAAAGTGGTAGAACCCTGACATGCAACAGATTTGGTCCAAGATACACAAACATAACCGCGCCTTGCTGATAATATACAAACTGTGTGTTTAGATGTTTGATTGAGGGCCTTTCTTTTGTCACTCGACAGCATTGTTGCTGTGCTCAGTGTGTGTTTAGCATATACCATAACGTGATATAGGTTATGTTTATTCGGCTTGACAGCCTGTTGAAAATATGATTGACGCTCGCAGGTGCAGATGTTTCACCTTTTAGCATTGTTTCGTCTGTATTGACTTTGAGTGACGACAAAACTTGTTCTTGCCTCTGCGTGAAACAAAGGAGACTAAACAAAGCAGTGAAGGCACAACTCTGTGTGATCCAAGGAGGGGACACACGTTGTGTGCGTGTGTCTGCTCATGGATGGCCATTACGTCCAGAAAAAAAAAGGAGAAAAACAAAAATCAAACGCCAGATAATGTATTCTCTGTTTCTTTCTGCTGTGATAAAGGAAACTTCCTGCTACATGCTGGAAATAACGCTTTTGGGGTTTCTGACAGCGCGGAAACCCCCCCCAGTGGAAATCAGTAGAAACACGCCGACGGGTATAATTTCGGTAGAGAAGGTTACCTACATTATCCAGTTACTCTAAATGTATATGATACTATAGCATCGAAGCATATCTATTTAAAAAGTCCTACTTTGAAATGGTAAGAATATCATAACCCTAGATGGAAAAAGTTTAGAAAAAGTAGAAGAAATTAGGGAACAAAACAGTAATAAGGAGTACAACCCAAAATGAATCATTAAAAATACACCGAGCGAGGCATGAAATACTTAAAATGATAACTGACGTCGAAGTCGTTGTTAACAATGTAACAAACACGACAGCGACAAATTATTTAAAATAGGTTACATTCACAGCAAAGTACGTTTTCCAATTAAACAATAAACATAAAAGTGATTAAACATAGTGGTACTCACGATAATAAGTGTTCACAGCCTGAGAATACTCTGCAGTCGTTGAGCGTCCTCGTCTCCTTGTCTCGTCTCGTGGCTGTCTGTGCTGGTGTGTTGGCGTTATTATGGTCAGCAGCACATGTTGCTTCCTTGTTCTCGGCTCAGCTCGCGATGCTGCTGCAACGGAGACGTAACATTTTACCGTCAGTGTGACTCACTTCCTCTACTCGGAGTCGTTAGCAATCGCTGACTGGCTCCCCCCCGCGAGAGCGACTCTCCGCCCGACCCAAATATGGGCAGTCAAGGTAAACAGCTGAGTTGGTTTCTTTTGTTCATCCCTCCAAATCACAGTGATAATTTCACTATCCTATGATGGCATCTGGTGTAAGGTAATACTCGTGTTTATCCTTTATTGTAGCTCTCTGAGGCTCTTGTCAAAGGGTTGACTGTGTGGCAATAGTGAGATCTGTATGTCCCTGTTTTCAACTTGCTAACAAGGCACCCTTTATTAAAGATGTATATGTTGTAACTAATTCCTCTACTAAAGGTTGGTAGATTATTTACCGATGCCTTATATATCAGTTGTAAGAAAACATTTTTGTTTGTCAGGGTGTGAAAAACAGAAGTAAAAACAAAAGTCAGATAAAAGTAGTCGAAGTCTATTATATTAAAAACTCTTATATAAACAAAAGTATCTTAGTATTATCAGCAAAAAGTGCTTGAAGGATATAAATAAAAGGTACTCATTATGGAGCAGAAAAAACGTTCTGTGTAACTGTATTGTTACTGATGCATTAATATAAGCTGCATTTTAATTTATTATAGTCATAATAAAGAAATGGTCATAGATTTTTATTTTTATTTTTCAAAACAGAGTCTGCACACCCATTAACAAAGCTGCGAAGGCGTGGAGTAAAAGTAGACTCCAATATTTTACTCTGAAATGTAGTGGAGTATGAGTATTAAGAAGCAGAAAAGGAAAGTACTCAAGGAAAGTACCTCAAATTCACGTAAAAATAGTATTGATGGGTTTCCCTGATGACCTAAAGAGCTAAAGAGTCCTAATAAGGACAATGATTTTTCTTTCAAAACCTGGCAAACCAAAAGCTTGCAAAAATGCTAACCACGCGAATAAAGCCATTGCTTAAATATTATATTTCTGTTACTATCTTAAATAAAAGCTTCAATAACACAATTTAAAAGTACTCCATTACAAGTAAACGTCCTGCATTTTACTTATAGGTCTAAGTAAAGTCTTATCAGGAATATGTACTTAGAGTAAAAGTACTGTGTGCCGAGTGTTGTATTCATTATATATATTCTGTTGTTAAATTATAATTATTTGAATGTAGCCAGTTTAATTGGAGCTATTGTTATCTACTTTTAATACCATTTGCTTGTTTATTTTGGTACTAAATTGGTCATTTGAGGCAAGTCGGGCAAAGCCCCAACTCTTGGCAGCAGACAAAAGGGTGGTTTTAGTGGTACTCAGTAGCCTAGTTTACAAATTGATATAATTCTGAATCAATGTATTGTAATACTTACTGTCATTTATGATTATGTTACAATTAAAGTTCAGTGGCTGGATATAAAAGTGTGTTTTAATTGCGCTTCCCGGAGTGGCCGCTAGGTGGAGATAACACCACGCCCTGGCTGCACAATGCCAAGTGCCCCGAGTGTGGGAAAACCACAATGCGCATGCCCAAAGTCTTAGCTAATTAAAGCAGATTGCACAAACGCCTGCGCGTTTGCTTCATCGTTTGCTTGTAGCTGGTTGAAGTTAGCACTTGCGGTCACTGTGAACGATGTGGCTTGTCTTCTACAGCGCACATTTAAAAGGTAAGTGCCCAGTCGGATAATCACGTGTTGAACTGAGAGGGAAATGTGAAATAGTGCATTAGGTTATGGCAAATTGTAAAATATCTACATTTTTCTGGTTTTGCATTGAGCAAACTAATTGTCAACCATAGGACTCTACCAATTACTGAGGGAGACAAGTGGCTCTTTAGCAGCTAAAAGCTTTGCTATGTTTACCGCCTAACGTTAACTAAATATTATATTGTAACACATTTTGGAAGATGACCATAGTTGGTATAGTAGATCATTATTGATGTAATATTTAAAACAAAGTAATCTGTAGGCCTACCTATTGCTGACAGAAAAATGTGATTAGTGTTACTGTAATTAATATTTCAATGTTTCCCTGCAAAACAACGTTTGTACAGTAAAAATATAAACGTCAAGTCAAAACTAGCCTACAGCATAAATCCCACCACCAGTTTTCCTTACACTCGTGTAGGTTAACTTTTATGTTGTTTTCCAGTTTGGGTTTTGCGGTTAAAAAGTGACACCGTAATTGTATTGGATTGTAAAGCTTTAAAGGGTTACTGGTTTAACAGTTCTAATGTATTAAATGTGTTTTTGGATAAATGCAGTTCTTCTGTTTCACAATGAATTGGCATCATTGTGATCCTGTTTGGATTTATCTGGGCTTATTTTCAAATGATTGTATCATAAACTGTAGTCGTGTTTTACACGCCTGGTGTTCTTTTGGTCACACTGAGTCTGCATCCTTAGGATCAGTAAAACATCCATAAACGCCAGCATTTCATAGCGACACACCGCTCTAAATAACACAGTACATGCTCATATCATATTAACAAGTTGTTGTTTTTTCTCTAAAAGGTCCTGCTGTAATGTTGTAATTTACTTTTGAGCACTTGTGGATTAAGTATTAGGATATTTTACTTAAATAAATGTAGAAATACTGCAATTTGATATATAGCCTACTAAATTACAGGTATAAAAAATATCCCCCCAATCAAATTTAAGTATGGAAGGATAAACTGTACTTAAAATAGCATCAAAGGTAAAAGTACTCACAGAATGGCCCCTTTTTAGAGTGTTAAATTATTATATTATTTGCTAATATGCCCATGTGTTAGCATCATTTAAATGTTTCAGCTGATAGGGTTTAACATTACAAATGCATAACTAATTGTTGCGTAATTTGCAACTAAAGCTGTGAAATACAGTGAATTTAAAAATGCTATATTATAAATTACTATATTTCCCTCTTAAATGAAGAGAAACATTAAGTGTCATAAAATAAGTAAAGTACATGAACCTCAACGTACAGTGCCTCAGTAGATGTGTTTCTCTCTGCGACCACTAGAGGGCAGGCTGGTTTCTTTTCTCAAATGTCTTCCAGTTATAAGTGGTGGTTGCAGGTTTCTAACCTTTAGAAACGGAAAGCTTTAGCATCTAAAGCCCACTGCACTTCCTCTCTTTCTCAGTCTTCACTGCTACAGTCGGGCATCAACTCTCTTTCAACATAACCTACTAACCTACATATCCTTCTCGCTGTTTACCGTTTACAGACATTTTTCCACGTAAACACTGTACTTAATCATCCAGTCCATGTGCATCCAAAAAAGTCATATTCCATGTATGTGCACATTTACTTGGCCAATGAAGATGATTCAGATTTCTCCATGAATTCCTGCATGTTTCCGATCTCTAGCCCCTAGTTATCTCTCACTATCATTATTCATTTTTATGTCCTTTAGTCAAATCTCAGGCTCAAATTGGAAATATTGTGTTTCTGCAGGACCTTTTTGTGAATGCCATGCCCAATTTCTTTCCGTCCTCGCTATCATTTACTCATCCTCACTCGGCTTCTTCGTCCGTTTAGATTTGAGTTCTTCTTTCTTTCTTCCTCCCTGCAGTTAGTGTTGTGTGTAAGTGCAGGTACACCGAGGACACTGCGTCAGCTCTATGTAGGGTTTTCTTCTCTGCTGGATCACATTCCTTGTCCCGGATGCCAACTCAAGAGTAAATTATTGCTATGAGTGTGTACAAGAGGGACAGAAATAGATGGATGGAGAGAAGGAGACATCACTTGGATGAGAGGTAGAACGTGTTAAAGAGTGGGTGTCTTTGATTAGCATCGTTTTGACGACTTATGGAAATGAATAGCCTTCTGTCTTTGTCTCGCTCTCGCTCTTGTTGACCTCCTTCCCACTCCATCTCCTTGAGCCGAACCTCCGTAGGCATTTCATGTTGTTAACTATAAGACTGATTGCGTTACAGCGTCTTTAAACAAGCAATTCATTTTCTCAAAGAGTCGCAGGTCATTCGGCTTCTCTCTTTCTCTCTTTCTAATCCTGATGTAGCTTCTGCACAGCTTTCTCCAACTGAAAACGATTGATGTTCCCTGTCAGGTTGTCATTTGTGCTCCTCAAACACTGGCCAGTATTTCAGTTTTGAGAAGCCAAACCGTGATACTTCATACAAACAGACGGGTTTTTTTTTCATGTTCAAGACTCTCTCAAGTGTCAGGATTTAGTAGATAAGTATTGGAAATGAAACCACTTGACCTCGAAATGTGATCGTTCTTTTTCAGGAGCAGCTTCTCTCTGAACGCGTCTGGCGGTATCAATGAAGCCCACACGCATACACCACATGCATGCTTCGCCTTTAAAAACCGTATTGATTTCTCTCTTTTGCAGGGAGCTTAATGCGATCGATCGGCCGGGCCCTTTCAAGATCAGCGCCAGTATAAGCATCTCTTTCCCCTCACACACATGCTGCCTCTTTCCCCTCAGGTACCAACTGTCCTTGGGCTGGGGGAGTTGTTGTTCGTCTGCATTAAGAGAGAGAGAGAGAAAGTGTTTCTCGTGGCATCCAGTCTGTCTCCGTCCTCTCTGGTCCCCAGTAATGTGGTTAAGGGACGTATATTTGCCTCTTACACAAAAGGTACGAGCGAATGCAGCACACACCTCCTTTGACCTTTTATCATCTGCCCCCCCTCCCCCCTTCCCTCCCGCCTCCTCCTCCTCTCGGTGGGTCGATACCTATTTGTATTTGCAATGCATTAGACGCAGCGCCGTCTTTTTAGATTGAAAAAGTTGGCTTTTTCTCAGTTTGGCGCCTTGCAGGCAAACCGCAGCAACAAGACATTATGAACATTTTCATGTCTTTTTAAGGCATATTATTAAGATCAGTGACATCACATTTATTTGTCTGGTACGCTCTTTTAAAAAAGAATAAATTCAGATTTATTCTAATGCTCAATTAAAGATGTTGGATCAAGCTAAGGAATGAAGAGATCCGCAGTCCCTGTCACTATAAATATACATTGTCTGTGTATATTTTAGAACCATAGAGACAGAACGTCACCTGCTGCATGCGCTACATAAAACTTTACTTTTTCAATCTGGGCTTTGAACCCTCTAAGAGGTCAAAAGATTAAAAAATCTGACGGGTCATGAAATGGTTAATACAATAAGAAGGAAATTATGTTTGAGATGGAACCTTCCCTTTTGATCAACAATTGTTTTTGGCCACAAGGATGCAGTGGAACAAGCTGTAAACACAACACTGGCATAAACGTTTAAGTCGGTATGGCGACCTGGTTGGCAAACAGTTGCTCATTTCTGCACCGAGCACTTGAAGAGCAACGTTGTCATTCATTTGGAGTCTGATGAATGCGAGTCCCGTATTCACTCTCTTTATCTCCGTCTATTCCCGAGAGAGGCGTGCTGCTAAATACTCCGCTATGTTCACCAGCTAGTTAACTTTGTCTGTCTGCTGTTTACATACAGTTCCTTGATAGTTTGGGCAAAATCCTTGTGGTGAGATTGTTCTGTTTTTCATTGTGAAACTGGGGGGTTTGAGGACTCTAAACTAAGTGACAAATGAAAATCAACTCTGAGAAAGGATCGTCAATCCTCCCGGCTCATAGACGGCCACATGCAGTCTGTGACGAGGCGTCCTGAGAAGGTGGTGTTTGGCAATTAAGAGTAACGAGCCAAAAAGGACCAATGAGCTTTGTTCTGAGGGACAAACCTTATACAAATATGGCAATTCATACAATTTGATATTTGTAATCGCTGAATTCAAGTAAACGCAGTTTTAAGCTGCTAAATTATACCAATAATTATTAAATATGAATAGCTTCAACATTTCAGAGAGAAAAAGTCTCCCGGCCAACAAGTGTTGTATGTGCCATGTTGACATTTTCCCTCCTCATTTTTTCTCTGTAGATAAGACAGCCTTTATATCTTATTGATCTAAGCTTCAGACAGGATTAGATCAACAAGAAACTACTTCCTCACTCGATTATATTTGGTTGGTGACTTTTTAATGACCTATATTTTGGGTCGCTCTCTCTGTTCACATGGTCGCCGTCTAAACACGGCATACGTTACTGCTCAAACCATCTTCTAAGTGCATTAGGAACAAACAATACAATATAGAAAAGGATAAAGAAAAATACTAGAGTTTATGTAATGAATACATCAACAACTTTAAACAGATGAATACAACAAACTTCACTTACATTACCTTTTGAAGTGATTTCCTGCTTGTACCAAACTTCTGCCTTCTGTTCTGGTTTTTAAGAATGAGTTCAAAGATTTCCCTCGTTTCCTCCCAGCTAACTGCTGATGTTTTGAAACTTGAATGTGAAACTGCAGCTTGTTTTTGATTTTCAGAATATGAGGAAGTAAGCATGGAAACTTTGGGATTTGCCAGCGCTAGCTTGTTTTCATTATTATCTCTTTGTACAGCATAGCTATGAATGCTTAAAGACCTGTTGAGTTTACTCTTTCCCTTTTTTATTTTTATATTACTGAGCTTAATCTTCTTCTTAATAAATGCCCTCCATTTACACGACGCTTTAATACAACACATGTTTATTAAACTACTGTACAAACTCTGGCCCTGCATATGTAAATGCTCAGGGACTATATGTAATGTAGACCTATCTATTCATTTTAGATCTGTGCTGTGAGAGTCGTCGGGTGGTTCAGTTTACCCCCCCCTCCCCCTCCCCCCCCCCCCGGCCTGCGATCGAAACCTGCCCGAGCCCCTGACTCCCCCCTGACTCCCCCCTGACTCGCCGCTCTGCTGTCTCAACAATTAAATCAGTCAAAGTGAGTGGACTGCCCACTCTTTTTCTTTTCTATGAAAAATAGATAAAAGCATCAGCTGGTATGATAGTCCACTTCATGACCCAAAACACTAATGAGTTGTCTTATTACAAAATATTTCACCTGTGTATCAGCAGTTGCCATGGAGATTTTGTGCAGCTACGTGAAGCTCTGCTTAATGGTCTGACCTTAACCTTGCACTTTCTCCACTGAACGCGTTCACGATGTTGCAAACACACGGACATACTTCATACCGCGAATCAATATTTCAACAGCAGCCTATTCTCTTACCTCTGCTACAAACACATTAGACAGCCCTTTTATTATTGATGCATCCCCAAAACTTGTGCTTTGATTCACATATTTTCTTCATATCTTTATTGAATCTTGTGTATTTCTTGAGCTGGTTTCCAAGTGGTCCATAGCCTTGAACAACCGTTTACAAACCTTCCCCCTCCCCCATCTGCATTTCTCCCCCCTTTTGCCCCTCTCTCTCGCTCTCTCCCTCCCTCTCCCTGCAAGCTGTGTCTCTTTCCTGTATGCTGGGGGGCCAGCGGAGGGGGAAGTACATGGAGAAAGAAAAGCACTCCGAGTTCAAGTGCACGAGCTTAAAGACACAGCTGGCTTCAACAAAGGGGGAATATGACAAGGGGGAAACAGTCGGAGAACGGCAGAATAACGACGTATTGATAAAGCGGTTGTGTACATGGAGACAGTATGGGGATCATTTCACAATAAGCGGGGGGTTAGAAAGAAATGTGAATAGGAAAATGGAGAAAAATGTCTCCTCCCCCTTTTTGTCTCTCCACGTATACTCCTCCTATTCCCTCGCAGCTTCCTTCAATCTCTGTCCCTCCCTCTCTCCTTCATTCCTACCCTGCATGCATGCACACTCTCTAACACACACACACATACACACACGCACACACATACACACACGGTGACTGATGCCTTCTCTTGCATTCTCCGTTTTCTCACCTCTCCCTGCACCACTGAGACTTTTTGTGTGTTTGTCTTTCCTGTATAGCGCACGGTGGAGCGGGTTCTGCACAGTTCCAGCGCGACGTCGTGAGGAAAAGTACCAATACTGTACTTTTCTTCCAACCGTTGATCTCCTTTGTCCACAAGGCATGTTTCCCTTCAAAGTCCTGAGCGTGGAAGGGTGAAGAAAAGACAAATGGTGTCTGAGGGAGAGGAGATGAGGCAACAACGGATCAAATTTGACGAGACTGGAGTGAAATAGAGATGCAAGGCTGCATGTCAGGAAGGCAAACACTAACTCCAGAGTGAAGAAGATGGGACGAGGAGGAGGAATCAAGTTGGAATCGAGAAGGAAACGCGGGAAAAGGTAAAAAAAAAAAAAAAGGGCTGACCTATACAACATAATTCTCATGCATTGTGTAATTTCCATCCTTGAGCTGTTAGAAAAGTATTCACCCCCACACATCTGTCTTGTTTTCGCTGCCTCTTGATTTCTATGTTCGGCTCTGATGGTTTCTGTTGGTTTGTGTACCTAAAGTCATTTTCCTTCCTCCCTCTCCGTCTCCACGCTTCTCACATAACCCTGCCGTGCCTTTTATCTCCTGCAGTTGCTTGACATAATGTGTGTATTTGCTGAAAGACCTTCAGGCTGCTTTCGGGGCCCAGTTGTGGTATTATTCTGTGTCGCTCGCGGCCTTCACAAATCGTTACACATATTCTGTTAGGGAGTGAATGTTTTTCTTGGCCTAGCTTTTGTTTCCGAGTTTCAGCTGATATGAAACCGTTGAAAAGATGACATAGTATTTGAATTATTTGGCCGTCATCCTCCCTACTCTGGAATGGACACGTCCCACCCTCTCCTTCCCCTCACTGTTTGTTTGTGGTC
This sequence comes from Anarhichas minor, assembly GCF_050575085.1. Classification (NCBI taxonomy): domain Eukaryota; kingdom Metazoa; phylum Chordata; class Actinopteri; order Perciformes; family Anarhichadidae; genus Anarhichas; species Anarhichas minor. The sequence continues at coordinate 1,377,785 of NW_027466487.1, read as the reverse complement.
TCAGTACGTGTCCTTCAGCTCTGTCTCTCAGCGTCCACTAACACCTAACTTACTTCTCCGAATACGATTTGTGCCAAAGCTTCTCTCACTCCATCCTCGCCGTCCTGTTGTTCTTAGCTTTGCCTCCATTGTTTAATATCGACGAGTTACTGTTGTCCCCCGCATTTGCGATTGAGGACCTGTGATTTATTCTCAGTCTATTCATGCTCTTAACAAGCCGTTTCCATCTCCATGGAGACCTGATACGAGTGCTCGGTGTCTGTACCTCTGCCTGCATGCAAACAAACTCGCAAAGACACTCCCGGTTATCTCTCTAACAGGGTGCGCCTTTTGGCAAAGGGCAGAAATTTGGATCAGAGAGTGACTGCGGGATGATGGTAGTCTTGAGTGTTACGTCTGATTGCAGGTTTAACTGGTGGCTTAACGCTGGAACCAAAGTCTCCGTAAGACGATCTTGATTATTGGGAGCTGGTTTGCGTCCATAGACCAGATTTAGCAAAGGCCGGCTTGCACAGAAGGACAGTTGAACGAACAAACGTATTTGTTTTTGGTGGACCTTGTTGGAAGATAAATTAACTGAGCAATTAATTACAAACAGGTTTGTCAAACACAGACGATGTTCTAATCCATGGCCAAATACAGAGATGCTCAGTTGCACATTGGGCCCTTATTCATGTGCACACGTTATCTAGACTTGAGTTAACGTGGAGACTTAAAGTTAAAAGATGAACTTGGATAATGAAATCACATAACTCATTGATTTCTGATGCTGTTCAGGACGAGATATTCCACCTCAGTCTCAATGTGGATGAATATTTACAATAGCAGAGAAAGTGCATGTTGTATTTTAAATACTGTTTTGGCCAAAATAAACAGTTTTCATTATCAATTGGTCCAAATATTGTCTTGATTAATCGATTGAAAATGCTTATTTTATTCAACCAACAGTACAAAACCCGAAGATAGTCAATTTACTATCACAGTAATGGGTAAACCAGCAAATGTTCATTTGAGAAGTCAGGACCTCTGAATTCTTTGCACTTTTGCTAAAGAAACGTCTTTATCTGTTAATCGATTATCAGTATAGTTACTGATTTATTTCTGTCAATTGACCAATTGTTTTAGCTCCGATAAACTCACATTCATGCAGGATGACTGTACCGCACTGACCTTGATGCCCGAGTCAGTGAGTGGTGTGATGGTGTCCAGCAGCGGGAGCTCGATGTGGCGCTTCGGCCTGCACAATTGAGAGCGTAGTCGGTACCGTTGTGTTCCACCACGCTCATCCAGTCTGTTTGTCTCCTGTGGCCCAAATACACATAAAGACCGCTGACACTGTCTTTAGGTGTCAAACCACTTCTTTAGAAACTTCTATACAGAAGTTGTGTTCAGTTGTGTGCTGTTAAATCCTTAAACCTTATGGTTATTTGGATGTTATCTTGTGCTAATGACAAATTCCTTAATGGCACAAACCTAAAATTGAAGAGCAATGTCATACGCCGTCTTTTTACTTTGCTGTGTTTTGCACGTTTCACAAATCAAATATGGAGCTTCTTTATTTTTTTGGATTCAATTTTCACAAACAAGTTGAAAATGGACAATAACAACTCTTTTTAGGGACTAGTTGTGGCATTAAGACCATCTGTCATATTATATTAACACTTAAAGCGTACGAGTATTTGAAGCATTCAGCACGTTTTCAATGAACAGCTTCTCTATAACAATACTGAATACTTAGGCAGAAATAATGGATTACACTGGCTTATTGTACTGACAATGAATGTGTCGGTTATTTAAAGCCTCTTCACTTACTGATCCCAGCACATCTAAAGTTTAGAGTGCAGAGGAAGCCATTAATGTGTTTCACTTTATAAAACATAACTCTGCCTTCGCTATCAATTATGTAGCTCGGGTGTGAAAGAGACGGCAAAAGGGCCACACACACACACACCAGGCAGCAGGGTCCCGCGCGGAGAGAAAGCGCTGCACCATGTGACCGCTGTGGATGTACTAACGCTCTCTCACAGTCTCAGCGAGAGCTATTCTCCCCGGACTCGGTGTTCTAGTTGCATCAGTGTTTGTCAGCCTTCTCTAGGACATGGAGGCTGAAATGGGGCTGAAGTTGAGAGAGCTCCATCTGGATACCCACAGGGTATAGGGCCTTTCTACTATAAGCAAGGTACAGATAATATATCTCTCATGACGTTTTACCATCTCTGACTGATGTGAAGTTCTTGTACATTGTTCCAGTTGCAGGAAGTCTTGATATTATTGTCATTTGCTACACGACGGTGTTGATGTAGTGAGATCATTTATTACTGCAGATGCTTTTTTTCTCTATTGAGGAATAGAATTGTATAAAATGTGTCGTATACTTTTTACTTCTCTGCATTTATCTGACAGCTGTAGGTACTAATTACTTGCATATGATGATCTTGTAAAATATGACTCATTATTTTAGATTAAACTACCCAAAGGTACATAAAATACTTAAAATTAGCTCCATTTCGACCAACTAAATCAACATGCTCCTTTCATATTAATTCATAAACAATAATATTTATCCAATAATATACAATAATATAACAAGTGTCATTTTACTTTTGAATCTTCTGGCATATTTTGTGACTCATACTTCAATACTGGTAAAATCTTGAATGAATAAAAGGTATTGCGACTTTTGTGGAAGATCTAACTACTACTACCATTACTGATGAATAATATCTTGTTGCTGTTATTTAACACACCTGTACTAATGCTCTTTATGTACTACACACAGCCCTTGGACAACACTTATATTAGGATTATTATGTTGGGGTATACCATATTTTGGTATCAGCATATACAGTATGTCAGCCAATGAGTAACGCAAAACTGCAGTATAGAAATGCGTTTGAGATCGTTTAGAAACGGTGTCACTATTACATAAATGATCCACTAGATTACTGTTTATTCAAGTACATTTATTCAACTGTAAAATTCCCCGCTCGGCACATACAGTTCATGGTCCCAATTCTTTAAAAATGAGTGATGCTCATCAGAAATATCTGTTCATATTATGTGTTTTATGTGAAAAGAATTGGCTAAAATGTCTGTTAAACTTAACTTTCAGTATTAACCTCAAAACTTCTAGGGGCTGAGACTTACTACATGCAGAAACGACAATGCCCCCTTGTGACCAAATACAATTAAAGCTAAAAATATCTAAAAAATGAATTAATTTGAAAGAATTCAGTATCAGTTGAGCGGTAACTTGAACTTTAAGATTCACCAAACAAACAGGTTTTCATTTACTGAACTTTGAATGGTTATAAATAGATATAATGCACTTTTTACACTGAAGTAAATGTCCATATTTCTCTCAGATCACATACTTGTGAATAATTCCACACAGTTTATAGCTACAGTATGTTCATTTGCATGTACATTTCTGCATCTAATCAGTCCAAAAACCACACTAGACCCACAAAATCTTTTTTGCCTCAATAATATTCTCTCTTCACAGTCAATTATGACCAAGATTTCGGTGCAAATCACAAACTTTAAACGGCAGCAAGAGAGCACTTCTTTCAGCTCCATTGCGTGGATATTTAGCTTTTCTTAACTTAATACTCTGGTTCAGCATAAAGGAATGGTCAACTGCTTAGTTGTCGATCATGAAATCAGGATCCTCCCTTCCACTGCAGTGTTAGAATTTCTTCCGGTAACCGAGTTGATATCAATGAATAGTTTCCTCATGGAGGGCCCAGGTGGCTGCCTCGTGCATTCAGAAGAAGGCAGAGGTGGTGAGGTGGGGGTTAACATTTGCAGGCTGTAGGAATGTGTTTGGAGTCAGCAGTGAGAATTCCTCCATTGTGCATTAGTAGGTCTCAGTGTTGCCTCTTACCTCGCCAAACTATCTCGTTCCCCTCTTTTCCTCACGTCTGTCTCTTCCGCCTCCCTCTACATTTGATCTCAGTCTTTATCGCCACGTTCCTTCTTTCCGTCTCGTCTTTTTCTGCTATGTTCTGTCTGGAGTTTTGATCTTCTCCATCTCCCCTCTCCTTTCAGGCTCCTTTTAGATGTCTCAGACATCTTAAGAGCTTCAGGAGTTTGGGGTTGGGTAAAAAGAGATAGATGGCGACACTACTTTATGTGTGTTAGTTCTAGCACAGCTCTCTCTCTCTCCTGCTGGCATTGTGTCCTCTTAAGTATGGCAGTCATGTATGATTTATGGAGCAGGTTCCTGAGGAATGAGCCTTGTTGATGTCATCAGACATCGTCTGTTCATAGCTTCTCATGAGGACCATGACTGTGGACCAGGACATAGTCTCCACCCACACAATCACACTGTCTTCAGTGTCAAATCAGATGTTGGGATTGTCACTTAGCTGTCTTGCTCTGTTAAATTCAGAACAAGAGTCGCAGACGGAAAACGTTTTTGAAATATCTCGATGCAAAGAACGATGAATATCTCAATTGAAGATGAAACGGCTATATAGATCAACGTTTTTGAGGAATGCACAAAATGTCTTTTCAAGAGTTAAATGAGAAGATCGATACCACTCTGTCAGTTAATCATAACACTGCAGCCAGTAGTCGGTTAGCTTAGAACTGATCAAACTTAATTAGTGAACTTTAGTGAACTTTTTCGAACTGTTTCCTCAAACTTAAGGTTTTGTACGGTTTGTCAGACAAGAAAAGTAATTTGACAATGTTCTGAACTAATGATGGGCATTTATTTACAATTTCTTTTCATTTTTTAAAGCTTGAATATTTCAGTCATTTGAATAAATAATGGATTTATTGAATAAGAAATATAAACACTCATTTGTTATAGCCCTAAAACGTGTACGAGTTTCAAGATAAAGTTGTTTTTAGTGTCACTACGTCTCCTCTGGCGACATATGGATGGCATTCACAAGGCTTTCCATTCTGCTTTGCGGCAATACAAACGCTCTGCAGTCACGCCGGAGGTGTCAGCTGGCCGCGTCACACCACGACACCCTCAAGTGTGCCAGACAGAGAAGAAGAAGAGGTGGGTACGGTGTGAAGAAAGAGGGGAGAAGAAAGAGGGGAAAAGAAAGATGAAGGCGTAAAGAAACAGACCGTCTGCGAGGAAGAGACAAGTGGGTGAAAAAGCAAAAGAGAGAGCGAGGGTCTTGAAGGAGGAGGGGAAGGGTTTGATGCTGGAGCAATGTGAGGACTAGAATAAAGGAAGGTGAAAGAGAGGAGGAGGAATTGTTTGTGTTCATTGTCTGCTCAGTGAATGATTAGAAAATGAACCCTTGTGGTTCAGGGCACCAACAGTCACACCAACTCCTAAGCAATGAAAAATCTGTCTGTCTGATGGCCTGTTTCAACTGGTTAAAGTGATATAAACATTACAGACCAGTATGTAAGATAGCACAGCAAAACAGACTTTTCCAAGTCAATGATTCAGAAGTCAACGGTGGAAGTAAAACCTGCCGTTACTGGCTGTTCTTTGGTCAGTGTGAGTCGTCGGGGGCACATCTGTAAGATGAAAGGAGAGGCTGCGGTTGGTTGCTTCCACAGAGGGACGGAAAGGTCAGGAAGTGGCCCCAGCTCAAACACCAGACTCATTGTTCAAGTTCAAGGTAACAGTGAATGGGGTTTTGATTCAGTTAGCTTGACCTTCTGTCCTCTGACAAGTTGCTGTTTTTAAATGGGGCATAATTAAACGCTGCCTGTGGCAACGTCTGACGTTGGGTGTCGTGCTGTTATAATTGAAAACTAATTATGTCAGTTTTATTTATTTAATTAGGGTTTCTTGTTGTGGATTGGGCAGGACATTGGTGGTTGTTTGAATTAGCTAGCTATAAGTATCTTTTAAGATATTGTGTGCATGTGCTCACACGTGGCCGGTCCTCAGGTGTATCCAGTCTCTTCTCTCTCTGACAATTAACAAGGTCACAGCCAGAGGGTCAGATGTCATGCCAGCGTTTCCCCTCCTCCTCCTCTAGCAGCCTCCCTCCTTCTCTGTTGTGTCTGTTCGGTCGTCGGCTCCTCATTAACTCCTCACAGGGGATTTCCTGTTGGCCTCCTTTGCTTCCCTGTTCCTGTTGAAACTGGAACAGCATATTGGCTCTTTTTACAAAACATGAATAATTAAATCTTTCACGGTTGTTCCCCTGAATATGCAAACTAACTCCCTAAAAGTTAGGGAACTAGGAAAGGAAAAAGGTAGTCGGAGCACGACTGAACCGGCTACAGTGCCAAACCTTTGGGAAGTTTAGGACCGTAATTGATGACTTTGTGCTCTCATTGAGTACGGTATAACACACGCATATACACACACACACACACACACACACACACACACACACACACACACACACACACACACACACACACACGCATAATTCACAGTCTGACTCACCCCCTTTAACAGAAAGTCAATAACAATACAGGGATGATTAATCAGTCCCTCTAGTGGCCCCTCCCTCTCTACTCACCACCTTCCACTCTCCCTTCTCAACCCCACTCACCCTCTCTCAGCTTAGTATTGATCTGAATGCATTTGCTTCCCAATTACCCGTTAGCCCCCCCCTCCCCCATCACGTAAACACTGGCACTGCATCGAGCGGTCACAAAGAACCTTTTACACAGGAGTGTCTCCCGTGCACACGGACGATGCGCACTCGCAAGCGCGTGCACGTGCAGCAACAGCAAGCCCACATCGGCGTGCACGCCACCTGATACTCTGACTTAACTGCATTGCGTGGAGGGATTTGGCTTGATTATTCTGGAGTGCAAATTAGGAGGGTCCTTTTCAAAGTGCAGGTGCACAATGTGTGCTTATATGCGTTTGTATGTTGTACACACTTTAGCCTAAACACAAGGCGGCTTTCTCAAAGGTTTAACTGACAGCTCATTGGACCCCCCCCCCCCCCCACCCCCGCTAGCCCCCTCACCATTCTAGTTGGTGGCACACAGGTTGCCATGACACCAGACTGTTTTGTCTGCCCTTTGACCTCTTTAAGGGGTGCTGTGGTCGATCAGGCATTACATGCGAGCGGCAAATAGAAGGGAGGCGAGGGAGGGGGATGCATTTCCTCTGTAAAAAATTGGGTCCAAAAGGTTCCTCTATACATCCGCTTTGTACCGAGCAGAAGGTGGGGAGCCTCCGAGAGGCTGGCAGTGAAACAAAGACACATGTGCACATACAGACATGGCAGCGCTTTGCAAGGGTAAATGAACTAGGCTGGAGCTCCCAGGGGGTGGGGAGTTATTATGCTCATTGTGCAGTCGGCCAGCTAAAGCTGTTTGGCTGCTTCTTTTGAAGTTATATTTATCAAACCGGAGCAGGAGGCTTAGCTCTCCAAGCTGGTGCATCGCTTTGTCCACACTGCAGAACGCATGTGTGCATCGAGATTGCTTTCAGATAGATCAAAAGATTTAAACACTCTCAAATGTTTATCCAAGCAATTTCAGGCAGACAAAATAAGCATGAAACAGAATCTGTTACTGTCTGCCACCAGTAATGTCCGTCCTTGATACCTTCAAGCAGTGGAACACTGGAATTATATCATCCAATAGAGAAAGAAACGGCTCAAATATGCTCAATCGTGTTGTAATCTGTAAATATCCAAACATTTATTAATGGCAGCACTCGAGAAGCACGGCAAAACATTTGAGCGTTAAGTGCAGCTTTTGAAATGAGGCTAATTATAATGTAATTTACTCTGCAGTGTAAATGGCGTTAAGTGTTTTTTCTGCAATTCAGAATTCTTACAAAAGTTAGACATTGAATTATCTGATGGCCTCTGTTCTACCTATGGTGGATACCTTACTTATATTATTTACATTCCTTATAACTCAATACTGACATCAAAACCCTCAATTCCACATTAAAGGGAGACCAGAAATCCTGAACTCTGTTTGAACTCTTCTTCCTGCGTGACTAGTTTGTCTTTTGTAGATTAGATGCTGTTTGATGCATTTAATTAAAGATTAGAATACAACAGGATTGCAACGCTATATTTTGTATCTGGTTTAAAATAACTCCAGAAGTGACAAGTGGGTGTTATATTTTGGAACCGTTCTCTTGAGCAGCTCACAAGTAAGTCGGTAGCTTATCGTGGTCTTGTCCTGTGACACCTTAGCTGTTGCAGAGATTGAACCGGTGACCTCTTGGTTAAACAGTCTTTCTCTTCACGAGGCCAGCTTGTCTCCTTCTAACAGATTTGTGTGTTTTCTGTGTGCGTTTCAGTCGGCCTTGGCTTCATGTCTGAGGAACACCTGCCACACTTTGCAAGGCAGTGATCTCAAGGTAACAATATTTCTATGTTATACATTTCACATCTATGTACCAATTTACATATCCATTCATCTGTTCAGCTAAGCCTCCGTCGATCCATCCATCTGTGTGTTTTCCATGGCTAGTCCTACATTTAAACTTAATGGAAATAATGGCTTGGACAATAATTCAATGGGGTTTTGAATGGATCTACTTGTCGCATACATCTGTGCCTATATACACACACACACACACACACACACACACACACACACACACACACACACACACACACACACGCACACTCTCAAACCTGTTAATGTCACATGTCAATGCATAAACACAAGCACAGTCTGTTTTATATATCAAATAGTGTGAGTTGAATTGCTTTCACATAATCTTAAAGGGACATTTTGCTTCCTTATATGTGTATGTCCAATCAGCGCTGATGCTTAAAGTAATTCACTCAAGAAATAAATTCCACAGTTTACTTTTACTCAGACGGGCTGATTTGCCTTGTTAAGGCATCTTAAAAACACATTATTCAAACTGCACAGAAACAAAATATAACTCAAGCAAACGTATCTTGGGTTAGTCGTATCACTGATCCAAGAATCAACAACTCTGGTTTGGTTGAATTAATCCTCAGTTCACAGAGTAAGATGTGAGAATAGGCCGGCTCTACACTCTTTTTAAAAGACGACTTGGTTTCAGATGGATGCCCTAGAGGCATTGCATCTGTTGCTTTTCTTCTTCCTTTTGCATCAGTATCTTTGTTTTCCCTGTTTCATACACACATTCTACATTGGAAGATACATCAATGATTTAAACCTTAGGCTGTGTCAGAGGGGAAAATTCCACTAAAACTAAAAACAAAACATAATGTGCACTGACAGAGTCTGAACACAACAGTATAATGTCCAAACGGTTATATTTTTATTTGCAGCCTGGATCTTTGTCCAACACTCGTCTTCAGTTATTCAGTAGTGTGTATTTTTATAGTATAAGCAGTTTGAGAAAGCTCCACTTTGACACAGGTGAATTTTTATCTTTTAGTCTTCTAACAAAGTGCTCTTCTGCCTTGTTTATTACAAATACTGACTTTTATTGTTGGAGTGGAAGGTAAAGTATTTAAAAGCTTAAAGTCTGTTACAATAAGAGACGAAGGTGGCTCAGTGTCCTTACCCACTCATTGTCTTTATTTACGCCCTCGAGCGTAATGAATTGGGATAACTAAAAGGAACTTTAGGTCTTTTATCTAAAACGGATCATTTGTCCTTGAATGATTTTGGCAAGAAATTATCTTTGGGGGTATTTAAAAGTTATGTAATCGGTCTTCTCTAAAAAAAAGTCAATAATGCTTGCACACAGTTAAATATAAAGTTATTATCAAGCCACTGTGATTCACGGCTGGTCTAAAATGAGATCGTATACTGAACTACAAAATAGAAGACGCAACAACAGTTCAAAGTAGGATGCCATGTCTTCTGTGCTGCTTTATTTGTAATAACGGGACAACCCGTTTGTTCTTGCCAGATACCATCTCACACACACACACACACACACCTCCACCGACTCAGAACCCTAGAAAGAATTCCTCCCTCGTGCATTTTATTGGAAACTTTGAAAGGGCGGCGCTGCGAAAGGCCAGACGCACACCAACCCCAGCATACGGAGATTGAGAACTGTGCCGTAGCAACAGTTTGGCTAGTTGCCAGGCTGTTGGAGTTGCCAGGCAAAAGGTTTCCATGGCAACATTCAATTTGCCATCTTATGTGAAGCTGGCGTCAACCAAAGCAGATTAGTGTTGGATAGAGCATCGCTCTCACCTGGGAAATCATGTGCATATTTCAGCAGATCAAAGTGTTGTACTCTAAAATTACAAACATGCAACGTAAAATGGACGTTACCCTCATTCAGATATATATATCTATATATATATAGATATATATATATATCTATATATATATCTCTATATATCTCTATCTCTATATCTCTATATATCTCTATCTCTATATATCTATCTATCTATATCTCTATATCTCTATCTATCTATCTATATCTCTATATCTCTATCTATCTATATCTCTATATCTCTATATCTAGAAACTTGGCAGCTCTGACACATGTTGAAAATCAGCTGGTACTTTACATTCAGCCTTGAAGTGTTGCATCATGTTCATTTTACGGCATATAGTAATAAAGCATTGAAGGTCAGAATGTCTTGTTGTGCTGACTGGTGGATCTGTGAATTGTTTATATTAACGACTGTAACCCAATGTGTGTTGTCACTGTATGTGGATGATGAAGTATGAGAGGAACTTGAAGCGAGACGCCCCATTTATGAACCGGCCCAGACGTTTGTCTTGGCGGAGTAGTCCTCCACTGTTTAGACACTCGGACTGGCCTGCTTCAGGGTGGAGCGAGTGGGAGGGAGAGAAGGATAGCTGACATTGGCACAATTACACTGCATTTCTGCGTGATTTGAATGTGAAGATATTGCAGATGCTGGCTGTAAAGTAGAGGAGTCTTTGGGACCGTGTGGGTAAAGGAGGCAGGAGGGGGGGTATGAAGACGGGGTGGTTAAAAGGCGGGAAATCGGGACCCATGAGGCCTGAAGCATAGAAAAGGTTGAGAGGAGAGGGAGGAGTGTGTGTGTGTGTGGGGGGGGGGTGCACTTTGGGGCAGGAGAGTAAAAGCGACTGGGAGCGGCAGATGGAGGATTAGGACTCTAAACGCATACCAAAAAAGAAAGGAGGACAAAATAGGAAACAAATTCACCTGGCAACCTATTTACAGTCACACCAGCACGTTTCCCAATTGGCTAAAGGGTTTTAAGAGGAGCTCTCTGTGTTCTTCCTCTGTGTCTTTTCTCAATGACATCCATAGCCATGCATAGTTCAGCACGAGGTCTGCAGATTGCTAGGTGCGGTCTATGGTCTAACTCCGGTCTATGATCTTAACTCTTGTATTATAAAGCTCCTTTATTAGAAGATAGCTTCCTTAAATCCCACATGCAAAGCCACATTTTCATGCAGAGGCTGCAGAGCTCCCTGTAACGGCTCTTTAGTCAGTGATGCAGACTCGGGAGATGTTTTAGCTTCATATTTTTGGGAACATATTTGCAATTCTGAAATCATCTTTACGTTGATGTATTTCTGTTTTTGTTAAGGATCTGCATGGCATTTACATAGCGTATCACCTTGCTATGCTCAGGGTAATGTAACACTGCTGGCTTATAGCTGTTGGAATGTAGCATTGTGCCAGCAGATGGGGCGCTCTAGCAGGCAGCAACCACCACTCCTACAGCGAGGATCTGCTGATTAAAACAATTCTTGTTTTAAGGGTGGTTGTTGTTTTTTTCACTCGGCGCGACGTGTAAGAAATTCCGTTTTGGCTGTGGAGCCCAAGTCGCCCAGATTTAGATATCACAGCTGACAGCAGACGTGATGGTGGTGACAGTGTTTACGACAGATGGCATTTAACTCCCATGAAAACCTGTCGTCTATTAAGTAGAATCAGACAGCTGATGTGGATGAAATGCAGCATTGTGTGACTGTATGAAAGTGCAAAGCCAAACAATATGGCTCAATAAAGCGTCAGACACAATAATAGCTGCAGATTTTGAACTGTCTCCAGGATGTTAGGGGAAGAGAGATTGTGTACTTGTACCATCCTGTATGTAACAATGCTCGGAGAGAACAGAGCACAGACGGGAAGTAGACGTGAGAGGGAGTTTGCACAGTCGCCAGTAGAGGGCAACACCTCCTAAGAAATAGATGGAAATACTATGAATGAACGTATGAAACAAAGCGTTTGTAGTACTCCACCTGTTGGCCCTCAGATTAGGTCCTCCCAACCCAGACATGAGTGCAGACTTGCTCCCCATTTCATTTTGTAGAACTGTAACATGCGTCACTTAAGGCAACGTCAATCAAACTGCATTTTTTCACGCAAGTGATGAAAACAAATATGTCCAATAATTCTACCATAACAGACACACACGCACACACACACAAACAAGACACACACCACTTTAATGAATTAGAGAGGGCTTTAGGGATGTGTGTGTATTGCTCACACGGAAAATAAGTGAGGCATGAGGTAATCAGCTGACTGGTAGACAGGAGCCAGACAGGTGTATACATAGAGTATGCACACACACACACACACCTTGGTCCTGCCGGTGAAGATCTTGTCTGGGGAGCAGCTCTACAGTCTGTGCTCTGCAGGGTGAGGTAGTTGGTTGTATGGTTTCGCATAATAAACAGCATGGAGATAACTGTACAACCTTCTAGCTTTCCCTGCGGAGTCACTCCTTGCCACGTCTAATGCACCACCAGCAGAGAGGTAAGTATGTTGCTACTGCGTGAGCGGATCTCCTAGTGGTTAATGACATGAATCCTTCTTTTTAACGTCTATCCTCTGAACGTCTAATCCGACACTCTCCCCTTGGGCAAAGTCCTGATGAAGTCTTTTCTAACTTCCCCATGAGCCTGTTTGTCGTTTTGTGTGAAATATTTGTTGCAACTGGACATGTGTCAGGAGGACGAGCTGCTGTTTGACAGACATGCAGTAGTTCCTACTGCAGCAGAAATACCTTAAGAGAGGATGCTGAACCCTGATTTTTATCCATGATCCTACGTCGAGGTCAGATAAGGGACTGTTCAGGAATTGTTTAAACACTATTGGTGTAGAGAGGGGGTTGTATTCATATATAATAATAATAGAAAACCTAAAAAAAATGAAATTCTGATGTGTTTGTGTGTGTGTGTTTGTGCAAAATAGTCTGTTAGTCACAGAATTGCTGAAACTAAAGCCCTCATTTAGAAAGCCATGTTTTCCTCTACATATGGCCAAACAGGGAACTTAGTTTTCAAACAATAAATCTCATAAGGGAAGAATTGGATAATAAATCTGGGATGAGAAAAGGTAAACTACCCACCCTTCAACAAGAATAAAACAACTCTCCTTCTTTCCTGCCCCCCTCTCCCCCTACCAATTTCCATTCAGTCCCCTAATGAATCACAACATAAAACATAAATGACATGGATCACACGTTATACAGTGCTTTACGATGGAGATGATGGATTCCCTGCCTGTGCTTGGCAGCACATTGTGAGATCCTTGTATAAGGCTATTGTATGTTTACAACAGGTAGATGAGGCTGAAGTTGTACTTCTACACACATGCTACTATCTACTACTCTACTTCCATGTTACCACTTTGTGCAGTTCTCTACATCCACGCCAGCAAACGCAATCGCACATTTTTTTCCCCCAGTTTCATTACCCTACTCCTCCCACTCCTCCCTTCCCCTATGGATGTCAGACTGGTGGTTGAGACAGCAGCCATCTGCAGTGCGTTTATAGCCAGCTCTCCTCCCCTCCTAGAAAAGGGGGAGGAGGGGGGCATATATCAGAATTGTGCTGATTCGGCACAGGCGGTCGAAGCGCTCTTTATCACCCACCGCACAACGCTGCTCTCCTGCCAGAAGAGACAGCTTGAACGTCTGACGGTTGTAAGGTGTGCGGGGCAAGGATAATGTACATGGGAGGAAGAGCCGTCTGCCCTGCCTCACCCTCCCTGTCTCTCGCTCTCTCACACACAATGTGGTAAAGATTGGCTATACCAATGACCGGTAATACTTGGCTCATTTTCCAGCATGGCAGATGCTGCACACTGTGCATATGTGGGATCAGACTGTTACACCAACATATTCTCAAACATCCACATATGCTGCTCTAAATGTCTTTTTCAAGGTTGGAATCGCAAGTGAAACGCCACAACCTCTCCCGATACAAAGCACCACGGCCTCCTTGAAGCACCCTAAAAATGTATCCTACTTCACTCTCTTTAATACCTTTTTTTTTTTTTATTTGTGCACTCGTACACAACTTTATGAAAACAGGTGTGATGAGAAGGAGTGTGCTGTCAGAAATGATGCTGTCTCCCATCTCTTGGGACTATAACTGAGAACTGGAGCATCCTAAAACAGACGAGGCAGACACCATCCCAGACTGATGATGTCATCCCTGTGAAGCACTCCCAATGCTTTGTCTCTCAGTGGCACTGCAGAGTGCAGCCGCAGGCACACACACACACACACACACGCATACAACCATACCCAGGCACACAACCATACCCAGGCACACGCACACACATCTGTCTGGGACATTCTGCATTCGTCACTCAGGTTCGAACACTGCTCATACCAGAGAGAGCTGCTTTTTCTTGGTTTTTAAGTCAAATTGGCGTCCAGATAGCCAACGTCTCAAAAAGCCGTGCTGCAATTTAGCATTATGGCAAAAGACAGAGTTAGGCTCCTGCACGCCGTAATCTATTCACCATCAGAGTCTTAAGTTTTGTTAACGTACAGGAATTTGTGTTGGTGACATTAATGCCGGACCAGATGGGATGCATGTGCTGCGCAAGCACATATTGCAAAGGAGCTCACATTGAATGCAAAGGGATGGTGCAGAACACGCAGCACACATCAGAGCAGATACTGTTAACGCCATCAGCATGTTGTTTCTATGCAAATGTCGGTGGCATGGCATTACAGTGTGGTTGCGGCTACGGAGGAGGATGTGAAGAGTCCTGTAGTGCATCGGAGCTGTGAATAAGACAGTTATACAGAATAGGATGAAAGCGGTAAATGCATTCAGCTGTACTGTGTCTAGAACAACCGCTGCTATTTTGACACAGACCAGTATAGGCGATGTGAGTACGTCGTGAATATTCATGAGGTATTATGAATGTATAGTGTAGTGTTTTTATTCTAACCTACATTTCTGAAAGGTTGGCTGCTCGTCGTGCATATTTATGAAACCGAAGCCTCATCTGAAAGCCCTTTGAAAGAAGGTGAAGACGAGTTTGTCTCAATCGATTCCCATCATATGTAGATGTCAGTTCTTGCTATTCAGTGAGACGGGTTGTAAAATTCTCACTAAATGCCACAAACTATCGATGTGCTTACTTGTCCTTTTCTCAATATAAAACCCTCATTTTTGTTAGATGAGTGTTAGCATCTTTCTGATGGATTGCTGGTTATCCCAAGCCTCGGTCATCACTCGCTCCTTCAGGCCAAAAACAAAGGATTCTCTTTTTCACTTTACCCTCCTTTGCTCTATATGTGTGACACGTTGGGGATATTCTCTGTTGTACAACACTTAGGTGCCATTAATGATGCTTACACATCAAGTGTAGTGTTTATGCTCCATCTCGCTGAACCGACAGCCAATCAGTGGGTCTAAATTAGATTTACTCAGATTCTCTCAGGGCCAAATGATTCTGTTATCCAACGAACTTCAACGCTCTGTCCTCTCGGAGAGTAGCACACACGTTAGAATCAAACTGCCTTGAGACGTGAACGGACTGAGCAGCTGAACAGAAATAATAAATGTATAAAAATATGAGAGAATTGTAAAATATTACATAACATTTCTTTATGTATGCCTGCAACACAGTGTGGGTGTGTTTCTCAGTCTTTCACTGTGTTTAAACAGCCTCTATCTGGATCAGTTTGATTGTACCGAACTGCATATTGTCCACCTCTGATGTTAAGCTGTATAATCAAGACACATTCTCATAATTGGCAAAGCTTTCCACCGTGGGTTTATTTAATGCCTTTGATGTCACTCCCGCTGCAATTTACAGTTGTGTTGGATCAACACCATAAATCCTGTAATCAATTTGATGATGGTATGATTGCTGTACACATAGGAGGCAGTAATGTCAGGCTCTCAGGTTCACGAGACTCCTGGGCTTCATATTTTCTCTATTCTCATTCTATTAGAGATTCTGACCCTCCCCCTCCATCCCCACTTTCTGCTAGCCTATCCGCCACCCTACCTCCCTCCCCCCGTCGTCTCTCTCTCTCTCTCTCTCTCTCTCTCTCTCTCTCTCTCTCTCTCTCTCTCTCTCTCTCTCTCTCTCTCTCTCACAGACACACACACACACACTGTTCCTCTCTTTCGTAGACACACATACAAACACACACATGCATGCACTCGCTGCATTCTTATTCACTCTCTCTTTCCATCGTTCACACACACACGCGTAGCTCACAGACTGGAGTGTGTGTATTGGGGGGGTGGGGGGGACTGGGCTAGTAGAGACGTAAGGCTTGAAAAACGTGAGGAAAAGGGGGTAGATGGCAGGATGACGACTAGAGAGTGTAAAAGAGGGAGAGAGGACGGAAGAGAGGAGACTTTGAGGTACAATGAAAGCAAAGAGAGACGACTAGAGACCATGAATGCAGCACGAAGGGTAAATGAGTGTGTGTGTGTGTGTGTCGTCTGTAAGTGTTGGATAGCATGTGCACCGGGAGGTTTGGCGTACAAGCATTGTACGCATGTGAAGCACGCTTTTTACTCTGCTTTTTATTTTCCTCTTGTTTGCAGCTCTGAGCGTTTGTGATGGCAGCCCTGCGGAGACAAAAGGTGAGCGGCTGTATAGATGTTGGTGTTAGTCAGGCAGGTAGGTAGAGAGCAGGGAGATGGAATCAATACTATTGTCTGTAACCTACCTGCCGCTGGGCTCTCTGTCTGGCCCATAGACCATCAGAGAGAGAGAGAGGAAACACAGACTCTCTGACTGGGAAAGGAAAAGAAGAGGCTGACTGTAAGGTGGTTTTCTTTTTTACATTTTCACTAACGAGGTGAATGCAGATTAAGGATTTTAAAGAGATTTTTTAATTTATTTTTTTATGCAGAGCTGACATGCATTTTTGTCTGAAACTTTTTCATCACTAATTTTTCATATCCTTTCCTTTGACAGTAATGGAACCAGTCATGTTTTGATGTACGTGCATGCATGTGCGCATTCTTCTACCTGTATATACTTGTAGTATGAATGTGAATGTGTTTGCACACACTGAAAAGTCTTTCAACTAGTGTCCAGACTGCATGTTGTCGGCAGGTCATATTTTACATTTCGTGTTTGATTTGCATCTCGTTTTAATTCACATTTTTATTACTTTTATGTCATTTGTAAATCTCAGAGGAAAAGAAGTGTGTGTGAAATGCACCCCATTATAATTAAATACATCTGGCAGGGAAATTGGTAAAATTAACAGCTGTCAAGGAATTTAATTGTCTTGACTGGCAGTGTTGAGCAATATGCATTTACACCTCCTGCAATTATCACGAATGTGTTCAACATAGAAGTGATCATGTCTTTTCTTTCTTTCTTCTTTTTCTTGGTGCAGTATAACAATAATAAAAAAAGAGGACAATTGGATGGTGTCAAAACATTCGGACACTAAGACGAGCACAGCACACTACACCAGTTTATATCGAACTGGGAGGTTGAGTTGGCCAGTGTTTGACTTGACATGTTTGATTAGGCGAGGTATGTCTGTGACGAGGATGGCAATGTAACGACAACAAAAAGAGGGAAAGAGCTGAGGTAGGGAGAAATTTTCATTTCTGTTGTGCTATGAGATTTGGCATAAATACTGAGTCATACTGAGATGAATGACAGTATTTTAAACAAACCTGAAAGCAACCTCTTCCGCAGAAAAATCCACCATTAATTTCCCGGTGAAGTTATGACAAATGTGTGCTGTTCCCTGTGGTCTGATCCGGCTGCCACATGCAACATTAACTGAGACGATCTGAAAAATCACACCTCTATATTCCAAAATCGTTGAGGCCTGTAGCTCACAAAGTAATAACTGTAGTAATACGTAATGTGCATTAATGCGGTTCAATTTGATGCAGAATATGACGCAGGCACCTTTATTCAGATTCGACGTGAGGCGTTTTACATGATGAGTCATGAGTCATTTTACGAGTCACAAAATGTGTCGAATGTATTTCCCTTTTCCACAACATACGAACATATTCAGTCTTCATGTCAGTCGCCATGTGTCATTCTGTCTGTCTACCAGTGGGGGGCATTGGCTTCTGATATTTCTAGCAGTTAATTTTCTTTCTGTCATCGCCAAAAGATGTAGAAAGTTTTACATTGGTATGTTGGGGTTTATAAAAAGGCTCCAGTTTGATATTGTTGTCTGAAGTGTCATGTTTACTTTACATTTACAGGTGGATTTGTGTCGTCTGTGCGCCCCTTGTCCTGCTCTTGTTTCATCTTAACTGGTAAGTCAGAAGAAAGATCCTGTCTTCCTGTTAATATTGGACTATTAAAACATATTATGACTTATTAATAAGTGCGACGTTTGTAGATGTATATACTGTATATTCCTGTAAATTCCTCTTACAGAACTTAACTTAATGAAAAGTGTCCTTACAGGGAGTTGTGAAGGATTAAACCACAGCAATTCTCAAGAACTAAAGATAATTATCAGTTTTTATGACGCATAAGTTACGTTTTAGGCAAAGATTCTGCTATTTGTCTTACATAGAGGAAAAGGTTCGGGCAATTACCAAGAAACTTAAGATAACCGTCCCTTTCTTTGACATTTAAGTTCTAGACTGTAATTTTGCTTCTGTTTCTTACATACGTATTGAGGTTATTTTAAAGCCCTCTCAGAGCACTGAGCTCAGAAAAGACACTGTAATTTGTCAGTGCTCAATAAATCATGTTCAAAAACGCCCATGATATATAAACAGTTTAAAATTAATTGTTTCTCCTAAATGAATTTGTCTCCTCCACAGAGTGCTCAACTGCTGCATTGCTGAGATTATTTGAGCCTCGATGTGAAAAATGTTACTTTACTCGTCATTGCTGCACTGCAAGGCAACAGATTAGTGTGGAGGAAATGAAGACAAATATGTGATGATTATGTTTTAATTGATCTGATTAGTTTTGCTTGTGATCTGCAGCAAGCAAGGAGACCAGTCGGTGCCGCAGAATCCAAATGTCAGATGAGGTTGTGTCTTTGTCTCGGTGCAGCGGCTCTGCGGTTCTTTCTTTAAATATGTTTTACCTCCGTGTTGCTTTTTTTTTGTACTTTGAATACATATTTAAAGCCTCCCTGTGTATTTTAATTTCTCAGTATGCCCCTCTGTCCCTGAGACCCTTAACCTGTGAGGTCAAAGCAGGTCACAGGTGAGGTCCTCGGGAACAGGGCTGCATTCAGTTTCAACGTCCTACAAAAAAAGGGGCATTTTTGTATGTAAATTATTACATGATGGAATTTTTTTCTCCCCAGAAAGTCGTGTGTTTTGTTTCCCTTGTTCTCACAGAATGTTTACAATACACGAAAACTCAGAGGATGCAAAGTCATGTTTTCTTCTAGCTGTAATTTATCTTAGTACCCATCTGTGGGTTTCTTCAGTACGTTGACTGTTTTCAGAATATGTTTACCTGTCATGATGATGATGAAGAAGAACACCCCTCCTCCTGCAGCACAGACACTCAGGGGGCCAACCCTATTGGCTGGCTTTGTGTTTATAGCCCTCAATGGGGGCTAATAGGAAGACAGCCGAGGGTTGTGACCCCGTCAGTTATGCCACTTTCAGAAAGAAATGTTATTTGTACATCATGTGCATGTTTTGTGCTTTGTACTGGAAAAGTGCCCTGTATTCCATCTCAGTATGTTAATAAAATATGCCAAAAAAGGTTGTAATGTATATTTTAATTTTTTTAAATACGTCTTTCTCACCCGAAAAACTCCACAGGTGTTAAATTTGCAATCTCAATTTCATTTTTCTACAGTTCATGCATTATATCTTTGCTACACTGAGCCAAAAGGCTGGATTTTTTTTTTACATGAAGCACCAGTTCTTAAAATAAGTGTAATTGAAAACATCTTGTGAAGATTATTTTGCTTCCTTTGACAAAACAGTGTCATCTTTCATATAAAGCCTTGTTTTTTTTTTTTTTTGTACAACTTGAAATTGTAATGATTATATTTATAAATGGTCATGAGAAGATTTTTATCAAAGTGCCTTGTAGCAACACATGCTCTCTCCAAATTGTAAAATGTACTCAAATGCACCACAGACACGTATTTGGGATTTTCCGCGTTGGACCGTCTGACTTTGTCAGTCCTGGAGCAGACTCTTGCCTAATATTGATTGGCTTGTCTGTGTGGAGACGGATGAATGCATTAGTACCCAGCTCACCCCGCCACTGGAAATATATTAAGTTCATGTATTAGGCACCCTGTCTGGTTGCCATGGAGATGCACGGGGAGTGAGGGACCAGGGAGGAGAGGGGGGGGGGGGGGGGGATGGGAGACCGAGTGGGGGATACAGGATGTGATGAGGCGGTCGACTTGATTTGTAGTCCCGTTCCCTCTTCCTCCTCCTCTGCCTCTGTCTGTCACTTACACGTCCTCTCTTGCCTCTTGCACCCTCTTTGTTCCTCCTCGCTTAATTTTCTCTAACATTATTTCACCACTACTTCTAAAATTTTCTTAACTCCACCAGCAAGAATATGCGCCGTCTCTCTCTCGCCGCTCATTATTCTATTGATGATCCTTTTGTTCTTTTTTTCTCTTCCTATTTGGCTTTGACTCTCCGTCTCGCCATCCCCACACCACCAATTAGACTTTTACTCTTTGTGTATTTCTTTTGAGTTTTCTTGCCAGCACGCTTTCCACTTTGTCCCTCGACTGCATAAGCATTTAACTCCCTCTTCATCTGCCCCTCTCCCCTCTCCCCTATACCGCCGCCTCCCACCTTGGCTCGCTCCATCTCTGAGCTCTGCAGTAAAACTGGTGCATTGAGGCAGCAGGAAATCGGGGGAGACAATAGAATGGAGGGAAGTATAGAGGGGAGTCTGTGATACTCTCCTTTCAAACTCGAGCATGTTGAGGAACCGGAGCAGAACATTTTTAACATCTTATGTTCAATTTCATGTGGGATATATGTACCTAAAATTCATATTCAAACCTTTGATTATTTTCAAAATACTGAATAATATGCATCCTTGGAATTTCCACAAGTGTGGTCACTATGAGCCCAGGATTTGAATATAAACAGTTTGTATAGAAACCTTTGTTTGAGTTTGTTGCTCATGCTGCAAAATGTGCACCTCTGCTTTGTGTCTCGTGTGCGTTAGCTTGCTGTTCGGGACCTCTCTGAGCTGCTTTCAGTGCTTTGTGGACGTTTCAGACGCTCTTCGCCTGTGTTGGGGTCACATTTTGACTGAACACAATGTTAGAAATGTTGACGAATGCTTCAGGAAGCTGGACCGTATATTCAATAAAAATGAGAGAGTGATTGAGGCTGCAAGAGTGGGTGCGGAAAATGATCTTTTTTGATACCTTTTTTTTTTTTATGTTTTAGAATTTTTCTTCAAGGCAAACACAAAAACATTATGTACACAGTAATAGCTGTGTCCCTCTTGCAGGTGGAGGTTACGACAAACAACTGAAAGATCTTCTGGATGCAGAAATCCTGCCCATGGTGGAAGAGTTCCACGAGAAGCTGAATAAAGGTAATAACTGCACAATTAAATGAGTCTTTAGAGCATCAGAATTGGTCCGAAACGGAGGAGAGTTAGAAATGAGATTTCAAAATGATGCCCTAAAGCACACAATTCACCAGTATGTGTTAAGCCAAATATTTCAGTCTTCCTCCTCCTCTCCATCCATCAGACACAGTGTATGAGGAAAGGTTGCAGACAGCAGCAGACAATTTCATCGCAGCTGCCTCCAAACTGCCTAGAGGTGAGACATGGTCCCCTTTTCCTTCATCTTTTCATCTTTGGTAAGGCCCATATTAGGTCATTACAGCTCCCTCAGATCTCTGTACTCGCTGTAATAAGCTAGTTACGGTATTACAGCCTTTCAAATACTGTGGAGAATAAAGGAAGCAGTCTGGTTGAACTGACTCATACCTCTGGATGTTGGCACTGAATCTGATAGAAATAGCATTTAGCAATCTAATTTAACTATCCTTTTGTTTTCACAGTCTCTGGATGCGTCCCTCCTTGTGGTTAGTGTATTTTTTTTTATCTCTTAAGTAACCGTCATTATTAACAAAATATCTTGTATCAGTGTTAGTTTCATGCACCCATCAGGTTTTCAGAGTGCAGGTGCAGTATATAACTGTGTTACCTGCCACTACGACTCCTGTGGATTCCCTCTCGACTGTCCATGTGAGTATTAATAAACCAACATATTGGGTTAGTGACACCGTTGCATCACAATTTCTAAATAGGAAAAGGTGTTCTAATCCAGACTTGACACATCCTTGCATAACTATATTCCCACGCTCATAAGCATCCACTCTTGATCCTTGAAATGCTCTTAGCAGAAAGTTGAAATTTGAAAAAGAGACCAAGGGAAGGTTTTATTTCCTCGCATTATATCTTTTGCATGGAGCCCCCAAGGTACTCTTTAAGTCCTTGGCTTCTTTATGCAAGGTGACAGTTGACTCCCACACAAGATGGTATTCATATCAACCCTGTACAGCACAGCCACTGTTTAGCATATCATCACTTTTACTCCATTCCTCAGAGACTAGGCTTAAGTATTATCATTAAGGAAGGCTCAGACTGCTAGAGCCCTGTGAATGTTATCTGTGCGTGTGTGTGTGTGTGTGTGTGTGTGTGGCTATATGTTTGTGTCAGTCAAAGAAATGAACGTAACGGAGAACAGTAGGAGCCAAATATGGTGCGAAGTGCCATTTCACTTACCAGACGACATCGAGGTGATCTGGAGTGTTGCAGAAGAGGTACGCCAAACAAACCCAACACAATAGAGGGTCAAGGGGCTGCTTAGTGAAGAAGTTACACCAGCACCTCCAAAGCTCACTATTCAACACATACAGTCTCATTTGTTTAACAAAATAATAAACGAAGTCTAAAAAGGACATTGTGGTATGTGTGTGTGTGTGTGTGTGTGTGTGTGGGACTAATTAGTGAGCTTTAGAAGTGCCGGTAGGTTGATGTTACCTGCTGACAAATTCACACTAGCTTTTCCCCCCTATTTTCGGTCTTTACGCTAAGCTAACTGGCTGCTGGTTGTAGCCAGTTATATGGCCTCACCAATGGGCTATCCTGACTTCTCACGGTTAAGGCCTAACCTGAACCAATCGTCTCTGCCGAAAGCAGGGCGGGTCTTGTGAAGAAATACATTGGGATTCATAATTACGCTTACTAGAGTGGCATCAATCTTCTCATCTAACTTCCAGCAAGAAAGTGAATACCGGTGTATTCCCTAAAACTATTACGTCAGCACATACAGTATGAAATCTGTCTTTGCATCCTTGCAGATTATCATAAATGATCAGAATTTGTAAAAATGTATGCCTGGACAGGAGAAAACCCAGCAGGTGGACCAGTTCAAAGAAGTGACTGCGGGGGTGGACATGCTCTATTCCATCCCTTCAACCAGCTTGCAGCATCAGGGCACCTACAAGTGTGAGATCTACTCAGGCCAACACTCCATTGTCAGGCTTTACTACTATCTCACAGGTAACTAGATACACCACTTTTAGGAGAAAGAATTGGAAACTGTGATTAGTACTGATGAATGGGTGGACAAAACAACTCCTTCACACTTAAGGAGAGAATATGCGTAGAAGATACAGATGCAGTATGAATAGATGCAGCATAAATAGGGTTAGAATATTGAGAATAGCTTTGGGGGGGGGGAAATCGGAAGCCACAGTATAAACAAATTGAAAGTAAATTGGAAGCATGGAGAAAATATCATTCCTCCATTCCTAAGAAATATTGACAGTTGAAACAAAATGGAGGCCACCAATGAAATGCATTGGTACGTATGTATGTAAATGAGTGGATTCTTATTTATGAATATCAATATATAGATATGCATAATCATACAGCTTTGCATAAGTGCATAATATGCACTGTATCAGTACATATGTATCTTTCCTAAGCATCTATGTAAATTCTTACTAGGCTTCATTGCATTAAGGACAGACTTTTGTTTTCTTTTACTTTTCTTCTTCTCTATGACAAATAGTTTCAAATTAATGTCAAAGTATAAATAAAATGTTTTTACTCAATAAACTGTGGTTTTCTTTTATCACTCTCCCCATTTCTTCCTCATTACTTGTTGTTTTCTGTCCTCAATGTGAGTTGAAATTCTCCCCTGTATTCTTTCTCTCTCTGTCTAAGTGACCCCCCAGGTTGTGGAAGGCCACACAGAGCTGCAGGAGATATTCGACCTGTCTCTGCTCCCAGAAGGACGGTTACTCCCCGAGCCTGCTGGTTCGCCCCCCTCCCTCCTCCTCCCCTCGCCACCGCTTCTCACTGCCTGTTTAACTGCTTTGCTTCTGCTGCTGTTCCTCTCCCTGGGGTAAAACATATCTTTTATTTCTACAATATGAGACACAAACAGCAAAGAACCTTATAAATGTGAAGTCAAGCTGCACCCGGCGAAGGCAGATAGTAGTTGGTATCATATACTGATTTACACTTTATCCTTATCTGTTGCAGAGCTCTGTATTGGTTAACAAAGCCAGAGCAAACGCATCATGCTGAACATGGAGATGAGGATTTGGGATTCTGAGAGTTGGGAAGATGCATGTAGTGCAATAAAGGCATTTCATCAATCCTCTGGTCTTCCATAGAGCCTTACGTCATAGTTTACAGAAAGCCTGTGTGTGACTCCTTCCACCACTAGAGGGCAGGATACTAATGTCTATCAGTGGTGCCCGGGCTGCACTGAACTGTATGAAACAACCGCAACTATGCTCATTTGAGTGTTACAGTTATGGAGAGTAACTAACGAGGTTAACTCACTTACTGTAAGTACAATTTTGAGATGCTTGTAGTACAGAAATACAGAAAACGTTTTACTCCTCTACATTCATCTGACCGCTGAAGTTACTTGCCGCCTTTCATGTTTTGATTTGGCATAAAAAACATATGGTGAGCTTGTAAAATGTTTTTGATTACACTGTGTAGTTAACGTAAGCTCCGCTTCAACCAGCTACAACAATTATGCTGCATTAAAATGCTTTTAACCCTCCTATACTTTTGGGCTCAATTTGACCCCATTCAATGTTTAACGTCTCCAAATAAATGATTGACATCATTTGTTTTTGCTTCATATTTAATGACTTTTCCTAATTTAATGGGGACAACTGGAAACATAAAATGATCATGATGATATGCTTTCAATGTCCTGTACGCATCAGTGTTCTTTGGGCTCAATTTGACCCCAGGCTGTTTTAGCTGTATAAAACATATAAGAAATATCAACATTTTACACACATTTGTTTTGGTTGTTTTGGTCACTATAACATGCAATTTTATAATCTTCAAAAAGCTTTAGGGCCCGAACCTAACATAACCATAACTATAGTAGTGCGAGAACCACTGATAGTTAACACGACATGGGGGAGGGGAAAACGTCATTCTCGCGAGAACTTTGATATTTCCCACGTAGTGGGGGCGGGAAAATATTGTTTCGGTGAAGATATTGATCGGGGTAGAGCAAACATATAAAAGCTTGCACAGCAGCCTTCTAAACCATTTATCTTGGTGCTCTGTGTGCTCTCTCTCAACTGAAAATTACTTCTAAGGAAAGGTTGTTTTTTTTTTTACATTGGGTTGCTCATTTTGGCAGGAGTGTACAAGTCAAAAGGCGAAGCAACAGCAAGCCTTTGGGCTGCTGACACTGGAAGGGCAATATTTCCAGCCAGCATGTCTCTAAACACATTCCATGTTTTCTCCCGTGTCATACGCTTTGATGACAGAGAAACAAGGCAGGGCCGACGAGAGCGTGACAAACTCGCATCAATACGGGATGTATGGGACAAGCGGGTTCAGCGATTACCCTTTCTTTACAATCCAGGCCCCCACGTGACTGTGGATGAACGTCTGGTTGCATTTCGTGGGCGCTGTCCCTACAGACAATACTGAAATAAATTGTGTTTGTTTTTCCTGGGGTCAAATTGACCCCAAACATAATACATGTTACTATTCTTGATAACAGAAATTGTTTTTCGTTCCAAATATTATAGATAACAAAAATATGTACTTAGAAATAATATAAAGCCGTTAATTAAAACACCAAAAATATATCTCTTTCCAACTTTAGGTCAATCAGCGAGATTTTATGGTGATCTGCATATTTCTCCATAGATAAGATATTTCTCCATAATACCTCCATAAGAGGTATTCTGGATGTACATAAAGTACCTGACACATAACCTTGGGTAGCAATTTTATAATCATTTTCTGGAGGTTTAAATTGCTGGGGTCAACTTGACCCCAAGGATAATCGAAATATATCCAACACTCTAAAAGGTACCCTTCTGCATAATATGCTTTTGATATGTTGTGAACATTTTTGCCGTTGTGCAGTGTTCTCCAATTACCATCAAATGTAATATCCCACAAAACAAATTGATGCAGCCACCTGAGACAGTCAAGCCTTCAGGTGACCACAAGGAGGCAGCAACACACACACTACGTCCCATGTTAGAAAGCACAAGAAGAAGAAGACATCCTCGACCTCTCAGGGGATATTTAGCTTGAACTTTGTTGCTACATTTTCATTGTGTCACATCGGGGCTGTGGTACAGAGAATATTTGGTTGCTAAAATTAAATACAACATCCCCAAACACAAATCTGAATCATATGTGAGGATGGGGAAGTACATATGTTGCAAAACACATCTTTACTGAGAATGTGACGCTTGAGTCACACTTACATACATATATTTGCCAACAACTTATTTGTTAGAGTGGAAACCAAAGCTGAAAACCCTCTGACGTCATAGCCAGCCTTTATGGACCAGTCAATCAGAGTGAGAGTAATTAAACGTTACATAACATATTCTCTTTATCCTTTTGTAAGTTAGTAAATTGAGTGATTTTATACTTTGCTTCTCCTTCAAAAAAGGAGCGGCAGGCTATACCTGGTTGCTTCGGGTCAGTTTGACTTACACTCCATTCTCCCTATCACTTTTTTTCCCAACACATTTTCCATTTATATTGTTGATTACATGAAGAGATTACCTGCATTGACATGATTTTTTTTTTTTACATGACACGAGGGGTCAATATTAGATCGTGAACGATTAATATGTAATGCACAGTTTGCCTTCCTGAAAGATACATTTTTAATGTTTTATTGAAAACTCAACTCCTTTGCCACTGTTGTGGTGAATATGGCGAATGTTTTCCGACACATGTATATTTACCGTATATAGTTCCTCACTCGCACAATAGTGAGGCAGACTGGATTATCTAGCTAACAGAGGTATAAATAAATAATAACAGAAAACAACTGAGAAAATAGGAAGTCTGAGAAAGTGAAACATAAAAAGACAATTAAAGGCAGATGTGTTGAATTTCAGAAATGTAGTCCTTGGATTTAAAGCTCAAGTACAAAAAAATTAAAATAAATATTTTTACAACAAATTTTCAGATTTTAAAGTCTTTTGTGATTCTGGAAGAGTTTAGTCAGTCTGAGAAAATAACCCAGATGATGTCATCAGGGTTATCTCAGAGTCTGAAAGAAATGTGCATTTACAAAGGCTTGTATTATTGTGTTCAAAAGTATTAAATGTAAGAAGTTTACTATAGTATTTATTGAAGGGCTGTTTTGCATTCGGGGTTTATATTTGTCTGGTAACAGGGAGAGCTACCTTGTGTTTTTGAGTAAACACTATGCACTTTTTGTCACTGCACACAAAGATATGACTTCGTATGTGCTCTAAAGACAACACATGTGCCTAGTTCCAGACCTTTGAGTGCTCCCACTCCACCGAGGTTGACTGATTGGTCTGGCATCAAGGCATAAACCAGGGATTTCCCCATTTAAAGACTAATCGAACCAATGACTGCCGTGGGAGGGGGACTAACAATTAGCTAATCAGCCCCGTGGGAGTGGGACCCACACAGCCGTCAATCTGTTGTCAGCTGTGCGCCTAACCAAGGAGTAATCACAACAACAATAGAGACCGCTAACATTAACGCTGCTATCGAGGCTGTTCTAAAGCGATTAAAAGTACAGATTACTTTGAAATCCGAACAGAACTCTGCTTTGAAGGCATTTATTCAAAGGGCATGTGTTATTTGGTGTATCACGGCCCCTCTTCTCTTCTCGAGTCTTCCTCTCGTTTGGGATGCTGAATAGTAGATTTTAATTTGATATGACCCCCTTGATTCACAAATTTATTTTACAGATACGGTGTGTCCTCTAAATATCGCCAGGCAACCTAGGCTGCTTCTGTTTGTTTTTCTTTATCTTTTCTCTTTTTACTCACTCCACTCCCTTCTTAAAATACCAACACAAAGTATGTTGTCATGACCACACATCTCTGTCGACTCAATGTGACGTCAGAATCAGGCGGACACGTTGGTCTCTAGTGCTTGTGACCGATTCAGATGCAGTATAGACCTTATACTCCAGATTACCATGAACCATATTGCCCATCCTGTTACTTTGTCATTGGTACTTTTTAACTGAATGTGTTACGAACAGAAACATATTTAAACTGCATGCCACCAATGCTTAATGTTCATCTTTGAGCTACAGAGTAATTTCACTTTGAGTGAGATCACAGACAACAGTCAGTCGGTCTCCATATAAAGACAACAGCGTGTTTATAGCTTGTGAACTTTAATCCTCAGTAAATTAGAGAAAGCGTAGCAAACAATCATGTTATTGATGAATGCTCTGCTACAAAATAGTTTACCTCTTTCTTAATAGTTACATATTTGCTAAGAACCTCTTGTTCTAATAACAGGGCAGGCTGGAACAGTGGTTGGTGGTTCCAGGTACAAGAGGGAGGCATCAGACAACTCAGGCACAGTCTGCTCTTGTCAACCCACACCAATACAGTACCTGCCTTTTGCTGGAGACCACCCATTCTTAATGCAAAAGGGACTCAGGAATGATAAAGATAACACACTACATCAAATGTTTCCACTGCAAGACCAAGTAATAAAAAAAGATTTCACATTTCACACGCTTGATGTTAGAAAATCGGAGGTTATAAGTCCAGGTCCACAGTTCCATCCCCCTAAAAATGATCACATTTAAGAATAATGTCTAATAGAGTCTAATAATACCACTAAACTTTAGTTAAATACTTAATATTTCTCAGTCAGTTGTTGGTCCACCACTTTGGTCAAGAGTAAAAAAAAAAAAAAAATCGAACTAACTATTGACCATTTCACAGTTGTAAACATTCTAAATGTGTCCCACTTTATTGCCTCTTGCAGTGCATGAATATACAAAAGAAGGAAGGGTCAATACGTCATCCTGACAGTATTCTAGTGTTTGTGCCAGACATTGGTGCCAGTTCTTCTGAATTTAATGAGAGGACATGGCGAATCCCACTAAAAAAACATCATATCTGTCTTGTTTTGACTGTAAATATGCTTCCAAAAAAAAAAAAAAAATGGTATCTATTTGTGCGTCTTTGTTTTCCTTGTTATGGCTCTGCCAGCAACGGAATATAGCTAAACTCAAGTTAGCTACATTTTGATGTATATCCAAACAGGGCAGCGCCAACCTATTATCGCTGACTAGACTGTGATTATAACCAGATCAATGGTTATAATGGCCTTTCAGTAAATATAGGACTTGACCGTATGCTACAATGCATGCAGTTTGCCTCAGTGATTTCCATTCATACTAGTCATCCAGCCTGTGTTATTAGCTAGCATACCCCTAAGTCATGACAGCGATTAAGCTAGAGAGGCTGCTCAATTTGCTTTCACTCTCCAATCCTGCCGCTCCCTGTCTATTTCTCTTACACCTTCACAAGGGTTATTGCTTACTAAAGTTAACGGTTATATCTCCAAATGAATGAAGGATGCCTTAACAGAGATATTGCTGGCTAACGTTAACTAATCAAAGGGCAAATGCTAACTTAGTTCACTGAAGAGCAATAAAGTAACAAGTACCGGGTATAAAAATTGCCGTCAACTAACTGACAGAAATGGACAGACCTGGCTAACATTAGCTCTCCTAAAAGTTATTAAATATCATTAACAGCTGGTTGGTTGGTAGATGGTGGGTTAGTTACTGATAACAAAGGCGCTCAATTTCAATCAAATACATGTAGAATACCATGGCTTGGCACCAATGTGAGTTCCGTGGATTAATGACCTTTCTACTTTTCTATATCCGTGGTTGCAGTGTATGTGAATGACAGTAGCTGACAGGAAGTAGACATGGACCCAAGTTGTTGCCGTTTAAACGGTCTGTAGGATGTAATGCTATGACGTTTTGGACGGACGTTCCCAGAGAAGGAATCCTAATGACTTTGGCAACCCCCTTACATTTCTTTAAGCACCTCCAAGAGGTTGGCATTTTTGGATTGTAGTCAAATGTTTTGACATTTACTGGATGGATTGAAGTACAATTTGGTACATCTACACAAGGTGCCCAGAGGATGAATGCTTATAATTTTTGTGATCACCTGACTCTATGCCCTCTATCTCTAAGCAGCTTCACAGAGCCACTAGTTCATTTTAAAAAGACTGTATACATGTAATAAGCAGAAATTGACACGTGTAGCTGGATTATTTTTTCGTAGGATATCATAGGAACCATTGTATGAGGATACGTTGTCATATTACAGCGTAAGTGCTAAAAAAATATAACTGATTACACCTGAAGCCTTAATGTCTGGGTGCTTCTTCTTTTCCTCCCTTTCCATGTAATAATTTCATTTGAAGAATCTGATGGCGCCTAAATAAAACCAGTCTGCTGATAGCTTGGGAAGCCCACAGTAATCCTCCCTAAATTAATGATGTCTTATCTGTGGAGGAAATACAGTGTGAGGACTGACTGGGACCTCCGAGTCTTATAAAGCACTTGTGGAGCATCTAAATATAGTCAGACATGACTCAACACTCCGCTTGTCATTTAATGGGCAGATTGCTTGTATTTTTTTCCACTGGTTTCCAAGGAAACCAAAATCAGGCCTCTTGACACTTTACTGTATCGGCCCCAACTCACTGTAAGCTGGTAGTTTTCGACAGAGGGGAGTGCCTGCGAGGTAAAAAGCATCACTGAGTTTTTACGTCATCAACGTTCCTTCAGCAGATCTCACATTTGTCAGAGCCATAAATCTCTCCTTTATGTCAGAGTTCTATGTAAAAAGGTGTGACTCCTTTTCTTAGCCTGTAACTTTGAACTGTTTGAGGCTTTCATTCTGGTTTATGATATGGTACGCCCATCATGTACACCCATCACAATAGAAGTAAGCAATCAGCGTACTTATCTGCGTGTTTAGCTCCAACACTTTAAATACGATATTATATAGAAAAAAAGACACGATGACGTCAAAGTTTCTTTCCACTAGAGCAGACCTTTGGCAAATATGTGTTATAATCGTTACCCTTTGGTGTTTCTCTGCCCCAGGTATATTTGTCATAAACAGTATCTCAGGCAGAAATTATCTGGTTTTGATTAGAACTCTGAGAAGTGACCAACTCCATTCTGACCATTTTTTTAAAAACTACACTGACTAGCATGAGGACATTTTAGCATGTTGTTATTTCTTAGACAGTGCCGGAGGTTCAGGTAATAATTAATCTCATCAGTGTAGTGAAGTAACATTTCTTTTAATTGACACATTCATTTTAATTTTTGGGAAATGATGCTCAGTGCCTCTAACAATTCCAAGAGGGGACGACGGCTTCATCTCAAAAACAAAGTGACATGTTTCTGACTGATTCCTCCAGACAGTGACTTCAAAAGGTTTGGGGAAAGTTGTGGGCTCCGATTGATGTCCATGAATGAATGAATGCAGCTTCAAACAAAATGTGTTTTTGCGCAAGTTCCAGTAAATGATGGCCACCAGTATGAGTGTGCATGCTGCAGCTGACCCTGAGGTCGTCACATGAAAGCTGTCTCGACAAACTGAGGCAACACCCTCAGCCTAATTTGTCCAAATACCGTGCGCCAAAAATGACTATGATCTAACAGAGTTCTTCATTTTTATTCCGTAATTGCTTCATTGTCTCATGTCTACCTCTTTTGGGTTCATTTTTTGCAGTACAGAAAGGAGTAAAAGGAAAATACCAAACTATAGACTAAATCTTTGAAAATACTGCATTGGTAATGCAAACCACAAGCCACAACAACAAAACAACAACAAACTTGTAGGATGTTGTTGTTTTGTGTTGCTGTGTTGAGCAAGAACATGTAATTATCCATAATCGTGTATTTTAGTAACCCATGTAGTACTGATTTATCTACCACAGTGTGTATCATCTTATATTAATCATGACGCAATAAGTTTACATGTTTTCTGGAGCAACTGCAATTTGGTGGGAAAGTATCTCTGTAAATTGCAGCTTCTTCTAAGACAACACTGCTCAGGCGAAATGAGACCGGAAAGAGTTTCGTGCTGAAGGTGGAGCAACGCATACTTTTCCTCCCCATTTGTAAGGGATCAAACTTGAACCCCAACATGTGCGTCAGAGATGGCGGCCCAGACAGGGTGTGGGGAGGACAGGCTAATTGAAAACAGACATGAGTGGAAGTGATGTTTGGCTTCGTCAGACTCTTGGTTTGGTCCCAACATTTTTCTTTACTCCTTACCATGACTCATTAAGCGCTGTAACTGTATAGAAATCTTTTTTTTTTTTTTTTTTTGTAAATCACCTCAGACCTCTGAGAGCCACATTTGCTGGTTTACAGTTTGGGCAAAGTATCCATGGTAGAATGTTGCTATTGAGACTAAACATGGGATCATATTTTGAAATCTGATGAGTAACGTTGATGCTGCTCTTGAGGAAACAGACACTTTTACTCATGTGAGAAAAAAGATTTGTCTGCCAAACAGTTGTTTTAACCACGGTCGGAAATTTTGACTCACTGACTATCAGGCAGATAGGGCGGAAGGGTTTCCTGATGAGCCCATGGTATTGTCATCTAGTCAAAGACGGCCGATGCACAACAGCAGCTAAGTGGCAGTGGAGAGGAGAAATTCTAATTAGAAGCATATATTAGGATGCCTTAGATGACCATAATATTATAAGTTGTAGTCTGACTTCCATCAGTTGCACTGAACAGAAACAACTCTTCTCGGAGCCTCATTTGTCACCAGGATGAACAGTGATATAGGAGAATATGAATGTAACTTAAGTGAAAGTGCTGATCAATCAGCAAAATGTACTTTAAGTACAATAAAAAGCACTTATGCAGAAAAAAGAGTCCTTGTGATATTTCTACTTTTATAACTGCTACTATCATTCTCATTCTACTATATCCGCTGCTACTGTTGTTTGTTATAGTAATCATTTTTCTGTTACTATTTCTGCTCCTACTGCTCTCATTATATATATATATATATAATTTCTGTCATTTGAATTGATTATGTTGTAATTTTATTATGTTTTTTATTCTGTACGCATCACATCTGTTGCACTTCTGTCCCTCCTGGGAGAGAAATCCCTACTCGGTTGCAATCCCTGAGGTTTCTTCCATTTTTTGTCCCAGTTAAAGGTATTTTTTGGGAGTTTTTCCTTATCCGATGCGAGGGCCCTGGGACGTACAATGTCTTGTACATACTGTATTGCTAATGGCTATCTAAGAACACAAGTATAATGTCCTTGTGAGTGTATGCGCCCGTGGACTCATTGCTGTATATACAATTATATAACAAATCATATTCAAGCACATTTCCTCTCATTGTTTATTTAATCCTTATTTTGAACTAAGTTGTCATTATGAACATGAACTTTCCATTGGGAATCATCCTCATCCACACCTAACATCAGAATGTAGATCATTTATCCTAAGCCCAGAAACGTAAAGATGATTGACTGAAGGGCACTAGACATTTGAAAAAAGAAAAGCTCTTTGGGTGTTGATCTGTTTGAGCAACCGGTAACACCTTGTTCATGACCTTATTTTTGTATTGAACATAAATATTTATTTAGTCCTGCATAAGTTTTGCATCAATGGGATTGTGACAGCTCTGCTCCTCCTATAAATGACAGCTCCACATTCGTTTGTTAGTATTACAAAACAAGGAGTTGTTCTTGTTACACCTTTACGGCTCGCCAAAATGCTATAAGCAAGAACTGCACTCTACATGTAAGGCCTTAATATTTCCATTTAAAACAGAGATCATAGTTTCTCATAAAGTCATATCATTCATTTGAATGTGATTTTAAAAAAACTGCTGTCCCCCCTCGGCTCATATAACTGGTTACAGGTTGCCTGCCTTGCTTAAAGATCCTCCTAATCCCCGGAGCTTCATACTGATACTGAGCATGTTATTTACATTATTTTTACACTTCTTAAATCATACGAGACACAAGCGTCTTAACTCCAAATGGAATATTGTTCTATTGAGCTCCGTTTAGGTTTTATTGGGAGATATTAACTTTTTATGGAAGGTCTATATGTAAAGTAATGAACTTTTCCCCAAATGTGAATTTACTCGCATCACAAGATGACAAATTTCACAACACACAACACCATAAGAGATATAATAATAATATACCTCATGAATAAATACTCAAGCTAAATTGTTTTTGGAAAAAAGAAAAAGCCACAAGGCTGCCAGAAAAAAATGAGAGTAGGGATGGGAAAGGTGCGAGCACACTATATATAGAATAATAAATATATAATCAAATAATGATAAATCATCTCAGAACATCCATCCGCTAAAAAAAAACGAGCCTGTCCACTGGGGTTTTCAAATGGTCTTAAGAGGCAGGGGAATATATTTTCTAGATTACAAAGCAAAATAAAAGAAGAAATGAATGTCTTAGGTGATCTTCCTATGATTAGTGTTTGAATCAATATTGTGGCATCAACAACAACCTTCGTTGTTCGTGTTAAGTGACCTGAAATAGACAGAACATATTATTTATAGTTAATTTCAGTCACAAGTAAACCCAAGTTTACACAACTAAACCACCTATTCTGTGAGGCTGTCTACCAGCAAACCATGTGAGAAAAACCGTGCATGTTGCCTACATGGAAACATCTCCTTTCTTGTCTTCTGATCAGAATGTACTTTGCACCCAAATCTGTGACTTTACATTGTGCTTATTCTTGTAACTTAGCCTGACCCCACATCTGCTAGACTGTTCTTTGTAGATTTCAGTTCAGCCTTTAACACCCTACAGCCTCATGTTCTCCTGAATAGACTGCAGCTGATGAATGTCAACCCCTTCACTATTAAGTGGTACAACTCATTCCTCACCAACCGTACCCAGCAGGTCAGGGTGAACAGGACCTTGTCTGAACCCTTGACCATCAACACCGGAGCCCCCCAGGGGTGCGTCAGTTCACCAGTCCTGTTCACCTTGTACACAAATGAATGCACATGCAGCACTGCTAACAATTGCATGATCAAGTTTTCGGAAGATACAGCCATCCTGGGTCTCATGTCTGGCACATCGGATACAGCTGTGTACACACATGAGATTCAGAACTTTGTCCAGTGGTGCGACAAACACTTCCTCATCCTCAACATCAGGAAAACAGAGGAGATGGTATTCGAGCCCAAATACATTGGAGACCACTCACCAGTGGTTATTCATGACCAGAACATAGCACAGGTTGACTCCTACAGATACCTGGGCATACACATTGACAATAAACTGACATGGAGTGTTCAGGTAGAAAATGTCTGCACTAGGGTCCAACAGCAGCTACACTTCCTTCGTAGGCTGAGGGTCTTTGGTGTCAACCAGAAAGTCTTGCTCCTCTTCTACCACGCCATAGTTGAAGGCGTTCTGCGGTTTGGCATCTCGGCCTGGTTTGGCAACCTCAGTGTACAGCTGAAAGCCCAGATCACCCGGCTAACACAAAGAGCCATGAAAACCATGGGAGTCAGACAGCATCCCACACTCCAGGCCGTCTCTGATGAAACTATCATCAGACAGGCTCAGAAGATTATTTCAGACCCTACTCATATCCTCCACCCTGAATATCAGCTTCTTCCCTCGGGCAGACGCTTCAGAGTCCCCCAGTGCAGGCTCAACCGCTTTAAGAACTCCTTTGTCCCCTTGTCCATCAAAGCCCTAAATGGCAAGCTAGCCAGAGCTTAACCCCTGTAACACCGATTTTTATTTATTTTTATTATCTTAACTATACACTACTGGTGCGTTGTACAACGGGCAGTGTGAAATGTATTTGTTGGCTGGTGGCAGTCTTTTGCATGTACTGTAGGTACTGTGTGTGCGGGTATGTGGACTGGCGACAGTCTGTGTATGTAATGTATTATTTGCATTGTTCAGCAGACACTGTATGTATGTTTCCAAGACAAATTTCCTTCGGGACAATAAAGTCTATCTTATCTTATCTTATCTTATCAGTACAGTCAAGATTGTAACTTTGATTATGTACAATTTGGACATTCACGGCCCACTGATGTTAGTAAATATGCTCCGGAGGCTGGTGTGTAGCGCGAAGCCTAATTTGAGGTCAAATTATATTTTGCCTTGCTTATCAGTGTGTGGCCCTTATACTGTATTATGTAATTGTACATTGATTTACCAAGTCAAGTTTTTTGTTTTTCCCTGTATATAATGCAATCTTGATTCAAAGAGAACAGGACAGTACACATTAGTAAAATATTTTATTTTTTCCTTTCTATACAAGTTCCCAAAACCATAAAAAAAAATTCCGGCAATTTCCAGGCATGTAATATGACACTGAACAACGTGCATGTTACACACATCCTTAGAGTAGGTACAGCAACTACATAAAGGTTTCATGTTTCAGTAAGATACTCCATATTTTGATCCACTGCCATCATCAACATTGTCCAGTTTTCTCATAGAGGTACGGTTTATTTCTCTCTGCTTGTGCATTTTTCCTACTGCGCAATACTTCAACTGCCATTTTCAAGTAAATGTGCAATGCTGCAGAAAGTGTCATCCAGGATCCAGTGCAATAACAACAACAGTGGTACATGTATGGTCATAGACCGACACAGTCAAGCAAGTGGAGTTCATTGTGTTGTTAAAGTAATCTACTGTACATTCACATACGTGGACATATTGTCTGAATATTTTTAAAAATATATAAACCAAGATATATTGCCCACACCTTTAAATACTTTTTTTTAAATCTAAATTGCAATTTTCCCAACTTGAGATATCCTGAACAAATATCTGATGGAAAGCGATCTCGTCCATAAGAGAAAACCTGAGAAGTGCATGGGCTCAAAAGCCCTCAGTACAGTTTCCTTGAAATGTGCAATACCTCCATATGAATCAAACATTTGCCGTTAAATATATTCATCAATATAAACAATATTCATTCTTTTTTTTTTTTTAGGTTCGATGGTTTAGCTGCATACCTGTCCATTATTTAATGACATCTTAGACAAAATAAATAAATGAAACCCACTTAATATAATAAGGTCAGTGGTTGAATTTTAATAAATTATTATCCTTCTCTTAGTTCTTCACAGGTCCATTTGGATCTACACACTCAATGTGTAACTTTGGACGCGTACATGACTTGCGGAACCACACCCAGTAGAGGGATATCATAAACAGCCAGTAGCACGTGTATGCCACAGAGCCAAAGATGATAAACCTAGTCTCTAGTATCTTGGCTTCAGTGAACCAGTCCTTTTGACTCTCCTCGTAAATTCTGTAACCAAGCCCACTTAGTAAAATGGCTACCCACACTGACAGAGGGAGGAGGGGCATGTAGTTTCCAACAATCTTACGTCGGCCTGATGTCCCCCAGCTGCTTTTGTTCATGGTGATAATGGCAAAGTACTTAGCAGGCAGCAGGCTGGTCATGTACAGAGCCGAGTAGAGGGACATAAACACCATCACCATGTCTTTGCGCAGGATGCAGGCGTAAGCCGCTTTCACCAGCCCAATCAGCTGGATGCAGCACAGGATCCAGAGGATGTCCCACAGCGTGCCTGTCCAGAACAGCTGGATGATGGTGGCGGTGACGAAGAAGGGGAAAATGCCTGAGACGATGGACTCGTAGGTCATCCAGAGGTGGTGCTTGTGCCACCACATTGCATTGTAGAGCCACTCACGGAAATATGATTTTGTCCAGCGAGTTTGCTGGTTGAGCCAGCGTAGAAACTGAGCAGGTGTCTCCGTGTAGCATTTGGAGCGGGCTGTGTATCTAAAGGAAATGGCAAAAAAATAACATCTATGAAACCTTTATCATGACAGCAAAGATTGCACTATCAAGATAGTTGCGTCTGATGCAAGCATCTTACTTTGTTGCAAAGCCCATGCTCAGCATTCGGTTGGTAAGATGTCTGTCGTCACCAAATGTGCAGTGACTTCCCAAAAACGTCTGATTGTACCAGGACTCCAGAAACTGCTGGAGGAGATTGTTCCTGTACAGACCTTTGTGGAACAATTCAGGAATTAGTTACAATGAGTTACAAGAATGCATTAAAGCCATGACTACCACTGCTTGACATGTAGAATGATTACTTTGACCAATGTCAGAGGGGGGAAAATGTATTTTCCTTACCCAAAGGACCACTTATGCAGGACACACAGTTGAAGTAGGACTGGCAGGACCTTTCGATGTTGAAAGCCATCCAGTACCTCAGACTGCTCATGAAGCTGATGTAGGACTCTTTCAGGTTGAGGATCATCACATCTCCTCCAACAGCACCGTACTTGGGGTTACTTTCCAACACTTTGCACAGCTCCACGGTGGCCAGAGTGTCCAACTTGGTGTCTGAGTCACACACCTGGGGGAGGGAGAAAGAAAGTCTCATTCTTAAAAAATGTTTACAGTAAAAGTTTCTTAACATGAGGAATATGAATTCTAATAGATACCTGTATGAAGTCAACTGATGACCCGAGTGCTTTAAACGCGGTGTACATCACCTCCCGCTTGCCGCCCCACTTCTGCATGATGCACACGCAACTCTTGCTCTGGATCAGCTGCTCTACCTCTTTTCGCTGTGGATCCTCAACTATGATATGATCAGCATCCTTTCCTGGGCCCATTTCCACATCCTCCTGGGCCTGGGTGGGGTCCCATGTATGGTAGTTGTTCCTCCACACACAACAGCCAGGGTCCATGTCCGCAAACACCTCCCTGAACATCTCCATCATATACCGGTCATCGTCTGTGTTCCCGTCGATCACCATGATGATGCGGAGCAGCTCAGCAGGATACTTGAGGGCCCTGATGGAGTTAAGGCATTCTCTAAGATAGACAGGGTCCTCCTGGTAAGCTGAAATAGTGAAGCCAATGGTTTTGGTGAAGGTGCACGGGTGTGTGAGAGCTTTCATTCGACGGTGCTCAATAAAGGCGAAGAAGCTCTGGACCAACATGTGGAGCGAGAGGAGTAGTCCATAAAAGCCAAAGGAGATGATTCCATACATGGAGGTCACTAACTGGAAACCGTTAACGTATGCCCACACCATCACGCCCAGGACCACCAGAGCAAAGGTGAATGTGAAGATGGTGCGGAGTATTGAGCCAAGCTTCTTCAGTAAAGGTTTCAGCTCCATTGTGCTTCTTTACCTAACAGAGCACAAAAACACCACATATATGGTTTAGTCATAGGGTATAGCTTGTATGTGCGTAAAGGATTCCTACTGGTCTTTGTCATGCTAAAAATGTATGCAGACACTCATTGTGGTTTTGGGGAAAAGGGTGTTTTAAATGGAGTTGTTTTATGTGGACTGTTGTAAGACATGTTAAGAAACAAGTTGGAAAATAATACAGCTGGCATACACAAAGCTTTAAGCTCAAGGCTAATGTTTTTTGTTTTGACTCCTTATTGCCAAGACTGTTAAATGTGAATATCACTGACAACTGTGCCCTATAGAAACACATGTAACAGTTTAGGTAATTTAATAGCAATAACATAGAGGCTCAGAGGGTCCAAGCGACTAATAGTTTGTTGACATGAGTTACCATTCTTTTATTCATTTTATTTACAGGGTTATTTTAATGTAGCTCATTCAATTATATCATATTTATATTACTGTTCAAAGCACAATAATATGACATAATCTTTTTTAAATGATTGTATGTACATATTTAAATTATTTCAGATTCCCTACAAGCTACTAAATCAACCCACACCCACAAAAAAACATTATTCTGTTAGAAATCCGTAGCTGACCAAAAAAGTCGCTGCATAAGAAAACACGGTATTGATCAATTGACTAAATCAATACTAAATTAAATAATTAATAAATAAACGGGTAAATACAGCGTTAAATGTAAAAGTATCATGAATCTTACCACGGCAAAACAATCTGATGTTTTTTTTAGTTTTCTTTTTTTTAAATCAATTCAAATCATTAATGACTTACCGTGAATCTACAGACATTATTTGGGCTATATTTCAACTACAACCCAACTCTAGTAATTATAATGTAATTACTGTATTTCTGAGTTTATACATATGGCTAATTCATCAGCAAAACAGCAATTAGAAAACGTGGCTAAACACATGACAAAGTTATTCATTTTCAACCTTACCTGATGTCAAGTTCCGCTGGTGTTATTTGCAAGACATCCACTCGATGCTTTCTCTTGTATGGCAACCTGCCGTGAAGTTGGTTGGCTTTATAAACCTCTAGGTTGAACGCGGGATGGAGCCATGTACGCGCTTCCTATGGTAGTCCCATTTTTATGGGAATTATCAATTACGCGCGCTCCCGCTGACTCAGTCGTGCGTCAGGAGCAAGGCGGTGGTCCCGCTGACTGAGCGCGCGATGCGTTACGTCTGGGACCTCTGACAAGACTGTTTCCTAAAAAAAGAGGTTCCCAAACGAAGCAGTGTTTCTGTTTGGAACCTCTAGGGGGACTTTTTGGGGTTGCCTATTGTGAGGTTTGTTCTTATCTTGACCACAATTTCCTTTTTTTAGAGCCAACCTAAAGATCTCACATTAATAACCTAGACCTATTTTAATAACACCAATACATTTCATTTGATTTCATTATACAACCAGCTGTAGCTTAGAGATGTATTTTTACACAAATATTGTAATAGTTGCACTCAGTACTTACATGTACTTTTATGCTACTTTTTACTTCTACTCCACTAAATTTGTGAAGGAGTTATTGTACTTTTTACTCTTTAGTAACTAGTTACTCCACAGATTTAGATTATTAATAATAAATCATCTAATTGATTATGATATATTATTATAGGTTATGCTACCCAGCAGTATTTATAGTAATTATAAATAGCTCCACCTTTATCAGCTGCAATATGTAGTGATGAACACATTGATACATCACTGATCATCCAGTGGTATATATAATGTATTATTCTGAAATGAGCCATTCTGCATATTGAGTACTTTTACTTTTGGTTCTTTAAATATATTTTGACACTTTTTTACTCTTACTAAAGTGACATTTTGACTGCAGGACCTTTAATTGTTACAGAGTATTTTTACACTGTTGTATTTACAAAGGTTCTGAATACTTCTTTCACCACTGATATTGAAGTTGAAAGTCTCAAAGTTATTCTGTTTCGCCAGAAACTAAACAGAATGCCAGGTATTCAATCACAGTAACCTTGAGAGAGAAAAGATAAGAATCCCCAGAAGCTGCTATCGAGCTTGTACACTTGTTGGATGTTGCCCTCTGCTGGCTCCTATCTGACACTGCAAAAGTCAAGACACCAAAGTGATAGTAAAGTAACAGCAACACTTTTCGTTGTGAAGTGTATTGTGAGAGGAGTCAAAGCTGGTGTCACTGAGGAAAAGGAAGTCTTCTCTGCTCCGTCCTACTTATCTGTGACTTCAGAGGACTAAAGCTGCCCCTTCTGGTTCACTGAGTTGCTACCACTGACCTGACTTAACCATGATTACATCCCTGGAGAGTTACTTTACAGGGAAATCTGTTGACCGCTTATGAGGGTCCACACCCTTAGCCGCAGGAGCTGGCCCGGGCCGTCAACACGCTCCAAGTCGGACCCAAATAGAAGCCACCAGGCCGCTGATGTCATGTGTGGAGGCTGAGCCAGTCAATGTGTTTAGGGACAGCAAACGAACGGTCTCAACTTTCTGCACATGTTCTGTGAGCTTTTTCCGTGAGATCTGTATGTTTTTATGTATGTGCTTCACAACACTGTATGCTTCTGTGACATTGTTTTATCACTTTTAATCCATCATCTCCAATATATTGTCATCTTTTTCTGTTAAATTGCAGAAGGTGCTTTTTCAAAATCTTTTCACACATTATTATTAGATTATTACAATCAGCTTGTCAACTATTTGCCTTTGTTGTTCCTTTTTATAGCTCCATTTTCATGGAAAGGTCATGGCTAAACTGCTGGGTTCTTCTGTCGTGTCCCTGGCTTATCATTGCAGTCGCTGAGGGACAAACTGCATTCGTCTGTGGCCACATCAAGAACATGTTCTCTAAAGGACACTGCAGAAGTAAAAGGACTATTTTACCAAGCTGCCATAACTTCTAAGTTTGTAAACATGGTTTGTGAAATTCTGTATAGGATTCAAAACATGGACATCTGTGTTGCCAGAATAAACATCTTCTGCAAAGCCATGTTTTCAAAAATATAATAGTGCAGCATCCAGCATGCTTCACAGCAATAAAGGCTATTTTTTGTACATAATTGAGTCCTCGTTAGGCCTCTTTATTCGGTGGTCAAGAAAATGCCCGGTGACTCACCCCGCTGCTCTGAGCCACACCCAAGCAACCAAAATCCACTTAAATCACTCTGCCATTTTGTGATCGAGTGTTCTCATATGAGCACCTGTTGTTGATTGCCAGTTTGCGCCCTTACACAGAGAGGTTACAGAGCTGGGACGCTTGCAGGGAGTTAAAGTGTCTTGCACTACATACGCGTCCTCCTTTAGTGGCTCAAAATTGAAAGCTCTGGTTGACAATGTCTTCCTATATTTTCATATGACTCCAAACACAACCTGCGCCAACATTCAGGCCGAAATACAGCTCAAGAAAAGTTACTGCGTAGCGAACTGTGCCACATTTGTAGCAGACAGTAGTGGTCCAACCAGTGATCATGGAGTGTGGCCAGAGTGTGCAACATGCTTTACAGTTTCAGCCCACAGAGCAGTGTAGCAGCATTTTTTTTTTTTCCCTTTGTGATTTACTGTTGGTTGACTGTTCTACCGAGGCATCCATGAGGAAGAAACATGTCTGCCCATTTATTTTGAAGTCATTTTGAGTCAGAGCTCATGGAGTCCAATAATGTGGTAGCATGGGAGGCAGCTATTTACACTCTGAGATACTTAGATAGATGCTATTTTACATTGCTGCTTACCAAAGCTATGAATTATGGTGCTGAGCACAAGTGGATTTTCAGACACACTTGCTTTAGACACCTGCAGTGCAATTTAATCAATTTACTGTAATGTAAAGTCTGGGTGTTTAAGGCAAAAGACAGGATGTTATATTCTTAGATACTGTCATTCTAATGACTCACAGATAGACCTGTACAAACCACACAGTACACACAGCTCGTCACATAGTTGACTTTACTGTCTGTTCACGTGTGAATTCTTTGATATCTTTGCTGCTCAGCCAGACGCCATGGTACTCTTGATCCAGGAGCTGTAATTGTAAACTTTTGTGTACACCCCAGGCTTATTTCTCAGAGCGCAGCCATGCCCCCAAGACACAACTCCCTGGAGTTCCCCGTCACACGTCATGGGACCCCCTGAGTCACCCTGAAGATGAAATAAAAGTATTAGTAAATAAAATGATTATCTTAACTGGTACATCCTTTCAATCAAGAGGCAGACACACTTTTTTTGTGTTACAGCAGCCATGATCTCTAGAATACCTGGCAGGAGTCTTTTCCTCCCTTCAGATAACCAGCACAGATCATATTTTCAGTGATTTGGAAAGGATATGAATTAAAGCATGTGTCATCGCTCAGGAGAGGGGCGTCCAGGCACTGCAACTGATAAGGGTACCTCGCTGGAAAAAGATGGCGAAAGGGTGTTTTTATGAACAATAATGGCATAAAATAGCATTTTTGGAGCATTCTCAGGCAGTCAGATAGTTTGTCTGTAACTCACAGCCCTCATTACTGGGACGAAGACTCCCCCATCCAGAGATCTGGCACATTGTTCCTTCACTGGCACACTTTGAAGGGAGCGTAGCAGGGCGTACATAGCTGTTCAGAGTGGCAGGTTGACTCAGCTTGATCAGCATGATATCACTGTCCTGTGTGCGCGAGTTGTAGTCAGGGTGGCGAATAAACTTGGCAGACATAATGTGCTGTTCAGTCCCTTCAGGTTCCCAGATGTCGTGCTCTCCCAGACGAACTTCTACATCTGACCTGGAAGAAATAAATCCATCTTTAAGGTGACTTTGGAAAACCACAAGGGGGAAAAAAACCAATATGAATCCATTAGTGTTAACCAGCTGCTAAGGTTTTGATTTACATGCTGTGAACAGAGGTTAGCTAATCATCTTTCTTACTTTGTTTGGCAGTGTGCAGCAGAGAGCACCCACTCATCAGACAGAAGAGTCCCGCCACAGAAGTTGTACCCAGTGAAGAGAGACACTTGGTAGGGCACAGAATTGTTTAGACACTCATACCCTCCTACTATCTTGTTATCTTCCTTCAGGGCAGCTGCAGCTGTAAACAAAAGTGAACATAAAGAAGGGACAAAAACAGGAAAGGAGGTTGTCAGTGAATTGACATCTATCATATCAACACGTGAGACTGTGGCACCATTCGATGCCCCCACAGTCTGACTTTTTACAGTATCTATCAATTCTGTACAATACCTGCCCCTCCAAA
Organism: Anarhichas minor; assembly: GCF_050575085.1. NCBI lineage: Eukaryota > Metazoa > Chordata > Actinopteri > Perciformes > Anarhichadidae > Anarhichas > Anarhichas minor. Next base: position 1,333,007 of record NW_027466487.1, on the reverse strand, counting down.
GAGAGTCAGAAGAAGAAACAGTTCCATGCCGTCTGTCTGTCCGTCTGGCTCGCAGATTAATGTGACCTCACCCTCTTAGTTTCAGGTATTTTAGTCCTCTTATCTCTCTCTTATCGTCAGACGTACACCTCAAATAATGAACATGTGTTACATTTCCCCAGAACTCTGGGTTTAATGTACAGTATTCAGAAAAAGACAGAAAGACAAACTGGGAAAAACAGCTTAGATAAGTAAACAATTTGAATTGCAAACGCTGACATTTGGAATTCCCCTTTGTCAGTATGCTTTGAGTCAGAGTGGTTTTCATTAGATTTTGAGCTCACAGTTCTTAAGTTTGAGCTCACTTTGGGATCAGTACATTTGCTTTAAAACTATGGCAATGACTTTCTGTACAACAGGTTTATTACGAGACGTGCACTGCCTTCAGGTGAACCACAAAGGGACGTTCATACTTGTGGATGTTGAGTAAGACTTGGTGTGTGGGTGTAATTATTTTGGTTAAAGATGCTGTGGGCCACAGTAAAGGTGTGCCATCGCAAATGAGCCATTTGTAACATCCAGAGAACTCAGAAAAGAACTTAACTAGAAGTATTTTACTTTTTTAATGGTCCACTTCCTCTTACAAGAAAGGTTGTCTGCTTATCAGCGAGCTGCTGTCTGGAAAAAAGCAGGATGTAGCTGTGTTGCAATACATGGTATTAAATACTTCTGCATTGCTCAACCGTAACAAGAAATAATCCAAACACACAGAATTAAAATATATTCAGAAACTGTCTGACAGTGTCAGCTGTTTCAGTAAGTTATCAGAAAAGTGTAATTTGTTGACAGTAAAAACATTAATTTTAGTATTTTTTTGTTAATTGTATCTAACACAACAATTGTGTTGACATTGTTATTATCTTCTATACAATTGTGTAGGTTTGGAGCATGTGCACAATTTCACTAAGTTAAAATAAAAATAGATTCCCTAAAGCAGAACTTTGTCTGACAGTTTCGTTGTACAATCCTGTGGTCAACTGCAATGTAACTTTTTCCTCGATCTCTCTGGTTGAGGTATGAAATATCCAAAGACAGTAAGACCTCTCAGAGGTTAGACATCGCAAAACTGCATGTCATTGCTGAGTCAATGCCTCAGAATGGATGCGTACTGAAAGGTACGAGGCTCCGTTGCTCATAGCTGTTCATCAGCACCAGACAGGAAAACATTTAAATGTGAGGGTACATTTAACCAAACCCTATGATTATACACTTTAGGCTAAAATATAACGCATTCTCATCCAGCACAGGCAAGTTCTCCCCCCCATCATTACCGGGTGGCACACTCACTGTCTGCCTCGTTCCTTTTACAACCTGCGCATCACTGCTTGTAGTCCTTGATTGCAATCAAGTGCAACAACTTGGCGCATTCTGCCGAGAGACTTACTCTCTTGCAAAGATAAATAACGCCTCAGGTTGCATATGTGTTCACTGTTGTGTTTGTTTGCTGTTGGGATTTCACAAGACCTTCACTAGCGATACATTTTTCATTAAAGTGGCAATAGACATGTGCAGGCCGTGTCTGTCCCGGGCTAATCTCACATAATGCTGGACCCATCACTCTAATATTTTTTGGTCTCATTTTTGGCTGTGTTCTCAGGGACCTCTCTTGGTTGCAGTGATTCACACTTATTGAAAACATATTTTATTTCTCTTAAACAGTCAGTGGGGACTGTAAGTGATCAACAACTGCTTCAGTTTAAGACTCAACAATTTCCTCAACAATTAGAATTTTCCTCAACAATTGTATGTATGTATGTATCTGTGAGTGTGTGTGTGTGTGTGTGTGTGTGTGTGTGTGTGTGCGTGTGCGTGCGTGCGTGTGCGTGCATGCATAACTACCACTTAGCAAATGACAAACTGAACTGAGCACTGAATACAATGGAGTGTGTCTTCTCATGTCATTAGACAGAGAGCAATAATAGCTTCTGTAGGAAGCGTTAAAAAGTGACCGTGAAGCATGACACAGTGAAATTTTAGCTGCACAGAGCAGGTGCAGACAGCTGCGTCAGTTAAAATGAGAGTGTGACTGCTGCTTGAAATGTGAAAAACGCGTCTGATACGCTTACTTTCTAGATAATTGTGGTTTGTATTAATTTAATTTAAACATTACAGCACAGTTCATCGCAGACACACCTGGCAGAGATCTGCACTAAATAAGGACACCATCGAAGTTTAGATTGGTTCCCAATAAGCTTCGCTTTCACTATGCAATTCTCATACTCGATTTACGGCGGGAAAAAAGAGGAAGCGCATCAACCACTGCACCACAAAAACAGGGAGAGCATGGTACTCTTGTTTTCCCCGGTAGCTATCAGTAGCTGTCCTCGGTCACCAAAAGAGTATCAATCTAAGTTGTATGCAGTTACTATCCCCAGTAGTGGAAACCGAAGTAACTGTGGAAAACAAAATGCAGTTTGTCCTACTAGGGGGACAATAGTTCAAAAGTTGTCTATCGCCACTTTAAGTTTTCAATAATATACTCAAGGCTACCGAATATTTCAAAGGCATTCATTAGAGAAAACTGCTTTGGCAAAATCATTCAAATGTGCAAGCAAAATGTCCCTGAGCTAATTGCCCTGAAACGTCTTTGATAGACTCACATATGACACCCAGATGCTTGTTTTAGTTGCACATGTGCAAAACAGCATTCAGGATGTGATCCGCTGGAAGAATTAGGAAAAATTCTTTGCTGAATCTAAAACTGACATCGTTCTTAAATAATGACCGCAGCTATTTTTCCCCAACATGCGCCACCCTACCCCTTGGTTACAATATATGGAAAGGATCCAAACTTCCATTCATTTCACCATCTGTGCTCCCTGTTTAACAAGTTCCGGTTCCCCTAATCCCATTCCACTGGACCTCAAAATACCCTCGGAGAGACAGAGAGAGCACTGTGTCAGGGCACTGGATGACTTATGCATTGCCAGGCTTGTTTGCTGTCAGACAGAGGCTGATTATTCATATCCCTTAGGTCTGCTGAGGGGGACCAGGCGTTGTGGTTGAAAGTAGGGACGAATGTAAGGAAGTGGTTGAGGTTATTGAGGCTCAGCTTTTTTTTCCCTGTGTGTGGTGAATTTCGTGGAAAAAAAACGTTGCTGGCACCCGTTTCGACTTGAAAAACAAAATTCCTGACCTCTCCGCACCCATGAGACAAGGGTTTGATTTCCAGTCAGTGCCACAACAAGATCAACAAACCTTTGAGGTTTTAGGACACTGCGGATTCACACTATGTGTGCCTTTATCATAGAGTCACGGGAGTCTCAACACAACAGTTAGTATATCAGCATTTCACGAAAGGAGTTGTGGATTTAGAAATGCTGTGAGCTCAGTGTTTTGCACTCCACAGCGACGAAAAATACTGGGTGTATTACAATGACGCTGGGAGCAGGAGTATGTCATTAGTACCACACTGTCCCACACACAGACACAAACAGACATGCATGCATTTTAGTTGTGCCTTTCAGGTTGCTCCCCCACCCTCCCAGCTGCTGCAGTGAATAATAAACCCCCAAACTCCAACTGCGTATATCACCCTCTATACTAAAACTGAATTCCCTTTAAACCTCCACCAGTTGTTTTACACACCCAAATTGGTATTTGTGCGGCACACACATAATTGCATGTTTGGTTGGTAAATCAAGAACTCTGGCAAGCCCTTGGCTCTGAAGGCTCCCCTCAAACTATAGCCTTGGGATAGCTATTAATATCTCCTACAGACACCAGCAAAATGATCTGCCTTTAAGTTCTGTTTCAAGACTATACAGCATAAAATTCAAAAAACACATTTAAACAGAAAGGAAAAGTGGAGGATGTATTGCTCAAGAGGGTCAAAACCAAATAAAACAAAGTAGTCATACTGTCTAGACTTTAGCTAAAACAGTAATGCCATTTAGTGTTACAAATGGAGCTGACCAGTTCAGATTTAAAGCGGGTGATGAGGAAGGTATCTGGGTCATTTTATTTTAACCTGTTTCCTGTCGTTAGAATATATTGGTTTTGGACCTTGTGTAAAATATGTCCCAGTGGGGACGAATATTCAGATGCTGAATGTTTATATATATGAAAAAAAGGCAATGATAACAGAGACATTAGTCCACCCACACACTCAAATAAGGGTGTTGCTCTGGACTCACGCAGGGATTGAGAGCATGTACAGAGACATACTGTATGTAGTGTCTCTCACTCTTTCACTCTCTCTCTCTCTCTTTCCTTCCTCCCCCTCACATCTGGACTATTGGCAGGACAGAGTTCCTGTGTGCACATCAGCAGGGGACTCACTTTTTAGGGTTGGGCAGGTTCTAGCAGCTCACACCGTGTGAATCTGATCAGTTCAAGATATTGAAACCTCATTGTGTTTCACTGTGTGTACAACTGTTGTAGGAGATGCTCCTTTGTCTGATTTTTTTGAATGTAGATATTTATTTTTTATAACTCTTTCTTCAGTGGCGCAAATATTTAATGAAAGGGTCTCTTTTTTATTTTCCTAAATCCAGTTTTTTTTATTGTGCACTCAATGGAATGTCAATCAAACTGGTGTTGGTTTATTGATTTTAAGAATGGCTTTCATCTTTTCGTTCAAATGAACTCTTCATTTTTGGAAGAATACAAATTTCTTTATTTGATGTCGAAGTTAGAGTTTTAAGACAGTTTTGATTTGGGGCATATTATTTGTACAATGGATTTGTATTGTAAGTGGCCTTGAGTCTATAAATTCTACTTTCAATAAATGATGTGCCAACAAGTTTGCTTCTGTGGTAGATATTGGCTGAGTGCTTTTCAACATCTGTTTAATTCCTGTTGATTAAGTTTGCTTATCCAGATACCGTGCAGAATGAGTCACATAAACTTAAAAATAATGAATCTTGCACACTGGTAATCTTGTCTCAACGTCAGTGTGGGGAAAGTGAAGAAACACAGATTACTGCATCCAGGAAACAGTCCATTCATCATGTTTTGCAATATTCCACATAACATTCTAAGAAAAAAAAAATGTAATCACAACCATGTCTTACAGATGCTCAAATGTGTGGGTAGTGGAGCAGAAAAGACGAGAGTAAAGAGGAAACATGTGGGAGGAAATATGACCATGAAGACCATCTCAGATGAAGCATTTCTTCCCCACTGAAAGGTAGGGCTGTACTCTGGGGACATTAGACTGATTTTCAGTCTCCTTCAGCCAACACTCCCCCATGTCCATGCCTCCAGCCACTTAAACAACAAAAAATGTTCATTGCACTGCACAAACTTTCAGTAAGTCTGGGCGTTTTTTCAGTTCTTTCGAATCTTGTGGATTGCCCTGTTATTTGTTGTTTTTAACTCTTCTAATTATTTAGCTAATTGGTAGTTCCATGTTATTGCAAGGTTTTGGGATAGATCAAAATGTTCAGGAATCTGAGAATCTGACTCGGATATATCTGGAGTAGCTACAAAAGCAACAGGAATGTTCCAGGCAGGCTTTAAAAGATGCAATTGCTTAGATTTACTGCTTAGATTTGCTTCAGGGTGGGTTCATGAACTCCCTTTTGTTTTAAAGTTGCAATCGGGTCTGTTGATGTTGATGTTGGTTGGTTGCCATTCCCATTATGTAGCGATGCCTACACTTATGCACCTTTACTGTACATGTCAGAGGTTTTAGGAATGCATGGTTCAGTGCAATGAGTGACCAAGAATATCCCATCTAATCCCAACTTCATGCGACATGAATTCATGCAACATATTTATTTAAATTACAGAAAATGCAAAAGTATGGCAGCCCTGTACTGTTTGAGTACTGTCAGTAGTGTTTCTACTTACTTCATTTACAAGTATGATAGCACTTTGAAAATAGATTGGATTGATAGCGCAAAATGGGATTCTTACAAATAGGAACAGATCTCTTTGTTTGCAGGTTTGAATCTACAGAAGCACCGCGGTTATGTGTCCAGCTTCAAGTGGACAGTGGCACGGAGGGTGTAGCCTGCAATTTTTTTTTAACTGCACGGCAACCCTAAATTATTGACAGATGCTGCTGTGACTTTCTTACACGTGCTGCAGGGTGAAGAGAAGGGACATGTATCCCACACGATCAGATGCTGATTCACACATTCAACACAGAGCAATCCCACTTAACCTCAAGCCAACGTGAGGTCAACCCACATAGAGAAAAACACATTACGCAACAGGGTCACTGATGCACATGAGAAGTCACAACTCCACTCATTCTCAGGTAGTCATCTCAACAACCTACAATTGATGTATTTAGTTGTTTGGTTACTTGCTGTTTTCCCAAATAGGCTCTATCGTTTGGCATTTGAAGAAGGCATGTATTGGCAGGATTTTAGGTCAGATTAGTAGCAGAGCAGCACACTTGCAGAGACAGCAGCATGTAGGCCTATATAAAATCTGTATATTACTGTCATGAAGTTCACATATATACTGCATTTCCATGCTGTATGCATAACACATCAATAAAGCAAAGATTGTGTTTCGTATATGGTTTAATGGCCTTCAAAGGAGGGGGTGCGTGCCGCCTGAGGTCCCGCCTCAATATGAGCGATGACGTCACATATTTAAGGAGTCACGGATCAGAACTCCACGACTTCCACGGACTAGTCAGACTCCTCCGGTGTGTCTTTTCCAGCGGAAGCATCCTCATCGGACAGGCGCTTTTAGGTAGGTGCTGTACCTTTGTTCTCTTCAGAAACCTTTGCTCTGCAAGAAATAGTCGGTAAAAGCATCTGATGTTGGCTGTGGCATGCTCTGGCAAAATTCTTAGTTTGGAATTTGCAGAGAGAGGCTGCTCTTCGGGGTCGACAAAAGTCTTTGTAAGAAATTGACAGTGCAAATCGCCTACTGCCAAGCGGTTAATTAAGCCCATAAACTATAGCAAAGGGTGTGGGGACGTTTGCTTTTATTCAACAGAGTGGTTTTATTTTCTGTGGCGAGACTCGGATTTCCAGATTTCTGTTCACGTTTCATATGTGCACCGATTCATTTCATTCACTGGGAAAATTGGTGCACGTTTTGCGTGCGTGTCTAAGTGTTGCATGTTGTGCAATACTTTTCAAGTTAGTTTATTTATTCATGTTTTGTTATGAAGCCTCTAACCAGCATAGATAGTTGGGAAACTTTCTTCAAAACGCCATTAAGACGTCCTTTAATGTCTATTGTGCCCCACAATTCAAGTGATGTCTATGTGAACAGCATCATCTGGGGGCTTTTTTGCCGAGCTGACATATGTGAAGGTACAATTTGTCATATTCAGGAGTGGGCTGAAGTTTTATGTTTTATGAAAATTATTTAGGAATTATTAGGCACATTTATTGACCTCTGGTTAAAGTATTTTTTTTTTTTTTTACAGCAGGTCTCAAGACAACAATGATGGAGCTAATGACTGCTAACCCTTTCTATCACAACAATACATCCGACGCCACTGGAAGAAATGTCTCTTTGTATGACGACGACGACGACGAGTATGACTATAAGGACGAGCACGCTGAGCTGAGACAGTCTCTCAACATCATGTCTCTCATTGTTTACTGCCTGGCCTTTGTTCTTGGTGTGCTCGGGAATGGAGTGGTTATCTGGGTGACCGGCTTCAAGATGAAGAAAACAGTTAACACCATTTGGTTCCTCAACCTCGCCGTGGCCGATTTCCTCTTCACAGCGTTTCTGCCCCTGAGTGTGACCTACACAGCTTTGGATTTCCACTGGCCTTTTGGCAAGTTCATGTGCAAACTGAACAGCACAATAAGCTTTCTGAACATGTTTGCCAGTGTCTACATTCTGGTGGTGATCAGTGTGGACAGATGTGTGTCTGTGGTGTGGCCCATCTGGGCCCAGAACCACCGAAGTGTACGCAAGGCATCCTGTGTGAGTCTGGGTGTTTGGGTGCTGGCTCTGATTCTCAGCACTCCATACTTCGTCTTCAGGGACACTGGGCCGTCATATGACAATGAAGACATCATCAACTGCTTCAACAACTTTGCTTTTTCTGATGACTACGAAACTCCATCTGTGAATCAGCTGCGACAGTTTCGTCATCAGGCCATGACCATCACCCGCTTCCTGCTGGGATTTGTTGTCCCCTTCACCGTCATTGTCTCCTGTTATGCTGTGATAATCCATCGTCTCAGAAGAAACCGCACTCTGGCCAGCCACTCAAGTCGCCCCTTTAAGATCATCGCTGCAGTTATCACTATTTTCTTCCTGTGCTGGGCTCCTTATCACATCATGGCTTTAATTGAGTTGGTGAATCACATGGCTAATCATGCAAGTGAGACATTAGACCATGTCACCACTATTGGAGTCCCTATAGCAACCAGCTTGGCCTTTCTCAACAGTTGCCTGAACCCACTGCTGTACGTGTTCATGGGACAAGATTTCAAGGATAAAGTCCGCAAATCCATCCTGAATGTTTTGGAGACTGCCTTCCAGGAAGAGGTTTCTCGCTCTTATACCTACACAAACTCAATGGTCACCAGTCGGAGCAAAGAAAAGTCTGTTTCTGATGCCGAGGTATAAGGCTTTCCATGGTTTAAAAAAACAAATACTGTAACTGTAAATAGCAAATGTAACTGTATATAACAAATACCTTGGCTTCTGTTGTTGTTGTTGTTTTTTATCAAAGGACCCTCAAGGCGATCTGTATACATTATCTGAAATTGAAACATGACACCTGTTACCGTTTGACTTATATGAGACTTATAATTGGCAACTTCACCGACAGTATTTACAATCTGGTAGAGCAGACAAATGGTAATATTATACAGTGACTTCTAGATCTATGTGTCATGCATTTGTGGGATAAAGCATTTTTAATTTATGGAAAGGCAAAATATTTTTTATTAATAATAAGGCTTATTTATGTAGAGCTTTACAAGGGAGAAACCAGAAATACAATAACATTCATGCATAAATAAACACATGAGGACAACTTTACCCAAATTAAATAACCTACAGAGCAAAAGGCTACAATCATCTTTTGAGTAACAATGGTGCTTCTTCACTTCACAGTCCTGATGTTGGCTGCAATTTGACTCACAGCAGGATCCTTAGTTTCTACCATACTAGACCGAGTGGATATGTATTGTGCCATCTTTTTCATAATTTGAAAATAGATATCACATCAGTTTATGGTTTAATTTGTGCAACACAAGCAACAAGTATCTAAGATTTGGTTGACAAAGGGAACTTTATGTTTTTCATCCCGCGCATACATTCCAGATGTTGATTAGTACATTATGCCCCAGCCTGTATGTGATGGCAAGGAAAACCAGCAATAAACCAAGTCCTCGTTGTTTATAGGCCAAGGTTGTAGACTATATTAATAATCTAAAAGTCTGGCACATCACCTCAATAGAATATTTTGACAAAGAACACAATGCATTTCTTGCCATAGAATATAGTATGTTGCAAACGAATGCACTGAAGAGTAATAATAAAGAATGTACAGTGTGACATAGTGATGAGGAACCACTGACAGACGTATAGCAAATTAATTTACCAAGTCTCCCCTTACCACTGATCCCATTATGTGTGTACATGATAAAACTGGGCACATGACCACAAAGACCATCTTTGGTACAGATTACACGACCTAGTTACACTAGATTTTGCTTAACTCATTTAGTCTAGTCATTTTGCCTGTAATGTCATCTTGTAATGTCTATTTCTTATGCCGCCTGCCATTTGGCAACAGAAACTGATTCAACTGACTTGTTATACTGCATGCTTTGATAAACATGTTTTTTACCAACGTTATTCAGCACTAGGACAGGCTAATGTACGCCTAATAAATACCTTTGATAGTGACTATGATATTATAAGGTTTAAAGTAGAAGCTGCATTTTATATTTGGCTTGGTTTAATCTTTTGATCATTGTTAGTTACTTTTTGGGGGAGATTGTTTTCTACTTTCATTATATCGATTTATCTGCCAGTTTTGTACTTTCCTTTACTCTACTACATGTCCAAGGTGACATCTATAAGTGTCTTGTTTTGTCCGACCAACAGCAAAAACAAACAAAGTTGATAAATTTAAATATTTAGATTACTATTAAAAAAGATAAAGAAAAAGCACCAGCACATTTTAGAAACTAGAATCAGGGAATATTTGGCTTTTTTAAATCAATCGACTAATTGAGTGGAGAAAAAGGGAAAAGGACACCATTATTCCGTGTATTGTATGACTTTTGTATAGTGGCATATTGTGATGAACCTCTCCATAACATTTCTAATGTAAACAATGTAAATTATAATTTGACTGTTTTTATTTTAAGATTTCTTTTTGTCCTTAGTGGCCAACTCTGCATAAATGGTGATATTGATTATGATGTTATTGTGGTTCTTGTGGTTACTATTACTTCCATTATTAAAATATTATTTGGACCATGTTTCCTCTCATGATGTGCATCTCATAATGACCACATAACTTCACAAAACACAGTGCCTGGAATCTCTTTTCCTTCAACAGAAAGAGGTACAAGTGTGCATCACATACACAACTTATCTGATGTAAGGCATAACTAACAAGCAGCCAATCAAAGTACATATGTTTTGTGTTTGTTCACTTCATCATTATTATTACAGTCATGGCCAGTAGCTGTTTTCTCAAAGATCAAGAACAGCAAACCTCAAAAGGCAAAAAACATTCCTGAAGCACACTGATTCATTTGTACCCTTGCATGTGCCTAAATTAGTGCAAACAGATTTGTAGCACTGTTTGCAATAACAAAACCATTCCAGTCAAGTAGTCAGGAAGCGGGTAAATCATCAGTCATTTGTGATTGTATAAATATTATGGGTGGACTTTTATTGCCAAAGTCAGTAATCATCAGTAGCTTTTACATTATGTCCTATTATTCTGATACACTCAATTGTTTAATGCCAATGGTGGATTTGTTAATGAAATAGTGTTCATGATAGCTTATTTTTTGTTTATTTCAAATGTTTATACTCTGAAGAAAAATAAATGAAAACTTGTAGATCTATCTGTATCCTTTCACAATATAATTCTATTGGTTCATGCACATTATTCTGTGAGTCATTATCAGCTTTAAGTTGTTGTTTGATATGATCTAAAAATGAAGTGTGATAGTAAGTGGTATGATAGGAAGAACAGGTCTGGAGGCGGGCCTGTTTGAGGAGGAGCAGGAAGTGGCAGGAGCCCAGCTTGATCCGAGCCTATATGGGATTGAGTTCAGCTGTGAGTCCTTTGCAATACCTGCAGCAAAACCCTGGTCCCTGTTCTGACTACAGCTGTTTGTCTGAGAGAAAATGTGAGTTTCCCCGTACATTTATGTATGCAGGACCTTGATGCTTGAGTTGTTTATGTTAAGTTAATGATGTACATTGTGTTACTCATCATTTATATGGTAGCCTGATATTTACTCCATATGTATTACATTTTGTGTAAGGTTATAATACATGGGACATATTTTCTGTTGAGATAAAACCAGCCTCCCCTGCCCACCTGTCCATGTCTAGCCCGAGGGGCTGCTGTGGCAGGAGGAGTGAGGAGTCCACTGCCTGGAAAAAATCAACGATTCGATCCCAGTCTCCATCAGTCCGCATGTCGATGTGTCCATGGGCAAGATTCTGAATCCCAAATGGCTACCCAAGGCTGTTCCATCAGCTTGAATGTGTGAATGAGCATTGAGTTTAGATCCTGATGGGCAGGTTGGCACCTTGTGTGGCATCCTATGCCATCAATTTGTGAATGGGTAAATGTTTACATGTAGGTTACAAGGCTATTTTATTGTCATTGTACAACAGGGTGGAAATGCAGATTGCAGTCCCATTTTGCTACACAACAAAACACAAACACACACACAACAAACCTCTATGTGGAGGGTGAAGGATGTATTAAGGAGTCTCAGAGCCAGAGGAAAGAAGCTAATTAGTGCTCTTTGCTCCTCTATACCAATACCACTGAGGCTCAGTTGATGGGTGCCAATAATGTTCAGGGTGGATTTAATGACCCGCTGTAGAGCCCTCCTGTCCTGTGATGTACACATCCCGCCAGTTTGTAATGTTTCCAGTCGGGATGCTTTCTATCACTCCTCTGTAAAAGTAAACAAGTGTTCAACACTAGAGTGGAGGAGGTGCTGGGGTCTGTTTGTGAGGAAGTCTAATTACCAGTTGCAGAGTGAGGTACTCGAGCCCAGAGTGCTAAGTGAAGCCAATCAGTTTCATGGGGGAGATTGTGTTAAAGGCTGAGCTGAAATCAACAAACAACATTCTGATGTAAGTCTTGTTATTTTCCAGATGAGTGATGGATGAGTGGAGAGCAGTGGAGAAAGCATCCTCTGTGGATCCGTTGGCTCTGTATGAAAACTGGTGAGGATCCAGGCTGGGTGGGAAGTTGTTTCGGATGTGCTGGAGAATCAGTTTCTCAAAGCACTTCATCAGAATGGGGGTGAGTGCCACAGGGCGATAGTTATTCAGACTGGACACTGCAGACTTTTTAGGTACAGGAAAGATGGTGGCTGTCTTGAAGCAGGTGGGAACACTCTCTTGTGGCAGTGTTGAAAAGAAATGATACCTTTCTCAAAGATGTCCAGTTGCTCAAAGGTGAATCCGTGGCAGAAGTAATGAACCTGTGAAACCTCACAGATTTAAGTCTTTGGGGAGAAACGTGACGTCAGCCACACCAACGCCCACGTCGAGGAGGAACTACAGCCTGCGCGCACCCATTTATTTATTTTTTTATTTTTTTATTTAAAAAACTATAAGTGTTGTGCAATTAAAAGTTTTCACAATTGCTAAAACATAAATGTGTCTTCATTTATATAAAGAACTCCAGTATAGTACTACATTACACTGAGCAGCATCTTGTCAGTGCTGATTTGCATTGACTGAGGACTGTTTCTGTATGTCCTGAAAGTAACAGGTGAGATTACATCTTACAATAGTCTTTCAACATAGTGATATGTTGAAAATGTCAGTGATGACATCAGTTATCTGGTTGGCACATGTTCTTCGTACACAACTATGTTGTCAGGCCCAGCAGCTTTACTCATATTCACTCTCATCAGGTTGTTCTATTGCTTTTGTGATCACCACATCATCAACACATATATGTTGATGTATATTCTCCAGATTGATGACATTTTCCTGGGTGGAGGCATCCCTGAACATGTGCCAGTCTCAACTTTCAAAACAGTCCTTTAGAGCAGCTGTAGCTTCATCTGTCCACATTTTTTATTTTATTTTTTCTAATGGTGTAGCCAGTTTAATTAACTGGGTGTATGTAGGCAGCAGGAGCAGGGAAATATGATGCGATTGTACAAAGTGGGGGCGGGGGAGGGCTTTTTTCTGCAACCAGGAATATTTGTGTAAACATGGTCCAGTGCATTGTTTCCTCTGGTGGAGATGTGGACATGCCGGTGGAATTTAGTTAAACAGATCTTAGGTTTGTTTGATTAAAATCACCAGCTATAATGATAATACCATCTGCTTGTTTTGTCATGTGTCTGCGTTTGAGCACCAAGCCGCATTGATGGAACACAGTCCGCCTCCCCTCTTCTTACCAGAGTCTAGCGTTCTGTCGGTGCAGTATACAGTCCGCCAGTCAAGTACAATAGTTGGTTTCGAAAGACTATTAAGAGACTAAGTCTATTCACCATTTACAATAAAAACGAATTGGACTCTTCCGGTGTCTCATTTAACCTGAGCGCGCATCCAGTACCTGGTAACCTGCATACGTCTTATAGTGTCCTGATTGGGGAATAGTCTGCAGGTAAATTGGTTTGTTAAAATCTGATGTGTATGCTCTTCCTCTATGGGGTCACAAAACAAAAATAACAATACAGGTAAATTATATTGTATAGGATGTTTTATGTCATGGTGTCAGTATATGATTATCATTAGCAGTAGTAAAGTGATGCCAACTGTTTGTGGAAACATTTTGTAGTTCCTCAAATTTGTATGACCACGCAAGCAAACTGCTGTGACATTGATTGACGTAGAAACAGGATGGGCCAAGACTTGTGCAGCTGCCCTGATATGAACTAAATAATCTGTCCGGAAAAGATGTAATCTCACCTGTTACTTTCAGGTTTTACAGAAACAGTCCTCAGTCAATGCAAATCAGCACCGACAAGATGCTGCTCAGTGTAATGTCAGAATCAGAATCAGCTTTATTGGCCATGTATGCGAACGCAAGGAATTTGACTCCGGTATTCACTTTGCTCTCAACGTTTCAGTCGGCACACACATGTCCTCACAAAGACTGATGTAGGATGTCACAGTGTCAGTGAGCTCATCCAGGTCTGCAGCAGCCTCAGAAACACTCCAATCAGTGCAGACAAAGCCGGACTGTAACTCCAGCTTTGCCTCGTTGGTCCATCTCCTCAGAGTCTTGACCACAGGCTTTGCAGATTTTATTATGACAGTGTAGCAGTGGTCCAGTGTGTTTTTGTCCCTGGTGCATACACTTAATACGTTTTCTGTATTTAGGCAGTTATTTGCTGAGGTTTGCTCTGTTAAAGTCCCCAAGAACAATGAGCAGGCAGTCTGGATGTTTATGCTCCATGTTGGTCTGCTCAGCAGGTGTTGGGATGTAAACACCGACCAGGATGAATGAGGAACACTCCCGCGGTGAATAGAATGGTTTACAGTCTATGAAGAGGGTTTCTAAGTGAGGGCTGCATGATTCCTTCAACACTGTGACATCCGTACACCAACCTTCGTTAATATAGAAGCAGATTCCGCCTCCCCTCGTTTTTACCGATAGTGCCGTTACGCGGTCCGTTCGGAGGAGTTGGAAGCCCGGCAGAGGCAGTGCGCTGTCCGGGATGTGCTCACCAAGCCAGGTTTCGGTGAAATAGGGCGGCGGATCTAATGTACAATACTGAAGTTGTTCATATAAATGAACACATTTTTGTTTTCTAGCAATTGGGGAAACTTTTAATTGCTCTACACTTGTAGTTTCAAATATAAGTCTTTACAAGAGATGTAAATAAAAAAAAAAATTAAAAAATTGGGTGCGTGCAGGCTGTAGACCTAGTTCCTCCTCGACGTGGGCGTTGTCATGACAGACGTCACATTTCTCCCCAAAGACTTAAATGTGTGAGGTTTCACAGGTTCATTACTTCTGTCACGGATTCACCTTTGAGCAACATCTTTGAGAAAGGTATCTTTTCTTCTTAGAATTTTATGTTTTTTTGCGAGATTAAACTAACAAGGTTGTTAAAAGGAAATATGACACTAAAAAAGTCTGATTTGTGGTATTGAGACCTCTAACCCTTTATGTAAATAATAAGATAATAAGGCATTAGAATGAATTGAAGGCGAAACCGCTTCTATCAGAGTGCTTTGTGCTTTTGTGGGTCATTGATGATTTTTTTAAAAGAAAACAGAGTTAGTTAAACGAATTGCTTTTGGTCATAAAATATGTTCCTCTTTGAAGTGTGCCTCAATGTTGATTATTCTGGAGCAACGGCCAGTTCATTTTGGTAGAATAATATATAAACAAAATAACACTTACTGTCAAACGAGGTTCAGGGTCAGAAGTAGCAGAAAGATGACACTTATTGAGTTCAAGGTCTTACAGTTGTAGAAAAGGGAACTGTTTTGGTTTTTAGTTGACATCGCAGATCTTTCGTGAGACAGAAGTTTTTCCCAATCTGGTTCTGGTTCGGGCTTTTGGAGAATAAACCAATAACTGCACAGATGCGATATAAAATGTTTTAATTTCAAAGATTTGATGAATGCTGATTTATTTTGAGATGAATACTTACATCTTGCTGTTCATTAAATGAGAGACAGGATCAGCAACACGGTATAAAACAGGATTATCTGCATCCGCAAAGGTGGATTTCACACTCAGACAAATGGTGAGCAGAACCCCTGTGGCACACCTTTGGTAAAAGACAAGTATTCAGATTTAGCTGTGCCTTCCTTCTCAGACGTACAATAATGTTTATGAATAATAATGAAATTTAAAAAAAATTGTGTTTTGTCAAAGAGTTGTCTATTGTATCATTATATAATTTCAGACTGTTATTGATAAGGTAAAAAAGGAAAAATGTTTATATTGTTTCTTTATGTTGCCATCGTAGGGCTCAAAACACTGATGAAGATGAATACTACCCCTTCCTATCACATCAGTACAACAGATGTATCTGGAAATAATGGCTCTACATATATTGATAAGTATGCTGAGCTGAGAAAGTCTCTCCACATCATGTCTCTTGTTATTTACTGCCTGGCCTTTGTTCTTGGTGTGCTCGGGAATGGAGTGGTTATCTGGGTGACCGGCTTCAAGATGAAGAAAACAGTTAACTCAGTTTGGTTCCTCAACCTCGCCGTGGCCGACTTCCTCTTCACAGCGTTTCTGCCCCTGACTGTGACCTACGCAGCTTTGAATTTCCACTGGCCTTTTGGCAAGTTCATGTGCAAACTGAACAGCACAATAAGCCTTCTGAACATCTTTGCCAGTGTCTACATTCTGGTGGTGATCAGTGTGGACAGATGTGTGTCTGTGGTGTGGCCCATCTGGGCCCAGAACCACCGAAATGTACGCAAGGCATCCTGTGTGAGTCTGGGTGTTTGGGTGCTGGCTCTGATTCTCAGCACTCCATACTTCGTCTTCAGGGACACTGGGCCGTCATATTTCGATGAAGAAGTCATCAACTGCTTCAACAACTTTGCTCTTTCTGATGACTACGAAACTCCATCTGTGAATCAGCTGCGACTGCTTCGTCATCAGGCCATGACCATCACCCGCTTCCTGCTGGGATTTGTTGTCCCCTTCACCGTCATTGTCTCCTGTTATGCTGTGATAATCCATCGCATCAGAAGAAACCGCACTCTGGCCAGCCACTCAAGTCGCCCCTTTAAGATCATCGCTGCAGTTATCACTATTTTCTTCCTGTGCTGGGCTCCTTATCATATCATGACTTTAATAGAGATGGTGAATTTCCTACCGGCTTATCGAAGTGTAACATTAAACCATGTCACCACTATTGGAATCCCTATAAGCAGCGGCTTGGCCTTTCTCAACAGCTGCCTGAACCCACTGCTGTACGTGTTCATGGGACAAGATTTCAAGGATAAAGTCCGCAAATCCATCCTGAATGTTTTGGAGACTGCCTTCCAGGAAGAGGATTCTGGCTCTCACACTGGCTCACAGTCAGTGGACACCAGTCAGAGCAAAGAGATAATAATTAATACTGAAGTATAAGGTTTCCCATGATATGAAGAAACCAATTCTGAAACTGTACATAGCAAATAATCTTGACACAAATATAAATGTATATATCAAATTACTTTTTTTGCTTTTTTCGAACCCTCAAGACGAGTTGTAAAGATGCCTTCAGTCTGTACCATGATGGAGCGAAAGGGGATTTCCTGTACAAAAGAACCCAGCAGTGGTTTCACAATAGGTGTGAACCATTTGACCATTTCCTTGCCCGTGTGAGACAAAAAAAGAGAACATGCAAACAAGTCCAAGTTGCTTTTATCTCCACCATTTTAGAGTGTAGCTATTCTATTTTTAAATGTTGCTAATTTGGCCTGTATGATTATTGTTGCCGGACAAATTACCCATAAATGTATATTTATTGTAGTGTATTGAGCACCTGGATGCCATCGATGTACTTGTTGCTTTCCCTGTACTGACTGCTGGCTTGATAAACATTTGTATTTATTTAATTACTGTTAGGACAGGCTAATATAGTCGAATCAAAAATGATGACTTAACTGTCAGACAACACAGAACCAAAGAAAAATGAAATGGTCACTGATTCAATATGTGGGTATGAATATTGCGATGTAGCAACCTGTCTTTAAAAGCTTAATGTATTTGATTAGATGTTTATTTGAATAAAAAATGATGATTGTTTTTGTAATTTCTCTTGCTATTACGATTTTCTATTATTAAAATATGATTTGCACTTCACTGTTTTCCCCCTGTGATGTCTAATCACAACATCATTTTATAAAAGATTCTGCTTTGAATCAGGATATACTTTTTGTTGTTGATAGTCTTTCTATTATTACAGACTTGCTTCATTGTATTAATTGACCAGCAGAGGGAACTGTTATACGTATTTAAGTGGAGGCCTGGGTCAAAAGGAGTTCTCCACACAACATCCAGTAATGTGCTGCAGAGTCAGATGCTTCTCAGACCAAGGACAGCAAACTTTAGAGAGAAATAAAGACTGCAGCACAAAAATGGATTTTTCCCCTTCAATTGTGCAAACTGATTTGTTGCACAGTTATAGTTATTGTTAATGATCTCAATTGGGTAAATGTTATGATACATTTGTTTATTTTATTAGTGAAATAGTTTCTACACATTGAGGAAAAACTCATACTGTTGCGTATTTATTGGATGTTTGACTCATAATGAATCCTGCCAGAAGTGTTTGGGAGAATGTTTTGTGCTTGTTCAAACTAAGAAAGTATTTTCTAAACTAAAGATATCATATGCACGTCATATGTGTCTCCAAATGTCAGCGGTAATCTGATAAAGAGTGAAAACGGATGCTGACAGGGAGGAAACCACCATAGATAACCCAGACATGTGCAATTAACTTAATGCTAACATTGATAAAATAACAGTAAATGATGTATTCTCTTTTGCTTGCAGAGATGGATTTGCATAGGCAGTATATGTGCGCAATGCATGTTCAAACATGGGTTCAAACAGTAACACGGAGCTATTACTCTCTACTTCAAGCAATTTTGACCTCAATCCACATCAACACATAGTCGTCGAACAACCAACAATTTAAGCATTCGGTTGTTTGGTTACTTTTTGATTTCTCTTCTGGAGTGCCCCGAAGGACAGAGACTCTATTACATAGCATTTGAACAAGGCAAACAAGTCATAGCAAGAAATTGGTTTGTTAAAATCTGATGTGTATGCTCTTCCTCTATGGGGTCACAAAACAAAAATAACAATACAGGTAAATTATATTGTATAGGATGTTTTATGTCATGGTGTCAGTATATGATTATCATTAGCAGTAGTAAAGTGATGCCAACTGTTTGTGGAAACATTTTGTAGTTTCTCAAATTTATATGAGCATGCAAGCAAACTGCTGTGACATTGATTGACGTAGAAACAGGATGGGCCAAGACTTGTGCAGCTGCCCTGATATGAACTAAATAATCTGTCCGGAAAAGATGTAATCTCACCTGTTACTTTCAGGTTTTACAGAAACAGTCCTCAGTCAATGCAAATCAGCACTGACAAGATGCTGCTCAGTGTAATGTAGTACTATACTGGAGTTCTTTATATAAATGAAGACACATTTTTGTTTTAGCAATTGTGAAAACTTTTAATTGCACAACACTTATAGTTTTTTAAAGAAAAAATAAATAAAAAAATGGGTGCGCGCAGGCTGTAGTTCCTCCTCGACGTGGGCGTTGATGTGGCTGACGTCACGTTTCTCCCCAAAGACTTAAATGTGTGAGGTTTCACAGGTTTATTACTTCTGTCACGGATTCAACTTTGAGCAACTGGACATCTTTGAGAAAGGTATCATTTCTTCTTAGAATTTCATGTTTTTCGTGAGATTAAACCATGACACTAAAAAAGTCTGATTTGTGGTATTGAGACCTCTAACCCTTTATGTAAATAATAAGATAATAAGGCATTAGAATGAATTGAAGGCGAAACCGCTTCTATCAGAGTGCTTTGTGCTTTTGCGGGTCATTGATGATTTTTTTTAAAGAAAACACAGTTAGTTAAACGAATTGCTGTTGGTCATAAAATATGTTCCTCTTTGAAGTGTGCCTCAATGTTGATTATTCTGGAGCAACGGCCAGTTCATTTTGGTAGAATAATATATAAACAAAATAACACTTACTGTCAAACGAGGTTCAGGGTCAGAAGTAGCAGAAAGATGACACTTATTGAGTTCAAGCTCTTACAGTGTAGAAAAGGGAACTGTTTTGGTTTTTAGTTGAAATCGCAGATCATTCGATGAGACAGCAGTTTTTCCCAATCTGGTTCTGGTTCGGGCTTTTGGAGAATAAACCAATAACTGCACAGATGCGATATGAAATGTTTTAATTTCAAAGATTTTTTGAATGCTGATTTATTTTGAGATGAATACTTGCATCTTGCTGTTCATTAAATGAGAGACAGGATCAGCAACACGGTATAAAACAGGATTATCTGCATCCGCAAAGGTGGATTTCACACTCAGACAAATGGTGAGCAGAACCCCTGTGGCACACCTTTGGTAAAAGACAAGTATTCAGATTTAGCTGTGCCTTCCTTCTCAGACGTACAATAATGTTTATGAATAATAATGAAATTTAAAAAAAATTGTGTTTTGTCAAAGAGTTGTCTATTGTATCATTATATAATTTCAGACTGTTATTGATAAGGTAAAAAAGGAAAAATGTTTATATTGTTTCTTTATGTTGCCATTGTAGGGCTCAAAACACTGATGAAGATGAATACTACCCCTTCCTATCACAACAGTACAACAGATGTATCTGGAAATAATGACTCTACATATATTGATGAGTATGCTGAGCTGAGAAAGTCTCTCCACATCATGATTCTTGTTATTTACTCCCTGGCCTTTGTTCTTGGTGTGCTCGGGAATGGAGTGGTTATCTGGGTGACCGGCTTCAAGATGAAGAAAACAGTTAACTCAGTTTGGTTCCTCAACCTCGCCGTGGCCGACTTCCTCTTCACAGCGTTTCTGCCCCTGAGTGTGACCTACGTAGCTTTGAATTTCCACTGGCCTTTTGGCAAGTTCATGTGCAAACTGAACAGCACAATAAGATTTCTGAACATCTTTGCCAGTGTCTACATTCTGGTGGTGATCAGTGTGGACAGATGTGTGTCTGTGGTGTGGCCCGTCTGGGCCCGGAACCACCGAAGTGTACGCAAGGCATCCTGTGTGAGTCTGGGTGTTTGGGTGCTGGCTCTGATTCTCAGCACTCCATACTTCATCTTCAGGGACACTGGGCCGTCATATTTCGATGAAGACGTCATCAACTGCTTCAACAACTTTGCTCTTTCTGATGACTACGAAACTCCATCTGTGAATCAGCTGCGACTGCTTCGTCATCAGGCCATGACCATCACCCGCTTCCTGCTGGGATTTGTTGTCCCCTTCCCCGTCATTGTCTCCTGTTATGCTGTGATAATCCATCGCATCAGAAGAAACCGCACTCTGGCCAGCCACTCAAGTCGCCCCTTTAAGATCATCGCTGCAGTTATCACTATTTTCATCCTGAGCTGGGCTCCTTATCACATCATGACTTTAATAGAGATAGTGAATTTCCTACCGGCTTATCAAAGTGAGACATTAAACCATGTCACCACTATTGGAATCCCTATAGGCAGCGGCTTGGTCTTTCTCAACAGTTGCCTGAACCCACTGCTGTACGTGTTCATGGGCCAAGATTTCAAGGATAAAGTCGGCAAATCCATCCCGAATGTTTTGGAGACTGCCTTCCAGGAAGAGGATTCTGGCTCTCACACTGGCTCACAGTCAGTGGACACCAGTCAGAGCAAAGAGATAATAATTAATACTGAAGTATAAGGTTTCCCATGATATGAAGAAACCAATTCTGAAACTGTACATAGCAAATAATCTTGACACAAATATAAATGTATATATCAAATTACTTTTTTTGCTTTTTTCGAACCCTCAAGACGAGTTGTAAAGATGCCTTCAGTCTGTACCATGATGGAGCGAAAGGGGATTTCCTGTACAAAAGAACCCAGCAGTGGTTTCACAATAGGTGTGAACCATTTGACCATTTCCTTGCCCGTGTGAGACAAAAAAAGAGAACATGCAAACAAGTCCAAGTTGCTTTTATCTCCACCATTTTAGAGTGTAGCTATTCTATTTTTAAATGTTGCTAATTTGGCCTGTATGATTATTGTTGCCGGACAAATTACCCATAAATGTTTATTTATTGCAGTGTATTGAGCACCTGGATGCCATCGATGTACTTGTTGCTTTCCCTGTACTGACTGCTGGCTTGATAAACATTTGTATTTATTTAATTACTGTTCGGACAGGCTAATATAGTCGAATCAAAAATGATGACTTAACTGTCAGACAACACAGAACCAAAGAAAAATGAAATGGTCACTGATTCAATATGTGGGTATGAATATTGTGATGTAGCAACCTGTCTTTAAAAGCTTAATGTATTTGATTAGATGTTTATTTGAATAAAAAATTATGGTTGTTTTTGTAATTTCTCTTGCTATTACGATTTTCTATTATTAAAATATGATTTGCACTTCACTGTTTTCCCCCTGTGATGTCTAATCACAACATCATTTTATAAAAGATTCTGCTTTGAATAGATACATGATATACTTTTTGTTGTTGATAGTCTTTCTATTATTACAGACTTGCTTCATTGTATTAATTGACCAGCAGAGGGAACTGTTATACATATTTAAGTGGAGGCCTGGGTCAAAAGGAGTTCTCCACACAACATCCAGTAATGTGCTGCAGAGTCAGATGCTTCTCAGACCAAGGACAGCAAACTTTAGAGAGAAATAAAGACTGCAGCACAAAAATGGATTTTTCGCCTTCAATTGTGCAAACTGATTTGTTGCACAGTTATAGATATTGTTAATGATCTCAATTGGGTAAATGTTATGATACATTTGTTTATTTTATTAGTGAAATAGTTTGTACACAACCTCCCCAGTCGATATTTACTGTGTATTACATTTTGTGTAAGGTTATAATACATGGGACATATTTTCTGTTGAGATAAAACCAGCCTCCCCTGCCCACCTGTCCATGTCTAGCCCGAGGGGCTGCTGTGGCAGGAGGAGTGAGGAGTCCACTGCCTGGAAAAAATCGACAATTCTATCCCAGTCTCCATCAGTCCGCATGTCGATGTGTCCATGGGCAAGATTCTGAATCCCAAATGGCTACCCAAGGCTGTTCCATCAGCTTGAATGTGTGAATGAGCATTGAGTTTAGATCCTGATGGGCAGGTTGGCACCTTGTGTGGCATCCTATGCCATCAATTTGTGAATGGGTAAATGTTTACATGTAGGTTACAAGGCTATTTTATTGTCATTGTACAACAGGGTGGAAATGCAGATTGCAGTCCCATTTTGCTACACAACAAAACACAAACACCCACAAAACAAACCTCTATGTGGAGGGTGAAGGATGTATTAAGGAGTCTCAGAGCCAGAGGAAAGAAGCTGTTCTGAAGTCTGCTGGTACGGCAGCTGATACCTCTGTATCTCTTGCTAGATGGCAGCAGGGTGAAAAGGTTGTGGCTGGGGTGGGTTCTGTCTTTTAATATAATTAGTGCTCTTTGCTCCTCTATACCAATACCACTGAGGCTCAGTTGATGGGTGCCAATAATGTTCAGGGTGGATTTAATGACCCGCTGTAGAGCCCTCCTGTCCTGTGATGTACACATCCCGCCAGTTTGTAATGTTTCCAGTCGGGATGCTTTCTATCACTCCTCTGTAAAAGTAAACAAGTGTTCAACACTAGAGTGGAGGAGGTGCTGGGGTCTGTTTGTGAGGAAGTCTAATTACCAGTTGCAGAGTGAGGTACTCGAGCCCAGAGTGCTAAGTGAAGCCAATCAGTTTCATGGGGGAGATTGTGTTAAAGGCTGAGCTGAAATCAACAAACAACATTCTGATGTAAGTCTTGTTATTTTCCAGATGAGTGATGGATGAGTGGAGAGCAGTGGAGAAAGCATCCTCTGTGGATCCGTTGGCTCTGTATGAAAACTGGTGAGGATCCAGGCTGGGTGGGAAGTTGTTTCGGATGTGCTGGAGAATCAGTTTCTCAAAGCACTTCATCAGAATGGGGGTGAGTGCCACAGGGCGATAGTTATTCAGACTGGACACTGCAGACTTTTTAGGTACAGGAAAGATGGTGGCTGTCTTGAAGCAGGTGGGAACACTCTCTTGTGGCAGTGTTGAAAAGAAATGATACCTTTCTCAAAGATGTCCAGTTGCTCAAAGGTGAATCCGTGGCAGAAGTAATGAACCTGTGAAACCTCACAGATTTAAGTCTTTGGGGAGAAACGTGACGTCAGCCACACCAACGCCCACGTCGAGGAGGAACTACAGCCTGCGCGCACCCATTTTTTTTTTTTTTTTCTTTTTTAATTTAAAAAACTATAAGTGTTGTGCAATTAAAAGTTTTCACAATTGCTAAAACATAAATGTGTCTTCATTTATATAAAGAACTCCAGTATAGTACTACATTACACTGAGCAGCATCTTGTCAGTGCTGATTTGCATTGACTGAGGACTGTTTCTGTATGTCCTGAAAGTAACAGGTGAGATTACATCTTACAATAGTCTTTCAACATAGTGATATGTTGAAAATGTCAGTGATGACATCAGTTATCTGGTTGGCACATGTTCTTCGTACACAACTATGTTGTCAGGCCCAGCAGCTTTACTCATATTCACTCTCATCAGGTTGTTCTATTGCTTTTGTGATCACCACATCATCAACACATATATGTTGATGTATATTCTCCAGATTGATGACATTTTCCTGGGTGGAGGCATCCCTGAACATGTGCCAGTCTCAACTTTCAAAAATTTTTTCTAATGGTGTAGCCAGTTTAATTAACTGGGTGTATGTAGGCAGCAGGAGCAGGGAAATGTGATGCGATTGTACAAAGTGGGGGCGGGGGAGGGCTTTTTTCTGCAACCAGGAATATTTGTGTAAACATGGTCCAGTGCATTGTTTCCTCTGGTGGAGATGTGGACATGCCGGTGGAATTTAGTTAAACAGATCTTAGGTTTGTTTGATTAAAATCACCAGCTATAATGATAATACCATCTGCTTGTTTTGTCATGTGTCTGCGTTTGAGCACCAAGCCGCATTGATGGAACACAGTCCGCCTCCCCTCTTCTTACCAGAGTCTAGCGTTCTGTCGGTGCAGTATACAGTCCGCCAGTCAAGTACAATAGTTGGTTTCGAAAGACTATTAAGAGACTAAGTCTATTCACCATTTACAATAAAAACGAATTGGACTCTTCCGGTGTCTCATTTAACCTGAGCGCGCATCCAGTACCTGGTAACCTGCATACGTCTTATAGTGTCCTGATTGGGGAATAGTCTGCAGGTAAATTGGTTTGTTAAAATCTGATGTGTATGCTCTTCCTCTATGGGGTCACAAAATAAAAATAACAATACAGGTAAATTATATTGTATAGGATGTTTTATGTCATGGTGTCAGTATATGGTTATCATTAGCAGTAGTAAAGTGATGCCAACTGTTTGTGGAAACATTTTGTAGTTCCTCAAATTTGTATGACCACGCAAGCAAACCACTGTGACATTGATTGGCGTAGAAACAGGATGGACCAAGACTTGTGCAGCTGCCCTGATATGAACTAAATAATCTGTCCGGAAAAGATGTAATCTCACCTGTTACTTTCAGGTTTTACAGAAACAGTCCTCAGTCAATGCAAATCAGCACCGACAAGATGCTGCTCAGTGTAATGTCAGAATCAGAATCAGCTTTATTGGCCATGTATGCGAACGCAAGGAATTTGACTCCGGTATTCACTTTGCTCTCAACGTTTTAGTCGGCACACACATGTCCTCACAAAGACTGATGTAGGATGTCACAGTGTCAGTGAGCTCATCCAGGTCTGCAGCAGCCTCAGAAACACTCCAATCAGTGCAGACAAAGCCGGACTGTAACTCCAGCTTTGCCTCGTTGGTCCATCTCCTCACAGTCTTGACCACAGGCTTTGCAGATTTTATTATGACAGTGTAGCAGTGGTCCAGTGTGTTTTTGTCCCTGGTGCATACACTTAATACGTTTTCTGTATTTAGGCAGTTATTTGCTGAGGTTTGCTCTGTTAAAGTCCCCAAGAACAATGAGCAGGCAGTCTGGATGTTTATGCTCCATGTTGGTCTGCTCAGCAGGTGTTGGGATGTAAACACCGACCAGGATGAATGAGGAACACTCCCGCGGTGAATAGAATGGTTTACAGTCTATGAAGAGGGTTTCTAAGTGAGGGCTGCATGATTCCTTCAACACTGTGACATCCGTACACCAACCTTCGTTAATATAGAAGCAGATTCCGCCTCCCCTCGTTTTTACCGATAGTGCCGTTACGCGGTCCGTTCGGAGGAGTTGGAAGCCCGGCAGAGGCAGTGCGCTGTCCGGGATGTGCTCACCAAGCCAGGTTTCGGTGAAACACAGGGCAGCGGATCTAATGTACAATACTGAAGTTGTTCATATAAATGAACACATTTTTGTTTTCTAGCAATTGGGGAAACTTTTAATTGCTCTACACTTGTAGTTTCAAATATAAGTCTTTACAAGAGATGTAAATTTAAAAAAATAATAAAAAATTGGGTGCGTGCAGGCTGTAGACCTAGTTCCTCCTCGACGTGGGCGTTGGTGTGACAGACGTCACATTTCTCCCCAAAGACTTAAATGTGTGAGGTTTCACAGGTTCATTACTTCTGTCACGGATTCACCTTTGAGCAACATCTTTGAGAAAGGTATCTTTTCTTCTTAGAATTTTATGTTATTTTGCGAGATTAAACTAACAAGGTTGTTAAAAGGAAATATGACTCTAAAAAAATGTGATTTGTGGTATTGAGACCTCTAACCCTTTATGTAAATAATAAGATAATAAGGCATTAGAATGAATTGAAGGCAAAACCGCTTCTATCAGAGTGCTTTGTGCTTTTGTGGGTCATTGATGATTTTTTAAAAAGAAAACAGAGTTAGTTAAACGAATTGCTTTTGGTCATAAAATATGTTCCTCTTTGAAGTGTGCCTCAATGTTGATTATTCTGGAGCAACGGCCAGTTCATTTTGGTAGAATAATATATAAACAAAATAACACTTACTGTCAAACGAGGTTCAGGGTCAGAAGTAGCAGAAAGATGACACTTATTGAGTTCAAGGTCTTACAGTTGTAGAAAAGGGAACTGTTTTAGTTTTTAGTTGACATCGCAGATCATTCAATGAGACAGCAGTTTTTCCCAATCTGGTTCTGGTTCGGGCTTTTGGAGAATAAACCAATAACTGCACAGATGCGATATGAAATGTTTTAATTTCAAAGATTTGATGAATGCTGATTTATTTTGAGATGAATACTTACATCTTGCTGTTCATTAAATGAGAGACAGGATCAGCAACACGGTATAAAACAGGATTATCTGCATCCGCAAAGGTGGATTTCACACTCAGACAAATGGTGAGCAGAACCCCTGTGGCACACCTTTGGTAAAAGACAAGTATTCAGATTTAGCTGTGCCTTCCTTCTCAGACGTACAATAATGTTTATGAATAATAATGAAATTTAAAAAAAATTGTGTTTTGTCAAAGAGTTGTCTATTGTATCATTATATAATTTCAGACTGTTATTGATAAGGTAAAAAAGGAAAAATGTTTATATTGTTTCTTTATGTTGCCATTGTAGGGCTCAAAACACTGATGAAGATGAATACTACCCCTTCCTATCACATCAGTACAACAGATGTATCTGGAAATAATGGCTCTACACATATTGATAAGTATGCTGAGCTGAGAAAGTCTCTCAACATCTTGTCTCTCATTATTTACTGCCTGGCCTTTGTTCTTGGTGTGCTCGGGAATGGAGTGGTTATCTGGGTGACCGGCTTCAAGATGAAGAAAACAGTTAACTCAGTTTGGTTCCTCAACCTCGCCGTGGCCGACTTCCTCTTCACAGCGTTTCTGCCCCTGAGTGTGACCTACACAGCTTTGAATTTCCACTGGCCTTTTGGCAAGTTCATGTGCAAACTGAACAGCACAATAAGCTTTCTGAACATGTTTGCCAGTGTCTACATTCTGGTGGTGATCAGTGTGGACAGATGTGTGTCTGTGGTGTGGCCCATCTGGGCCCAGAACCACCGAAATGTACGCAAGGCATCCTGTATGAGTCTGGGTGTTTGGGTGCTGGCTCTGATTCTCAGCACTCCATTCTTCGTCTTCAGGGACACTGGGCCGTCATATGACAATGAAGACATCATCAACTGCTTCAACAACTTTGCTCTTTCTGATGACTATGAAACTCCATCTGTGAATCAGCTGCGACTGCTTCGTCATCAGGCCATGACCATCACCCGCTTCCTGCTGGGATTTGTTGTCCCCTTCACCGTCATTGTCTCCTGTTATGCTGTGATAATCCATCGTCTCAGAAGAAACCGCACTCTGGCCAGCCACTCAAGTCGCCCCTTTAAGATCATCGCTGCAGTTATCACTATTTTCTTCCTGTGCTGGGCTCCTTATCACATCATGGCTTTAATTGAGTTGGTGAATCACATGGCTAATTATGCAAGTGAGACATTATACCATGTCACCACTATTGGAGTCCCTATAGCAACCAGCTTGGCCTTTCTCAACAGTTGCCTGAACCCACTGCTGTACGTGTTCATGGGACAAGATTTCAAGGATAAAGTCCGCAAATCCATCCTGAATGTTTTGGAGACTGCCTTCCAGGAAGAGGTTTCTCGCTCTTATACCTACACAAACTCAATGGTCACCAGTCGGAGCAAAGAAAAGTCTGTTTCTGATGCCGAGGTATAAGGCTTTCCATGGTTTAAAAAAACAAATAATGTAACTGTATATAACAAATACCTTGGCTTCTGTTGTTGTTGTTTTTTATCAAAGGACCCTCAAGGCGATCTGTATACATTATCTGAAATTGAAACATGACACCTGTTACCGTTTGACTTATATGAGACTTATAATTGGCAACTTCACCGACAGTATTTACAATCTGGTAGAGCAGACAAATGGTAATATTATACAGTGACTTCTAGATCTATGTGTCATGCATTTGTGGGATAAAGCATTTTTAATTTATGGAAAGGCAAAATATTTTTTTATTAATAATAAGGCTTATTTATGTAGAGCTTTACAAGGGAGAAACCAGAAATACAATAACATTCATGCATAAATAAACACATGAGGACAACTTTACCCAAATTAAATAACCTACAGAGCAAAAGGCTACAATCATCTTTTGAGTAACAATGGTGCTTCTTCACTTCACAGTCCTGATGTTGGCTGCAATTTGACTCACAGCAGGATCCTTAGTTTCTACCATACTAGACCGAGTGGATATGTATTGTGCCATCTTTTTCATAATTTGAAAATAGATATCACATCAGTTTATGGTTTAATTTGTGCAACACAAGCAACAAGTATCTAAGATTTGGTTGACAATGGGAACTTTATGTTTTTCATCCCGCGCATACATTCCAGATGTTGATTAGTACATTATGCCCCAGCCTGTATGTGATGGCAAGGAAAACCAGCAATAAAACAAGTCCTCGTTGTTTATAGGCCAAGGTTGTAGACTATATTAATAATCTAAAAGTCTGGCACATCACCTCAATAGAATATTTTGACAAAGAACACAATGCATTTCTTGCCATAGAATATAGTATGTTGCAAACGAATGCACTGAAGAGTAATAATAAAGAATCTACAGTGTGACATAGTGATGAGGAACCACTGACAGACGTATAGCAAATTAATTTACCAAGTCTCCCCTTACCACTGATCCCATTATGTGTGTACATGATAAAACTGGGCACATGACCACAAAGACCATCTTTGGTACAGATTACACGACCTAGTTACACTAGATTTTGCTTAACTCATTTAGTCTAGTCATTTTGCCTGTAATGTCATCTTGTAATGTCTATTTCTTATGCCGCCTGCCATTTGGCTACAGAAACTGATTCAACTGACTTGTTATACTGCATGCTTTGATAAACATGTTTTTTACCAACGTTATTCAGCACTAGGACAGGCTAATGTACGCCTAATAAATACCTTTTATAGTGACTATGATATTATAAGGTTTAAAGTAGAAGCTGCATTTTATATTTGGCTTGGTTTAATCTTTTGATCATTGTTAGTTACTTTTTGGGGGAGATTGTTTTCTACTTTCATTATATCGATTTATCTGCCAGTTTTGTACTTTCCTTTACTCTACTACATGTCCAAGGTGACATCTATAAGTGTCTTGTTTTGTCCGACCAACAGCAAAAACAAACAAAGTTGATAAATTTAAATATTTAGATTACTATTAAAAAAGATAAAGAAAAAGCACCAGCACATTTTAGAAACTAGAATCAGGGAATATTTGGCTTTTTTAAATCAATCGACTAATTGAATGGAGAAAAAGGGAAAAGGACACCATTATTCCGTGTATTGTATGACTTTTGTATAGTGGCATATTGTGATGAACCTCTCCATAACATTTCTAATGTAAACAATGTAAATTATAATTTGACTGTTTTTATTTTAAGATTTCTTTTTGTCCTTAGTGGCCAACTCTGCATAAATGGTGATATTGATTATGATGTTATTGTGGTTCTTGTGGTTACTATTACTTCCATTATTAAAATATTATTTGGACCATGTTTCCTCTCATGATGTGCATCTCATAATGACCACATAACTTCACAAAACACAGTGCCTGGAATCTCTTTTCCTTCAACAGAAAGAGGTACAAGTGTGCATCACATACACAACTTATCTGATGTAAGGCATAACTAACAAGCAGCCAATCAAAGTACATATGTTTTGTGTTTGTTCACTTCATCATTATTATTATAG
The DNA here is from genome assembly GCF_050575085.1 of Anarhichas minor. Classification (NCBI taxonomy): domain Eukaryota; kingdom Metazoa; phylum Chordata; class Actinopteri; order Perciformes; family Anarhichadidae; genus Anarhichas; species Anarhichas minor. The sequence continues at coordinate 1,302,422 of NW_027466487.1, read as the reverse complement.
TCATGGCCATTAGCTGTTTTCTCAAAGATCAAGAACAGCAAACCTCAAAAGGCAAAAAACATTCCTGAAGCACACCGATTCATTTGTACCCTTTCATGTGCCTAAATTAGTGCAAACAGATTTGTAGCACTGTTTGCAATAACAAAACCATTCCAGTCAAGTAGTCAGGAAGCGGGTAAATCATCAGTCATTTGTGATTGTATAAATATTATGGGTGGACTTTTATTACCAAAGTCAGTAATCATCAGTAGCTTTTACATTATGTCCTATTATTCTGATACACTCAATTGTTTAATGCCAATGGTGGATTTGTTAATGAAATAGTGTTCATGATAGCTTATTTTTTGTTTATTTCAAATGTTTATACTCTGAAGAAAAATAAATGAAAACTTGTAGATCTATCTGTATCCTTTCACAATATAATTCTATTGGTTCATGCACATTATTTTGTGAGTCATTATCAGCTTTAAGTTGTTGTTTGATATGATCTAAAAATGAAGTGTGATAGTAAGTGGTATGATAGGAAGAACAGGTCTGGAGGCGGGACTGTTTGAGGAGGAGCAGGAAGTGGCAGGAGCCCAGCTTGATCCGAGCCTATATGGGATTGAGTTCAGCTGTGAGTCCTTTGCAATACCTGCAGCAAAACCCTGGTCCCTGTTCTGACTACAGCTGTTTGTCTGAGAGAAAATGTGAGTTTCCCCGTACATTTATGTATGCAGGACCTTGATGCTTGAGTTGTTTATGTTAAGTTAATGATGTACATTGTGTTACTCATCATTGATATGGTAGCCTGATATTTACTCCATATGTATTACATTTTGTGTAAGGTTATAATACATGGGACATATTTTCTGTTGAGATAAAACCAGCCTCCCCTGCCCACCTGTCCATGTCTAGCCCGAGGGGCTGCTGTGGCAGGAGGAGTGAGGAGTCCACTGCCTGGAAAAAATCGACGATTCGATCCCAGTCTCCATCAGTCCGCATGTCGATGTGTCCATGGGCAAGATTCTGAATCCCAAATGGCTACCCAAGGCTGTTCCATCAGCTTGAATGTGTGAATGAGCATTGAGTTTAGATCCTGATGGGCAGGTTGGCACCTTGTGTGGCATCCTATGCCATCAATTTGTGAATGGGTAAATGTTTACATGTAGGTTACAAGGCTATTTTATTGTCATTGTACAACAGGGTGGAAATGCAGATTGCAGTCCCATTTTGCTACACAACAAAACACAAACACACACACAACAAACCTCTATGTGGAGGGTGAAGGATGTATTAAGGAGTCTCAGAGCCAGAGGAAAGAAGCTAATTAGTGCTCTTTGCTCCTCTATACCAATACCACTGAGGCTCAGTTGATGGGTGCCAATAATGTTCAGGGTGGATTTAATGACCCGCTGTAGAGCCCTCCTGTCCTGTGATGTACACATCCCGCCAGTTTGTAATGTTTCCAGTCGGGATGCTTTCTATCACTCCTCTGTAAAAGTAAACAAGTGTTCAACACTAGAGTGGAGGAGGTGCTGGGGTCTGTTTGTGAGGAAGTCTAATTACCAGTTGCAGAGTGAGGTACTCGAGCCCAGAGTGCTAAGTGAAGCCAATCAGTTTCATGGGGGAGATTGTGTTAAAGGCTGAGCTGAAATCAACAAACAACATTCTGATGTAAGTCTTGTTATTTTCCAGATGAGTGATGGATGAGTGGAGAGCAGTGGAGAAAGCATCCTCTGTGGATCCGTTGGCTCTGTATGAAAACTGGTGAGGATCCAGGCTGGGTGGGAAGTTGTTTCGGATGTGCTGGAGAATCAGTTTCTCAAAGCACTTCATCAGAATGGGGGTGAGTGCCACAGGGCGATAGTTATTCAGACTGGACACTGCAGACTTTTTAGGTACAGGAAAGATGGTGGCTGTCTTGAAGCAGGTGGGAACACTCTCTTGTGGCAGTGTTGAAAAGAAATGATACCTTTCTCAAAGATGTCCAGTTGCTCAAAGGTGAATCCGTGGCAGAAGTAATGAACCTGTGAAACCTCACAGATTTAAGTCTTTGGGGAGAAACGTGACGTCAGCCACACCAACGCCCACGTCGAGGAGGAACTACAGCCTGCGCGCACCCATTTATTTAAATTTTTTTTTTATTTAAAAAACTATAAGTGTTGTGCAATTAAAAGTTTTCACAATTGCTAAAACAAAAATGTGTCTTCATTTATATAAAGAACTCCAGTATAGTACTACATTACACTGAGCAGCATCTTGTCAGTGCTGATTTGCATTGACTGAGGACTGTTTCTGTATGTCCTGAAAGTAACAGGTGAGATTACATCTTACAATAGTCTTTCAACATAGTGATATGTTGAAAATGTCAGTGATGACATCAGTTATCTGGTTGGCACATGTTCTTCGTACACAACTATGTTGTCAGGCCCAGCAGCTTTACTCACATTCACTCTCATCAGGTTGTTCTATTGCTTTTGTGATCACCACATCATCAACACATATATGTTGATGTATATTCTCCAGATTGATGACATTTTCCTGGGTGGAGGCATCCCTGAACATGTGCCGGTCTCAACTTTCAAAACAGTCCTTTAGAGCAGCTGTAGCTTCATCTGTCCACATTTTTTATTTTATTTTTTCTAATGGTGTAGCCAGTTTAATTAACTGGGTGTATGTAGGCAGCAGGAGCAGGGAAATATGATGCGATTGTACAAAGTGGGGGCGGGGGAGGGCTTTTTTCTGCAACCAGGAATATTTGTGTAAACATGGTCCAGTGCATTGTTTCCTCTGGTGGAGATGTGGACATGCCGGTGGAATTTAGTTAAACAGATCTTAGGTTTGTTTGATTAAAATCACCAGCTATAATGATAATACCATCTGCTTGTTTTGTCATGTGTCTGCGTTTGAGCACCAAGCCGCATTGATGGAACACAGTCCGCCTCCCCTCTTCTTACCAGAGTCTAGCGTTCTGTCGGTGCAGTATACAGTCCGCCAGTCAAGTACAATAGTTGGTTTCGAAAGACTATTAAGAGACTAAGTCTATTCACCATTTACAATAAAAACGAATTGGACTCTTCCGGTGTCTCATTTAACCTGAGCGCGCATCCAGTACCTGGTAACCTGCATACGTCTTATAGTGTCCTGATTGGGGAATAGTCTGCAGGTAAATTGGTTTGTTAAAATCTGATGTGTATGCTCTTCCTCTATGGGGTCACAAAACAAAAATAACAATACAGGTAAATTATATTGTATAGGATGTTTTATGTCATGGTGTCAGTATATGGTTATCATTAGCAGTAGTAAAGTGATGCCAACTGTTTGTGGAAACATTTTGTAGTTCCTCAAATTTGTATGACCACGCAAGCAAACCACTGTGACATTGATTGGCGTAGAAACAGGATGGACCAAGACTTGTGCAGCTGCCCTGATATGAACTAAATAATCTGTCCGGAAAAGATGTAATCTCACCTGTTACTTTCAGGTTTTACAGAAACAGTCCTCAGTCAATGCAAATCAGCACCGACAAGATGCTGCTCAGTGTAATGTCAGAATCAGAATCAGCTTTATTGGCCATGTATGCGAACGCAAGGAATTTGACTCCGGTATTCACTTTGTCCTCAACGTTTTAGTCGGCACACACATGTCCTCACAAAGACTGATGTAGGATGTCACAGTGTCAGTGAGCTCATCCAGGTCTGCAGCAGCCTCAGAAACACTCCAATCAGTGCAGACAAAGCCGGACTGTAACTCCAGCTTTGCCTCGTTGGTCCATCTCCTCACAGTCTTGACCACAGGCTTTGCAGATTTTATTATGACAGTGTAGCAGTGGTCCAGTGTGTTTTTGTCCCTGGTGCATACACTTAATACGTTTTCTGTATTTAGGCAGTTATTTGCTGAGGTTTGCTCTGTTAAAGTCCCCAAGAACAATGAGCAGGCAGTCTGGATGTTTATGCTCCATGTTGGTCTGCTCAGCAGGTGTTGGGATGTAAACACCGACCAGGATGAATGAGGAACACTCCCGCGGTGAATAGAATGGTTTACAGTCTATGAAGAGGGTTTCTAAGTGAGGGCTGCATGATTCCTTCAACACTGTGACATCCGTACACCAACCTTCGTTAACATAGAAGCAGATTCCGCCTCCCCTCGTTTTTACCGATAGTGCCGTTACGCGGTCCGTTCGGAGGAGTTGGAAGCCCGGCAGAGGCAGTGCGCTGTCCGGGATGTGCTCACCAAGCCAGGTTTCAGTGAAATAGGGCGGCGGATCTAATGTACAATACTGAAGTTGTTCATATAAATGAACACATTTTTGTTTTCTAGCAATTGGGGAAACTTTTAATTGCTCTACACTTGTAGTTTCAAATATAAGTCTTTACAAGAGATGTAAATAAAAAAAAAAATTAAAAAATTGGGTGCGTGCAGGCTGTAGACCTAGTTCCTCCTCGACGTGGGCGTTGTCATGACAGACGTCACATTTCTCCCCAAAGACTTAAATGTGTGAGGTTTCACAGGTTCATTACTTCTGTCACGGATTCACCTTTGAGCAACATCTTTGAGAAAGGTATCTTTTCTTCTTAGAATTTTATGTTTTTTTGCGAGATTAAACTAACAAGGTTGTTAAAAGGAAATATGACACTAAAAAAGTCTGATTTGTGGTATTGAGACCTCTAACCCTTTATGTAAATAATAAGATAATAAGTCATTAGAATGAATTGAAGGCGAAACCGCTTCTATCAGAGTGCTTTGTGCTTTTGTGGGTCATTGATGATTTTTTTAAAAGAAAACAGAGTTAGTTAAACGAATTGCTTTTGGTCATAAAATATGTTCCTCTTTGAAGTGTGCCTCAATGTTGATTATTCTGGAGCAACGGCCAGTTCATTTTGGTAGAATAATATATAAACAAAATAACACTTACTGTCAAACGAGGTTCAGGGTCAGAAGTAGCAGAAAGATGACACTTATTGAGTTCAAGGTCTTACAGTTGTAGAAAAGGGAACTGTTTTGGTTTTTAGTTGACATCGCAGATCTTTCGTGAGACAGCAGTTTTTCCCAATCTGGTTCTGGTTCGGGCTTTTGGAGAATAAACCAATAACTGCACAGATGCGATATAAAATGTTTTAATTTCAAAGATTTGATGAATGCTGATTTATTTTGAGATGAATACTTGCATCTTGCTGTTCATTAAATGAGAGACAGGATCAGCAACACGGTATAAAACAGGATTATCTGCATCCGCAAAGGTGGATTTCACACTCAGACAAATGGTGAGCAGAACCCCTGTGGCACACCTTTGGTAAAAGACAAGTATTCAGATTTAGCTGTGCCTTCCTTCTCAGACGTACAATAATGTTTATGAATAATAATGAAATTTAAAAAAAATTGTGTTTTGTCAAAGAGTTGTCTATTGTATCATTATATAATTTCAGACTGTTATTGATAAGGTAAAAAAGGAAAAATGTTTATATTGTTTCTTTATGTTGCCATCGTAGGGCTCAAAACACTGATGAAGATGAATACTACCCCTTCCTATCACATCAGTACAACAGATGTATCTGGAAATAATGGCTCTACATATATTGATGAGTATGCTGAGCTGAGAAAGTCTCTCCACATCATGTCTCTTGTTATTTACTGCCTGGCCTTTGTTCTTGGTGTGCTCGGGAATGGAGTGGTTATCTGGGTGACCGGCTTCAAGATGAAGAAAACAGTTAACTCAGTTTGGTTCCTCAACCTCGCCGTGGCCGACTTCCTCTTCACAGCGTTTCTGCCCCTGACTGTGACCTACGCAGCTTTGAATTTCCACTGGCCTTTTGGCAAGTTCATGTGCAAACTGAACAGCACAATAAGCCTTCTGAACATCTTTGCCAGTGTCTACATTCTGGTGGTGATCAGTGTGGACAGATGTGTGTCTGTGGTGTGGCCCATCTGGGCCCAGAACCACCGAAATGTACGCAAGGCATCCTGTGTGAGTCTGGGTGTTTGGGTGCTGGCTCTGATTCTCAGCACTCCATACTTCGTCTTCAGGGACACTGGGCCGTCATATTTCGATGAAGAAGTCATCAACTGCTTCAACAACTTTGCTCTTTCTGATGACTACGAAACTCCATCTGTGAATCAGCTGCGACTGCTTCGTCATCAGGCCATGACCATCACCCGCTTCCTGCTGGGATTTGTTGTCCCCTTCACCGTCATTGTCTCCTGTTATGCTGTGATAATCCATCGCATCAGAAGAAACCGCACTCTGGCCAGCCACTCAAGTCGCCCCTTTAAGATCATCGCTGCAGTTATCACTATTTTCTTCCTGTGCTGGGCTCCTTATCATATCATGACTTTAATAGAGATGGTGAATTTCCTACCGGCTTATCGAAGTGAGACATTAAACCATGTCACCACTATTGGAATCCCTATAAGCAGCGGCTTGGCCTTTCTCAACAGTTGCCTGAACCCACTGCTGTACGTGTTCATGGGCCAAGATTTCAAGGATAAAGTCCGCAAATCCATCCTGAATGTTTTGGAGACTGCCTTCCAGGAAGAGGATTCTGGCTCTCACACTGGCTCACAGTCTCTGGACACCAGTCAGAGCAAAGGGATAATAATTAATACTGAAGTATAAGGTTTCCCATGATATGAAGAAACCAATTCTGAAACTGTACATAGCAAATAATCTTGACACAAATATAAATGTATATATCAAATTACTTTTTTTGCTTTTTTAGAACCCTCAAGACGAGTTGTAAAGATGCCTTCAGTCTGTACCATGATGGAGCGAAAGGGGATTTCCTGTACAAAAGAACCCAGCAGTGGTTTCACAATAGGTGTTACGATATTTCGTACCATTTGACCATTTCCTTGCCCGTGTGAGACAAAAAAAGAGAACATGCAAACAAGTCCAAGTTGCTTTTATCTCCACCATTTTAGAGTGTAGCTATTCTATTTTTAAATTTTGCTAATTTGGCCTGTATGATTATTGTTGCCGGACAAATTACTCATAAATGTATATTTATTGTAGTGTATTGAGCACCTGGATGCCATCGATGTACTTGTTGCTTTCCCTGTACTGACTGCTGGCTTGATAAACATTTGTATTTATTTAATTACTGTTAGGACAGGCTAATATAATCGAATCAAAAATGATGACTTAACTGTCAGACAACACAGAACCAAAGAAAAATGAAATGGTCACTGATTCAATATGTGGGTATGAATATTGTGATGTAGCAACTTGTCTTTAAAAGCTTAATGTATTTGATTAGATGTTTATTTGAATAAAAAATGATGATTGTTTTTGTAATTTCTCTTGCTATTACGATTTTCTATTATTAAAATATGATTTGCACTTCACTGTTTTCCCCCTGTGATGTCTAATCACAACATCATTTTATAAAAGATTCTGCTTTGAATCAGGATATACTTTTTGTTGTTGATAGTCTTTCTATTATTACAGACTTGCTTCATTGTATTAATTGACCAGCAGAGGGAACTGTTATACATATTTAAGTGGAGGCCTGGGTCAAAAGGAGTTCTCCACACAACATCCAGTAATGTGCTGCAGAGTCAGATGCTTCTCAGACCAAGGACAGCAAACTTTAGAGAGAAATAAAGACTGCAGCACAAAAATGGATTTTTCGCCTTCAATTGTGCAAACTGATTTGTTGCACAGTTATAGATATTGTTAATGATCTCAATTGGGTAAATGTTATGATACATTTGTTTATTTTATTAGTGAAATAGTTTGTACACAACCTCCCCAGTCATTTGTGATTATGTAATATATAATACTAGCTTCCACATCATTATGTATTATTCTGATAATTCAGGCAGCACTTATGATACATGTGTACATTTTGTTAGCATAATAGTTTGGATGTAAACATAAATACATTATAAACTTTTTTTTCTATCTTCTGCAACCTTTTATAAGATGGTGTGTGCAAGCTTTTTTGTAATCCTGTCATTTTCTATCAATGATAAGGTATTGTTTTATATAATTATAATATAATATATATTATAATAGCTATATTTGGGGGGAAATTGACTCCAGTCAACTATAATTGTCAGTGAACTGTGGGTCCGTTTCATCCAGGCCAGACACCACAGTAAAGCAATATATTCTATGAGCATGTGTTCAATAAAGCTCTGCATTACATTGTTAGTTAGTTTAAAAATTGGTGTTATAATTCAAATTTTTTTTTTTAAGTTAATTGTGTGGTTTATGGGCACATTTTACTACAGGGTCGGGTGTATTTTGCAACGTCACAAAAACGTCACAAACGTATGCTGCGTGCGTCATGATGTCATAGCTGTTACCATTTTAAGATGTTCCGCGAGAAATAGCTCCGGCCTGCAGCGGCAGACAGCCGTCATCTAAAGAGCAGCACCGATGGGTCGCTGCACATGAAGTTCGCCTCATGCTGAGATGCGCCATGATAAGTGGTGAGTTGTGTTTACATCGAGCTGATTGGCTGAGTCCTACGTGTTTTGTTACACGTGAATAAACGTGCGTTTCTCCCCTTGCTATGTAGCGTTAGCTAGCAGCAGCTAACGTTAGCTGTTTCCTGACCACAATATCAGCTTCACGTCCACTTGAAACGATGTGTGCGCTGATCGTACGTGAGCTTTATCTCGTGCAATGAGCCCTCAACCTGTGCGTATTAGTTTAAATTAATCTTAAACTTTGCAAATCAGGCTAGCTGTCTGTCTGAAATAGATCCATGTCTGTGAAGGGTCCAGTCGCCCCCTGGCTGCACACATCGTCTTCTGAACACACTCGGCTGCTCGCGATCATCCTAAAATCATGCACACAGACGCAAAGTCGTCGTGTCTTCGTCTGGAAAAGATCTGTCAAAGCTTTGGAGACTGGACGTAGCTCCAGAACAAATGAGACAGTCTCACCTGTGCGCGTGAGCTTTAGATGTGTTGATGTTGGTAATAACACTGTCCTCATAGCGGATGCGCTCGTGCTTGTTATTTAATCTTGTACAGGTATATATTTCCTTGGCGAGATAAGATGGTCTTTTATTGATTTCGGTTGTTTTCAGTGTATACCCCGATCACAATAAGCCCACATCAGAAGTAATGAAGCAATATGTGAATCTATCTGAAAATATAACCTCCACTCAAGCGATTTGTTTGATGTTTTGATATCTAATCTGTCATTTGAACCAATTTCTAATGTTTTTATAGTTTGATTTGTCAAAAGTCTGGCATGGGCTTAATGGGTATTTAATGTACCTTTAAGCTCATGGGAGTTCGAAATAAGTCCACTTAATGATTTGCTGATAAATACATAATAACAATAGAAACGTGTTCTATTCAAACCTGTAATCTCTGAGCTCTCAAAAGCTATTTTAATTTTGGCTCCACTCTAATCCTACATCCTGTAAATGGCATTTGAAATGGGCGTGACCAGCATTTTAGCTGTGTCGTCACAAAAAAAAAGCCAAACTAACAATCATATCTATAGTGGAAATTACAGGTCTGATACTGATTATGTTACCTGGGCTTTGGGTACCCGCTGATCACGAGTACTAATCTGATACGAGTGTTTAATAACAAGCTGTGTGCCTCACTGTGTGTAAGTGAGATCATTCTTTTTATGTGTAAGGCAACGTCAGGCTTGACTTTTAAACATTGCTTTCCTGATAAATAGATACATGAATATTAATTTACTGAATTGTATGTCTTATTAAAGGTGTAATATATGTAATTGAGTGCATTAATATAGCAGCAAACAACTATTTGCTATGTAAAGATATAGTGGATAATGTCTACCTGAGCAGAGAATGAAGTAGCTCTCTCTCTCTCTCTCTCTGTGTGTTGCAATCCCAGCTTGTTCTTACTTTGTTGAAATAGCCATGGTGTTAGTGCATGTGAGCCAGCAACTTTGTAAAAACTAATTAAAAATCAACAGGAGTTATAATTCCAGTATATAATGTAGGACTCCAAATAGTGATTATTTTCATTATTTATTTCGCTGCCGATTACTTTCTTACTTAATCGTTTGGTCTACGAAATGTCAGAATAGTCCAGAGTGACGTCTTTAAATGTGTTGTTAGTCTAAAACCCAAAGACTTTCAGTTTAATGTGCAAAAGCAGGAAGTCTCTATTTGAATGACTGAGAACAGCATTTTCTGACATTTTTGAATGAATAAAACAACTTAAAAGGAATAATTGATAATCAAAATAGTTGGCAATTATTTTTTGTTGCTCGACTAATTGATTAGTAACTTGATTTAATTTAAAATGTTCACTTCATATCACACGTTACTTTGCACTTATATATTCTTTATCATAAACGGTCAAACCAGCAGTGTTATTTGTGCTGGTACAAGCGTCTGGTACAAGCATCTCTGTCACTCCTCCGCAGTCCAAATATGGTCACTTTCGTTCACTGGTTGCAAAACCTCAAGATTACGACAACCGTAATCCAAGATGGCGACGGCCAAACACAAGGCTTTATAATGGTAGCCCACAAACCAATGGGTGACGTCACGACGACCACGTTCACTTCTTATATACAGTCTATGGGTTAAACCTGCACTGGCAGTCAATCTGCCAGTGGGTGGGGGGGGGGACCGTGGCTCACTGGGTTAAGAGGGTTATCTGGTAATCGACAGTTCAAACCTTGGCTGGGACGTGTCATGTGTCGAAATGTCCCTGAGCAAGACACTGAACCCCTAACGGCTCCCCGGGCGCCTGTCATAGGCAGCCCACTGCTCCCTATATACAGGGATGGGTCAAATGCAGAGACAAACGTCCCCCTTACCGGGATAAATATAGTATAAAAAAATTCAGAATTAGTTAATGTGGCATCCAACTTGGATTATTTGAAATTAATGCAAAGTAATACTGCATGGTCATCAGGCATATATTTAGATATTTTATTCGACAAATTTTGGCTTCAGTGGTTTGTTAATTCTTGTTTTTATCCCCCCAGGTGCTGATACAAAATGAAAAACCTAGCAGAGGGATGACCGTTCTCGCAAGGACATTTTTTGAGAACCAGTCTGTTGGAAGAGTGGACATACCGATTCTCACATGGAAGCCAATTGTGTGGTTGTCTGGATATATTTTTACTAATACTGCAGATTGAAAAAGTGATGCCATCAGCACATCGCCAATATATATTCGTCATGGAAAATCAGAAATCAGTGAACATTATTGCTTCAACGCAGTTGAGTGGAGAATCGAGTACCTTCATCTGCACTGAATGTGGTGATGGGTTCAGTCAGTACTCTAATGTGTTGGCCCACATGGCTATTCATGGACCTTTGGAGTCATTTTCCTTGGATGGCTCATCAAATGGATTTGAAGTCCCCCGAGAATATGTGCTACAAGAAAATGGTACACTGACAGTTGTGAATGGTTTCGAGACACATTCTTCTGTAAAACCAGTATCTCCTGGAGTCCTGCCATCGCATTTCCCACCCCCCATCAAACCAGTGTCTCCAACCATCAGGCCACAGCCTTCTCCTTATAGAGATGTGTTCAGGCCAAGGCCATCAGACTCAAACTTGGACAAGTCTCGTCAGGGCCATTACCGTTGTGAAATATGTAGCAGATCATTCAACAGCCTACAGAGTTTACATCGTCACCAGCAGTATCGAAACACAGAGCGAGGTTACAAGTGCACTCTGTGCTGTAAGATCTTTGAAGGTCGACAGGACCTTAAGAAACACCTCCAAGACCATGCCAATGAAAGGTTTCACTGCTGTAGTCATTGTGGTAAGCGATTCCTTAAAGTGGATGCACTTAATGCTCATCAAAAAGAAAATCACCTCGTCCCCAAGGCTTTAGTTTTGAATAGGCAGGAAAAGAAGAACGAGAAAACATATGCTTGCAGAAAGTGCAAGTGCAATTTTTTCTGGATGTCAGACTTTCAGACGCATGCACTGCACCACTGCAAAGGAAAAGGGCCGGATGCTACTTTGGCATCCGAAATCGAAATTGAGGTGAACTCTAAGAACATAGACGTACCTCTTCAAAGCTGCTACAGTAATGGTACATCTATTGATGTTAAGAACGTTGGTAGTAAAATCTTAAAGGATACTAGTGATGAGATCAATACTGAATTGTCTTCCACACCATACAGATGTGGTTTATGTGGGGATCGTTTCCAAAAATTAACCGCTCTGAAGGAGCATCATCTCACACATCAAACTCAGGAGGAAATAGATCAGCTGACTCAAGAATCACAAAAAACCTTTAAGCGAAGAATGCCACCTAAAGGCAGACGTAGAAGGGCGAGTAATCCAAATGGCAAACTGCATCCTTGCAAGCACTGTCATCGCGTCTTTAATCATTCCAGTAGTTTATCCCGGCACATGAGATACCACAAGGGTACTATGCACACATGTGTATTTTGTGGTAGACATTTTCCACAGCGCTGTGATTTGAGAAGGCATATAGCCATGTACCACAAAACTGAACAGGAAAAGAAACCAGGTCCGAAACACTTATTCACAAATCCACAAGATGGTCCTGCACCTATTCTTAATGGCGACAAAAACTTAAGCTCTCCTGATGAGATAACCAAGAGCTCCTCTGACAATGAACAAACGGCATCACCAGAGCAACATCCAAAGGGGAAACAATCGGGCAAAGCGGGCCGAGTTAACTACAAGTGTCAGGAATGTGGAAAGAGATTTGGCCTGTTATGTGTGTACCAACGCCACTTGCGCTATCATAAAAAGGAACCTAGTAAGTGTCCGAGGTGTCCTGCTCAATTCAAGAACCCTTCATCCCTGGAGCTTCACCTTCAAAATCATCCGAGCATTGGAGAAGCTGATGATGTTGGACAAACCTCTCACGGCACTGGTTCCAGTAGGGACCCTGTCTTAGAGAAGGGTAATGCAGAGGACATAGAGGATGACTTCATGGACCATACTGAAAATGATAAAGGAAATTCTTCAGAGGTTCTCTATGAATGCACTGAGTGCACTGAGACATTCTTATGCTTGGACACGTTTCTTCAGCACCAGACTTCTCATGGCTCCGAAAACAACGGGTAACTATCCTGTCAGACCCACTTGTTATTGTTATTGCCAACAATCAAGCATCCAGTAGTTGAGTGTTTTTGACTCTCAGTAGTAATGCAACTATTTTAATAACTGTATATCGATGTAAAGTTTATAACATTTCTTTTTGAATAACTACTTTTATAAACACTTTTTCCTTTTGGCACAAAGAGAAGATTTCTGTTTATTAGTGAATTTCAGAAACCAATGGGAATCAGGAGACAAGGCTTGGATGGGGAGCATACCAAATTAATTTTGTATTAAAATAATAAAAACAAAACGTTTGACATCGGTTAATTGCAAACCTAGTATTCTCCCACAGGGTTCAGGTACAGTTAACTGTCCCACCAATTGTTGACTAGCAAGGATGAACATGAGGCTTCTCATTGTATTTTTAGTGGCTACCAATGCTGTTATTGTCAATCATGTTACTACATTTTCCATGTTTTACTTCCAATTTTTGTGATTTTGATATTGCCTGTAATAAGTGGTATGTGTATGTCTTCCTTTTGAAAGGGTAGCATTGTCACGGAGTGGATTTTTTATTGTGCCATTAAAGTTGTACAGAGAAATAATTTTATGTGCCATCAGTTTTGCTTTGACTCCCTTTTCACGGTTATCCGTCTATAAGAAAACCCCACTGGCTAAATAATTTAGTTCCCTTCTACATACTATGAAGGTGTCTTATTTCTCACACAAGGTCCTAAACTGTTTTAAAAGATAATGTCCATAGCAGCTTTGTGAGCATAGTGTATCCAATGACAAGCAAGATGGTGATGCCTAAGGACTACGGAAAAGGAGACTACACATGTTGCATTATCTTCAAAGCAGTACAGCTTACTTTGCGTGCCCTTTCTACTTAATGCCTAGAGTCAACCTTATGCCGTATCATCTTAACTTTTCAATGGCGCATTCTGTACTCCTGAATTGTTTTAAGTTTAATGACATCTCTTATTATACTGCTCTTGCCAAATTACTAATGTAGTAACAACCATGCATCACAGCAATGTTGTCCATTTTAGATATAGTAATAGAGTAATGGCTTATCAGTCGGCCTTGCTCCCTATTTTGCATTGTTTATACTTGACCTTGGCAACATAGCGCTAGCCTCCGCAGATGGTGTGCGAGCATTCACAAGAATTTTTGTGTGTTGCATTATTGTCCAAAACGCCAGAGGGTATAGCATAAGGACGAGTGTAAACAGCAAAATGCCATAAACAAACCTCCACAATGCCAAGAAGTGGTTGTAATTCATTGTAAACTCATATCTCATATCAACTACTTGATTGCATTCATAGAAGCCAGTTGCGGAGCCTTCACGCTGTGATTCCGTCATTTTCTGGCGCGCGTCTCGAAACCAGCTTCACTACGGTGACCATTAACTACGCTTTAGTCCTTGTGGCCAACGAAAGTACTGCAATCATCTACTATGGCCAAAAAAACATTCTTCTCATAGGCTAGCCATTGTTGAAACACCTCTTAATGAAAAACATTTACTTTGCTTCAGTATTTCGTGAACCTGAAATAATGCAGACATACTGGTTCCGTAACTTTTAGTGGAACATACTCAATATAGAGGACTGAGTGGGTGTGTGCCCTAGTTCTCTGACAAGTGTGTAGAAGCCCGAATGCTTGGCATGTGGTATTGCTGCTTGCAGCTTTCTTAAGAACAGTTCATACTAAAAACGTAACTCTTAACATTGAGTTTCCTTGGGTCCTGAGCGAATCCACTTCCCAGCCCAAAGTTGCGTCACGTACCCGAGTCTCAGCTACTCATGGTCAGAAACACTGGTGAACACAGGTGCAGACTTTATCATTAGGTTAGATAGGCAACTGCATGGGGCCCTCAACTAAAGGGGCCGCAAACAGCTGTTGATAAATTATGTTTGGCCTAGATATAACAAATATTGAATTATGTTATTATTCTAACTCTTTGTACCCTTAAATAACTTACAACAGACTCCCTAAGCACTTACACAATATGCAACTCAACTTACTTACTCACTGTGTACTTCTGCTTCAGAGAACAAATTTGCCAGTACTACTGCATTTACCTGACAGAAAAATGTTACTGGTTACATTGCAGATTCTGACTTTAGTCACAAAATAAAACTATTATAATGTGATTATGATGATCATTAATCATTAAACTAAACTATCATATTAGAATTGAAAGCTTCACCTCGACAGACGTTAAGTAAATGCAAGTACATTGTGCTAGTGCCTCTCTTTCACACTACACTTCAAGAAAAATGAATGCAGGTCTTTTACTGTGTGGGATTAATAGTTTTGTGTTGTGTGGTGACCCCCAAGTGGTTAGGGCGCACATGGGTTCAAATGCTCTGAGCAGCGAGTCCCTGTTTTGATTTCAAGCTGGCCGGACCATTTGCTGCATGACATTCCCCTACTCATGCTCCCCACATTTCTGGGCTCTCCACTGTCAATTTAACCTCTTAAGCCCGACGCCCAAATATAAAATGCCAAAATAAAATATATTGATTAAAAAACCTACCACTACCACTCTGAATATAAACATTCCCATTTAGAGAAAGGGTGAAACACAAAGTTCTCAAATCACTAAATCCGCCCCTGAAAGTTGTGGCTACTCGCGGTCAGAAACACAGGTGAAATGCACATAGTGGGGCTATTAATTACCAAATATGCGTATTAGTTTCTTCCTTTCACATAACCACGGTATAAAGTATAACATGGATTTAATTAGCTGAGTAACTAGTGGTGTAAATTAGTATGACAAACAATATGAGTTGCTGTTCCAGTAGGCTGTCGCTCTTTGACTCTAGGGACGAGAAAAAGAGTTCGGTTGTAACATTAGTGTACCCAGCGTCCAGCAACAAAAGTGAACTACAGTCACAGCCTGTAAATGCCTGTTGTGGACAACAGTCAGTCCGTAGAGCCGTGAAGCACCGCCCCCGCTGCTGCACCATTCGCTTGTTTAATCAAAGTTTATGAATATAGAATAAACAATACACCTGCATGGTGTGAATTAGATCAGATGGACAGTTCATAAGATATGCGCAGGACACACACATACGTACAGACAGACTGAGATTCCTTGCTTAATAGTTTGAGCTGGAAGAGTTATGTACTAGCGTACTATTTGGGCACTGAGCAATACATTTATTTTGAGCCAAAAACATGTAGTAGTGTTTGAAGTCCTTCTCCTGGGACCATGCAGTTATGCAATCAAACTTTTCCAGTCTTCTGCAAACCTTGATTTACTATCTTTACCTATCTATGAGAGAGACATCCTGCATCGACTCTGCAACCCTTATGATTCTGCTTAGCACAAGCAGTCTTGAAACTATAGGTGAGGTGAAATACTTTGTATCAACGCGATTCCCGATGCAATTGACCTTTTGCTAAGCAACGCAACCTGCTGCTACTCCATCATGCTGTCAGCTACCATGGAGCCCACACTGTCAATAACTGCACTCCCTGTATCTAATTTTTGGTAATACTAAAAAGCAATTTGATAGAGAAGCAGACAGAAAGGTTTGCGTTTGAAGGATATGGCCAGGATATCAAACTGATTCGGCAGCAAAAACGTGTTAAAAAGAGAAAGATAGAAGCTAAAGCCCACAGATCACAAGTGAACCACCAACTGTCGATCGAGTCAGAGAACAATGAAATTAAGTAAAAATACTGTATATATCTCCTTCCAACTTCTGCGGGTACTGAGAATCACTATTAGATGTGCTTCAAGCACAACATTTAACCGTGACTTGCTTGAAATCCACATAACTAGACTGAAAATCTGAAAAAATTGCTTGAGAGTCTATTGAGCACACCTGGATAGTTATAGGACCCTAGTCAGAGCTGGTCAATGCTACTCTTATGATTGGTCAGTCTGCTTTCGAGGGGCAGGACGTAGCCATTGGTCACTTGCATATCAGCAAGGAAGGTATAATTAGTGCCTTGTGAGCACTGCCTTTTATTCCTGGCATAAAAACTAATATTACAAGAACTGCCCAATCTCAGAACCCATCAGCTATCGGTCTGACGACTAGCCTCTGGGGGCAAGGACTTGTATTTCTGGGGTTATGGTGTAGCCAGTGGTTATTTGGACCAAGACTTCTTTTTCCGTGGGAGATGACCTGTATGACTGGATTGTTTCACATGTGGGCAGTTTACAATCCAATTTTAAACCAATATAAAGCAAAATCGTCAGATGATAGCCACTGAGTTCCAAGATTGCATTTAAGCCAATGCGTTTTGCCTATTTTGCTCTTCAAATGGACGGTATACTTGAGTTCAACCAAAGCCTGCTCGAACATGATTGGTCAATAATGCAATGGAAACCAGAACCCTTCAGATACCAAAATCTTGTCCAGTTGCCGCAGCATACGAATGCCGATTGTCTTTATAGAGACCACAATGTGTATAGATACAATAGATCACATTACATATTCTTTCCCGATGGCAACATGCACTGTGGTCACTTTTGGCCTCCTTTAATGAAAACATTCATTAGAATTGTCTCCGATACCTTTCTGTTTGCTCTATATAATGTAACCATCTGCTGATTCAAAGGGAACATTTCTTTCCTCCAGGGGGCAGGCTAGTATGGTTTTGTTTGTTTTTTGTTTCGGTTTGCTCTTTGTTTTGGTCTTTCTTGCCCTTAATGATTTGCCCCATCCGCTCAGACATCAGCATACTCAGCTGCTGCAAAGCCAGGCGTCCATCCTTGTTCTATATTATGTAGCACATCTGACAGTTTTCAAAACACCCTGAGAGGATTTATGCCTTGTCATACCCTACAATTGATGGACAGAAGAACATACATATGTCCCTTTCTTCATATGGGCAGCCAACAGCAATGGCCTAAATGGCCTTGGGTTAAACAGGGAAATTCAACTGTTTGCTTGGTAAATAACTTGTTCTTCTTAACAAGCCAAGAAAACAGACACACCAGACAAAGTTCAGGTCAATAAATGATCTAAAGGCCCTGATATAATCCAAAACAAACGCAGACAGCAGACATTCAAGGGGTTCTGTATGCTAATGTGTCCGCACAGGCAGACTTGATCAAAGGCAGTACAATCAGTGTGGTCATAAACACATGAACTAATGGGGGAACCGCCCCTTTTAGGTGACCCAAGCAAGTCCATTTGGTCCATTATAGCTTTCCCCATAATTCCCTGTGTGTTACTGGTGTCTGTGTTCAGGAATTTACCATTCACTTTTGGCAATGGGTTTTTGACCTCTACACAAAGGTCCCTGCATGACAATACCTGTAACCACTGTAGTCTGACATCCCTAAATGTTATCAGTCTTGTCTTGTATGGTCAGTCACCTTTTAAATACATGGTGTGTTCCTGTTACCAGAAAACATTCCACCCTTGTCTGCAATTCTCACATACACAAACATACCTCTTATGAAATATTTGCCTTGTCTTAGGTAAATCAGCAAAATGGCATATTCTAATTTACTAGAATACATTAACCAATTCAAGTGTCCTTGTCCAGATCAGTAACTTTGGTTGACTCCTAAATACAGTGTGTATACACCATGTGCCTCCTCCAATGCACTTGTTACTACTGGATGCTAAACCCATAGACTGTGTATAACTCTAGACCAGCTCTATATCTCCTCCAAATCCATCCCCCCCACCACCCACACCACAATCACCAACTGCCTCACAGATGTAAATACATGGATGCAAGCCAACTTTCTCAAACTCAACAGGGACAAATCTGAAATCCTCATCATGGGCCCCAAATTCCAACACAACTTCTCCCTCTGCATCGATGGCACCACTGTTCCTGCTTCCACACATATCTGTAACCTTGGTATAATTTTTAACAAACCCTCTCCTTTGAACGCCACGTCAATCACATCACAAAAAATGCCTTCTTTCATATCAAAAACATTGCCCGTCTACACTTTAACACTAATCCATGCCTTCATCACCTCTCGACTCAGCCCAGCCGCAGCCTGCAGCCATGCTCGACTGGACTACTGCTACAGCATCCTGTACAGCCAAAATCATCAACAAACTACAATACATCCAGAACGCCTGGCTATCGGCAGATCATAGAGCTGATTGGTTCTTAGATTTGACAACAAACACCACGTTTTGTAGAAAATCCAAATTTTCTGCGTAATTGTAATATTTAACGCTCGATTGTTGGCTATTAGTCTCATGTTGAACAACGAAGGTTTAATCTAAAAACATGTATTGTGTGATTGATAATAATAACTTTATACAACACATATAAAAACCAGCATCAAAGTGTTTCAAAGGCAGACATAAAAAGAACATAGGATAGAATACAATGCAGATACAAGCACATTTCTACATAAATATATATTTACAAACACGCATGAATAAATCCGAATGAGGTCTGTAAACTACAAGTAGATCAGATTTATATGGATGTAACTGTTTCTTTGACTTCCTGTTTTTTCTTTGAAGGCGGCTGAAAACCGCCTGCTCTCGTCCACTTGGTGAGAGAAAAGGCAAAAAAACAGAAAGAAAACAGTCATGGGTGACTAAACGACCATCTGAGGGCCATTTATGGGATTTCTGACTTTGTCGAGTACATGGTTCTGTTATTGGCAGATCCACTCTTTGGGTTCAATATCCACTGCAAAAAATGCACTGGGCTGAATAATCAAGAACAAAGTGGACAAAAGCACTTTGTTTGGGTTATGATTACATAATGCACTTACATGATCATCAAAAAACGTGACTTTCCAATGTTACCAATGGATGTATCAAAAAAAATCTGTACTACGTTCCAAGATGGTGCCCCATTCATTCTTCTGAAAGTTGCACACTGGGTGTATACACCAAAAAATTCTCTAGGGCCTTAGCGCATTTTTTTTGCATATCCATCCATACCCTGACTGAATTTAGCAAACGCCACATAAATTGCGTGCATGGAGGTGCTTTGAAATGCAATTCCAATTGGATTTATGCAGATGCTTCTCAGTCGGGAGGCTCTGCCGGCTTAAATTGTATTTCAAAGTGTGGAAGTGCTGAAGAATCCATGCTGCTTCTAGCTGAGAGCTATGGAGGACAACATAGAGGAGAACAACCGTCAGGGGACAGGGGCAATGAAATACATTGTCTGCTGGCACTTTCAGTTCCCCTCTGCAGCTTCCCGCCAATCACTAGCCTCTTCCGTTTCTATATTTGTCTGGTGCAACGGAGGAGTTCTGCACCGTGACTTGACAGCGTGAGAGGGTGAATGGTTCAACGTTGAAAAGCTGCATTACCAACGTAGCTATGTAGTCACTAAGGCCTAAGTTGTTAGCACAGTAACCCTTGCAGATTGTTTGCTGATATCTGGACACACAAATCGGATCTGATCACTTGTAAACAACAGCGGGGACAGTCTGTCTTAAAGATTTTATTTCAGATACAAATTGATTTGTCTGCAGTCTGGATGTAGATTTTTACTTGCCTGCATTCTGGTAAGGATTAGAAGGGAAACCTAATATTTGAAGTTCTGGGCGTAAGGCGTCAGTATGCTTGTCAGATGTCAGAATACCCCCCCCCCCCCCCCCCCCCTTTGTAACTTTCACAACTATACCCTAAGGACATTTAACACAGGACAAGGTTTGCGCTGCACTCACCGCTGGGTTCAGAGCATATCGCGGCACGCTTCGGTTGCCAAAAACCGCCGAGGAGCCGTGCAAGCCATTACAAATAATGGGTTTCGAAGCACATTGGTGCTGTTGTCTGTAGTGCAGGGGTCAGTGAGGCGGAATTCAAACTTCAAACTAGTTTTTCGGATACCCCTGCCTTAAACATATGACATTGTAGAGACCACTTCTTACAGTACTTTTGGTGGGGTAAGGGTAAAGTGTGTTTCTACCATTTTTGGGGGTTGAAGGCAACTGTACAGCTTGGAGAATATGGATCTTAACTTCAGTGCATAATACCCAACAATTAAGTCATTCAGTTACACTGAAAACTATATAGGGAGTAGTACCATTCAGACCCATTGTTATTGCAGACTGCCACAATAAAGACAGTTATCTAATTGGTTCTCTATCAGTGGGTGGCAGGTTTAGCGGAAAGCTGGTCCATATTAATTTTCATAATTTCATTGTACACACTCAAATATATTCAGTGACGTAAGATCAATTGCTCGGTAAAAGCAAAGTAAACCAGATGGGTGCAATAACACAGCAGGAGAAATTGTCTGGTCACAGAATGACATATTCAGAGGGTCCTGTTCACCTGTAAGATACAAATGTAGTTTTGGAGTTTTTTTTCTTCTTCTCAAGAACAATGAGTTTTCTTCCTCCATGGTAAGTGGTTCTTATGTGCAACCAGCAAAAGGTTTTTTTTGTCAGACCAGAACAAGAACAGGTGGCGCCATTTTACTGCACGCCTTGAACACAAAATGGTGGTATGCAACTTAACCCTTTAAAGACCAACTACATCTAGTCCAGCAGACCAGTATGCATGTCAGATTGGTGGGTTCCCCAGTAACGTTGATCATACTCATGTATCACAAACTAAGTGGTGCCGAAACTGCACAGGGGAGCGCTGAAGCCCCACTTAGGACTTCTCTGATCAGTGCACATTACTGTCGGAGCAAGTAGTCCTGCCTGTTACAGGGGCAGCTGCAGCAGCAAGAAGGGAACCGTGGCGCGGTCGCCCGGAAGGAGTCGCGCTGCTACCCCGACCGTCTCTGGCTGTGTCAGCCATAGAACACGCAGGGGCGGGCTCTCGCGGAGTACCCGCACCTTGTTATTGGTTGTGACCAGACCGTTGTGTAACGTACGCACATTTTCGGGCACATTGTCTGAAAATTGCGCAAATACAAGATAATGGAGGCGGATTTGGCTCTAACGCCGCTACGCGGGGCACAACAAGCCGTGTAGCCCACGTCGTTTTCCGGGGGAAACACTTTTTGGGGGGGGGGGGATTGAACGATCCTCATCGTCTCACTCTCCAGAAAGAAAGAAAAAAAGATCTTCTCCTGACGATATTTCCCGATTAAAGACGGAAGCCATCTGCAAGGAGGACAGGGGCTTTCTTCGTGTCCTGACAAAAGAAAGACGACACGTACTGTCTTTGGAAGTGATTACTTTAACACGAAGCCAGGAAGGAATTGGTGGTGAAGCACGTGAAGAGCAACACGGGAGCACAGATCTGGTAAGAGGTCCTGCTAAAGACCAGCTGCAGAGGAGTCGTTCACCGTCAGCTGCATGTTATCAGTGCTAGGTAGCATGGTGCTAGCTAGTTAGCTTCACCCAGAACATCAATCAGCGTCAGTGCGTGGCTAGAGTCGCAGACCTAACCGCTGCTGAGGTTGTTTGTGTTTTTGTTGAGCCGATTGCATCTTTACCGTTTCCTTTTGTGTGTGCTGTTCTCCGTCCAGGCTGTGGCTTAAAGTACAGCATCTTACAATGTCACGACCAAGACGAGAGCAGCAGAGCTTCCACGTTATTTCCAGTTAAAACTACAACATGGGGGGGATTAAAATGCTCCTCTCTGTCCATAGCGTCACCGAGAATATAACCGGTTTGTCTGGAAAAGTTTTGGTAATATTTGAACACCTGCTGGTTCTTTTATAAGTCCATGGAGTGTGGCAGCTCTGTTGACCTGTGGCTTAATTGCTCTAAAAGGGTTTATCAAATGCTCTTGTGAACTCTTCAGCAACAAAGTCGTCACCCTTAAGTATATTATGTATGATCTGGCCCAAATATATTTTACATAAATAGTTTTAACCTCGGATGATGTATTTCTCATATCAATTCACTAGTCCTCTGGCAGGGTTGTAGTTGAAGGTGCTGATGGATGGGTACACCATTTATCCTAGTGTATGCACCTGAGGTCTGCTTTCCAGGTAAAGAGGGACACCATGTTGGAAGAGTGCAAAATCCCCCCCCCCCCCCCCCCCTTTTTTTTTGGGATAGTCTCTGACTAGCCTCAGCCATTCTGTCACATAGTGTTTCCTTAACATATCTGTAATACAAAACCAGGTAAAAGGGATTTATCTGTCTGTAAACTGAGATAAACAAGCGTCTACAACAAATTCATCATGAACAACATTATTCTATGGTCCCATGGCAAGAGAAGCTCCATCAAACCAGACACACTCCCTGGGTACTTTACCAAGTTAACCTACTCTAATGCACCACTCTGCCACATATTCTACCTTTATAACCTTTATATATACGGCCACTTTTTGTTCAAACAGAGCGGTGTAGAGAACTATATGTCTTACTGTGTTGTTAATGTGTTACTTTACCGAGGTCGTAGTTAGTTATCGTGTTCCACTGGACCGCATTATATTAAAGTGTCCCCTCGTGTTTTTAACTTGGGTGGGAAAAAAGTCCAGTTCAACAGCACTGCAAACTAAAACCACAACAACAAACATAGTTATTATCACCTCTCTGACCGTTTCAATCAAAACAGAACATCAATGTCTTTGTACAAATAATGAATTGACAACCATTATTCTCAGATATGGATTTTTAAAAAAATAGTGTCATGTTTTGGCTTTTCCAAAAAGCCATTTAAAGAGAGGAACTAATGAAAAATAGTGACACCAGTACACTACATGATGTGTTAATAATCCGCAGTAATTCGGGGTGTCTCGGTATACAGGTATTGACAATAACCGTAATATAAAAAAAAAAAAGGGAAATATTGATACAATCTTAATAGTACACATATAACATCATGTAAATAATCCAGCACCTATCAAATCCCGCTTTTGTAATGTTAGGGTTACAGACTCTCTCTCCACCTCCTAACACTCGTCATTTTCACAAGTGTAGTGAAAATCTGATATCACGACAGCCCTTCTTGTCAATTAGTAGGCAATCTGTCTGTGGTCTGATGTGCCTGGCTTTGGCTGATGTTGGGCTAGGTCACATTAGCTGTGTTGTGTTGTGTTGTGTTGTGTTTGTTTTAAAAGACACTTGCACCGCTGTCACATGACTACACGGACAGTTAAATGGGTTTGTAATTGACTACAGTTTGATTAGCGTAACACAAAGTGGTGCGTTCGTCACTGTAGCTGTGTAACCTTCCCCTCAACCTTCCCTTCAAGGCGATCACATCGGTTATTACTGCTGATTCAAGTGGCTGGTAAATCCTTACTGTCAATATGATCATTTGCAATGTTTTTCAGAATGCCATAGTCATGAGGGAGAGTCCATTCTGTTGAACAATTGTGTAAAAAAAGCGATATGAGGTTTGTTGTTCGCATGCTGTACTCATTGCTATGCAGCAGTTTGGTTTAGCATCCTCTTTTGAACACTACTCTGCGATCTCATCACGAGCAGATCTCACGTTCCTGTAGCTTTATTAGGACGACGGTGAAGTTAGTTGGCAGTTGATATTTAAACACCATGACGTGGTGTGCTCTAGCTGACCTGCTTCAATCCTACCACTCAAGACCAGAGCTGACAGAGGCAACATAGCATGTCACAGTTCAACAGCAACGAGCAAGGGCACAGAGAAGGATACAGTACTCGTCCGTGTCTACCCAGAAGATCGCCTGGGTGAGGCATCGTGTTTTCTGCAAGAGAGTATTAGCTTTCAATGCTTTTCTGTCCTCGTGTGTGTGGTACACCATGTAAACATAGTGGCTCACATAAGAAAGACTGTAAATCGTCAAAATTAAGCATTCTTCTTGGAGATCCAAAATATTAGATGCATCCTATTGGCTCACATGATTCTTCTGCATTCTGCTGTTTTGCTGTTGAGTGTGCTACACACCACTGCCAGGTGTCACGGGCACTGTTTTAGTTGCTGCCTCTGCCATTCCTGTCAAGGCCAAGCAGTTCAGTCGCTATTGCAGGTGCAGATGGCCCTCAGTGAGTGGTAGGGGATGCGTAAATTGCTTGTGCCACTTCTAACTGGAGGAGGAAGCTCTGCCAGCATGACAACCAGTCCTCACCTTGCCCCGCTAGCTGTTGTCATGTGCTGACGAGCCCGATCAACTCGTCTGTTTTCAACTGTCCCTTCATCTACACGACACCGCCAAGACCAGTTGAAATGGCATGTTTTACGGTGTTGTGCTTAAATTGATTTTCCTGTATGTGTCGTATGCCACCTTGTGTTTTTATAGAACAGGATTCCCTCCTCTTGTTTCTACCCGTCCACTGCAGCTGAGCAAGAAAAAGGTGTAACAAAAGGAAATTAGACTTTTTGGAAGATGTTGGAAGGTACCCACTTTGATTTGTCTCATTCAGACCTCGGAGTCTTCACACATCTTTTGTTTTCTGGGCTCAGTTTTAATGTAGCTCATCACTTTGACAACATTAAGGAGTTTCGAGTTGCACTTGATACCTTGTCCTTTTTCTAATGAGGACTCATCCATCCAAAAATGCACTTTATGGTTTCCTCTGTAGATCAGCATTGACTACATATCTTGTGAACAAGCTCAGTAATCACGTTTGATTTCAGGTAAAACCCTTCTTTAGTTTAGAGGGTATGATTTGATTTGTTTCATTTTGCTTTTGTTTCCTTTTTCTAGAATAGTTCTCACCGTCTCAGATTGTCCAGTCGTGCTTGTTGCGTCACCAGTTTTTATTCCATTGCATTTAGTCCACATCAATCAGAATCCGAGCGTTAATTCATAGTATTGAAACATTTTACAGGGCTCCAGACTAACTTTTGATATTGGTTGCACTTTTCCATTCAGGTGCATAAGCTCATAATTCAGGTTCTCCCAAAATTCTTCACCTCGCTTTTTGGTGCTGCTGTAAGGGCGGGATATTAATCGGTGGCCGTGGCCGTCATGGCCTCTCTGTCTGGCCTTGGTGCCCTTCTGAAATCTGTACGCCCACTGACCACAGTGGCCTTGATGCCCCGCCTCCGCTGCTCTCCTCTGCCCCTCTCTTGTCAGTACAGTTTTTAGATACCAGTGTCTTTAGTTGAGATACTGAATTCGTATTGGGAAACAGCGGTGGGTTTGATTTCAAGCCTGGTATGAACAGCTGGAAAGCTGGGCTATTTAGGACGATAGTGTCTTGGCTGCAACGTGCTACCGAAGCAGATCCCGACTACCCTATACAGTATATCCTACCAGATGCGCTGCAGCATGTTTCAGCAGCATCTTTCTGTTCAAAATATGCATCTGTTTTTAACGGTGCCAGTGTGTTCTGAGCAGATATGCGAGGGAAGCTCTGTGTGCTGTGGCATGGAGGGAGACCGGGGGCCATTTCTCTGACTTTTGCTGCGGTGTCCTGAACGGGTGCGCAGATCAGCTACGTGCGCTGTGGCATGGAGGGAGAACAGGAGCCGTTCATCTGTACTCAATGACAGAGAGCTGGTGTGTTAGGACAATTCCTGCCGCTTTGTCTAAAAATACTAGCGTTTATCCATTTTGATTACACTACAGGAGTAAGTGTACTGAAAGAATATGGGAAGCAGTGTTGATGGTTAAGTGTGACAGCAGCAGGAAGGAAGGAGCTCCGGTTTCTCTCCTTCACACCACGAGTGAAGCAGCCACTCACAAAAGAATCTCTGTAATTACCCTGCATGCAACTGAGTTATGGACGTCATGGGGTCATGTTTTAGTTGCGCTTTTTGTAGTCCTTCTTCGTTGTAGTTTCATCATGGCAGACCTACGTCAGTGATCTCCGCCGTCGCATCATGACTACGCAGTTTAGTGAGAGTGTAGTCGGATACTCCAAACACCACGTTGTCTTTTCCTAACTCCTCATGAATTCTCCTTCACATCTTTCCTTGACTCCATGATGTTTTCCACAGAGGTCAAGGAAAAGTGGTTAGGAATAGATGCTAGGAGGTAAATTCTGGACTTTTCGACCGCTTGGATGTGGGGAGCATGATGCATTTGAGCTAGCAGAGATTTACCAGAATATTTGGGAGATCTTCCAGGCATTTATAAATCAGTCCTTACAAAGACATCCTATACCGTGCACGTGAGCACAATGTCAGTTCTGACTTCAGTGAGCAAGAAACATCTCTCTGAGTCCCGAGCATGTCTTCTGTCATTGTTGAGGGGTCGTAATACCCATTATCACTTTGAATGTATTATTACTTAAATCGTGTATTTTCATTTTTAATCTGTTGTCTGAAAATAAGGTGCGACATACTGTTTTACATAACTGATGCTGTGCTGTCAAATTTGTAGCTGAAAATCGAGACTTGGATCTGTGGCGTTGGTCAGAAGAGGAGCTGGAGGTAGATGTGGAAGATTAATGCAAAGACAGCTCTGTTGCAATTTAGTGTGCCAATTAGCTATACCACGGACCCAGCATGCACAATACCCTGGCATTGGAACACCTAAAAGAAATGCAGCAGTAAATTACTAATAGCACTTTTGTCTCTTTAATAACATCTCCACCCGACTCCTTACAATTTAATTCAAATTCAAACTAAACAAAGCGAATGTAGAGCATGAACGGAAGGATTTTGGATGCGGAAGCAGATTTTTAAAACTCCTGCTCCAATTTCGCGTTGATACTGCTCACACCATGAGTTTCAGAGCATGCCCGACCCTGAATGTATTTGTGTATTGGGCACAGTGGCTTCATAGGATTGTTTTAGGATTGTTTCAGACCGTGTGATCCCAACATTTCCAATAACTCCAGAGCGTTGTTAAGTCCAAAAGTCAGCAGTTAATGAAAAAAAAAAAAATGTAATACTTGCCAACATTCGCAACATGGTTTTTATCCAACAATATATTCTCCTTTAATCCACATTTGTTGGCGTTTAGCCTTTCAGAAACATTTTCACTGCGCTCTCCCACTTGCTGCTCACAAAGGATGTACAGGTCTAGGCGGTCTAGCAGCAAACGACACTGACGAGTTATATTCATTAAAGAAAGTTGATTTATTTTATTGAGAATTATTTTCTGAACAGGGAGACGTCTTAGCCAGCGACTAGCAGCTAACAATGCTTATTGTGCTGACAGAGCTAACAGATATAACCTGGGGAGGGGGCACACACACACACAGCTTCCATATACAAGATGGGTATTTAATGAAGTACTCTATTGGCGTTGATATCCCTTTTAACGGTATTAGTATTAGTACTAGCATTGTAATGACACCCAGCCATATCGCCAGCACAGTCAGTCTGCTCCTGTCTGTACCTTCAACTCACACACACAATACTGTAGATAAGGAAATGTGCACAGTATGATTTTATACCGCAGTATATTGGGATCTAGTTATGCTGCCAGTTATGACCCTTGTATAAATACTAGGGTGCCTTTAGTTTAAGCTAAAATTACATTTGGTAACTGATGATGTGTTTCACAAACAAACTCTGTGGCCATATTTGCAAGCATTGCCAAGTGTGGTGAAGGAGTCTCCCCGTACTTTAAGCTATGGCAGATGGTCTGGTGTGAAGGTGCATTGTACCTCAGAGCCCACATAGTGCCCCCCCCCCCCCCCCCCCCCCCCCCCCCCACTGCTTCTCTGCTGTAGCTCGTAACTGCAGTCATGTAAATCAAATAATGTTAAGGCGGTTCCAGTATAATGTCAAATTATTGTCCTGCTCTGGCTAGAATTTCCTGGGCAATGCCTTAAGATTATTGGTGTGGCTGGTAGCTTCATGAGCAACACTGATTAGATCCCACCCTGCGGATGTTGAGAGGTTTGAGTCCCTCCAAATGGAAGTATGCGCTTGTGGCCAGCAGATTATCTTTCCAACCAGTTTGCTGTACCTGCAGCTTCTGAAAGTTGTACGTTAAGTTTAAACCTTTGAATGTTGTTTCGCCAAGTGTGAAGAGAAAAGTGAAGCACTTGTTTTGGAGCAAAGAGGAACAGGCAGTGACTACCAGGTCCATCGATCCTCCTCCTCCAATGTCCTCTTATTAATTAAACCTGCAAACAGTAGGCCTTTCATTTTTGCAATATGTTTATTGAGGCACGAGCCATGAGCTAGCTGATGAGCTCTTATTGCTCTTGTTCAAATGTGTCTAAAGTCAGGGACCCACAGTACCTGGATTGACAGTTTCTTACCATCCATATTCACTATACCATATTCATTCTCAGGTTAGGCTGTGGTTAGCTTGTCAAGAGCTGTAATCCAAGCTAAATCTATGGGTAGTCGTGTTGCACAGGTCTAATTAGGGATGCACTGAGAGTAGCTGGTTTTCCTTAAAGGTCAGCCCATCTCAGGTGCACCTGAGCTGATGCTAACCTCTGGGCTAACCCCCTTCACTTAAATCAGCAGGTGGCAATCAAGTCAAAGGACCTTAACTTGGGTCTCCCGAGGAGCTGTAGCATTCATTCACTGACAAATAAACTGTACAGGCACTACACTGCTGCGTTCACAGCTATAACGTTACTGCTGACTTCACACGCATAGTCTCACCTATTGTTTCTCTTGACCGACCGCTCGCTAACGTTGTGCTGGGCTTGCGAGCCCCTGGTGAAAAGCCTGCCAAGAGTATGCCAGGCAGACACACTGCTGACAACCTCCCAGCTGAACTAATTGATTCGATGGAGACTTACTGGGCGCGCAAGTAACATTGTGGCTGCTAACTCTCCCGAACGGGTGAACTGGGGACTGCCTGTTGTGCGCTTACACTGCAGTTGGGGAAGAAATGATGCGTTTAACTGGTTTGTTCATCAGGTTGTCGTTGCAGCTGGGAGGCTTTTCAGGCTCAACTGACGAGAGGTTAATGTCACGTTGCCGTAGTGGTATCTGGTGCGGTTGTATTGGAGCCCATACTGATATGTAAAAACAAAATGCAAAACATGTTATAATGGTAATAATAATTGTATTTCTTTCCCTTTCACAGACCGCCAGGATCGGCGTCTTTCAATAATTAGATGACAGCAGACGTTTAACACCAGGTACACAAGGTTTTTAATATTGGTTAAGTTTGTGTGTGCATGTTTTTGTCTTTGAGCAATGCTTGTTTTAAAGGAAATTACTTACGTGAAATATCTGAAGGACTCCATTAAATTAACATCTGAAATGCAGGATTGTTGCTACTATTGTTTTTACTACTTCTTCAAACTTAATTGTATTGATTTTAAATGTTTCTGCATCCAAGAGAAATCAGCCAAGTAAACAAAGAATACATGCAGTGTGTAAACTCACAGAAGCTAATAAAAAGCGTTGCATATATTTTTAAGACTCCAACTCATTGTAATCATTAAGTTAATCTAAATAGGTGGGTATTTTTTGTATGTATTTCTGATTCCTTGGACTGTACTTTCTTACTTAACTTTGCCAAATGATGTGGGTCTCTTCCAAACTCGCACTGCTTAAGTGTGCCAGAGAGAGAGAGAGAGAGAGGGATGGGCGCAGCTTCAAACTCTGTCCCTTTCATAGAGGGCTGAGGCTTATCCAAGTCAGGGTCATATGCTGAAGCAAAGTAGACCAGATCCCTCTACCCGTAGCTATGCCATCCAGCTCTTTGTGGCATCCCAGTGCTTTCCCAGACCTGATGGGATAAGCATTCCAGCATGTTCTGGGTGTGGCCTAGGGTCTCCTCCCAGTTGGTGTGGAACAGGCTTGGCTGAGTCCAACTGTCCATAAAAGAGAGATAAGCGGATGTTCAGGCATAAATCAGCCCTGCGTTAAAACGTTGCAGAGGGTCGTGTTGCTTCAGTTACTTGGGAGACATGAAATACAATCATGTCAGTCCAATTTGAATTTCACGGAAATTACAGGCGTCTGAGATGCCAAAACACTCTATGATCCTAAAAGACTGGATGTTGCTGCTGACAACTATCAGCTTCCGTAAACAGTAGAAATACAGCATGTAAACACGGCCCACTTGGAAAATGCCAGGTGTTCCTACTTCACCTTCACAACTGGTACGAAGTACCGTCTTACATTACTTCACGCTTACATGGTGTTTACATGGTGCTATGCTTCACTAATGTGACTATACTACCACTGCCCATCGCCTGGCTAGCAATTTACCCTTGTAGCCCGCTTTTTGGGAATTGAGCCCACATGCCAGGGATTTTGTTGTCCCACCCCCACCACTAGGTTCTTAAATCACTCATGGTAGGACCCTTGTCCTGGGACCAAATTTGTCATTGCTGACCCCACCAGAAACGGTGCACCAGACAACATAGCTGTGAGACTTCCAGGGACTAACGGGGGGGTTACAGAAGGGATTTGTGTAGTTCACCCCTCTTGTGTCAGGCCACATTTCACCATCCAAACTCGTCACAGACTGAACAGTAAATTGTAAATCTACCTGATGATAAATTCATTTTGGATTGAATTTTGACAGCATTCGCCTTTTTAGTGGCCTTGTAAAATCTTCACAATAATAATATTAATCCATATATATATTTTCCAGGTTTCTATGCAGATGTAACTCATCATCCTGGATAGTCCTTGTGACTCCAAGAAAAGGTCCAAATGTTCTTGTCAAGTATTGCGTACATTTTTTAAGTGATAATGGTTGTAGTTTCTGTTTTGTAATTCTATGCTTATTTGTGTTTTCAGGATTGGGCAAAATATGCTATAGCTTCCAATCCTTGCAGAGAATGGCTCATGGGTGGGATTCATACTTTCACAACCTTCCACCTCTATCATCAGAACCAAGCACTTTGACCAGGACATCAGAGTCACAGGGAAGTCTTTCCAACCATATAGAGAACTTCATTGGACATCATGATTTCCCCGGCACAGAGGCTTCACATGAAGCCTCTGCAACAAACTCAAACTTCAACACAAACTATTACTCAAATCCCTGTATAGAAAATCCCAGTTCAGACTGCCTTTATCAAAGATACAGCAACGAAATCCCCTGGCAAGCTGATGGAGAACAAATAGGAAAAGATTACTTGCCAAAATGTGGAAATGATGAAATCTCTGATTTGGCCACAGATGGGTTATCGACATCAGGATCTTTTCCTTCATCTTTTGTGACAGATTTGCAAGAACTTAAGCAAGACTGTGGAATGCTAGCTACATCACTTCTTGAGGATTACTCAGATGTCAGTAGCTGCTCGGATGCAGATGTGGGTGAAACAAGGCCCTCTTGTAAATTTATGGCAAGCAATTCAGTTCGAAAACCCAAAACTGCTGTTACTACCAAACCCAGCTCATCAGAATGGCTTTTCACTGATGATGGAAATATGATGGTTCCGACTGAGAGTCTGTGCCCTAATATGTCAGAGACTAATGTAGCTTTGCCAAGTACTTCAAATGTGATGGCAGGAGAAAACATAGTTAAAGACAAGATGGAATGTCAAGATAAAACTGTCACATCTTACACAGGACACAATCAGTCCTCTACTACTTCTAACATGGTGACAACTACAGGAAGCAAGACTGTTGAGGAGAGAAATGATTATGGTGGTTGTCCAGGTCAGAAACAAAAGGAGGATGTGGAGAGAGATGTCCTTCAAGGAAAAAATTCCAACGTCTCAATAAGTGGCAATGAAAAGTTGACTGATGATGGAATACAGTACCCGGATGGCAATGACGAAGAGCAGATTGCTGCAGCTGTGCCAAATATGACTACATTGAACAATGTGCAAGATCCTTCAGGCGAAAAAGTCCTAAGAATGGAAATTGAGGAATCATTCAACCAAGAAAATGGTAATCCCAACTCCACAGATGATCAAGATATAATTATGCGAGAGGACAAGCAGGATAAAAGTGAAGTCCTAAAAAGAGAAACAGAATCAAGTTCATTTAAAAAAGAGACTTTTGATCCCAGCTCCACTGATCGAGATGAAATCATGGAGACCAACTGTCAGGAGAAAGAAATTGCGACGAGTGACAAGAATGAGCAATGTGTTGCAAGTCATTCAGATCCCTGCTTACATCCAACTAGCTCCAGCACAGATGGCAATCCCTGTCTAGAAAAACAATGGACCAGTGCAGCAGAGAATAAAAATACCAATTCTCCAGATCTAGATTGTAGTGTCCCTGGTGTCACTAGTCTTCTTATTGATACAAGTGACAAGAACAAGCAAGGTGTTGCTAATAATGTCGAATCCTGCTTACAGCCAAACGGCTCAAGCACAGACATAAATCCATGTCTCGAAACGGAATCGACAAGCTCACCAGAAGAGAGAACACCAACCTCCTCAGCGCCAGATTGTAGTGACACTGCTCTGACTGGCGACTGTAAAAGACGAAGTGTTTCGAACGGTTTACAATCTTGTTCAAAGTCAAACACCTTAAGCACAGACATAACTACCTGTGAAGAAAAGGAATTGACAAGTCCAGCAGAGAATACAAATGTAACCTCTTCTCCAGAACAGTCCCAACATCAAAGTCCAGTGGCTGTAGAACAAGGAAGTCTTAATGGAGATGTTGCTGAAAATGCAGAAGAGTCGTTCAAAGAGTTGGACACACCTGCAGATGAGCTGTCCTTGTCTGGCGTCCTCTATGGTGAACCACTGTCAGGAGATGATTCTTCATGTGATGCTGATGAAACAAAACTTGACATCAGTCTGTATAACGACACTTCTGTGGCCAGACCTGACAGCAACTCAAATCCTCAACTCAAATCCTCTATCCAAATGAGAAAACGCCTGCAACCTGTTGTCATATTGAAGACATCCGAGTCAGTAAATGGAGCAAGTAACTCTTATCATTGCGCCGATTGCCAACACACAACCCACAATGTAGATCATCTAATTGAACACCACCATTGTTGCCATTCGGTGCAAAACTTTCAGTTTTGCACGACTTGTAATGTCTACCTGATGAGGAATGAACAATCAGAGAAACATGTGTGTAGGGTGACCAAAGATAGCCCTCGGTTCTCTTCTGACTCCAGCCGACTGAAGAAAAGAAACTGCCATGGCAGCTACAGGTGCATTCGATGCAGACTCCTATTTTCAACACTAACTCAATATATCAGCCATATACGAACTCACACTGGCAAAACACCCTATAAGTGCAATGAATGTGGATCGTACTTTTCACAGTCTAGTAGCATGCGAAGGCACAAGAAAATACCCGGCAGATGCAAGGGGTCAAACCGTGAAGTTACAAATTCTGATGCTGATTCTGATATCAAAGAAACTGAAACACCTCTACAAAAGGACCATGTAAAGAACGAACCATATCCAGATCTACCTGGATGTTATGTAAAGCTTTTCGACATCTCTACAACTCATCTGTGTAGTTCATGTGGTAAAAACTTCTCAACTGCAGACAAGGTCAAAAAGCACTTCTTCAACGTACACAAGGGAAAAAGTCTGGCAGTTTCATCAAGTCAGTGTACCACAAATCACAGTGGTGAGAAAACCCCAAAGGGGGAATATAAGTGTCCTCTCTGTCCACGGCTTTTCAAGTACTCCTACAACAGAGCTCGGCATTTGCGTGACTGCGTAAGAAACTCCATATGTGATGGGAAGGGAAAGATTTCCGGTAAATATCGGTGTCCCTTGTGCCGTGTTACCTTCACTTTATCAAGCAACCGCTACAGACATATTAAAACATTTTGCCTCAGAGAATGTGTAAATCGGCTTGCTAAAGAGAAGACAACATCAAAGGAACAGGTTGAACAGAAAAAAACAAAGGAAATTGAGCAGAAAACGCCGTCAAAGAAAAGTGAACAGATAAAACGAACACCCCCAACTTTAACAGCCCTCGAGCCTGTACGACGTTACAAATGCAGTCTTTGTCCAGCAGTTTTTTGTCATGGTTCCGGAAAGTACAGACATATGAAGAAACATGAGGTGTTTAAACTCACTGGTAAAATGTTCAAGTACAGGAATTCAGTTTTCTCCACAATGTCTAAACCAGCAACTTTAAGTAGTTCAAACACTGGAGAGAATAAGGATAACTCCAAATCAACTGAGACAACTGGCAGTCTTGCCCTGAGCTGTAAGTTTTGTGGAAGATGTTTTGAATCACCACAGTCACTGAAGAAACATGTGCGCAGTCACGGAGGCCAAAGACCGTACAGCTGTCTGGAATGTGGCAAAGGATTCAAAAAGCATGCCTATCTGATTGGTCATAAAATTGTTCACCAGAGGAGGATACAGTGCACTGTCTGCAGAAAGATTCTTCCAACGATTGGCGAACTGATCCAGCACAGAAGCTCCCATCCTAAAAAGGGAATGCTTCGGTGCCCAGACTGTGATCTGCAGTTCCAGTATCCTGCACATCTCCTTAGGCACCTCGACGCCCACAAAAACCGAGAAAAGAGGACAAGTCGTTTTGGAGAGAGACCATCATTAAAACCACAGGAGTCCTTGGAATCCTTAAAAGAGCAGAGTGGGCCAAAGCAGCTACAGTGTTCTCTATGCAAAGAGGTATTTAATGATGCCCAAGTATTGAGGAAACATTGTCTTGCACATATATCTGGGTCCTCGTCACACCAGTGTCCATTTTGCAAAGCCAATTTCGTGAATCGCCGCTATTTGCTGCGCCACATGTTCAAACATACTGGAGACATGCCCTTTTCCTGCACCAACTGTGGAAAACAGTTTTACCGTGACTTGTATCTTAAACTTCACAGTGAGAAGTGTTTGCCTACTCAAACCATGCATCTGGTCAAAATGGAGTCTGACGGTAAGATGGGGCCACATCGGTGTTTCTACTGTCCACGGAGATTTTTTAGGAGAAACCGCCTGAAAAATCATCAACGTGGCCACAAGGCAAACACTCTGCTTCTATGCTCAGGATGTGGGCAGTACTTTGGATTTACAAAATTGAATCAACATCGGAGGAACTGCACAGGAACTTCAGAGCTCAACGATGGCTTATCATCTGTCAATGGCGATGTTTGTAAAAGCACTTCACAGACGAGCCAGGATGTCCACATAATGCCTCCAAAGTCCAATGCAACCGAGATGCTTCAGTTTAAATGCCCGCACTGTACAAAGAGGTTCAGGTACAGATCGTTACTGTTGAGACATCTTGCGTCACACACTGGTGTGTACCCCTATGCATGCATGCACTGTGGACACAGTTATAGAAAGAAGACGATGTGTTTGAAGCATGAAGCTTTCTGTGATGGTGTTTACAAAGAGGGGCAGTCGAAAGGCAACGGTTCTGCTGCAACTCCTTTGTCAAAGACGCCTACTCTCAGTGAGGCGGCACAAAAGCCCAAAGCAGAAGGGGAAGCTGGGTTAAAGTGCAAATTCTGCACCAAGACTTTCATGAAATCACGAAGCCTGAGACGTCACATTTTGACACACAATGAAGTGAAACCATATCTCTGTAAAGCCTGCGACAGCTGCTTTTCAAGGTATGATCATCTGAAAGTACATCAGACTCGCTGTAGAGGGAAAAAAACACGATTGGAAGTCCGTATTCCCAAAATCAGTTTAGATGATGTTGGCAAGGGTTGGCAAAATAGGTTTGGTATGCTGGCAGCTGCTCAAAAGCAGGAGACATTTGAGTGCAAAGTCTGTTCAAGGAGCTTCTCCACTCAATCTAAGCTTTCCCGACATAACACTATGTTCCATCTTACAAAATTATTCAAGTGCACACGCTGTGGCTCGTCATTTGCTCATGAAAAATCTCTGAAAAAGCACAAGAAGATGAGGAAGTGCAGGATTCTCTCTAAAGAAACAAATGCTTCTCTGCCACTGGAAACGAATCCACCAACAAACCCGCCTATAGGGCTGAGAAATAAAATAATACATCGTATCCAGCCTTATTTGAGCAAAAAGCACAAATACACATGTAGTTATTGCCCCCGTGCTTTTCAACACACCTGGCAATTGATCGTGCACACCCGCCTGCACACAGGAGAGCGGCCATTTGCCTGTGAAGATTGTGGCCAGAGATTTATAAGGAAGGATTACGTGACTCGTCATGCTGCAAAGTGCACCAAAATACGATGCATTGTAACACCAATATCATCCAAGTCCACAGTTTGCCAACAGTCAACCACTAAAAGCCCACCAAAAGGCTTTTCTTGTGCATACTGTAGTTCCCGTTTCTTGCTATTTTCACAGCTTCAAGAGCATTTTTTAAATGCACACAAGCTGGAAACAATGGTTCCACCAATATCCTCTGCTCCCTTACAACACCATCTGTTAAATATAGCAAACATCAAAAAAGAGCCTTTGGATGAGAGTTGTGACAAACAGCTCAATGATGGTGCTAAATTCATCTGTAAACTAGATACAGCTCTTGACAGTACGGTCCCCAATCCATTGTCCTGCCCAGAGTGCAATATGTCCTTTACAAATAAAGCTGGACTAACTGGTCATCTGCGTGTACACACAATGGACTATCCTTACAATTGTAAAACATGCAAGAGGGGCTTCTGGAATAAAAGGCTTCTCCGTAATCACACAAGGAAATGTAGATCTGGGCACATTTCAGAGAGAAGTACAACCCAGCAGTTGGAAGTTCCTTTGAAAGGAGAGATTGATTTTGTGCTGAATGACTCTGTTCTAGTGTTCAAAGAGGCCTCCGAATCAATTGGCACTGGCGTTTTGCAGACCAGCTTCTCCTGCAAAGATGAGCCAATGGACAAATCCTCCGAAAATTCAGAAGGACAACAGGTGCAGAGCAGCTCAAGTAAAGAGAAGAAACCTGTGCAGTACCAATGTTCAGAATGTGATAAGAGCTTCACGGATGGCTTAATGCTCATTAGTCACCTTGAAGACCATGGAAGACAAGAACAAGCGAAAAAGCGCAATGCGTGTATTGAGTGTGGGCAGGAGTTTGCTAGTCAAGGAAATCTTACAAGACACATGAAGATACATGGAACCGATGGGAAATACTCTTGCCCTGACTGCCCCAAAGTTGTTAAGACCCCATCTGATCTTGAAATCCACCGAACATGTCATGACCCAAGTAGGCCTTTTACTTGCAAACTGTGTAATCACAGGTTTTGGTCTAGACCATCTCTATGTAATCATTATAGAGAAGAGCATCCAGACGATGTGTTTTCTTGTCGTTTCTGTAGCAAGGCCTATGCCGTCAAAAAATCACTGGCAAGACATTATACAAGATGGCATCGAAATGAGCAGAGGAATCTTGCGAGAACTGTACAGGAAAAGAGCCCCGCTGAACAACCATCCAGCAGTCAAGTCAGCACAACTGGTGCAAGCGATGAGGATGAAAATACCGGCAGTGAGGACAGCGACTCAGACTCTGCGCCATACTTCCCGTGCCACGTGTGTGGAAAGACATTCCCGACATCGGAAAGTCTCGAGGATCACCAGCGTTGTCATCTGGGTGAAAAACCACACGAATGTGCAGAATGTGGTAGATGTTTTTTTCAGGCATCGCAGTTGCAGCAGCATCAACGAATGCACAAGTCTGAATTTCAGTGTCAGGCGTGCGGTAGGGGCTTTGTCTCGCTCTTTGCGCTACGTAAACACAAGCATACTCATGGAAAGAGCCGTCCCTACCGTTGTTCCAAGTGTGACTTCAGTTTCCCAGGGCCGTTGCAGTTGGCGGAACACATGTCTACCCACCGTGAAGAGAACTTCCCATGTGATATCTGCAGTCTTGTGTTTCTCTCCAAGAGTAGTAGAGTTGAGCATCGTAAAAGCCACTCTAAGTCAAGTGACGGCCCCCCACCTCAAATTTCAAGGGAAGAACATGAGAAGTCTGCTCTGCTATCTGAATGCTCATCGGTATCCCCGAAAGAACTTAAATATCGCTGCGGTGTTTGTGGCGAGCGTTTCGGAGACCCAGAGGAGCTCTCGGAGCATGGTTGCATGGAAGCCAAAGAGCGGCCATACTCCTGCTCAGACTGCGATAAATATTTTCTGCATGCGTCTCACCTGAAAAAGCACAGGACCACCCATCACGTATCGTTTTCTAATAGTGAATATCCCTGCAATCAGTGCAACAATAGTTTTGCCACCTCTCAGCGCTTCCTCTGCCATCTGAAGGGCCATGGTGATGCTGCAGCAGAAATGAAACAAAACACTCAAGATACAGATGTGGCTCAATCACACGGTTTCATATGTCCCGTTTGCCATCAGTGTTTTGCCAGTGCCACTGAGTTGATTTGTCATTTCCCCACACATCCTGATGGTACCTTTGAGTGCAAAATTTGTAAAATGACACTTCCCTCTAAAAGTAAGCTCGAAGAACATGAGCGCTGTCACGTGACATCAGCTGTGGAATTTGAATGCCAGTGTGGCCAGAGATTTTGGGGAAAAGATGCTTTCCAACAGCACCACTGTTCCCATCATCAGCCTGCATCGAAAGAGGCTGAAAACTCAAATCCATCAGCTAAGACATCCGCTCTAACTTTTTATCAAGCAGCAGGAGAGGAGGAGGAGATCGACGTTACTGGAGAGGACTTGTACAATTGCGCCGTTTGCTCAATGCAGTTCTCCTCAAAGAGTGGTCTTTTGGAGCATCAAAATAAACGGCACCGAAATGAAAAGCCATTCAATTGTGAGCTTTGTGGAAAAACGTTTGCCAGGAAGCGGTACCTCAGAGTGCACGAGCAAAGGCATCGTCAACAAACCCCGGCTCAATCCCCGGTCGAAAGCAAGTTCAAATGTACCCAGTGCTGCGCCAAGTTCAATACGGCGCAAGATCTGTCCTCGCATATGAGAGTGCACGCTGAAAATGAAGTCGGAGCGTTCCGCTGTGATATGTGCTACAAGTCATTCGGCAAGTGGTCTCATCTGAAGCGGCACCAAGAAAGCCATGTCGGCCAAGTTGTGTATGAATGCACAGAATGTGACAAAGCCTTCGCTTTTCCTCACCTACTGGAGGAACATCAACAGACTCATGCTGGGTCCTCTCAGTAAGGGCTGTTGCAAACCATCTACCTTATCCTCCTTTTGAATAGCTAGCTATAGTAACTTGAAATTCCTTCCATGCCTTACATGTGACTGTACCTCCAATTGTTATCACAATTTAGATCCAATTTGTATTTTTGACTCTTGTAACATACTAACAAAGAGCTTGGCTCATGTCTCTATGACAGACCCTCTCCACCTGCGATTCTATTTACAGTGTAAATATATTTTTTTGTTCGAATATGAAATTTGTATTCAGTAAATGAGCCGGATAATTTCTTGACTGTTTGTAAATCTATGGCTCGTAAACTTGTGTAAAGCTGTTAAACATTCTGTCTGATGAATACAGATGATGCATGATGGGATAAGATGCTTATGGAAAGTCTTGGATAAAGGCTGTAGTTTTTATCAAACATGATCATTATTTTGAAATAGCCTTTAGCTTTGTTGATGATATGTAAGATAAACTTCATGCTGCTCATTTTAATCTATTGGCATTTTGTACTATATGTACTATAGATGATTTTGTATTTTTCAGTTCAACATTTCCCTGTATTTATAATGGGTTGCATTTTTTTTCAAGTTGCTAGTTTGCAAGTTTACTGTACATGCATTGAAAATATGTTTTAATTGAATATTCTTTTCACAAAAACAACCTGAGAATGTTACTTTCTTAAGAAATTTGAGTTGATGCATTCAATTGAGGAGTAAAGTCAACTAGAAAATCAATTTGTGTCTCTGTTTCTTTGTAGTTCTGTGTACTTTCTTTGTATTTCTGTGTACTTTGTGGGAAGCCAACAGAAAGGAAGCTTGCCATGAAAAGCTGCACTTCATTCCACCAACCCAAATATGAGCCAAGTCGACATGCACAGAGCACTACATTAATATACTCCACATGAGGAATGAAGTAGATATTACTGGCACAACCAAAACAGAGTAAATACTTTGTGCAATATTGTGCACATACTGGAGCAAAAACATTTAGGAAAGCGCTTTGAACATTTAGTTTACCAACACAGAATTGTTTTTTGTAGAAAAGGCAAAAAAATATACCATTTGTTTTCTGCACTCCAAAACGCTATTAAATGTCATGGTCTATTTTGTTTCTTCTATCTAATTGAACTCTTACCCTTTTGAAAGTAATGGTGGAAATGCCCAGAGTCTAAGATTATCTTTATTTTGGTGTTTCAATACAAACAGACTTTTATTAAAATACATACTGTATCTAAAATGTGAGATTCTTGCATCTTAACACTGATTCACACCTGAGCTTAAAGTGAGTAGGTATACCTAACCATATCAAGTTCTATTAATTTTATTATAAAAAAAACAAAAACTAAATATACATATATCTGACTCATGGTATAATGAGATGAAGGACTGAAGGTACTAAAACTGCTTCAGTCTGGATGGATGCTCCGGACTGAAGCACCTACTCTACTGGGAGTAGAGCCAGCTGTGCCTACATGCACCAGGATTCATTGCGCACAAACTTCGTCTGATAAATAAACAAAATGAACTCACAAAATGTTAATGAAGGAAATATTGCTTCACCTTAACAGAAAGATACATCCTTGCATCTTCTGAATTGAAGTTTCTCTTCTACGTCGACCTAAGACAGGCTTAATTGCCCTTTTTTAACTCATCGTAACACACACTTCATTCAAACCGGACAGAAACCATAAAATAAATAAAAATAATAAATAAAATTCAGACACATCTTGGTTAGTTTTTCCACTGTT
Source organism: Anarhichas minor (assembly GCF_050575085.1). Classification (NCBI taxonomy): domain Eukaryota; kingdom Metazoa; phylum Chordata; class Actinopteri; order Perciformes; family Anarhichadidae; genus Anarhichas; species Anarhichas minor. The sequence goes on along the minus strand of NW_027466487.1, from coordinate 1,261,092 downwards.
CAGCAACTGTGGTTTGGTTGAAATAAATCCTTAATTCATAGGGTAAGATGTGTAAATATCACAGCAGGCTGTTCGCACTTCTTCAGATGTAGACCATTAAATTAGTAAAAATCGAAAGATAAAAATCACTCTGCTGGTCTTGGTTGTCTCAGTTCATCTGTGGGATAATACATCGGCCATGTCCTCCCCACTGCCGCTGCAGCCATGAGCAGCCTCTCTCTGGCTGAATGCGGTTGAATATCTGAATCAGCCAAAACACTGTAAAATGTACAGAGAAAAAAAAACATCCATAACATCCTCTGCACTCATATTTTGGGATGCCAAGCGATGAGAAGAAGTATTAGAAGCTGAAGTAATACTCTGTACTTCTTCCTTATACAAAGTACCTATGGGACACGGAAAAACAACAGATTTAGCTGCTGTGCCCTAGAGACACAGAGAATATCAGTAACAACTACAGGCCTTTTGCATGCTATGATCTTGGATAGGTAGAGATAAAGTTGAAAATTGGCGAATTTTTCTTTTACTTTAAGGGTAATTACAGGATCCAAGGCCCCTTCAACAGATCCATTAGTGCCTGCCACTGATGCACTGGACTTGATCCGGCAAGAGAAGCTGAGAGCATGCCCTGTCATCTTCCCAAGCAGGACGAAGGATATTCCCACTTTTTTAGGGAATCGGAGTAACTGCCAGTCCACTCAGCGAACAGTTACTGAATGAATATTGACTTCTTTGCAAAAGGTTCCTTCATGAGGAGAAGTTTTATTGGTTGGGGATTGACCTACGTGACATCACACCACCAAGAGTGAGTAAGTGTCTCTGAAAACACTTGGCAGGAATATAGTCTTTAACTTTAACCCTCTTACTGCCAGATCAGTGGAGCCCTTGAGGAGCTGCATGAGATGTGGGAATAGTTTGGGAAATTCAAGAATATGTAATATCCATATCCTGAAAAAGAAGATATAGTTCATGTTCAGCCTGGCTGAGGTGCTTCGAGTATAACATATAGCAATATGAGAGCACACATTCTTGGGAAAGTGGCTCAGATTTATCTTATCAAGCCCAGAAAGTTCTGTGATGCACTAGATGCACATTTCAGAGAGAGAGAGCAGCCAGTAATTGCAGTCTTCTTTCATTCCAGTAGCACTTGCTTTATTCAAGAGGTTGAGGAAGGCAGTGTGGCAATGTGCCCAGTTTGCAGAATAGGAAGCAGTTTGACATTTATCACATGTGTACTGTTAGAAACCCACTGTTCCCAATGCTAAAGAACTACAGTAGCTGGAGACAATGTGGTTACCGGATGTATGTGGACCTACTGTACCTCAGGTTGGTGAAGCAGACCAATGTCCTTATTTCCCACGGGATACCACGACAAAGGCCTGGCCATTCTAGCGGACAAAGCTTTCTGGCCATTACTTGTGCTGGTGAAGGGATTGAATTGAATTGCTTGAGATTGGCTAAGGTTGTCAAGGCTGAATCAATTGGACAAGTGGCCCAATGTCCCAGACCCCAAAGGGGCTCGGAGGCTCCCGGTTGGCAGTTGGTCTGTGGTAATTTAAATTTGTTTTGTCACTGTGTGCACCACTAAAGCATATTATGAAATGAAATTATAGGAGCCTGGAGGTGACACACCTATTTCACAGGGAAACCCCGAGGGCCTACAGATGTTTTTTGCTCTGGGGTCCCCAAGTTGGTTAATCAGGCCATCATATCCTTATAAGTGTTAGGATGTAATGCTAGCCTAATGGACAGGTCAAAATGAACAGTAGTCTGGGGCTATTTGTGTTTTGAGATTTGTACTAATCTATATTAAGCAATAGGACGTTTAATTCTAGCACATTTCATACACAGCGGCAATTTGGTGTACTTTACATAAATAGAAACAAAAAGGAACATCCATATATGAAATGTGATTAACAGATAACAAATATAATTAAATAGAGTAACATAAAAGATAGGCAATATAAAAGGAAATACAAAGTATATAATATAATGTATTGTATACTATATTATTAAAACATAGTAGTTCACATGAGAATACATTTTTTGATTTAGAAATTGCTACATTTGTTGCACATCTACATCTGTAAACAGATTCTGCGTTCACATGTAAATCTGTTGGTAACGGCACATGATTTTGTCATCATAGTATATTTACCAATCACATATGAGCAGTTTTTGATTAAATTGCAGGTAATCAGAGCAAAGTAGGCGGAACTCATTGGCTGAAGTGCAATCTCGGAACCTGTTGTTTAAATTAGCTTGTAAACTGGTTGCTTGATAAGCAATCCAGCCGTACATGTTTTCTAATCGTATCCATCGTCAAGGCAAGGCAAGTTTATTTGTAGAGCACATTTCAACAAGAAGGCAATTAAAAGTGCTTCACATAAAAACATTAAAAACATCAAAACATAAGGCAAAAGAAAAGGAGATTTAAAAACAATTAAGAACATTGATTGAAACATTAAAAACCAGTGTAAGAAGTAAAATACAGTAGTAAAATGAAGAAATGCAGGAAATTGATTAATATCCTTGAATCTGGTTCAATTAAAGGCAGCAGCAAACAGAAAAGTCTTCAATCTTGATCTTAGTGAGGACTCGAGCTGCAGCGTTCTGAATCAGCTGCAGGTTTCTGACTGACTTTTTACAGAGACCTGTAAACACACCGTTACAGTAGCTAGTCGAGTCTACTGAAGATAAATGCATGGACACATTTTTCCTTGTAGCTTGGACCCAGAAGATATCAATGATTGCCTTAATCAGGTAGGGGAGACAGGATGGCAGGGCGCTTTAATTAACTTCGCCGATTGTGTCAAAACTGGCTGAGGACTTTGATCCAGTGGCGGGGGGTGGGGCTGTACGTCGAGGAGTGTGGCGAGGAGTGGGTTTGGTTCCAGCAATGACCAGCTCTTTCATGTGGTCAGTGAACTCCAGGTGGGGGGGGGGGGGGATGGGGAGAGTATGAGTAGAAAGGAGGGGGACCTGGATGGAGTCTGGGGGGTGCAAGTAGGTGCTGGTGAGGGAGGTAAAGACTCCTCCTCTCGGAAGGGTGGAGAAAGTGGGAGATCAGAGGCGGTCCCTGATGATGAGGTTGGAGACCCCTCCTCTTGGCTCTCTTGTTTAGACTCCTCTCGTCTCGTGTCCTTGGCAGTGGGAACAGACGGATGACGCAGGAAGAAAAATAGGTTAGAGGTAAACAGTTTTACCCCTGACTTGTTCAGGCAAACTCCATGTGCCTTAAAAAGATGTATGCGCTCCCAGAAAAGGTAGAAATTGTTGATAAAATGTACTGAATGGTCAGTACATGCAGTTGACAGCCGTTTGTTCAGTGCAAACAGCCTGCTGAATCCTTCATCTCCTCCTCTGACTGGTGGAAGAGGGCCACTGATAAACACCTCAGCCTTGACAGAGCTGACTGTGTTTAACAGATCAATAAAGTCTTGCTTCAGAACTTCAGACTGTTGTTTCACAATATCACAGCTTCCTGTATGCACAATGATGTTTTTCACCGTGGGGTGGTCAGCCACGATGTCCAGGATTTTGTCTCTCATGTTAGAGACCATATCTTTCGGAAAGTCAGGCTGATAGTGGATGTGTTCTGAGATTGGATTTGTATTCATTATCTTCATTTGTGCCTGAATATGTGTCTCAAAGACGATATTACATCAAATATTGGTAATTGACTAAGGTATGCTTCAGGGCCGCCCTGGGGAAAAAAAGGTTTTATGTTAGACATCTGGGTAAATTTGTGATAATGCAACAAAAAAAAGTTTTCTAAATGTGTAGTATGCTCGGTATACATTGTGCATTATTTCAGTTGCATGTGAGAGAAGTTTGACTTTAGGGCTTCAGGAAGGAGCCCGCAATTGCAACTGTGGCCGCAGCGCACCGCGGCGCAGCCCTGGATGGGCGCAGCCATGGCGCACCGCCTCCATCCATGCGCACCGCGCCGCCCAGCGCTTTTCCTAACGGCGCTTGGGTGAAGTGCGCATGCGCTTTATAAACCCCACGAGACGCTCTGTTCCGCGCCTGCCGCAGCTGCAGCTCTCGACTCGATGCCTCCTCTTGGCACAGCATCACATTTGTTAACCACAGAAGCGAGCAGAGCCGGGTACAGCAGAGCCGGGTACAGATGTCTGCGGGGCCATTTCGTCTCCTCCCGCACAGTCACTTTGAGGAAAAACCCCAATGCTCCGTATGCTCCTGAGGCTGGTGAGTAGGCTACGTGAAGATAATGAACGGTTGGTCATTGTGCAGGAAAAGCTGCTCCATATGACATGGTAGCTAACGTTAGCTTGTAAGTGTTAGTTATCCCTTTCTCTGGCCTTCCCCCTGGTTAGCTTTCACTAGCAACCCCCTCTGAGATGTTTCAACAAGACCTTGGTGGTTGTGTGCGCTAGAGGGTCAGATGCCAAGCTAGCAAACGGTAGCAGATGAATAGTGCTCGTGTGAGAAGCTAATTGGCGTAATATTAGATCTTGTAAAAACGATACTACGTGATGGTAGAGTGTGTTGTTGGTAAAACAACGTCCCTATACTCGTTAGCATTGTGGTCATTAGCAGGCTAACGTACACTTGGCTTGAGATCCCCAATATTCTGGAGGTAACTGGCGTGTTTCATCTTGGCAGCGGTTCTTTGAGTGTTCAGTTCCACCTTATGTTCGGTGGTCTGTGCTTCAGCTTAGTCACATAATTCAAGCCGCGTTTGAGGCTCTCCTCCCCCGGTAATGTCATTTTCATATTTAGATCTACGGGTTTAAGTTCATGCTGTGCTCTTGTTTTGTGTGTGTGTATTTTTCCTAATCAAGCAACAATATATTCTAATCTGTAAAGAGAGAGGTCTGAACATGCCTAAACGTCTTTCAGGAGGAGCAAAACTTTAAGAATAATCAATTCCGACTCATGTATTGTAATTTGCATGCAGAGCAGTCTAAGAACACTAAGCAGTAAAAAAGTAGTCCTTCCTGTTCTACAGGTTCTACAGGATATTCTGGTTCTAATAATTAGTCTGTAGTAATACGTTTTACATTATTTGAGTTTTTTATATTACTTAATGTGTATATTTTGGGGGTGATTACAGATGAGAAAACAGGATATTATTTCCTCAAAATTAAAAAAATATATATATGAATGCATTACATGGGCATACTTGTCCTACAAATTATTTTTGATCAACAACACGGCTATGTTAAGACTGCCACGGTTAGACTCCGAGCCAAGATCACTGTATGCATGACTGCATGGTTGTTCCCTGCAGGTGTGGAAATACACCTGGAGGCTGCGCATGCTATACAAAGCCAGTGGAAATGAGGCCTAAATCTGCAGGGATGTGATCCCATTTCTGCAGAAAGACCTGATGGATTTGCTGACCATGGGCAGGCGGGGGAGTGTCTCTTGTTGCAATCCAGGGCAGCTCTCAGTTGCTCTGTTGAGTTGGATGAAAATGCAGGCCAAGGCAGCACTGGCTAAGCATGGTGTGTTCTTCATCTTTGCAGGCCTACAATATAGGGCTCTTTGAATCTGACCAGGCATTGTTCCGGCTGGACCCTTTTGCTAAAACCCCGCCTCAAAATGTTTTGTAGGAATGTTAAATTGTAATATCTCATTACACAAACTATATTGCTCGTCGTATAGTGCAATGCAAATTGACACGTTTCTTTAAAAAACACAAAATATGAAATAATATTACAATAGTTTTCTCATGCTTGTTTTCCATCGATGTAACCACGTTTAAACCGTGTTTAACTGTGAAACGAATGTGAAAATATGTTTTGTATACAGGTATCCTAGTAGAAGGTTAAAAAACATATTTTAGCAAATTGTGATTGTGTGTCCATTTTCACTTGATGACATTGTTTTTGTGTATGTTGTGTATGTGATTTACAGACCACAACACCTGGATTGCCTGATACGTTTTGGCTGCCATGATGCTCGGGTTACAGGGAAGTACTTCGACCCCCAAAGTGTACCGTTGTGTGGCGTGTTCTGCCACCTTCACTGGATTGGCCTCCTTGCTTGTACATCAGGCGACCCATGCCGGTGCACTCTCCAAGGTCCCTGCCCCTTCACAGCCCAACATCAGCCCACGTCAAACACTGTTTGCAAGTATGGACTCGTCTACTGAGCTCCCCAATCCACCGGCACTCTTGCCCGAGAGCCACTCTCCTTTTTTTATTTGTGATTGTGGAGAGGAGTTTCAAGACTTCAGTCTTATGCTGCAGCACAAGCGATCACATGTCGCTCAGCCACAGCTTCTGCCACCTCTGGATAGTAACAGTGTTCTCTCTAGTGGAACGGGGTGTGAGAAAGTCTTTCCTTCCCCGCATGTACTGTTCATTCCAACTGTGACTCAGCCGGGTTTGGTTCTGAGTTGCCCCTCTACCTCAAGGTTTCCAGCTGTCAAACTACCCACATTAACGGACCATAAAGCAGATGTAAGCCTGGAGGATGGCATTTCCATAGTAACCGCTCCTCAAGGCCAGTGTACACCCCCTCAAGATCAGAGGAAGAAACCACTTGAGACCATGTCGGCCACAGCAGAGCAAATACCAGAGACTGTGGAGGACATTTGTTTGCAAGACAAAACAAATTCTGTTCCCAGCAGCGAAAAGCACGACAGTTTGCCCAGAAATAACTCCCTAATGAAGTTGCTTGCATCAGCATACATGAAGCGATTTCAACCCCCTCTGTCACCGACTCAGAACAATAACGCTGTTACCCCCAAACAAGAAGTTGTCCCTGTTGATATTACGCCAGTTGCAAAACCTGAGGTGTCCCCGATAAACGATCTCTCGATTGAACAGCTGAGGCGGCTTCTCACAAAACCCGGTATAAAGACAAAAGCTCCATCCATCAGCAGGATTCTTGAGGTCAGTAAGAAAAGGGTCGTCTCTCTGACAAAGACTTTATCACCTGTTGTGCTTCTTGAAACCCGTCAGAAGCTCCTGGCTCCTGGCAGTAACGGCCCATATGGGAGATATCAATGTGGCCGCTGTCGGCGGGTGTTTCAAGACTTGGACAAACTGACAGAGCATCATTTCTTGCACAAAAAAGAGAGGATTAAATGTTGTCGTCGCTGCAAACAGCTCATCATTGGGCGGCTGCCTCTACCTGACAATCACGTATGCCCTCAGTTAGGAAACGCAACCATACAGCTGTCAAGCTCTTTAAAAAAAAAGTCTCCTTTTCCCCAAAAAATAGTGCCATTCCACAGTCTAAACAATTCAAAAAAAGTCTTCTATTGTCCATCGTGCAAGCACAGCTATGCACGCAGGTGGAACCTCAAAATGCACAAGTGTCAGGGCCCAGGGTCGGTCCCTTCTCCGCAGGCCACTCCCTCCATTCAAATGCCAGTATTGAGATCAAACAGTGAAGCCAAAACGGATGCTGGATCTCAACTCAACAAGAGTGTTGCCGTGGGCACTGAGGTTACCGGTCATATCAAGGTAGAGGCCACCTCTCCAAATTCCCCACAGTCGGCCTGGACTCATCCGGCAAATAGCTTCTCACCTTTCTGCTCCAACTCTTCCATGAACGAGGAGAAAAAAGAGGCCTCTCTGTGTGGGATCTCGCTCCAGCAAGGACAAGAAAACAGCAGCTGGGATGCAGCAGAAGATGATGATCAAGACAGTGATGAAGGAGAGTGGACGATACCCTTGGATGATGAAATGGAGGTGCTTGGCTTTACAAAGAAAGCTGGCAACGACCCACCGGTGAAGAAGTCTGCAGAGACCTCTAGCCTGCGCTATTTCATCCGAGACGGTGTGAAACGTTACCCTTGTAACAAATGTCAGAAAACCTACAGTCGCCCGTCTACTCTGAGGCGCCATCTACGGCTGTGTGGGTTTAGGCCACGTGGACCCGTCGCACAGAGCGGCGGTCAGAGTGGCGGTCAGGGTGCCACTCTGCTAACCGGCAACAATATGAAACCAATGTTTGCTTGTTTTGTCTGCGGTAAGACCTTTAACCGCAAAGATAACATGATGGTGCACAGAAAGAGATGTCAGTTGCAACAAACAATGGAAGATGCTGCACAGGCGGACAGACGGCCCGTGCAGCAGACCGTGTCGGCCGTTGCAACGGACTGTCAGACCAAGGAGGACGACGACGGAGGCAACTGGGGCATCATGTCACTGCCCTCCGTGCTTCCACGGAGGGTGACGTGCGAGTGTGGGGTCGGATTTACATCCCCAAGGCTTCTCCTGGAGCACTTGCAGAAGCACGCACAGGAATCCTACACGTGTCCAACTTGTGGAGAGACTGTTAATTCCTGGGCGGACTATGAAGTTCATCTGCAGATCCACATGCACCCTCATCACCAGCTGCTGAAGGGACTTCAACCACAACGATCACAACCTCTGCTACTTAGATTTCAGCAGCAGCAGCCTAAGCAGCAGCAGCAGCCATCTCGGTCAGTGCGTCAGCCTCCGCAGAAGCAACCGCGCACAGAGCAGGCTTCAAATCCAACCAAGAAGCAGCAGCGGATTGTGTGTGCACGATGCGGCAACACTTTCGCCACTCGCTGTTCCCTGCGAAGGCACTTATCCTGGAATCGATGCAAAGGTGTGCGGGCCACAAATCCCACAAACCCACCCAAAGCGTACCACTGTTCCCACTGCAACTCTGACTTCCCAAACTCCATCAGTCTCATGTTTCACCAGAGGAGTGGGGCTTGCAAACCCGCCATCAAGCCCGTGCGTTGCCCCGTTTGTCTTCGCTGGTTCGGCACCGTGGACGGATTACAGAAACACCTGCTTACTCACAAACAGTCTGAATCGTATCGCTGTGATGTCTGTCAGGGTACTTACCCAAACCTGAAATCACTCAAAAACCACCGCAGGAGGATTCATCGCATCATGGCTGGAGACACGAAGCCCCAAACACAAGAACAGCTGACTTCGTAATGACCGCGAACATGGGAGCGGTGCACATAAGAACGGATCCCTTTTTATTAGAGCTCATTCTTTCCATATGTGCCAATTGTAGTGTTTTTGTGACACTGTACAGCCACCAGATGAGTGTATTTTTGATTTATTATGAAGTGTGTAATTGTAGTTTGTCACTTAAAGAAAAAAATGGGGGGGAAAAAGAACCGTGGTGTACAGTACATTTTTAGTTTTGTCAAGTTAATCTCTTTCTATTAAATAGCTTCATTAGCCTGTAAATGTTTCTTGACATTTGGTAATCAAACTTTTCTCTCAGAGTTTGTGATGTAGCTGATTGTTGTTCCTGGTGTTAATAAACATACCAGTTGTAAAACATGTTGTCGTTTTGTGTGGTATGGGACCGAATATCTCAAATGCAAGCCAGTAAATAACTCTTGTTGCAGCCATCCTTGTTTTATGTGCTGGCTTTTTTTTTTTTTTTTTTTTTTTTTTTTGTGCGAAGTAATGCTACAGATTTATTTGGAACTACACACATATAGACATTTCTTTATGTGCTGGCTTTTACTCATCAAAATTATACAGATAGTTTTTGTTAGAAAGACATTTTCAGCTTATGTATGCAAACAAATAAATGGCGTATAGTGTCTCTGTCCCGGCTGAATGACCAACATCCCAAGGGCCCCTAAAAGCTCCAGGTTTACTTTGACTTTGAATATTCACAAGTCTGTACAACACAATTAAAGCATAGCATCAGCTGACATGGTACAGGGTGTACCTTAAGGTGTCTCATACTTTATTTCTGGATCTTCAGACAGTTTTGAGGACCATCTTTGTCAAATTTTTTGATTCATTTAACTTAATGTACTTTAATCAAATTACCACACAGCATATCTGTTGCTCATCAGTATTCCAGTGTGCTTTATCACAGCTAGCAGGTTAATCTGGCCATATGTTTAATTAAATGTAAGGTTTTTAAACAAACTACTCTTACAATAGTACTCGAGTAATAAAACCATATTTTTTGTCTTCTCACAAGTGTTGATTGAACTGAATTACCATCTCCCACTTCAGCAGAAGCCCGATAATTGTTTTTATCAATATAATTTAAAGGAAAATCCAAACAAAGGGTAGGAAATTGAGTTTTCCCTCCTTGGGGATGGGATCACAAATGCTTGCACACAAGGTTTATTTAATCAAAATTCTGTAAACTTTAATTTGATCCTAATTTATATTCAACGCGTTTATGTAATCCATCTACAGCTCTGTCAATGCCTCTGAAATGGGATACATATAATAAGTACTCTAAAAATGAAAACTGTGATAGTCACTGCTTATTTTCACTGGCAGAAAACAAAACTAAGCGGACTGTAGAAAAACTACACTGGTAGGGAAATCTGACCGTATTGTCTAGGGCTGTGTCCAACGTCAGGAATGACCTGCCAGCCTCATAGTAATATTATTTATATTGCTTTGTGTAACGCAGACTAAAACCACCCAGCAGAACTACTGCACTAATAACATCAGAGGTGAATCAGCACCTCCGGTCGACAGGTGTCACTGTAACGATGCAGAACACGGACGTGTTGCTGTAGAAGCGCGCCATCCGTAGAAGAAGAGTGGGCTCTTTCCTCTTGTTTTTTTGGTGTGGCTAGTGGGCTAGCTGCCACCTACTCGGTCTAAATACCGGTAAGTTTAGCCCGAATGTGAGTGTCCCACGAAACGACAATCGACAAGCTTTGTGCGGTTTTGTTGCAAGGACAAACCATAATATTAACACGCCGACACTTTGACATTTATGTGAAGGTAAGCTAACGTTATTGTTCGTGAGCTAGTTGAGGCTAACGTTAGCATGCTAGGTTTTAAGCGAGGCAAGGGCGCGTTAAACTAAATTACGGTATAAATTGTAAAACGTGTCTAGCTAACGTATTTTTTCCAGATATTAAGCAGTATGGAATAATAGTATAGTAAATATGCCACCCCAGTAATTGGATGGATGACTCTACGGTATGTATTTCACAACCTATGGGTGTATGATATAGAAATAATCTGGTTAACGTTAATGAGTTTAAGACTTTTATTTGTTCGTCTCCTAAGTTTCGACTCTCTTTCAGAGTCGAGCAAATGTTCGGAGGAAACTGTAAGTGATGTTGAAAGTTCCAGTCATCTCTCCTTAGCTTAGCATGCCGTTGTGTGTAGCGGTTAGCATAGCTAGCTCCTTATTCAGATAGTATCAGTCACCATTAAACGATGAGGTAACGTCACAACTGAATCACATATTTTTCCATGTTTTTTTTAAATATATTTTTGTTTATATCCGACAGCAAAGCTGCTCCAGAGGGCTCCACTCAAACGGTGAACAGACTTAGCCTGATGATGGAGAGGGGAAGTGTCCTGGAGGACGGCTTGGGCAGAGACTTGATGGACGCAGGACGGTTTTGCTTCAGCTGTGAGCAGATATTTGCAAATCGGAAATGCCTCGAGGAACATTTTTGTACCGCTGCGAGTCACATCTGCTCCTGTGGAACAGAGTTTGTTGAATACAGAGACATGGTGGACCACAGCGCTACACATGAACCGGGTCACCAAGTGCTTGATCACGGAACAATAAAGAAGCGCAGAATTGAGAAGCGCATACTGGAGGAGCAGCAGCTGAAGCGACTGCAGACCGGTGAGGTGGTCTGGAAGGTGCCGGTGAAGCCCATGTTGTCCTTTACATCAGCTGCTATGCCACAAGTTCCGACGCAGTCTACGCAGATCTCACAAGTGCCTCAATTGCAGCACTCTGTGTCACAAGCGTCTTTGCCCCCAAATCCCCATGAAAAAGATATGCAGAACATTTTTGCAGGTGTAGGTGCACCTACAGTGGATCTTTGGACAGTTTACCAGCCTATTGTGTTGCTGCAAACAATGCGCAAATTTAACAAGACACAGCCTTACATATGCGCTAAATGCGGGCAGTGTTTTGTAACACGGGCTTCCCTCATCTCCCACCACAGCTCTCATGTCACAGATAAAGTTGCTGGCTGTATAGGATGTGGGCTGCTGCTTTCCAGCAAGAAGTTAGTGCCTCGCTTCCATGTTTGTAAAGCACCCAACACCCCCACTACCAAATTCAGAATCATCACCGCGAGACCGCTGGATTTGAAGACGGCATCTGTAGCCAGTACAAACAGGAGTCCGAGTGCTCATGGGCCTTGGGCCACTTCCTATCTACAGTCGAAAGGCCAGAGTCCCAGCGCCGCCGGTAAAGGCAGTCGATCGCCTCTTATGACTTCCACCCTGCAGTTGGAAAATAAGAAAATCGGTACATACAATAAAAGCAAGCAGAAACCCAGGCCTTATATCACTGCCCCCCTTCCGTCGATGAGTCGGAGTCCCAGTGCATTCAATAGAAGTAGCCAAGGGCTCACTGCCCCTCCCTCTGTGCAGCTGAAGAGGCCCACACAATCTGCATCAGGTGTACCAAGCAAACTAATGCAGACGTCCTCTGCATCAAATGGGTTCCCGTGTCGAGTCTGTCATCTTCCTTTTGAAACTGCGCAGCTGCTACAGAGGCACAAATGTGCCAAAGCCCACGAGTTTATGGCAAAGCACGTGCGAGCTGGCAAACATTACAGACTAAAGAGGGTGACGCCGGTGACAAGTCCCAATGCGGCGCAGATGAACGGGGAGAGAAAACTCGGGGTTCCAGTTTCTGGTAACATCAAGAAAAACCAAGTCCTGGCTGTCGGTCTGGACAAAGGGCAAGGGGCGGTTCCTATGAACGGGAAAACAGGAGTGAATATGGACGATGATTGTTACATAGTGGAAAGCGGACCAGACAAATCTGCTGAGATGATATACCAAGTAACCTCCTCGGTCCCTATTAAGACTTGACACAACTAGAGAGGCAAAATCCAATTTGCATGTCACATTTTATGTTCATGATGGACCAAGAGCATAAAGGCAGTCCTGTTTGAAGAGCATCTACTTGTTTAGCGTCACTGTACAGGAACAAAATGCTTTCTGGCTTTTGAAGATAAAGTAGTGTAGGATTACTAGTGACAACAAACATGCATCTTAATTAAGCTGGATTTCTTTTGTCAATACTGTAAACAGTCCAATAATGGTCCCCATGAAATTGTTATAGATAATGTAAATCCATAAAGTTAATCATCAAAACCTATGTGCTTAATTTACCCATGTTTGGTGGGATAACCAGGTACTGTTTTTTGTTTTTTTTTATATATGTTTTTAGTATGCTCAGAAATGTGATGTGAGGCTGTGTGGAATTGACCAAAATACCGTATGTGTTTTTACCAGCTTTGTCAACTTCACAAATGCAGTACATTATGTTTTATTAAACTATATTTTTAATTTCAGTGTGTGTGTTTATGGGATAAAGTAGCATGTGATGTTATCAACAAGGTTATTCTCATGGTGAATGGACTGAGTGCATAAATCTGACCTCGCCTGCAGTGCAAGTACTTATTTTGGCAGTTTGATATGTAATACTTTTAGTACAGTGTCAGTAAGAATATGACACGTGTCAGTAAGGTAAGTGATAATATAGAATCCTAAAAATAAGTTATAGAAATATATATTCGCCCCCTCTTTATTTTTCTATTTCTTCTCTAGTCTCAGCTTCTGATACCGGAAGCTCCTTTTCCTCAGTGATGTAGTGGTCTATCGCATGCTTGTTGTCTGTCTTGCGGCCCTAATCTCCAGCAGAGGGGGCCACACTCAATACATCCATGGGGCCATTTCAAAGCAACAACAAGGCGCTGTGTGAGTCCATTTATGATGAGGTAAATATCCAAAACGTGGATGCGGCGTTCACGTGCTGTTTGTGTGCCTGTAATCTAGAAACCCTGTGTGTGTGTGTGTGGAGCAGAAAACAACGGCGCATAAACACATTTGGGTGGTTGATGTTCGAACTTTGAGATGTGACAGGTGGTAGTTTGTCTACTAGCCGAATTAATGATTGCGATGTGAATCGATTTTTTATTTTATTTTTTACTTTAATGCTTCCTGTCCTCAAACGTTATATCTCACATATCACATTTTCACGTTGTGTATTGCTCCTTCCTTCTACAGAACAAATCATAGTTCCCAAATGTCCCACGCCACCTGAAGCATCCACTCCGTGATTGACACGTTCGGGTTGCTTTGTGCTCGGATCTCGAGTGGCTCACTGCTGCAAACTGCTCTGAAAAAAGAAGAGAAAGCCAAGGTCCAAATTAACAGATCAGCTCCCAGACCAATGCACGATTGTCAAAAGAAAGAAATGCCTAACAGCCACGCAAACGACAGCGCAGACGTTAGCTTTGAGCTAGCCAATGCCAGCTAATTGATCAGCGGTCAGTGAATGGCTACGCAGAGACCAGCCTTGCCTCTCCCACTCAGGCAAGCACTTTGTGTTTACTAACGTTACCAACCGTCGCATCTGGTGACCGCTGTTGAGAGGTATCACACACATACACATGTTAGCTATAAAGAAGGTATTATGAGCTGACATCGTAGTTAACGGTGAGGTTCGTGTGGCCTGTGACGTTAATTAAATGGAGCTAGCAATGTGGCCTCCCAACAGATAACGCCTACATGCATGCTCTTAGTAGCTTTGTATAATAATTAGTAATTAATTAAGCTGTCTGTTGGGTCATATGTGATTGAAATACACGTTAAGTGATCCGTTGGGGGCACGTTTACATCTGTGTGTGTGTGTGTGCGCGCGCGCGCGCTGGCAATCAGCCATTTGCTCAGTGCATCAGAAAGACTCCATGAGATGAGTCTGCAGACATCAGCAGCCACTCTCTATCTAGACACACCGGTGTACTGCATTCATTCAGTCAAGTGGTGCACCAGCTTAAGTCTATGTAACTTTTGTGGTGTGTTATAATGGAGAAAGAGAACGTGTTTGCATATTTCACTTGAGTAAAAGAAGCAATATTACAATGTGAAACATTTCCACAACGAGCTAAACTCCTGCATGAAGATTATTACTAAAGTTAAAGTACAGAAGTATATAGATAATGTTAAAGGATTCATTGTTTTGCTGTTTTTGCTGTTTTTACTTTAATATATTGTTATTGTTATTTCTTTTGTTATTTCTGATGCCTTAACATTTTTAATATAGCATATAGTTGATGAATAAACATCTGGGCAGATTATTCTGTATTGATACGTCATCATTTATAAAAAATGTGTAACAGTAACTCATGTAAAAGTAATGGAGGCAAGTACAATATTCCTCTCTGAAATGTAGTGAAGCGTTTGATAACCCTGAAGTGGTATTACTCAAAATAAAGTACCAACCACCTCAGTATTGTATTTAAGTTTAGTTCTTGAGTAAATGTTCTTTCTACCACCGGTTATGTCAGATAGGAAAGATTTTCCCAACTCCACAGTTCCCCGTAGAATGAGTCACCAATCTGCTACGTGGCTATCTCTCTGGACAGATGTCTCATTTGGCAGTAACTAACAATTTCTGTTTTTATTCGTGGGGAAACTCTGAAGTCTGGCAAAGCAACGCATACTAATCCAGAATAAATCTGCCCGGTGATTGCTTACAGCAGGCTTCTCTCTGTAGACGCCGCTGCTTGAACCTCTGATTTGTCAGTTTGTCACATAAACCGACTTAACTCTCCTGAAGGAGTTGATCAGCTGTATGAGCTTTGAACACTCGTAATGCAGCCATCCACTCCTAAGTTATAGCGACAAATGGCCGATGCATGCAGTGTATTCAAGCCAGCAGTAATAATAATAATAATAATAATAATAATAGGAGAGCTAGTCTGTTAAAGGTATTGTGTCGTGATTTGTGTACACATTCCTGTTTTTACGAGTTACAGCCTCCTTGTCACTGTTTAATTCACAGACTCTTGACATGGGGAGTAAAATGTCCTTCAGCAGAGGAAGCAGTGACCAAGATACAGTCTCTGAGTTAACCTCCGCGCCGTCGCATCCTCGCAATTCCATTCATGCGCCTTTGGACTGCAAGCAGGTAGTTAGTGAGAGAGACAAACGTTATGCTGTCTATTACAGGTTACAGCCCACTTTCTGGATTAACCTACGATTGGAACATTGATGCATTTTTATGTATAAACACTTTTAAACTTGAGGGCTCTTTAAGGACTATGTTTCTTTTTTTTTAATATTGTTTTTGAATATATCACATTTAGACTATTTAAGTGTGCAGTGAATCATTTTGTTATGTTTATGTTGGTGCTACGACATCCAGATGATGGGAGGACAGTTCCTAAATAAACACATTAATATTTAATTATACACTTTTATTGTATTTTGAGAGATGCATTTGTTTGTTAATATATGTAGTTTTCTAATTTGCCATGCATATTCATGAGCATGTGGTCTTCTACTGTACTCCTGGTTGCTTCAGGGTTTACCTGCATACATATAGACGTTAACGCCACAGAACTAATTATGACAGCGTTAACACTTGTGTAGATGCATGTTGTTTTGGACGTCTTTATATTTACAGCATTTTAGAAAACTTATACCATTTCTACATTTGTGACAAATGCAGTTTGTTTTTTTCTTTCTTTCTCACAGATGCCTGAAGACAAGAGAGGCAGCGAGGAAGACGTGGACTCTAAGTGGGGAGAGGAAATGAAAGCAGCAGAAGTGACTCAACCTGCACCTGAATCCCACTCATCGGGGCAGGTGGAGTCTGAAGGCCGACTTAACTCTGAAACAGCAGGCGGAACAAATTGTCAACACAGCGAGCACACACCTTCACAGGCAGAGATGGAAGCGAAGTCTCAGACGCCCGCAATTGTGTGCAGCTCTACTACAGACAGCCGTGGACAGCCTGTGGAGGTCCACAAGAAACGTGGCCGCCCGCGTAAAATCAAACCGCTGTTGACTAAAGGCAAAAAAGATCCAGGTTCGGCTGGTTATGATGCAGTTCAACATAAGGAGATAAGCACAACACTTCCTTTGCCAAGAGTCGTTCCCTTAATCAGTAATTCACCTCATAATGAGATGTCTGCTCTTCATACTGTGTCTGATGGTGAAGTACAAGATGTTGTCCCCGTGCTGCCAAAACGAAAAAGAGGCAGACCCAGAAAATCAGAGATGGCAGCTTTTAAAACTATGGTTGTTGAGGCTGCTGCTGCCAGTGCTCCTGCTGCCGCTGCTTCTGTTAATAGTGTTAGTGGTCCTGCACGGCGCCTGAGGAGTAGAGGTGAACAACACGCTTCGACACAGGAAGGAAAGCCGGAATCAGCAAGCAACGTAGACCCCAAACCAACTGAGGGGACGCCTACAGAAAGTAGTAATTCATCGATCTTTCAAGGTGTTAAAAGAAGAAGATCTAAACTGGCTGATCAGCAAGTTCCAGCTAAAGTGTGCCGGCTGGATGTTTCCCAGGAGGCCTCGTCGCTGCCGACCAACGACACCGGCTGTGGGGAGAGAGCAGAGACTGATAAGCAGGTGGAACTAAACACTGACAAACAAGAGACTGATACGGATGGGAAAAGCGGTCAACTGTACCAGCAAGAAGGGCAAGAGCAGCAGACGGAATTAAAGGAGGTCGCATCACCGCAAAGAAAACTGAGTTCCCAGCCAGCAGCTGAGCCTGAAGTTATTTCTTCAGAGGGTTTGAATAGTCTAAAGGTGGTAAGCCCGACTCAGAGCGACGACCCTGTGAACATGAAACAGTCTGCCGACGTGAATGGCAGCGAGGAGTCACAATCAAAAAGCGGTCTCGGATCCCCAAAAAACTCGCCGAATGCACAGTCCTCCAGCACAGATTTTGTGACGTCCTCTGAGCAACCAGCTAAAGCTGTCGGAGTCCCACCTGCTGTGAAAGCCGAGAATGTGGAGGTAGAGCTGGGTCATTTAAATCCTATCTCAGAGTCAAATAGTCCGAAATCTTTACAGTGCAATGCCAACACCACAGTTAAAGCTCAGGGTCCAAACAGGGCCTTCAGGCGCAAGAGAGGCGGCAAGAGGAGGAGGAGAATACGGAGTGTTTTGTTACAGAGAGAGCAGCTTGTAGAGGCTCATAAAAGCAGCGATGACGCGCAACAAAATACAGACTATGGTGACGAGTGTAAGGAAGCCGGCTCTAAGGTCAGCTACATAAAAAAGGGGGCGAAAACTCTTTTAAAATGTGGTTACTGTAGTCAGACCTTTAAATTTCTCTCTCAGTTCATCATACACCAACGCATTCATACAGGAGAACGGCCTTTCAAATGCCCCGAATGTGACAAAGGTTTCAGCAAAAATTCGAACTTAAATCTTCATCTCAAGACGCACAAAAAGAGCAACATATATCAAAAATGTCCATTTTGCAAGATCAAATTCTCCTGCTCTGAGTATTCCTCCCACATGAAGATGCACGCACGAATGCTGGACCAGGACTCCGAGAACAACAAATCTGAGAAACACAGCCGAGGGGAGGACCACGAAAACGGCGAGGGGCTTCGTAGACCCGTTCCACAAGAAAAGAGGGAACAAAAAGTGTGCCAGTACTGCGGTAAAACGTTCCCGTTTCAGTCGGCGCTCATAAGACACGTGCGTGTCCACACGGGAGAGAAGCCTTATAAATGTGATATATGTGGCAAAGCTTTCGGTCAGGCCTATTTCCTCCGTGTCCACGAGCTCACACACTGGTCCGTGAAGCGGTACAACTGCACACGCTGCGAGAAAGCATTCACTCATTATAGCAACGCAAAAAATCACTCCTGTAGACCTCCAGCAAGCAGTGACGATTCGCAAGCCAACAGGCGCGCAAAGCCTGGACTAACGTACACGTGCCACATCTGCAAGAATGTTTTTGACCATCTGCAGGAGTTCAACGGCCACATGAGAGCCCACACCGGCGCCAAGCTTTATCGCTGCTTGTATTGTGACAAGCTGTTTGGTGTGCTGTCTGAATTTAGTGCCCATCGCAGTCAGTGCAGAGGAGAGAGAAACGCCTCCAGCTCTGCGATAAAGGAGGAAGAGACGATGTCATTGATACAGTACACGGTGCCTGCACTCCGGTGTTCACCGGGACGCAATTCAGCCTCCTCCCTCACAGGTGCAAACCGTGAAACACAGAAGATGACGTCACGGACCAGTGCCAAGAAACGCTTGGCTAACTTAAAGAAACCGTTCCAGTCGACGGTCGTACCGGCTCACCATCTCTCGCACCTCGTGTCAAAGTTAAACAAACTAGATAACCGCTCGGACCCCAAGAAATATTTGTGTCCGAGCTGCGGGCGACTGTTCAGACACATGGGCCGACTCCGAGCCCACATGCTCACCCACGCCTCGGGTCAAAGTTACACGTGTTCCTGTTGCGGCAAGACTCTGGAAAACTGGAAGAAACTGTGGCGTCATCAGAGAATCCATCGACAGAGACGCGGGCGCTTCACTTGTCCTCAGTGCGGGCAAGGGTTTCGGTTTGTGCATTCGTATGAAAAACACATGAGCGAGCACCCGGAGTTCCAGTGGATTCAGGTCAGGCCCAAGAAGGTGTTTCTGCCTTACCAGTGCGAGCAGTGCAGGTGCAGCTTTAATACTCTAGATCTGCTGTTCAGTCACCAGCTTTGCCATTCCTCAACGCACAAGGACTCCGATTTCGATTTATCCATAGACGATCATACACAGTCCAACAAGAAAATGTTTTTCCCTCCCGCAAATAACCACATGGCTGCATTGCATCCAGATCCTGAGGAAAACTACAACGGTCCTCTGGGCCCCTTATCCAAATGTCCAGACCTAGCGGAGCAAGAGTCGCCTCGAGCTCCCACGATTCCCTTTGTCAAAAGTAAAGGTCTTGATTTGGGTAAAGCTCCTCAGCGTCCCAGCAGCACACGTTCGGTCCAAGATAGAGGAACCGGTCGTGACGGAATAGATGAAAACGCACTTGGAAAACCAATTCATCCTTTGAGAACTGTGAAAAGACACGTTAGCCGAAATGACGGCGTATCAAATGAGGCGTCGGCAGACGGCGTTAAGTGTGCCGTGTGTGGCGATGCATATCCCGTCATCTCCGACCTTTATCACCATTATTTGCAGCATGCTAGAGGCCAGTTGTAAAGACCTAAATGCAGATACGTTACTGCCCCTTCTGTGTTCATCATGTTTAACACAGAGGACCCTGTAGTCCTAAAATAAGAACTGTGCAAACACTGTCAGTTTACACCTGGTGAGGTTATGGGAAATGAAATGCATCAGAACATTATGTGGAAGATTTGTTTACAATCGTGTATTCGACCTGTCATGCCTGACCGTTTACAGATTTTGAAAATATACACACGTGAATGTACAAAATGATAGGGACACTTTCTGTTTTCATGTCGTTCATCAAGCAGCTTCAGGTAGAAGCCACGAGCCTGTCGTTAGTTTCTGTAATCACATTTCTGTCCATCAAAAAAACAAACGAGAGATGCAGAGCGTGTCAAAAAAAGATGCTCCAAATATTTTGTACATTCAGTGCATTAGAGCCAGCCAGAGTCAGCCCTGGGATAATATCAGCTTCAACAAAATCAGCATTTGGAAACAGAAACTGTGCTGTTTATTAATGGCTTATTATGGAAAATAAGGTTGTTTAAAACAATGTAATAACCACTGAAACATGTGGAGCCTTCATTTTTCCTCCTGGCATCTTTATTTATAACTGCACTGATCAGAGCGGCAGACGTCACACTGAGTTAATTTATTCGCCCTTATTTGCTGTGAAAGTTTTGTTTTGCAGACCTGACAAAGACCTTGTTTCCTCTATATGTTATAACGCGCCGTGTAGCTGTATAGCTCTACAGATTACAAACACCTCCTCTTAAAACATGCATTGGCTTCATGACCAATGTGAATTTAATTTCAAATGTGTGCATTTCAAATCATGCAGGTCTCGTCTTCCGCAAGTGAACTGTTATTCATAATGTTTCAGAGGAAGTGATGTGTACTCATTTCAAATTAGTTTTGTTCTGGTCTCCAACAAGGACATGCATCAGCATTTTGTATTTACATTCAAAGTAAGTATCGGCTTGACTCGTGCACATGTTTGTCAAAGACTTTGCTCTTTTGTGGACTTTGTAATATAATGGCTGAAATAAGTGATGCTACATTTCTCTAGAAAATACACTGACAAATGCACGTTCCACACCTGAAATACAAAGTGCAACGTTGAACATACTTTCTCACTGCCTTTGAAAAATACTGTTTCATGCTTCAGCATCAGCCTTGATTTTGTTAAGTTTGTCTTAATACCAATAAAGGCCATTTTTGTATTGATATATGATTATGTCTGTCATTTTTAATCTACATTCATGAGATCCTTGAATCATACATTTTAGGTTAAGAAGAAGGTTGTGTCACCAATATCCTTTTAATATTGCTTGATAAGAGAAGTAACTTGTGAATCAACACAATGAGCGGCAAATACAGTAGCTTACAGTTATTACCTGTAGTCTTAAACATCTGGAGTTGGGAGTTGTTTCCGTCACAGTCGATAAAGGAGCTGTGGCATAATTTTTTTAAAGTCCAAATTTATAAGTTTAAGTACAATATGTTTTGCTCTGCCAAGAAATCAATTAGATGAGATGTATTTGATCTTTCTTTTTATTGAAGGCATATGCAGGTTTGAGGACTGAGGTGACTTTAGTTGGAGCCCATGGTGTTGCGAATCCAGGCGTTGTAGTTGCAGACCTTGGCGTAGACTCCGGGGTTGTTCCTCTGGGCGCAGCCATAACCCCAGGACACCACACCCTGCAGCTGACCGTTGCACACCAGGGGGCCACCAGAGTCACCCTGATGGGACGCAGATAGAAAGGACAACGTGTAAGCTGAAGTGTTCAAAAGTCTGTTGCACTAAGAAACAGCGATGATGACTTTAGCTCGTACCTGGCAGGAGTCCTTGCCTCCCTCGAGGAATCCAGCACAGAACATGTTGGAGGTGGTCTGTCCAGGGTAGGCAGACCTGCAGCTGCTGTCGCTCAGGATGGGGGCATCCAGGCACATCAGACGATCAGGGTAGTTGCCTAGAGAGGAAGATAGACAATACATGTAAATGTGCATACCCCACTATGTACTAAAGCTATTTTCCACCTATGACTGCAGTGTGTTACTGACTTCCAGAGCTGCTGAGGTTGCCCCATCCAGAGATCAGGCAGCGGGTGCCAGAGCCGGCACAGCTGGAGGGCAGGGACACGGCGCGGACGTAGCTGTTCAGGGAGGCGGGCTTGCTCAGCTTGATCAGCATGATGTCATTGTCCAGGTTGCGGCTGTTGTAGCTGGGGTGACGGATGACCTTAGCAGAGTTGATGAACTGCTCTGTGCCCTCATTGACAGCGATGTTGTGCTCACCAAGACGCACCTGCACGCGGCTGCAGAGAGAGAGAGAGACACGAGGCTTAAACTACATGTAAGTAATTTGACGTTGCACCTGTAATTGGGGCAGTCAGTAGCTCAGATTGTATTTTATTTTGAAAGAAAATTACGCCAATTTTAAACCACTAACAATGATTTTAGTATGACTGTGAACCTAATGTGTGTATGCAAAATCAAACGTCTCTGCTTACGACTTGTAGCAGTGAGCAGCAGACAGCACCCAGGTGCTGGAGATCAGGGAGCCTCCACAGAAGTGGTAGCCAGAGCTCAGAGAGACCTGGTAGGACAAAGAGTTCTTTCTGCACTCGTAGCCTCCAACAATCTTATCATCATTGATGGGAGCAGCATCTGTAACACAAACAGTGAGTTATTTAAAAAAAAAAGCTTTAAATACTGCCCCTGGAAACCATGGAAAAATACATTTAGATTGTATCACCACAAATAGAAGAACTTACAGGCTGCAGCAACCAGGGCCAGAATAATGAAGTACTTCATGATGCACCGACAGAATCTACACACAACAGGAGCAGATGCGATGGGTTTATATACAGGCAGACCATTCTTTATCTAACTCTCTCTCAAGGACTTTTCCATGCACCTTGCACAAAGATTAAACATTATCCCACCTGGGAAACAGCAGCTGGCCCAAGAGAACATGTGGAGTCTTTCATTTTTTAGCGGATAGATACAGATACAGATACATATGCAGCTATCAATCTTGATACATTTATTTTAATGAATGTATTATTAAATAGTAATAGTATATTGCATTAATTACTGAATAGAAAATATAAACACAAAGACAGGCCAAGGTTATATTATAGTGTTTTTTTATACTCTTGATTATAATTGTATGAATTTTAATTAATGCAGTGCTATTAGACATAAACATGTCATTATAAGGCATGTTGCACTATGCAAATCTACTACCCATTGCATTGTCAGTAATTATTATTGTCACTAACTCAAATGATTTACTACTTCAATCTTAAGTGAACTCCTGATAATTTTCTAGACACTTGTCAGAAAGTCTATAGGTCATATAGTCTAAGTCAGAAAGATTATAGGGGATTATATTTGACTTTTCTTTGTTGTATTGAGTTTATTGTTGATTACCAGATACATTTATTTAAAGCCAATCAAATATTAATTCATCTATTCATTCTACATGTTGAATTGCCTCTAAACAAATGTCTGATCTGCTGTCCAATGACTTAATAATGACCAATTAATAATTGATTTGAGGGGTAGAAACATTATTGCTGTCTCTATTTCCTTGTCAGGACAAAATGACTCGTATCTTCCTGTCAATTTACTGATAAGACTTCTCAGAAATGTGAGGAAACTATAGGACGTGTACATTAAACTCAGATACATTGGCTAACATCTCCAAACGTTGATTGGTCCTGAACAGACCCCCTCAGTGACGTCAATAGCATGCGACTGTCTTCGGTTTGTGTATCGGCTGCTGAGCTAACAGCTGCACCAATTGTGTTTTGGTTTTGTTTTGTCTCCCATGTGCAGTTATTATGAGGTAAGACATACAAATGCGTTGGCTTTTTTTCTTTTTTTTTTTGATCCTGTCCGCTCAGCTATCGTTGGCAGTTCAAAAGGCAGCTTTACCCCAAACTGTGGTAGCCTGTTAGCTAACAGCTAGTTAGAAGATCAGCACCTAATGTATGCGGAATGCGCAACCGTTGCGGATGTGGTGCAGAAAAAAATGCGCATCGATGCGACAGAATACAGAAGTCATCGACAGTAATAAAAACGGACAGACTGTTATAAAATGCTACACAGTTGTAAACAGTGTTATGTTTTGTTGTTTTATTTCAGCTCTCGAGGCGGTTCTCCGCCTTGAAGGTGCATCTCACTGTATGACAACTGGACGTTTCGATGTAGCTCTTAGTCTGCTCCAGGTGTTCTTACACCGTGTATTTATGTTTTCACTAACATATTAGAATAAATGAAAGTGATAGAAATGGATTTAAGTGGCTGTAGCTAGCCATAAAGGTCTATGGACTTTATGCTCTACTTAGACAATATGGTAGTATCTCTCACTAAGCAGCAACAATGTCTTGATTCAATTGAATATTACTGGTAAAAATCAGAATTTAAGGGTGCTGTAACTCCATATTTCCTCATAAATCCGTGTGGGTGGCAGCTGTAGTCAAAGTAGGTTCATAATCATCGCATACAGTATACTGAAGAGTTGTAATGTCTCTAGCAGGAGGTTCAGTTACACCTTGAACTCGTGTTAATGGGGCAGCCGCTGCCAGTATCAGAATTGGCCCACCAGTCAGTTCTGCTGTAAATCAGGTCTGACCCATGACTGAGTACTACGAGGAAGGGGGGCTGCTGTACGAGCAATCACCTCCCATGCACATCAAAGTGGAGTCTCCGGAGGGACCCTTTGGAGGGGGAGCCTCAGAAAACGGCTTCCCCAGGGAGGATGACGACTCGGAGGGTAGCTGTGACCAGAGCAGTGGATTACCTGGGGGACTCCCCTTCAACGTGGTAGTGGTGCATCCCAACATCATGGCACCCGGCATGTCCTCGGATGAACTCTTGTCCATTGAACAAAGTAAGCCTGAATGAGATGAAGACCATTATGGGAAACTGGGCTGCAGAGCATGTCTCCTAATGGCAACAGTACACATATACTTATTTAATACGCATTGACACATTTTATCTGTGCAAATCTGCAAACAGCTACAGTGTTTTGTTTTACCAAAAGAAACATTTAGCTCCAGTATCAATCAAGGAAGACTGAGATAAATTATGCTTTTAGCTTTTAATGCTCTGTACCATTTAGCTTCACTTGGTGTTTTTTCTTTCCCTTTTGGGCTGTTCTCTCACCTCTCTCTCTCTCTCTACAGACAGAGCTATGTCAGCTGCGCTGGCTGCTAGCAGTGCAGGAAAAAGAAAGAGTCGTTTCAGTGGAGCAGAGCTGGAGGTGTTGGTGTCAGAAGTCACTCGGTGTGAAGGAGAGCTTTTTGGTCCCGCGGGGAGGCTCCGGCGGCGGGAGAGAGAGCGCATCTGGGCAGGAATCCTAGAGAGAGTCAATGCTGTGTCCAGAGTCCCGCGCACCCTTCGCGAGGTAAAAAAGCGCTGGGACGATTTGAAGAGACGCAACGGAGGCAGGCTAGCGGATGCTCGCCACCGCAGCTGTTACCTGCCGTCCAGCAGAGGAGCCTCGATGCTTGGCCGTCCTTCCCAGACTAGCCCCAGACTTTCACAGGCCAGGCAAAAGCAAAGCACCAGACCAAAGCCCAGTTTCCCATGCTTCCCTGACTCTGATACAGGTAAATTAAATAAATTACCTTTTTTTTGTTGTTGATTCTATACATGCAACTAATATCTACTTCTGTTCACTTCCAATATTTTTTTGCAGGTGTGGGAGTGGAAGGATCAGAGAGAGATGGTTTCGAGAAAGATGAGGACAATCCTGAGCAAGACAGAGAGATGGGAGAATCTGAGTGTGAACCCGGAGAGAACAGCATGGAAGATAAATTGGGATTAGGACTGGGTCTGGGCATAGGACCACACCCTCCATCAGAACGATGGCTGCCTCCTTCCCCCCTCTACAGTGCTCCTTTCCTCAATGGCAGCCCCCAGCCCAGTAGTCCTCAGCCTTCACTTGGAGCACACCAGGGTCCTCTTGAAGCCCCTGTGCGCACCTCCTGGCTTGAAGATGAGCTACGAGGGTTAGGGGAGGCAGCAATTCAACTGGGAAACCGGGTAGAAAGGAGTCTGCAGGAGTTTGGAGACGGTTTCAGGCAGGACATGAGAACACTTGTCGCTTCGCAAGAGACATTAGCATCCAGTCTACAACAAAACAATGTTCTCTTGCAAAGGCTGTTGGGAGTGCTTGAGGCCCAGCAACAACCACAGCAACATCGTGTACAACAAGCACACCAATCGCAAACATCTCAACAGCACTTACAGCCAGCTCAGCAGCTACAACACACAGAACCACTGCAGCAGCTACAACACACAGAACCACTGCAGCAGCTACAACACACAGAACCACTGCAGCAGCAGCAACAACAGAGGATTGAAGCACCACTGCAAACACAAAATCAGCATCAGCAACATGTAGTACAACAACAGCACGAAACACAAATACAGCAGCAGCCACAAGTCACACAGCATTCGAATAATCAGTCCGCTGTGGCGGTGGTTCCTGCACCATCGTCCCCTGACATACATGGCACTTGTCCCTCTGAACCGCCCACCAACACGAATGGAAGTGTGCAGAGGCCTCGGCGGGGGAGAGCTGTCGATCACAGGCGCAGGAGACGGCGCTGAGGAGAAAGCACTTAGAAACTCAAAGTGCACGTCGTGCATATTTGGTGTTTCAAAATGTGACAAGAAATTTTTATCTACAGTATTACTGTAAAAAAAAAGTGTTATTTGGAGTTTTACTTCAGAACACGTTAGCTTGTCTTCGGAGAGGACTGAAGTGGAAAAAGAAATTAGACGCATAAGATAATAGGGTGGCCTTAACATTAGCTTGGTTCCTCAGACAAATGCTAAAAGACTTCCTGCCTTGTGGAGCGACAACTTCACTCCTGGGACCTTTAATACCCAGAGAACAACATACTGTAGGTGCTGATGTTTAATATGCATGTCACTGTCCATGCCATGCAGTCGAACTGCAAAGCTCATGATGCTCTTACTAGTTCAGTACTGTCTCAATTCTCCTGATTAACTACATTGTCATAAAGTACTCATTATCTGCAGTTGTTACCATATATGGTAGTTATACAGCTATTGTACTTACCTGCTAATGTATGCTTGTGCTTTAACAATTTCATGAGAAAGTCTTCTCCTGTTTTGGTTGGACAATAAAGTTAGACTGTGTTCTGCTCAGTGTGTTTTAAGACAGCCGTGTTACATTTTAAAGTCTTGACAGTTTTTGATGAAAAACAGTAAAACCTTCCGACATAAACATCACAGTAGGCATCAGACTTCAATTCATGCATTTCTGAAATTTAAAAGCATACATAAGTATGTAGGGGCTATTTATTCGAATCTTGCATGCAGTATGATGAATGTGTTTGTAGATAGTTGCAAAGAAACAACATATGGCCATCATCTACGTAGTTTTGCACAATCTATATTTTGTAGATAGCGACTGTTCCGATGAAATGTAACTAAACTTTAATAAAAGTCAGACGTGGACTGCAAATATATTCACCCGATCACTTGTGGATTTGTCACATAGCATAAAAAAAGTGAATGCAATGGTTATGTTTTAGATTCACTTATGTTGTGAAGAGAGCGTTTGTTGTGTAGAAACAAAACCAGAGCAGCAGTAGAAATTTCAGACGTGAACCAAATGTAGTTGTCAGTAAAAGTTGTTTTATTTTGAAAGAGTTGACCGGAAACATTGCTTGTTCGGGCTGGGCTAGGCTAGCATGATCCTTGTGTGTTCTGGACAAGGGGGTGCATGGGGGAAACATGGCCGCCGTAGACCCGTTGGAGTCTCCAAAACGACAGAAATCCCCTGCGGAGGAGGTGGAAACATCTGGGGAGAAGACCGATGCGGTGGAGTCAGGATGCGGCTTAAATCAGACAGACGAGGCAACACATAATAAACCCGCGAGGAGCCCCGCCGATGAGCAGAGTGTGGGTAACGACGGCTCTTGTGTTGCCAGCCATTCTGAGGTTAGTGTCGAGTCCGGTGCCGGAGCCGAAAAAACGACATGCAATTCACTGGAGGACTTAACAACGGCTGAAAAAATGGCCGAGGCTCGTGGCAGCGACCGACGGGCTTTCGACTGGTCCGAAACCGAAGACGACGACCAGGAGGCGAAAACACACACGGGGGGAAATGATGAGTGCGGTATGCTAACGTTGTTAATGTTTTTTTTACGATTAGCTTTAGCCTCCGGGCTAACCTGAGCTGTAGCGCTCACTACCGGTACAGGAGTCAACTCTGCTAAATGTTATCACCGTAACAATATCGGCTAGCTTCCCGCCCTCGGGCTGTGATCCATACCTAACGTGGGAAGATGTGCGCGTCGCGTGCAGTTATCTGGATGGGTTTGCATACTGTTTAATATCTGTTCGCTAAGTTATTATTGTGATGTGCGTTTCTCTTCCAGACCCCAGTGATGCCACAGAGAGCGCTGGAGGGACGCAGCGGGACACGCACGTTGACGATAAAATGACCGTTAACGCGGAGGAGATCGATAAGAAGGAAACATCGCATCCCGGTGAGAGGAGCGCACAGACGGGGCCGGTGGGAGAAGTCGACGTGGTGGAGGATGAGGAGCAGGGAGACAGACAAGAGGACGCCACTTCGACAGCTAAGCCCAAAAAGTGCCGTTTGGTGTGCAAGGAGTGTGGCCAGAGGTTCACCCGCCGCGAGACGTTCAACCTCCACCGGCACTTTCACTCGCAAGGTGACGAGCTCATGCCCCTCACCTGTAAAGAATGCGGCCTTACCTTTCAGCACCGCAGCAGCCTCATCAAACACAGAAATGAACATAAAGAGAAGGAGGAGCTGCTCCTTACCCCGAAGAAGGAGATGCAAACGAAGGCGGAGGGTCGCTTTAAATGTGCAGAATGTGAGCTGGTCTTCTCCACAGTGGACAAGCTGAGGGACCACATCTGCTGCAATGTCGTAGACAAGCCTTACCACTGCCCGCTGTGCCGCCAAGAGTTCCAGTTTAAGGTGTCCGTCACGAAGCACATGATGCTCCACTCCCAGGAGAGCATCTTTACGTGCCAAGAGTGCAGTCAAGCGTTCCCCAACAGCTTGGCCCTGCGCTACCACCAGCGATGTCACGCCGCCCTGAAACCCTACGAATGCCCCGAGTGCGGCTTAGTTTTCAAACACTACTCCGTCATGGAGGACCACCGACGCAAGCACACTGACAACATGCGCTCTCACCTGTGCAACATCTGCGGGAAGACCTTCAAGTACAGCAGCCTCCTCCATCAGCATCAGTACCTGCACACCGGCCAGAAGCCCTTCCGCTGCCCCGAATGTGGTAAAAAGTTTGCCTTCGCCCAGAACATGAAGGCTCACTGCCGCCAGCACAGACTGAGCAAAAACAACCCCTCCGCCGAGCAGCCCGGCAAGGCAGCCCCGACGTCGGCACAAGAGGCGGTCAGAGGGCCGGGAAAAGAGAACGCACACCAGAGCGATGAGCCGAAACGCACTTTCAACTGCCCCCTTTGTCCCCAGACCTACTTGTTACCGGCTAACCTGAGGGCCCACATGCTTGTTCATGAGGCAGAGTATGAGACGCTGGAGAGGACACCCAAACCCCCAAAGGACAATAACAAGGACTGGGATAAAGGACACACCTGTCCCCACTGCCCGTCTGTCTATCGTGATGAATCTAGTTTAAATATGCACCTGTTGAGTGTCCACAAGTCTGTAGCACAACATTTAGAAAAGGCGGCAACGCTACCTAAAATTCAATTCACTCCGTTAAGTAGTGAGAATGTACAGGGGAGATGGAGAAGCGATGGCATCAGTGTGAAGTCGTACAAGTGCTCAGAGTGTGGAAAAACCTTCCGCCACCGCTCAGTGTTAGAGCTGCATATGCGCATACATTCCAAGGACAAGCCGTACCAGTGTAAAGTGTGCGGCAAGGGCTTTAGATTCGGTAGCTACTTGCAGCAACATCTCATCATCCACACAGGCAAGAAGCCGTACAAATGTCCCGACTGCGGGAAGGACTTTGCCTTCCTGCAGAACATGAAAACGCATCAAAAGCTGCATCAGGAGAAACCATTCCGCTGCACCAGCTGCCGCAAAGGCTACAGCGACGAGACCCAACTGCAGCACCACATGTTGTCGCACAACGGTGACAAGCCGCATAAGTGCGACCTGTGCGACAAGAGCTTCGGGTTGGCCTACCTGCTCCGGGATCACATGAACACACACACAGGGGACCGACCTCATCGCTGCGACGAGTGTCACAAGAGCTTTTCTTGGTTCAGCAGCCTGCTCGTGCACCAGAAGATCCACACTCGCAAGCGGCAGGGTTTCAGCCAGTATAATTCTTCCCTGCTGGGTGCTAGGATGAGAGGCAGAGGCAGCAGGGGGAGGAGAGGGGGGAGGCTCATGTGGGGCTGGTCTCGACCTTTGGGAAGTTCTGGGATGGTCAGCCCTCAGC
The DNA here is from genome assembly GCF_050575085.1 of Anarhichas minor. Taxonomy (NCBI): domain Eukaryota; kingdom Metazoa; phylum Chordata; class Actinopteri; order Perciformes; family Anarhichadidae; genus Anarhichas; species Anarhichas minor. The sequence continues at coordinate 1,230,749 of NW_027466487.1, read as the reverse complement.
AGTCTCCATATCCAGTTTCTGCACTGAGAGACGCCGAGTTGCACAGGAGGGTGGTGCAGCCGCAGCCTCCCGTGCTCGCGCCTCGCACGGACGTGCAAGGCAGACAGCCGAAGGAGCCGTGGCTGTCGGAGCTCCAGCCTCAGCCGGTGCAGTGGAAGGTGGACGGCGGAGAGGTGATGCCCGTCCCGTCGTCGCAGCATGCGGCTCCACAGCAGACCCAGTTTGACGGCCCACCGCAGCCCGTCCTGCAGCAGCACCATCAGAGGGGTCCGGGCTGGGCAGATAGCCCTTTGACAACTCAGTCGGGCCCCACGTCTGCTCAGAGCTCAGAGTCGTTGCACATGAAAGAGAGTGCAGCTGCTATCGTCAGCTCCCTCATGACAGCCGTGCCCAACAACAAATCCAGCACGTCGACAGTGAGTGAGATGGAGCAGCATAGGCAGCACAAGCCTGTTACTTGGGGCAACACACACGCGTCCACGGTGCTCGCTTCCGCCAGCTGTTTGCCTCACGATTTTTCTATTCCTTCTTACATAGATGGGGCAGCTTTGTGGAGCATCAGACCGTCTCTGCTTGCAAATTCACAGAGCTCTCTGAATAAGCTTGGTCAAGAGCTTCAGCTGCCAAGATGGGCAGTTGCCCCAGTGTCGATACAAAGGGAGCCATCCACACCTCCTAAGAAAGAGGACGCTGGAGGGTGGGACATTAGCAATCCTCAAGTAATGCCGTTGACTGTTAGCCAGCCAGAGAAGCCGTGGAACGGCTGTGAGCTGCAGAAGCAGTGGGTTTCAGGCCTAGCGGGTGTGTCCACCTCAGCTCAAATAGACCAAAGCGGTGCTATGTCAATTTCAACTCCCGTTTCTCACGGGGTCGGTAGCACCTTGTGGGACATACCGACACCACTGGGAAATCCAAAGACTATAAACCCTGAGAAATTAGTAAGGACTCAAGATTTTCAGCTGCAGCAAAAGCAGGTGTCATCCGCCTGGGCCAATGTACAGAGTCACGGCACGGCACAGAAGGTTCCCATCTCCATTCAATACGAGCCTCATCGTTTTGGCCACGGGTTGGGAACGCCAGTATGGGGCTTCCAAAGTAACCGAACGCTGCTCGCTGGGCAACTCAAGCCCGGGAATGGACAGGAGCTGCAGCAACAGCCGATGGTAACAGGCGCTCAAATAATCATCAATCGGCCGCCTCCTTTTTTCACACCTCCACTTGCCCCGCTCCCTCCTCTCGCTTTGCCCGGCCCGCACCCTCTTCACTCGGTCACACTTTCAAGACCCCCGCCCCCAAATATTTTTTTCACACCACAGGCGGTGATGAGCGAAAGGCCACACATAACACAGACCCTGCCCCTACCTCAGCTCCCCCCTCGGACAGAACCTCACAAACTCGGACCCCGTTTGCCTTTCGGCCCAGAACGGCTTCTCCAGTGCATGATATGTGGGTGTTCTCTTCCCCGGGAGCTAGATCTACAAATGCATTATTTGCAACATGCACAAGGAGAAATATGACATTTCTACACTAGCACCAAGACTTAGTTGTGTTTTTTTTAAATAATTTTTACTGAGTGGAACCTCATTTATTTGCCCCTTACTTGTGCAGTTTGACACAAGTGGATAAAAAAAAGAAGTAAAAATGATTTAGTCTGCACACTTAAATCACATTTGAAGTTCAGCTCCAAATTAGACTACACAGGGGGCTTGTTATAGATGGTGTATACACATGCCATTACATTACTTTCACCTTCTTTTAAAATGCATATAAGTTATCCAAATAACCGGTTCATGGGGTGCATATTCATGGGGTTCTACGCTCTGTTTCATTTATTGCCGACGGCATTTAGATTTGCATAATATTAGTACTTTTATAGTTCTGTTCATATGTCCTGAACCATTTTAACTGTTTCTTCATGTACAGTATACTGTGTGCCTTTTATGAGTACAGTCTGCATGTCTGCTGTCTTGGTATTCTAGGCCTAGTTTGTGCTTAAGGTAGACTCAACCATGTGACCTCACTCCCAAAACACAGAGCAACTCTTTCTAAGATACCTTAAAGAAAGTTAAGTGTTTGCTTTTGAGGAGGAGAGGATGGGGGTGCGTCAGAACATAACAGTCCACGGCTGACTACATGTTGGGAAGCACCTGTAGTCACAACGCTATTGGCCGGGTCCAAATATTTCACAAGTAAAGTTCTCAACATGGTCAATTTCGCCAAAGCGATAGTAAGTGTAAACAAAATGTGACTGTTACATGTAAAGGTCATTTCACAGTAAGAGTTCTCTGTTAATTGAACAGTGATTATTGATAACGGGGAGAAAGTGTCGTTACAAAATGATTGACAACACTGTTGTCAAATAGTGAATTTTGTAATAAATTAAACTTGCATTTATGTGAAGATTTGTCAGTAATATTTATCAAATTGACGAGAGGAACTGATGATTTTAAACAGATTCTGGGTGGCAGTACTTAGCACCTACTGTAAACCGATGAGTACCATGTAATGTGTATCTCTTTCCAGAATGACTATTTCAGATTGGAATGTACCCATATTTATAAAGCGAAGTCCACTTTTGAGTACAATGCAATGTATCTTTTGTGAATACTGAATGATTTAATTTCATAACTGTAGATTTAGTACAGAATCCCATCTCCTCTGTTATGATAATGGCCACCGGAGTAGCTTTGGGGGCCCAATAATTGACTGAAAATCACTACTACTACATTACTACTGTAAAATAAACATGCGGTCCATTTGTACAAAAAAAAGAACCGTCCCTGTGTGTCTTAACATTCAGCGTCTTAAGTTTAAAAAAACAAAAACAAACATGCCCTTCTACCTCTATCCACTGTTTTAGCATGGAAAGAAATAGAAATTTCCCCATGATGTCTACATATTGGATTGAATAAAACTTGCCTTTGATTACGTTGTGTTGAGCAGTACTTGTTAGGGAAGTTCAGGGTTAAGCTTCATCTGTATAATAGAGCACTCATTCATGCAAAAAGAAACCACAAACAAAAGGATTAAATCCTGGATTGGAAAGTTTTTATATTTTAAATGTTTTAGCTTCTACATTTGGTTTGTGAAGAGAATGGACGTAAAGAGGAGTGACATGGAGGGTGTCGAGTACTGTTATCAAGTAGGAAAAATGCAGAAAGTATGAATCAAGATCGATGTAGGAAAATTGTGATTAATAATTTGGCATTTTCTCTATGAAATTTAGCTTGTCTGGAGGAAGAACACAAATGCTCTGCAGCGTCACTTTCATTAATCTGGTAAATTGGGACTGGAATCCCTCATACCGAATCCTAATTATTCATAACATGACTACACAATCCTCATAGCACCAAATATAAAATTAATTAAGTGTATTTTACTCTTGTGGAAAACTATTCTGTAACTATAACACTGTTAATTTACTTTCTGTATTTCATTTACATAACAACCTAAGGTGCCCACAAGGACTGTCTGAAGGACCCTCATCAGAAAGTTTTTAATATAAAATAATTTACTATACTATATATTTGATGTGTCGGTGGGGTCAGTATCGACAAAAGAAAGACACGAAAATGTGTGTAATAATATGAATTGTTAACTTTGCATGGAGCACGTTAGAAGCTCAGTCTGTTTATTTCCTAATTGACAATCAGATATTTCACATTCAGACTTTGTTTAGTGAGTGGACTCCATGCTGGATTCGCTGCAGGGCCATTGTCTTTCTTGAAGGAAACAAACAGAAGAAGAAGAATCCACTTCCGGCCAAGGAATGCACGCGCAACCACACAGCGCTGCATCATGTGTGTGTAACAGCTAGCTGTGGTCATCATCACTCGCGTTGCTAAAAACATTACACGATGCGGTCTTGTTCTGTGGAAACGGACTAGATTGACACACTCGTTGTTCCTCCTCCGTTCTCACCTGGTTTACTGCTTACAAGACAAACTCAAATAATCATCAATCGGCCGCCTCCTTTTTTCACACCTCCACTTGCCCCGCTCCCTCCTCTCGCTTTGCCCGGCCCGCACCCTCTTCACTCGGTCACACTTTCAAGACCCCCGCCCCCAAATATTTTTTTCACACCACAGGCGGTGATGAGCGAAAGGCCACACATAACACAGACCCTGCCCCTACCTCAGCTCCCCCCTCGGACAGAACCTCACAAACTCGGACCCCGTTTGCCTTTCGGCCCAGAACGGCTTCTCCAGTGCATGATATGTGGGTGTTCTCTTCCCCGGGAGCTAGATCTACAAATGCATTATTTGCAACATGCACAAGGAGAAATATGACATTTCTACACTAGCACCAAGACTTAGTTGTGTTTTTTTAAAATAATTTTTACTGAGTGGAACCTCATTTATTTGCCCCTTACTTGTGCAGTTTGACACAAGTGGATAAAAAAAAGAAGTAAAAATGATTTAGTCTGCACACTTAAATCACATTTGAAGTTCAGCTCCAAATTAGACTACACAGGGGGCTTGTTATAGATGGTGTATACACATGCCATTACATTACTTTCACCTTCTTTTAAAATGCATATAAGTTATCCAAATAACCGGTTCATGGGGTGCATATTCATGGGGTTCTACGCTCTGTTTCATTTATTGCCGACGGCATTTAGATTTGCATAATATTAGTACTTTTATAGTTCTGTTCATATGTCCTGAACCATTTTAACTGTGAAATTTAGCTTGTCTGGAGGAAGAACACAAATGCTCTGCAGCGTCACTTTCATTAATCTGGTAAATTGGGACTGGAATCCCTCATACCGAATCCTAATTATTCATAACATGACTACACAATCCTCATAGCACCAAATATAAAATTAATTAAGTGTATTTTACTCTTGTGGAAAACTATTCTGTAACTATAACACTGTTAATTTACTTTCTGTATTTCATTTACATAACAACCTAAGGTGCCCACAAGGACTGTCTGAAGGACCCTCATCAGAAAGTTTTTAATATAAAATAATTTACTATACTATATATTTGATGTGTCGGTGGGGTCAGTATCGACAAAAGAAAGACACGAAAATGTGTGTAATAATATGAATTGTTAACTTTGCATGGAGCACGTTAGAAGCTCAGTCTGTTTATTTCCTAATTGACAATCAGATATTTCACATTCAGACTTTGTTTAGTGAGTGGACTCCATGCTGGATTCGCTGCAGGGCCATTGTCTTTCTTGAAGGAAACAAACAGAAGAAGAAGAATCCACTTCCGGCCAAGGAATGCACGCGCAACCACACAGCGCTGCATCATGTGTGTGTAACAGCTAGCTGTGGTCATCATCACTCGCGTTGCTAAAAACATTACACGATGCGGTCTTGTTCTGTGGAAACGGACTAGATTGACACACTCGTTGTTCCTCCTCCGTTCTCACCTGGTTTACTGCTTACAAGACAAACTCAGGCCAAGCAAACCGTGGCGCTGTGATGCTAACGAGCACTAGCTAGAGTAAGCTAGCATTATACAAACAAGAGACACTCCAAGATGGACGGAGCTGCTGCCTCGGCGATCAAAGAGGACGGAGCGACAAACAAACCCGACGATGGAGACACAGCATCTGGAAACAACGTGTTTCAGTCTGCCGATGACACCGCTGATCGTAAGTATCCAGTAGTGGGGTCACTTAGATAAACGTGAACGTCGTTAGCACTAGCAACACACCAGCAGTATGTAGCAGGCGTGGTGACCTCCTACACCAACTTCACCGCAGGCACAGGACAATATAATGCTAAATAAATGCTTTTTTTTTCGGGAAATGCATAACGCGTTGCAGTAACTTGCATAGTTATCCACCCCTGGCCCTTTTGACTACTTCATGTGCATGGATGGAGAGTCCTGTGTATTGAATTAACCCAGCAACAGCCCAAGCTGATGCTGAAACCTGTAGTGGGTTTGAGGCGTGCTGGCAGTAACGCACTGCATCATGGGGCTTTTTTACACATTTAGTAACCTCCACACATGCTGTAGTTCAGTCATAGAGGGTATGCTCTACATGTAGGAGGATGCACGTTCACTCTGACCTATCCTGCTCATGCTTTCCCAACAATGTTCACCTTGAGTTTCTGATTCAAATACTCTTTATTTGTAAGTTTAGCTTCATGAGCTGCTACCTACAATGACTGGCAGAAGCAAACTCTTAATTCCTTGTTGATGTGGCTTATACTGTACTCAGGCAGTTCCTGTGTATGCTAAATTAACATGCCCTTTAGATCACATTTTGAATGGTAATGGAAGGTACAAATGGTGTCAATAAACACCATAGTGTTTATTAAAGACCCTTTTTATTTCAAATGATGAACAGTGGTAACTGAAGTATTTGTCTGTTTGTTGTAAGACGCAGTTGTATAACTCCTGGCCGGCCAACATTACCTAAATACTCTCATATGATGTTTTGATTAGATTAAGCCGGGGTCATAACGACACTGTGAGTCTTGATTGGGCATAAAGCTTCCAAATGGGGTTGTGTTAACCCTGAGTCTTATAAACACTCTGTGGGAATAGTGCACATGGACAACCCACAGATGTTTGAGAAATGAACAAACTATAGTATTCTGATTGTTGCACAGTGGCATTCTAAACAATAATGAAACCGGGGGGAGGACATTTTTTCATTGCATGCAATTTTTTGTGGCAATGAAAAAACAAAAAAAAGCATTTCCTGTTTTTGAAAAGAGAACAATAACAATGTAATAATAACAATAATAGTTTTGTGGCATCTATTTTTGTTGTTGGGCAACAGACAACAGTGTTCTCGCTACTTTAACTGCATATTGTGTTCTCTGTCTAAGATGTGACTGTCAAATGCCACTTGAAGGCAGTGGCACAATATGTCGAATGTTGCTGCGTCCTCTCCTACTTCAGTGGTGTGATCCCAGACTAAAGGTTCAACGTAGATCTGCGGTCCATCACTATTCCTTTTTTAATAATTCTGTAAGTAGGGCTGGTGTATGCCATGAGATTTGATTGTGAAAGTAGCATCAGGTTTGCAGTGAAGAAACTTAATGTTTTTCCTTCACAGCCCTCTGGTGAAGCACAATGTATTCCAATGTGAGGCTTTGGTAACATTTTACTTTTTAAGAATGCAATCAAGTAATTAACTTCACAGACGTCATTTGGCTAAAGCGCTGTATCTATTAGCCCCTCTGTAATAGTATTTTATGGATGTTGTTATATATCCAGAACAACATTGTCTCGTCCTGATTATATTGTAAACTCTAATCACCTTTTTAAAATAAAGATATGATTTGCACCTGTGTTTTTGTGATTTTCTTTTCTTATTTTCTTTTCTGTCTTTTCGTTCTCTGGAAGCAGGAGTGGCTTTGACCTCCTATTTTCCCCTTTCTATTTTTAGGGGTTTTCTGCTGTCGTGCTTGTGGAGAAGGCTTCAGGGAGGAGGCAGCATACTTGGAGCATCAGCATCAGCACCCTCAAGAAAGCACGTATTTAGACAACCAATCGGATGGTTTACACGATGCGGAAAAGGACAATGAACCAAATAATTTCTGCACTCGGTGTTCACTATCGTTTGTTGAACCGAGTGAATTTTTGTCGCATATGGAGAAGAACCACGGTCAAACCTCTCAAAAGGAGCCTAGTGTTCAAATACATTCCGGGATAACAAAGCAACACACCTATGAATGTCCAGAATGTGGGAAATGTTACGGTGTGTTTGGACACTTCCTCAACCATCAGCGCTCACACAGACAAGCCTTAAAATCCGTTTTTCATGACCTCGAACATTTGAAAAAGAAGTCGTTCCAGTGCGAGTCTTGCGGGCGGAATTATTCTCGTGCTTCAGCTCTTGATGCACACCGTCGTTGTCATGAGGAAAAGTTGGTTAAATCGCGAAACAAAAGTTCAGGCGATGCAATCCACACGGAGGAGTCGAGTGTTGAAGCCAAGCCCGGCGAAAACCAGACAGTCGATACTCCTGAAAAGACTTTCAAGTGTTTGTGTGGTAAAGCTTTTACCGCTCTGATGCGCCTTAAAACGCATCAACGATTTAGCCGCAACAGTCAATGCTCTCCAGAAGAGAGGAAAGACAAACCAAAGAAAAGCTGCAGTGAGTTTTACTGTAGCGAGTGTAAAAAGTCTTTCAGCGGCCACATTGCCCTCTTCAACCACCAGCGGTGGCACACTAATCCCTCAAATGATCCTGCAAACAGGTTCCCGTGTGAGGAGTGTGGAAAAGTGTTTAGGACTCAAACGTTCTACTTCAGGCATCAGCGCATGGCGCACAGCGACGAGACCGCGGCCAAGTCGTTTCTTCATCAAGTGTGTCAGCTGCAGAAGAAGGCGTTTGAATGTAAAGATTGCGGGCTGAAGTTCTCCAGGGCCTCGGCGCTTCACTCCCATCAGCTTCATCACACGGATGTTTTCAGAGAAACGGAGAAGGAGGCTCAGACGCAGAGCTCTCTGCTACCTCAACGGGAGACTTTGGAAAGCGTGAGAAAAGAGGCTGAGCAGGAGACGGTGGAATCAGAGAATGTGCTTCCTACCAGTATGGCCGAAGAAGAAGAAGAAGACGTGGACAGTTATGACCCCGGGGACTTCAATGTGCAGGTGATCAGTGCAAGTGAATCGGAGGATGAGCCCGTCCAAGACCTGAATCCTGATCTGGAGCTGCTGTGTGAATCAGATCAGGAAGTAAGAGACGACGGCGACGCTGGGTTTTCCACCAGTCGTCTTGTTTCAAAAGCAGAGATGGATTTGAAAATTGTGGAAATTGACTTTGAGCAAACCGACGAGCAGTGCGCTCTGATGGCGAGCGAAGCCGTGAACGAAACGGCGGAGGAGAGATTCGATTGTCCGGAGTGTTACCGCTGGTTTTCTAGCGCTTCATCGCTGCGCGTTCACAGAATGTGGCATGGCGTTCGTAAGAGAAAACGGCAGACTCAAGGTCAGTCGGTGGCAGTTCACACGTGCGACACATGTGGCCACGAGGCCAATAGCTACGCGGCACAGTGCAGCCACATTCAACAGCACAAGACTCGCAACACAAGTGATGAGGATGATGATGAGGCAGAGGGATTAGAGAAGAAAAATCTGGCGTGTAATGAGTGCGGTAAGCGCTTCACACGGTTGTCTGCTTTAGTCTCCCATCAGCTGCATCACCCCAAAAGAAAACAATTCCAGTGCCCAGATTGCATGATGTCTTATTCGCACGCAGCTAGCTTGTTTAACCATATGAGAAACTGCTCCGCACAGAAAAAGGAGAATATTTCTGTCATTAAGAAAGAATACAATCCAAAGAAAACCCTTCTAGGCCCAAAGATTTATCATTGCGAGCAGTGTGGGAAGGGTTTCTGGTCTCTCGGAGCTTACTCTCACCACAAGCAAAGTCAGACTCCGTGTACAGATTTGAGGCTCAGCAAAGGTGCCGCGGGATCTTTGCACTCCGTTAATAGACGCCCACGCTTCAAGGTCCCGTGTCCCGTGTGCGGTAGAAAGTTCCGCCACAAGGGCATCATGGCGTTGCACATGCGAAAACACGAAAACGGAGATCACAAATGTGAGCTCTGCGACAGGTCGTTTCGTCTTTTCTCGAGCCTCCTGAGACACCAGGTCGTGCACAGCGACCAGTTGCTCCCGCCGCCCATCAAGTCTTTCCAGCATCAGGTGGAGCAGTTGAAGAAGAACACGTACAGCTGTCCCGACTGCGGGAAGCTGTTCTCACGGGCCAAAGCGCTTCAGTTTCACATGAAAAGCCACGGGTACGAGACCGGGCACTCGCCGCCATCGCCGAGGTCTGCCGTCGCGCTGGAGGATCTGCAGTGTGCTACGTGCCTCGCACATTTCAACAACAAGGCCTCTTTGAGGGCCCATCAAAAGCTTTGCATTAAAAGAGACCGTCAGGTAGTTTGTAAGACAGAACCTGTAGAAAATAACGACGCGCCAACGTTGCACAAAAATAGCTTGAATGTCACAGAGGAAATAGCAGTACACACTGAAGTGAAGAATGAAATGGACAGCGGGGAGCTGAAGATGGAAATTCAAACGCATGAAGGCAACTTAAACAACCCAAGTACAACCAATTTGAAATACAAATGCAAAAAGTGTGACAGAAGCTTTTCAGTGGTCGGGGCTTTGAATTTTCATAAAAGAGTTCACGCTGAGGGTCACAAATCTGTAGCAAAAGGGAAACTGGCCATGCTTAAGAAACCTAAACGGGAAGAGCCGGGCAACGGACTATTTCACTGCTCAGAATGTGGCCGTCGATTTATGTCCAACGCGGCTCTCGGCTCCCACAAAAGATGGCACAAAGAAAAGAAATTTCCGCTGTCCACGCTAAAAGATGATGATTTGAAATCCGTCAGCCACATGACAGAAGACGGACCTTTCCAGTGCCACAAATGTGGCAAACAGTTTTTCAACCGTCTTGTTCTCCAACGTCACCAGATATTTAATCCTCGGTGTCAAACCAAAACTGTGCCGCACACTGATTCAAAGATAAATGTTGAGAGCGAGTTTTCATGTCCAGAATGTAACCAAACCTTTGAGCAAGGTTCGCTTCTCGCTGCCCATTATGTAAACGAGCATATAAACGCTGCAGATCACCAAGTCCCAGAACAGCTGGATGTCGGCTCGAATGGGAGTGAGCCCACGTCGTCGACGCTGAAGCCGAGAGCCCACCAGTGCCCCCTCTGCTCTATGACCTTTGCTAAAGCAAGAGGTCTGCGTGCCCACAAATGGCAGGCCCACTCGAAGAGGACGAAAGGTAAAAACAAGGCTCTTTTGAGGATTAAAACGGAGTCCGTTACCTCAAGCGGTGAGGTTACACAGACGGAAGGCAACACTACAGTGCCGGGGAACAACGCCCCTGTTGGCAGAGGAAAGAAGAAAGTCCGATCAGACTCCCCATTTGTGAAATGTATCTCATGCCTCGACTGTGGGAAGCAGTGCAGCTCTCCAGGCGTCCTCCTCGACCATAAGAAAGTGTGCCTGGAGATGAAGCACGAGTCTAAACGGGAGATCCAGAATCCTGAAAGCACGGCTGAGCTTTCCCAACCTCTTAGCCGCCTGTCGGAGCACACGGCCAAATGCCTCTTCAAGTGCGATAAGTGCGGCAAAGCTTTCCAAACCGAGGGACAACTGGGGGCCCACAAGACCAAGGCAAAGAGCCGGCCTTATTGCTGCGCCCTGTGCTGCCACGGCTTTTGGACGGAGAACCAGCTGCAGCAGCACCTCGCCTGGCACGACGAGGTCCGCTGTCGTCTCCCCAACGAGGTCCGCTTAAGGCTCAGTGCAGCCATGACCTCAAAGCCTTTAAAACCCAGCGTCCCCTCTGCTGACACCAGTAGGACGTCCTCTCCGTCCTCCATGCCTAACTCAGACAGCCCGTCACAAAGTAGCCATAAGTGCCAACATTGTGGCAAAGCCTTTCTGTCACCGACTGCGTTACAAAAACATGAAACCCAGCACTGTAACCATGACTCGTATCACTGCTCCATCTGCCCCAGGACCTTCAGTGAGATACAGGACCTCATCGATCACCACCAGGAGTGTGTCGGCGACAACAAAGGGCAGAGTGCTGTCTCCTCAGGAGATACCGATGGCCTTACTTGCCTTGAATGTGGAACTACTTTTTGTCAAGAAACTGATTTGCACCAGCACTATATTGAACATGCCCAAGGAGGATATCTGATCATACAACCTGGAGAGGACTGAAGTGAAGACACTGTAGGTTGTGGATTTTTTTTGGGGGGAGGGGGCGGGGGTTCTTCTGGAGGTCGCAAAACTACGTAAATATGTTAAGCTACAAAATTCCTTTTTTAGAAATGTGTTTAGGTTGAGTAGAAACATGCTTTCCCTCGTTGTTTCTGGATTGTTTGAGATTCTTTATTATTTTCCTTTACACTGGATTAATGTAGAAATGTTTAAGAATAACCCCTTTTATGAACTAATGTTGAAATGTCACAATGATAGTTTAGAGACACTATTTGATTTGAATAGACCCATCATGAGTTAATCTCTCTGAGTTACTGGCCGATTTATGGTAGTTCATATCTAGATATATCGGAAAAAATTATTTGGAAACATTTATGCATGTCCATGTTTGTCCTCAAAATGAATAGCATTGCTGACACACTACTTATTTTAAGGTTTCTGAAGACTGAACGATTCTGCACGGCGAATATATACTAATTTAGCTTGTGCCATTTTCAAAGCCTACGGTTTGGCAGATAGAAGACAAAATATATCGAACTCAACCATGTGCACTGCTTATGTGAATTGGTAAAAAAAAAGCCAACATTGCTGGTATTTACTACCATAAAACAAATTTAACGATCAAATAGTATGTAACACACAATACATTTAGCATTGATTGATGTATAAGCTCCCATGTTCTTTCCTTTTCAGTGTTATATTTCAAAGTTGTGAAAAAATATTCATTGCTTTAACTAAAATAGTGTTTTCATTCGTATAGGATAGTTGTTAGTTTACTTTATTTGTCTTGTACGAGAGATGTTACTTTGCTATATTAATTTATGAAAAGCTGTTATTTCCCCGAGATGACCAATATACCCTTTGACTACTCGTTTAACATGCTGTTTCTAAAACAAAGAATAAAAAGTGAAATAAATTGATCCATTTCTGCGTAATAACTGTGTTGTGTGACTCATTTAACCTCTATTTAGTCGATCTGCATGTTTGTGGTGGACGTATTAGTCTGGTTTGTTGTTAAAAAATATGTACTGTGCGTGTATTGGGTTATTGACAAGTCGTGTTTAGTTTATTAGAGAAGACACAGAACAAATCAAAATACATAGTAAACATACTAAACAAATACCAGAATTGGCCAAAAGGTTTGTTTTTCACCTGAAATCCATCAAAACAGGAACAAAAACAGGGCATCTAGTTTATACGACCTTTTAAAAGTAGCTTTGCAAACTAGCAGGATCAGAGGAGTATAAATATTGATTTCATCAGAATTGCGTTTAAAGATATAATGATTGATTAGAAAGTCATCTTATGACCAAAGTTGCATGAAATACTTGGAAAATGGCTTCATGGAGAAGTTTTAGTTTTGCTCATTTATCACGACAAAATATCCGTCTTTACATTGAAGTTAATTGATGCATTATAAACCTCCAAAGTAAAAAAACATTAAATTAGCCAATCGATGATGCTATTTACTTATTCTGTCTTTCAGTTAATAATTGAATTTTAAAATTGGAATACAAATTTAATCCTAAAAAGACTTGGGCTACTAATTTGTCCTCTGATCCTAAATTATCGCAAATTTCCTGCTGTAATATTTTAAATGTCCTCCTTTTTTAAGTGGGCGACTGGCTAAGTGGATAGCAGGGCCGTCCTTCAATCAGAGGGTCGGCGGTTCGATCCCCGGCTCTCTGCTAGTCGCATGTCGATGTGTCCTTGAGCAAGACACTTAACCCCAAAATTGCTCCCGTAGTTGTGCCTACGGTGTAGAAATGTGATAGAATCTGAATTGTAAGTCGCTTTGGATAAAAGCGTCTGCTAAATGACTGTAATGTAATGTAATGTAAGTGGCTTAAAAGATAATTATTAAATGCGCAAAGCTCTGAGATTGAAATGATTTTAGTAGTTAACACCCGACTCAACACTTCATCTGTGAACGAAGAGAAGAAACCCAACTCAGTCTTGTAAGTTTTACCTGCTAAAATGAAACATTGGTAACTTTAACGACCAGGCTCTTTCTCAATCTGCAAAAATTCAGCTCGAACATCATAGAAAAAAATAGTTCATTCATAAAATCAGAAGATACATGCTAGTTTATTTTATATACTGTATAATAGCTTGTATAAGTTCAAATTGTTGTGCATGAAGTCTGTACTTGTAAAAATTCTAATTTGGTCTTTTTTTTTCCTCCTTTTCTAGTCGACCAGTACAGCATTGCGTGCAAGGATTGTGGACTGAGGTTTACACACTGGGACGTCTTCAAGACTCACCTGCACCAACATGCCCTGGAAGAGGAGGAGAGGGAAGAGGAGGAGGAGGAAGAGGAGGAGGCTCAGACGGGGGACAACATGAGTCCTGCAGCAGAACTGAGAGTAGACGATGGAGAAAACACAGGTGGGGGTCCGGGTGGTGATGCACATGGGGGTGACATGAGCCGTTCATTGCAGACAAACCCCTCAGGCTTAGCACAAGGTGCCACACCCGAGACCAGCAAGCTACCTGGGAAGATGCATGCTTGCTTGGTCTGTGGGAAGGTTTATACATATTTGGTTTCATTCCGGAAACACCAAAGGCTGCATGAAAAACAGTCATCTAATGGTCCAGAGTCCGGTGTTCCGAATTTGACCAAATATCAGTGTCCAGACTGTGGGTTGTCATTTATCAGGCGAGCACGGCTACTTGGTCACCTGAAAGTTCACAGGTCAGTTAATTCAAAACCTCCCCGGTGCGATCGCTGTAACAAAGACTTCATTTCTGTGAATACGTGGATGGCTCACATCGACCTTCATAAACGAAAACCATTTTGGTGTTTAAGTTGTGCCAGAGGCTTCAAAGATGAAGCACTGCTAGACAAACACATGCAGAGTCACGATCTGAGGAACTATAGGTGCAATGTTTGCCCCAAGAAATTCTGCACAGCTAAACAGCTCAGGGTCCACCACAACTCCCACACTGGAGCAAGGCCTTACCCGTGCACATTCTGCGGGAAGCGCTTTTCCCAATCTGGAAATCTAAATTCACACCTAAAAAGGCATCTTAGAGTTTATGTCAAGTCCAGCGAGAGGCCTCTGGGGGTCAAGAATTACGCAAATATTGCAAAGAAGCAAGAGATTAGAAAGAGCCGACTTCTCGCTAGTGTCAAAGAGGAGCGAGAAACGGATACAAGCATGGACGAGCTGCCAAGAACGGAAGAAGGCGTGACGAGTGAGGATTTTGTGTTCGGGCACCATGCAAACCTCGAAGTGTCGGATTGGGAAGAGGCCGAGCATCACTTTAAGATTTCAAAACCACCCGGCTCGGCCGGATCTGTTCCGCCCGATGAGTTTAAATCAGAAACCGTACAGCCACCAACGGGCCAGGGGATGGACGAGGGGGAGCCACAGGAAACAAACATGTGGAGAGAGCACAAGTATTGGCAGTGGGAGTGTGTCGAATGCGACATGGGCTTTGATGAAGTGGCAGAGCTGCATTCGCATTATATAAAACAT
The DNA here is from genome assembly GCF_050575085.1 of Anarhichas minor. Classification (NCBI taxonomy): domain Eukaryota; kingdom Metazoa; phylum Chordata; class Actinopteri; order Perciformes; family Anarhichadidae; genus Anarhichas; species Anarhichas minor. Next base: position 1,215,589 of record NW_027466487.1, on the reverse strand, counting down.
GCTACTGGTGAGATTCCGATGCCACAGGATGATATTGAGGGTTGAAGGCTCACGGACGCATTTATTTTTCTCATACTGGTGCCTTTGTTGACCGTAGCCTTTATTTTATTTTTTACATTTCTTACTGTTAAAAATACACCGTTGGAGCTAAGAAACAAAGAGATAACTGCTGATGAATTTGTAAAAACAATTCTTTATATCTAGTGTGCTCAGAATTTTTAAACTTGAACTTTCACCCACTGTTACACTACATGAAGTATAATAGTCCAGGGGAGATTGATAATGAGTATCTACATCAGAGTACAACAGTTCATGCTATGAGATTAAACTACAGGTATTAAATGTATATTTTTGATGTAGAAACTTCATCAACTAGGTGATGCAAAACATTGTCATGAGGGGAAAGAAACTCAGAGGGAGGTAGCTTAGCTTCACTTTCACATGTTCTACTTGTATAACCAAATAAAATTGAATGCATTCAAAAAAAACGTTAGTGTTTGTCTTTATGTACACGGGGGAAATAATGTGTTTTAAACAATGTGGACTATTAACATCATTACTGTTTAAACTGAAGGGAAATATGTTGAAGAAAAATGTGTGTTTGGACTGGAATATTTTGAGCAGAGAGTTTAAATTGAGTATGCTCTTGAGCACCGCATTTTTCCAGCATGTATTGCCAACGTAATTTATGCTATGGGTTTATTGAAATGCTCATAAAAGTAGTATTTTGTTAAATGTTTTATGATTTGTTTTAGTTATTCTTGAAAGCAATATACAAATAACTTCTGGAATCTGTATAACATCTGTAAAACAACCTTACCAAAAGTGCCAAAAATGTATTGAAACAGACAAAATCTTGCATGTTATGAAAGTGGGCTGAAGCATGTTTAAGATATGATAAGAACTAAGATATTTGAAAGTGCTCCTACTCCTCTGTGCATTTAATAGCTCATATGCATTATAGTTGGATCACTCTGCCACAATCAGCAGTTTAAAGTTCTAATGGAGTTTTTGCTGTAAGTAATGGCTGACTTATTAATGCAGTGAGATCTAATGGAGCTCAAGAGACTTCTACACAATCCCATTAATTCTAAGTCCTATCACCATGAGCTTATGCATGGTTGATCAGCTGGCCATACGGAGCGATTTCTAATTCTAATGTAGCTTCTACAATACTAAATGTAATGCATGGGATATGAATACTGCGCATATCTGTGTAGGAAACATTGCACATATTTATAAAGGTTAAAAAAAATACAAGCATTAAAACTAGAGGACTTAACAGAGAAAGGTATAAATCATATTTAAGCAATACAGTATTTCATTAAATATGTAAATGTTGATTAAAATAATAGATATTAACTGTGGTAGCAATAATGGTGCAGAATACTGTGCTAATGGACTTTTTTTGTTATTGGTTTATAGAGGTTTCCAGGGACTGCCATAGAAGAAGACCCTGCATCACATGCTGCAATAGCACCACCAACTGGCTGTTTTACTTTGTACTTTTGCCAGGAGATGCACTACTGTAAACTTTATTCAGCCTTATTCAATTGAGTCCTAAGCACGATACTCCCAGCATTGTGCTATAAGGGTGTTATTTAATTTGCTCAACAAGTAGTAGTAGTTGCATTGCTGTTGCCAGGACCTTCTTTTGCTGAATGGTGGTAAACATTTATATAATGTATACTTATCTGGTGTTGATGTACAGCACCGTGTTATAGTTTGCCTTCATTGACTAGTTCTGTTTTTCAGTTCGACATGAATATTTCATTAGACAATGGCTGAGACTCAAGTGAGGGAGAATTTGTGGACCATAGAATGAAAAAGTATTTACCAACACCTCTATATTTTGTATATACACAGAAATAAAATTACCTCAACTCTTACCAAAGTAGATTTTAAGCCTTTTAAATCAAGCTTAAATTAAAGCTGCGCTTCTTAACGCTGTTAAACATACTGAAGAGTATAGAGCTGAAGGCAAACACATATTGCTTCAACATACTGTTAAATGTATATCACAAAAGACCCTGTTCAATATAATCCGTGTCTACAGGTTTGAGGATATAAATAGTTGGACTATGGCAATACAATTATTCACCTTTAAACGTATTCTAAATATAGGTTAAGTGTGCTAATTGGTACCGACAACACGCCGTGTTGTAGTCTTTTAGCAGAGTAAACAACAGCACATGAGTAGGGGGCTGATTGTGGGTGAAACCACAATTCCCATGACTCTTGCGGCTCTTGTCAGACGTGACGTCACGTGTTGTCTGCAGCGCCTCTGTGTTGGCTTTGTGAGGAACGACGCGGAGATGTTTGGGGTGGACAAGACAGCCGAGGTAACCTTAAAACCGCTTCGTCCTGCATCCACACGGCTATAAGGGTGTACAAACGGGGACGTAGTTAAAGTGAATGCATATTTAGCATATTTGAGCGCTTTAACGCGATGGGAATGCTAACAATCGCTAGCGGATATTAACCGCAAATCAGTGAATTTTAAGCTAACTGGGCTGCTATAATCTGCGTGTCTGTGGTTGTTATGGAGGGTTTGTTCAAATATATTATCATGTTAAAGTGCTCTATTCATACACTCTGTATACCAATTAAAGTGTTGCATTCGGGTTATACATCAGCCGCTAACGGCTGCCCCCCATCCGTCGGTGGTCTTTTGTAATTCAAATGTTTTAAACCCATTCATTCACCAGTCCCCCAGCTGTCGCCATAGATAACAAAGATGCTGTTAACTGTGTTAAAAAATACAAAATTGTGAAACACCCCTTTTTTATATAAAGCAGTTTGAATGATTGTTTCCTTGATACCTTGTGTTCATGTATGTGTTGGTTTACAGCCATTCTGTGTTTCTGTGTGTGACCTGGTTTCATAGAAACACATGAACAAGTGCATTTGAGAAGCCAAGAGGCAGGGAGCCATGCAGAGTCCGACCCAGTCCAACAACGGCGGAGCAGACCCTGTGGCCACTGCCGCCACAGTGCAACCACTGGACACTGAGACTGGAGCTCAGCCGGCACCGGGTCAACCGGATGCACAGGAAGAGGGGAACACATCAGCTGCTACTGCTGGGACTGACAGAGTAGACACGCCACAGGAGAATGGGACAGGGGTGCAACCAGCAGAAGCACCAAGTATGGCAGTCACACACGTAGTGGAGAAGGAGCCTGCTGCAGGGCCACTGACGGAGCCTTCAGTTCACACTGCGGGGATGGAGACGGACTCTGCTTCAAAGCTCAGTGTCCCTGCAGAACCGACACCTGACACGAATGCGAGTCCTGGGTGCGATGGGAAAAAGGCAAAGAAACCGGATAAAGGTGTACGTGATGGTAGGAAATACGTTCCTTCCAAGAAGGCCATGGTAGATCCTCTAAAGATGGACATGTCCAAACCACTGCTTATGCCTCTCACGTGTGAGTATTTTAACTTGTATTTGTTTATTATTATGTTATATTTATTATTATTAGCTTATTGCATAAATATTGGTGTGCAGTTATGTGTTTGTCCACGAGCACTGACAAGTGCACTGCTGAATATATATATTGTGGCCTGAAAGTAAACAATTTGAAAGGATTCTCATCAAAACTTTTGTTTGCATTATGCATTTATGAAAACAATTGGCTAGTATATCATAATCATATTTATTAAACTCTTATACTTGTATTGGAATCTGCCTAAACATTACAGTATTGGTCGCACTATAAAGCTCCAATGTGCATATGAAGGAGCCTCCAGAGCCACATCTTTTTCTTATTGCAGGACTTAATACTTTTTAAGAGTACTTGTCCTTATCCTAAGGATATGGATGAACTGTATGTTACATATAAACTTTCTACCCCTCCTGCCCTGATTCCCTCCAGCCTCTCAGCTCTCCCTGCAGTGCATCGAGTGCCACATAATCTTCAGCGATCACAAGAGCAAAGAGCGCCACCTGAAGTTGAGCCACCCAGCAGAATACGAAGAGTGCATACTGAGGAACGCCATGTTCGCCTGCTACGTATGCGACCGCCAGTTCACAAACTCCACAGAGCTCATGGTCCACCAGAAAGCCCACACAGAGAAGAAACCCTTCAAGTGTCCAATCTGTGGCATTGCCTTCAACAAGTCATCAGAGCTCACCCTTCATAAAAAAATCCATTTTGGCCAGGACGGTTATGCCTGCACCGACTGTGGCAAACCTTGCAAAACGATGACATTGCTGAAGTATCACCGCCGCACACACACTGGAGAGAGGCCGTATGTTTGCAAGGAGTGTGGAAAGAGGTTCACAATGTCCAAAGCTCTGCAGAAACATGCGGTCTCACACTTGCCAGAGGGAGCTGAAGGAGATGGCGTCGACACCACAGCGAAAGCAAAACTGAAGAAAGATGATGGTAAGGAAAATGTCCATTATTATCAGTTTACACATGAAGATGTTCACATTCTTTTTAGCTATGCTAGCAACACGGCTCGAGGGATGACAATGTTAGTTTGTTGGTGCACCGCTTTGGTCCAGACTGAAATATCCATGAAGGTTTGTACAGACATTCATGGTTCTCAAAGGATGAATCTTAATGACTTCTCCTCAAGCACCACCATGAGGTTGACAACTATGAAATGGATTGTAATCATGTTGTTATTTTCAAAACTCAAAAATTGAAATTTCCCCAATACTTTGGTTTATGTCTAATATTACTGCTTAGCACAACTGACCACATTTGAGTTAGTCTCAGCTGGACTTGTTGCATTTAGTGCTAATTAGCTAATGTTAGCATGCTAAATTGCTAAATTTGACTTTAGTTTTAAGCCGTGCTGTGACGATGTGACTTTAGTTTTAAGCCGTGCTGTGACGATGTACGGCCTCACAGAGCTGTCAGGATTGCTGCAGACTCTCAGTCTGAGTCACATTTTCTGATCCAAAGTAATAGAATTATTAGGGATGCACAATATATTAGAGGCCCTGGCAGCCTTTCTAGACAGTGGAGTCAAGGGCTTAGCTTAGTTCGTACAATGTGTAGTGTGTGAATTTATATTAATGTTTTTGTGGCTGATACATGTCTATCAAAAAGAGATTAATTAGTCTACATATACACAGAAAAGTAAACTATGCTTATTATTAAGTTATTCTGTATTCTCGGGATGGTGAAAGCTTTCTAAATATTGCGGTTGTATTAGAAAATGAACTTAAATGACAAACAAAAAACACATAATTAATGTGATATGTTTGGGCTCCTGAATTATTGCATTTTTCTAAATGATAAAATTCTAGAAAACAAACTATCTGTCAGGTAGCAGGACGTGTTGTGCTTCACATGATATACCCCAATGCATCACAGCTGTCTTCTTTTCTTATCTTTAGGTGCTTCTACCATAAAGTATCCTTGTTCTGTATGCAAGGCCACTTTCAAGAGTACCAAGACACGGCTACATCACATGAAAACCAAGCACAACGGGCTGCCTGCTGCAGCCGGTAAAGCCCTCTCAGCTGGGCAGCAAGTGAAACTAAATATGCCCATCATAACTCCAATATCTATTTTCCAACCAGCACTACTACAGGTGGGGCCACATGGACCTCTGCAAAAAGTGGATGCCAACATTGACACGGAGCAGATTCGCAGACTTATTGAGTCCTTAGGAAATGTGCAGAAAGTAAACCAAGTTGTAATATTGGGGCAGGTGCCACCTAATGCCCCACCACTGGAAGTGCAGCAGATATTACAACTGGCAGAAACAACGAATTTGAATCTCTACCCACCGCACATCGATTTTATAGGACTGCAACAAACGGAATCTAAGATAGTTGAAATGGACCCTTCAAACAACTCAATTGATTTAATGGAGCAAACAATTATACTGGAACCTATTACGCCAGATGGGCAGTTGGAAAACCCATCTTTCTCAGAACTAGGTTCCCACATCGTAGTAGGTGAAAATATAGAGCTAACGCTCGTTCAGACTGAACATGCAGAGAGACCCGAGGACGAGGGGATTCATCAGATCCTTCAACAGCCCGATATTGGTGCAATTCAGTCTGATCATGTGGAGGAAATTATTTGTCAGAGCGAGGTAGAGCAAAACCTTGAGCAAACAGTCATATTAGAACTTATACCAACTGTGGAGCTAGAACAATCCCAAACCGTGCCATATAATGAAATCCCGTCTTCCTGTCTGGTACCAACCACTGACCTGGAAAAGACTGCAGATCAGATTGTATTAGAGGAGCAGGAGACCAGCCTGTCAGCTCCACTACTTATGACTACAGTTGAGCTGGAGCTGACACCTTTACAAGCGGAGCAACAGGGCCCTGCTTCTTGCCCTTTTGTTCCACCAGACACGCTCACACAAACTACAAGTGAATCTGAAACTAATCTCAATGAAGAGATTGATTCACAGATGCAAACAGTAAGTCTAGATCAGGGCCACCCTGTGGTGGATGGAGATGCACCACAAGAGCCAGAAGAAAAAGCTGAACAAGAACCATCTAAGAAATTGCTGGTAGATAGTGAGGAGAGTCGGGAGCCGGTGGAGAACAAGTCGGAAGTAGAGGATCCACCTGCTGAAGAAGAGGTTCCATCACACTTGGAGACCAAGCAGGTGCCACAGATGTCAGAGTTACCAGTAAATATAATGTCGGCACAAGAACTGGTTAAAGTGCGGAAAAGAAAGCCAACCAGGGCTGTTATCTGTCAAGGATATATGCAAGAACTGGTCGGATCCATTAGCAAGGATGATTTCCAAATCGATGCCACACCTGCCAAACGGCAAAAAACTAAAAAGTCTCGCCTTGTTGTTAAATTTGGTCCACAAAGCAAAGAGAAGAAAAACAAGAAACAGAAGAAGACATCACAGCAGCATCAGCCAACGCAGGAAGAAGGAGTAAGAGGTAAAACGCCACCAACAAATCTCTCAGAGAAAGAGGTAGCGTCACAGAAGAAGGGAAGAAAGGGGAAAAGGGACAAGAAATTGGGACATTTGGTATCTAATTCTGAAATAAAATCACCGTCATCAACCAAGGACCCACAAGTGCAACAAATCAAAGGAAATAAAATGAAAAAGCAAAAAGAAGTGGCCAGGGAGAGGGTTACGCTCACAAGTGAGCACAAAACTGTAGCCTTGTCTGTATTTAAAAAGAAAAGACAAACAAAAAGAATGCAAAAAGATCAGCCCAAGAAAGCAAAGGATGGGAAGCGAAAGAAAAACATGTCAAAACAGGAAAAAGTCAACACAAAAACCAGCACAGCTTCAGCAGACTTCCCTGCACCACAGATAACGCAAGACGCTCTACTTCTACTGAAAGGACATAAACAGCCTCAACTGAAAGTTTACAAGTTAGACCCTTCAAAAGCATCAGGCCAGACACAGGAGGCTTCACCTCATGATGCCCAAACAACCTCCCAAGAGAGTAAAGGTAAACATTCAACAAGTGAGTCTACAAATAATCTTACAGTGGACGGTAAGAAAAAAGGAGGAAGACCCAAAAAGAACCAGAAAGCTCTTTCCTTGTTGTCCTCATTACAAGTTTCCCGTCAAACGCCTGAGACGCTGCCCACCAAACCAAAGACCACCAGGAAACGTAAAGCCTCTTCCAAAGTGGAGACTGAAGGAGTGATAACTTCTAATTCTAAGCGTGCCTTGGAGTGTAAGGAGTGTGGGCAAAGATTTAGCGACGTCTCGTCCCTACAGAAGCACAAGGCGGTTCACATCGTGGAGAGTCCCGGTCTCACTTACACTAATGGCAACATCTTTGAAGGCGTCTCCAGGTTGCATCTTTACCAGCTTCCAAAACGGAACGAGAAGGTTGTTGGAGTGATGAATGCTGCTTCAGACTGGGACACTGAGCCTGAGCTTGCAGAGATGGCATTAGAGGGCAGAGAGCAAAGTGTCTCCTTTCCGGCTTTGATTCCATCCCCATCTTTACCCGTTCCTTCTTCAGATGTTGAAGTGAGTGCATATGAAAATAAGGCTGAAGGTAAAAGGGAAGCAGATTATCAATCTCATACCTCCGCTGAAGTTCATTCGCCATCTGATCAAGGGAAAAACAGTGAGACCCCTTCGAATTTCACATCTGAACCCCCTTTAAGTACCTCTACTCAGACAAAGAGTTCAGAAACGGGAGAACCTTCGGTGTCGGATGCGGACAAGCAAGAAGACGGTACTCCGAGGAATCCCAGCTCAGAATCTCAAGTTCAGTTTACCACGGATGAAGACATTAAGGAGGATTTACTTCTCGAGGTAGATTTAGTCACTGTTGGGGAGCAGAATGAGAGAGATGAACCAACCTCTCATGAAGACATTGTTCCCCAAAATAAATCAAGTGGAATTTGCAATTCTGTGAGTGAAATCACTGACAAGCTTCCTGGGCAAGTTGGTATCGAAACAACAACTGGAAAAAGTTTAACTTCGCAGACTGTGTCATGCTCCACTCATCATGTGGAGATCAAAGAAGAAGAGGAGGAAGAACTGTTAGTCCAGAAGAAAAAAGAAGGAGGGAAAGGAGCTATTTCGATGAATGCTACAAGTGGTAGGAGAAGAGGAACAGGGCGTTTAAAACGAGATGTGATATCTAAGAGAGCTTCAGTCGGAGATACTATCAGAGGAACGGAATCAGTGAAAGAACAGGACGAGTGTCAGGTAGTTTACGAAGAATGTCACATTAGCTCTGATTCAGAAGTGAATGACGAAGGTGAGACTGGCACAAAGACTTCACAGCCAGAGACCAGTACTGAGGCCAACCAAGCCACTGCTCCAACTGCATCTTTGCCTAAAGAGAAAGTTGTGTTTGAGCTGGAGTCCGTTACTACTAGTGTTGAGGAGGTAAGGCATCTAAGAGAACTGCAGGGAGGACAGGAACACAACAATGGGTCTGACCAGTCTCCAGGCATCATACTTGAGAAGGTCCTCACCTCTAGACAGAGAGCGACTGCTGACAAGGAGACGTGCCAGATGACGGCGAGCAACAGTCACAGACAGGTGAGACGCCAGTTGTATCAACAACTACCATTCATCATCAATGAATAATAAATGAAACATTGCAAACTTACATCTGTTGCGGTTCCAGGGTTTGGACAGCATTGCGGCCCTCGGGAGCCAGGAGATCAAGGTTGAAGAGAATATCTCAGATCCACCGCTGGTTGCACTCACCTGTCAAAACAGACAGAGTGCAAGTGTGCAGCCACAGCACCATCCTGATATAAGGACCGTTCTGGTGAAGGAGGAGAGCAGCCTCGTGCTGCATGAGGCCGCGCAAGGCAGCAGACGCATCCGATGGAATGTGGAGCAGGTCGACATTGAAAACTCCTCCAGTCCATGTGAGTATTAGGCCATACTGTAGGTACATGTTGAAGTAATAGTTCAACATTAGAAGATACGTGTACATATAAGAAGACTGATACCTCTCACAAGTCAGTGGAGCTGCAGCCAGGAGGTGATTAGCTTAGCTTAGTTTAGCATTAAGACTGGAAGATTAGTCAAGTTTATAAAATTTGTCAGGGAGCATGTACAAAAAACATTATTCTAATACTAAGTGAAGAGATGTATTGTACCAGATGTAGCTGTTAACTATTTTTCAGTTCAGCTAACAATCTCCTAGCTCTAGCTTTGACAGGCGATGATTAAATAAGCCAATGTGTGTGTTTGTAAATCCACTTTGTGTACTGAATTGACGCTGTAAGATTTCGAGATTTTCAGAGTTGGATGTTTTCGGCTTTTTGCTTTCAGTAATGGAGAGTGGAGAGACAACGAGGGACGAGGGCTGCATCACCCCGGAGTTCAACACCAACCAGTGTATCTTCTACCCAGTGAAGGAGGAGGAGAGGGAGGTTCTACTTGGAGCTGTTCAGACCAACGCTGGGAATTTAACAACGGAAGCATCCAGTGAAGCCCAGCAGACAGAACATCAAGAAACCGATAGTAATTCAAGTGAGTCATTGCCCTTTCCAGTGATATTCTTCTTTTACCCAAGATTATCTGAAGATTTTCATGCGCAATCTATTAACAGATAAAGGGAGCCATTCTGTACTAGACTACCAGGAAATAAGAGAGAGAGGACTATTGTCGGAACCAGGGGTCTGTGACTTTGCAGATGGACATGGTTTGTTTTCTGTTAGAAGTTACGTCTACTTGTTGGTACCTGATAAACGTACTTAAGCTACTTCGATCGTCGATCAAACTTTCGATAACTCGTCCATTTATGATCTGATCTTTCAGCTGTGGCAGACACTGAGTGTCAGCATCCACCAGACCTCCGGGACTTTCTCCTCCAAAGTTCTGATGAAGAGGACGTGGGCGGTTTTGAATTGTCTGATCCTCAGCTTGACTCAGAAGCAGAAGTAATGGCCTATTTCTACAAGAATCAAACAAACGGCGCACAACGGCCAGATGAGCTGTCACAAAAGTACAGTATACAACCTTAACAGAGCACTGCTAAAAAAATTATATTCTTTACTAATAGTTTTGTCATACTGTGCAGAAATAATGTTTCATTTGAACTTTTAACTATATTTTTCTCCCTTAGTTTGCCAACTTCAACGAGCCAGTTCCAAGCACTCGGAGAGGAAAACAGGACCAGAGAGCCCATTGATTACTTCTCCAGTTATTTTGGTTGGGATACCTGGGTAGAAATTGCCAACTGCACAAATAAACTCTCCAACATGACCAAACTTGTCACAGCCAGAGAGGTTGCACAGTTTGTCGGGATCCACATAGCAATGGGAACTTTAAAGGTTTGTGCTCTGGTTTTTTTCATCTTTACTTGTCTCTGTTAATTAGACGGAAGACCGCTAAAGGTTTATTTGGTCTTTTGCTATTTTTCAGTTTCCTAGTCCAAGGCTCTATTGGGAGGACTTGACTAAGGTGCCCTTGATTGCTGAGGCTGTGCCACTTTCCCGTTTCCTCGAGCTGTCTCGCATGTTGAAACTCGCCTCTCCTGCGAAAGATCCAGTCAACAGTAATGTTCAGGAAGGAAGACATGATAGTGACTTTCAAAATGCACTGCAAGGTAAAACTCCCTCAAGCAGGCAAAGTCATATTTGTCAGCATAGTAACGGGCAGAGACAAAGGGACGCGCCAAATGACCTGAACAGTTTGAAAACGCAGACCGACCCGCTGTGGAAGGCTCGGCCATTATTGTGCCGTTTCAAAGCAGGATGCCAGTCGCTGAGAAGAGAGGGGGACTATGCAGTTGACCAATATCCACTTGCTTTGCCTGGGAAGATGCACAATAAGAAGCTGTCTCTAAACTGTACAACATTAATTGGATTTGGCGGTTTGCTCTTGCACGTGGATCTCAAGTTGGGTCTTTCCGGCCAAGAAGATGCTGTGGAAGAAATGGCCCCCAAAGGTAGTATGGTGTTTCTTTGCAAACAGGAACTCTCCACCCCTGCGATGCTAGAGCGCCTGTTAGTTGCAGGGGTTCATGGTGCAGGAAGGGTTGGAGGAGCCAGAGGACAGATCGGAGATGAGTTCGTAAGCTCAGATGGGAAGCTGATGTTACGCAGGTCGCACTGTGGCTTCATACTTTCGACCGCAGGAAATGGCCAGAAGAACATGGCTTCACTCATTGACAACTTTGAGAAGGCCCAGATGTCGGCTCATCTCAACCGAGATTTGCAGAATCTTTACTCCATCCCCCTCACTGCCTCAGCCCCGACCTGCTGGCCTCAAGCGGTGCTCTGGTACCTCACAGATCTAGCTTTGGTCAACTCCTGGCTCCTATACCGACAGGATCACAGGGCAGTGTCTGCACCTTTGACTCTCATGTCCTTCAGACTGGAGGTGTCGAAGGCTTTGATCCTCTGTAGTGGCTCTGATACCCAGGACTCGGTTCCCCCTCACCCCCCCAAAGACAAGGCTCATGCAACAAATGAAACCCCCAATCCCAGCCTGGTGGAGGAGAGTCCTATGCCAGATGCAGCCACACGGTACGATGGTTCAGGCCACTGGCCGGAGCAGCTCGGAGAGGGAGAAGGGGGCAGGTGTCGCTTTGGGGACTGTCAAAGAACATCCCGTGTGCTATGCCTTAAGTGCTGTGTCTTTCTTTGTATCTCACGCAACCACAACTGCTTTTTGAATTTCCATAATCAAGTGAGTTTGGAAAAAGTGTAGTGTCCACTACAGAATTTCCCTTATATTTTTCAACATTTTGCTCTCTGAGTTGGAATGTAACTGTGCTTTTGGTGTATGAAAACCCAGCTTATCAAAAAATACGTTATCTCCTCTGTCCTGGCAACTTTTTCCATGATGCCTTTCACTGGCAGTGGCACACATTGTGAAGGATTATTTGTACTGCAGTTTAAAAAACAAATGCTTTGTGATGTGGCTTATTATGGCATCGAGCAAGTGGAAAATGATTTTGCCTTCAGAAGGAAATGTAAAAAAATATGCATAGCCATACACTTTGTGCTGCAGAAGAAGCACAGTATGATTTTAATATTTCAATTACCATGATTTTTTTTTTACTATTTATTTTAACCTAACCGAATTTACATTCCATGATGAGCTTTCTTTTAGATCTATGAATTTAATTTATTTATTTCAGAAAACAATAAAAGACAGATGGAAAAAATACATGCATTGTTGGTTTTGTATTTGTAAGACTGTCGAGAAATGTTGGCACAATACACCTTTTTCACAAGAGACATTTTGAATTGTTTATGATAATATTAAGTATGTCTTTGTTCTATTCAAGGGTCCCAGTAAGCTCTGACAGTGACACTAAGATTCAACTGACATTAGGTAACTTTCATGCATTTATCATACTCTCCAATGTAGTGATCCTCTGCATTTGTGGCGGAAATCACAGAGATAGTTTGAGTAGAACTGAAAATTGAATGTATACACATACTCTTATAGAGAGATATATTGTACTACAGGGATATCATTTTTATCAATTTTAGAGAGCATTGTAGTACAAACAGATGGTTTGAAGAGTTAGAAATGGACTTCAAAACGTTGAGAGAAGTTGACTAAGTGAAAGTGAAAGTGAAATTACAATTTAGACGGTTGATTGAACGTACATCTTCTTGTGTACGTTTGTTTGCACTCCTTGTATTATAAACGAGGCAAATTATTACAGTGAATGAAAACAGTACTTTTCACGAAGTTGTTCTTGGTCACGTGACGGAGATCAACCATAGAATCAGACTGAATAGAAGGGGAGATAAATTAAAATTCATCCATGTTCATAACGCTATAACGCTAGCTGTCTTATTGTGTGTTCCTAAATGATTGTCTTAAGGTAAATACATTATATTAACCGACGTGGTGGTATTTTGAATGAGTCTTTTATCATTATACCGTAATACTGTGCGTCCTTTCCAAGAAAGGTTTGTGTTTCAAGCTACACTCACTACGATGCAAAGTGCAGCTCTGTATCAGTGGCAGAAAAACCCGACTGGTCCATTTTTTTACATTTGAATTTTTGTCAAAGCATCACCAAATGACAATAAAAACATAGTACCAAAGACTGCATGGCAGCCATCTTAGTTGTACCAACGGCTATCTGTCACACACCAGGAAGTGTCCGATCTATCCGTTGTACTTCTGTAGGGTCAACTCTTTCAGTCAAACTATCGTCAAAGAGCGGCTAGAGGTAACGTAAACGTCTACTCCATTTCAAATGTAATATTTTACAAGATTTAGGTGTATTTATGAACGTGCATTTTAATGAGTTATGTCCGGCATATGCAAGCGCCCAACAGAGTTAAAACTTGATATGTGAAAAGGCACGAAAAGTCTCCTGTGCTCTTTGAATGGCAGCCAGTGTTGTTAGCGCTAACCACTAGCTAGCTAGCTAGCTAGTGTTAGCCCGCTCGATAGGCTACTACTTTATTATAAACGTCAGCTACGGGCACAGGCATGAAACCAAAGTAGTTACATAATCTATAAACGGTTACAGTTTACCAGATACACCCAGTAAGGCATTTTAATAAGTGAATTGGTAGCGGGATGCTCGTAGGTTCTCATGGCGCTAGTTAGCTTAGCCAGCGGCCTTAACGGTAGTAACGTAGCGGTAACGTTGGCCAAGATTAGCTGAAACTTAAGTGTTTGTTATGGAATAGCTGGACTAATATTGATATATGCGTTGTGGTTTATATCAGCCGCTGTTTTACTGTAGCCTCGCCCTAAATAAATTAGTAAATTATTTGTTCATTGTCATCTGTTGAGCATAACGTGTGATTAGTTATCACAGTGTTATTTTCCCGCTGTCAACCAAACTGCTGTTGTTTCCGTGTGATAAGTAACCGTACTTTCATGTGTCCTTGTTCTTTTAATAGCATTCAGGACAATTGTTCTGTGTGTGTGCCTGTTGAGACCCGCCAGTACACCAGGATGGACTCGGATATTTTGAACATAGAAGAGATAGTGATGGGTCGGGGACTGCCAGATCCACCTCCTGCAGCTCCCCCTGAAAAACCAGCAGTACCACAAAGACCCATCATTTTGAATGGACCTCTTGCGGCCTCCGTTCAGCCCTGTAAGTGGCGTTATGGTCACAGCTTTAAATGCGTTTGCTGAGAGCCCCTGAAAGATTAACTGTGTCTGTTGCATGATTTCTCTAATCTCAATTTATCTTTCCAGACCAGCATGAAAATCTGCAGTGTTTCCAGTGCTTCATCACCTTCTGCAGTGCCAAAGCCAAGGAAAGGCATATGAAGAAGAGCCACCGGGAAGAGTACAAGCAACAGCTTCAGCAGGTAATAATAATACATTTATAAGCGTCACAATATCAGTGCATTGAATAACATTGAGAGTAACAGTTTGTCTATAAGTTTTTATGAAGATTATGGCTTTTGTTTATAATATTCTGTATTGAAAGTATTTGAAAAAAATAAATAGTAACCATATTTTAAAAAAAAAAAATCTGAAGTTTATCATTCAAGGTAAATCCAATTCTCTCAAGGTGGATCAGTTAGTGTTTGAGTAAGTTACTTAGTTAAATTGAGATGTATATTTACTTAAATATATATTGAGATTTAGTGTAAACAGGAGAATGCACACTGTTTATACAGCTTATACAATGTTACTGTGTTATCGGTAAACCAAGATCACCCAGACATGGCGAATAAAGTTAATCTGATAAATTTGGGTACAATGTAGTTCTTGGTCTTGAATTATTTTAAATTTTTTCCCCTTCCCCCCCCCCCATTTCTTCACAGGGAAACACATTGTTCACATGCTATGTGTGTGACCGATCATTTCTGTCCTCTGAGGAACTGACACAGCACCAGCCAACACACAGCAAGGATGACAAGCCCTTCAAATGTGTGCACTGCAAGGAGAGCTTTAAAACATTCTCTGAAGTGAGTATAATGATTACCCTTATAAATAAATGTCCTTGGCCTTATTAAAGCTAAAAACCACCATGAATGCCAAACAAGTATGAAACTCACCCAGTGTTTTTATTTTTTATTTCACTTCTCACCTTCGTAGCTAACAGCCCACAGAAGACAGGTGTGTCCAGAGAAACAGTTGGTATGTAAAGATTGCAATGAAACCTTCCGGAGCGCTGGACTGTTGCGTAATCATCGCCTGACCCAGCATCTCCGCCCAGAGGTAGAGACCGCAGAACAGCCGGAAGACCCCACGAAAACCCACCGCTGTAAGAAGTGTGGTCAGGGCTTTGAAACGGAACCGGAGCTGATAGGACACCAGGAGAAGTACCCCGACGGTCAGCAATGCAATGGCAGCGCTTCAGCCGTCAAGAAACGAGGACGGCCTTCCAAAGCGGAAGATCCGGCAGCTGCGGAGAAAAAGGGGAAGCGGAAAAAGAAAGATGAGGCAGAAGTGCCCGAGGAGGCGGTGAAGGCCAGCAGCACACCAGAGTCAGCTGCACCCCCTGCCGAGGAAAAGGGAAAAGCAAGTGGGGCGAAGCGTGGGCGTCCCTCTAAAGCAGCAGCCAAATCAGAAACTGAAGATACGAAGAGTCCTGAGGACGACAGTCAAGCTCCAGCAAAGGAGAAGAAACCTAAAGCAGATGCTGCTGCTGCTGCTCCTCCAGCCCGTCAGCACCCATGTCCCGAATGTGACCTCACATTCTCCGGCTTGATTCAGCTCCGTGCTCACAAGAAGGTGAAACACGCCCCGCGGAAAGCTCATCCCTGCGAAGAATGTGAAGAGAGCTTTGGCCGTCCGGAGCAGCTAGACGCCCACATGTCACGGGCTCACGCCGTCGGCCGCCTCGCCTGTCCAGTCTGTGGGAAGAGCTTTGGCCGTGAGCGCACCTTGCAAGCTCACCAGAAAAGCCACCCGGAGGAACAGCCGGAAAACCCAAGTGCAAAGAGATAATTGAGCCGCGGGGACCTCGCAGAAAGTGTATGGTTTCTGAAGATTTTAGTCAGGCATTGTCCTTTTCTTTTAACATTGGAGATCTGATCCTCCTGATGGTAGTTCAGAGTTTGGAATGGTTTTGAGAATGACGTTTTAGCAAGTTTTGGATTTGAGTTTTGATTATGAGCTGTTGAGATTTTGGACATGCAGACACATCTCCTAAATTGACTAACCAAATATTAAATCCATCTGTTGCACCCATTGCCACAAAACATAGTTTATTTGTAAAAAAAAAAAACCTGTTTTGATTAACTTTTTAAATGTTTTTTTTTTTTTAATGCTTGAAATGTGTGTGTTTTGATTTTATTTCTTTGAGTCTCGAGTTCAACTCACTGTGGTAAAAAAAAAAAAAAATTGTTTTGATTTCCTCTTGTTTTATTCCAACACAAATTGGGCATGTACCTATTATGAAGCAAATTAGATGCCTAGTAGAGATACTATGTTTGAATGTTCAGACAGTTTGTCAAGAGAAATGTTTTATGTACAGCTTCTGGTTCATATTGTGCATTTAAAAAAAAAAATATTTTGATTATGTTCCTTTCTAAATTAAGTCTCATTGAGAAAGAATTTTAAAATTACAGGATTATGTATATCTGCTAAAAAATGACTTTGGCTTAGAGTTCCAGATTTAATGTGGGCAGGAATGATCCACTATAATCCTGCTTGTCTATAGTAAAAAAAAAATACTCCTTTTAATTTTTCACTTGTTAGAATAATGTTTCATGTCTTGGACATTTCTTAAATGGAACTCGTGACTCTTAAATGCCTTAGAGTCCCAAAGGAAACTGTATATCATGTGTTTTTCACTGATTGGATTGTTTCTGTCGCCACTGCAATGTGTAATAAAACATGCTATCCCAAGGGAGGCTGCTGAAGAAATAACCTTTCGTCTTTGTCTCACTTCTAATGCAGGAACACAAGATTCAGATGTTAGCCGCTTGCTCAACAAGAAACTGACTTAATTGATGTTTACCTTTTCCACCGGGCGGCTGAACTAATCGAACGGTTTTAATATCCAACATTTTGTCCGAGCACGCTGGTCTTACTGTGTCCTTCCTTTTGTAGTTCAGGACATGCTGATAATTAGTGTCTCTGCTGTAGCATCAACTAAATGGCCAAAGTTAACCATCCATGAACTATGTGTGGATCATAAAGTCAAGTACTTTTCTAAACCACATTTCTTTTTAAAGCTGTAGTTACTTTGCAGACACATTTTTTAACCAACCACCAGTTTAGAAAATGTGGTGGACTTACCAGTTTTAGACAGTATAAAGCCATTAGAACTGGCTCCACATTGACAAACCACAGTAATAACAATAGTAAGCTGTAGTAATAATCAAATAATCCAGTGTCATAATACAGGGAGTACTTTTACTTTAGACAATTAAAGTAGTTTTAAACTATAGTGTAATAGTAACAGTATAAAAGTAAGTTTCATGCAATATTTCATCATTAGGCATTAAAGCACCTGTTCAACTATATTATTACTGTAACTGATTCATTTAGTTATGTCTCTATACTGATCTGTATGCAGTTTTTAAATGTCGCAGCTGGTCACGGTGGAGCTTCTAGATATACTGTACTCTTAATCAGCAAAGGTACAATGTTTCCAATGAATTGTAGTGGAGTAGAAGTATAGAATAGCATATAAATGGAGTACACAAGTGATGTATATGCACTCAAATAAAGTACTTGTGCGCAGCAGTAAACTCGCCCTCCCGGGGAGATTCTCCTGCCGCTGATTGGCTGTGTGTCCCATGTAATACCACCCCGAAACACAAGGTGTGCTCGAGCGCCCTCACTCGTTCCCTCTCCTTGTGGTGCTTCATTTATTTTCCTCATTTTGAGCTCCCATTTATGATCTGATCGAGCTCTGGTCATCATGGGTTAAGTGAGGTTTGTAGCAAGCTAATCGGATGCTATTTTCACATCGTTGAAGGCGAATCTTTTCGGTGTTTGTCCCCCCGTGTAGATTTGCTTTAGGACAGAAGGCTAACACCGAAGGGGGGGAGGCTTGTTTTGGAATTGTTCAGAAGCCACGCCGTGCCCCCTTCCTGCTGACGCTACCAGGTGAGCGAGGTGCCCAGCAGCGCGTGAAGGTGCGTCATAAATGCATTCCCACGCAAAGTAGTTTTGCGAGCTCGATAGAAAATAAAACAAAGAAGAAAGATCCAGAGGAATAGTCACATATGTAGTCGCTCGTCAGGTAAGGCGAAATGTAACAACAGTACTTGTTTGATTTATTAATAAACATACATTCTGTGCCTTTAACATGTAACCCATAACTCTGTGTGTTGATGCGTCTCTGTGTTTCACAGCCCCCTTTGTGACTCCTCAGCCAGCAGTCATGTCCATTGAATACACCATTGACATCCAGCTGACAGAGTTGGGATACCCGGATATCCTACAGACCTCATTTAGGGAGACACCCTATAGCTCCACCTCTCCTGATGACTCATTCCCACCCAGTCACACACCCAGTTCACTTTCAACCACACACGTACAAAGACTGGTAAAAGCTGGTAAAGAAGCAGGTGCTGCAAAACAGACCTCGCATGCTGAACAAACCACGGCTCCGCTGTCAGACACTTGCACTACACAACATCCCGCACAAGGGCCAGAAGCCACAGACCTTCCACTGCTAATAGCTGAAGAGGATGACGGCAAGAAAGGTGTTGATGATGGAGACGCTGCGCTGGAGGAATCGACGGAGATGCAGTATGTGGAGGACGAGTCCGACAACAGTGAGGTTTCAGACGTGTATGAGGAAGAAGAGGTCGACGAAGACGACGATGATGATGAGGAGGAGGGACTAAACGATGGTATGACTCATTCACTTATACCCTCATAAGCAGGTTGTAGTGTGTTGTTTACAGTTTGTCTGAAACACAGAAGTTTTTAGCCGAATTGCCATAAATTACGATCCAATAGGATTTTTTCTTCCTCCTTGTAACAAGTGTTGTCTGTGAAGTTAAAGCTTGATACAGTTTGTCTTTGCTTAATTTTTTTGGGTGCACCGGGGTGACATGGTCCTTCATTACAACGGATCTGGGTGTTGTAGTCTACTTACCACACACACCGTCCTGCTGCCGAAAATACGCACTAGAGCACCGTATGTGTTTTGGTATTTTAGTGGGATTTGTTTACAATGAGAAAAATATAGAATATCGCCAGCCATACCTTTTCTTAAAACGGCTATAAGCTGGTACCAGATGCACCCTCATATGTCAGTCCATATCTAACTCCTTCTAATCTAACTTTTGTCCATCGGCACACAGGGGGCGACTACCGCTGCAGTGTCTGTGATCTGCAGCTGCCCTCCAAATTCAAGCTCCAGGACCATATGAATCTGCACACTGGAGCGCGCCCTTACTCCTGTGCTGAATGTGGGAAGCGCTTCTGCCAGACCTACAACTACCGTGTCCACCTGCGCACGCACGCCCAGACCGAAGTGGTTTTTTTCCGGTGCCGTGTATGTCTGAAGAGCTTTAAGTCGCAGCGAGATTTGAAAGTCCACCTGTCTAGAACTCACTTGGAGAAGGAGTTCTACGAGTGTGACCTGTGCAAACGTGTTTTCACTTGCCTCACGGCGTGTGAATATCACGTGAAGAAATGTAGGCTGGAGGTGGTTTGTGAGGTATGTGGCCGCAATTTCTGCTCTCTAAAATCTCTGGCGCGCCACCGGAAGATGACGTGCCTTCGCAATTTTAAATGCACAGACTGCACAAAGACCTTCACGAAGAAGAATGCTCTCCTGAAACACAGCTTCTCCCATCTCGGTTTGCTGCCTTACACCTGTGTACGCTGCCGCTGCCACTACCGCCTGGCCAAGCTGTACCGCAAACACAAGTGTGAACCCGAGCGCATTCACTGTGTGGCGTGTCTCAGAGAGTTTCTCAGCCAGAAGGACTTCCAGCGGCACAAAAAGGACACCGGCTGCTGGGGCAATCAGGAGCCTAAAGGGGATGAGATCAGATGTTTGGAGTGTGGAGAGAGATTTGACACTTCTGAAGAGCTGAAGAAACACGCCGGGGCTCACCAGAGGGTGCTGAAGTGTGCCGAGTGTGGGAAGGGTTTCCGGTCGGCCTTGCTGTTAATGTCCCACATGGGGGGTCATGCCGGCAACTCGCCCTGCCTCTGTCAGAGCTGTGGACTGGGCTTTCCCCACCAGCAGAACTATGACAGCCACCTTAAGACCTGTGGACAAAAACCCAAGCCTTCGGTGAGTATTTATTGTTTTATTTTTTTGTCTGTCCATTAAATTCAAATCATATAATTGTAGTATTTCAGCTTCAAATCTGTTTCACCTCTGACCACACCTAGCATCACTGACTGATCCCCTCCAGTCATGTATTAAGACATCTAAAGGTTAATAAGCTGTGTTTGCGGTTTTATCACAAAAGAGTCTCATTAAATTAGCTGTGAATAAGCAAATATTTCAAAGGTTTAACTGCTGGACACAAGACATCACCTATTTGGCTGATGCGTCTCAATGTGAAGAGTCTACCAGGTGAAGAGATTGGAAGCCATTTCTTGTTGCATTGTGTTGCTGTTTCTTGAAAACTTCCTCAAGCAAGTTATGGGTCTCCCCAGCTTCATTATATTACATCACATTAGTGTTGTGAATAATTCTTTGAGTGGATTTTGTTTCTTTGTTGTGTTTCGAATTTTAGAGTGCTCCCAAGAAACGCCTGGCCTCGAAGAGCTCCTCATCTGAGACAAAGAACGCAAAACCAGACTCGGCGGCTCCAACAAATACAGCCGCCATGCCCGCTGCTGTTTTAAACAACCCTGCTGCACCAGTGAAGGATTCTCGTGGTCCAGAACTTGTGACAGGGGGGGTGTCTGCAGGCTCTGGTCAATCAGACGGATTATGGCAGCTAACCCTCGACCAACAGCCGCCCCCAGGGGTCAACCTTGTTGTGTTTCTTCCTGTCAGTGCAACTCAAACTGACAGCCCGACACCCACATCTGCAATCTCTCCGACGCGTCCAGCTGTGCAGGGCCCGCCGACAGAGGCTCCACCGCCTGTTTCACATGAACAACTGGGAGTGAATGCTGCTCTTGGAGCGATGCAAAATGGGCCCCTGAATTTGGTAGGTGGGAGCAAACAGAATCCAGAGTGCGAAGCACCTCTGGATTTGTCCAGTAAGTGTAACTCATCTAAGTCAACTCTCGGCAACATTCCTCTTCTTCCTATTAAACGTGAGCCAAGGGAATTAGAAATCCCAGGAGAGGCTAACAGCACTGATAGACCAGAATTTAAAAACATCAATAGCAAAGTGTTTTTTGCAAATACTGAATGGAAGCAGCTTAAAGTGGATCCCATGGATCTCTCCAGTTCTAAAGGTAATACCGCCTCCTCTGGACGGATTGTGGATCTGAAGAAAGAGCCTCCGTCTGCTGGTTTTGATCCCTGGTCCTCCAGATGTTGCCCGCTGACA
This sequence comes from Anarhichas minor, assembly GCF_050575085.1. Taxonomy (NCBI): domain Eukaryota; kingdom Metazoa; phylum Chordata; class Actinopteri; order Perciformes; family Anarhichadidae; genus Anarhichas; species Anarhichas minor. Next base: position 1,193,828 of record NW_027466487.1, on the reverse strand, counting down.
GAGAAAGAAATTAAGATGGAGGTTGACATCGCTGAAGAAAAATAAGCAAAAACATTTGCAGTGACGAACAATAATTTCGTCAATAGTCTCATTCCTTAGTGGAGGTTGTGTATAAGGACACACCCACGGCTGTACCTGTAGCCACATAAAGATAGAAGTGTTATTCTACAGCTAGAGCAATATACTATTCAATATTGTGTATGTTTCTCTCTCATTATATCTACCATCGTGCCCTTGTATGACAAAGCTGATTTCTTTCTTCTTTTTCCACGATTACGAATAAACTTGAAGAAATCAAGTGTATTTGCAGCAGTATGGCCTTTGGTTTAGAATAAGAAAATATTATTGTTTCCTCTGTAATTTGAATAAAACATTCCAAGTTATTGCTTATCATTTTATTTTCATTTTGGGTAAAGCACGGGTCACCGGAGCAGAAAGGGCGCTGTGACTGTCATGAAGCCTATGCAAAGTCATGCAGGATTAAAACGTTTTCCTGATTCCTACAGTTACGCGCTCGTGTGGGGAAATTGAATCCTTTAGGGTTATTATGGTGTATTAAGTTGAATGAAAACACTGGATTTTTTTTGTATTCAGCTGAGAACTTGAAATGATTTTTTGTTTAAAGTCACTTTACCTTTAGTACTTTTTTAAAGTATTTAATGAATGCAAATAACGGTACTGATCAACAATATGACATTCTGTCACCTCGTGATTTGCTGAATCGTTACACTCTGCAGGTATCTTTTGATGTTGTTTTTGTAAAAGGCAAATAAACGCAAAATCAGTTAATATCTTGTTTATATGTTGTTTTTTTGTCCAAAACATTGCCTTGTCTCTCCAGAAACACAGCGATACATCCACACAGTCAGGTAAGTATTTTACTGAAAACTAGACTTCACTGATGACTTTAATTATTTGTTTAGTCAAGCTAGAGAGGGATAATAATACAAATTGACACTTAATTTAATAATGTCTAATATCCAGCATTCACTGAGAGATCCCATCATATTTAGCAGGTCGTTACCATTATGCACAATGTTAGAAACAAAGCTCTGTCATGGAGATTTACTGTGTAGCACGCCTGCATTACATTGGTGAGTTTAGTTATTGTGATAATGGTCCAACTGTGATGCGTAAAGTGCATAGCCTCCTTTAAAATATAAAGATTCATTTTATGAAATTAGTTGTTTTTAATTGGAAAAGGATTAAGACTCTCACCACAATCTGAAATACTTTTACACCTGTTTTGTTCACGCACAACAAACCTTTGACAATACTTCTATTATTGAGTATTTTAGCATTTTCTCTCTATGTTTCCATAATATGCTGTTGGGATTCCATAGTTTACTCCAATCTAACAAAACAAATGTACCTTGCAGCCTAAATACGATTATTTGTCAAAGGCTAATTTCATAGATGCTAAATTTCTGGATGTCAACCATTTATCTTATCTTCTCATACTGATTTAGAGCTGTGTACGTATATATGCGTGTGTATATATGTATATTAAATATATATATATATATATATATATATATATATATATATATATATAGTGTGTATGTTTCGTTTTTTTATGTCTCGTAGTGAATATTTTTTTAAGTGTAAATAAGAAAAAAAAATAAAGACTACAACGTGTCACATGAGTGGATGACCCGGAACTACTTTGTGTGCGAGGTGAACGGTAGTAAGCTACAGTAGACCTGTAATAAAGAACGTGCATTCTCTTGTTGCTGTCATTGTTTGGACCCCCCGGTGTCTGACATATTGAACTCGTGCATCTGAAGCCGAGCCGTCGATCCGACGACAGCACCAGCGCGTGTTTACATTCATGGACAAAGAGAAGTGCAGCGACGTTGTAAGTAGGCGACCCCGTTATTTTCATTTTGAGAGGAACCAATGTTTCCAGCTAAAGCCATGCTCGTTTGATTAACTGTCAACGCATAGTAACATGGGCTTTTGCTACACCTACACGAAATGCATTCAGACTGCAACTGTGCCTTGTACCTTTTTTGCAGCGTGCTCAGTGCTCCTGGATGGAGATGCATCAGTTCATTGGTGACCTTATCACATCTGGAAACGCCTTGCAGGATCAGCCAGATGTGCTGAACGCAGCATGGGGCGTGGCTGGCGGCAGCGGTGGTGTTGAGGCTCTGCGGTTCAAAGGTGCTTCACACGAACCTCTGCAACAACTACGACCGGTCCGGGACAGGTCGGAGCCTGGGACATCACAGAGGAAGGGAGAGGCCAGAGACAAGAGACAAGGTTAGAGCTCCAAAACAAATGTTGGCGTGATCATTTTCTTGCATTAACTTCAATGTAATTCATATTTATTTTATGTCTAGATGTGCGTAATGCCTGCACCTGCCCTGGCTGCCCTTCCGCCACTTCTGCAACTTCCTTTGAGACTTTAAAACCAAGGCAGTCTTTGCGCGCACCCCCTCACTCGGATGGGTTGTGCCACCCCAAAGACCTCAGCAGTACTGCTTCAATGAGCCTCGACTTGTGCTTACCAGACACCTCCGAACCAAGCAGCACCACATCTGAGCTAGAGCCCAGGGCGTCCAGTCGGCCGCAGAAGGATGAAGACAGAGGGACTGCAGAGCAGACTCCTCCTTCCAGAGCGTCCTCGGGCTCCTTCTCCCACCTCTCCATGTTTCCCTGCTTGTGTTGCCATCGCAGCCTGCAGACCTGCACCCAGATACTGAGCAACCAGGAAGGCGCAGACTCCCTGTTTTCTCACGCCCACCATCCTTTTCATCACCACCACTGTCCCATAACCTCTTGTTTACCCTGCCCTCAGCTAGCCCGCTCTCATGCCCCACAGTTCTCTGGCCCTTTTCCCTGCTTGCCCTGCCAGGGCTCCTTTCCTACCTGTACTCAGGTCTGCCACCACCAGCACAGACAAACACACACTCAGCAGCAAGCGGAAAGAGGCAGGGCGGCTACGACCATGTTGTCTCTTCATCCCTGTATGCACTGCTCCGCATCTTTTCCCAGACCATCCCAGTTGCTGCAGCACCAGCGCTCTGAGCACGCCCAAAAACCATCCGGCTTCCTCTGCACAGAGTGCGGCAGGGCCTTCAACTCGCACAGCAACCTCCGCATCCACCTCAATGTGCACACCGGTGCCCGGCCGTACACCTGCTCTGACTGCGGGAAGAGTTTTAGCCAGTCAGGGGCTCTGAAGATCCACAGGCGCATTCACACCGGTGAAAGGCCATATTCCTGTGGATTTTGCGGCAGGGGGTTTCCCCATCTGGCAGGGGTCCGGGCCCATCAGAGGACCCACACAGGAGAGAAGCCCTACTGCTGTAGCCAGTGTGGGAAATGTTTCACCCAGTCAGGAGCTCTTAAGATTCATATGCGCATCCACACGGGAGAGAAGCCCTTCATCTGCAGCTTTTGTGAGAAAAGCTTTTCCAACCGCTCCGGGATCCGCTTCCACTACCGCACGGTCCACGGACTGGCCCCCGAACACACCAGAGAAGCTGGAGCTGGGGATGCATATCGGGCAGCAGCCGGCCGTAGTTGGCCACCTGGGCGTCCCAGGACGTTTCCTCCAACCAACGTTGGGCTGAATACGCCCAACAGTTCAGACAGCAACTCGCACACAGCTCCAAAGTCCGGAGAGTCTCCTGTGTTGACTGCCGCTCATGCTGGTTTTGGGAGCAAACAGGGAGCAAACCCAGGCAGCAACAGAGAGGGGCTTCTGTATGCATGTGAAGACTGTGGCCTGCGCTTTAAGGACGCCCCGTCCAGAAACAGGCACCAGACTCTGATGCACTACTCGTCCGAGGGGAGAGAGGAGGAGGAGGAGGAGGAAGAGGGGCAGAGGGAAGAGCTAAGCACAAACAAGAGGGTCCATGATAACAGTGGAGAGTGAATTCATGCTGTTGGTGCATTACAACATAAACAACATCACAACACCAGAGTAAATAGTGATTAAAGAACGCATGCAATATGCGTGCAATATATGCTGTAGGTAAAGGTGCAATATACAGGATTGGGAGCATTTCTATTGCCTCTCAATAGCCGGATTTTGGCGGTCCCTGTGGACAAAAGTGTGAAGTGTTTCCAAGTACCAGCCATTTTATTGGGGTCTGCCCCGCTCAAGTCCTGGTTCTAGTGCCTCCCTTCCCTCCAGCGGGCCCATCAACACGGCCTGGGCCTCCAGCAGCGTGGCGTCCGAGTCGGCTCCCAGCGGATCAGCAGGGAGAAGAGTCTGTCCACAGAGGGCTGCTTGTTGTCGAAGGCCCCATTGTGGTTCTGAGCCGGAGCGGTTTCTGGTGAACCCTGCATGATTTCATCTGGTTTTGCGGGGATTTGAACCCAGTGGCACTGATGGCTTTACGAATAACTACATAGAAATAGCCAGTCTTCTCGCTGATGGTCTTGTTTACTTGTGTATATACTGTATGGGTCATATAAAGGCAGCAGTGTTAAACTGACTGTTTCATAATCAGTTAAAAGTTCCTCACAGTAACTTTAAGTTTTGCTCTTTTCAACTTGAAAGGTCTTTGATACGGCACTATTTCTAGCTTGATAGGAGTTCATACTTTAGATTGGTTGACATTTTTCTTGAAGTGTCCAGCTGCCTGTTTTTGCAAATGCATCACTGCTACAGGCTTCACATCTTTGTAAAAACAACCTTTAACACTTTGCTGCTGCAATCAAACACCAGGCCAACGTCTTCTTCTTAAAACAGTCGTTTTATTGTGCCTTCTTCAGCAGGGGACGAGGTCAGCGAGGTCATCGCTAATTGTGACACCACAGAGCTTGTAGAAGCATTTCTAGAAAGTTCAATTACAATTACATTTTTGAGCTGCGTTCAGTAACGTTTTCAGATAGAATGGAGGACTGCCACTGTCAGCCGACCGTTATAATGTAACACGCCTCGTAATGGGAACAGCAGCAATGACATTTCAGTTTAGTTGAATTCATTTCTTTAGTAGTTTGTATTCTCCATACAACAATCTGTGAACATCTTAAATTGGCATAGAAAATTTGGTCAAATTAGGAGATACAGAGTGAAGTGAAATTTCGTTGCTGTACTGTGGCAAAAGTTGAATAAGGCCACATACTGGAATGTTTTTTAATGATACGGTTTTGTGTCTTTCTCAAATCATAACCATGACACCACCTTGCCTGTTGTGCCTTTCTGTGTTATACTACAATACAATCATTTATTTTAAAACAATGTTTATTTGTTACTATACATGTTATAAATGGATGACAATTATCTGAGGAGTGAGAACCAGCAGACAAATAATTACACAACACATTACTGTTTAAAGCTCAAGAGAGCCACCTAGTGGTGATACAACGTCACAGCAACAGTCTTTACCACTTTGTTACGGTGTGCCATTTATAGTTTGAAATATACATTGTGAATACAATGCTTTGTGAGGACATGTAACGTATAATCCACTTCTTTTTTTGTTTTGTTGCATTAACCTGTTAAATACATTGCTGTATGTGTTTTCTGAAAGTGCAGCTTGTGAATAAACATTTTAATAAACGGTATCACTGAGGGGCAACTGAACCTGCATCTTCATTGTGCGTCACAGGATACTTTCGCTGTTTAACGACATACTTCCTGGAAGGAAATACTTGTGTGCATATGGCTGAGATCTGAGTTGTGTACCCTCGTATATGCATCGTGGTCCAAGTGACTAATCGACTTTGGGTACATCACTCACTGGAAGTTCAGCTCTGTCAGCATTAGTACTGTCTGGACAACACTGTCCAGCTTAATGTCTTCTGTCCGCTTGAGATCACCTCAAGTAATCCTCTGCTCCCAACACACATTTCAGTTCAGGCGAGTCTTTTTTTCCCTTCATGTCCGAGCTCGCTGTGCTCACAAAGGCTCCTCATATGTGTGCTTCTGTAGTAAAGAGTCACATGACTTGGGCTCTGCGTAGACCACACTGATCGGCCTCGGGCCATTAGCATGTAGGGCGGGAGTGCAGTAGCCATTGGATAGCATCCTGTGTGAGGGGCAGTCATACTGAGCGTGGCTGGATGTCCTCCTGGTTCCAGCGGTAGGTGCTGGTACAGGGGGTCCATGTGTTTTGCTGTGAACGATCCCCGTCAAAGTTGGTAGCATGGACTCCGAGGGCTGCTCACTGAATGGGGTGGCATACTCGGGCTCTGGGGGCAGAGGCTCGGCGTACTCTGGCAGGTTGCCAGGAGTGTCGTAATGGTTGAAGGCAAAGGGGGTGGTGTAGCCCTCATCTGAGGAGGGTCTGAATGTTGACCCAACCTTCTGTCCAATGGCTGCAACATCTGCATAGTCTGGAAGGACAAATAAATAGGAAAAAAACAAACAGTTTGAGAGTGTATTTCTATTAGTTTAAGATGCAACAAACATTGGCATGGTACTGTAGATACTGTCAGCTCTGAGCAGTTGCTAGAGACTCCAGGAGGTTACTGGTCCCAGGGAAGAAATAGTCCGGCACAAAAGTCTTCAGGTTTTGTACGGAGGAAGCAAACAAGACATAAGTTGTTGATTGGAGACCTTTGGAGAGGTTTGGATTTTGTTACTTTTGGCCATAGCCAGGCTCGCTGTTTCCACCTGTTTCCAGTCTTTGTGCTAACCTTAGCCACTAGCTGCAGCCTTGTACAGTGTTTATATAACAGACACAAGCTATCAAACTCTTTCCAAGAAACCAAATGTCTGCCTTAATCACAGGAAGTGACTGTTTAAACAATATCTTTGTCCTTGTTATCATTTATTTGTTATCTTGCAGGAATCACTTTTTTAAACTCTTGGTTGCAATGCAGTGTTTCATCATGCTACTACAACTTGTTACACTTGTGTCACCAAATATTACTGTTAAATTATCCAGGATCAAAGTCAAATCTTTAAAACCATTTGATACCTTAAAGTACCTTTTTTTTTTTTAAATACTGTGATCAAATTCTGAAGTCAAGGTTCAACTACTCAGCTATTCCCGAGCCTCGGGATAGCTAATGAGTAGGTGAACCTTGAGCATGAAAGTTTTTCACAGTGTAGGCCTTCCCAAGGGCAAGAATGAACCTCGACGCACATTTTAAACAGGCTCTTACAAAATGCATCCCAGGGTCAGCCAATAGGGGAAGGAAATATCAATGAGCTTTAAAACACATTGGTGCAGCCCCACCTATACGCAAATACTGTGATTCAAAAAAACGTTATTAAATGGGTATGAAAACAACTGCATCTTTCGAGATGGTTAAGATTAGACATGCCCCTCACATAGCGAGTCTTGCGAGAGGTTTCTGCAAATTTTCACAATTTGTGAGTTCATATTTAAACACCACCAGAACTCTTTTAGGAGCAATTGCTGATGTGCATCTGCAGTTTCTGGGGAAATGCTTCTCCTCTCCCTGAAAGCAGCCTCACACTAGGCCAATGTTGAGCCCCTGCATGAGATAATTGGCCACCAACAATGTCTCCTCTAATCACCGGTATGGGGGCTGACAGTGGAGCTCTTGGATTCCACCAGACCCTTCTCTTCGCCACAGCAGAAGAGGCTGTGGTGTGGGAGGCCTAGACCTTACTTATGAGCCTACAGGAAGCCTCGGAGCCGGAGCTATTTTAATTAGAAGGGCTGTGATTGTCTTTGCTTTGACCCTCTGTCCTGTTTATCACTGGACCTCTCAGTGAAGGGCCCCCTAGCTGGGGGAGGGGATGGGGGAGGCAGAGAGGGGGACTGGTGGTGATGGTGGGGAGGGGTGTAGGCTGAGCGCCCTTTATCAAGCTCCAATTAAAGGGTCTCTTTCAGAGAGGCTCCATGGACCAAAGAAAGGAATGTTTATACTGTGTCTGGGTGATGGGCTGAGCCAGGGGAAAGAATGGACAGCCCGCGGAGAGAGCTGTTTGCCTGTCAGGCCTGGCATGAGCTCCCTCACACTGACCACTGAAGACTGTCAGAGCAGGAAGGATGGAGGAGGGAAGGCAGAGCGCCCCACTTGAGATCACTCAGTAAACCCGGAAACGGACGAAAACCGGCAAAAAAAAAAGACAGCAGCTGATCCTGACAGTAGTAACATAGAGGCACAGCAGGAAAACATATTTCTATGAATTCTCACCATTAAGAGGAGGGCTAGGTAGAGCATCATGGACATTTCGCTCCAGAGGGTAAGAGATGAGCTCCGATTGTGGGCATGAGAGACTCTTTGCCTGGAAACTCTGACAACCTACTTGACACACCAAAACACATCGTCAGGCTTTTTGAGAGAAGATTGAAAAATACTAGAAAATGATCAAAGAGCACTTGACTTACTTGTGGGTAAGGAGTACTTCATTTGTGACTCTTTTTTCCTACAAGGAGAAGGAGATGAACACAGAATCAAAGTCTCGTACGTGCTGGATACAGTTTCTGACGTGTGCTGAGCCTTTTTGGAGCATCACCACCAGAGCGGAAGCAAGTAGTCCGTTAATCAGACGACAGATTAATTGACAATTTATTTAAATCATTGATTCATTGTTTTAGTTATTTTTCAAGCTAAAAATATTATCAAAATGATCATTAATCACAAATCGTTTTAAAATACAGTACCTTCTCTTCCACCAGACTCCAGCCAGCAAACAGCTGCCGCACATTATCAGCCCCAGGACCACGCCCACTGCCACTATCACTGGTTGACTGGAGCCTACAGGAACGCAAGTGTCCGAGTAAGTAAACAGTTGCACAAGTGTTGAGCAACGTCGAGTGTAAAAGAAGAATATATTAACATTATTTCACTGATCTGACATGAAATCTTTCTAAAATAGACTGGCATTAAATGTCATCCTACACATGTGAAACTAGGGTGATACAAGTACACACTCAGTCTGGTCTCCACTAGCACTGGGCCATCTGTGGGGGTGGGGGTGGGGCTGGGCCGCGGTGTACCCATGTTAACTTTGATGGCTGGAGATTCTGTCGGACAAGCAGGACAGGACATCGTAACGTCATGAACTCGCACTGTGAGACGGATCATGTTAACATTTTAAGTTGATCCCGGGTAAGTAGTGATATTACCCACCGGTGTCTGAGCGTGGCCTCGGTGTGATCTTGGCGACAGGACAGCCCAGGACTTGCAACCGAGCTGAAGCTCGGCCGTGCCAGCTCAGTGGCTGTAGCCGTACGAACCGAGCCACCACAGGAGGGAAAAAGCTGTTGAGAACCCTGAGGTGTCCTTCAGTATAGGCATGAAACACCTGGGAAGCACAACAACCAAGTTACTCATTCACAGAGAACACCAGGAAGCCGACAGTGTAGACTCAGTAGCCATGTGAGCTCCGGTGCTCAGGTGAACATCAGTGAACATGGTACAATGCGTACCTTTCTTTCTTTGCTGAGAGCACCTTTGTAAAGCTTCCACGTTTTTCTGTCTTTGCTGAAAAAAAGACTGAAGGATTCTATGTAGTGGTCGTTTGATCCCATTGTTATTATCCCTGAAAAAAGTCATAATACATAATACAGTAAGACACTGCCAACATAAAGAAAACCACACACTTTGTTGAAATTTGGTAGAACAAGTTTAGCCAAGTTAAACAAAAGGATAAGTCTGATGATATCGTTTTTTAAATTGTCAATAAATCCAAATGTGTTGAGCCACCTGTCATTACTTTTAGACTTCCTCACCCTGTCGATTCCCCACGCTCATCGGTTCCTACTGAAGAACTCTAAAAACAGGTCAATTGTTTTCAGCAAACATCAGTCAAACAGCAGTAAATATTACAAAAGATATTTTCAGTGGATTAATACACACTTGGTGTGCTAATGAGTATTTTTGGCAGGACGCAGCAGGAAGGTGTATGTGGGATTAACTACTAATGAATTACTGTGACCATGTTTATTTTAATCAGGGAACAGGTCAACCAGTGCAACTCACTGATGTGTTTTTAATAGTTTAATAGAGGTCAGTGGCACAGAGTTATAATCTATAGTATACCAGGTTTTGGACACGCACACACGCACATTGTTTGTTTTGGGCTTTTCATGGAATTTGTTGGCAATATAAAACAATACAGAAGGTCGTCAGACTTATCCTTTACACAGCTACATTAAAGTATAACAAACATTTTTAAATAAGCAAATTTTGCACACATATTCATACGCTATTTCCAACATTTTTACCTGTGGTAGTGCTTCTATCACTCAGCCCCAGCTCCACCCACGGGTTCAGATCATTACCGTCTGCAGCCCAGGGCAAGAACCCGTGGCTAGAATCCATGTTTCTGGAGGACCAGAACATTTTGTGCTCTTGGCTGTCTTTATCCCAGAAAGATGAGGCATTTAAACCAGAAACACTCAGGATGTCGTTGCAGTCTGTTTGGGGACCAGAGGAAAGGATGGACTGATTATATATACACAGCAACATTGACTACAAAGCATGCATACTTTACTGCAGAGCTTGCAATGAATTGCATTAATCAACTAATTCATTTTTTACATTTTAGTGAAAGGAGTATCCCTTTTATAAAATGTAAAAACAATGGGTGTGCCCCTTGAAATTTTAACAACATGTAGTGATAAATGTAATTTCTTGCTCATACCTTGACTGAAGAGCACCTTCTTTTCAGATAATGATCCCCTGTCAAAAGAGGACCGTTAAAAAGCTCAATACGGCTACATAGAATCAAATATAAATCAATTTAGGGCTCAACATTAATGTGATCTCTCATTTCAAGTACACGAACAGCAGACGCACATTTTTGAAAGGATTCCATTGGCAAAAGTGGATTCATAAAGTGTAAGACTTCTCCCACGGTTCACAGTAACATGAGCTCCCAGACTATCAGATGCAGCTCCGGCGTGGACTGCAGACTTGCACAGAACTGAGGTCTGTAACAGAGGAAACACATGGACCACTTTCAGACATCAAGTCAATTGATACATGAGTCACAAAAAGCCTAAAACTTTGTTTATCCTCGTGCTTGGCGCCTCCGCAGACGGCGTACGAGCTCCGAGCATGAACGGAGGTGTTTATACTCGATGCGCTGCATTATTCTCCGAAACGCCAGAGGGTGTACAAACAGAATGAACTGTGAAGAACCAAAAAGACAACGAGTGTAACTCATAACTCAGGAGGGATTGTAATTATCTGTAAACCCATATCTCATATTTATGGACTACTTTATTGCCTTTGTACAAGCCCAGTAAAGAAAAGAGTAATGTATTACATGCATTATAAAGAAATGATGGTTGAATATCCTGTAGACAATTTGATTTGGCTGGCAAAATATATACTCAAATGTAGATTTTAAAGACCACCTGTTTCTAAAGCATTTAAAAGATAATTGGCCTTCTTTGTTTAATTCCTAGACAAGGAAACAGGGCTTTTATCAGTGAACTATTTGTGACAGTCAAGTGATCACGGGCGCCAAGTTACAAAAATACAAGTGCCGAGACCACTTGCCAGAAAATCACGGGCCGGCGCGTGGGGCCGCGATTACGTCATTTTCTGGCCGTCATTTTCGACGGCGAGTTTAAACTAAGTTTGGCCAAATGAAAGGTGCTTTACTTACATCTCTGTAACCTTGTTCAGAGTTTCCCCAAACATCCCCTGTGACATTCTTGCACCCAGCAGGGCAGTACACACTGAGAAAAAGACAGAAATAAACGTGAGAAACACTCACTTTTCTACTGAATCTATTGTGGGAAATGTCGAGGTCAACCACTTACCTCAAAAGCTGCGATCTAGAATGAGATCCTCGTTGTAAACAAGATATGAGATCTACAACAGGAAAGACAGACGGGTATACATTCAAATCAACACTCCTGAGAACTACTTCAAATGTTCTTGAATATGTATTGGTGGATTTGAATAGTATGGAGTGGGACCCAGTAACTCGGGCTTACATAATACCCTCCCCACCATTCGTTAAACCAGGCACACACACAGATTCTGTGTGCGATGGTTAGCATGCGCTACATGTGCTATATTAGGGGATAAGCGGTCATCGCTGTTGATGTGACTAAGCCCTTTGTTGCTGTGACTTTGTCACAGTCCACGAGTACAGTGAATGGTCCTCGTGTGATCACAATTCACAGACAGTGGTTTGTACGTCTGGACATGGGCTTAGCTCCAGACACTGACGGGTTTCATAAACAACTCAGGAAAAAACAGGAAACTATGATACATACTGTACAGTACGGATTACTTCATCTAGAGAAAAGGAAATTATCTCTAAATACAGACTAGCATTCAGACCAAACAGGCCCACTTGCTTATTAAAATGACACAGAGGAAGAACCTTAACCATTGTGTCATTTTCTTTAATTGAATCTGTACAATCCAGAAACATGTATGTGTACAATCTGCATTGGTAGAGAGAGTTGAATTGTGTAGATTAAATAACTGCTAAATCAACGGCCGCTAGGTTCCAACAAACACGGGATGGTAGTGCGATGGTTGGTTAACGTGCGAGGGAAGAGGAGGAGGAGGGGGGAGGAGGGGGGAGGGAAAAAGAACTCCAGCCACTCCGAGCGACACACCGAAGCCTGAGGCCTCACTCCATTCAGCCTGAGAGAGAAGGAGTCTTTACTCCGGCTTTCTGAGCAAACACGCCACAGCAAAGATAGCGATGGAGGATGAATGCCAATAAGAAGTGACTCATAGACTCGCAACCGCGCATACACGTCAACACACAATACACAAGGGCAAATAGTCACACAGACGTTGGTGTTAAAATGAAACCAGTGTAAACTTGTAAATGAGCAAATTTGAGAAATTTAACTCAAACTATAATTTAGGCCTTTGGTAAAGTTGAACACAGTAGTGATAACTGAACAACAGCGTGCCCATATACTTATTATAACCATGTAAGCACCTCACGAATAGTAATCAACCAGTTAGGAATACCGTACCTGGATACTGGTCTGTGGCATAAGACAGTAGAAACCCTCGTCCAGAGCGGTGTGGGCCTGTCCTGAACGTTACGGTCACTTCATTGCTCTTTAGTGTCACATTCTTCTGTGATGCATCCAGCTTCCCACACACTGGACCTGTGGACACGCAGACCCACAAACTACATGTGTAAAAGCACATTGCCGTGTTGTTTTCTGGCACCATGATTTGAATGACATTCTTGAATAGTGAAATATATCGTCAGTCCCTTATCAGCATTTATCAACAGAAGTTGACGATTTGAGTCAGTGTTACTCCACTATTGTCTTCCTGTCATACCGACAACTGTATAGTCAGGAGCAGAGTCACGTAGACTGCATGTAAGAACTCCTCCCCAGCAGAGAAAACAACATAAAAATCACGAGCCAGGTTGTGAGGAATCCGATGATAAACACTAAAGGCAGCCTCACAGATTATTTCTATCTCCGTCATTTTGGTGTCTTGTCAATTTTGTGAGCCCTCAGGACCCGACTTGATACAGCTGGTTGGAGAACGTGCATGTGTCTGTTGAAAAACTGGGTTCAGTCAATGTGTCAGAGTAATGGCATTCCTAGTGTGTATTCAGTAATGACATGGAACATTAATAGTCTATCAGCAGGCAAGAAAGGAATCTCCACAGGAGACATGGGAGCACTTCTGTAATGTCTCAGACGCAGTGATCATCATATAAACCTGATGAATCCATCAGGGGTGAACAAGCTTACCCAGACTGGGTTCTCCGCTCTTGTCTGCGATCACAAGAGAGCCATTCCTGCAGCCTGGGCTGCTCTCAATGTCAAAATCCCCAAACAGCAGCCGCAGCGTTCGCCCCTCTGGCACTCGGAGCCTCCACTTACACCAGGTGTTACTGGGGTAGGTGCCCGGGTAGTTCTGAGAGGCCAATGTGCCAGACTCTGTGGCCAGCAGCGAATGTCCACAGCCATTGCCTGAAATGATACAAGCACAAGAAGGGAGTCTGTGATGGGGGGGAAAGACGTCAGTTCACGAGGTAGATCCAACATTGGGACATGTTTAGGGACGGTTCATTCCAGATTCAGATGCCAGCTACTTGATTGAAGAGGCTCTTTAGAAATGGCTACTGAAGCTGAAGTAAAGAGTCATTCTTCATGTTGTCTGTCAATACCTTTATCACAAAAATGTCTTTATGAGGACTGAACCATTTTCTTTTTTTGACTGCGCAAAAGTTAAATTACTAATGTAATAGACTGAATTTGAATTATTGTTTTCGACAACAAAATTCTTACAGTGTACAAAGGCTGCAAGTAATGCCTTGTTTAATTAGCGAGGAATCTTATCTTCCCACTCAATCATTTGGTTTTTCAAAATGTCAAAAAATAGTGAAAAATTGCCAATTAGCCCAATTTTCAGCAGCCCAATCTGGCCAACAATTCACAACCTAAAGGTGTTCACTTGTATTTTACAGAAGACTAAAGAAACCAGCAAATATTCACAATCGACAAACTTGAAGTAGTGAATTTTGGAAATTTCTATTTCATCCTTATTAGCATGACGTAAAAATAATGAACCAACTACCAAACATTTAGCCTGTTAATCCTCTGTTCGTCGACTCATTTATGAATCGTCCCATTGCTTCCGTTCTACAGCGTAATATTAATCCTGTTTACAGGAACTGACTACTACCCCAACAACAAATATTGAATTCTCACACAGCTGAAGTATTTTACAACACATGAAAAGAGTTATAAGCGGAGTAAGATCCCATAACCGCAGACGGTTTAGTCATTAATTCTCAAACTAAACACGCAGAATATTAAGGGCTTTGTTAATGCACCATTTCAGGACGGATGAGTAATAGGTTCCTTCTGAACCGGGCATGTTTATACTCTTCTGATGACACAACTGTCTGTGAGGGAAGTACTCCGCACCACACACCATGACCTGTACACTGAATATATTGCAAAAGAATAAATACAAAATGTGTACTTTTTAAACTTTATTTGAAGAGATGCTGTTCTTGGAAGAAAAGGCAAGAAAATCAATCAAAAGTCTTTTTATTTCTTTACGCACTACTTTCCTAATGAACAGTGTTTGACCCGAATGTTGATTCATTACATCCTCTGACCTGCGGCCGCTGTGACTAACACTTTTAACGGGGATGGAAAACACAAATATTTAGATCCTCTAGCATCCCCGTGTGTCACAGAAAATAAGTCAATTCCCACAGTGGTCATACAGAGATAAGTGCTGCGGGGGCGGCGGGCTCAAAAGCTGACCCCCAAAAAAGTCAAGTAATGACGTGTTCCAAGAATGGTCAAAACATGAAGAAGGCACCAGGGTCCATCTAAGCCTATACGCGTCATCCCTGTCCTTGTCTTCCTTATAAGGCTCCCGGAGGCTTGTTGAGGGGAAACAGGAGGATAACCTTCCACTCACCCTGTGTCACACACATCCTGCATCACACCGACAGCTCCTCAGCTCCTAATACCATAAACCTTTGGATGTTATTGCCCCTCCTCAAGTCCCCAAAGGACTCCCTGGAACAGTGGGCAACGGAGCGTGGATCTGTCACCTTCCGGTGGGAGGCCACAGAGGCTGCGTAGCTAAAGGGAAGTTCTGGGTGGCCGGTAATCTCCCCCCTGCTCACCGAACCCTTTCACCTAGACTCTGTCTCCAGGACTATCTGCTTCTAGTTTCATTCAGAGAGGGATGTGTGTTTGACTTGTTCTGACCAGTTTTAGACAATTTAGAAAGTGAATTACAGACAACTGGAGTGGAGCTGGGTGGCAGCAGAGCAGACAGTCGATCTAAAGCAGGCCCTGCAACATTGTTTTTCCACTTGAGGCTTTGCTGGCAGGTCTTTACAGGTCCTCACCGGCAGACGGGATGTTCACCTGTGCTACCTGTCACTACGTTGCCTTGGCCTGTCTTGTGTGTCAATCACAACATAACAAGAATGCACCTTGGCTGAAACCCCCCCCCCCCCCAAACCCCGGCCCCACCGAAGCTCTTTGCATACTTGCCAGAAATCAAAAAGTGATTCAGAATTAGTCATTTAAACCCTGGACTTAATCATCTTCCGATGTGAGGAAACCAAAGCCCGAGAGACAGACACACATAAACAAAAGAAAGAGTTGTGGTATGGCTGAGTGTCACAGTCTGCAGGCCAGTAAACTGCTTTTCATTTCGTCTGTGTGTGTGTGTGTGTGTGTGCATGGTCACAGTGATCACATGGTCGTTTTGAAAAAGAAATACCTGTGGGAAAGGTAAGCTGCTGGCTGGGATCAGCAGGTAAACATGAACAAGGGAAGAGCATGTAAAGAATGCAACCATGACATCACATGGTCGACCTTTGCGCCTGCTTCCTTTGAAATACTGTATTTTGCCACTGACATAAACACATATAATATATCAAGCTTCTCATGGTGCATACCATAAAAGTAGAACTGACAGCAGAAATTGACATGAAAACGTTTAGTCCTTGTGCACTACAAGCCGAGGTAATGGTGATATCAGTTAGCACGACAGTTGCTGATGCTACATTTAGTATGCGATAATAGGACGTGTGCATGAAGAGGTTGATGAAGCCTGTTGATCACTGGCGCTTAACACACATCTGCAACTGTTTAACGAGTTATGTCACAACATACCGTTGAGTTAAAGTAAACCAGCAATGCATCTGTTTATCAGCTATTCGTACCCAGGAGCAGTACCTTTAGAAAGAGTAATAAATACTGTTATTCAGTAAAAACGACCAACAAGATATTTGAAATAAAACCTCGCGCCTCATCTTATCTTATCAAAAGCGTCAACAAAATAGGTTGTTTTTTTTCTTACCCTCCTGGCCGTCAACACCAACGGAACAGACGCTATAAGTGATCCAGAAAACGGTAACAAGAGACTTCACAGCATCTCGGATGTTTTCGCACTTTGAAAGCATGATTTCCAAAACACTGCGGGGAAAAAGTAAGGTGCAAGCCTCGATGGCTCGAGCAGGACTGTCCGCAGTAAAAAGTTATGGTACGAAGTACTAGATATTTACTATTGGCCACGAGACGTAAGCTCGACCTGTCATTGGTTCTCCGTTAGTGTCAATCACAGAATCACAAGCATTCCATTCCCAAATAGGGGTGGGCTGATCTGAGACCAGTCGTTTGGCAGTGATAGTAATGATTTACTCTTGTTTGCTAATATGGCAACACTGAACCTGGATCCCATGTTCTTCTGTAAAAACTATTTCCATATAAATGTATTTATTATCTATTTATATGGCTGTTTTAGAACATACAGATGGTGAAGTAATGCGTTTAAAAGTCAATATGGTTAAAACCAACATTTTTAAATATCTTGTGACGTTTTAACACGCTTTACTGAAATTGCAAGTGCAAAGCCTGCCACCTGCTGGTGAAATATAGGCAACAACAAAAACACAACACTATTTTCAGCTTTTTATTGCATGACAAACCCCACGAAATGAGGCCACACAAGTGGCACATGTTGTCGAGCTTAAAACCTGCCAAGAGGGATCTGTCCATTAAAAAGATAATAATGAATGACTTCTTTTTGGGTTGAAAAACATGTTTGTGAAGCTCGGGATGTCCCAGCATATGCGGCACCGTGCCTCAGAGCTCAAACCAAGCCGCGCGCGCGCTTGCACACATGAGCCGTTTGACCGATTTACACATCGCGTGCGAACTAACCGCTTCTCGTGACAGCGGGACAGATGCTTCTCAGGCAAATGCTGCTCACTGCAGGAAGTGTTACCGAAGCAGCACACGGCGCATGCTCTCGTGTCTCTCTGACAAGCAAGAAGATGAACTACCCCCTGCTGTAAAAACGGTAAGTAAAAACTGTGACAATATTATTTAAAGTAGCAGGTTTAGCGTGTCACGGAGTTTTAGGGTAGACCCGGAGGGTTTTTGTGCACACTCTTCTGGGACAGGAGCGCGCGCCGTCGTACCCTTGTTGGCCGGGGTGTGCGTGCTGCCGCACCGACGGACGTCAGTGAGTGGGTGAAGGAGGGTGAGAAAGACACGCAACTGTCCGTGTAGGAGTTGATCCAACAAGGGCTACTTGACATAGTGTTGAATATGTTGATCAGTGTATTGCAGTATGCTCTTCAATGCATGGTCGTGTTGTTTGTTTTTGTTTTTCTACCATGGGATTAACCTAAGAGACAGTTTGTTCATTTCTCCCTGTGCTTGTTGATATTGTCGCCCAGTGTTCCTAACGCCTCAGCTGCTGCTTGTGAAGGACTGAGATACTATTATGAGCAGAATCATAATTAATGCAGTGACAGTTTATTATTCATTATTCTTTAACTGTTTACCGGGGAGGCAATTTACTTTATTTCTATTTTTTTTTTACCCCAATTCATCTGACCATAGACAGAAGCCCAGTGGACACTTTAATAACATTTGACTCATAATGAGTTTATTTCCCAACATCTATATAGCCAGTATTTAAGGACCTTACTTCGTAATTCAAATACCATTTTCAGAAATGGTGTAAGCTATATAGCCTACTGAACATTATGACAGCAGACAAAATAAATAACTAGGATTTAATGATTGCTTAATATGACTTGTTAACAATACTGGAGCAGATTATATTTGTTCAACAGGTCTTTTGTTGGTGCCATACTTATAGCAAAATAAGTGGCCTAAATGCAACAAGGTTGGATAACACAGTGCTGATATTATTTGATTTGAGAATTTCACTCTGAAGAAAACATTCATGTCCACTGTCTATTATATCGCTTCATCATTTTTAGAATTATGTCCTCATAACCCAGGTTTTAGTTAAAACTGTAAGCCGTCGCCTATCATAGGATATTAATGCATTCTCAAGAGCAATATAGGAAGCAAGGCCCAGTCCATTTGAGGATTATGCCATTTTAAGCCCAGTAGGGATTCATTTCTATAACAGTTGCATGCCAGAGAAGACTGTTGGGGGAGGCTTTTATTGACTTGTGTGTGTGCATTAAATAGCATCACTGCATGCGAGTGTGTGTGATCTGGACGTTTAACGTGCGTGCTCGGCCCTCTCTGCGTGCAGCTCTGTGGGGAGGGGTGATGGCGGCTGCTGAGGTCACTGTGTCTTCAGGGGATCTCACGACGGTGAAGGAGGAGGAAGGGGAGTCCAGTGGCAACAACCATAAGACTCAAGTCATCCTGCACCTGCAGCCCATCCTGCACGGGTAACATCACGGCCTTGTATCCTTAAAGGGCCAGTCGATGTTTGGCTGTGTGACACAACAGAGAGGCGCATTTAAACATACACACATATTTGTGTAAACGTGTAGACATATTTTTATCATGATAATATTTTTAAGAATATCTTATTACATTTTTTTTTTACATCAATGCTGCTCATATTCAGTTTAATGCAGGCTTGAACTAAAGACTATGACAGTGGGCATTTACATTTCAAAAAGGTTAGATATGCACTGGCTATTCGCATATTTTGCTGTTAAAATATAGAAATATTCAACTCTCAGTTTGCATGAAATCCTTATTCAGTTATGTACATTTTGTCGCCCTCTGCAGGATAAATGATGACATTGCTGACACTGGCACTACAGTCCTGGCCATAGAGACACATCATGGTACGTGATATTAAACTACAACAGGAATGCTGTGCTATTTTGTTGAGACAGTACATTTAATCATACTTTGAACGTATGCTTTGCTGTTGAGTATATAACACTGTTGCTGCAGGTTATTTATTTATTGTTGGCTTGTGATTGTTAGAAGACAGTAAAGCAGAAGGAGAGGAGACTGAGTATGGCTACCCCATCACCTGTGGAGACAGCAGAGCGGTTCTACTATTTAAGAAGTTTGTGTGCCCTGGAATCAACATCAGATGTGTCAAAGTAAGTTGACCCAGTTAAACCTTCTTCACTCAACCAGACATTTGTGTCTGCAATTTCTGTCTTATTCTCCTCTCTGCATACTTATAACGGCTTTCATAAACATACACCGTGTTCTTCTTCTCTTCCAGTTCAATGACCAGCTCATCAGTCCCAAGCAGTTTGTACATCTGGCAGGGAAAGCCACTCTGAAGGACTGGAAGAGGGCCATCAGACTGGGAGGGGTAATGCTCAGGTAGACTTGTGAAAATACAACGAAAACACTATTTCTCTGTCTGTCCTGTTCCTCCTATAGCTGCTGACTGATGCGAACTGTAAAACTGCATGACCTTCAATTACTTTGTTGCATTGGGGTTAAAGTGTCAGACTTGAAGTACCTCAATCGAATGAAGTCAACAACGTATCTCATTCATATAATTTGCACTTGTGTCGAGTCTGTCTGTGCTGGGGTTTGCCAAGGCATTCCAGAGGCAGTCTGTAAGGAGCATTATTATGATAGCAGGATCAAATAGCACGCAGACAAGCTGCTGAGTGAGACTTCTCACTCTTTTATCGTGTTTGCACTTGTTCTTGGTGTTACTGTGAGTCAATATACCGACTCAATAGGCAATATCTGCCCTTGTGATCTTTATTCCTGCAGAGGTCAGATCAACGGGCTTCGTGTCAAACAAACCTCTGGGAAGTTACTGAGATTGTTTAACGACACTCTGTAGTGTTCTTTTAACCTGCTTCTTCCCCTCGCAGGAAAATGATGGACTCGAGCCAGATAGATTTCTACCAGCATGACACCGTGTGCAGCAACACCTGCCGCAGCACTAAATTTGATGTGCTGATCAACAGCACGCGGCTTCCTCCGGGGAGCTCAGTGCAGCCAAGCCCGTCATGTCTGGCTCTTGACCTTGTTGGAGGACAGGTGCCTCCCCTGACAGGTAGATTTCAGTTGGCATTTACAGCTTGACATTTTTTTCTCTCCCACATATGCTCGGGCTGCTGTTTTTTTTCATTATGTGATTGATATGATGGAAACAAAAAACTTTTAAAGCCACCTGGATATGATTTATCCTCAATAATGAAACGAGAATCTGACACATGCCTTTGGAGCTAAATCGCAATAAGGAATTAGTAACTGAGCTGAACATTAAGAGCAGTCAGATATCGTTGGATAAACAAACCGGTTTCCTTACTGAGCACAGAAAAAAACAAACATAACAGTGTTGGGAAAAGAACAGTTGGATTCCCTTGGCAGTCTTCCCTCTGCCTACTCATGTTCAATGGTAATATGAGATGTTTATCTATTTACAGTGTATCCTGTTCTGTAGTAATTTCAGGAGAGGCTGTGCATGATGCAGCAGAGGTAGAGGAGCGTTTGGAGAAGAAGTTCAGTGCAACGGCAGAGTGGAGCCCTTGTCCAGCCCGCGATGTAAATCCCACAACAGCCAACGGACATGGTGCAAAGAGAAAGAGGGGTGACACACCTGGTAAATATAAGAAAGGATAAAAGGCTGCTCGTCAAACAGCCTGAACAGGATGAGGAAGAGCGTGTGGGGAGAAAAAAACCTCAGAAATGGATTGGCTGATAGGACAAACACAGTATATGAACTATTGAGGCGGAATCCATTCACTTTTTTTGCACACACCCCCAGAAAATAGGAGCCGTCTTCATACTTTAGCCTTATTTCGGCTAAAGTATGAAGACGGTGTTATTTAGTATTCGTAACGTAATATGTGACACACAGTGGGATGCCGCAGTTTTGTACCGGCACGTGGAAGTCATGTTATAACCTCCACTGTAAACTCAGGGAAGTTGCATTTACTTCTGTTATTAACCTCTTTGTCAGCTTACCAAGGGCAATGCCCTGGAGGTAAATTTGGAAAGTTTATTAGACACCTCTGTATTATTGGAGGAGACACAGGTTCAGCCCACTGACCTTCAGTCCTCCAGAGGCCCTTCATTTGCAACAATCCTGGAGGATACAAATGTGAAAAGGATGAGGAAAAGAGATGAAACATTCAGATTGAAATTTCAACCACAATTGCATGAATAATAAACGAAAAAGAAATAGAAAAACAATGACGACTGTAAATATTAACACCGGTCCGTCAGTCCCTTGTGTCTCTTGCAGCCACTGCTGCTTGACACCTCTGATACATTGAGCCAATGAAACCTCTGAATCTGCAGTTGTGGGATGTTCTGCCATTCCTGCAGACTGACCTTAAAAAGTTGCTTACCGCTAAAAAGCAGAGAGTCACATCCCTTTATATTACCATCGACGCCATCTGACATTTCTAAGTGCGGCTTTTTCTTGCAGAGACCTTAGCCTTGATTTAAGGGCCTTTAAAGGTGACCTGATTAGGCTTTGATCCAGCTGGACCACAGTAGTTAAAATAGCCTCAAGTGATCTTTTGTTTGAATGGCAAATTGCAGTAGCCTCACTGCACAAGCGGTATTGCTTGTCACAGGACTTAAAACAAATTGTCAACTCTAAGGAAACGTACTCAGCCTATAACTACTCTCCTCTATCTCCAGAAATGTGTTTATTTCCATTAGTGTACATTCCCGACATGGAGAAATACATGAATTTAGCTTCAGATAGCTGTGAATGGGATTTGGAATATTTTCCGTGGGTAAATTGCATTTATCTTGACAGATATTTAAGCTAATGTGAAAGCGGATGCATTTCTTTCAAGATAAGATATCAAGCACCTCTGACATTTTATCACTCTAATATACTCAACTTCTATTTGGTTCAGTTTTGTACGGATCCAAAGTAATTTGTCTCCCTGCAACCTGGCCTGTCCTCCTTCCTCACCTCTTTCCAAACCATATTCCTGCTCCTTCATTTCTATATCACCCATTTAACATCCTCTCTGTGTTGCACCCTTCCCATTTCCTCTATCTCATTATATCTTCTTTTTTTTCAACCCTGACACTCCATCTAATTAATCCTACATTTCCTATTTTGTTTGCTTTGCCTTTTCTGCCCATTGTGTGAAGTCTCTTTTACTGTCCAAAGCCACAGCTCACATACACAAATCACCTCTGCAAAAGCACTTTCTCTTTTTTTCTCTCTGGCATTTTGACATTATTATATGAAAAGACAAACACATACACACACACAAAGACTTCACCACATATCATAATAATGTCCCACCTAATTGACCTTCTCTAGATGGAGTACTGAGCCTGTGGAAGGGTGTGGCCGACTCTGGGCTGATGGGGGAGGTCCTGTCCAGTCTCCAGACTGAATTATTAGCCACTCTTAAAAGAGTGGAGGTTCGCAGTGAGAAGGCCAGCCTGCAGGAGACAGGTAAGGGCTAACCACTGGACTCTGAAAACAATTGCTTTAAATTTAGTAAAATGTCAGTCAAGTAAAAAAAAAAAAAGTAAATCTGATTTTATAATGATTTTCAATAAAGGCTCCAGCAGCCAAATCTGGTTTGAGAGGGAAATTCATGGACATTGATTTTTTTTTGTTTTTTTTTAAGTGGTGTGGAAGTTCTGTGGACAATCGTATTTATCGTTGTAGCTGACTTTTGATGATTTTGTTTTGTCAGATGCCGTCATACTTAATTCCCTGTGTAAGATGTTTGGCCTTTTAGACTCAGTGAAGCGAGCTGTGGACCTGAAGCGCAGCCAGGATGAAGAGAACAAAATCCATAACAATGTTTATGGTGAGAAAGCTGTCGAAGCGTATGGTACATAGAGTGGTATACCAGTGGATTATATTGACAAATATCCTGTTTTTCCTTAGTGTCGGATGAGATTTTGGAGGAGTGGAGGAGACAGGGTCGTGATGAAAGCACCTCCCACACAACTCTGTCCATGAAACACCTACGACCGCAACATCACAACCCGTCAAACAGCCAAACCCACAACTTGCTGTCCCCTGTCAAAGCAAGCCCCATGATCCAGCCTCTCTCTGTTACCGGTCTATCTGCTGCATCTTACGCTCAGCTCACCATCAACCCTCAGCTCTTCGCCCATTTCTCTGCCTCCACTGTCCAGCGTCACCATATCAGAGCTGGCAGGAGGGACGGGGACCACCATGATGCCACGCTGGAGAGGGAGCGTGAGCTCAGTGAGACGGGGAACCGAGAGAAGCTTCGCAGGCTGGTACAGGAGGGCGTGGAGGGAGAGGACACCTTAGACATCCACAAAGGACAGAGGACTGTTAAGTATCAAGAAGACCCTCACCTTAGAAGTGAGCAAGTAGAGGAGACAGAGGGCTTGTATGTTATTGACAAGGTGGTTATAGGAAGAAAGGCGTCAAAGAAGCATAAAAGTAAGTGAGGGAGAGAAACAATCTCAAAGGGATGCTGGACGAAGTAAGGGACTGTGCCTGAAGACGCTACTTTATCAAACTGTACTTTTCTCCCCTTGTATGCCCATATAGTAAATACTGCAGTTACTGAAGCGGTGTTACAGGCGCAGATCTGTTCTTGCATTGAGGCTGCAAATGACACATTCAAGAAGAGCGTTTCAGTCATGTGTTTCTAACATTTTACTCAAAATGCAGTAGAGCTGAAATGATGAGTCAAGTCATTGATTATTCAACCAACAGGAAATTCATTGTCAACAATTTTGATAATCGATTCGTTTTCTAAGAAATAATCCCAAAAGTTCACTTGGACCAGCTTCTGAAATGTGAACATGTTCTGGTTTCCTCGTCTTACCTTTGGGCTTTGGACTGTTGGTCAAACAGAATTTGCAGTATTTTGTAACATGAAGCTGTTACTTTGGGATCTGGGAAATTGCAATGGGCATTGTTTTCACTATTTTCTGATATTTTATAGAATAGAAGTGATTCATCTGCAATGAACAACCAACAGTTTCATTGATAATGAAAATAATGGGTATGTGCGGTCCTAAAACACAACTTCTTTTGTCGACTGAATATTGTTTTAGGAACTTCGTGTTAGTATTTTTAAACTTAGTTAAGATAAAAATACATTTTTAAGACGCCTCTCTGATCTCTGTAAATATAATATTTGGTTCTATTCTATTCTATTTATAATATTTGGTGATAATATTTTTCCTCGTCTAAAAGCTATTTGCCACTTTTTTAGGTCTTTGTGAAAATGTTCTCCTCATCCTCATACTAATTTCCGATGCTATTTGCAATTGAACTTTTGTAAGTTGCACTTGTGTGTTGAATTTGATAGAAGTTGGATTTTGTGAAATATTTTTCACTTGTTATAATGCTTAAGTGCTGTCTAAGATCTACGGACTACCTACTCACTGTCGGAAGAATAAACTCTCGACAGTGAAAACTATATAGAAGGTAATTGTGACTGTTGGCGTGCTGTTGCTTTTTGCAGGGTTCTACTAACATGTGCTGCAAAGACATCATATTATTTTACTTTCCCCTTTCTCTTTATTAAAGAGAAAACGTAGGACAGGAGAAAAATACATAATGCACATGAGAGTAAGATGAAAAGTGACAAAAATGGTCCAAAAATGACCCTGTAACATGATGATCATATATAAAATAAAAACCTTTATGTTTGATATTTGAACAGAAGCAGCTTGTTGATATGAATTGTAAAACGCTGGTGTTGACTGACTTTGTGACAGTACAGACAGGAAGAGTGCTCACTGCAGGGAGCCAATATATTAGACATGTAGACAGATCTGTTTTGTTTATTCTTCCACTGAGTCACATATCACATCACACTTCTCCCATTTCTCACAGGTTCAGCTATCCCCTGATGTAAATCCCTTTTTGCATTGGTTCCATTCATAAAAACAAAGTGCATTCCAACAGCTGTCCTGTGATCCGCTGTTCATTTACCTTCGAAGCGCCATGCCGCATGCAAATAGCCGTGTGATAGACAGTGATGGTTTGATAGCCAGCCTTTGACAACGTCCCTCAGAACGAATAATGTGTTATTATGAATTCTGCCGGTGCAAATGCAGTTGTTTGTGATGGGTCATGAGTGGCAGCTGTTGAAATACTCCATAAAACAACTCATCGTAGTGCAGCTGTCAGCATCAGGCTTGACGCCTGTCCTGTTGTTGGATTCAAACAGTGTTTTGCAACATCCTGTTGGTTTTACTGCAAATTAGATTATCATGCATTTGAACGGATTCATGCCAAAATACTCTCCAGTCAAAAAAAAATTGCTACTCTGTGCCTTGAATACCAGCGCACAAAATGACTGCCATGATTCAAGCAGGTGTAATTACAGGTGTTAGCTGGTGCTCCTTTGGTTAAATGAAGTAATTTACTGAGCAATCCATCGTTCATCTGTCATGCGGGGCTAACAACATTAGAGATGTGCTCTCATGTTGGAAGCGTTTTAGATGCGTCTGTTGGCCCCCTGTAATTCAATCCACAGCTTTAATGTTCGCACAAGACTACAAAATGAATGATGAATAGCCGGCATGATGGTATCTTGATCCAATTGGGATTCTTGGATCGACCGCTAAACGTGTCAGCCCGGCCATGTTTTGACACCAGCTCGGCTCGTGCAAGAGCAGCGACTGCAGCGTCAGCACTTGCAACAATTTCAAAGGTGAATCTCAGAGGCTGTGTTAATGCTGTAATGATATGCCGCAGGGCAACTTGCAGCATCGGACTAGTGTCCGACCAGCTCATAATCTAATACACGACTAATGCTTTCTGAACGTGTTATATAGGACTACGACATGCCAGAGAAATATTGTGTACACGTCAAAGTCATAGCGGCTTGCTATATTTACACAACACTGAACATCAAAGCAAAGAGTGATTTCTGTCAGGGATTCTCCAACACACATGGCCAGCTGTGGGAGGAAAAATGAAACCTCATCAAATGCAAATTCAATGCACACAACATGGCTGACTAATGTATGGAGAAATATGCTTTGCACCTGTCATGAGGAGGTGTGAAGGCAAGTCTTACCCGCCTGTCCTGTTGTGATATAACCCATGGCTAACCTCAGCTGTGAAAATGCAAATACAACTTTGTGTTATGCATAGCTGGATTAATTAGAGTTCGTATTGCTGATATGTTTAAACGTGAGAACGAACTTCATCATTGTTAACACAGAAGTGGAAAAACTCCATGTGTTGCTTTAAATAATGAGTATTTTCTGTATCTGTTGCTGTCAGACTGATAATCCTGAACCTGTGCTGCTGGGTGCATGCTGACAGGTTTTAGGAGTCGCTGGGCTATATTACGAAATGTCTAAAATTAAGCCAAAATGGATGAAAAGGCAGAGAAAGAGATCAGCACCTTGTCGCTGTCGCCACAGATACACTCCAACGCACGCAGACACTTTTTTTTCTCCTTCTGTCTTTTAGAGTGACATTACATTGACTTACATTTATTCCTTGGAGTCTTACCTCAACCACAGCCACCACATACCTTGTGTCGAGATGGAGTTCTTGTCTGGACTCACTAATTTAAACACCTCATCCAATCCCAACCCCAAATATCCAATTTAAAACCTCGAACAACCATTTGAAGAAGTAAAGAAAATGATGTCTCCATTCAACTGCTCATGGTCCCCACAAA
Source organism: Anarhichas minor (assembly GCF_050575085.1). Classification (NCBI taxonomy): domain Eukaryota; kingdom Metazoa; phylum Chordata; class Actinopteri; order Perciformes; family Anarhichadidae; genus Anarhichas; species Anarhichas minor. The sequence continues at coordinate 1,166,614 of NW_027466487.1, read as the reverse complement.
GACGCAAGTGTATACCAGCACACACACACACACACACACACACACACACACACACACACACACACACACACACACACACACACACAGTCTGGGGCTCTGCTTGGCCGACGTTTGAATACCACAGTGTCGTGGCTGCTTTCGGCCGCTTGGAGGCGCCCGGCTCATACTTTGTATACGCAAAGAAGTGGCGGCTGGGAAGGAAAGTGGCCGTAAGAAAGAAATCTCTCCCCTGAACTGTTTACCCTGACGTCAGTTTGCAGAACTAGCTCTGCCCTGTCTCCTCCGGTGTCTCTGAAACTCCTCTCAGTGAGAACTGAGGTAGTAGATGGCCTCAGCTCTACTACTCGAGCGTCCGGACGTCACGCAATGATTTCTTCTGCACATTTAAAGTGGACTAAAACAGCTGCACGATGAACACCTGCGCCTTTCTGCTGATTTTGACTGTTCAGATCTACGCCGATGGCATCGAGGGGCCAACAGGTAAGGCGGATATTCATCTCGATCTCATACATGCAAGTGGGAAGTTTTAACATGTGGATGGAAGTACACTACAGCGTAAAAGCGGAGCGAGTCTGGTGTAGGTGACAACTTTGTTCCCTCTTCCCCCTAACGCGCTGCTGCGTTTATCTGCTGCGTGCTGCTGCTCCCCGTTACTAATGGCACAGTGTGCATCCTATCAGTAGAAAATATAAACTAATTCTAAAATAACTTTGTGAACTGAAGTAAGTTTACTTGGTGCCAGACTCCTGCAAAACAAAATGCTGGTTATTTAGCAGGACTGCGTATGTGCGTTCTGGGGAAAGCTCCAATTTCCTCAAACAACACAATCTTCTGCACTACGCTGCTTTTCTTTTTTGTTGTTGTTGCTGCTATTGCTCAAGCATATTTAAAAGGCGCCAGGTAGCCTAAAAAGGTGTTTTGAAATTGTGTTCCAAAGTTAGAAATCAGTTCATTCAGAGCTACAATTTGTCCCTTAAGCTATGAACGACACTCTCACTACCTTCAGGCAATTTAGTTGATATTTGGTCGATATTTGTGAACGGTGAATCCCAACAGCCTGAACCAATCTGAGATCCACAGACCAAAACCTGGAGCTGATCAGACAGACAGGGTTGCATATAGTTGCATTGAGTGACTCTCTAGAAGTTTAGCAAACATCTGCATGAGGATTGTTGTTTTGCTCATTGTTTTTTTTGTTTTTTTAACAAAATACTTATTATAATATCCCCAAATATCCACTGTGGGGAAATAGATCAGATTAATTCTCAACGCTGCTGCTGGATTTTTCTCCCGATGTGATGAGCTGCCTCTGGTCTTTCAGGTTGTCCTGCTGTAGAAGAAATATTCATTTCCACTGATTAGCTCTCCATATATAATGATGCATGTTCAAATGTTCACTCATTTTTTCTGTTTTGTGTGTAAATGAACGAGATTGTTACATGAAGAGAATGTCTTTTTCAGATTAAATGCTTAAAATCATGCAATTTCTTAGATGACATTTGGAAAGATACTCTGACATTTTCCCATTTCATTATCCAGTTTTGAAACTCAGCCACATATCAGAGAGATGGAAAGAGAGGGGCGGAGTGGTAAAAATAAATATCTTTTATAGGAATGACACATGACACAGACCCTTTCATATTCATTCACATTCATGTTTTCAAAATTTCCTTTTATTCCCTGAATTCTGTTCATCATTGTGCAACGTAATTACAGTGCTGTATTTTTCTATATATTTTTTAAAAGGACTTGGGCCTGTTTGAGTCTCTTTGTCTCATTGACGCACCACGCACCCATAGATTTGCGGATTTTTAGCCCAGTAGACCATAAAATCAGGCTAATAAGGCAGCAATATTGATAACATTCACACTGCAGGCTGCTTCAACACTGTGAAGCATTGCGTCACAGTGTTTGTCACAGGCATGTTGGAAAAAAAGCTTGATTATTTTGAGATCATTGACTTATCGGCGACTATTTGTGTATTCCTCACTGGCACAGTGCTTCAGTTTCAGTAAAAAAAAAAATGGAAAACCTAATGCTCAGCATAACACTTGTAGCTTATTTTAACAGAAGCAACAAAAACAGCAAACGCATGCAAGCAGAATGTGTATTGTCAAGAGGTGACTGGAGCAGATCATTAAGAGGAATGGGCTGAGACATATAAAGGATTAAATCTCACACAGGTAATTAAAAGAGCTGAATGGAACACTGACGCTCCACTACGGCTGTCGACTGAAATTTACATGGTGTTGGTTTTTTAGTTTGTTTACTGGAGTGTTGCGGGCCTCGCCACCTGCGCTTTTACCCTCCCATTAGCAGTTAATAGTTAACGCTGCTTGTTTCTGCGGCTTCTGATCCCGTTGGCCTGCCTCCTGTTAATGCTTCTCCACCTGCCTTCATCCTATAGGTGGAAATTAAGGAGCATAAATGCAGCCTTGGCTTCCACAAGTGTCTCCTTTTGATTAACACTCCTGCCTTCATTGCTGTGATTGTGTGAGGACCACACCTTGACCTTGAATGCTTAATAACAATTAACACTCTGCAGTCCGTCGGGGATTACTTGCCTTTTTCAAGCGATGAATTCTATATTTTCTTTCTTGCTTATGCTGCCGTCTGTCCAGGCTGTCAGTTCAGAGCAAGTTAAATGATTAGAGCCTGTAGAGGCCCTCTGCTGCACAGGACTGTAATGAGGTCGATCAGAGGAAAAAAGTCACATTTGCGTCATGTTTTCTCAGACACAAAGAGGTTATGCAAGTCCAGTTGTCCTCTGTGTTGTTGATTTTTTTTCTGTTCAGCCCAATGTCACACTCTCACTCCTCTGTTATCTCTTATGGGAATCGAATGAATGTTCACTTACCATCTGTCTCCTCTATTAGCAGCAAATGCTACCAACTGAGTGGTGTAATTATCCCATGTCTCATTTCCCGGTTTGATCAAAAGTTAAGGCAGAATATCCTTTTTGCTTATTTCACTGAATAAGATAACACTTGGATCGAGATGAAAAGGACTGCGAAGCCCAGACTGTCTCGTTAAAGCATGGCATGGAATGAATAATACTTTAGGGCTTCAAGTTTACACTGTGTCAACATCAGGAGCAGCGCTGGGAAACCTAACATAGGACCAGCAGCAGCACGTGTAAAGGAATTGGAGCTGCAATGATATTTTGATCATCAAATAAGAGTACTTAAGATGTGTTCACTATAATGAGCATCTAACTGAATGGGGAAAAAAAAAAAAGCCTGATATGCATTTGTGAATTATTATTGGGAAAAAAGAAAATGTTCCCTTGCGCCGCAGAGTTGCAGCACATCCAAAAAGTGGAAGGGTTCCCTGCAGGAGCCAGGCCTGGGGGGGACCGGTTGATTTCCATCTTTGCGGGATCACAGGCAGTAATTCAGAGAGCAGATGGAAAACTTTGCAAAAAAAGATAGAGGGGGATTGGAGGGATTTGAAAGACGGAGGGATTTGTTCACACACATTGTCAGGGTGTTTTGTTTTCAGCTGAGGCCACAGCAGGACTTCTGCTGGGCACTCGAGAGAGTGATTAAACAGGGTGCTGATGAGAGTAGTCCTCTGCTCTGCAGCGTGCCTCTTCCAGTTTCTGTCTCTGATCTATTGTAATGTGGTCGCTATGTGGAGGAGAGCCAGCCCCCCCGATTGGCTCACTCATCTCACAAGACTGGATGATGAAACGCATCCATCTCGTGTTTGTGTTCAAAGAATTATGCCTAACGCCAAGCGCCCGTGATCGGCACGCCTCATCACTGGTAGCTCGTGCCCAGTCAGGGCCCTCTTCTGTCTTGGGCTGATCTCATTTCTCATTTTTCTTGTATGCATCTCAGCTTTTGCTGCAGACATTTCTTTATGCTATACTGCAGCTCAATTAATCCTGCTGAGAAATTATTTTGCTGTTCTCGTTTTTTAATTATCATACGTTACTGTTTCTAAATCAGTCAAAACTTTGTGACTTTGCTGTCAAAGGCTGCGTGGGTTGTGGCCTCCTCAGGCGGAGGATTGTTTGCTCTTGAAAAAGGTCGAGTGCAGGTTGGGAGTCATGTTTCTGGTGCAGAAAAAGAGCAGGTTGAGAAGAGGGCATCGCCCAAAAGAAGTAGGATCCTTTCTGCTGTGAGTCTCCTCTGCTGTGTGTGGCCAATCCACGCCAACAAAAAGCTCTGAAGCGAACCACGCTGAGGGAACTGTTCTTATTATTAACTTGAAACATGCACTCTGTGTTGTATGCTGTCAATGTTTAAGCATATTGATTACAATACAGGATTTGAATGTATGTGTTTTGCCTTGCTTTTACATTGTACATTTGCATGTGCTGATCTACATCCTAGCTCATTAGCGACACAAGAGCTGGAAATCAGGTACGGGGGTCTTGCCACGCAAAGAAGGTCCCAGAGTACCGAGCGACTCAACCCTGGCACCGATGCTAGAAGTGGCTGGAGCTGCCGCCGCTCTGGGCTCTTCAGGGTAAACGTGAGACCTTCCAGCATCCTGGAAAAGATGCCAAGACTGAAAGATTTACAGTCAGCGGCCTGCCTTGGCCTGTCTCTTCCTTTCCACTTCGCAGCGACAGCCAGAGTGCAGGCTTTTCTCGGCCAGGTGTTATTAATGCGGTATTGATCTTTCAGACTCCGCCGAGGCCATTTTACTTACATTTGATCAAAGTGGCATCCCGTCTGTGGCCTGCAAGTTTGATGTAGGAGTGCGAATTAGCCAGCCAGCCAGGACTTGCATGATGTAATACAAGGAGCTGGGTTTGCAGCAGAGAAATGTTAACATTGTGTCGTGCAAAAGACAGGAAAAAGAAGAAATCCTCTCAAACATGAAAGAGTGGGCTCATACTCACAAGACGGCTGTATATATTACAAATAAGCTGTGAATTATCCTCTTGATGTACTGGTCTAAAATGACAGGACTGTTATCCTCATTATCACTTAAAAGCATATGTTTTACTCGAATAATGGACAGGGAAATGTATCATTCACACATGAACCAGTGTTTATAGGCTGGATATGAAGGCGAGTGAGACCGCGTAGCTCGAGCACACGCACAGATGTGTTATTATCCAACAAAGGAATAAGCAGGGCTGTGAGTTGCAATCCCTGTGTTTTCCTCCCACGAGGTAGCGAGCCCCAGACTACAAAAAGTGGGTCTGGAAGACTGATGCTGCGAGTGCTGCTCCTTATCTTCTACCCAGAGGAAAGAAAGCCAGCTGAGCAGTTTATATTTAGCCCGCTGCTTTTGTTTCAGCTCTTTCCCTTTCTCCTATGTCAACACATTTACAGCCATATTCTTCCGGCCCTCTGTTGTCTGTGTATGGATAGTGTTTGACGAATGCTCGGGTCACTGGAGTCAGGGTTCAGGATTAGGCCAGGAGTGCAGTGTAGACATGCGACCTGTAGTTGAGCTGCCTGTAGTCCTCTGCATATGAACCACCCCCGCTCCCCAATGAAATCTGAACCGCTGACACTCCGCCAAAAGTCAAAACAGTCTCTTCAGGACATTTTTCTCCCTGGTGGTGTAATGGATGCAGGCGTCAGTTGCCTTTGTGCCACGATGCCTGTGTAGGTGGTATTTCTGGTTTGACTGGTCCCTATATGGGCAAAAAAAAATATCCTCGCAGCGACCCAGCCATGAACCCGAACACCTATCACTCTGATGTATCTCACACTTATTAGACTGACACGCTTTCACGTAAACTTTATTAGGACAGTGGAAATTGAAGGGCATTAAAGTGCAACAGAGCATGGATAATGGCTAGTGTGCCAATTTAAAAGGGCATTGTATTTGAGGCCTTCACGGCATGAAGTCTAAGTAAAACTGTGCTCAAAAAAAATAAATAAAAGCCATACCTTCTCAGTTATACGGCATCTAGCTTGCATTGGTCGTCCCCGGATGCTGTTGAGGTGAAGGCGTTTCGTCTCTCTTTCCTTGCAGCACGGTCACATGGACACAGCGGTTTCACTCAGCTGGGACAGCTGCTGTTGCTGGTGGGTTACTGGTAGGTCAAAGCAGCTGTGGGAGCACAGGTGCCAGCCGCCGGTGAATCAGTCAGTGGACTGATACCAAACCTCTTGAGCACATAGAACATGTATGAGGCAGTCGACTGTAAAGTCAAATGGCTGGGTGACATTAACAGGGTTTTCAAGGAGTCCATCTGGAATTTTCGAAGTCCATGAAATCTTAAGTTGACGTGAAAACCCATGTGGATACGCGTGCTATGATATACTGGCAGGCAGCACACTGGCTCCTGACCGCCAGTGGGGTTGAAAAGCTTTTGTCAATGATGTTAGTAAAGCGAGTTGGGGAACTCGGCTGGGCTTCGACACTTTGTTCTGTTTCAGGTGTTGAAATGAAACGGAGCAAAAGCAGAGCTTATTGATTTCCCAAACACAGCCTGTCACAGTCAGCTTATTGTCTTCCTCCTCTTGAAACCCTCCTTTCGATCCTACATGACCTCCCATCACAACCCACCTCGCTTTGACATGCTGCTATTTCAGCAGTTGCTCGGGGGATCGCGAGTAACTTTTTTCATAAAAGAACATCCCTTTCCCTCTCGGCTGTTACACTTTGTCTCGTTGTAAGACATTTCAGGGGCAAGCAGTTCAGCTTTCCTCCTTGTTACCATCTCCCCAGCGTCACGGTGGGCAGCATGCACGAATCAAATCACTCATTTGCAGCTGATTCATTGAAAACAGTGTCTATTATTCATTTCTTTTGACAAGGTGGTATAATTGCCTGAGGGCAAGGAGATGAATCTCTTTTTGCTGCCCAGTGCATTTAGACAGTGTGTGAGTCAGTCCTGCAGGGACACTAATGAAGAGAGATCGCTCCTGACCGAGGAAATATGTGCCCTTTATCTTCAGATCACTGTGCTGTTATTGTGTTGCTCTGAGAAAGGTACAATACAAATCCTCATAACGCCTGCACATACCTTGATGTTTAGGTCTGTTTATACGCCTTGACTAACCTTCCTTCAGAGCACGCTTCATAGCCCACCAGGGCCCTCCGGGGTCCTCCTCCTGGTGATTGCTGAGCTGCTTGGCGTTCCTGAGGGACAGCTCGTCAAACATTTTGAAAGACCTTTGTTTGTTCCTGCGCATGGCCGCCTGACTTAGCCTGGCCAGCTAAGGGGAGGCTTGGAATGGGGGAGGTGATTGCTCCTAGCGACGAGGGGCTTATGAGTGGATTGAAGTGGGCAGCAACATGACCCAGAGCCTTGTTTTGAGGAGCCTTTCATGTTTCCTTCCACAGTCAGGCAAAGACCATGTCTGCACTACTACGTTTGGAAATGCATCTGTACTTGGCTAAGTTGGCACTAAAAATGTGACCTTTTTGAAAACGCTTCCCATGGATGATTCTTAAAACGCTGACCTCACATTGTCATGTGAAACAGGGGAAAAGGGAGCTTTTCAGAAAGCTGACAGCAGTATTGTGATGTGATCTACTGTAAAGCTGCTGGCGCTAGGGGCCTGACCAATGGAGGAGGTGTCAATGCTTTTCTGTTGTTTTTGGCATTTTAATACAAATGGCAAACTTTTTGAGAACGGCCTGGAAAGACTAATGTGGACGGAAAGCTTTCATGCCAAATTTCAAATAGCATGGACCTTCTGCAGCCAAGGGCAGCGCACCGTTTGCGTGTCTCACATTAGCACAAAGCCAGAAATATGCAAGAATGTCCAGGGAGCCCACGGGGTGTCGTTAACAAAGAGCTTAATTCAAAACCACAAACAGAAGATTATAATAATTGCTTGTGTGTGTGTGTGTGGGTGAAAGAGTGGGTGAAAGAGTGGGTGTTTGCGTGTATGCTCGCGAGCGCCTAGGTGTGTGTTTTATATGGAAGGGGCAGATTGGTGATTGTTCCCACCTGATTATATGTAAATATTTGCCGAACTCCTTTGGCCATGTTGAACTTCCATAAATCACAGCCATGTGGATTATTATGGAGCTTTTGTTTGCTTTATTCCTCCCCAGTGTGAAAATGCTAATGAAAAAAATTTGCATACTTTGTTTAGGACATATTTTTCTGATGATAAATACATTGCACTGCAAAGATCAAAAAGCCCGGCTCTGCCATAGAAACGGGCTTTGGAGCCATTCTGTGTTTAGAGAGTAGCTGAGCACACTGTGTGTCGGAGAGGTCGGAGCAGGTCGGCCATGGCCTGCCCTTTGTCTACCCGAACAGCCAGGGTAATTAGGAATCAGTTTAGCGCTGGGATTATGGCTGGAAGTAGGCTGATCACAGGGGACAGGAGAAAAGGCATTAGGAGAATGGTGGTTAATATGGGTATTACTCTGCTTAGCAGTGGTATCATGTAACGGTAAGGCAACTGACAATGGAGCCCTGTTGATGCTGAGATCCCTCGCTCTGAGCTAATAGGCTTTACCGCGGATAGCTTTGTTTACTCACAGTGTGCAGCACCCCACCTTCCTGCTTTATCTTCCTTCCTCACACATTAAAACTTGTTTTTTTAATCATTTGTCTCAACCTAATTAGAAAATGGTAATAATTTGCTGTACACCTCCCCTGAGGTATTTTAGCAGTGTTCAGACATATTTGCCTTTACGCCAGCACCCTTAAAAACGAAACGCGCACGATTGTTCTCCTCTCTTGCGCTGCACTCGCACTCTTATACATATTATAGATGATTCAGATATTTTTGTGGGATGTAATTTATGTTCTCATTAACTGAGTGAACGAGCTGTAAAGAAGAACCTAAAAGCCTGATATAGTCTTTGCCCTCCTCTACTTCAGGAACATGGTCGCTGAAATGGAAAGCCTGTGTTTGGCAATGTGAAACAGAGAATGGTGAGATAGCTTCTTCTTTGTCAGTCCAGCCATTTATTGTGATGCGCATGCAGAGGTAACCCGACGCTTGAAGCCTCTGCACCACAAGGGAAGCCATTTGTTGCCCTTTGGAAAGGATAGGGAACCAGGCCAGTGTGAATAATAAGAATGGAGGGAGCGGGTTTATCCGAACACAGAAAGGTTACATCAAATGGCCCACCTGAATCGTCGCATTACACTTATTTACAATGAACATGTGCATTTATTCCTGGTATCAGCTCTGCCTGTATTAGAAAACATTCCTGCCGGTGGATAGTTGGCAGAATTATCAGTGCACAACGTGACACAGAAATGCTTTGTTTTAACTTTGGCTTCAGAGGGAGCAGGGAATTGTTTTCCACAATCTTTTAGAGCTAATCCCATCAGAGGGAGTGCACAGCATGGAGGGCTAACTCAGTCACGTCTGACATAGCGCTACCAGAACAAGAGGCAGACAGGAATGTGTTTATCTGGCTAACTTGGCTCCATTTACTCCCAACAGGAAAAGCAAAAGAGGAAAACTTCTCCGACAACTTGACGTCTTAATTCCTTTCTCTGAGCCAGGATAAGGAGTGAGTTTCTGATTTTGTGGCAGGAGACAACTTCTGATTGGGATTCAGTAGTGGTTTGTGGAGGTGCAATGGTGGCTGAGACTATCATTATGACAGATGCATTAACTAGGTTTTTCCTCTCAGAGGAGGGTTCCTCGCTTCACTGGTTGTCTGTTGGCTTGGTTAGGCACATATGCTCCTGGGGGAACGGGCTCGTTCAGTGCTTAGGCCATGGAACTGAGGATTTATCCCAGTCCAGTGAGTCCCTGTGGCGCCACAAACTCCTGCTGAAGGATTTAAGATTGGTCTGTCCGTAGGTCTGTCTTTTATTTTCTCCTGAGGTCGGGAAGAAAGAGTTTTCTTTAGTTCCAATAAATACTTGCGTCTGCACCTGTGGCTGATACCATCTGGTTAAAATGAGTAATGGGAGACATATGGGTGAAAGGTGAAGTTATTGTGAAGAAAATGTGTTTTTCATAAGTCTTGAAATTATTGTGTGCTCTCTCAACTCCTGGGGAAAAATCCCAGTACCACATTCTGATAGGTCCCTGTTTATAAAGGGTTTATAAGTTGTAACTAATCGTGTAATAATTACTAATTAATACTGGTTAAGTAATTGTATACTAATGATCTATAAACCAGTTCTAAATCATGAATACCCTAAATCTTTGGCTGAATCCCTTTGGCTTACGTCTAGAGTTTTGCTTTTTTTGTATTGGAATTAGTTGTTAATTGATAGATTTTGGTCCAACAGCTCTATTCCATAAGGTCAAGAGTTCAACCGGCCAATTAGAGGGGGTTAGACAAAGCCAGTTTACTAGAGGATGATAAATGCGGAGGAAGAGTCACGCGGCAGATTCTGCGTGAAGTGAAAGAAACGGGTGCATACCAGTGTTCTAAAAACAAAAGAACATTAGATATTGAAGTTTAAACATCCATAAATCCAATTAGAAAGAAACAAAATGCTTGTTATAACTCCAGAACTTGCCAGAGACTCATCAGATTTTTAGTTTTCATTCAGTATCCAAGTAATCCTGTGATAATCATCAGTACATCTGTTGCAAATAGTATGCAGAATTGTCTATTAATAGTTCCTTTCAATGGTGCCATTTTTCCGTCTGTATAGTATAGTGTCTTTACAAGGTTTTCCCTACCAAAACACAAGTAATACTTAAGGTAGATTTAGCCCAATATACAAGCAAATACTAGTTTGCTCCACACCTGACTCAATTGTTTCACAGTAGTCGGTCGCCATCTGTTTGTTTTTCTTGAAGGCTTTTATTTTGAAGCAGCTGCAGAAAAAGTTGAGTCTGAATTACCAGAAGACAAACATGGAACGCATATGCTTTCTCACAGCTGTTGTCTGCTGCTCTCGTTCTTCAGCTACGTATAGTCATTGCACTTTTTTTGTCTTGGTCATAAAATGTAGTGTTGGGCTTTATATAGGGTTAAAATAAACTATTAACATAGCAGTGCCATTCTCTCTAACAATCCCCCATGTTGAGCTGGTACCGTGATTCTTGTAATAAAAAAGGACCCGAAGTAAAACTAGATATCACTGGATTTCTAAAAGACGTATCTTTCACATCCATCCCTGTGCCAAGGTGCTTTTCTGTTCTTAATGTATCCGTCTTCATTGCTCCATCATTCCCCCTGCGTGTATCACCAGGCTCTGTGTTTCCTCTCCATCTTTGTCCTGTCCTTTGTCCTACAGTATACTCAGTGTTTCTGGGAAGGGCTCAGTATTCTAGGCAGGGTGAGCACGAGCTCAAAGCAGACCTGTCTTTGAGTATGTGTGTCTGCCTGCCTCCCCAGGCACTCATTAAGCTGGTGTGTGAAGGTGTGTGTTTCCGGAGGCTTTTTGAGGAAACATGCGAGCATGTGGAGGTTAAAAGGCCCCCGACGGAGACATCATTTCCCAGCCTGGGGCGAAGGGAGAAGGTAACTTCATTAGCCAGTTCCCGCCGTACAGATTAACTTGATTATACTAACTAAGTCTCGATGGCGACGGTGGTGCAGAGTACAAATGTCGCACCTGGAACTAAAATCTGTGCATCTTTTTTGCCAGAAGTAATTGTAATTGTGTGTGTACAATGAAGGGAGGGAGAGAAGGAGGTTCAATTGATGCACCTGGGACATTTGGCTGCTCTGTAATTTGCAAAGTAAGTCATCTTCGGGTAATGAGCAGGTACCGGTCTAGGAACTGCTTTCTATAATTTGGTCGATGGAAGTCACACTCTTGCTTTAACACACACACACACACACACACACACACACACACACACACACACACACACACACACACACACACACACACCCCTGTCTTTTCTGTTATTGTGTTTAAACATTCCTGCCTCACTAGCACCACTATCAGTTCTCTGCATCTAAAATATCTGTCAACATCTTTTGCAGTTAACTCGCACAAACATTTGCAGTCATGCATAGCCACACACTCGCCCCTTCATTACTCTGACGGCAAACAACCTTGGCCCCTTTTAACCTGAATTGATCCACAGCTCCTCTCGACTCTACTCTGCACATTAGCTGACGGGGTTCACAGATACGTTAGTGCTCTGTGTGCCCATGAGCTGCACCGTGGGCAATAAAATGAACAACATAAGTTTGTATCATTCAGGGGAAGCCGTTCATCGAAGCGATCACTTGCCATATCTTCATGGCCACTTCATGGCAGTTCTTTCATTCTCTACGACTTTATTGACCAGAAAATAGAAGACTTTTGTTTCTTTGGGCGTGTTAGATTAGAACTGTCTAAGCCTTCCGCATGAAGCCGCGTGCATCAGATTAAACACTTAAACTCACTTGAGGGAGTTGTCCCGAAGGCCACTTTCATGAATAGTCCTGCCTCATATCCTGTAACGCATTATAAAAGCTTTGTGTCTGCACTCACCTGTTGAAACGGAGCATTTGTTCTCTTTGAATGTGTGCATATTCTGTGAATTCTCTATTCTCTGCACACACTGTGCTATAATACAACATTCATAAGCAAGGCTTTACTGCCAGTCCAGACTAAAAAAAAATATATATATATTTCTAAGCCTTCTGTCAGACTCTCAGTGAGGCAATTCTTTCTGACCTACAAATGCTTCAGAAAACATACACTCTCTCACACACACACATGGGCTTGTCAGCTTCCCAGTCATGTATCCTGGTCAAGGTGAAGAAGTGCGAGGGGGGGCAGGTGAAGCTGGAGAAATGCAGACACATGGAGATGAGAGGAGGGAACGAGGGATAGAACCATCTCAGACGTCCTCCCGACAGCCGCCCTGTTGTTGTCATCCTCAAGCTGACGGGCCAGATTCAGTGGGATTTTCCCGAGCTGCTGCTTTGATGAAACGTGTTAAGGGGAGCTGAGCTGGCTGCAACCTCCTGGCTCTAAGAAGACAAAACACGACGCTCATGAAAATGAGGTTGTCCTCCCCGGCCAAGATTGCTGTCGTTTCTCGGCAAAGACGGCAGCAGCAGACTTTGATGCTGCAGGGTAAATGAGCACATGGACACGTATGCGTTTAAAAAGGAAGGAAAATTACAGCTCTCGAATCTCTCCATGGCATAGTGTGTGGCACAAGGTTTACAGCAGAGCCACGAGGCACCAACAAACCCAGACAAAGACAGGCGCTCAGGTAGATCATTAGTGGCTATATCAACATGAAAGCTCATAACACTCCATGGTATGTTATTATCTCAGCAGCCACTGTGCTCACACATTGTTTTGGCCTCTAGCAGTGTGCAGGGTGGAGAGCTTCCTGTCGCAGGTCTTGTTTTCCGTGCCACCTTTAAAGAGCCGGTGGATCGGCTGCCTGTGTGGAGAAACACTGCCCTCTCTCCATGGCTTTTGATAAAATGATCTGCATCCTGAAAAATAAGCAGGAAGGGTCTCGTGATCAGGAATGGATCATATTAGCAGGGCAGGAACACAGAGAGGGTTTCTCTCTCAATCCATGAGCAGGTCTGCTTTATGGCAATATTTGATTAACAGGATTTTTTTTCTTCAATGAAATGAGGAGTTTTGAAATGATAGTACATGAATTATAGTCGCTTGACAGGAAACTGACAGTTTTGATTAAAGCTTAATTACTCATAGTAAAGCAAAAATGTGAAATGTGAAAATTACCTTCAGACATTAACAATTTGAGGATGTCACAAATATAGCATCAACAATTTCACATATCTCTGTATTTATAGCCTCGGCTATAATAATTTATGATTCTGTTCATTGTTCATTATATTTTTCCATTTGGTTTCCAGAAAATGTACAATACCATCATACTGTATATCCCCGTGGTAATACGTACCCAATGACCCATTGCCATGCACATGGGACATTATGACACACCAATACAGTTGAGTGGTCTGGCTCTTAGTAAAGTGGGTCGTCCTTTAATCACAAAGTTGTCAGTTTGGCTCCTCCTTTGCATGCCAAATGTCCGTGAGCAAAGACGCAAGACACTGACCCCCGAGTTACTTACCGGGCGCGTTACAGCAGCCCACTGCTCCTAAATACTTAGGATGAGATAAATGCAGAGTTCAGATTTCATGTATGCATCAATCATCAGGAAACTCCATGTCTGAAAAGTGACGCCAATGCTGAAACCGGGAACAGGACAAGCCAAACGAGCGGGTAGACATGGCAATGATCTGGCAAAGAGTGACTGAGAGGCGGTGGTTTATATAGTGGCTTGAACAGGTGAGGGGAGTTGTGCTGATGAGGAGGGAGGGCTTAATTAGTGATCAGAGGCAGGTGAAGGGAGTTAGGCTGATGCTGAGGGAGTGGCTGACAGGTAGAGTGAGGAGGGTGTGGAGCTACACAAAGACACACACAGAAGGCAGAAGGCAAAGCCTGATCGTGACAGAAGTGCCTTATTCTTGCATCTTTTTGTAATAGCTCCTCTGGTTGCAAAAAGAAGTCTGTTTGTATTGAAGTCTATGAGAAAATGATCCTATTTCTCGCGTGATTTGTTACCCCAGTAAACATCGTAAAAACGTGTTTATGGTCTCAATTGCTAGATTAAAGTCTTCTTCTATACAGCATGATGTTCATTCAGTAAATGATGGTCCATTTAGAGTAAAACAGACCATAAAGTGGAGTATGCTTTAGGGCGGGGCTAGCTTTAGATTCACAGGTTGTTATCGCCGCGTTGTCCAGTCTGGGAGTTGCCCCATTTTTTTGGTCTTGCAACTTTAACCCTTTAACTGTGTGTTGTCTGTGCATGGAAGTTAATTGCAACCTTTTTGGTTGCCTAAAAATGTCTTCAGTGTCACTTTTTAGTTATGAACAAATTGACAACTGCTTCAAACCAGCAGTCCACAAACCAATGGGTGACGTCACGGTGACTACATCCACTTGTAATTTAGTTTATGGTATCAATGTGACAATAAAAATAAAGTTTTCCTTTTTTTTTTTTTTTTTTTTTTTTTTTTACACATACACATGTATGTATACATACACACTCTCCATCTGCCTTTTCACTGTCTTCACATATTGTAGTTATTAAGAAAGCAGTTATCTCAGCACTTTTGTGCTCCAGCAGAGTGGTGCGTTCAGTTTGTGCCTGAAGGAGCAGGATACGTACGAAGATATAATGGAGCGCTTCCGTGGTATCTGCTAGAGGTTCCCCAGCTGCACTGAGCATTCTCCATTCGGTCTCACAGCTTCTTTTAACTCCCGTCTCTCCAGCGTGCTCAGCAAAAATCATTCTTATACCTCGAGGAGGAACGAGGACGGGGGTTAGAAGAGGTGGTAAGGCTATTATGATTTGTCAAGCATTGGCTCCGTTTGTCATAATTTCTTTTCACACGGTGCTTCATTCACATCTCCGTCGACCTGATCCAGTCATTTGACACCATTCCAGCCCCCCACGCACCCTTCGGCTACGTGTGCACACATGGGGCCTCTGATTTACACGGCTGCCTCCCTTTTTTCACATTATTGTCAGATGTGTTTGGCATGTTCTTGGCAGCGGCGAGAACTCTGCATGTATTTAGCGCCCACGGCACACAGAGCGCTAAGAGTTGAACATGTTTCATTGTTCTCTGCGGAACAGCGCCACGCTTCAGACGAGTTTCCAGGAGCAGCGATGATCACAAGCAGAGCTTTTCATATGCATGCGTCCTAGTGCTGCCGGAGCTGAAAAAGAGGTGCTTGGTGGGCAAAAGCGTATCTTCCACATCTTTCTCTCTCTCTCTCTCTCTCTCGTCTCGCCCTGTCTCTCCCACAGTCGTTCCTTCTCCACTTTCTCTCCTCGTTTCCCTCTGTCTCATCCACTCCTCTTATATTTCCAGCCTCTGCTCTGGAATCTCATGCTGTCCTGTGTGAAGCCTCAAATCAACACCAGCAGCAAGACCGGGCAGAGCCGGCGGTGTCCCGCAGCAAGGCCACACAGCAGTGCGAGATTGACGGGCTGTGTAGCCAGATGCGTTCTGCTTCGCTGGACTTTGTGTGCGTCTGAGTGCCTGTGTTTGAGATTTGCGGGATGGAGGATGGATGTAGGGAAAGGCAATGAGAGAGGAGAGAGAGAGCCAAACAGAGGCCAGGGGAACCGGCTTTGCTTTTGTCGAGTTTACATAATGAATGCTTTGTTAAACAGAACTGTGTCTACACACAGTATCAGCTCTGATCACAAATGCAAATATTGTCAAGAGGATAAGCGTGGAAAACTCTCAAAATGCCTGACAATGGACTAAACATGCATTACTGTGGTGGTTGTAGGTAATTAAATTCCAGGTAATGAAAAGCTGAAAACACTGATTACTTTTTCTCAGAGCCGTTCAGATGCTTTTGAATCCCTGTGTGAGTTTATAACAGTATATGTAGGATGTGTTTTATTGCTTTATCACTCTACTCCTTTCTTTCCCACCTTGTGATAAACCTGTTTGTTAAAGGGATTTACAGACAAATTTGATGTAACTTAACTCGATCATTAACATTTGGGACAGTAGAAATGAGTGTGTGTGTGTGTGTGTGTGTTTGTTTCTGCTGAGTGGGGGGTTAGAGTTGTTGGTCAGTCAGAAGCAGAAGGGCTCCAGAGAAACCGCTGCGATTAGCCTCCCGCCCCTGGGACGTATAGCTTTCCAGGACCTGCTCCGTCAGCACCAAACAGGACATTTATCACAAACTCCACCTGAATCCTGCTACCCACACACAGCAGGGAGGCAAGCGCATACTCGTATATATATATATATATATATATATATATGTTTATGTATATGTTTATGTATATGTATATATATATCTATATATACATATATATATCTATATATATATACATATATATATATATATATATATATATCTATATATATATACATATACATATACATATATATATGTATATGTGTATATATATGTATATATATATATATATATATATATAAGAAGCGGTCTAAAAAAATAAAATAGGCTGGTCCATTCATAAAACGCATTTGTCAAACTCAAAACTGTGTTGTGTGGCTTGTAGGGCTGTAGCCTACCGGATATTTTGAAGCTTAACGTTGACATTCAAATTATTATTAATAACGAATGGAAACATTGCGTGCAGTAATCCACCTTCTCTTCCTTTCTCTCTGTCTCTCTTTCTCCCTCGCTCTCAAACACGCACTCGCACACACCCACAGCGAGCACTGCAGCACTCCCCCTTTCTGTAATTGTCTCTGTCGTCTCAGTCCAGAAGTCAGAGTTTACTGAAAAAAGATAGATGTAATCATTTCCAAAATTCGCAACGTGTTTTTCGAACAAAATATCGTCCTTCAATCCATATTTGTTTGAATTGAGCCTTTCAAAGACAACATTTCCACTAAATAAAATGTAAATAATACAAAACTTAATTCAAAAACCTCGATAGAAACTTTAAATGTAAAAAAAAAAGGGCATTTAGAACCTAGCGGCTTGCTCCGAGCCACTTTGTTTGTCTCCCATTTACAGAGCCAGGGCGGTGTATGAAGGAATCAGTTATATCACACACACACACACACACACACACACACACACACACACACACACACACACACACACACACACACACACACACACACACACACACACACACAGGTACAAGTACAGCCGGGCACATTGCAGCCTGACTCACTGGACTCTGTGGCATGTGAATGTAATTCAGCCTCGGAGCTCAATAAGTCATATCTATAATGCACGGCATGCGACTGCCATGCAGCAGTTAATATTACTGAATCACTTTGATGAATAACTGCAGATGAAATGGCTTTAATGTGGTCCTGACTTATTGTTGGTGGTTCATGATAACCCTCTAGGAAGCACTATACAATTTAGTGCACTTTGCAATTCTATCAGGAGCCCACACATTAATAACCTATCTGGAAGCAATTTGACCATTTTGTCTTCATTATCTGTGACTCGTGTAGGTATACGTTTATAAACTACAGCAGCACTTATCATTAAATTAGTGTAATTTAAATTCACGAGTTATTTTAGTTATAAGAATCTGTGCTTCAGTGTAAGGCTGAAACGATTAGTCGATTAGTCGATGGAGAGAACAAGTTTCAAGCCAACAGCTGTAGCTAGGTTGAGTATTTGCTGCACTTCCTCGTCTAACATTATAGTACATTAAACAGTTTTTGGCTTTGGACTGCTGGTTGAACAAAGCATGACATTTGGGAACTTCACCTTGTGCACTATGAAGTTGCAATAGCCATTAACCAATATTGATAAATATAATATTGTCATCAGATGAAGTCCTTATTCCGTGTGTTGTCTGTTCAAAAGAAGCAACATCCAGTATTCAGCAAATGCAAGCCAAGAAAAGAATGGCTGCTATGACAATTGATTTTCCATTTTGTAAAACATTTGAGTGTTTCTAATTGTATTTCTCCGGTTATTAGGAACTTCCCCTCGTACTAATGTCTGAAACATGTCCAAACAGTGTGGAGGTTGAATTGTTCTAATGATTCCTCCGATGCTCAAGCTGTCACGCTGCTGCGTGTCAATTATGTCCTTGTCACTAGCTGGAGGGGATAAAGTGGATTGTATGATCGATACTTTAACCCTCTGCAGCAGTCTCTCATGTGTCATCTCTCACACTCTTCCTCCCTCTCAGATGCCGAGTGTATTTCTATGACTGGCTGCTGGCGTGAGGTCAATAACACATTTGTTGGAAGCAGGTCTGGCCCCCCACAAGAGGGACCTCTCTGGGTTCATCATTGGCTTATTAGACATACGTTTGTCTCCCATCGACCTGTTAGGCCTGCTGCGTGATCCACAACGCTTCCTCTTTGCCCTCTTCCAGTTTTTTTTTATTTTTTATCTTTGCTCGTCCCGCTGACAGCTTTCTGTTCGTACATAAAAGCGGGATGGCGACTGACAGCAAATTTGTCTCGCTGAATTTTTTAGTTGTAATTGTGCCTGGAGATATGATGACCCAGTTTGAGGCAATGAAGTGATAACTGAGTGCAAAACTGTGAATCAGTTTTACGGGAAGCAAGGAAATATGCAAATAGGGATGCATAAAAGATTCCAACGTTTTAAGGGACCTCTTTTGACATGGTAATGGTAATTTAGTATGCAAATAATTGTACAAAACGGTCACACATTTAACTATTTTTGTAAATCTCAGTTCTCATTCGCAGTAGGTAGAAGTGTCACTCCCACATATGAATGAATCATCATGCTGTCTGTCTTTAACAGGCTTGTAAATACACAACACTGAGCTGTGTGTTCATTATGCTCTATCTATGTATATTTGTCTGGGTAACTTATGTGCTTGAACGCCATGCCTTTAAAAGATCCAGTCCTGCCAAAAAGAGATTGCTCTTGATTCATTTTCTCTTTCATGCTTTGAGGAAAAAAAAACCCTGTAAAGCATTGTCAAAATATATTTAAAAACAAACAAACAACACGATAGTTATTGGAACTGTTTGGAAGTAATTTCTTTGGCTGTGTTTTCGGGAACTGATGGGTGCGTTAACGGCCAAATTGGCAGGCCGTCGTCTTCTTAAATGAAAGTGAGATATTGCTCTCAAGATGCATAAATGCCTCGCTCAAAGTGGAACAGAACTCACTGCAGCGACAAAGATCACAAATAATGTTGTAAATGTGGCAGTTATAACTGAATCACAGTTAAATGCTGCAGTCATTTCTCCCGGGCTCTGTAATTTTGGTAGCTATTGCTAAAATTGCAGAAAAGAAAAGAACAGACAAAGCTCTTCAGAACTAATTGCCTCTGGAGAAAGCTCCCTCTTCAATGTGCAGTTAGCGGAGTTGTTATTACTGTACCTCTGCAGGCCTGCGATGGGCTCAGGTCTCAGGTGAATAGCTGCAGTGTCTCTTTGTTGTCAACAGAAGAAAGGGATTGCTGGCTATCTGTGGCTGGCAGGGGTAGCCTACTAGTCGGGGCTAGTGGTGCTTTCACAGCCCCGTTCCACTCGCTAGGCTTCTTCTTTGCCTCGATCTGGGCCTTGGAAATAATGCTAATCATCTCTGATAATGAGTAGGAAGGAGAAGGAGGCAAAGTACAAACCAATCAAGAGTGGAAAGTGTCAAATGGGGTGTACATAAATTTGCATTTGTGAAGAATTCTGTCTCCTTCTCAAACAGACTGGCAAGTGCCTGTGTTTATAGTGAGCTGAAACTGCCACAGGCAAGATGGTTGCTGTTATTTATGTTCAAAGACTTCAGCTGCGATTGAAAAGGCACCCCGCTCTTTGATTTACCACTGTGAATCAATCAATCAATCAATCAATCATGTGTGTGTGTGTGTGTGTGTGTGTGTGTGTGTGTGTGTGTGTGTGTGTGTGTGTATGAGTGAGCTCGCCTCAGACTGCCTTGCTTCGTTGTTTTACAACACTCGCATCATTAGAATTAATATCGGAGGACGTTTCCCCGTCGGCCAAAGGTGGAGTAGCTGCTTTAGCGCTGCAGATACACCTTGATGATGTCTCAGTCGACTCCTTTCGCTGGCAAAAAGCAAAAAACAGAAGGCACGTAATTGGACGCTAACGAGACATGAGTATTGCTTGTGATTGGCAAAATGAGACATCTGAGTTTACTATTGTTTAACACCTCACTGCTTGTATGAAATGAATCCTGCTGTTCGCTTCTGTGGTGTGATTTTCTCTCATAGAAATCGTACTACTCACTCACTGCTCTAAGTACCTTTAATGCTCTCTTCTATTTGTAGACAGACAGGAGGCACTCGCACCGGGAGGAGCAAAGGTGCAACAAAAAAACAAAAAGGAAAGTTAAATAGGTCGAGTGAAAAACAAGTCTTTTGCACTTATAAATAGTCGTAATATATTTAAATTCAGACAGCTCCACATTCTGGCTAACGAAATTAGGTGCAGAGGCTAGCAGTTTCAAGACTCTCTAAATGAATTGGATGAAGTGTCTTGTTCTTACAAATCAGACTGTTTTTCTGGAGGGCTTATTAAACACCTCAATTTGCATTTTGTATCTCTCTCTCTCTCTCTCTTTAATAAAAACAAATTAGTAATTTGTTGGGAGAATTTTAGAAGCAACAGCTCTAGATAATACGTATGTATAAAGGTGCGGTTGTTTTGCTTCATGTCTGGATTGTTCTTTATCTCAGCATCACGCTTTTCTCCTCCAAATTTTGCTCCCACGCTCTTGGACACCATTGCAGTTGTCGTTCTGCTGATAGGCAAGCCTGTGCTCGCCTGTGACTGACGAACATCCTCTCTGGTCCCTAAAGGGTTCTGGATGGGTTGAGAATAGAAATACCCAAGGACACATTTCTTCCACATTTGAATACAGCAACGTTCTCTCTGATCTTGATTATGAAACAGATTTTTTTTTCTTCTTCTTATGAAAGCGCAATGTTAACATTAATCTGAAGTGAAGGTTTGGACAGGCTGTTTATTGGGTGTAAAGATCGGAGTGTTGCCGTAAGACTGATTTTGTCGATTAACTCTCAGCAGGAACATCAAAACTGGAAACAAGAGTATAACCTTCCAGAATAGACTCGTTCAAAGCAGTGACCAAACTGATTACCCTTGTGTTCACCTTGTCGTCTGATAGCTCTCTGAAGAACAGAGGAGGAGAGGAGGAGAGGAGGAGAGGAGGAGAGGAGGAGAGGAGGAGAGGAGGAGGAAAAAGCCGCCAATGCCTGACGAAAGACGGATACTTTTTATGCAGATTAGATGCAAAGTATTTTTAACAATGCAAACTCTGGTGGATAACAAATTGTTTGTTGTGGGGCTTTGACAGTTTGTTTGAATACGTAGATACTACAGGGGAAACAGTGAGGAAGCTGGTGAGGGAAGGCAGGCAGAGATAACGCTGCTCATTTGCAACCAAGTCTTGAAATTAGATTTGTAACTGAACCTTTAAATAACTACTCAACAACCCGTTTTCTTCCTTTTTATTTCAATTTAAGTAGCTTTGATTTAGGAAATATCATGACAGTATCATGTAGGATCTGTATCAACTTGTAATGAAACCATATGAGGGTTCAGTTGAATAAAATATTCAGAACCAAGACTCCATGTTTTTCATAGCTGCACCATTTCATCAAAAGAAAATATTTCAAATGCATTGTGCGGAATTTTATACACATATTTGCCAAAATTTTGCCTTTGATATTTGTTGTCTTTGGAACCTTTGGGATCTACATTAAAATTCAAAATAAGCCTCTTGATGGTTTGAGATCCACAAGCGTGTTGGAGTGAAAGAGCTGAGCCAGAAAGCAAAGCTCTCAATTGACCAGTCGATCTGTGCATGGATCTGATCCATGTGTGTTCTCCTACCAGCTCCTGTTGCCAGGTTGACATCTTTGATTGTAAAGACAACATTAGGAAATTGAAGAAAGCAGTGGCACTCAGTAGTTTTCTCCTCTTTCAGTAACACAGCCATCCCCGCCGCAAACCTCCTGCTCCCAGTGATCACTGTTCTCTATCACAGTGAACAACAGATCAATGAGTGCATGTGTTGCCCACACTTGCTCCTCATCACAAGTAAATCAAACAACGCAAACACTGTAAATACGGCTTTCGGGGCGACAGATGCTGAGTCTGTATGGGCTTGGCTTGGGAAGTGGAGGGTAGCCTGTTCAAGTTCCAAATGGACCAGTTTCTGAGGTGCCCTTGAGCAAGGCACTGAACCCCTAACTGCTTTGGGAGCTGTGTGCCATCCCTCCACATGTGCCTGTGTGAGTGTTAGTTAAATAATTGATTTACCTTACATCTTGTAGAACGACATCAATCTAGTGTTGTGGTGGTGATATCAACGAATTAAATCTATCAATCCAAACCCACGCTGGAGGCACTCAAGGCATGACTGCTGCTAATCTTATTTTATTTTTTATGCCAAGTATGAATGCAGCTTTAGATCATGGATACAAGTGGCTGAAATTGGCCTGGACATTTGGAAGGAGCCACTGCTCCTGCTCATTAAAAGCTCTTCAGAGGTGGTTGGCAAGGTTGAGGCATCTGATTTGGACGCTGGGTTAGACCCAGAACACACTGTAGGGATTATTTATCCCACCTGCTTCTGGGAGCACCTCGGCATCCCCCGGCAACAGCGGGAAGACACGGACAACCATACCCTCAATACCGTTCTCCCCAACTGGGTAAGTGGCAGAAAATGGATGGATGACTTGAACAGTTTTTGACTAAGAATTAAAACTGCACTGAACACAAAGCCTGCTTAGTTGTGGACTATTCTTGCATACCCCCAATTCATTTGATGTAGAGATTATCACCCCCCCCCACCTCCACACACACACACACACACACACACACACACCCTCACCCCTCCTCTTTATATCGCCCCCAACTTCTGCAGCATGTCATCCACTAACAGATGGCATAAATCATTCTCTTAAACGCCACATTAAGTATTAATCATTCTCAGCGCTGTCAATGTCACACTGCTCGGTGAGCCACAGGCGTGCAAAGTGTGATTAATGGAGGTGGAGATATAAGAAGCCACTTTTCAACCCCTCACCCCTGTTACCTAGCATTCCCTATTGGCTACGGCAGGGGTTTACGGCGCACCTGGACTTCCACAACAATGACCTCGGGTGAAGTTGCCAAATGGATCATCGGGGATGATTCGCTCTTTGGTGTGGCAAAACCCCAGCTGCCTCAGCTGGGAAGGATAACTCAGTAAAAATGACCTTTTTTAGATTGATGTGATATTATGGTTTTTTTGACTTTGTAGACCCCATTTGCTTTGACTCTGTTTTCTTTTTCTTTCTTTCAGACGTTGGGTCAAAGAAACCCAGAGGAGACACAGTTTAGTAGCGTTGGAGGCACATGATTATCCAGGTGGAGAGTGTCTCCTTCTCTACGCTATCACACTCTTGTATCGTGGATATTACCTTTGTAAGATTCAGCCATTTAGTCAAGACAAAGTTTCATGGGATCGTCTTTCTGAAATAACTTTCCATCAGTTTTCTTGACAAAACACAGTGTAAAAGAACATGATACAATGCGTTTGTGAACAGTGAAACATTTTACACTCTAGCAGGTTGTGACTGCAGGTCATTTCGTTGCATTTTAACTCTTCATATGTCCTCTCATCGTTTGCTTTCTGAGTGCTTTCATTCTGACATTTCTCGTACTGAATTTCCAAAACCTGTAAACTAAACAAATTTGGCAGATTTTGTTTAAATGCATGTCACACAGCATAGATTCATGTTCCTTCATTTAAACCTTCCAAGACTGTGATCCTATTGCCGCTCTAATCCGAGACAGTCGTCCCAAGGAAAACGACAGCATCGGCCAGTTCAGCAGATGCCGAATAACGACATATGTTTGAAACTTCGTAGCAATTTTCACTTTTGTCTGTCAAAAGAAAGGAGCGTGATGGCATTATGGTTCACCAAATATTAGCCACTAAGCTACTGGTCATATCAGACCAATTAAGGCTATAGCAGCAACATCACTAACTGACGCATTAAGAAAGAATAAATTGCGGCCACTGATGGCATCATGACTTGTACAACATGACACATCACGTGCAACCGCTATCTGCCCCGATTCACAAAAGATATTGCACTAATGATATTACAGCGTAAACATCCCCATAATGTTTTGCAGTTGAGTGCAATTTCCCCTTTAATGCTTCTGATTGCAGTAATCCATGCGGCAACTTCTATGTTGCCTTTGCAGCAGGAACACAGTATGCAGAACAATGGCAGAGTGAAAAAGAAAGGTCAAACTCTCAGGCTAGGAGCTACAGGTCTTGACCAACGAGTTGCAGATGCATTTCTCAAAACTTCAGGCAAGGAATTTAAACGTGACCGAGAGAAACTGTATTTGGGATTCAATATGCCAAGATCACTGGAAAGTTTGGGGCGTGACGCTGCTTATAAATGCCCTTCAGTTCCCACCACCTCTATGAAGACGCTAATCATTTCACTGCAACTGCATGTGGCTGTTAGTGCTAATCTCTGTGAATTGGGCTGTTTCTGCAATGAGGCTCATTTACATAGAAAGGAGAACATTTTGCTCCAAATTATGCATAATACCTAATTTAAAGTAATGCAAATACCACAGGAGCACCAAGAAGCTTTTAGTCTGGCATAGCAGTGAATTTTACCCTTTGCGGGTGCTCGGAGAATTACACGGTTTCTATTTTGTTTAGTGGGCGCAAAAGCTGCGCAGTGCTTTTACGAATTCAGCACGGAGTGTGTTGAAATGAGTTAGGGTGCGTTTTATAGCCTAGGAATTGCGTTGCATTGGACGATTGCATCCCTACTTCTTTCAGTAGTTGTTTAATTTAGAGGACCTGCCTAATCCTCACACTAAATATATAGTTGAGATACAAAAGATATCCCTATTTCATAGTCACTGCTCGTGTGCAGCAGCATACACAGTGGGTCACTGTCAGCCTCACAGTCATCCATTGTTCCCTTTTAAAATGGACATGTAGCTCCTAAGCAACAAAATGAAAATATTCAGAAAACCTCTCAAAGTGCTCTGCAGTAATTGGAAAGCATGAGTCAAGCCTCCCTTATTATTTTTGATATGCTCATGGATTTCCGGTCAAGTGTTGTCGGGTATATGGCTTCTGCTCAAACGAACTGACGACCTAATACAGTTTGTCATTGTAAACATGGTGTCATGTGATTATAGTGCTTTTCAGCACAGGGCCAATCCTATCTCTTAGGGGCAGATTTCTCTTCATCATCTTTCATCATGTTTCCAGTCCCTAAAACGGTCTCCCAGTTATGCGCAGTGGCAGCGCCGGCTTCAAGATTAACACTCTCCTCACTCGCTCCCCGCACTCTTTTGCCACCCTTGCCCCTCGGTGCCTTAGCTCCTGCTCCTCTTGCCAGTGCCCTTAATCTGACGTTGATCCAAAGTGAAACACCACTGGCGTTCTTCCGACATCCCTATTCAGGCTCCTCTGCGTCTGGTCTCCAATCTACCGCCTTTGCATTCCATTTGCTTAGCGTCAGGCCTCGAGCTTCATCCCCCCCCCCCCCCCCCCCCCCATACACACACATCCTCCCCTCTACCTTCCTCTCCGCTGCTGCCGGGATGCTGGACTATGAGCTGCAGCTGATGTGGTTTGGCGAGCCGTGCGAAGTGAGATACAATGCATAATTATGTTGTCAGAGGACATCATGATGGAAACATCTCAGTCCAGGGACATCACGTTGGGATCCTATCATTCTGCAGCCTGCCAAGTGCAGCGTGAATAAAATGGAGGCTCGCACGGTCTGTGATGGCAGCTGGAGCGATCCAACCCCTCAAAGAAGCTTGTTAGAGAGATTGTGACAGGAAGTCCTTTTGCTTTCATGACTACCACAGTGAAGGTATTTTTAGTGACATGCTTTTAGTCCCTTTGAATCTTCAGCTATCGAGCCCGGGTTCACCTGCAGGTTCAGCCTCGAGCCTTGTGTACTGTATGTTGAATCAAATTCATGTGATTTTAAGACATGTTCGACAAGACGTGCTCCCAGAGTTCCTAGAGCAATGAACCTTCAGAGATTATTAGAGATTAAGTTATTCTACTTTACTTCTTTTTGACAGCGTTTGCTCTGATAATTAGACCATGATGATACTGTATGTGTCAGTTTTATTTATGTAGTTACTTTTTCAACGTTTTGCTGAAAGAAATTGCAGTGTTTGTTGAATGATGTGTATTGATTAATGATAACCAATTATGTCCCCAGACTACAAGCACACCTCATTTGGACCAATATGGGATAGAGATAGAGACACAGGACATGAACAATTAACACAAACACTATGAATGATTCCTTTGTTTATGAAAGACACATTCAAGCAATGCCCGCATTCTGAGCAAAACTGCAATTTCATAGAACTTGCCAGATGTAACAATAGCAGTCCAATTTCAACATAATTAGATTTTATAATTACGACACAAATGGATCTTTCTGAACAACGTCCTGAGCATAAGATAGACAGATACATGCTGAGGAAATGTGGAGTGTACCAGCAGGGCCTCAGAAGAAAATAGCATATCATCAAAAAAAGAAATCCACTCAGCCCCCCACTCCATTCTAATGCCAGATGTTAGAGGTCTAGAACGACCTGATCCCTGATTAAAACTCATGACTAATTTTACTTTCTCCGTGTAATGAGGCTATAAAAGTCCCAATCTGAAGTTTGGTGGGAAAATGACTCCTTTCATTATGTCCGTATGTAGCTATGTTTGCAAATGCCCTCAAACTCATCTCTAAAAGTCAAGATTTCGATCACTATACTTGCAATCTAAAAAATGTACACACCCTTTAATACAAAATGACAATGTTTCCTTGCTCCCGACAATTCATTTCCCCCTTCAAGACCTTAAAAGAGACAAGTTTGCACCTTCATGGAAGATATTATTACACAAAAGTGCAGTTCTTATAAAAGGGTAAAACCCTCATGAAAGGATTGGATTATCTTACTGACCTTTCACTAAATCGCATATATAGGTCTTTGAAAGCAGCTAAAATCTTTTTACAACGTGCTACCGTGAAAATTTTTTTTGAGGTGCATTCATGGCCTGTGGAAAATGATCCTTTTTTTTAAGCCGAGGTGTGGCAAAGGGAGTTTTAATTCGTTTTCGCTCACAAAATCACTGTTGGCTTTTGAAACATTTTTAGGAAGAAAATGTCACATTTTTCCTCCCTCAGCTGCTGTTACTGTCTCAAGTGATAAAGTCTCCGATTACATGAACAAAAACAAATAATTTCTTTCTGTATTGCATTATTCATAAAGAAAATATAGTAGAAGTAAATTCAAATGATTGCCTTTTGAGGCAACCAGCATACCAGTCGTGTTTCTGTCATTTGGATGATTCAATCTGCTCCATGTTTGACTGTGGGCATTTCATTCAGGGTTTGATGTCTGTGGTTGTCAGTGCTCAAAAGAGAATACTGAGTGCTTGGAGAACTAGGTCATCTTACATGAATTTCATGAAAAATGGATACATACAGATCAATTGGTTAGTAAAGACATGTATCATATCCGTATAGTTGGCCCTGTATCATGGCATCAATGATGTCCAACACATCGAGTCTCAGAGTAGAAGTCAAATTGCTCCACAGCCCTCCCAATCTCTCCTCTCAATTCTCAGTGAGTTTGAGCTCGCAGCCATCTGTGGCTGCATGACCTCTAGTTCACTCTGCATGCGGTCCCACAACTGTATCTGTGAGGGAGGAGGAGATGGAAGTAGCCTGTAGGGTCCTCCATCAGTAAGGAAAACCAACTGGGGCAGAATGGCAACTGAGACGCAGCAGGGCGCAGATATATCTGAAGGCTCCGCATGCTCTTATGTTGGCTTGTTAATGTTCAGGGTTGCACCCTGCATTAACGCTGCTGATCAGAGATTTGGCCGCAGGCGTGGGATATCTAAGAAATGTTTGCTGCTGCACTGCTGCTACAAATGGAGCTCACCACAGCAACACATCGTTATGCACGTTTTGTTTTGCCGTCCTGCTATTCCTGCGGATTGTTTATTTTTCCCGTGCCATCCAGAGGGTCTTGTCCGTCTGCCTGATTCCACGTGAATGCAGCTTTAGTGCACACAGCCCTTACTTTTGTGGATCTGCTAAGTTATCTTCAGCAGCAGAATATCAGGATTTCTCAAAGAAATTGAGTGTAAAGGGGCCAATGCTCCACAGGCCCAATCAGGGCCATTCTCTGTGTTCTTGGAGTGTTTTCATGTTGAATTTGATGTTCGGCAGAAAGGTCTGACAAATGTGCTGTAGAATTTTCCCTCTTCAGTTGTGACTGTTTAAAGTTTGGAAGTAGCAGTGTTTCAATGCCTAGCACGTATATTTCAATATTTTTATTATCAAAATATACAGTATAAAAGAAGTGGCCAAGTCATCAAGTCATTTCATCTCCAGCCTCTCGTGTCACTTCTTCAAAGAAAGGCAGCTGCTGCCGTCATTCAGGGCCGGTGGTAGACGCTCCCACTTTCATAGTCCAATAAAAACACAGATGCCTGCTACAAACAACACTGCTGGCTGTCAGTGCAATGCAAGCATGGCCACGGATTTCGGGCAGAATTTATTGTGTTGTGGCGCATTGTCTTCTCCTTTTTAACGTCTTCCACACACAAGGGGAACTCATCAGAGCTTCGCACGGGGCACAGTGATTGAAGCTGCAGAGGGATTCCTGGAATTTCTTTTTCTTTGGCAAAAGCTAATTCTGAACTGGAGAGAGAGAGAGAGAGAGACAGAGAGACAGAGAGACACACAGAGACAGAGCGGAGTGATCCAAAGGCCGTCGGTGGTCTGTTTGTATGACTCAGTGGAAAAAGTGCTTCAGTGAGTGCGGTCGCTCTGAAGCTACAGAGGGGCTTCCTGGGGCGGGCTGGAGCCCATTCTTCAGCCCTCACCTCCCTCACAATCAGCCAATAGTTTAATTAGCTTTCTAACGGCGAAATGTTGGCAGCCTTCCCTCTCTCTGTTCCCCCCAGGACTTCTCACCTCAAACACCGTCCCCTACTGGTTGGCTGAGATCCAATAGAGAGTGCTACTCCTTATGCTCTTTCTCTCTTTCACTCTCTAGCTCTCACTTTAGCAAACACACTCTATTTACATTCCATTGTCACTTCAGCACCAATGCTATTTGACTTGGTATTAACATGTTGGTTTTCTTTTGAAGAGGCGTGTAACATTTTCACTGTCCATAATTGGTGCGAATTGGATATTCAATGATATTTTCCACTCCGAAAGCTTTAAATCTGTCTTCAAAGTGCTGCGACTGAGGCATGGCTAATGACTTCAAACAAGGCTTTTTGTTCCTGCCGTCTTCACTCGCCCTAACATGGCTGGAATATGGTTTTGTCCTCGTCTCGTCTCCCCTCGTCGCTGACGCACCCAGCCAGCTCTCTGCACCTCCATCCTCTCCTTTCTCTCTTCACATGGTGTCGACAGCAGACAGTCACTGATTAATCCCCAAGAGACCAGTGGAAACACTCATACACGCTTCTTTATTATGCCTGAAAACATACGGCGTCTACTTAATGCTGCTGTTTTTCTCATTGTGTATCTGGAACTCATCATGACTGAAGAAACTCAAACCACGGGATGATGCGGAGTACCAATGAGCTGCTAGGTCGTCCGGTGCTGGACTTGTCTCTGATTTCACATTCCATGTTTGCTGCAAGGACCAGCTGAACTAACAAAGTCTAGCCTTTCAGTCTGGATCTTTCAGACATCGAGGCTGCAGTGCAGAAGGACCAGTTCAGGGCAGGTTAGGTTGACAAACACTAAACTAATAACAGTTGAAAGCCACAAACTCAAGTAGTGACATTTATCCGAACCCTCTTGGACTTGAGGTCAGTTTAATCACTTCCTTGCTTCACTTCTCAAGCACTGAGGAAGAAATAAGAATTAACAGAGAGTGCCATGACAGTTGAGGGCAGTTTTAGGTTTACTTGGTGCCTGTTGTGGCCGTGTCTCCTCAGATTGAGTGTGAAAGCACATCCTCATGTGTGATTGCTGGATGTCTATTCCCATTTCTCTACACGTCCATCTTTGTTTGAGTGACGGCCTGTCGGCGCCGTGTCTCTGCTGCTGCAGCAGCAGCAGCGTATATAGCACATATAAATGAATGCTTACAGACGGAAGCGCACATGCATATATGAGCACACAATGGACTGACCACTTGGCTCCGGCCGCAGCGAGATTGATGCAAAACACCACGCGACTGGGCAGGTGGCAGCTGCACCAGGAAGTAGGCCCACAGCAGGCCAAAGAAACGTGCTCATAAGAGCTGCCCGGATACTAGAAGATCAGGTGGACGTTGACGGCTCGCTGGGTGGCAGCCCAGAAAGGGTAGCAGAGCAGTTGGATGCTGGAAGGAGAGGCGGATACTGTTACAAGGTGATTAAGCGCGTCTCTTTAGTTGACTTTGACTTTTTTTTTGCCTTTGATCCATCTTTCTTTCATTCATTCCTTGTTGATGTTAGTCAAATTAGCAATGCTGTTCAGAGGTTGCCCAATAGGACAGTTACTGAGTGCACAGAGCCACGTGGAGCACCAGGTCTGAACTGAAGACGGCACAACCGTCAACGGTCATTTCTGGATCTATAAAATGTGACGCATTGCATTGTGGGATTTTTAGAACAAATAATTTCCATGGCCACTACTTTTTTCGTTTTGTTGTGGTATTGTTTGAGGGTAAACATATTGCACTGTATAGTGTATAGGGGAGGGATTTTAGACACAGACTCCAACAACTATTAAGATCAAAACTTCACCGTAAATGTCACTAAATATGTTGTGACAGGGTGGTTTGTTTGCTTGATTTTACATATTTCCATTAGTGTTAGGTGGCTATTTTCATGCACCTGCTTATTGCTGCTCATATTGCTAAGACACGTGCCAGCCCCCCCCCCCCCCCACCACCTGATAATCCCTTAAAATGTCATGCCTAAATGGGAGGATTTAGGCATGACTTCTGCTTGGCTTTGGAGTGGCCAGACTTATTGAAATACTTCTCAGCCTGTAACAAACCAACACTATTGTGCAGTCTAATTGATTAGCTGCATGTTTTTGACCCAACAATGAACACTGTTTGATGTTTTTGACATTCGCTGTCATGCTGATTTCTTGCTTTCAGTAATGTGATAGATGGACACGGGCGGTTGCTGCATAGAACAGGTCCTGTTAAACCTTTCGCCGGCTATGCAGGAACCTGAATGCTAAGTCTAATGTGATTCGTCATTTAAAGGCCCTCGACACATTTTTTTATTTGCCTTTCTGTCAATCAAATGGAATCAAAATGCGTCCTCAATGTCCAGATGTAGCAGATTAGCTTTTGAGTGTTAAACTGTGGATGCATACCCCCCCCCCCCCCCCCAAAAAAACCTGTAAATTAATTTAGAATATGCAGAAATATGCACAGGTCCAGCAGACACAATGCTACACTTCAGCCTCACTGTAAGCTGGTAATTGAACAATTAAAATCCTGGCTGGTTTAGAGGAAAAACTTGTTTGTGAATGCTTCATAATTTTCAATATTTACTTACTTTCTAAAAAGCCACATGCAAATCACATGTGGTGTATGTGTTCGACACAGCTTGTAGGACTATATTATAGTATGCCTGCGGTGCTGTTGTTGGTGTTTAGGTGAAAAATAGAGCACAACTTATTTAGTGCTCACAGCAACGTTTTAAAACCAGCGAACAAAGGTCACGTTTCTCAGTTGAGTACATTTGATGAACTGGTTTCAGGAAAGGGCTTAATTACCCAGAAAAAAACCCTTTAAAAAGGGTAAAATAATTTGCCCTTTCCATATTGATGCCAAATGTAGAAAGAAAAGAACGAGAGAGCATACACATGTCATGCTGCATAGACAATAGGAACAATGGGATGTGAGGGAGAAAGAGAGAACTGAAATACTCACTGAAATTCTCCCTTCTCCCTGCCTTCATGTGGGTTAGTGGAATTGAAAGGCTGCAGGTTGTGGAGACAGCAATTGGCTGCCTTTGTGTTAGTGGAATTGACGGGCAGCAGAGCAGTGAAGCTGCTACGGGGTATGTGGTTTAGCAGAGTTGATAGACACCAGTTGTTTTTTTTTTGTATTTCCTGGCGAGTCGGGACGCTACAGGCAGTTTGATTAGGATGCACAGTCAAATTGAATTGGCTCAGCTGGTCAGGAGTTGCATGGAATTGGCTGAGGTCAGTCAGAATGGGAAATAAGAGTTCATATTTGCGTGGGAGATGGTTGTTTTCCCGAAATAATTGTGGATATTAAATTCAGACACTGTACTCGTGACCTTTTAAATGAACCCTGAGGTCGTCACTTTGCTCATATTGCGGCGATCGCAGCTCATTCACACTGCAGGCGGTTTGATAGAAATCACACAAGAAGGAGCCATCTCTGAAAGTGTCTCTCTAACTGCAGCTGTTAAGCCAGAAAAATGAATAAAATATTTACTTTAACTGTTCAGTTGTTACTACAACACACAGGAAGTGTTAACAGGTGGACATTCACAAGTCAACACTCTCTTCAGATACACATATCTTCCACTGCAACTCTTTAACCGAGGAACGGGAGGTGCTAGCGCGCTAGTGAGTAATACGTTTAAGATTAAATGTGTTTTGTTTGACACATCATTCACCATTTAAGCACATTTGAATTGCATCATAGTTTAGAGAATGTAATAATAATAATGATGTGATTCGTAACACTAAGAGGGATTATGAATCATTATGATTAGGTCATAATGTATGTAAATTAAAGACATCAATTATTTCTCAAGCGAGGTGTGTCATAGTGAAGTATTTTTATCTCTGCTCGTTTATTATTTATCTCTGCAAAGTGTCCTGTGACATCATGTTTTTCAGAGGAAATATTTTGGATCAGGTTCTTACTACTTCCATCAAAGTAATTGCTGACTCAACAGAACTCAAATATTACTTTAATACATACATACATATATATATATATAATGTATGTGTGTGCTTGTCATAGAAATCCAATTGGAAAATGAACTGCTGCAAATGATCTTAAAATATGTAATACGAAAAGAGATCAAAGGGAGAAAAGCCTTTTGTAGGTTAATTCAATAACTTTGTAAGTAAAAGTGAACCCATGGTCTCTTGAATATTCACATTCACCTTTATAAATCTTAAATACTGTTCAGGTGTGCAGTCCTTCCTTTACCGGATGCATACGCTATTAGAGCTGCTACTAACGAAGTTCATTATTGTGTCAATCTTTTTTTATTTGATCAATTAAACCAGTCTATAAAATCTCATAAAATGGTGTAAAACAGCCATCACAATTTCCCAGAGCCCAACGCACCATTACACTCACCAATAACTAAATTATTTTCATTATGAACCAATCTGCCGGGTTTTTTCTTGCATAAATTTCAGAAAATACTTTCAAATGTCCATTACGAGTTCCCAGAGTTGTTTTCTGACCATCTGTTCAAAACCCAAAGATCTTTAGTTTACTATCATATGTGACGAGACAAAATCAAGCTAAATGAACTAATCATTTTAGTTCAAGACTAAACCCAAAGAGTCTAAATATATAATATATAAATATACCAGAAAGAAGCAGCAAATCAGAGGCTGAAACCAGCGAATGTTTGGCATTTCCTTAAACATTTAATTCAGTATCAAACTTATCGCCAATTCATTTCCAGTCGATCAACTAATCAGTACATCGACAGATCACTTAAACATGTGCTGAATCAAAACAATGCAGTTTTTGGCTAAATTCACGATATTTCCCATTTCATAAGAGCGCCTTTGCTGCAGTTGTCTCAGTCCCTCACTGAAGTAAAACGTGTGTTCTAGCCAAGAGACTCGTGTCTTATAGTCCTTCACTATGTCAAGGGCCTCCTATTCTGCAGTGTGGTTATTATGTCTGTGCTTTGAACCTACATTTGCAAATGAGTTCTTTTATATGTCTCTCAAATCTAAAAGAGTATTCATGGAACTAGAGCCTTGAATGAAACAGATGTTGGAAATGAAGCCACCAGACAGGAGAGGTTTCCTCCTGCTAATTAAACTGATTTGTTATATGGCCCTTTGCCGTCACGATCCACTTGTCTTCTGTCTTCTGAGGAAGTGAAGAGAAATGCAAAGTGGAAATGAATGCACGGCAATACCTGAAAAAGACATCAACTCAAAATAGACCAACGATTTGAAATGGGGGGAAAAAAAGTATGATAATGAACTGCAAATCAGCAGTGTGAACTGAGAATTCTTCTTCTGTTGGGGGTAGGATACCCACAGGAACTGGGAAGTGGAATAATTTATGTTTTCTCTGAGAAGGAGAAACAGAAGACAACAAGCTCAGATTGCCTTTGTCTTAGCATCTTTGTTTTCCCTGTGTGTTGCCCTCAGAATAGCACAGAAAGGGAGGAATAATGTGTTTGACTCTTTGACTATTCTACTGACACCCGAGATACTTTTATCATCAACCCTCCGCCGAGGATGAAATATTGTACCAGCCCTTTAAAGTGAAGGCAAAATTAATTTCTAAGATGAATCGTGGCTGACTGGAATCTTAAGATTCAGTGTGAATACAACTGTAGCAAGCCTTTGTGTCATTGTTCACCACCAGAAGATGAAAAAGTAAATGTTGTTGAGCAATGTGGCTTTCCTTCATTTGAATTACTGTATGGAAATTTCCGGGGGAGGGTTATGTATCTCTTTCTTTTTGCTGAAGGCAGGGTAGAGCCATTTCTCTCTTTCTCATCCCAGTTTGAGAAACAGAATAGACATGGATCTTTATTTATTTTTTGTTTATTTAGAAGGGACATTACACAATACATACATTGAATCAGTTACAGCTGAAAGCTCATTTTTATCTGTAGTCCCTGGGCGGCGGGTTATGAGTGATTGAACGTTATATCTCAGTTATTTATCACTAGCCTACAGTAGCTCCTATAGTTTATCAGCTAAATGTAGTTTGTAGTTACATTTGTCAAGTAATAAATGTGTCATATAAATCAATTTTTGGGTGTGCTAGTGCATGTGTGAAGAAATTGACCTAGTAGCTCCAGAGGGAGCTCAAAGAGGTCTGATGAGGTCCTCAAGTGACAAAGACTACAAGTTTAAATATGAAAAGAAAACTGGGGAGTTAAAAGGAAGTGCGTTTACCAGACCTGTATCCCGCTCTCATCTCTGCAGGCTACATTAGCTTCTACTAGCATAACACACCCACATCTCCAACCAAACTGTCAACTGTGAAGTTGCATTGTGGGAAATGTGGGTGCCAGGTTTTGTCAAGGAAGAAGAATGCATGGAATAAAAAAGACGATATATAGTATATGGTTCTGCTGCATCCATTTTTACACTTAAGTCTTCTTCGACAACTCTTTAAGGGTTTATATTTGAGTACACCGATTCACTGCGATTCATTTACCATGAATGTAACGCGGACAAAGTGTCAAGTAATCATGAGATTATTAAGAAAAAAGGTATAATTGATCAAATCAAGAACATGGCAGAAAACCATCAACAATTCATTCTTGCTCTGTGTGTTTTGAGATACTTAGTTATTGGGTCACCAATTCAATAGTGTCTTTTGCTTTTGAGACATTGAGGGAAGGGCGTTGTTTCTTCTAAGTAAAGTTGAGAGTCCAAAGACAATATGAACAATGCTGAGGGCCATTCTTTCTTAAAATAGGGAACCATAAGGTTCAGTAATTTAATGTTTAGCAATTGCATTTTTAATATCTTGCTAAAGTATAATCTCAGCGCAGTCCACCCTGAAGCTCAACACTTCTACTGTACCTGTTCACTTTCTACAACCCTTTCTTTTCTCAATCTGTTTATTGGCCCTCTCTGTGTGACCGGGGCCCATCCAGCCACCTGGGTTGAGTTATTAATGCCCGGGGAGGCAGAGAGATGATTTCATTGCGTATTCAGGTGTGGGGATGGATGGCTTTCAGAGGCAGCCAAGGGAGTGCTGGGGAGGAGAGAGCCTCTGTAGAGAATAAATATACCTGTCTCCTGCTGATGCATCGGGCCACACTCGGTGCAATGCAAATCAGCCACTCTCTTCCCCCTAACTGCCTCCAGTATTACTCACCCGTTCCCACCTGGATCCCCACCAGCCAAGACACTCCGTCAACACAGACTCGGATGAGGCTGTGGAAGTAGGAGAGCTCTCGAGTAAGGACTGGTTTCGCAGCTTGGTTTGGTTCCCAGTTGTTGATGACGATACGGCACGCATCCGTGCCTCATCATCACGCTGCATTTCCCAGGTGACTTCGCAGGTTCTGGTGTTCATTACCCATCCTGGCTGCCAGATAATTAAGGGGCAGAGGCTGAGTTGACATTAAAGCAAAGGTTGTGAGTTATTTCTCGGAGCACACACATCGGCTTCTACTACTTTTGTTATAAATGGGAGACTGGGTTTTAAGTGTTTGGCTCGGAGTCTTGAAATTGGCTTGTTGGTTTCTATCTCAGACGGCAAAGACCAGAGGTTTTTATTTCCAGGGCACAGCTGTGTGTCATCACTCTTACTTTGTCAGATTTTTTTACTGTCCTCTGAACCTCTCATGTAAATGTTATTTTCCAATTTGGATCTTAATTTCCTTGATTTTTTTTTTATGTATTGTGCTAAAAGCAGAGTTTGACATTTTCATGAATTCATGTATCCACTTTCTTGCCGAGAGTTTGATGAGAATCCAAGCAGCACTCTGTAACGTCTGTAATTCTGACATATAAGAGGATCCAAGAAAAGACAATAATGCTCTTGTCCTCCAGAGACCTGTCTCCTCCGCAGGTAAACACTACACTCCCCGACCCACCATTACTGAGAAAATAAAGTTGCATATTCAACTTTTGTCCCCTTGTGCCTGAAAACACTTTTCCCAAGGATTGACGAAAGATCCTGGAAATTTTATACAAAATCTTCTTGCTTCATGCTCCACTGAGCAAAATTAATAGCAATGAATGAGGCCCCGGTTCTCTTTATACATCTATGCTAAAAATACAGCCAGCAGCCGGTACTGATGCATTAAAATGAGACCTGCGTACATTAAATTGAATTAATGCCTGAAACTTGCAAACAAACAGATATGCAGCATGAGCGAGAATGCTCAATACCCCTCTTACTCTAAACAAAATGTCAGATACTGTATAGTCCAAGCCACTTACAGTAGAAACACACTCGCATCAGAGTCGTGGTGGTAACTTGCAGAGTTTGTGGAAGGTGTTTGCAGCGGGTAGAGTGCATGGAGTGACTTAGAGCTACAGTACATGAAACTCTACAGTGAAACCAAGGTAATTATTGCAGAAAGATATTTTTAAAGGCTGACACCTTTATGTGCAGAAACACCAGTTCTATCATTGATTGGCCGATTGTGACTGAATAGCAGCACTTTACTCATCATGCTACTTTATTTCATGAAGGACTCGGCTCACAACGGTCAATTTGCCCGTACAGACTTTCTAAAGTGGACACAGAGCAGATTATGGCACATTCTGCGTATATTCTTTTATGTTTACTGCATTTACTTCTCCACTTATTTGATACAGAATGTAGGGTTGGATGATATGATGATAATCAGTGTGAGACTATAAAAGAAAAACATATTTTGCTGTTACATTATTACCATGGAAGGCTTTGCTGTAATATCTCTGGTTGTATTGCAATGTTTCTGATCATTGAACGGGAATGATTCATGGTAATATTGTATTCTTATATAGTTTTAGCACTGATGTGACGAAGCATCTGTATTTGTCAGGTATTTTATTTTATTTGCTGGATTAGCCAAAACAGACATTCCCTGCTGTTTTTTATTTTAGAAAATTATCCATTGACATTGTGAAATATAATGTCATAGTCTGTCATAGAGGATTTTATCAATGTTGCATGTCATTTATATTCATATATATTCATATTCCATCCCTGCGGCCCAGACCTGGATGGGTCTTGTAACATGCCGAGGATTAAAAATAAATTTTTTATGCCCCCAATAAGTTGTTCTGTAATACATTTTATCACTTGAGCATATGTTCAGCAGATTTGTCACATACAGCTTTTTACTATCTCTGTGGAGCTGATTTGTTACTCGAACAAGTACTACTAATTTACAATCTGTTCAAGTATTGCCCTGTGGTGTTGGACTCTACTCTTTTATTCTGCTCACTCTACTACATCTTTTAGAAGCCAGTGAAAAGATTGACTGCAGTGTTTTTCAGATCAAAAGATTGCTTTCTGTATTTAATGACAGATCATTCTTTTTCTTTGAAATATTAGAAAATATGAAATAAGAAGTGTACATTTTGAAATTGCACTTTGATCACAGTCCACACTTGACCATATAGATTTAAAATATCAAAACACTGTTGTTGATACTGTGGGTCGGGGCTCAGCCACTTATTTTTATTTGATAAACTTCCTATTTTGCTGTGTTTGATTTATTCAAGTGAAAAGTTGTTTGAATAGTCACACCTTAAATAAGCTTAGGCCAGCGTCCTTCTGCTTAGAACATATGCAAATAAAGGGGATGAGCAAAGACTCTGACAATATCCACTGTGCATAGCTGACACTCCAATTAGATAGCAAGGCAAGGGATTATACAAGTAAACAGAGAGAGAGAGAGATACCCAATCTAACACGATGGTCTACACGTGACACTAACAACTGATATGTGCAGAGAGAGATGCAAAGCCTTGATTAACTGCACATATAAAACTAGGGAACATTTTATGTATCCCTTACAAATGTGGAAGCAAATTGGAGTGTCTGGTAAACAAGTTGCCACTTTGTTTTTATGTCCTTCTGAAATCAAAGAGGAGCTACTGCATCCATCCTCTGACCGTGTAGCTCATCGCTTCCACTGTGTAAATCTGAAGTTTATTTCGGTTTGCTATAAAATCAGAGAGATTGTGTATTAATTAATTTATGGAGTGATCTGTGTTGGTCCACTGTAAAACACTGAGATTTGTGTTTTAACAGAGTGACAAAAATCTCTCTCACCCGAGTCTTTAAATCCCCCCCCCGTCAACATCTCTAGACCCTTCTCATCTCGCTCCCTCCCGCTCTCAGGTATTTCTCAGTGCATGGCTGTACTGCATGCAGGGCACCGCAGCAGGCCGATATGGCCCTGCTGAGCGCTTTGAACAATGTTTTCGACTACATCCTTGAAACTAGCTTGCTTCCTGGCTCGTTAGAGAAAAATTTGATGAATCAGTTCTTCCGTTTTGCTTCCAAGAAGAGGCACAGCATGTCGTTTTTGTAGGCCTATACCTGACATATTCAAAATGATTGCAATCCTGGCAAGTAGATCAGACGCATTGGTTAGCAGTCTCACAAACATTTTAACCATATGGGCCTTATCATTTGCTTTAATGTGTTCCCCAGAATTCATTTCTCCAAGCACAAAACAGTGACATTGAGTTACTATATTTACAAAAGAAATAAATATTGTTATGAAATGTACAAAGCCATACATTTAAAGTGGAGGTTGATTTATATCAGCAAACAGCAGATATTCCCAGTTCGCTAACAGCTAACTGTGAAACATGTCTTAACCTCAGCCATAAAATCTTGGCAGTGTCTGACTTTGCACTGGTCATTGCACTAAATTATGCTGCAATTATTCAGGTAAAACATGGCCACTGACAAATCCACACACCCATTGGTCCTTCAGGAGTAGCTGAGGAGGGAGTGTGTTTTGTCATAATTGATTAGCTGGATCCCTCCCAGTGTGCTGTGAGGAGATGACATTCCCGGGCAGCGCTGGCCTCGCGTCCTGGCTTCCTTCTTCTGGATGATGAGTCTCTTGTAGGGAGGAGTTTACAGGCTTCATTTACCGAAGCAGCAGGGAATAATATAGTGCCAGCGTTTGGATGTGTCAGGTCCCATATCTCTGGCTGTTCCATTAGAAATAGACCCCAGTGTGGGACAATTAACCCCTGGCCTCAGCAGCAGATCTGTGCAGTAACAGCCCAGCACGGGGCTATAAATCAAACCCAGAGGGAGAAACCCACAGTCCTTCCCCTGCTGGTTGGCTGCTACTATCACCCAATGGACTGAGCTTACACGATGGTAGATATGCTCCAATGTTATCGTATAATCACCGGAGGTGCATGCGTGATGTAATAGGTTGGCTGTAGGCAAGGGCACCCTGAGTGTGTTAGTGCTGTAGTGAATACACCATCTGGAGAAAGTACACCTTATAGCACCTGTAACCCTATGAACCAAACAGCATACAACTATTTTGGTATCTCATGCTGCTTTCTTGCAAGACGCAAATGATTTTCCATCGGAGAAGATGGTTGTCTCAAAGAGCACCCAGCAAGATCGTCTTCAGCTCCTCATATAACGAGCTCAATATTCCTGATTCTTCTTTTGCCATTTCTTCCTACAAATTCACTCATCAAATAGCGGCATATACAGTATATCCATATCCAATTTTTATGCCGCCAGAGGAGTTGTGTTTTCAGGTCGTCCGTCCGTCAGTTCACCTGGGGATGTCAGAGGAATGCATGGAAGGAATTTCTTTCAATTTGGCACAAACATCAGCCTGTACTCGAGGACAAACTGATTAGAATCTGTAGGTCAAAGGTCACTGCGACTTGACTTAATTTTCAGATGCAGTGCATCTGGTTTGCACTGTGCTTGTGCATTAAAATACATTCTATTTAACATCAAAACCACACTGTGATGGGACCTGCGTATATTCAATTGAATTAATGCCTGAAACTTGCAAACAAACAGATATGCAGCACGAGCTAGAATGCCCAATACCCCTCTAACTCTAAACATTTTCAGATGCTACACACTGTATAGTCCAAGCCACTTACAGTGGAAAAACATTCACATCAGAGTCGTGGTGGTAACTTGCAGAGTTTGTGGAAGGTGTTTGCAGCGGGTAGAGTGCATAGAGTGACTTAGAGCTACAGTACATGACACTCTACAGTGAAACCAAGGTAAAGAATGTCTTGGTTTAAAACTGCAGAAAGATCTTTTGCAGAAACACCAGTTCAATCATTGATTGACTGATTGTGACTGAATAGCAGCACTTTACTCATCATGCTACTTTATTTCATGAAGGACTCGGCTCACAACGGTCAATTTGCCCGTACAGACTTTCTAAAGTGGACACAGAGCAGATTATGGCACATTCTGTGCATATTCTTTTATGTTTACTGCATTTACTTCTCCACTTATTTGATACAGAATGTACGGTTGGATGATATGATGATAATCAGTGTGAGACTATAAAAGAAAAATATATTTTGCTGTTACATTATTACCATCGGGGGGGCTTTGCTGTAATATCTCTGGTTTTATTGCAATGTTTCTGATCATTGAACGGGAATGATTCATGGTAATATTGTATTCTTATATAGTTTTAGCACTGATGTGAATCTGCACTGATGTGAATCTGTTAGAATCTGTAGGTCAAAGGTAACTGTGACCTCACAAAACACATTTTTTTGCAATAACTGATTAATTCATATGCTAATTATGGCAGTTTCACACAAATGTCAAATACTATAAAATGATGAAGTGATGACATTTCGAAAAGACACGGATGTAAACAGCAACACGACTGGTTGGCGGAGGCATACAACCGCAAAGCGGTAATTCTAGTTAGTAAAGGAAGTTCCTTAGCTGCTTCACAATAAAAGCCCTAAAAACTAACAAGCATAATGACATGATGAGTAAACTTAAAGGCATAATGAGTAGGATTTTTCAGTTTCGGCTTGTTAACGCAACATTCAAAGTTGGACCCTCCTCCCCGGCTCCACCACACTAGCAGCGCATGTGCCCTGGTTGTGGTTGGTGTTATGGTGCTCGGCAGCAGAGTTAAAGCAAACTCCCGATTCACACTCATTGTAGAACGAGTTTTGTCTGCTTTGTGATTTGCCTTGCTATATTTGTGGGTTGTTTGTGCTGTGTCTGCCATTTGTATGTGTCTGCTACGAGATACATTACGCACACATGGCACGGAGCTTGGGAAAAAACATCCCAAAAAATCCTTGAATATGTTCTGTTGAATCGATCAAATACAAAAGGTGGCATCAAATGCTTGGTCCTACAGCAATTCTTGAGTCAGATATTTTCTCTATTACGTTAGCAAACAGGGATACTTTTATGTATTTATTTTTTATAGCTGTTCCTTTTTAAAGGGAAGCTTTAAAGACTGATGCATCGAAAAAGATGACATTTTATTGAATTGTTTTGTTTTTTAGTTTCTTTGCTGAAAGACATGATTGTATTTTGCAAACAATGCAACGATGCATGGTATCGATGCCAAAACCCACATTTTGGCATCGAAAATTCTCAAACAGCACGCAGCTCTATCATCGTCTTAATTGCGTCCTCCATTTTAATTTGGCCCATAACATACCAAACCAGCCATCGCAATGACCCGTTAATGACCGGAAGCTGTGGCTATCTTGTACAATGGTAGTAAAAAAGAGAATTATGTATCCCCGCTACAGTTTAGCAGGCGTTTTTCTCTGCAGCCTGTCATATTGAGACCATTTGTTTAATGGCAGATTAGAGAAAAGAATGAGCAGCAATAAAGCTGCAGACCACATGGGTCACCTTCAGGAGCTTTTCATAGTTATGCCTATCATTAGCATGTCGCGTCTCGTGCTGTCCTACTCCAATTATTACTGACACAGGCTCTGGTCTTATGACTGCGCAGTTCAAAATGCCCGCTGTTAGACTGTAATTCTTACACCGGCGGATTAATGTGAAATATGGCAACAGATGCAGAACTGAAGCACATTATTCAGGACCCAAGGACCATTAAAGCCATAGCTATTAAATATAATTTGAAAAAATTAGCTTTTTGGCGCGTGGAATAGCAGGTTGTGAGGTATTATGATAATCACTACATTCCCCAGGGTGCCTGCTTTCCTCAAATGTTATTACTATTTGTATGCCTGTGTGCATGGGCTTTGGGATATGTAGTCTTGTTTGTGGATGCTTTATGAGAGGGGTTATTCTGCTCAGATGCAGGGGCAATTATTGCTTTTGCCAGGGATTTTGTTCCTTTGTGTGAGTCTGAAGTAATTATAGCTCATTGCTTGGTTTGTAGTTGGTCTGAGAGCATGTGTGCACATGTGGACACATTGACACACAATCCCGTGTGTATGATATGGGGTAATAGAGTCGCATTCAGGCTGATATTGACCATTCAAACTCATACTCATCTTCACAAGTGCAAAGAGTGGAATATTTGTCTTGGAGGGCCACACATTGCCTACTAGTCAGTGACTACACTCAGGTTACTATAATAATCTATAACACTATATTTATTATAGTGACCCTTGTGCAGCCTTTGATACCGGAGCTGAGCAGCACCAGCTCTGTTTCAAACACTGGTGGCAGCAGCATTGCAAAGCGGGGTTGGCTCAGTTGGGTTGAAATGTTCACATCAATAGTAAACACAGGTCCTTGCTCTAGTCTGAAAGGGCAGCGAGGTGGTCAGTGTGGCTGCAGGCCGCACATTTCATTGTCAGTGGATAAAGTGTACATTTAGTGCAGAAAAGAAGACATCTTGGTTGTATGACTTTTATTCCAGTTTCCATAAGAGGAGGAGGTTCAGAGGAAATGAAAGAAATGAAGCACCAAGGCTCTGTTATATTTAAGAAATTGTGATAACAGATTCATTTTATCATTTTCAATCATGCATTCCAACATTCTTGCTGTTTTAAGGGGGGGGGGGGGGGGGGGGGGTCTGGGACTGACGGTCGGACAAAATGAGCAATTTGAATGAAAATAGAAAAGTGATTGCACCCCTACTTTCTTTCTGTCCTGAATGTGTCTCAGTCATGTGTGAGGTAAAGCTATCTCGTTGAAACCGAAAAAACCCATGCTGTTTCTCTCATTGATGGCCACTGTTTCAATTTTCCTCTTTATTTTCAGCAGCTGGCTGCACGTTTGAAGAGGATTCAGACCCCAGTCTGTGTGACTTCACCCAGGGGGAGGACGAT
The DNA here is from genome assembly GCF_050575085.1 of Anarhichas minor. Lineage (NCBI taxonomy): Eukaryota > Metazoa > Chordata > Actinopteri > Perciformes > Anarhichadidae > Anarhichas > Anarhichas minor. Next base: position 1,122,368 of record NW_027466487.1, on the reverse strand, counting down.
GACTTTGATTGGCTGCTCTTTCGGACGTACAGTTCACCTTATGCCAGCCCTGACCTCCTGCGAGGTGAGTGGTCCTCTCTTCTACAGTTCTGTACTTGACTGTTTTTCAGGCTGCAGCCATCTTGTGTAGTTAGATCAGATGTCTGTAGGCATACCGATTAGACAGAGCAGACTAGGCGCTCACTATAAATCTAAAAACACATCAAGTACGAGTTTATGGGGCACAATACTAGGGGCTATTTTTTGAGACATGCCAGCAGTTGGTCTGTGCTTTAGTTTCTTATTATATTGTCTGAGAAATAAAAAATACTTTTGTTTATGAGGCCAACATATCAGAAAAGTTTGACTGTATGCAAATCAGCCTTTTTAGTTGTCCATTGTCCATTATGCTCCAGCTTTAATGAAACACTCAGCCCAATCTTGTCTGCTTTCTGCTAACCCCAAGGATAATTTTATGTTAACCAGCCTCACAGGACTAATATAAACTAGCATTTTCCTGCCATCATGCTCTCTACTGGTGGTTGCCAGAGGGAGATGGCATGCATAGTTTATAAGGCGCTGCTCCATCTCTGCATTAACAAATACCTACAGGGATCTGACAAAGAGAAGAGTGCTGTTTCAGCTTCTCAGCAGAAATATCAGTGGCAGCAGCGGGTTTTCTGCTGAAAATACTTCTACTGTGGAAACTTGCGTCCCTCGGGTACAACCAATCAATCAATCTATGATATGGTAATGAGGATTCTGCCAATTCTTGACATGACAGAACATGCATTTAAAAAGGGAGAGAAAGAACTTGCATGTTCAGTGGCAGCAGTAATTTTACAAGTGTGGAAGAAAGGACTGACATTTAATGTGGCAGATATAAAGATAGATAAACTAAGAGGAGCAGATGTACAGATTACAATCAGAAACTGGAGATCATCTTAAAATAAATAATTGTAGGCTTTAGGAAATACTCCTAAGGCCTACAATAAAAAAAAAAAGGTATTGACATGATTAGCCTTTGAACAGGTATAAATGGTGTTATTTTTAAAAGCTGCATGGTTGTGATTTTGATTTATAGGACAAAAATTAGTTCATGCCCGCAGGCTTCTATATCAAAATAGAATTGTGAACTTGATAAATCCCAAATTTAATCCTAAACTCTTAAAACTCCACATCCACATCATCATTCGAGGGAGAATCTGCCTGCAGCCACCAGCCAATTCATGGCAGGCGATGGGATAATTAATACTTTTCCCTTTGGGTTTAATTAAAACTTGCTGCCATGGCATTTACAGTGATTGAGGGCCTTCAGTGGAACAGACTAACACAAGTGGAATGAGGCAGGTACTGTAATCTGCACATGGCAAGAAGGCGAGAGAGGCTCCGGGCATCAACTCTCGATCGATCAGTTCGGAGAACCACCAGACAAATTACGTTTGAATTATTATCTGCTCATCCTTCAGCCCCGCACTAAAAGCAGTGTATTACCCATGTTCATTGTAAAGTGACAGCAGTCACAAATGTCTACTTGGTTGAACTGATTAGAGTCTGGTGGTCAAATTGTCACTGTGACGTCAATAACTCGTATGGTAATTCTGACAATTTCACACAAATGTCTACGAGGATAAAATACTGACGTTATGACATTTTGGAAAGCCATGGATGTAATCTGCGACTTGACTGGTCGGCAGAGGCATACAGCCGCAAGGCGAAAATCTTAGTTATTCCCCATCTCTCTGGCTTAATCCCTGGGTTGACTTCTAACCATGTATCACATTGGGCAGCCACGGTGGTGGGGGGACAGACAAGAGTTTACGAGATGAGGCTATTTACATTGGAACAGTATTAACTTTGTGGGGCTGAGAAACTGGTGTCGAGGGAAGATTAGTAAACACAGCTGAGATAGCTGCAGCTTGTGACTCCCAGGAGAAATTAGAGACTACCGCTCCCATGAAAGAGAAAATAGTCTTGGGGAAGAAAAAAAGATAAAATGCAGTGAGGTCTTAATAGGAATGGCCCATTATTTTTATCACATTCTCCTTCATTTTGAATTTGATCCGAGATGTCGGGTGGCCATTGATAATCTTAAATTCTTTCGCTGTTTATGAATCCGTGCAGGCTGATGACCTTGTAAAGAAGAATGTGTCTGCATGTCAAGTGTGCCTCGTGTTCTGAAAGGCAGATTCATTATCTTGAAAAGTTATGGGTCTGCTGCAATATCCATTATAGTGGAGTGGAGTGGCCTTAAGGGAAAATCCATTAAAGACTTGATCAAGCTTAAAAAGCAGCTTATGGCAATGTATCTTGCTTTCTTGGTTCACCTTGTTCTGTGCTGTAATTTGTAATTTCTTCAATAAGGTCAACAGATCAGACGTGTTATAGATATTGCTACCGTAGCTGCAGTATTGATTAAAAGTAACATCAACAGTAAAGCTTCATAAGTAAAAATCAGGAACAAAAACACGAATATAGGCTTTATACATTTGTTTTCACATATACAGTAGTCCTCCCCAAGACCTATAAACAGACTTTGATATGTAAAATCTGTGGAATTTGCCTTTAAGTTCAGTGATTGGTATACCGGTATGTGAGAGCTGCTAAAAGGTCCCTATTCAACCCTCTGTGTAAGGTGTTCGTTCTTGTTCACTAAGCACTGAGCACACAAACATTCGCTCAGTAGCTCACCTCAGCAATGATACAGACTGTGTCTCTCAGATATGCAGAAAATGGGACTTTAGCTTCCAGCTGAGTTATACATAAATTCTCTGACAGTACTGAGTGTTGAAATATGCTATTTCTTTCCTCACCATGTGTTGCATGCTGATCTTGCAAATCCCGCTCTCTCCTCAGCTTTTCTTCTTTTTTCATTTGTAAATGTCTCCCGTGTTGTCCAGCCTTACACATACAATGAAGGTAACTTTTAAAAATGGCTCGGATCCAGCTCCATCTGCGTGTTTGTACATCACGTTGGAACAAGCTACTGAGTCAATTGATTGGCTGTTTTATTAGCTACTAGCACAGCAGATCCTTACATAGACATTCTGAATGGGCTCTAAAGTTTGATGGGACCTCAAGTCTAAGGAAGGTTATGGCCAGGTCAGTTGGCACATACTGTAGCAGCAGGCTCAATGTAATGACCTTAACAGAGCTAATCCATACAGTGAAACACACGGACCTCCATCTGTATCTTCGTCACCCTGTACCAGTCGGCTATGGAGGGCAATGTCATATTTTCTGCCCTTTCATATCTGTCACCTCTCACCCCTGCCTGGCCCCCGGGCGCACACCGCGGACCGGCTGCACACGAGTGCGTGTGCGTCATTGACATCGACCCGAGATTCATAAGCGTCTGTGAAAGGATGAGGCAGAGCGAGGAGACGGATACATCTGCTGTCGGAGCGGCGTTGTTATCAGAGCTGACCAGCCATCCTCACTGGTTTGAAAACTCTATTACACTGCCTTCCTCCACCTCTCCCCTCTGGCAGTCGGCATTCTCCATATATGTGCACTATATATTATCTCATTTATAAGGTCTCCATTTATTGTAGGCTCCAAATTCAGTTAGTTTTGCTCGTATAGCTCTTCACTTTTGGACACACAATTTATAGCTTGTTGATTTGCAGCTTGTATTGAAACAGTGCACCGTGTTATAGATATCTGTCTGCTGTTATCAGTCAGATTTGATCAACCTGCAATTTTTCCTACCAATATTGCACTTGTGATTTAGATTGTGTTTATTTTCTATAAATTAAACTACAGGCCTGTAATTGTAATTCATTTAGAATGAAACTATATGATTGCACCAAGCACGATCAGAGACTTAACTCATGTCCACATAAATATGTCTGAATATATTCATGTATTTATATGTTTGTAAATAGTAATGTTGCTTGTTGTTATGGACAAGTCAGAGAGAAGTCAACTTGTCAGTAAACCTGCCTAGTTTTCTAGAGAAGCATTGACAAATTATTGAAATATCGTTTTGGAGGTATACTTGACATTAATAACAACAAATTCATATTAAATATAATCATGGGATTCAAATGTAGCATTATAGTTATTGATAAGAGCTGCATGGTTGGCCACTTATGGTAACAATAACTAACTGGTGAGTAAATAAATCACCTTGTAGATGCTTAAGCTAATGTTAGCGTTAGCGTCGCAGACTGAGGCTACAAGCTGCTTAGCCCTGAACCCTTGAGGTCTCATTTCAGAGCTTTTAAGTTGTTACGCTTGGCGTTAGTGATTTGAGAAATATTAGTTAGAATGTGCTTGTTATTAACAGTTAGATGACGTCATTGTGTATTATGAGAGCTCGATATATGATTTCATCACGATATGATTCCATTGAAAGATTAATTGTAAAACTGAATTATCGCCCAGTCCTAACTCACACAATTAACGCTAGAGATCAGCAAGAGTAAGCTAGATGTTGAAATGTGCTAACTGAAAAAATAACAGCCCATCCCTTCAGGCCTCCCTCCAAAGCCACTCCCCCAAAACACATGAAAGCAAATATAACCCTAACCCTTATTGCTTCTTAATCAATTTCCCAACCAAGCTTTTAACGTTAAATAAATCGACAGTTACCATCTTAAAATTGCACTTGCGATATCAATTTCGATACCTCATTACTGTCTCATAGCATGTCGTAGGACAATAACCTGTTTTTCAGAAACGTTTCTCTCTAAAGTGATGAATATATTTCTAATTATGTTATCATTAAAAAATGATTGAGGAACTGAAAGGAAGAGCGCATATATGGAGCTCGAAGACAAGTTAAATGGAAAGTCATATAATGGCTTCATCAATGTATCAGCTTCAAGGTTAAAGCTGATGATGAATGAAATTAGGGATGAAAAAAAATGGTCTGCTGTGTACTTTTAGGGACGGTATTGCATCTTTTGTTTATGACGAGGAAAGGAACTGTTTCACATCTTTTTCATACATAGTTCATTTATCATTTAACTTTACAGAGTTAAATGAGGACTACAGAGGTTACAGAGGACAATTATTCCCTTGAAGAGAGTCGTGTCCGGTCACGTGCTGTTGATGGTCTGCAGGGTTTTGCTCCAGCCAAACGTCCCACCAGCTGATTTCAATAATCAACTCGCCTTCGGTCAGAAAGGGAGGAACTAGTTAGTAAAATCGGCAGCTGTAGTATCTGGTGGGAATGAAAACCTGCAGTCTTATGTGGCTCAGGACTGGACACCCGTGGCTTCGCAGGGATAATTGCTCACGACTCATTACCTCAAGGCAAAGAAGATCATGTTTATTGATCACTAATGTATAATATACTTGTCTGAAAGCTCCGGCTACTTTGCCCGTCACTACACAGAAGCTTTTAAAATATAACAAATTAATTAAATTGTTATTCAGGGAAGCGGTCGCCAGCTCACGTTATGCCTTTTCAACAAGAAATAGAGGAATCATTAATGTGAATGAGAGAGACACAATTGGGAAGGGCTTCCAGAGCGGACATTGTGCCAGTCGCCGAAGCCTGCATTCTAACTGGTGTATACTCTCCGACCAGCTCTTTTGCTCTCCATGTTTTGCTCGCCCACACACATACACCCAGGTGATGGGTAGGTATGGTAATGCAGCACCGATTTGGCTGTCGTTCCCAGTCTAATTAGTGTCGCTTTAGAGGGACAGCGAGAGGGCTTTCTTGTGTAAGGTTGCGGGTTTAACAACATAATTGAGGCTCGGGAAGCACACTCGGGATTGTAGTCAAATTGTTAGTCACCTTAAACTCAGGTGAGATGAAGTGGTCGGTCACTTGAAGCATAATAGTTCAGCTCATGAAAAAGGTCATCAGGTTGACAACTGCAAAATATGTTGCAGCATCTTAGCTGCAGGAATTGGGCATTTTGGATTTTGCACACACATAATTGGCCCTTTTTGACAGACTGGAGTAGCGGGAGATTGGTTGTTTATGTTGCTGTTTAAACAATTTCAGCACAGTTTGTTGAGGAATTAATAGCAAAGCAAGCTGAAATGGAGGCTTATAACATCAGCGTGTGAGTAGTGTAGCTGTTTTAATATTTTCTAAATGGTTAATGGCTTCAATATAAGTTATTTAAGTGATTTAAATAAATGTATTAATTTGCGCAATAACATTTTTGTTTGTAGATTGGGAAACTCAAACCAAACTTTAGGCAATGTATCAAACAGTTGTGAGATGTGTAGGGTGGTTATGGCAGCGAAAAGTCAGAGGATCAACAAAATCATTAGGATTCATCTTCTGGGAATGTCTGTCCAAACTGTTGTGCCGATCTATCTAGTAGATGTTGAGATAGCTTTCTGGATAAGTGAAATGTTTGAGCTCGTGTTGGCACTCGAAAAAAAGTCACCAAAGTCATTAGGATTCATCCTCTGGGGACCATGAATGCCTGTTCAAAATCGCATGGCAATTCATCCAGTAATTGTAATTGTAATTTAACTAACAACAAAAATGTCAACCATGTTGTCGTTCAGAGAAATTTCTGTCGATCACTAAAGTCAGTGAGCGTTATCCTCAGGGGACTATGGATGTCTGTACCAAATTGTTGTGCCAATCCATTCAAAAGATGTTGAGATATTTCGGTCTTGACCAAAGCCTCTGCCCAGCTGACTGGCACACTGACATTACCGTCCATAAAGCCATGCTGCTTGCGAAAGTTGAGGTTTCAACCAATAACAGAGATATGCTAGTGTGAGACTCTACTGTTGAATTCAGTTTTAATTCAGATGAGTTGTCCTATACAATGTTATACACACAATATTATTACATATAATAAAACACAAAACCCATTTAGATGTGCACAAAAGATCCCATCGCAGTTTCAGAGTGCGCTCATTGCTCCACTGCCACCAACACTACGGACTATTAATGATACATTTTTCTAATAGCTTCTAAAGTGTAGAGATAATATTGATCTGCAAGTTAGTATTAAGCTCAGAGCTCAGCATTTTGGTCACAGGGATGGATGCTTGCAAAAATGTCCAGAATTCCAAATAACTTAATCCAACCTAGGCTCTCTGTTCCTTTCTTTGGAAGCAAAAGATTAACGGAATTGAAGCATCTTTTTGAATTAAATGAAAACCCTTGAATTAAGACATTTCTACTCCTGACTGCTGGCTTTGAACATGCTCTTCAAATATTTAATATAAATAAGTGTTCTTTCTTCTTCAGATATCCTCCTCCTTTCTGCTAATCACATATTCACTCTCTGGTGATCTTGAGATTGGAATAAGCTTTGTATGTGTGCCTGGTGTGGATCATTTCAGTACGTGTATTTGGACATTTCCCAACTTCTGTGCACTCCTCCTCTCCTCTGTGGGCACGCTTTGCTCCAGGGCTCTCTGAATGTTCACAGATCATAGGCTTGTGGGCCTTGACAAGTTGTTAGAAACCAGCACAAATAGATTCCATGTACCAGTTAAAATGCTGTTTGTGTGTATATATATATATATATTAGAAATTGAGGAGAAAAAGTTCTGCATTCATATATCACAACAACTCATTCATGACCCATCCTGGGCTACATTAGTTTTAAAAGAGGGGAAGTCTCTGATCTTTTGTAAGTACTTGAACACAGCAGATAAGATGTCAGAACAAGATATATGAAAATCTGTTACTTTGATGAAGATATTCACATTTTTTACGGCTCCTGTGGCTCATCTTTGCTCAAGCAAAACACCTAAGGATGGTCCCTAATGTTCACTTATTTTCATACTGTCAACCTTTTTGCTTTTGTTTTTGCACTTCATCATTACATTCATTGATTGATTGATTACCACTTTATCTTCTCCCCCAAACATTAGCTATCCTTGACCATATAGTACCTCATTTCTGTAATATGCATGATGCATTTCATGCCTCGGAAATGAATTACGCTGGACTTAGAAGGTAGTTTTACTTCAAGGTCATCTTGGCGACTGTGGCTAAGTGGAGAGCAGGGCCGTCCTTCAATCAGAGGGTCGGCGGTTCGATCCCCGGCTCCGCTAGTCGCATGTCGATGTGTCCTTGAGCAAGACACTTAACCCCAAAATTGCTCCCGTAGCTGTGCCTACGGTGTGATAGAATCTGAATTGTAAGTCGCTTTGGATGACTGTACTGTAATCTTGGTTTGGATGTGTATCAGTGGCCACAAGGTAGCACAGATGATTTTGGCTGAAAGAAATAATTATTCCTGGATCAAGCAGGGTAATCAAGTTTTGGTCAGATCTTAGCACTTACAATGTATTGTTGTTGGGTCATTGTAATGTGTTGCATTCAAAGTATGTTTTTTTAGATTGTGCTTAATAAATCATTCTTACATAAAACAGATATCCTTTGCATGTAGCGCTGCAATTAAAGATTAGCCATGCGGTGCTTTACTAAAAAGTTAAATAAATGCTTAATAAACTAAACTTATTGAACTAATAAGCTGCAAGAATGGAGAGGTGGTGTATGTAGCCTTGTCAGCAGATATAGATACAGTCAGCCTCCACAGGAAATTCTACTAAGAGCAAAGCTAATGTCAACGTCAAAGCGTGGCAGTACTTTAATAATGACAAAAAGTTCAAAACTTGAGTCAACCCGGTTTATTAAAATTCTAGACAGACTCATTTTGCTATGGGATCAGAACATTGCACTTAATATTGCCAACTGGCTGACTTGCTATTTGGATGATATTATTCTTCAGCGCTTTGCTTTATTTCATTGTTCGGCTGACTGCTTTTCTAAGGGGAAATAAAATGTTGTAGTGTACTCCTGTGAGAGTGTGAAGTAACCACCGTCTGCTTATGAATGCGGTGCCCTGTGTCCCTCCGGGACCATGATTCATACTCCAGAGGTCCCACTGGGAAAACCGGTTGTTCCTTGAAGGATTCACAAAGTGGCCTCAGCTGTGCAACAGCTCTTTCAAAGCATCTAGACAACCAAGCACCATCACACTTTCAATTTATCAGAATCTGTCTGTCTTATAAAACATTTACAAGCTTTGTTTTAAAACACATATCGTTGACTCCTCTAAAAAGTAACTATCTGTTCCGTATTTCTATCAGCTGTCACTGTGGCTGAGGATCTGATGGATGTGTCATTTAGACTGAAACTCCAGCGTATGCTCTTAGTATCCTCACCATAATCGCTGTGAAAAGTGCTAAATAATGGCAAAGATAAACATCCCTGCAAATCGCATGAGCTGAATTTGTATGCAGTCATTGATCTTCTGCTGTGAGACTTAATGATTTCAGTGTATTTTCCTCTGCAGACGTAGTGGGTGGCAATCCAGTTGCCAGGAGGGGTTCTGAGTGTAGGTTATTTCATCTCCATTTGTTGGAATAACATTGATTTGAGACGTAGGATCCTCTTGAGTTGGCATCTGGTTTGGAGACTCATGAAGTGCCTTTAGGGAGGGTCCTTCAGGGGAGAAGAAGGTGGGGGACAAAACATTTCATTCCCCTTCCTCATGTTCTCTCCTCATCGCTCATCCATTCCTGCCATTGTCATTCACACACTTCCCCTTAGGTGCAATTTAATTCAGCAGTGTTACCATAATAAGTCTTGTCATGCACAACACTCTGTCAGTAATTGATATGTAGGCACTGCTTCTGGGTGGAGCCATTTGCATTAAATCGTGTTAACTGATATGATAATGAATGTGAGAGGCCTGATGCAAGCAGAATGTGTAACTGGAGATGGATGGCTATTTGAATTATTAACAATAACTAATATATTATATCAGGTCTCAGGGGTCCAAGGCTCAGGATCGGCCCGGCTGCCTGGATAGAAATAGTCTGAATTACATCTGGCATCTCCTTCTTTATCTTCCTCTTTATCATCCTCATGCCCACCATTCTCTTTCTTTCCCTTTTACGTCGGTTGGTATTTTAGTTAGCAAACAAATAGTACATTACATTACATTACAGTCATTTAGCAGACGCTTTTATCCAAAGCGACTTACAATTCAGATTCTATCACATTTCGACACCGTAGGCACAGCTACGGGAGCAATTTTGGGGTTAAGTGTCTTGCTCAAGGACACATCGACATGCGACTAGCAGAGCCGGAGCCGGGGATTGAACCACCTGCTATCCACTTAGCCACGGTCGCCCCTATTGGTATGCAGTAAACACTGCATACCAATTATATAAGGTATTTATAAGGTATTTAAAAAACATTACAGAATTTACACAGACACGCATGAACACAATAGGACATGTACTGTATATACAGTATCAATATTAACCAAATACAAAGCTGCTTTACATGGTGATTTACATGGAGATCTCACACTAGGTCTGTTTACTACAGTTATTGTAGTAAACATTTAATCCGATATTTATTGTCTAGCCTCTACATAATCAATAAAGGGTGTTATGGAAAAGCTCAATGGAACCTCGTAAACTGAATCTGAGTTTTTCTAGTTTAAATTGTTGCATAACATCTTTGATCAACGGAAATTAGGAGACAATGCCACACCCTGAACTTTATAAGATACATATATAGATGCTGAGTGCACACCCTTCTGTGCACCAATAACTACTAACCAATGGCCAGGTCCTCCTCCCAAGCCGATTTCAGAAAATCTAATGATGAATCGAATTGATTGGACATATAGTTATAGATGTTTGATATCACCTCCTTAGACGAAGAATCCACAGAAAACAAAGACTCCATCTGGGTGCTATGAGGTGCACTAGGAAAGGTAGTCATATTGGATTTAATACAGTTATGAATTTGTAGAAATCGAAAGAAGGTTTGAGGCGGATTCAATTTATTGCACAGTAATTCAAAAAGAGGGAAACGTGCCATTAATATGACGATCTTTCATTTTTATAATGCCATTATCCAGTCCATAATTCAAAGGCGCTTTCTAATAGAGAGGGATGGAAATGCACGCAGAGGAGAAAGGAGAGAATTTCCATGCCATACAAAATGCTGTCGTATTTTAGTACAGATTATAAGGGACTGTCTTACAGGTTTAGCGTTGGCACATTCCAATGGAATAGGAAGGGAGGAGAAAAATAGTGCACCAGGAAATGAAGAACAACATGAGGTCTGCTCAATTTGCATCCAGGCAGGTTGATCATTTAATTCAATGGCCTGATCCCAGAAAGAGAGAGACCTCACCTAATAATACTGAAAATGAAGCAGTCCCCATGCCTTCGGTCTGTTGGTCTTTGTTAAAAGCCCTTTCTAGTTCTAGGGTGTTTCTTATTCCAATTAAAACGGTTGATTTCTCTATCTAGTCGTAAAAAAACGCAATATGACAATGACGAAGCATTCAATAAATATGGGGAGAATATTTATTTTTACATTAACTCTCCCTTCCAGGGACAGAGGGAGATGGGACCAATTAAAAGATAGACCTATTCACGACCACGCCCAGGTATTATGAAGGACTTTCCAACCAACTTGAATGAAAATTGGCAGTATGATCATTTCTGTGCCACATTATTGACGGGGAACAGTTCACTCTTGGATAAGTTACGCTTGTACCCAGAAATCCTACCAAACATCCTCGGCACAGACATGATATATAATTCAATTGGATTTCTGACAGACAAAAGTAGGTCGTATGAGGAGCGAGCTAGAAATATGTGTAAAAGGAGAGGTGAGATGATATGTTAGTATTCTGAGATGTGTTAGGAGGAAGATATTTCCAGCATGGTTTTAACATTTTAACAGAGGTACCTTGAAAGGATCTAAGTGACAAAATGTCTGTTATGCGTCTGTCTATCATGTGCCAATCTGTTTAGTATGCTCTCCATCTCTTTGCTTTTTACCAGACTGCAGACAATTAGCTTCTCAAGCTTCGCCAAACTTTATTATTCTCCATTTACTCTCATGAAAGGCTCATTTCCTTTCAAATGAGTTATTACTGTATTGAGGACTTGGATGACGAACAGACACCAAAGTGGACTCAAACAAAGATGAATTCACTGCAGTGAAGTTCGGACTTTCTAAAAGTAAAAATTAATCTTTTTTCAAAAAATTACCCTTCTTCATAAAAATGATCTTAAATGACCTAGAGAATGTACGATCATCCTATCATAAGTATTCCAATGGTTGTTCCAGCAGCCTCCGAAATGAGAGATATTCATTTTTAAGGAATGGCTTGTGTGCTTTCATGGGTTCTGTAGGATTGCTTCATTCTATTCCTCTCTTACAGTCGCAGTCATTACTGTTTTTACTGCCTCCATCAAATCCGTTCAGTACCTCCTACCTTCAGAAATATTGACTGCAATTATCCAGCGAGAATGGCATAAAACAGCGACTGTCTTTTGCGATTATGATCAAAATGCGGCTGCAGATGCCTGCGCTAGCCACAGCTTGAAGCCTCAAAATTGCTCTGGGAAAAAAAAAAAAAGAAGCTCTCAGTATTTGTAGCATAACAAAAAAACATCAAAAACGCTGAAAAGGTGGCTCCATCGTGGCATCGTGGTGCCCGCTTTCTCTGTGTTGTTTGTAATTGCAGCGAAGAGCATGTCCCTCCGAGGAACACTCCCAGGTTGTTACAGCTAATGACTGCTGGGGGTTCTCCACTAGGAGCTGTCTGACAGCATTTGCTCGGATATTAATATTGGACGACGAGAACGAAGATGATGGCACGCGCTGTAAATTGGTGCCACACAAACGCAACGCATGCATAAATGAACTTGGCACGTGCACTCGGATGCACACCATCACGCATTCATAGTATGCTGACTTTTGTTTTGCATATACAGTAATTGATTAATGTAAGGAAACACGAGGCCGCTTTGCCTCTGTGCCAGTTTATGTGAGTTTTCAGGCAATGCCATAAAGTGAAATCTGGAAGCTCTGCATCAGTTTTATTGTGACAGTACAATTATGAAGTTCCATCTCCCACTGCTATGGGAGCTGCTTCCTCGTCACCTTGCTAAGGGCCATGCTCTCTAAAGGGAGCTATAGAAAAAGCTATAATCATAACTTCAGTGGAAACTCATATTCTTTTATACGCTTTGCTCCTTGTGTTTTTCATTGCAGAGAAAACAGAGAATTTCAGAATCCAACTTGTGGGAAACATAACGTTTCTAAGGCGTTCTCGTGAACATGATTCCTGAAGCGAGGCGAAGCCGCTCCTTTTGTCTTCTGATGTGTTCTCTTTGAGGTGTCAGGGACAGTCTGTGGTGCTCAGCTGGATGCCCCCTACACCGCTCCAAAATGCTCCCACAAACAGCTGCGGGATTTGCACATCGCTTAACCTAATTTATTTGAGGCCTCTTTGGGAGCAGAGGAGTCAGATCACACGCGCACACACACACACACACACACACATTTTCCATTTCACAGAGTCTCAGGCTGTCCTCGAACTACACACATTTGCACTTGTATCTCTGCTCTTCCACAGATTATCTCTCACTCATTGGCTCACTTCCGTTTTTCTATCTCTGCCTAACTCTTTGAGTTTTATTTCACACCCGGCTGTAGCATGATATTGAGAATAAGATGACATGGCAGTTCTGGTTGGTGCATTATAAATGCCACACAGACCTGCTGCAACAGACCTCGACTGCTAGACTCAAATCTCGTCTGCGACTCTCTGGGGAGGCAAGCTACCGCTATCCAGCTACCGCTATCCCACAACCTGTGATTGCTGTCGGCATGTATGCCTCTGGGTGTGAGGGCGTCATTGTTCTACTCATGTCTGCTAGTATGCCAGTCTCAAGACACTCCGTCTACTCTACAAGGTATAGCTCTTCAGTTGAACTTCAGGTGTTCTGCAGTCAGATAATCCCTCACATTTTGTTTTTGTTGTTAGAGTTACTGTCTGTCCTCATAATCCTGTCCTCCCCTACCCCGTGTCAAGGAAAGTTCTTCAAAACACACACACACACAGCCAAACTTGCTGCAGAATTCAGCCAGCCAATTAGAGCCTAATCTAACGATGCACAACAATTTCCACAATGCACTGGCCTATCTTTTTTTAATTGAATTAGGAGACGAGCAAAATGAAGCAGATATTCCCTCCGCATTCTTCGGAGCTTGATTACAGAAAGCAGAGACTGTTAAAAATTCCAGCGGCTGGGTCAGAGTCGTGCCGCTTCCTCTATGATTTAGGGAACCAGATAACCAAGATTTATTGGCCAAACACCTCGACAATTAATTAGGAAGCGGGCCTAGACTAATCCTGTTTCCATGGGTTTTGCGGGTCGAACCTCTTTACACTAAAAAGAGGAGCAGAAGAACACTTCAAAGACCAGGAAAGGCTTAAATATGCTCCTACATATAAGCGTGTGAGCTGGATACAGTATAATTACTGTGTTTGTGAGTGCATGTGTGTGAGAATGTGTATACAGAGTGTGTTAGAATAATACCCTGCAGGAGATATTCTATGTATATGTATATACAGCACGTGGATGGACACATGGTCCATGCCTGGTTGTTTAGAGTGGCAGGATGCAGCTGTGAATCCTGCCTCTGACGTCTTCAGCGTGAAGGTTTTGCCCACTCTCCAGTTCAAAGGCTTGTCTCTAATGCTGCTGGCTTTCAGGCTTGTCCTTTTTTGTTATTCTTCCCTCCGGCTCTGCTGTGCTTCATCTCATGGAGACCTCACGCCCTGGGACACTTGGCAGGTCGCGGCACCACACAGAAATGTACAGTCTGTTCTCTTTCGGGCGCGCTTGGCATTTGGTCTCTTTTGGAATACGGAAAATAACTGCATAAGGCTTTTAGAAAACTTGTGTGACATAAGTGGGCACGGCCCCAGCTCTGTCTGTCAGGTACATTAATTGCAAAGTAGACGAGCGTCGCATCAGACTGGACCCCACAGAATCCTTCCCCTCCAGCATCTCTCTAAATATAAACAGTCCTTTGGTTGATGTTCGACTCTTCCTCACTGAGAGACTCCAGTGAATTAATTATAAGTTTTGAATTAACTGTCTCATGTGACGTTTCATATTTTATTAACATCTTAAAGCATTAAAAGTGATTTCTCTATGACTTAATTATACCTATATTGCCATTAATATGAGGGTGAAATACTGTATCTTCAGCATCTCTTCTCTCTTACATACTCAGAATCGATGTACTGCATGAAATGGTATCGTAGATAGTTTAATCAATGTCCTGGTGAAGTCTTGGAAACGTCCATGTAGCGAAAATGTCTATAGCCTGGCTTTGAAAGTCTGAACAGGGAATGTAACGCTTTGGTCCACAGTGGACTGTGATTGTACTGTGGAGCCTCCTGGTGTGAACAAGGGTCATGGTTTCAAAGTGAAAGAGCATACATGTGTGAGTGGGCCCATAAAAAGCACGTGCATGCTCAGCAAACCTCCGGATAGAAACAAGCACCAGGAGTATATGCCTGTGCACCTGAACAAACCCATAGAACTAAGGTCTCACTGGCTTAACAAAGTTATTTCTGGACGCTTTACTTCTGAGCTGCGTATTCTGGAGAGTCGGCCGACGGGTCCTTCGGTCGCTGTCCATCTGGCTCTATTGTTGATGGCAGACACACTGGCTGATGAGCGCAGCCTAGATGTAGAGGCAGAAGTAGGGCCCTGAGCTTGCAGGAGCTCCCTTAGGCTGCGGCTTGGCAGGGCTTTTCAGAGCTGCTCTCTTGCAAACCCTCTTGAAGCGAGCAGAGCAAACTCCACTGTTGCCTAATGGCCTCGCTGCTGCTCTTCAGGGTCTGGCAGTTGACAGTTTCTGATCCTTTTTAAGCAAGAGATAAAGCCCTGGCAGGCAACGAGGAGAAATAGAGTCTGAGATGTCTGGAGAGATTTAGAAAGCAGGAGAGTTTCAGAGGAAAAAAAGAAGTTTTGTGTGGTGTGATTTATTGATTATTTTGAAATGATCTTTGTAAAAAAAAAACTACCAGAGAGGCACTGCAGAGATGGCGACACCGACATTCTGTAAATTGATCACAAGTATCCGTGCATGAAATACCCGACAGAAAACGGACCCACAGGATACTTACAGAGCAAGAGGAATGCAATATGCTCATGTTCAGAAGGGATTGTTTTCTTATTTCTCTATGGTCCATTAACAGAGTCACAGGTTAAGTAAAAACTGTTTGTTTCAGATTGCATCGACTTTATATTCAGTCCGATAGGCTGGTGCCATGCTGGAGGACAGACAACCCAACAATACTGGACCCTGCCTAGCCCATCATCTGTGACCAGCTCTAATTAATTCCATCAAGGTACACAGATAAAAGAGGAATAAAACGAGAATAAGACAAGGCCAACAGATTACATGCAGCGAAGGGAGCAGAAAGCAAGAGAGAGTCATGAGTTCAAGTAATTTTTTTCTCTGTGTGTGTTTTAATCACGCTTCATTGTATTTAGTGTGCATAGTTGCGTATACCTAGTGTGATGAAACAAAGGCTCAGTGAGTACTTGGCTGTGCTGCTTTGCTGCCTTTGTCTGTTTTTTTTTTTCACATAGTCTCGTCAGGACAAGGATGTCACATCACAGACAGGCACCACAAAGAACTCTTTCTGCTTTCAGCCGGCAAAGGTAGTAATCGATGGGACCTTTAACAGAAAGAGTGGAAGAAAAGCACACTTTCTGCTAAGCTTTGAAAAACCAAAACCAAAAAAGTGTGTCTCAACTGGCTCAGCTTTTCTTTTGTATGCAGATGTTTTTTTTATAGGTAATCGTGATAGATGATGGCCATTTATGTCCAAAGATGCATGTCGTTACAAAGCTTCTACACTTTCTATCTATGAGAACAAATATAGCATCTATTGTTTTAAAGTTGGTGGTGAAGTGGTCACAGTTTCCATAGTACCGGCAGGTGTTTGTTTCCAACAGGTTTCTCTCATCAAGCGGCCACCACTGAGTCACTGAGCTGTGCGCGTCTCGAGAATGCTGCTGTATGAATATTGAATTCCTTACTATACCTGCATATGCAGGGGGTTATTTTCTCCTCGGCTGGCGTTAACTGGCAGCACAGTGGCTCTAGTGGTCAACGCTGTCATTTCACAGTAAGAGTTCGAACATTAACATTTTCTGTGTGGAGCTTGGGTGTAAGGAGTAATCCTGCCCGGCGGTTAGGACAGCTCAAAAGCATTTGTCAAATTTCCATCTCAGGGTCGATTAAAGTATAACTTAATAGGCCTTTTTTCAAAGCAGAAATGTTGACATGGCAAAGGAGGAAAATCACAGGTTATATTAATTACTGTTAAATGGCTGCCTTCCACTGCTGTTGTCCATACTCGCTCACTGCCACACGGCATATTGGGACTCTTCAATGGAACAGAGGCACTCTTAAAAAAGATTCTGTATGCTGCCTGTGTATTATGGTTAAGGTTCATACTACACAACTGCAATGCCCATGGTTCAATTCTGACCAGGGACTTTTGTTGCATGTCCCCCCCCCCCCCATTGGCTCTCAATGAAATTCATTCAAAAGATTCAGTTCACCGAAATTACAATAAGACAAGTTTCTCGCTTACCTTTAGAGGTATCAGGCCATACACATAGTTTGGGTTTTATTAGCTCAGGTTTGGACAAACATCTGATATTTCTGCCTCTACCCTGATCTTGATACATGACAAAGAGACAATTTTAGCTTCAAACATTATACTTTTTCAATTGTAATTAAATATAATTTAAAAAAAGGAAATGGAGCATTCTACAGTGTTGCAGTTCCATGGGAAGCCTAAATCACAGTTCCAGTTTTGAGCTCAGCACCTGGATAAGATAGTATTTATGTATTTTAACACTAATTGCTTTCATCCCCACAATAGAGATGAATATAATTCTGTTTGTGGAGCTCACAGAAATGAAAAAACAACATCAATATTAATATTTTATAGGGACTACTTCTTCCCTATCCAGTAGAAAATCGTTTCAATGAAAATGTGTGACAGTGAGGTTCGACATTGTTTTTGGAATGAGGTGCCGGCTAAAAGCAGTTAGGTTACCCGTTGACTGGAGGGGTTGTATGTGATTGATGATTCGTGAGAAACAATACTTGAGCTATAGACCTTTTTTTTTCACAGCAGATATTTTGACTTGTCATTGTAGCAAATAAAAGCACAGATGTTCTGTTCAGTCCCAATGAGCCATGAGTGTGACAGTGAGCCAGCAAGAAGACAAACATTTTCTCCTGCAGCTGAGCAAAATGACACGGTCTCTTTGAAACCATGTTTTTTTTGTTTTTATTTGAAATGCTTAATTTGAACTTACTTTACCCCGAATTCACAGCAAATTATTTACGCCAGTACTTTTCATACTGTGACACTCGGATGAAAACAACAAAAGAAACACATTTCAAATGTTTCTGTATTATTGTTTATATCACTGGACATTTCTTAGAATATGTCTGCAGCATTCTTGATGGAGGCCAAGGTCAGGGCTACAGTAGCTGTCACAATGACGAGTGGTTCTTACTGAGATAGAACGTCTGCCCACCAAACGGGTGTGTGTGTGTGTGTGTGTGTGGGGGGGGGGGTTGACAGTTAATCACAAGCATATTACACCTCTGGGATGGGCGTAACTGCAGCCTCCTGCCTTCGGCTGGAGCCTGCCCGTCATTATGATGACTCTGCGGCCTATCAGTGTCGGCCTCAGATTTATCTATGCCACACTAGACTGTGGCTTCGTCTTGGGCTGAGCTGGGCACCTGTCCATCTATCAGCTTCTAAAGTCCTCCTGTGACGCAGTGGACACAATCTTTATTTCTATGCAGCTCCGTGCCGCCACATGGCAATGATATTGTTCACGGCGCTCATTCAGGGAGTACAACTAAATAAATGCCACCCAGTGTTTGCAGACGCGGTAACTTGCTCGTACAACACAAATCTGTAGAGCCGGAGAGACGCTTTGTCATTGTTGGAGCACCGTAACTGTGTTTACATCCATCAGGGAAAAAGCTGGCAGTGTTTATTGGGACTTAAGTGTTTTGGGAGGGACAGTGTGGGTGGACAACTTTGCTGATGGCACTGGAGAAGGCTCTTTTAAAACAAGCCGAGTAATTACTAAAAAGCATGCTGAAGGCCATTTAAGCTGCATCTGTTGGCACCACTGTGACACGAATTTCAAGATTAGGTGTAAAAGTATGTGCGCAAACTGTGTGTTTGCGTGTCCGTGTGGAGCGAATACGAGCAGATTGTGTATAGGGTTGTTTTGCTTGAATGGCTTATTATGCAGATTTATCACTGTTGAGTCTAATATCCTGGGATATAGTGTGCCTAGAGCCATACAATTAAATCACTACGATGTTGACTTCGAGTGGAGCTTTAGAAACTACAAATATCTTTCAAGTACATGTAGTACCACAATAATGTTTATTTTTTAAAAAGACTTTCAAGCCCGTCAGCAGTCGCCGAGTGTCATTCATTTCCTCCCGTGGCTATCTCATTAGCTTCGTGTCAAGACAGATGACCAAACCATGGCGTGCGTTATTATGCGGCTGTGCCCACCATCCCTAGGGGCCTCTCAGTTTACCACAGGGGCATGTCGCCATGCTGACTTGTTAATGGGATCAGTCATTGATAACAAGGGGCTAATGAAAATCTAATCAGAAAAGCCTGTCGCTGGATTGTCTTCTCCTTTCCTGAATGTCATAGACACAAAGCCGCTCTGCCGTGTCCTCTGTGTCCAGTGAGGAAAACTTCTATCTCAGGTCTCATTAGCTGGTATGATTTGCAGTGTCATCCTCGAGAAATGCAATATTCATTTATTTATATATTTATTCGTTCATTCATTTTCTCTACCCTGTTTTAGGGCCTTAGGGGCTAGAAATGACCCCAGACTATATCAGAGAGAGACGGGGGGAAAGAACTCTGAACAGGCTGTCGCCCATTGCAGCATTGTTAAATTTAGCTTTTCTGTTACAACGGGCCATACAGAAAATGAATAAATGGAGCCCCATTAATTTGTTCTATTTTATCTTCTTCCTCCTGGGGTGCTGAGCGGCAGGACAAAGAGTAGGTCAAAGCTAAGGCCAAGATCATGTTTTAAGCATCCCAGCAGAGGAGGAAGGTCAGATGGATCTCTAGACTAAACCTATACTCATTCAACAGTTGAGAACATATTCTGATTTGCATTTAGCTGCAATGTGAGGATGGGAGACAGTGTGTGTTCTCACCACTATAACAGGGGAACTGCTAGCTGGGATGAAGCCCTCAGGGCCTGGATGCTGCAGTGAAGCTAAATGGCCAGGCTTTACAGAGGAATGTGTGAATACCCTGTTGGCGTTAAATGTAGGGCAGCGATGAGGAGCCATATGTGTATTGTCTGGAGCCGTAACCTCGGAGAGTTGCACCTGAGTTTGAACATATGCTCGACAGTTAATCTAACATGCATATAATTAGATATTATGTAAATGTTAATTCATGAATGTGTCCACAAACACTAGCTTTTTATGCAAAATCAAGTAGTTACAAAATGCACGAAGTGCAAACTGTGCATGAATTATGTTTGAGCTCTATACTGATATACATATGCCGTTCAAAAGTTGGAATCACCTGTTTTATTGGTGTTTTTCTTTTTTTAATAATGCAGACACCGAATAAAGAAAGTCCCGTCTGCCACCTGGCTGTACCAAATCAAGCTTGTGTGGCAGGAGATTCCAAACTTCTAAATGGCATTTCCCTCACCTGATGCAGAAAATACCCTATCTATTGATCGTGATGGATTGGGATATAAAAAGACCTATGAACCACAGTGAAGCGCAGCACTTATCAATATTATATTTGCTGTTTTGGAAGCTCCGGGGCTAATTGTGCTATAGGGAGGAAGCATGTCTTTCAGGGCTGTGTGATGTGTTCTCCGAGGGTGATGACGGGCTGATAAAGTGATGTTGAGTGCTAAAGGGCGAGGTTTATGGATTTCTGCAACACCCGGGAGCCACAGCTCAGCAGGACTACAACAAGGTCCCAGCCTCTTTCTCCACATGTTTAGAGTGTGTTATTTTCTCAGCTCTCCTGGCCTCCAGTGTGTACTAGAAGGGAGGCAGCTATCCAGTGTGTGCTCCCAAATCTGAACCAGAATTTGTCAAATTCTTATAACAGCATAGCACAGATGCAAAACAAAAGGTATTTGCAGGTGATTCCTGAAAAACCACTGGAGCAATAAAATGCCATCTCCATAGCCTTTCCATTTCTCAATTATAAACACTTCCCTTTTGATTATCATACAGTTAATTTATGATGCCAGTTTCAATAGGCTACACACAGTTTAGTGCTGGCCTGGAGGGCTCTATAACATGTTCACTCTGCAGAACAGCAGTATGGGCATGCACTTTGACCAGACTGCTAATGGTGATGCATGGCTCATTGGTGAGCAACTTTTTTTTTTTTTTTACAGACTGAATGGAGACAAAATTAATCAGGGCCTCTTGGTTATCCAGTTTGTCTGTCTGCTATAGAGGTTATAGCCTGAACACACGGTTGATTACATCTCTGACCAACCTGAAGAGCCGCCAGGGGTGACCTTATCCCGGTTGTCGTGTGTGCGCTCATGCTGTCATAGAGCGCACTGTGCAACAAAAGGTAGCAAGCTCCTGTAAAGCTTAGACTGGGAGCTCTTCGTTAACCTTTTTGCACTACACTCAATCAAACTATCAACAATATTTGCGCCAGCAACAGGTTGTAGACGGAGGATGTTCTTGGGTTGTAGTTGCGCTCTTATGTACGTCCGATCCATTGTTGTGGACGCGATATCTCAGAAACACCTGGAAGGAACTTCCAAAAATTTAGCACAAACATCCACCTGGACTCGAGGATGAAACTATTCGATTTTGGAGGTCAAAGGTCAAGGTCATCTCAGGAACGCCTTGAGGTAATGTCTTCAAATTTGGCGCAAACGGCCACTTACATTCAAGGTTGAACGGATTAGAATGGTGTTCAATGGTCACTTTGACCTCACAAAACAAATCTTTGGCCGTTACTTAAGATATTAATGTGACAATCGTGACAATTTTGTGTCTAAGAGGATAGGGAGATGAAATGTTTTTTTGAGGTGCTTCATTTAACCAAATATTACAGCTGTTTATGGCTCATTGTTTGCTGCTAGTTGAACTGCCTCTGCTGCAGAACCTGCCCCACGAATCCCTTCTCGGACCGATCAGCAAAGCTGAAGTTACAGTTCAACGGTGTCTTAACAGCTCAGTTTTGAGGAGGTCTTCTGAATCCAGAATGCATTAAAAGACAAATTTGCAACTATTCTATTAATTTGCATTTTTGGAAAGCTGAACTAATCTCTTTTAATGAGTTGCTAATTTCAGTAATATGGTAAAAATCTGGGCAAAGTCTCTCTGTCTGTCTGTCTGTCTGTCTGTCTGTCTGTCTGTCTGTCTGTCTGTCTGTCTCTCTCTGTCTGTCTCTCTGTCTGTCTGTCTGTCTGTCTGTCTGTCTGTCTGTGGTTTGGATGGAAAGCTGGTGCTGCAGAGTCACCTATGCCTGCACAGGAAATGTATTTGCTAATCCTGAGTGATTTCTGTGTTGATTTGGCTTGACACACAGAAATAAGTAGTTCCACTATTTCCAAAATGCTCTGTCCTTATTAGGACTTGCATATGGTTTAGTCTACAGCACGGTTGGTCAACCATGCACCATGCAGTGCTGAGAGTATGCAGGACTACAGTGGGTGGTTTTACTGATTAGCACACTTTCAAGCACTAAGGAAGAACTAATCAGTGAACACACTTGGTGTGGTATTTGGAAGGTCAGTTTCCTTCAATCGCTCTTTGAAAGTTTCCACACAAAGTATGACTTACTAAGGATTGGAGTACTCTCGGTCTTAAAATATCAAAAATACTTTGTGCTCCAGCAATATCATGACACGGAAAGAATACACGAAATTGAGTTTCTAAAAACATATCAAACCGAGGACATTGTGGTCAGTGCCTTGACCCCTGGGCCGCCATTGCACAATTAATGTTGTGGTTACTCGTAACAGTATCCGATCCTATTAGAGGTATGCCCTTTGTGTGCAGCAGTTTGTGTGTGAGGTGAATTAGAAGCTCAACTGTGTGGGTTTATTATAAAGTGCACTAACTGTACACCACTTTATGTGTGTCCAAATTGTGAGTGTGAATTTCATGCTCGACATAAATTACCTCAGAAATTCCCACAATGGAAATAAAAAAAAGCAGCGGTCATGCTATGCACATTACTTACGCTAACAATGAGTCAATGCTAATTACAGCTGTGCAACATCTGTCAGTCAGACGCAAAATGATAATGCTCAGTGTCTAAAATCACAATTTACTGGTCGGTATAGAGTACTACAGTAATACTATACTACAACCACTGAGTGTCTATATCTGTGTACAGTGTGTGGTGAATGAGGTTGATGTTTTTTTTGACAGTCCAATTAATGTGTATTTTATGAAAGTTGTATTAGGTGATGACAAACAGACTGGTAAAGTGTACATATTACTTCCTTCTTTCGTTCCTCTCTTTTGTCATGTGTCCACTGATCCGCCTCTCTCCTGGGCAAATCTGCCAGTTGATCCTGAAAAGCCTGGAGGACAATTCAAAAGGTCAACGCAAGCAGACTGTTGAGAAATTGCACCTTTCCTCTTTCCCCTCTCTCTCATTGGAAAAAAAAAAAGACAACAGCTCTTGCTGACATGGCCTCATCTCTCTCAAACGCTGGAAGGCACAGGGTACTTCGACAATAGCGCCACTTGTATTTAATTTATTTTCTGCTCAAACATCAGTCCTCAGCTGGCCCCCCCTACTCTATCTCACTCTCCATTTCTATCCTGTGCGCACCAGGCTGTCCCCGGAGGCGTTGGTAATGGTCTGCTGGCCCTCCACTTGAGGCGATACAGTCCTGCAGAGAAAACAGTCGCAGCTCTGGCTTAAAATGATAAGACAAAAGCAGAAATTGAGGATGGGTTGTTCGGACTGTAGACAAAGGAAACGTACTGGTAAAAGGTTAAGAGTGCCTCGTGGCGCCCCACTGCCTAATTCAATATTTTCCTTTCTGTCACTTGTTGGTCTGTTTTTCAATTTTAAATGAAAGCTTAGGAGAATAGTGAAGTCATAAAATGAGGACATAGTGTGTAGATGTCTCAAAATGCTTTAAAGTCCAGTCAGGGCAGACTGCGCAGAGATGAAAAACGACGAGTTGATGAAGTGAACGCTCTTCCATTATTAACGGTTAGAAATAAATGACTGAGGAGATGTCATTTGAAATTGATCTCTGGTCAATAAGAAATACCAGAGCCAGAGGGGCGGGATAGTTTCAAAGAATAGAAAATGTCAATACCTATTCTACACTTTGAATATTTTAAGGTTGCAGGGGAGAAAATCTGCTTGATGGATGACGGCGATGATAATGAAAAATGATTTGAATGGGAGAGAACGAGTATGACGGAGGTGGAGCTGTGAATGATAGTATGAGTGAGGGTGTGAAAATGAGATTAGGTCACGCTCCTCAGGTGGTGTGTCAGCCTTGAGAATGGAAAACCTGTCAGTCCTTCATGCCCGTATGCAAAGCTGCAGGGTGCTCTATTGATCCAGCTGCAATGGACAAGGGTCCTATGCAGTCAACGTCAATGTTCTCACTTGTCTAGCATTATGGTGTGTGTGTGTGTGTGTGTGTGTGTGTGTGTGCAGACTTGTGATCTGTTAAATTTTGGTTCAGAAAATGTTTGATTAATGTCAGCCTTTGTAACATCACAGGATTGACCGGTTGCTAAACTCCTCCCCCTAATAGTGATTGTCCAGTCATAGCTTAGCAACGGTAACAAGGCACGGCAGCGCTGTCAAGTTGTGGATTTCTTGACATGTTGAGGCGACGTGCCGGGCGTTGTTATAAGGGAGTCATTTACAGTTTCAGTCTTTCCAAAACCAAAAACACATCAGCAAAAGTGTCTCATGGTGCTAACGTTGGCTTGGTAAACCAGCTAGCTGCAGCTAAGAAAATCCGCCAGCAAAATGACTGCTGATGTTGAGAGAAAACTGTTCTGCTGATTTCTTTTGGAGTATAAGGTCAGCCTCAGATTCCCAGTAGGAACGCTGTCATTGTGTGTCATTGTGATAAGTCGATTAAGCCGGTGTGATGTCTTGTTATTGCACTGTCCCTGTGTGAGTTCTTCCATTAGGAAGGAAGCTTGTCCCTCCTCTCAACGGGTTTCTTTTTATCCAGTCTTCTGTTTATGTTTTTAAACATACCTCCAGGCTTTCCTTAAATTATCTATTAGGTCAGACAGGCAAAGAAACACAGCAAATAATCATTTTTTTAGTCATTCGCTTTGTACAGTGATGGAAAGTAAACACATTAACGTCTGATGTTAGCGAGAAGGTGTTTATGTCTGTGATTGCAGCGTCTTCCACTGAGAGCTCTTATTGCTCCGTGACCAATTTCACTACACGATGAGGCAATTTTACATTTGTGAGCCGGTTTTTCCAGAGGGAGACCAAACATCAGGGAAATGACAACACTAATGTGCCTTTCAGGGCAATGGCCAGAGCTCTGCTTTATTTATTTATTTACCCATTTATTTGTGCTGAAGGTTATTGCGGACAGCAGCAAATAAACAGACAGTTTTGGGACATCAGAACCTTAGAGATTGAGTCTGAAATCCCACATGACCTTCTCAGAACAAAGTGCAGGGCAGAATGAAGGCGCGTGGTGAAAAGACGAGCATCAAGGCCAATGTGCTGAGAGCTGGCATGTAATAATACGGCAAGCAGCAGCAAGGGCGCCTCTTAAAGCCTAACACAGCCATTGATCCCCGTATATTCAGACCTCTGCTCTCTCTCTGCTCTCTCTGAGATGTCTTGGATTCTGGCCTTGGATGCCATAGGAACAAGGTTTATCTGAATGGGTCATACAGAGAAAGGCTCTGTACATTCTACACAGGAGGAAAATTAATAGAAAATGATGCGTTAGCCTTCTGCTTTCATATCGTTTCCCCTGTTTTATTTTCACATCTCCTATGTTAACAACTCTGCGTCTTTGTTTGTGACCTCACTTAATCTATCAATGCGGCACAAGTCAAACCCCACCCTCTGTTTATGGCCCTCCTCTACCTTTGTGATCTGTTGTGGCTTGCCACAGATAGTGTCACCGACAGCCTGTGACCAGGTTGTAGTCCAGCCGTGCTCCTTATGAATTATGATGTGCTGGATCAGTCCTAATCTTGTTATGGATGTTCTTTTGCCCTTGGGAGGGGCCTCAATGGATGGATGGAAGGAACTTTATCAGATTTCATGGCGCTTTGGAGGATCATTTATGAAAGGTGCTTGTGGTGTGGGGGGCATGCACGGTGGCTCTAAACACTAAAGCTTGATCTGATTTAGTTTACATTTATTTTCCAGCATTTACCTTTCAATGAGAATGTAAACATACAAAGATATTTACATGAAAAACAGAAGAGGAAGCAAAACAATGAAAATATGATAAGATTACAAATATGACAAATAAAACAACAATACCAGCTTGCTACACAAAGACAGTGACCTAATAAATCCAGGAGAACAATCAGACAGATTGTTTTGGTTTTAGCCTGATGTGCCCATGTATCTAGTTTTAAACCTTAGGGTCTGTGATTGAAAAGGCCGCTCTTGGTAATCAGGCAATTTGTTAGAACAACCAGAAGACCTCTATCTTAGGCTGCCCTGCGACTCTTGTGGGATTGACATATCTATCATGTAGCTGGGAGTCTGACCATGTAGAGTGTTAAAAGTTATCAGTCACATCTTAAAATCAATTCTAAAACTTACATTAGGAGGCAAGGGTGGTGGGGTGGCTGTCTTCTTGTCCTCTATCTACATTTTGAATAAGTTAGAGGTGGGCGGTTTTCATTGGGCTGAAGCCTTCATTAGTTGCACTGTTGAGATATGAGAGCATGGATGACTTCATGCAAATCTGTGAGAAAATGGCAAATGTTGTTCTAACAAAACAAACAATATTAAGAAGTCACCTTGGACTTTTTTTATTTAATTTTGTTAACTACACAATAAATTACATAATCAAAATAGTTGCAGCCCTATATAGAACATTTGACAGAAACATTTTCTAATTCTACATTATGTAGGTATTAAAACCAAGAAATTCAATTTTGGCTTTGGCCCTCAGCTTGAGCAAGCAGGAATATACGACTTAAGTGACTTGATGTTCAAAACAAAGGAATTAGAGGAAAAGTATTATCAGGTTGTTTTATATTTGATAATAAATGGCACAAGAACATTAGTCTATGAAAAGATGTATATGCATTTGGACAGAAAATAGCAGTGGCCCTAACATTGACTCTGGGGTAACACCACAGGCGAGGGAGGCAGATGTGGAAAAACGTCTTGACGACTGAAAAGCTTCTGCTAGCATAGTAGCAAGCCCAGCCGAGCTATTTTTCTGTACTGGCAACTCAAAAAGAGTGGTCCACCACATCAAAGGTGGAGATTCAATCAAGCAGACGTGTCCAGAACCAGCAGCAAGCCCGTTTTAGTGACATTGATGAGAGCTGCTAAGTTATTAAATATGCAGTAAATAATTTCCCCCAAAAAATACCATCCTTAGAAGGTATACAGTGAATATTGTGAATTATAGTGAGTATTCCATTCCACAGTCACATCATATTCAGATTTATTTAAGCCACTCAGCAGATTATTTTTAAAAGGAATAAGGTCAAAGGGTTTATCATAATAAATGCTGTCTAAGTATGTTTCAGAAGCAAATATAAAGAAAACAATCTGAGCAATATCTTGTCTTTAGAGTTAAATGTCTTTACCCAGAGTATTGCCGTTACACTGATGTACCTGTTACACAAGAGGGTTATTGAACTAAGTGCCACAGAACTCTCCTACACGACAAACTTATGGAGTCCATTGCTGATGACATACTGAAAGTTACAGTCAAAGTGCACAATCATGGAATTAATAATAATACTTTCAGTTGAGGAGTGCTTTTCGTAGAAAGTCGTAGAACGTCATTACTTGGTGCACGCAAGTCAGCAACAGTCACCTTGACCTCTTCTTTTCTTCATGGTAACCCGTTCTTAATCATCCCAGCTTTTTTGAAGATAGTTATTCAGAGTGTCCCTATGTCAAGGTTGGGATAAATTGACTGACCTTAAGGTTAATATTCACTAGTCCTTCAACGAAGAAGGTCCAGTCTCTTAATAAATGTGAAGATTTGCTGCTTTTACCTGTTTTGTATCATGAAAATATCAAAAAATGAAATACCGAAGCGTTTTTGTTGGTCGTCAAAAACAAAGAATATCAAGATGTAACCTTGGACATTCATTAATATTTTCTGTCATTTTAAGAAACTGCATCAGTTCATCAAAAGAGTTCGAAAAAAAATGTCTTTTCCTAAAATATGTATGTATTGAAACCAAGAATACAAAGATTATTTATTTATTAATTAAATAAAACATGCTTTGTAGGAATATTTGTTGAATTAATTAAGGTAAACTATCTTCCCAATAATTCGTTAGTTTTGTACTTATTACACTTTTTCACTCCTTGGGTACAAACATTTCTTAAAAACCATGTTGTTTGCTCCAGAGGCAACACGTTGCCAAATTACATGAACCAAAATGATGCATAATGTCAATATTGAACGGGCTGCCATTAATTATCTCACAACATATCAGGATTACTGCACAGAATGTGTCCAGGACCTCAATTCATTTTGCCACAATGTTGAATTCATGGACATTTTCATTTTCATACATCATTATGCAGTCACATACAGCACCCTATTAATTATATGACTTCACCTCTCTTCGATTTGAATCTCAAAAGAGGTTAGAGGGCGGCAGAATGACTGCTTCACGTGTCCCCACGTGACATTATAGTAAATGCAAAGTCAACAGAAAGGTGTTAATGATGTCTATATATATGAAACAAGTGGCACGTGTCCAGAAAATAACCAGCAGTGAGGACAGCACGGCTGAAGCACTTCAGCCCTTTGCTATTATCTTATGAGTCCCTCGGGAGCCTTGAGGGTGCAGGAGAGGATACAGATTCTGAAAGATCTAATTAAGCAATGCGAAATGAGAGTGCAGAGATCCTCAGCCGGGACGAGACACAAATCAGGGGCGGTTGACAGTGGGCTGCAGGGCAACAGGGCTTTGCAGTAAAAGGCCGCTACTCTAGCCTCCAGCTAATGACCGTCCCTACTTCTCTGCGCTTCTCAGTTAAACTTCCTTTATAGTGCGGGGTTAAGGGTTGTTGATCTACTTTTCATTATGTAAAACATCAGCCTGTGGATTTAGGTGCTTTGTCTTATTTGCACTTAAAGAGGTAATTAGTGCTTTCTCAGTAGTGCTGGCAAAGAAACAGACGACTCGATCACTTGTCTTGTTTTGCACACAATGGAGAGGAAGACGAGAGCGAGTTTTTTTTCTTGTGCCTGGAAAGCATATACAGGTTCCCTACTAATAACTCGTGCTGCTGTACTTGTGTTTGCATGGTGAGTTGTTGGGAAGGTGTGAAAACATTACGGCGTATAGTGTGTGTCGAGGCTGCTTCCCAGTTGAGAGGCGCACACTGTGTGGGATGTTTAGAATTATCTGTCTGGCAATCCAGCATTCACATCTGAGTGGAGAATAAATGTCTTCAGGACACCTGGCGCCAAGGCTGTGTCTGTCTGCTCTCTCGGGCTCATTTCTGACAGAACAGAAAGACCTTGGCGTACAAAGACAACGGGCTTGATTATGTGAGTACACAGGAAGGTCTCCCAACATTGTTGTGCTAATCACGTTAGCGGGCACAGACTCAAGGCGGGACAGATGCTAGGCAAAAGGCAATGGGGTTATGTTATCCTGATTAGAGGAGGCTTTGGGGGGGAGGTTGTGAATTTTGTTTCCTACCTCGACGTCACCTTGCAGAGGGAAAAACTTTCTCTCGCTGAGTCTGTCTGCTTTTGCTTCCATCTCTCACTTGTTCTCTGTGTCTCCCTCCAGTATTCACGAGTGCCTTCGCCAGCACAGATTGTGTCCTTCTATTCAACAGGGCACAATTCTTTTGCGGTTATCAACCGCATACACATTACACAATGAGTTGGGGAAGAATACCTTCATTTTTCCTTCTGGTGGATTCACCCTGCTTAGAGTGGTTAACTGCAGATTTGTTCCTTTGTGACAAGTTTGCCTTGTTTCATATGAGTCAGCTTAACACAAATCCCTCAATGGCTCATATACAAACCGCCAACATTTATCTGTAAATCTAGTAACAATTGAAAACCTGTGCTATGGACATATTCACACTATAAAGACTGGTGTAAGTAATCTATACTCATTCTGAATACATTTGTACATTTGTCATTTTCTGTTACTCAAGTTTAACTTGAGGTTAAATTATTAACTGATTCATGTAATAATCAATGTATATTTATTACCTCCAGTCCCTTTCAGATCTGTAAACCTGACTACATAATGCATAGAGCACACTTATAGTACATCATGTCTCTCTTTATTGGCTCTCATTTTTTAAAGGAAACAACACAATAAATAAATAGTAAAATGCCTCAAATACTTTTTTTGTAAACCTTGAATAATAATACACCGACCAAAAAGTTATTACTGCCTGTGGATAGACGGGCATTGCAGACGCAGTGCTAGTGTCTGTTCGGCTGCTTTCAATTTCCAATTTAGGATGATTCAACACCGCAGGCATGTAAGCTGTTTGGTAACTTTTTGTGTGTATGCTTACTTGCCACAACTTGTTGATGACGTCTGTTTCTGACTCATAGAAGTGACGAACTGTTGCTATTACCCATTAAGTTGGAATACTAAAATTAACTGATGCATTTCTTGTGTTCCTTCCAGGATCCTATATGTTGGTGAACTCTTCCCAGCATGTCGTGGGTCATCGTGCTCAGCTGCTGCTGCAGACGCTGAGTGAAAATGACACGCACTGCGTCCAGTTCAGTTACTTCCTGTACAGTCGTGATGGCCACAGCCCGGGGGCCCTGCGGGCGTACGTTCGAGTCAACGGGGGTCCACTCGGCAGTGCGGTTTGGAACATATCGGGGTCTCATGCCAAGCAGTGGCACCAGGTTGAGCTGGCAGTCAGCACCTTCTGGCCTAATGAATACCAGGTACAAACGCCGTCACTCCCAGGTTGAGATTCTGTACTCTTACATGTGATGAATTGACTAATGGGTCCTTGATCTCATGATGTGTTAATGAAACAAGATGCTCCTCTGACACTGAGGAGTTTAACAGTCAAGAGATTTTTCATTTCTGTGATTAAGATCTGCAGACCCATGTACCGACATCTTGCTCAGATGAAAAATGGTACACAGTAAAGCTCTGTTGATCACCACTCATTTTAGCCTCGAGGTGAATCTGGTGTTAATTACTTGCATTTGCAATTTAATTAGCATGGATTCACAAGGGAATCTAGCTAACGTCAGTGCTCGAGGGCCCTAGCTAGTTCTCTTGTGGGCATGCCTGGTGGAGATTTCCCCCACTGAGGCCTGTGTACTGTGTATTCAGCCGACTCCAACAATTTGCACGACATGTCACTGCCTACTTGTAGTAAACAGACATTGACTGGCATCTATTGTTGGTGCCTGATGTGCTGTGGTCTGTAGATGGCATAGTCAGGTGAGCACGAGGGATATCCATCTATTAATCCAATTTATTTTTCCTGCAAACGCTGCAGAGCTGTCAAAAAGCAATTAAGTTGACTACTGTGCATTTTATCAAGAACTGTCAATCCCCCCCCCCCCCAACTTAATTAAATTCTATTCTGCTCTGCAAGATCTGACCTTCGCTATGTAAAAGAAAAGAGAGTCCTTTGTATAAACAGAGTGCTAGATGTAGGCTGGCACTGTTCTACCAACGTCACATGATCTTAAAATGAGATCAGAGATGCAATATACATACAGAAACACGCACAAACACGTTAGAAGAATATTTAAACACCGTGGCACTTCGACCAAAGTACAATGGAAATTATTTTGTCTCAACCACTGGTACGCTGTCAAAGCCTCATGGGATTTGTTGTGAAAGGAAAAAGTCAGACATTTTGGAGAATATGCTGATTTGCTTTATTGCTGCGAGTTAGATGAAAAGATTGATATCACTCATATCTGCACGCTATAGTGCCAGACATTTTTTAGCACAGCTTAGCATTAAGACTAGCCTAACAGCACCTCTAAAGCTCATTCATTTTATCAAATGTATTTAATCCTTACAGAGTTATAACAGTCCAGCTAATAACAGAGTTATTAGCTGGACTATTTCTT
This sequence comes from Anarhichas minor, assembly GCF_050575085.1. NCBI lineage: Eukaryota > Metazoa > Chordata > Actinopteri > Perciformes > Anarhichadidae > Anarhichas > Anarhichas minor. Next base: position 1,090,280 of record NW_027466487.1, on the reverse strand, counting down.
GTCTGGAAGCAGTGACTTCCTGGACGTTGGTGGTCACCGTGAGGTTGACAGGCAGATGTTTTTGTACAAATTTAAACAAACTAGATACAACGTGTTGATTTGATTCACATACCAGCTTTAGGTGCTGGATTTCCTTTTGTTACCTTTTGGACAGAGACAGGTTTGTTGTTTTCCCGTTTCCAGTCACTATGCTACGCTCAGCTAATCGCCTCCCGGCTCTCACTTCATATCTAGCGTACAGACATGAGGATGCCATCGATCTGGATGTTTACATCTGTGTTTCTTTCATCTGTGATTCTAGCTACCTGCTCTGGTCTGTATAGCACTTTGATCCACGTGGGTTGTTTTTTAAATGTGCTTTATAAATACACTTGATTGATTCTCTTTTACTGTAAGTCTTGACAAGAAAGTGAATAAGTGTATTACCAGGAATGCTTATATTTCATTGAAATGCAGACAACATAATCCTAAGGGACCCTTGGCCTTTTAGAAATACCTTTGAAAAAATTAAATAAAAAAACTCATCTTTCTAGCTACAAATCAGCACACGAGAGGATTGTGAGCTGCACTAATCAATGCTACTGCCAAGTCACACCTTCTCCTGAGCTTTGCCCCTCATAAACAAGCCAGCAAGGACCCCTGCCAGTAAAACTGTTCATTAGCTCAATGGTGCAACAAAAATAACGAGGTTCTCACTGTCAGTTCTTTTATTTTCATGGCATTTTCATTGTGAATCATTACTTTTACAGCACTCCAATTAAATGTATTAAATAGCTGTCTCTCTTATGATGAATGTTTAACAATGAGTGAGCCGGAAATGGTCGAGTGTTTTTTGCTGATGGATGCAGTTAGTGTGCTGAGCTGAGATCTCTCTGTTATAAAACAGCCTGAACCACTATTCTGTTATAGTATCACTACATCAGGACAGATACTTCACCAATACAATATGTTTTAACCTGCCTTCTCTTTTTCTGTCTACTACTACTGAATGTACCTGTGTACTTATACCAGTTCTGTTCTCCTCAACCTCCCCTTCATCTTTACCCAGTGGAATTGTGCACTTTCTTGTTCTGTAAGCATCCCAGTAAACAATGACGGCCAGTAGGTGAGTCAGAATTGTTCCGCGGCCCCCGATGAGAGGCTGCAGTTAGGAGAAGGAGGTTTATAAAGGGCGTATGAGGAGGAAGACAGGACAAACAGTACACCTAAATTAGTATTGACAGTACAGCCTTTTAATAGAATGTCTTGAACAACCTCACTTTTATCTCATGTGTGGGAAAACACAGTGTTCAAATGTATTGGAATAAAATTGGGGGATTTGGTCAGCAGGTTTTGGCACAGGTAGAGAAAAATGTATCTTCATGTAAGCAATCAAAGCATTTTCCTCTTTGCTTTCTCTCTCATTTCACATTTGACTTTAACTCTACTGAGCTTGCTTCTCAGCACAAAGAGACCAAAACAAACTGCCCCCTCAAAGTCACACATACCACAGCTTACATTGCTAATCCCTCTGCAGTCAAAGAGCTCATCACTGTGCAATGACACAAGGTCTTGCCTTACCACACGTCACTGCTCTCTTTTGAACAGACAAAACAGAAGAAGGTATATGTGGAGGTGTAAGGCTGGGTATTTTCTTTCACAGCATCTTAATGCTATCCTCTGTTGTTAACCGTCAACAGTGCAATAAAAACAGAAGAACAAGAAGGAGGGCTATGGGACATTGTTACACTGGTTTTCTTCAACACAGGTCTCTTGAAATTCACCCGAGACTGTTAGCTCTAAAGCACGTTAGCTGCAGCTTGTGTGACTTTAAATAGTAAAGGGTATGGGTTATATTAGCTTCATAGCATGTCTAATACACAATCACTTTGGATTTTAAGTGATAGGTAGGCAGATTTACCATGTCATTAAACTAGTAAAGCACTCGTTTGAAGCAGAGGCACTTCTTATCTTTGTCTCTTGGGTAAAATAAATCCCAGGAGAACACACATCATTCCAGAGAGGGCTTTCAAATCCGCAGGTTTTTCCGTCTTATTCGATTTCAGGTCATATTAGAGCTCCCAGTTCCTTGGCTTCAGCACAGGGATACAAAATGTCAGTTTAGCCTTTTGTACTGCACATATATAGATGTAAGATGACTATCAAGGTTGCTCATTTCATGGTTTACATTGTAATGATATACCTTGTTTACAGCACATGTAAGATACTGTTTGCTGTTTTGAAAAAGTCACCGTGGAATGTAATTAAAAACAGTCAAAGCAGTTCTCTTGTAGTCACCAAAACACATAATTAATATGTCAGTATTAAGCATTGAAGAAGGATTACACCTGCATCAGTTTCTCCTATCACAGTTGTGAAATTGGAATTTGGAGTGCAATGTATTTTGGGGGTGAAAATCGAACAGAACAAGATCACCTTGAGATATCTCGATTGAAGATGTTTGTGTTGGTCTGGCGTACATTGCAATAGCTGGAGAACCTTGTTATCAAATATTAAAGATGTTATCTAGGCCTCCAAGACTGCCAGCTCCAGCAGGAGACATGTCCCCCTCCCCTCTTTACTGTCTCTCACTTTCTTCTCTCACTTCGTCTCCTTCCAAATGTCAGAATCTTCTTCAGACCTGCTTTTCTTCTGCCTTGCTTTAATTTTTTGCACTTGTTGATATTGCGTATAATATATTATCCATCCCCTCTTTAACTACACCCTCCCTGTTGAAGGTGTTTTTAGAATAGGTGTGATCTTAATACCATACTCACGTCATGTCAAATGCACATTGATACATTCAACATCCACTGTCTGGTACCCCCACAATGATGGCAAGCCTTCAGGAAGTCACTGCGCTCTGCCAAGAAATAGTCCAGCACATAACTCCTAGTGTGGTGATGTATTTTTTATAAAGGAGATACAATGTGTTAATAAGTGAGTTTTAGAGGTGCTGTTTGTTTGTTGTTTTTGTTTTACCCTTGGACAGAGTCTGGCTAGCTGTTTCCACCTGCTTCTATGCTAAGCTAAGCTAGGCTAGGCTAGGCTAACCAGTTCTGAACTTAACAAATGACACATGAGAGTGGTATCGATCTTCTCATCCAGATCTCGGGAAGAATGTGAATATTTTCTAACATTTTGAATATCTTCAAGACAAACAAACATTGTAGGTGCATATATTTGATTATCACGTTGTGTGCCTGTTTAGCTTGACCTCTTAAACCACAGTAGCCCACTTCATAATGTTTCCCACGATTCCATCTTGTTTCCTTATTAGACTAATTCCTTTAAGGAAAAGGAACAAGTTGGATAGTGGTCATCAAAGACTTGTGAATGAGAATCCTCCCGTCTCAGCTTTGTCTCATAATATCTCCTATTTTCGTTACTTCAGCCTGATGATTGGTGCCAGATGAGCCTTTGGCGATGGAAAAGACTTCTGTGAAATACTGTGGAGAGCAAATTGAGACTCTACGATTTAAACCATATTGTCGGACACGGGCTGTTATCCTTTGGCATTTTCCACCTGAACAGATTTACTTCAGCATGCGACCTTTTGTCTGTGAATATTTAAGAAGTTATTTATATATGATTGTGTCTAATGGTGAGTAAAAGCCCTGTGTCTAATGGTGTCTCTTGACCGGAGTGGGAACGGTAGAAGCTTGTTTATAGGGCCGGATAAATCATCTCTTGATTTGTATACATAACAATTGCTTCTAAAAGCCAATAATGCAGGGTAATGTAATATGTTCTCCTAATGTGCATTTTATATCAGTCATAAATCACTGCGTGTCCCGCTTTTATATTTTTCTTCAGAAGACAGTTCCTGCATTTTTATATCTTTTGGAAGTAAAGTAGCCATTCATTAGAATAAAGTACAGGCGTATATAGAAGGTTTCTTCGGGAAAGTGGCTTTCAATAAAAATCTGGGAAGGTTGTTTATTGAAACAAATGCTCTGAATGTCTCCCTCTTAATAACCTCCTATCCTAATGGCTAAGAAGAGTGAGGATTAACCAGTAATCAATCTGTTATTGAGTGTTTTAGCTCAGCAGAGAGTAATAGCACCTTCAATTAGACTTTCAAGACAATTTTCTCTCTTCTGTGTATACCATTAAGCCTAATCAGTGTTTCTGGCTAATTTGGATGTTAGTCTGATGGCATGGCGGTGTGTGCTTACGCAGCTAATTCAGGTCAACATATTGTAGGTTTAGGCAGCTGCAGAATAGAAGGGAAGGAGGGAGGGAAGGCGGCAAGGGAAAAAGATGGACAGCGAAAGAAATAAAGCACGACAATGAAAAATTGAAGGATAGGAAGAGTGAAATGAGCGAAGAGGATCCCGCACAGGCTTTTAAAGAAAATAGACCACTTGAAACAGGGGGAGAGTGGAAATGATGAAAAGAGGAAATGTTAATTTTCCCGTTTTAAGAGCGGTGGCCTTTTCCGGCTCAGGTTTCATTGGTGTCTGGGAACAAACAGGAAAATTGACTGTGGCAGAAGAAGATTAGCCTGAGTGTTCCTCCCTGAGCCGGAGGAGAGCAGCCAGTTATAGGCGGAGCAGGGTCACTCTCCAACAGTGAGACCCAGCAGCCAGGACCTTTCCTCCTGCTTCCTTCTCACCCCTCCCTCTGTCAACCGTCTAGCCTCCCCTCTCTTCTCTCTGCATGCCTGGCTTTCGGCATCTCTTTCTGTCAGGAGTCTTTTCTCTGACCCCAATCTCCCCACTTCTCATCATGATGTGTCGATGCAGGTGCTTTTAGGGGTCATGCATGGCCTGGGATGTTGTCACACCAATTTCTGCTGTAATCACACGTGTTCTAGGGAGGGGAAGCTGGAATTAGGGCCAGAGGTCACGGAGATGTTATTGTGATTCTTGAATGAGGTTTCCAAACACAAGCAGATTGTGGTGGTGAAGATAAGCTGGGTGTCTTTTGGGTATCTTTCTACTTTTTGAGTCTTCAGCAACATGTAAAAATGGTTCGATGTCAAAAGTTGGCATTAGATGTTTGATACTGTCATACGTGTCATGCAGTTGCTGTATAACACAGATTAACATTGGTTGGAAGGTACTATAACTTATATACAATACAATACTATATCAAAAAAAAAATAAAAAAAATTCTTAGCTCACTTTTTAGCTTTCTCCTGAACTTTCAATCACATCTCAAGGTTTTGAAACATTTTTTGAAAATCTCCCAAAAAGTATTTTACGGCCCACTTACAGTTTTTTTCCAGAGCTCTCAACCATATCATATTCCCTTGAAAGATAATAGGAAAACTGCATTATCAGCGATAGATTATGGGATGCAGTTAAAATTTTAGAACAAGCTATTTGGAGTACCTTAAGATTTTTTGGTCAAACTACTCTCTCCAGCGTCAAGTATTAACTTACATGTTCTTTCGGTTTTGGCACTGAAACGCCAGTATGACATTTCAGGTACCCAGCCTCAGTGTATTTATTCTGCAACACAAAAAGTCACTCGTGAAGCTACTACAACTTGATTCAGTTACATAACTTTGACAAGTGTGAGCTCCACTCTTATATAACCCATTTCAGCTCCGCCTGTGTGTAAACACAGACACCAGACACACACATTTAAAGTAGCTCCAAGGATATAACATAGTGTGTGTGTGTGTGTGTGTGTGTGTGTGTGGCGGCCCCAGTAAAAATCAAGACCCAGTAATAGGAACCATGTTGTAATCATTTGGTCAGAGGATTATGAGAAACAATAACTCAAAGCCGGCCTTCGATCAAACGTGTGCATGGAAGACTGTCCTTGGTGCTGTGAAAACAAACATCACCCCTGTGTCTCATAACTCTCTCACTATTACTGAGGATGGTGATTTGATATTGATTAGGTTTCATGAGAGCCTGCTGCTCATCCAGCTTATTGTTCCATAGGACGGTATGGAGCTTTGTCCTCCCTTGAGTCTCGTGGCCCTGTGCAAGCTGTATTATCTGCTGTTATGGCTTCACAGCAGCCTGTGCCCTGAATGTGGAATAGAGCTCGTGAGTCAGGCGCAACATTGTGTGTCTCCTGATAAAGCTATTACTTCTCTTGGCCCTGCGGACTGAGGCAAAACTTATCCATCTCCCTATTTTTATGCTTCTGTCTTTCTCTTGTTTCTCACATTGTCTCGCTTTTTGTTTTGGGTCAGCAGATGTGCAGCCATGTGGCGATGGGCTTGTTTGTAAATAATGTGTCTGTCACCGAAAGCGGGACGCGAGCATTGGAATTCACACAGCCCCTCAATGTTCTTCAGAAAAGTGCTTGTACACTTCAGCTTTGAGAGCATTAAGTTAATGGCAAGTGTGTGCTTTAGCTGTTGTGGTTATGAATTAAACTTGTGAATTACACTGTTCATCACGTATTCACGTTCACTTCACTTTCGCAGGTACTGATTGAGGCAACGGTTTCCAGAGAGCAGCGAGGCTACATTGCCATAGATGACATCATGGTGCTCAACTACCCCTGCTGTAAGTGCCACTTCTGACAATGAATTGCAATTACAGGAGGTGCTGGAGGGATAAAAAAAGTTTAGTGGTTTTGAGGGAAATATGTATTTCAATCGGATGCGGAGAAGAGTGATTGCTGATCGACCTTTTTATATTAGAATTGCAGGTTGTCCTGAGGCGCCCAGTGACAACAGAAGTGCTATTAAAACACTGTGACACCCAAATGCCAACACTCCCCTCCTGAAAACACACCTGCCGTTCCTGCCTCCAGCCTTGTTTGACAGCCAAATGTGTTTGTTAATCTCTGAAATCTTTAATTCTCTCTCTCTCTCTCTCTCTCTCTCTCTCTCTCTCTCTCTCTCTCTCTCTCTGAAAGCTTTCATGTGCCCTGGCCTGACTGGAAGTGTGGCGTAGCTTAGTCGTCATAAGTCACTGTGCACAGAGGGGGTTTTCCCCCCATCAAGCACTGCATTTCAAAGCTTTATGAGAATGTTCAGGGTGTTTTTTTTTTGTCACCAATGGCTCCCAGCAGCGGAGCTCTTTTTGTGTCAGTGAGGGTGGCGGTTCTATGTGTTGTTATCCCCTGAGGACCTTGTGTAAAACATATTCACTAAGTCCCTTAATACCTGGACAAAGTCTTTTAGTGTCACACTCCGTGGCGTGCACTGCTGAACAGGAGGGCTCAAAGCGCATTAAACATTGGTCCACACTGCTTTCAACTGACGTATATTACTGACACAAGCTTGATGGATATTGTTTCTGTCATAGGGATTTAGCATTATCTATTTACATATCCCCTGCTGTTATCACAATAGTGTTTGGAGACTTATCAGGGATGTCATGTCACATAGGATACCACCAACGATTAAAAAAAATAAAAAATGAACACCGGCTGTGAGATTGGTCGAACCCGTGCTGTATGCGTACAGTCACCCTGTTTCTCCTCCGAGACAGCAGATGGCATCTCCTGAATGCTCCCACTGTGGCCATTAAATAATTAAGACTCTCATCAAGACCTGAACATGCCTTAGGATGTGGCACATGGCCAGCCTGCATTCCTTGGCAGCTAACAGTGCGAGGGAGGAAGACGGAGTGAAAACTCGAAGGGAAGTGTCGCCATAGTAAACAAAATATACAATTAAATAAAAAAGAAATAAGCTCAACAAGTTCCTTTTTGTAAATTCTGGTTGAAACATGGTTGGCTTTTCTTTTTGAGTCTTAGTCTTTGACTCTGAAATCAGTGTTACACTCCACTGAAATATTTATCAGGCTAAAGAGTCCTGTGGATAAAATCTGACACATTTTGCTGTACAACACAGCAGTTATTGCCAACTGTGGGGACTTTTTCTTTTTCCATTCACACTCATTTCGCTGTTTGTTTATGTTTGGCTCTCAGGCATGAATTATGAATAAAGGAGGGAGAGAGTCACTCAAAGGAAACGTGGCCACCTGTAGGGTGCAGATGCGAGCGCTCTCCCCTAACCACTTACTGTACACAAACAAGATCAACACTCTGTCCCCCAGCCCTCTTCCTAGATAGCAACATAATGTTATGCAAAACCAAGCAGGAGATGTGTGAGACCCAAACATGAGCTTCACTGTTGCTCTGCCACCTCTCCCTGTCAGTCATCCAGAGTGACATGTCGACTTGTCCTACCCCATTTCTCAGGGATTGTAGGCAGTGCTGCCAGCGTTTTACCCAGTGATTTGCCTCTGCAGGGGTCCGGTTCTCACTGCACTATTGTTAATTCCGGAGTTGGGTGAGAGGGCTACTCCCACACACTGACTCATTGGCAGCTTCGCTCAGCATGCTGGGACATTATTAGTCGAGATGTGGAGTACTGATGCTTGCTCTGTGGCTTTCCTTCTGCAGATTCACTCCCACAATCTGCTCATATCGCCTCTATTCTCATCTTGCTCACAGTGTGTGACCCTCTCAACTTATTTACACACTTTTTGTCTTATTCAAACAGTATGTTTGCACTTTTTTATTTTATTATTTAAATGCATTTCAATGTTATCATGGGCATATACAGTATATGTTCTGATGTGTCTGGAAAATCTGGAAGTGGAAAGCAATGCAACATCTTCTATCCTCCACTGTCAACACAAAGACGACACATACCCCAAAAAAGCGAAAAGATAAACTCAAACTTTATTTTTATTTTTTCCTGCAACCTTATTTGTGAATTCATTTTTGCAAACTGCTATGAGCAATCAAAAAAGAAGTACATAGTAAGTTAAAGGATGAAGGAATTTTAACATTAAGTCATACGCATTAATATGCATCAGTACTTTCAAGGAACAAATAAAGCACAATGAATTGAATGCAAAATTAGAATAGGAAGTCGTTTAGGTTTAGTGCTGCTTCAAACCTTCAAATGAAAGAAACTGTTGCTGCTTTGCGTTTTCATGGGCAAACATTGGATGAAGCCTGAAATTCCTGTTTCTGTATTTGAAAAGAAGAAAAAAAAGCTTTGATAAAATGTTATGTTGTGTAACTGACTGTCATTGTGAACTGAATGGTAATGGGGTCTTTTGATCTCACTGTGTTTCTCTCTCTGTCTGTCTCTTTAGATAAGGCGCCGCACTTCTCCAGGCTCGGAGATGAGGAGGTCAATGCTGGGCAAAATGCTACTTTTCAGTGTGTTGCTGCTGGAAGAGCATCAGAGGCTGAGAAGTTCCTGCTGGAGGTCAGTGGTTTAATGATGGAGTTCATAGACGTTTATTGTGAGCGTTGTGTTCTGTACCTCCAAAACCATCAACGGTACAAAAGGAAAATAGCAGGTTTAGGTTTGGTTTTCACACCTGATAGACTGGATCTTCTATATTTTAGAGGTACTTCAGTTCATGGACAGTGTGAGGCATTGGCCCCTGGGCACGGACATGTGAAAGGCCCCTCACCTCTCCTAAAAAGCAGCAAAACACCCAGGCTGAAAGAGACACAAAACAACTCCTTTTTTTAGGTTTTTTGGTGTCTCATTGTTGTAGTTTTGAGTGTCTTTGTGGTTGTTTTGCATGTTTTTGTAATTCTTATGCATCTTTTTGTGAACATTTTGTGTTTCTCTGTGGTCATTTTGCCTCTCTTTATGGTTGGTTTTGCTCTTATTTTGCGTTTCTTTGTGGTCGTTTGGTGTTTCTATGTGCTTGTTTTACAACTGTGTGTAGTTCTTTTGCGTCTCTTTGTGGACGTCTTGTTAATTTTTGTGGTTGTTCTGTATCTGTTTGTAGTTTCTTCTCTCTTTGTGGTCGTTATGTGTCTCTTTGTAGTCTTTTGTTTAATTACTCAAAACTTGTTGAAGACAACGTGTATCTGAACTCTCTACTGCATTTTAAGTGGAGTATGTTACCCTAAATAACCATTGCAACAAGGTTTTCTCTGTTTTTGAATCATTATGTGTCCCAGACGTGCTTGTGCTTAAATAAAGATTGTCGACAGAGTTTTAATGCCGTGAAGGCCGTGAAGGCCTTGAAGCCTCCTCACTTTGTTGCCTTTGAAACGCTGTGTTGCTTATAGGATCATAGTATTCGCTGCTTTCTTCTCTGCCTCCTGTTTTTATTCAAATCATGTGCTGTGTTTTAGATATCTGTCTTGTCATCTACAATGGCATACTCTGTGAAGGTCAGACGGGCCACGCAGGTCTTCCTCTGGTGGGGAATAACTCTGTGGTCTTGAAATCCTCCTCTTTATGTAGCTCTGATTAAAGGACCAAACGTCATAATGCTCTAGGGCTCCATTTTTTTTTCATCTCATGCTGCAAATGCTGTGCAGCCACACATTCACTGCTTTTGCCAACATCTTAACACCCACTACAGCAAGTGTTAATCATGGTTGACCTCAGCCATCCTATACTGTATTGTTTGGTAACAGGGAGGTGTGTGATTTATGTAACTGAAGCATCCTCATTCCGAACCTCTCTGAGCACTCATTCAAACCAGGCATTTGGTCACAACACAAGGATGAAGACAAATGCTTTGGGCAATTAGCTGGCATGACCATACAGGGCGCCTGCTGTAATGAGATCTCCAGGCCACGGCAATGCTCCTTCTCTGCCTGTCCTCTGCCTTTTACTGTCCTCTTCACCATCCCTCTGTCTGCTCTGTCCGCGTCACACATGTCTATCTCACCCGTTTTCTTCATGTAGACTCGCATCACTCTTGTTTTCCGTTGTTGTGCCCTTTTGTGTTCATTGTATCTGCCGTACCAGCTGCAGCGCAGTCCTGGCGGCACACGTCTGCCATATTAACAGATCGTTTTGTCGTTTCCTCGCCAATTAGCCACAGCCAGATTGTTTACGTAACACGAAGTGATCTCATGCTTGTTTGATTCATCCTGATTTCCCCTGCCTCCTTTCTGCAATCCACATGCTAGGTGATGAAAATACTGTAAAAAGAAACGGGGAGGATGCGGCAGAGTATGATTGAGAGATTTTTTTATTTCTTTGCGGTCACAAGATTAGTTGCCTGCTTAACCCTAATCAGAGGGTGTGTGTTTATGTGTTGTGTTTGCGAAGGCTCGACCCGAGGTTTGTGTGGTCTGTGGCTTTTGAAAGGCCCAAATCAGAAGCACAACAGAGGCCGAGATGGCCTCGCATAACCCAAAGGTTTCCTTGTTAATCCCAGCATGCTCACATGCTTTGGATTCTGTTAAAACGGGCAGATCAAAAGGATGAGTTTCAAGATTAATGTCCACCATTTCACACAAAGGGAATGGCCTGAAAACATGAGAAAAAAAATGTCAGATTCAATGTGTTTTGTCGAGACTATGTGGACTTGGCAGATGCTAGTGGTTTTAATGGTGTGGAACAATGTGAGAAATGCCTCTCACGGTGCAACAGCAAGGTGCATCATGCAACATTCATTTGAATCCCGCTTTTTCTCGAGCACTATTTCCCTCTGCTTCCTACTTTCTGCCCCAACTCACTTTTGTTTATGCTCCGTTTGTGCTTTGAGACTCTGTTTTTTTAATGCTTAGAGCAGCAGTTGTTTCACAGCCTTTTCTACTGTCTCTCTTTTTCTACTAAAAAACAGTCTACATGCTGCTACTCATCCGTCAGCCTATTTACTAAACTGATTAAACCTTAATACATCAAAGCCCATTTGTCTCCCAATTCTAACTGCTGAGCAGTTCAATGTTTTGGTTCAATAACATTGCACACAAAGGCCAGTTATGGTAGTAGATGGGCTCCATTAAGGGACAGCACTCATGACATGTATTACCCCCGTAAGCACTATTATTTTAACAAGATTTCATTTGTTGTATTAAAGCATGTCTGATCGTCATATTGCGGGATTAAATCAGAGACGTGGTCCTGCCATTCTAATTAAATTGCACACAATTGGAAAATCCTCCTTTTTTTAATCACACAACTCTAATAAGAACTGACCCAGATAGCAATAATTGAAGCGTGTTTTGCTACATTATTACATGTATCTCGGTGGTTCACTGAGCAATGACTGCATGCAAGGGCTAGTTAATATAGGTATTTAATGTTTGTGTGCGTGTGTGTGTGTAACGGGAGAGATTGGAAGATGTGTGTACCTGGATGCTTTTAATACTCACACAGAATTACTACTCTTAGTTGATTAGTTAATTGTTTTGGTCTTAGTCGACTATTTCTTTAGTTGATTAGTCTTTTTTAGTTTAAAAAAGAAAAGCTTTTTCATGCTTGGTGACTTATTTCCAAGAGACTCATGAGCATATCTCTGATGAACACAATATTTAAAGTTGTGCTTTTGTATGATTCTTTGTGGAGTAACTCAGTTTAACAGATCCGTTGATTAAATCAACTGATCGATTAGTCGACAAAATCATGTTAGTCGATTAAGAATATCTTGGTTTGAGGACAGCCCAAACGAATATACTGTATATATATATATACATATATATATTTATATGTTTTAAGCAAGTTTAATTGGTACAATCAACAACGGTTACACCACATTGACAGTTTCACCATCATTCCCGAAATATTCTATCAAAATTGATTAAAACCAGAAATTTCTAACTCCTCAAACAAAAATGTGTGCAAGTTATATTTGATGTATAACTTTTGTATTCACCATTTTAAATTGACTATTCAATTAAATTTATTTGTATAGCCCAAAATCACAAATAACAAATTTGCCTCAGAGGGCTTTACAATCTGACATCCTCTGTCCCAGTACCTTCGCATCGGAAAAGGAAAAACTCCCCCACAAAAAAACTTCAACGGGAATAAAAGGAAGACGCCATAAGAAACAGTGACATTATTGACCCATACACAGATATTCAACAAACATAAAACACACTTAGTCACACAATTATTCTGGTGAATAGTCTAAAAATGTGTAAAAACAAACTAAGCATAAATCTTAGCATGAATCTTTTTTTTTTGGTCCAAATGTTTACATAAAGTTTTATCAACCAGGTTTAACATCTCCGTTCTTGTCTTTTAATAACAACCATTTGATAAGAAACTTTTTTTGTCAATGATGCCATGAAAAGGGTTGTATAATGTCTCACAAGCTGGGGGCATGGAGTTTGAAAGGCAGGGAGGGTCTAATGAAGAGAGTTGGATCATGGGAAGTGTGGGAGCCAGGGTTTGGGAGCTTGATCCATACCAGGGACTACGACAACAGCTACGATTTCTTGGCATCTGCTGCTTATTTTTCTAGCTGTGTGTTTGTGTGTGTAGCTATTGAAATGTATGAAATGACATGTACCTGTGTGTGTTAGAGAGAGGGACATGATGACCCGTTCTGTTTTCTCTGACCCTGTCCTTTCCTGCTTTTCAGAGACACAATGGGGACATTTTAACAACGGCGTCAGTCAAGCACTTGAGTCACCGGCGCTTTGTGGTATCCTTCCAGCTAGACGGCGCCCAGCGAACGGATCAAGACCTTTACCGCTGTGTCACTCAGTCCCCCAGGGGATCTGGGGTCTCAAACTTTGCTGAACTCGTTGTCAAAGGTAAATACTTTCTCTTTATTTGTCTCTTAATGTTCTGGTTTTGGTCTTTCTCTCACCTTTTGCTTTTTTTCATCTCAACCATCCGTTTTCCTGCTGTTTTTATGATAACAGGATTTTCTGCTTCTCCCGGTCACAGTAGATTACTGCGTGTCATTCGAAAGAGAATTAAAAATGAAATTGATCACACCAGGCACTCGTGTGAACACATTTCAAATCACCCATAGGATATCTTTTGTGCATAATGGGTGAAATCACAGACACCTAACCGATTTCCATAAAATTCACAAAGCCCAAATTGTACGGTGCCCGACACACATGACGGCTCTTTGGCTGGCAAATGCAATCTCCCCGAGATGTGTTGTTTTTTGAGCTGGAGTTGTCAAAAAGGCTGCCATACTCAGCTCTCTGTCAAAGAGCTGTGCACATGACTTGGACTCCTGCAGCCCCTGTCATATCACGTACCTCAGATGGTGACCTCACTCCCATTACTCACTCCAACCCCACAGCCTGACACCACTTTGACAGCGTAGTAATGACATGGCTGTGGGATGGTTTGATGGCATAACAAATTCTAGCCCTCAGCGAAGGGAGGTTGAGAAGGGGAAATAAGGATATGAAAGGTTCCCAATCTTCTTGTCCTCTACTGTATGCTCCTCCCGATATTACGTTTTTTAAATGACTGATGTAAGGGCAGAGGAGAGTTAGAGAGAGTGCAAAACACGCTGTATTAATGGCAATATCAGTCTCTACGTTGTCGGTCTGTTGATCAATTGGTTGGTCCCTTTATCACTTTGGTTCAGACTGAAATAGCTCAACACCTGTCTGGTGGATTGCCATCAAAGTTTGTACAGACATTCATGATCCCCAGATGATGTATCTGAATGATTTGACGATCCCTTTACTTTCCTCTAACAACAATAGCAGGTTGACATTTGTGGTTGTTCTTGAAATGTCTCAACAGCATTTGGATGGATTGCCATGAAATCTGGTACGGACATTCATGTTCCCCATCAGGATCCATTGTAATAACTTTTTCTCTAGTGGCATTATCTGGTCAGAATTTCTCTTTTTGCAATACTTTCATTCAAATGCCTGCTAAACTGATGACATTCCCAGCAGCCTCATCTGTAATTTGTGTTACACGGTGGCTGAGTGGGCAGAGCAGGTCATCCTTTAACCACTAGGCTGGAGGTTTAATCTCCTACTGTCCGAGTGTCCTTGAGTGAGACACTGAACCCAAAGTTTCTCCGACGGCGCTTCACGGCAGCCTACTGCTCCTTAATACTTAAATGCAAAGGTCAAATTTAATTTAAGTACCTGTATATATGACGATTGTAATAAAGTTTAAGTAATAATAATGAGGGAAAACACTTTTCTGGCCATTATTCCATGCAGCGGAAGGGAAGATTGTGACCATATTTCACCTATGATCAGATACTAAATTGGTGACACTAATTTTGGGTGCCCACCTTAAAACTGTGGTGATTATATAGATCGTCTGTGCTGCTGGGTGTCCACGTTTGTAGCTTCTTTGCAGCAACATCTATATTGGAAGCACTGTCTCTACTGTCATGGCTACAACTCTGTGGTCTGTTAGAATCAACTTCATAGGCCAAGCATGTGAACACGTACGAGGACCGTGACTCTGTTGTTTCTCTCAATGAACTTAGACACACAGCCGAGCAAGAACAATTTATATTTCCCTATATTGCAAATCCTCAAGGGGCTTTAAATTCTCTACTGCAAACAACATCCTCCATCATTAGACCCTTGACTCGGATGAGGAACAGCCCACAGGCTTTGATCTTGTCATTCATACTCTTTGCAACAAACTGCCAATCTGCCACAGCTCGTTGTAGAGCGGGCGAGAAAGGTTATCCAAGATGGCTTTGATTTTTGCCCTTGTGCTCCTCTACGCCACTGCCTTCACACTCTCCAGTTTCAAGGAGAGTCTGGAAAGACATGGATGTAAACTACAAGTTGACTGGTTGACGGAAGTATACAACGGCGTGGCAGTAATTCTGGTTTTTAATCAGGACAAAGATGTTATTTATGACAAAGCTCATTCTGCACCACGAGTAGGTGTGATGCCCGGTTGTAAGTCATGTTCAAGTAGACTGCCTGTGACCCTGTAATCTGTTTCACAGGAGCTGAGACCAAGTCCTTAACGAGACTTTTATGAATCCCTTTCCACACACTGCCCCGCTAAGAAGGGACTAATCATTCCCTTAATGAGTTGGAACCACCCATTTAAACTTTGTAGATTGAATGCAGGAATCATGATGAAGCTCTCTTATTGCCCCATAGTGGACAGCTACGTGCCCACATAAAGAATAAAACATACTCATCTTTCTCCTTATGGTACTGTATGACTGCGGCTTTTGTTTTGGCCCCATATTACAGTTTGATCCTGAGCACATTTGAAGATGTGTTTTCAGGGATTCACCCCCTCTTAAAGCATGAGTCTCACTGCAAAGAAATCCTTAATGAACCAGAGAGCAATGTTTAGTTTGAGAAAGAATGAGTCCTAAAACCTGAAATTGAGTTAGCATTTTCGCACTTCTATTTTTCTCCTCTGGAAGTCATTGGTTTTAACATTTTGTGCTTCGATATGAAATGCGTCAGTCGGTACCTCTCTCGTGAATTTGAAAGCTTTTATGTGTCTTAAAAGGTGGTAGCTAACGTTTGGCTAAATGAGACTACAAAACGTCATCACATCGACAAAATATGTAAATATCATAAACGTGTTTTTGCCACAGAGCTTATTTTCTGCAATAATCCAAAATACAATGGAGAATCCCTTTGGCTTTTTGTCGAGGGAACTACTGCGATGCCAACTTCTTGGTTGGCCATCAAAACTCATCCTTGCAGCACTCTATAGCTCTGTATAGAGAGGGAATCAATGAAAAGGAAAAACTAATAATATACTGAGAAAAGTGTAAAATTAACAAACTAAATGCAGAGAAAAAAAAAACTGAGCTGTGAACTTACAAAATACACGAGTGAGTTATTTAAAATTTGGCCCCATTGGCTGCTTAGCCTTAGGCCTAAATTCGGCCTTTCATTATGGATGCAGTCATTGACAGCCCTAAGATGAGGTGCTGCAGGCTAAGTCAAGGCAAAGGGAAGCAGCCGGGAGTAGAGGTGAGGAGCTAGTAATGTTGAAAGCTTACAGAGAGGAGCGCCATAAAAGACAAAGGCGCCACTGCCGGATGAAGGATTAGTCACAGCCACAGATCTAACTCTGATCTTTTCTCATGCTTTGTCCTCATTTCTTTTGCATTCCCTTCCCTCCCTCACACTGTTGCCCGTGTAATTGTTCAGTGGCTTGGATCTGCCAGTAAGTGACATTTGACCGGTGGGCTCTGGAATTAATCCTTGGTTTGGCAATCTTTTCCAACAGTGATGCAGAGTCTCCTCTTTCATCATGGTTACCAGCTCTGAGGACTGAACACTCAGTCAGAGAAAAAAATGTACACCACTTAATCCTTCAGCTACAAAGATCATACACATTCAATGCACTGCATCACTGCATGCACATGTTTTTTCACTCACTACTTTGCTAAAAATCTATACGAGGATCTGAACGTCTTGTTAATAGGTATGACTAATCTGCTCTTTGGATGCAGTTTGACCTGCTCACATCCTGCAGTCTCTGGGGACTCATTTAAGACTCAGTAGGCTTTAAACATAGTGAGAAATCTGTTTGCATACAACTGATTAATGAAATTTATCCCACAACTTTACCTCCCTTGACTGTGAGTAGTGTTATGGGCCCGCCAGCAAATGCCTTTTAACGATTTAAACTTGTGTTTGAACAGGAAAACGAAAAACACTCCTTTTTATTTCCTCCGACAGTACCTCCATCCCCCATTGCGCCACCCCAGCTGCTGCGCGCCGGCTCCACTTACCTAATCATCCAGCTCAACACCAACTCTATCCTGGGAGATGGCCCCATTATCAGGAAGGAGATTGAGTACCGCGCCAGCCAGTCTCCGTGGTCAGAGGTGCATGGAGTCAACGTGGTCACCTATAAGCTGTGGCACCTGGATCCAGACACAGAGTACCACATCAGTGTGCTGTTGACTCGGCCCGGAGAGGGAGGAACCGGCCCACCTGGACCGCCTCTCGTGAGCAGGACCAAGTGTGCAGGTGAGCTCGTAACACACTGTACGACTGGACAGGGCGTGGCCGCCCTAATGCTGTCATGGTGGGTTATGGTGTTGGTGTAAGTGTTCAAGGATTGTTAGAGGTGAACGTATTTTAGTTCACAAGGAAACATCTGAAAGACATAAACATGATTTTGTTTTCGTTCTTATCCCTCTAATCCTCTTGTGACCACTCAGACTGTTCACTGGTCAGTTGCTTCTGCTGCTGCATCGTAAGCTGAAAACGCACCACCCAGCTTTTATTTTTGTAACAAATGTTATTTGTTTCAAGCAGAATTGTGGAGTATTGTTTACTTACTTACACTTACATCTCTTCTATGGCATGAATTTCTTTGCTGTATCTGAATATGAAAGTATGTTGTCATGTTTGCAAAGAAAACCGGCTATTCACTCTTTTTTTTTTTATTGGGCAGAGACAATCCTCTGAAAGGACCCATTATGCAATGTGTAGTGCTTGGGGGAATTACAGTGTGCACTGTTAAGGTGCTGCAGTCCCCCAGAGCTCCGGATAAGGGAATTCAGTGTGTTGAACACCTGGCTGTTTGGTAGAAACCACAAGCATGGGGCAGCAGGGTCTTCAATGCAACCTGTACCAGGATGTTGCTCTGTGATTTTCTAAATTGCACAGGTTTATAGATTTAATCTAGATTAAAATAATACCGATAAATGTGTCTTCTTTGCACTTAATTAATTAATTCCATGAAAAGTCCACAGCTCAAAGTACCAATGCCCAACAGCAACACCCCGAAACTTCAGAGTCTTACACTATGGGGCTGTATCTGTCACGATAATCTGCTAGAATTCAATCAGAGAGGCGCTGATAGACAAGTTGTGACTCAGTCGCTGCATATACTTATCTCTTAAGAAAAGACACATTTGCTATCACTGGCGTGAGGGGACTGAGAGGAAGACTTTTTCTTTGCTGCCAGCACTGCAATGTTGGTTTGGCTGTTATTTAAAAGATAACAGCTGACTGACTACACTGACTAGCCTAAAGCAGGCTTCTTTGATATCTACTGAAGAGGATAGACATTTTTGGCACGAACAATAAATGGACAAGAAAGAAATGGACAAAATGTGTAGGTGTAAACATATCAATCACAGTAAACACAGATACTAAGTGTTTTAAAATAAACAATGAAGGACACATGACTTTGGCCAATATACTATCTGTACAACTTCACATATTCATAACAGGTTTGCTGGGCCTAAACTAAGGATTATATTCATTCATTTGCAGGTTATGTGCTATATTAATCAATTAATATTGTGCCTATCAATGTCAGAAATTATTGAAAATTATAAATTCCAAAAGCCCAGCGTGATTTCAAATTTTTTGTTTTATGCGAACAATCCAAAATCAGAGGATATTTAGCTTACTGTCATATACGACAAAGAAAAGCAACACATCCTCCCATCTGACAACCTGGAACCAGGTTGGTTTTTACCGCTTTTGCTTGAAAAACAACAGAAACAATGAACCAATTATCAAAAAAATACAGTAGTTTCTTATAAACTAATTATATAATAGACAAATTGTTTCAGCTCTATTAGCTTGCTTCCTGCTTCCTCTTACACTAAAGATACAGCAACATGCAGATTTAAATCAATTTGTTTTTCATTCTCACCTATCACTCGGGTGAAGCACCCCTATCATCTGTCAGTGTGCAGACACGGAACACCCAGGGAGATGAGTGGGATACCGGCAAGCCACTCCCATCCTCACTTTAAAATGTACACATATGTAGCACAAAGAGTACTGTGTTGGTGCAGATGCACACACTCATTACCGCTGCCTGCATCTGCAGTGCGTGCGCAGCGCTCACAGCCACACAAAATGAAGAGCTTTGTGTTACCCAAAGGCAGTCTGTGGATTTGAGTCTTCCACGGTCATCACTCTTTTCTATGCCCAACGGTCTCTTCCTGCCACACACCATCCCTCACATATCTCCCTACACTGCTTCAGTAGAGGCTCCCTGGCCCCCTCTCCAATGACATATTAAAGCTACTCTCCTCTCTCAACAGCCAAAGACACCCCCCATTCATCAGGGCACCATGAGTGAGCTCACAGCGCTCCCTCCCCAATCCCTGCGCCAAGAGACACAGAAAATTCACAATAAAAAAAAAAAAAAGTGGAAAAAGTCGATGGCAAGAGTAGTAAGAGTGGAGGGAAGGCTGCGGTGTGGGAGTATGTGTGGGGGAGAGAGAGGTGGTTTTTCAAAGTGAGAGAGTGAATGTGCGAGAGGAGATTCGCGGCGTACGGAAATTGCTTTCAGTTGCTGGTATCGGTGTTTGTGAAAGTCACTAAACTCAGCCTTTAATGATGTATTTATATTTCAACCACTGTGACATTAGCTTGTTCAACCATGTGTGGCATAATTGATACTGCTGTTTGCTGAGCTGTTAAACAGGGCATTTAGATGCAGTACTAGTTCAATACAGAGGCAGTATAGGTGAAATTAATTTTGCTAATCGTTCTGTCTTGTAGTTTTTCCTTCCGTGTTCACAGCCCAGTATTGATGTGTTATACACTGTACAGTAAGCTGCAACCCTGTAAACCTCTTCCGCCTGGTGTATCTCACCTGCTTGACCCTGCAGGAGACAACAGAGCTCCCCCTGGTCAACCTCCAAACCATCTGGTCTCCGCTATCCCTACTGACCCCGCATACTACCGCTGAATCCTAATCGTCCAACCTTGCTGTTGGCCTGATTAGGTTTAAGGAGGAGAAAATAGATGGTGGGGGTGCTGCGGTGATTTCAGGGAGGTGGTAATTATCCAGCGAACAGAAGGGAATTTTGGAACCTTCGCTGTATTTAGGAGGGAAGTGAATTTCCTCTCCAGGAGCTGTGTCTCGCCACCGTGACTAATCTCACTCTTCTATGGTCATGCTGAATACTTCTATCCTTCCCAAACATGTTGGCTAGCCGGCGTACGCATACACAACTTCGCGGAGTCGAACTGTCCTCGTACGGCTGCTGTAAAACTAATGACCGTGAATGTGAACACGGTCTCTGCCTGGCTCTGATGGCCATCCAGGTGTGCTTGATGAGCCATTGCTGTGATTATCAGCACGGTGCATTAGCACAGCTTGAAGCCCCTCAAGTAAATCACAGAGGAGAGCCGGGCATTTGTACTGCAGGTGGTACCCGAACTACGTTAATGCGCTTCAACCTGCTGCTGGGTCACTGAACCTTCTGGAAAGCCCCTGCCCATGATGCTCTTGGTCTGTTAGAGGGAGCCAACACTGGAGCCTGACTAAAATTAGACACTTTAGGAACACAAGTGCTTTGCCTTTCTTGGCATGTCGTCCATCATGTTTTCCATTCTCAGCCAAAATTCCCTGTATGTTTACATCTGGGGTGCTTGGATTTACGTGTGCTTGTGTTTTTGCTCGCACATGGGTAAAGGCGTGCATGTCTGTATCAATTTGGGTTTTCCCGTTTGACACAGTCAGTGCAGATACCCTCCACCGATGCATGCAATATAAGGCAAAGTCTGCTCTGTCCTGCTGCTATCCCATCTCACAGTTTTAGGGGAGATAATAAACCAGAACCTGTCACATCTACTCTAACTTCCAATCTCCAAGGATCAACATGGTGCTCTGGGCTTTGGCCATGTTGGGGTGGCTGCAGTTTTCGCGCCACAGGGTGCCAGAGAATGGGTGCCCGTGGCATACACACAGATCGGACGAAGCAAAGGGAAGGGGCTGGCACAAATGTCCACTTTGAGAAAAGCCACAATGGGCACACTGTGGCCTCTTTGGCGGCGCTTTCATCAACTCAGCAGTTAAATGCCTCTCTTTATTTAGCTCTCAGACTGTGCAGACTATCAATTGCACCATTAAGACAATCCTCAGCCACACTGAACAATGGAACATTAACATTTCTCGCTGGCTGCAGTGTACTACTTTGCGATTGCTGTGCCCACCCATTTATCTGCCGTCACAGTAGTCTGGATGAGGTTCAGTATAGATTGGAAATGTCATACAATTTCATTTTAAAATAATTGCTCTACCATAGGCAGTAATAAGTGCATAAGAATCTTGGCTTAGGGCTGTTGTATCTTATGTTACAGTAGCATGTAAATGTTTGTCTGTTTGAACATACATGTAAAATAGATGTGAGAGAGAGAAATAGGAGATGAAAAGAGACACAACAAAAGATAAAGAGACTGGACTTAATCATTATTTAACACAACACATGCATGCATATCTGTGTCCTTGTACAGCTACTTTAAAATCCATTTTCTTAGATAATTCTTGTTTTAGTGCATTAGCTCCTACTAAGTGATGCATTAGCTGCCTTATTTAAGTTCCTTGCACTAATCTGTGCTGCAGTGAGAAATCCCACTGAGTGCACGAGTCAGTGCGGGAATGAAGACCTTGGCCAGTAACCTCAAACTCCAATGATCTCTTCCTGTACCCCATATCTCTGCTGTCATTCCCTGCCTCCCTGGCCCATTACTCAACGTGCCCTATTAAAAGAATGAAGCAATACAATACATTAGGTAGCATATTGCTTGACAAAAAGGAATTGACTGTGTTTATAATGGCCACTGATAAATGCCCCCATTGATACTGAGGATGTCCTTGGCTTAACTCAGCCTCGCTTCAGTTTTCCGACATCCTCCTGAACACTGGCTGGTCTGTGCTTCTGTGTATAGAGGCTCTCTTTATCTTTCAGCTATAGCCATTACATTTGAGGGAGATATCAAAGACAGGGCTGTTGTTCTTTTGGTCAGAGAAAGTCAGGGTTAACCCGGCAGTGACCAGAATTAACTCGGTGCCTTCTAAAAATACATCTGGCCGTCGCAATGACCCAGAAGTAAAAGTGACCAGCGGAAGTGAGTGCCCTTGTAAAGCACTGGCATTTTTTTGTGTGTGGATTAAACCTCAGGGTAAGGAAGTATAACTACTGGATAGTCAATTTGCTCAGCGAAAACAGAGGCGGGGACTGGTGGGAGTGCGACAGCAACCCGCAGCCTGTCCAATTAATTAGCACAATTGCCACAAGTTCCCGCTCTGCCATGGGGGATGTGGGTGTGTCAACACGTCAACCTCCATGTTGTGGCGGAGCAATATGGCCGCATCTAGGAGGGAAACAAGTGGAAGACTGCCCGGGTAGTCCTGGGATCAGTGACAGTGTCGTATGCTGGGAAATCAAATATTTCACAATAAAATGAAGTCACCTGTGGTTTAATTTTCTAGAATTCAGTATTGTGCCTTCAGGACTTCCCTAATATCATTGCTTGTTTTTGTCTCCACTTTCGTTATTACTCAATTTTCTTTTTTTCTTCCTCAATCTTCCCTCCCTCCCTCCCAGAGCCTATGCGTGCATTGCGAGGCCTCGCAGCCACCGATATCCAGTCCAGGCAGTTGTCCCTGCAGTGGGAGAATTTGGCGTTCAACCTGACACGCTGCCACACCTACTCAGTGTCCCTCTGCTACCGCTACACCACGGCGGGAGGCGGCGGAGGCCACAACACCACTGTGCGCGAGTGCATGGCAGTGGAACACAATGCTTCACGCTTCACACTGCGTGATCTGCCACCCTACCACGGCATCCATGTCCGTCTGTCACTGGCCAACCCCGAGGGGAAGAAAGAGGGCAGAGAGGTCGCCTTCCAGACCGAGGAGGACAGTAAGTCTCCTGGGGAGGTTACAGAATAGATAGTATGGAAGCAGAGGCCAGGGAAACTAAAGATGAAAAGTGTCATTGGTAAAGATTTTAAGAGAATTGATTACCTTTAACATTAATATACAGTAGGCACACCAAGCTAAAACTAATGCAGTCTAATGCAACCAATCCTACTTCCATCAGGAGATATAGAATAAAAAGCAGACTAACTCATTCACACATCTTAGGCACAGCTACGGGAGCAATTTTGGGGTTAAGTGTCTTGCTCAAGGACACATCGACTAGCGGATCGAACCGCCGATCCTCTGATTGTAGGACGACCCTGCTCTCCACTTAGCCACAGTCGCCCACAGTATACAGTTCAACAGCACCATCCTGCATCCTCCAAAATGACATTACTACATGACGTTAGACAGCTGCCTTGGAGGAGTGCGATGTCTAAAATATAGCAGATTCCCTCTAATTGTTGAACTATTCATATAGCAAATGTCAGACAGGAGACTATCCTGACCTGAGACTGCCCACAACCAGAACTTTACTGTCACTGTGATGGTTGCTTTTGAGATTTTATGACGTTTTTCAACATTAATTAAGTGCACGAAATGTGGGTAAACCATACAAATTCATATATGATGTGGTACATTTGCTAGATATTGCAAAACATTCACAACAGCTCCTATGCATTCCTTACACACAATACAGAGAGTGTGACCATCTGACTGAGGCGGAATCAGCATTACAAAAGATCCGTTTCATTTTTAGACAAAAATAACACAACAGAGAAAACATTATATCTGAGTCTCTGGCAACCCTGAGATAGGATTTTGTGCTTATTTCGTATCTCCTATTATTCCTTTGTGCCGCAGCACATCGTCTGCATGGCAGTTGAGGGAGGAATCAATTCTACCGTGAAGACAAATCGAAACAAACAAGGTTTTTAGAAAAAGATCTATACAGTACGGGGAAAGATAGAAAGAGATCAAGAGAAAATTAAAAAGCAATAGAAAGATTTTTTTTCCTGAAGTGATTGAATATATATATATATATATAGTATATACTGCATATATATACATATATACATACAGTACATGTCAATTATAAACGCTTCTTCCAAAAGCCTTAATAAGCAACTCTGTCCTCTAGACTAACTCAATTGAAAGAATAACAGTTGACTCAGCTGTTTGGATCTTGCTTTAGCCTCAGGCCTGAATCTCACATAAGTCTTTCTCTGTACAGCGCCCACACACACCATGGGGACTGGGGCTGCAACTGAATGGCCCAAAAAACTGTTAACACAGTCTAATGTCCTCTCACTGCCATTCAGAAATAAGTGTACCAGCAAGTGTCTGACATATTGATCAACATATTTCAACTGAAGACTGATATAAAATGATAGGATCCATCTTTGAGTTTATTTCTCTTGTCTGCGTTGTGGTTACATAATTGATGCAGTTCATAAATTAACTGTGTCCTTATCTGATGTGCTGTGCCTGCTGCTCACTCGTCTGAGTGTCTCATGTGGTGCATTGTTCTGAGCCACTGTGACATTCACTTCTGTGATATTGACAGGAGAAGCTCACTGTGGGATTAGCACTTCAATTTCCCCGGCAAATGTTTGTTCTGTCAATTTCTTGTAGTTCCCGGAGGCATAGCGCCAGAGTCGCTCACCTTTACCCCGCTGGATGACATGATCTTCCTGAAGTGGGAGGAGCCCGTCGAGCCCAATGGCCTAATTAACCAATATGAGGTGAGCTCAGAGAGACACACCGTCTGTCTTGTCACTTTAAAGATTGTTAGCATGGTTAGCGTAGTTGTTAGTTTAGTTGACTTACTTGGACGAGCAAGGCAGATGTTTAAATGTATGCTTAACTGTTTATTTAAACAGTATTTTTCCCTTTTAACGTTACTAAAGGAAAGGCCTTAAGGATGACGACTAAACGCTATCTTTGATAAGGAGTTTGTCTGGGGCTAGCATTACTGGACTGTTAAGTTTCCTCCAATCCAATAACACGCAGTACAGATCCGCTAATCTACGTTGATATACACCAGTTGCATCCAGGACCGTGTCCTTAACAGTTGGGAAATACTTCAAAATGATTTTTATTTCTTTACGTAACCTGTTACCCCACACAATGTAGTCAGCTAATGCTAACCCTCTCCCTTTATCTGTAGGTAAGTATAGCGTTTTTTTTGAAAGGTTTGGCAAACACCTAAATTCTAGTTAAAATATCTATTTTTCAATTAAAATTAATATTAATCCAAATCATTGATGAAAAGTCCATTAAAGTGCACAGACAACTTTAAATTTGACCATCTGCAATTTCATGTGAACTGGGCAAACATCTGCTGAGGAAGATGCGTGATGTGATAGAAGGCTCCAGAAGAGCTACTAAATTGACATTGTGGTCAGAATGTTTGGTCAACTAGAGTATTTTTGGTTTTCAGCAGCTGTAGGTGCACATAGACAGCACGTCCAGTCACATACATTTTTTTAATCTCAAGCAACATATATTAGCATGCTCCTGTAACTGAAATGTGCTTTTTCCTTTGGTATTTTTGTGCCCAGTGCAAAAGTACTTTCCTCTCTATTTGGTGAGCCATTTTCTTCAACTGCCACTGCAATTGGCACAGTACAGACGTACTTAATCACCAAACCACTCTGCTCCACTTTGTATTCTCCCTCACCCAACCATGTAGTGCACGGTGGAAAAATGGAAAAATAGCAGCGTTACTCGGATTCGCTCTCTCTGACCTTGTGCACATGGCCAAGCCCCATCACTTAACACTGGTCTTGTGCCATTAAAACAGAGCCCCGTGTCAGGCCTTATGTTTTGCCAGATAATAATTTTGGATTTTCTGTGTACCTTCTGTCTGCGGTCAGCCATCAGTAATCCTGCTTACCTAACCTCAAGCCTTCTTTCCTTGGACTCACTTGCAACGTTGCCTCAAGGATATTATTAAATAGGATTTGTGGTTTGACATATAAAGTGGAGAATGCACAGGATCTCTGAGTGTGTTGAACTTTATGAACTAATGTAGAACTCTAAAAATAACTTCTTCATTTCTCTCAGTATAAACCATTGACCACTCTGCCTGAGCCCATCGGCCGCCATGCTGTTTTGCAAGCCCTGCTCACTGCTCCGTGCACAGTTAGGCATCTTTTATGTCTGCCTTTGTAGAGGAAGCACAGCGCTCTGTCTGTGTTTAGTCACTGGATGGCTCCTAATTCTACCTCCACACTAAAGAGGCATGAGTAAGCATTAAGCTCTTCTATGATAATCAGCAAAGGCTTAAGCTTGGCTTGAGTGGCATCTTCAGTGTGTGTGCGTGTGTGTGTGTGTGTGTGTGTGTGTGTGTACTACATGCATATGAGCAGTGACTGTGTCTTCATTCCTTGAATAAAGTGGATCTGTCCCAGCCCTAATGTATTGTATATGCTTATACGTTCACCCTTGTCTGATTGCAGTAAGGTCGTCTCATTTACCTCTCCACTATTTCACAGAGGATAAGTGGAAATTCTCATAAGAGTACTGTGGAGGCAAGGCCAATCACCTCTTGAGGAGAAACTTTATAAAATAGTTTGCTTTTAAAGGGCACTCATGAACAGCAATTCTTGAGTTTTAATTAAAGAGTTAATTAAACTCATAAACACTCAGCGCTTTTCATTCAACCACTTGAATTCACTTTTTACTGCGTGCGTGGTGTTCTCGGTCCATGGCCTTTAACATGCATTACTCCGTCAGACAATCATTTACCACTCGCAACACTTTTTGAAAAACTCCAGGTTGCTTGTATGACTTTGACTTAACAGTGCCAATGCCAATCAAGTCCTACAGTATTCATATAAAACTATAAAGACACACGAGCAATTAGCAATTGATTTAGAGAAGCGAATTAATTTCTGAGTGAAGTGAATCGTATCAATCAAACAGTCAAATTACTTTTTATGACGGAGCTGTTTGAGTTAATGACTTCTGCAGATCAGTATGAATCTATCTCTTGAAATTTGTCAGCAGCTACTATAATGAGGCTTAAAGTCAGCGCTAAGGTGACTCTGGTTTTTATGATGTTACCCTGAGACCATCTTGTTTTCAACAGATAAGTTACCAGAGCATTGAGTCGTCTGATCCAGGCATCAACGTCCCGGGGCCGAGAAGAACTGTGTCCAAGTTGAAGAATGAGACTTACCACATGTTCTCCAACCTCCACCCGGGAACAACTTACCTCATCTCAGTTCGAGCCCGCACAGTCAAGGGCTTTGGGCAGACCGCCCTCACTGAAATCACCACTAACATCTCAGGTATAAGCTGAGCATGTGTGCTTGCGAGGGAGTGTGAAAGCTGCCGTAAGATTGTAAAATAGAAATGGAAAAAGGCAGCCTCTCCATATAGCGTCTGTGCCATCACCACCTATCACTGATGCACCTTGCAGGTACATCACCAGACTTCACACGCTGCGTGCTGTAATTAGGATCCAGGTTTTCTCTCTTTTGACCTACGCATCTTTCTTCTCTCACGGAGGCAAAACTACTGCTCCCAGAGTGTAAGAGCTATTTTCCATTGCCTCCCCAAACTACTGACACGCTGTCATCTCCCAGTCCTCAAGACATAAATTAACTCGTAGGAAGCAGAGGGGACACTGCTGTATATTATGCATAAAGAAAGATGCAGCACATTCTCAGGACCAGAGTGTCACTTCCGAGAGTCTCAGAGCTTATTACTGGTGATAGAAAACCAGCATTGGTGTTTCTATTTCCTCCTAATGATGCATTTGTGCTTGTTAAGGGATGGGATTACACCCCTTAGGAACGCAAAGCGCAGCCACTCCCACCCTTTCTCGCTCACACATTTATTCACTCCGTCTGTCCCATCTCTTTACAAAGGGGCCCGGTTAGTTTAATTATAGATTTAGAGCACAATCACTGCTTACTGGCTGTATGTCAGACAGAACGCCAGCACAAAGCCAGACCGCAGATACAGTCTAAAAGTCTTTGCACGTCACCCTAAACCTCCTCCACTGGCCCACGGTGCAGAACATTCACTTACACTTAGTGTCTCTCACATCGGCACTGACAGCTCGCAAACACTGAACACCTTTCAACAGCTACTACTGTCAGCATCTTCAAGCAATACCCACCGCAGAGTATCCAACTACACACATTTCCTCATTCGCACATACACGTAAAGTCGTGAGCACCACTGTGGCTGATACACAACCATCCTTCAAACCGACATTATCTGGCAGCAGGCATCAAACCCTCTTTTAGTTTTACAAACCTCAACAGACCTTTAATGTCAACAAATGCACATTGAGTTTCCCTTAATGCCTCACCTTAATGGATGTCAGCTCTTCTCTGCTGCGGTATGAGCAAACCACTTTTTAATAAGATAATCATTGATTCCTCATGAATAGTTTGCTCTCCTTCCCCTCACTAAGTGACTTAGATATTAAAGAAATGTGCCACCACATATCAGGCGAACGACTTTGGCCAAAACCTTTCAAATGAGAAACCCGGTCAATTTAGCGTCACACACATAAGGCTTAATTGGTCTTGTATCCAAGACGACTAGAAGGGAAATTCAGACGGTGTACTCAATATGAGGATATGGGTATTGGGTATGTATTGAGGGAGGGATAGCTCTAAGAGGTCTTTCAGTTTCACAAGATATTGAGGGGCTGAACATGTTCACGAGGAAGCAGAGACGTATGTTAAAAATGGATTAAGGTAGACTGAACGAAACACTGGATAAGCCAATATGTTCGTTTCTGTGTCCTCAGCGCCGACGTTTGATTACGGAGACATGCCGTCCCCCCTGAGCGAGACAGAGAGCACCATTACTGTCCTGTTGCGCCCCGCCCAAGGCAGAGGGGCACCTGTCAGGTGAGAATATCATCTCAAATGTACATATTAGATCTTTTTTTTTTTTAACGCTAAACATGGCTTACTTACGGTGCACATCCACTCTGTGTCCAGTACATACCAGGTGGTGGTTGAAGAGGAAACAGTGAAGAAAGTAAAGAGAGAGTTGGGGCTTCAGGAGTGTTTCCCATTGCCCATGTCCCACGGTGAGGCGCAGGCCCGGGGCACACCACACTACTACACAGCCGAGCTGCCGCCCAGCAGCCTCCCAGAGGCCAGTCCCTTCACTGTGGGAGACAATCACACTTACAACGGCTACTGGAACAGCCCTTTGGACCCACGCAAAAGCTACCTTGTCTACTTCCAGGCTATGAGCAACTTCAGAGGGGTGAGTGACTGTTAACTCCCACCAGTAGTGGTGCGGAAGATCTGGCAGCACTTCATGTAGACAGTAGTGTTCAGCATAATGAGGAGTGCTGCTAATGAGTATCTGTATTTACTGATGCTATGGTTGTGTCTGTAGGACAGTTGGCATTGTCTGGGCTCACAACCCTTGAAAGAGTATTTGTTCCATGAATGGGGTTGTTGGATGAAAACATATTGAGCTGGCGGTGTAACAGGGAATTATTTGCAATTACTTACAGCTATAGCAAAGATGTGATTAGCTGGAATTACTCAGAGTCAGCAACGCACTTCACTTCACATGGGTTTTCCTATTCTGTCCTATTCCTTTCTTTTTTGTCCTTTTGTTGTTGCCTCATGTCCTTCATTCAATGGCCCTTTCATTAATGTCCTTATCTATTCGTCTCTTTCTTTATGTACCTAATCAGTTCAGTATTTTTAGACCGAGGTAAGCCTGGCTTAAATCTTTTACATTTCAGGGTTTGTGTCCAAATAACAGAACACTTTGTGAATCCTGGTGGTAGACCTTGTTAGTTGAGAAGCAGGGTGTTATTTTACAAAGTTTTGCTGTTTGTTGTTTCATTCCAATTCAACACTCTTGTGCACACAAAGCCCTCCAGTCTCAAGTCATACCCAGAGGACGCCACATTACTTTTCCAAATTCCATTACAGGAAGAGCTGCTACCTGGGTGAGGCAATTACTTAAAGATAATTGGGCACAGGTGCAGATGATCAGGGATAGAAAGCTGCTGCTTTAATCTTCACAGACTGAGCTGAAAGCTGTTGCCGTAGGTAATGAAGCCTTGTGTGATCATCATCTGGGAATAAATACATGCAAGCTGGGTTACTGGTCTGTGCGACTTTTTGTGTCCTGTCGGTGGTTAAAGTCCCATGGACACCAGTAGGATCTTTTTCCAACCCAGTGGAGAAACACACGGAGGTAGTGCAGTGTGAGCACTTCACACAACTAGGCTACTAAGCATGGGATTAGATCGGGGAGGCCTGGCTTTACCGGCGGATGGGATTAGGTTTTGTTTTGCCTGGCAGGAGGCCAGCATCCATGACCCACAATGAGTGGAAGCACAGTGCCAAATCACACAGCCAACACTGTCCCCACTCTTTCAAACACTGCTGCCTTCGCCTGAAAATACAGTCACAGTCACAGAAATCTGGCCATGAGTCCTGTGTTGGTACTACAGTACTGAAACCATTCCTTTTGAAGGAACAACATAGTGCTGGGAGGGAAGGAACTTCATTTTCATGGCTGCACAAAATGTTTTAGTCAGAAAAATGACAAAATGTAAATTTATTGTTTATTGTTTATTGTAAATTTATTGTTGCTTTATTGTCGGGTCAGTGTTTCAGACATCACACCTCTGTCAATGCAAAGTGTGTGTTGTGGGTGTGACGTTTGCTCTTTTTTAGGCACAATACTTTTTGTTTTTGTTTTTATTTACTAGCGATGTCAGCTAAAAAGCTTGGGATTTAGCTCAATTTAATCAGTTCAGCACTGCTGAGGGGCAGCTAGTTGCTAGGCATATAACCAATCAACAGCAAGGCATAGAGGACATGTCGCAGCACTGCTATGACAACATGAACTGACACATGAAAAAGTACTAATTACATAAATCAAGATAACATAACAGGGCATAACATAACAGCAATTAAACTAACAGTCCAACAAAATTATACAGTATGACGCTGATCCCCTTTTCTTGCCTGTTAATGATATTATTAACATTACCGATTTATTAACACCGATAAGTGTTAATGAGAGTCTATTAAAACCACAAAGCAGATGTTAAAGTTTGACTCGAGCAGCCTGTATGGACTGGAATGCTATAATTGCGTAATGTGTTTTGTGCTATTTTGTGTCTTCCTTTGTGTTTTGTATTCCTGCTTATCCTCTGTGTGCAATTATGTATTTCAGGCCTTTTACATTTTAACACTGTGCTCACTTTGTCACAAACATGTAGGCCAAAAAAGAGAATTTTAGCATTCTAAATGAAAGGAGCATGAAATGCATTTAGCATATTTATGTACTGTGGGGTATTTATTATAGCAGTTTTGGGATTTTATTCAGAAGATGAAAACATAATTACCTTATGCCCACTCGTTGTGGAAAAAGGGGAAAAAGACTGTCACCTGCTCTTGAACTGAAAGGGTAGCTGGCATTAAAAGCCGTCACATATTTACTTGGATAAAACAATTGCAGATCAGGGTTTCTGCATATGGAAGTGGTGATAAAGTTGTCATATTTGACATTTTGGCATTTAAGGTATTTGCACCCTGAGCACCTTATCAAAATATAAATTGCCAGCCTCTGTATTTAATTGTTTAGTGCATTAAATCAAAGTCTGCGTCAGTTTAAGTGTGTTTTTTTTTTTTCTGGAATGTGTTTGTGTGAAATAACATTGCCTCTAATCCGCAACAACTGTGACAGCAGTGGGAATAGTTTGAACAGTATATGGGGCCCATAATATTTGGCATTTACCCATGCTAATTATCTGGAGAGTGACTGTCAAGCCTCTCTAATTGCTTTGATGGATTCATCGAAAGAGGTACTTGAAATACTGTGGATACACTGTAGCTTTGCAGGTCACATCATAGTCATTTATAACATTTACACTTACATCTCCTAACTTCACACGCACAAGCACACACACACTGTAAAACCTTGAGTGTGCGCCGTAGAGCCCCGCGTTGCATGTTGCTATTTGAGTTTTGTATTTAGAGCTGCCAGGAACCACCAGCGCCTCTGGCGTGACTGGCACAGCACGGCCAGACCTGTGATGTGTGTCCCACAATCTGGAGCTGGCCTATCAGCTCTTCTGCTGAGCCGGCACACAACGATTCAAATGTGCATGCTACAGAGATTTGCGTCTATCCATCACAACAGCCTATTTCTTACCATCAGAGTAAATATAAGTAAAAATGTGCTCTGTCTTAATTTGCCAAAGCAAGTGATGATTGAATGTAAGGTTTCAAATGCCGTCTCTATACAAGAGGCAGGTTCAGATGAGTCAGCTTTTTTTTTTTTGATGGATAATGTTTCCTATAAATGAGTCAGGCTCATAGTCACATACAGTAAAAATACAATATAAAGCAATTTGATTAATTATTATTAATTAATCAAATTGCTCAAGGCTCAATACGAAATTCAGAGCTGATCTATTGCCTCTGCACAGCTCTCAACATGGCCACAGCTGAGCCGCTGGCTTGCCGCTAATTGTGCTAACAGCAGTAACAATGCGAACAACAGCAGCAGTGCTGAGAGAGCTAACAGGGGTAAACGTGGGGGAACCGGAGGGTGGAGGGTGGCTTCTACATTTTTGCACAGACCCATTGGGTCGAGGCGGCATTATCAGCTGTAACCGCTGTATGAGTGCAGCGCAGAGCAGCAGCCATGACCTAGCCAGTGGGGCACTCTCACATGCACTATAAGGCACGCGCGGCCGGCAAAGCACAGAGAAACTCTGATAACAACACACACGGAGGGAGAGCGATTTCACTCTCTGCTCAGGTAGACATGTCTCCACGATAATGTTACAGAGCCAATAGTTATTTTCTGCTGTATTAAGGTTCAGAATATATAATAGAGAACCTTAAAGTCACGCAATAGCAATACTACTTCTTGACTTGAAGTACTGCTTTCAAAGTGTATCACAACAAACATATTTGCCACAATATAACAGATTAGAGGGTCATTAGTTCACGCAGCTTTTACATCTCGATTTACAAAAACATATTCAACCAGGATTTGAGAATTCAGTTTTTAGCCTTTTTACTTCCCTAAACTTTTCACCAAGCACCTTCATCAGGTCCAATTTTTCATTTGTCTAATATTTTGGCTTATGACCAAATGTCTAACTATGATATGTTGGCATGGTAGAATAAGGGTCAGCATGGTGGAGATTATACCTGCATAGCATGTTGGCATTGCTGAGCGTGATGTTACAATACGTTGTGAGTTAATAAGGACTGAATAAAGAACGTATCAGGAATATACATATATAGATATGTATGCGTGTGTCTTACATTCAAAATTTGTCTTGAATACTTTTTTAATAAACTTTCTGACTTTCCACCACTGAACTGAAAAAATCTAAAAAGAATAGTTATTAAATGAAAAGGCAATGTACTGACAATTGTTACATTGGATTTTACCAGGCTGTACTGTCAATAGAGTTTCTTTCTGATAACTCACAGTACAGGCATACAAATACAACAAATAGCATTTATTAGTGGAAAAAATATATTATGACTCCTATAATATATAATGACAGTCTGTCTGACAAACAACATGTTTGTGTACTACCTGGGTCTGTATTTTTAGATCAAACCATCATGTTAAGAACTTGTTTAAGTGTCTGTCAGTGTGAAATGGATTTTCAATTTAAAAAAGAAAAAAGCTATTTAACTGGAGTTTGAGGAAAGTGCTCTTTGCTCATTTCCAAATGTGGACATTTGCATAATTGTCCCATAATGCTTGAATTAGCATCTGTAAATCTTAATTTGATAATGCCTGTCCTCCAAGTGGTGGCAGGATGGAATTGGATTACAGTTTTGGATCTCATTAGTGCTGTTTGACAAAGGTCCTTTTCATAATACTGAGATGTCATCAGTGAAATTTGAATAAAATTAATTCCTTTTCATACTCGTGCACTGGTCTGAATCCCTCCTCTTAATTATGCTCTCTCCCTTTCAACTCTCATATTTTCTCCTTCAGCGAGAATATCTGATCTCCTTCTCAAACATTTCACCACAGCTCAGATTTGAAACACTTTGTAAACTCACCATCAATAGGACTTTTAACTCTAAGCTGTTTTGTCCTTTTTGTCTGAATATTTTCTTCCTGTATAGTTTATCTTTGTCTCTGTCAAAAAGTAAATTATGCAATTTTTTTTAGAGAAGCGTAGTGCAACCCACTCATGTTTAGTCATTTTAATATTTAGTCAGGGCAGAAACAACAGAAAGGGGAGACAACTCTGTGGTTCCAGATGTGGTCCTCACCTGCTTACTCTGTAACATCAGGCTTTAATGTTCATCCCGAGTGCGTTTTTATCGGCTGTGGTCATATTTTCCATGTGATATATACATCTGTGTCTCAGCTCAGTATTTCACGTCATCCTCTTTTCTTTTATCACATCTCTTTTATGCAAAATGCAAAGCGACACCCTCCCCTCTGATGTCTTTCTTTCTCTTTCAGGAATCCAGAATAAACTGCATCCGCATAGCTCGCAAAGGTAATTCAACACGAATATCTCTCCTCCCACAAACACTGTGACCTTGAATGAATTTCCCTGCATCGTTTCTGAGTGCTTTGCGATGTCGTCTACTCTCTCATTGTTGTCAGTTAAGGAATTAAGAGTGTGATTTTAACAGTATTGTTTAGTTTAGTCAATACTGCAGTCAATGCTCACCTCTCTCTCAAGTACAAAGGTGGGGATCTGGAGAAATTGTCTCTGACTGGTCCCTGTTGTTTAGCAGTGTGCCTCTGAGAAAAGGGCAACAAGCAGGGAGGTATTTAAGGTCAGGCTTTCATCCTGTTTGTTTGGGGGCAGACGCTGGGACACACTATATCAAAGGCAGTCTCTTTGTTCTCATCAGCAGCCTACTACACAGCTACATCTGATGGCTTTGACATCAACAAGGTCCAGGAGGGTCCTCCAGATCAAAACTTCCAGATGGAGCTACCTTGGCCTATCAGTATGAGAAATCCCCCCCCTCCCCCTCCCTCTTCTATACCTCAGTTTTTGGATTCAAGGGGACATGAAAAGGGCAGGGAAATTGACTCTAAGTCCTGATGGCAGGAGAGCCCTTCTTGCTGTAGTACACTGTCAGATCATGGTGAATAAAAGTCATGTATTTATAGTTATCATAGCACCGCAACAGTAAGCAGAGCCTTGCAAGTAAATTGTCTTGGCGGGGTGTCTTTTTTTTGGTGAAGGCCTATTTTTGTGAGTGAAAAATGAAAGAGATGAGGCTCTCCTCAAGCATAAAGCCAAAAGGCAAGGCCAGCCATTTCAGCTCAGCGTCTCACTCCATCTGCCCCACACAGACACCCGGTTGGGCATTGATTAATTATGCTTTTTCACACCAATGGGCTTTTCAGTGTGCTTGCCTCTTTTCTTTGACACTAAGCAACGGAAGGAAGAAAGAAATGCACAATGGAGCTCTAGCAGTAAAAATAATAAATAGGTAAGATATTAACAATAACATAGAAATAGGAAGACCATGAGAAAGAGAAAGAAAATAAATGATTTAAAAGATTGCCAGCATTACATCACCCACATACATGATGATGTAACCGAAGAAAATAGAGCCTGAAAGGCAAATTGACAGGAAAAAAATTCTCA
This sequence comes from Anarhichas minor, assembly GCF_050575085.1. NCBI lineage: Eukaryota > Metazoa > Chordata > Actinopteri > Perciformes > Anarhichadidae > Anarhichas > Anarhichas minor. The sequence goes on along the minus strand of NW_027466487.1, from coordinate 1,054,467 downwards.
GGGTGATTTCCAATTTCAAGGTGCGACAGGTCAGAGGATTTTTTTAGTTGCTGTTTGTGATCTCTGTGATCCCTCTACCATTAACATAGCCTCTGCATCATCGGGTCCTAAGCCGTTATTATCAAGCAGCCCATCACAAGCAAAGTGGAGGCAAATGATTCTGGCTTGGATAACAAAGCTGGAGATTACATTTCAACTTCCAGGTGACAGTTTAATTAAGGATCCTCTTGCAGGCTCAACACAACAATAGACTTCCATTTCTCCTCTAAGTGCCAATTTCCACCATCGGGCAGGTGGCAGGTGCATGGATTCATGTGGAAATCTATTTCATGCTCGTGTTTGACTTAATAGAAATTTTGAGGCTAAATGTGGCAAAACCGCCTTATCTGTCCAAAATGTCAGAAAACTGAAATTGATTTTTCACCTTCTCATCTACATTTCTAGCCAATATAATGCACCCCTGTATTTCACTTGAACGTGTAATTTTAAATGAAGTCACAGCATAAAATAAACAGAAAGTGCTGAGTTTGCGGCTGTTTTTTTTGAAGGGAGCACCTTGAGACGGGCTGAAATCGATGTTATCTCCAGGTACAGTAGCTCACAGACATAAAGGCATCGTTGGATGATAGCGCGTCCCTGTGTGTGAATAGAAACTACAAAAAAGTTGTCTTTGATTCAGTCTGACTAAACTGTCTCCTACCACTACTGCAAAGTAAAATATACCTGTCAGACTTGGTGTCTATACACTGAACAGCACACAGAGAAATGTCACATTTTTGGAACAACATCTTACACAGAGGTAGCAATTCAAAAAGCCCCGTCCTGAGCAGTTTTAGAAGGAACACTTCCTTTCAAATATCAAGCCAGTGACTCATTTTATCCATTCAGATATGCCAAACACCCATCATTGAATAAAAAATCCCGCCAAATAATGAAATATTCTCCTACTTTCATCTTTGGTAAAGGATTCTAAAGAACCCCAGAAAGTGAAAATGAAAACAGCCGGGGGGGGCTGCAGATAGTCAGGCTAAAACATGGCTCTGTTTTCATTTTCCCTGCCCTAGATCTGATTCTTCCCCAGCAGGCTGCAAGATAGAGCTTTATCCCCAGGCCTGCTCTGACTTCTCCTCCCGCTCTCCAGATAGGATGTGCTTTTCCAATAGACTGAGAAGGGCTAGTTTCGGGGCTGTCAAGGCCTGGAGGACACACAAGAAAAACTAGATCACTGGGCCCATAGAACAAGACAAAGAAAGGCCCACTGCTCAGCACCATTTACACAAGTACAAAGCTTTATGCCAGGGAAATTAATAACCCGCTATTATGATAGCGACCTTTCCAGTAGCCAACAGACACAGGGGCACCTTGAGATTGTACTGTAGGGCTGTATGGATTACTTGTGACTGGGAAAAATGTTGTTTAATTCAGTATTGTATAGAAATGCACCTCAAAGATTAAGTGTATGTGTCATAGCACAGAATTGCACAATTGTAATATCACAAGGTGTCAGATTGTGCAACTCAACAAGAGATTGAAGAACAATGTGCTGCAAGCCTTTTTATGTACTTGACTAATGGATCTTAGCAAATTAGTTTCCCGTCTCACTCTGACATGTTTGCAACTTCTTCTACACCAATTTGTAGCAATCACATTATTTTCCCATCTCCGTTCCATTTCTGTAAACATCCGTATGTGTCATGAACAGCCTAAGTAGCCATGTTGAAACCTCTCAGACAACCAAACTTTTCTTCTGCAGGACAATCATTTTGTTTGCCAAAGCATAAATTGTCATTATGTGTGTCTGAGGATTGCAGGTTTGTTGGGTTGGACAACATGAACAATCACTGTCTGCATTGCTTCAGGCATCGCGTCTTTATTTGCGTGTCTCTTTCATCTTCGCCAGCTATTTCAAAATACCACCGTTATTGAAAAGTAGCTTTGGCTTTAAGAGGATCATTATACGTCAGTGGGTCGCTTCACAATAGTGAGGATAAGCAGTGTGAACGTTTTTAGTGCCATGTGAAAAGTCTACATTTGTGAGTTTTGTGTTCATGAATGATAAGTTCTTCAAAGCTGTGAATTTTTAATCTTCCCATCTCTGCATTTACATTTTTCACACTCTTTGCTTCAGACTTTCCTGTGAATCATTTCTTCGGCCCCTTCTGCCTCGTTCCTTCATGTTCTGTGTTTGCATTGTGCCTTTTTTAACGCGCATCTGTGTCTCTGCTTCTAGCGGCCTGCAAGGACCACCGCAAGGCTCTGGAGGTTACCCAACACTCCGAGGAGATGGGTCTCATTCTCGGGGTGTGCGCTGGAGGCCTGGTGGTCCTCATCCTTCTGCTGGGTGCCGTGATCATCATCATTAAGAAAGGGTAAACGTCTGCTGATAACTGTTGAGTGCATAACATGCATCTTTATGCACAATCTCACCACATCCCCCCACATTGTTTTACCTTTTATGTTTCGTTTTGGAACAGTTCAGTAATCAGGTTTTATACTTCCTGAACTTTCGGAAAGGTCATGCTTGTTTAGGGAAGATGCTGGACCAACAGCCAGAGCTGCATTGTTTTCGTTCCCTTATGGTTCACAGAGGGGACCAAACGGCTCTCGTCTGCAGAGCCTATCTGAGTGTGAAGCATCTAATTAAATGTCGGATGCAATTCAATTAGCCACTTAATTACGCTCACCAAGCAGAGGCCTGACCCTTAAATGAGATGGTAATTGGGAGGGAAAAGGTGTGCTTTTAGAGATTATTAGCCAATGATCCCCCCGGGTCTACAGTAGATCATCTACACCTCTGGCTCTGCGTTAATGTAGCAGCAGCTGCAGGCCGGTCGAGTTTAAGTCTCAAATAACCTTACTAAAATGAGATAAATTTAATTCTAAAGAACCTGCCATGCCAAATAGTAAGTTACTCGGGGCTCCAGCAATCATTATTAAATGGCTGACACAGCGTCCAGGTTAATATTGAATAATGTTGTTTCTGAAAGTCACCACTACTCCGCACATAAGTCCGGGTTCCACTGCTAAGCCACCATGAAGTTTGCTCGAAGAGAATTGATTGCTAAATCTGCTGTGACAGGAAGCCACGTGGTCTAGTCCTTGAAGTGTAGCACTGAGGCGTATTCGATAGAAGGAAATACACGTTGCTCTACCTCGCTGTGGTTTGGTCTGTCAGCACCTGCTTGGTATGTTTGCATGTTGTCATATGGCCGTCCGCACAGCCTAGTTCACGAGAGGATGGATCTCATTTCCACTGTAATCAATGCATTCTGGCCTCAGCTGACATTGCTTTCATCTTACATCTCTTCTTTCTTTTGATTTCTTTTTTCCTTCTCCCGCACTCTTGCCAGAAGGGACTACTACTCTTACTATCCGTAAGTGACTCCACCTCTTTGCTCTCCCATCGTTTTGTGATCCATCCTATCCATGCTTGTGCTCTGGCTGTCAATCATAAGTTGTAGAGGGAAAACAATAAGGCAGTCGATGTCCTTTTTCTCACTATTTCCTCACTTTATCACCTTTTTTATTTTTGTTTCCCACAATCTTTACCTCCATATTATTTCTTACTGAACATAACATTTCCCCTTTCTCTCTCTGTTTATTACAATCTCTTCTTTATTGCATTCCCCCCCCTCCCTCTTCTTCTTTACCCATGAATAGGAAACCAGTGAACATGAATAAGACACCCATTACCTACCGGCAGGAGAAGAGCCATATGGGCTCCATGGAGCGCAGTTTCACAGACCAGAGCACCCTACAGGAAGATGAAAGAATGGCCCTTTCCTTCATGGACGCTCACACCTGCGGCACACGCAGTAAGAAAAAAGACACGTGATGAACAGCGTACACAAACCTATCAGCTTGCCAGAACAACAGAATGCAATTTCAAACTTGACATACATCATTCCTCATTTTGTAATCTTGTTGACCGCCACTCATTCACTCCATAAATGTCTGAAGTATTCTGAAAGATAGTTATCATCCTGTGTGAAAAATGTTCTCTGGTACAACCTGCACTGCCTGCAGCTGATTCACAAAAAATATCTCACAAGACTGCAAAAAAAAAAATGGAGAATTGCACAAGTGTAGTAATATATTTGACTGAATCAAAATAAATGATTTGTGATGCTTGTCAGTACTTTTCATCTTGATCTCCTCGTCAGTCTCACAGAGAGGCAGCGACAGATGTGTTTACTCTAAAGTTGCTGCAGATCTTGGTCTGCTACACACGTCACTCCAGACAGAGCTGCTGTCACATCTACATAAGATCTATTATAAGGACATCTTTGCCCTAAAAACCTATCAAAGTGACACACGTGTTACATATACTGTACTGTATTTGTCAGTATCAGCATGCAGAATGCCATTATGTGATGGTAATACCAGTGTCTGTCACCACAAACCGAATGTGTTACAAAATGTTTTATATCGTAACCTGTCTTGTACATGAATATTTCATCTGGAGTCGTGCTGAAATTGCAAATGTTTCTGTGTCTTCTTCAGGTGACGCTCGTAGTTCAGTGAACGAGGCCAGCAGCCTGCTGGGAGGCTCCCCGAGGCACCAGTGCGGACGTAAAGGCTCCCCCTACCACACAGGGCAGCTCCACCCTGCCGTCCGAGTGGCCGACCTTCTCCAGCACATCAACCAGATGAAGACTGCCGAGGGCTACGGCTTTAAACAGGAGTACGAGGTGAGAGGATGCTCCTCTCTACGCGGCACACGACAACATAGACAGCTATTACTCTTACACTCTAACAACATGAAATGAGTAGCAATACAAAGAATCGCTGACACCAGTGTCTGTATTCATACTATGACTGTATTCGTAAATGACCAACCTAACCAACCCTGTAGTTTCAACAACATGGGTATAATTGGTGCATTCATTCCAAACATAAAACTAAAACTGTTAGAGGAGTGGAGCACCTATTAATTGAAATAGAGCCAAAAACATTTATACATAAAGCTGCTCTTCCTGCTTTTCACAAAGACGCACAAGGTCACCGTCTTCATTGAAACTTCAAGTTATTGTATATGGATAATAAAAGGGGCTTCATTGTTACTTATCAACTGCTAAAGCCTGCAGTCTATCCATCCATTCATCCAGTCCAACTCTTTTATAACAGTTTTACTGGGTTAAGGTCACAGCAGAAAGCGTCTTCTTCTTTGTAGGTGCGTCCATGGCAGCTGGAAGATATCATCTCTCAAATCCTGAGGTTTCCTCCCAATCCAGTATGCCAGTATACCTATAAAGCTGTGACCCGGGATCTTCTGTACAAGATTCCCCAAAGTTTGTTGAGCTCCTTGCCCTTATGAGACCAGCCACCATGTGGAATAAAAAAAATATTTGAGCCTCTTTTATCCATGATCTCATTCTTTCATTTCCCGCTTAGAGCTTGTTGCCATAGGGGAGGTTGTAGCAAAGACAAAAGACAAAAGCAGTGCTTTGTGGGTTAGCTCCCTCCTCACCGTACGGTCCGGTACAGTGGCTACACTGATGTACTTCCATGCCTGGTTAACCTGCGCAGTCCTAACACAGCAGAGAAAACTGGCAAGTTAAAAAAGGCTCGAAGTGAAAGCTTTGTTCTCCATGGAGTTGAGAGAGCTAATGAAAAGCACTATTTTGCAACACTGCTTGGTCCCCCAGGGAAGACGGTAGGTCAGTACCCAGGACTTCCTCAGCAAAAGTGGTTGACCTCAACATTGTTAGATGGTGGATGAACTATTTTGAGGAACCTTTACACCTTATAGCCAAACTGTCTGTGCTGCAGGAAGGGCTTGAAGATTCTGGGAGTGTTTGAGCTTGTGTACTCAGTACAGAAAGGTGCACAAGGGAGAGGTGCCCACCGAGACTGATGCCAAGCCCCACATACAAGAAACGGTGAGATTCTGTCCTCCTGACCACAGTGAAATCTCTTGTGAAAAGTAGTCCAATCATGACAGATACCCAATGCTGGAGTGCAGCCAGCCTATGCATTCAAACTCAGAGCCGTGAGCAGAGCTTCTTCAAGGTGCGGATTGGGTTTTGGCATGGATACAGTATGTCTTCTGTAATTCAACACATGTCAAGAAATAACCAATGGCTCATCCAGATATGATTGAGATAAAGTGCTTAAAAAGTGAGTAGTTTGGGTATCTTCATTGTCTGTTAGATCATGTGCAATTACTACATGTTGTGGATAACTGCTAGCTTAGGGAGTCCACGCTGGAATGACTCCTGTGAGAGCGGTGTTGGAGGCCATCAATCCTCCTCTGACATCATCCATGCGCCCCCCCCCCCTTACCACCCACTGAAATGAATTAGTGGGGTTAAAAAGGCATCTGGATCACACCGTTGCTGGGCGTATGAATAAATCATCCTCGTTTTGGGCCAAAAGAAGACCTCTGTCATGACGACAGGCCTGATGAGGTTAATCGTCTCTGGTGGTGCTCCAGATAGTGAGTCCCCTGTCCACTGCTAACAGATTGTGGGGTAGCAAAGAGAGGAAAGGGGAGACTGGAGGGGTTGAGAAGATGAAAGGGTACAGAAACGTGTGAAAATGCCCTGTCACCTCCATATAAACCTCCTAGTAGCAATGTTGGTATTTACCTCCCACTGCAATACATGCTGCAACGTAAATGCTCTATAATTCGCAAAGGTAACCATTAGACTCTGATGCTTCGGACAATACTCTTAACCTTGAGGACCACTGAATGTTTTGTTGGGGGACAACCCAGATGTGGTCAAGAGTTGGGATCTTCACACAGCAGAGGTCTGATGATGCTCCATAGTGATCCTGCTGATGTTCACACCCTTGAAACCTATCTGTAATGTCCAAATCAAATGATCTAGCGGGGGGGTTGGTCTTAGTGGCTCTGCATTTCTAATTACCTTAATTCAAACACACTATAACAAACCAAGTCGTTGTCATGGAACTTAACATAAAAGGTTCGGCATCTGCTTGCACCAACACTGTTGTTTGTTGTAAATCACTTGAGTTCGCTTGACAGATCAGTGCTGGCTTAGTTTCTTTGTTGCACCAATTCATCGCGGGGTTTCAGTCCTGAACTGACCTGTGAGTACAGACATGTTTTTTTGGCACAACATTGCTCCTCCCCCCCCGAGTGGCTGCTATATCTAGCTGTATGTTTCAGGGCACATAATGAAGGGTTGAGATCTCTGAATACCCCTCCCCAGTGGAACGGTTGCGGCTGAGAGTTGAAATTTCTCCCGGGGGGAGAAGTCCATTCCTGTCACCCACAGCACATTGCATTCATGAAGAGAGAAAACATCTTTTGTCTCTGGTTCATGGTTTTCCCCTCTGGAACTCTGCTTGTAGACTCATTAAACTGTCCCTCACGGGCAAAACACACTCCACTCAAAAGATCAATACACACCTCTTTGCTTTGTTTTTTTCCCTCTTTGCTTGAGTATGTGTTTTGATAGAGTGTCTCTCTCCATTATGAAGGAAAATGATGAGGAGCATCATATTACACTCCCCCGGCAGGTATAGGTTTTATTTCCCCGAAGAATACCTATGTTGTGTAAAAACATTGATCAAGACTTTACAGTGAGTTGTAAAGGGGCTTGTATGGCAGCTACTGTCACTACTGTCCTATTCCCACCACAGAAACCTACGAATAAACAAACAGAGAGCTTTACTTGAGAGCTCAAAACTTTCATAATACCACTTTGCACCCTGAGGCTGAGGTTAGCAAGGATGATGGACTCATTGATTCAAAGTTTAGTTGCACCAGGGGCAACTGAATTACTGCACTTGTTTTAAAAAAACAACAGCTATCTAATGCTACCTTATGGGAAGCGTGATTCAGGCTTATTTATTATATTCTTTTGAATTCAGTGTCCCAATTGTATCACATCTCAGACATCTGTGATTGGATTTTGACTGGATATGGTGGGATTATGAATCTCATCACAGTTTCTGGCATTTCACAAATTATGCGGGTGAAATAATTACAGGTCAAACAAGGTGACATAACAGTTATTAGGTGATCCCAAAAGGGAAATTGTGGAGGACAGATTGTCTATTGCCTTGTTATTGAGGGGAAACAAACAATGCACATTATGAAATCTAGTAGGATGTTGATATCGCATCAAGATGTTAGAATAGTAATGATGTTAATAGTTCAAGGCTGTGCTACACTGTGTCATTATTTCTTTCATCTCATTTTCCTCATTTCATGTAAACCTCTTAACAGACCCACTCCAATGATCCCTGCCAATGAGGGTTTTTAATACATTTTTCCACTGATCTGTGTTGTTTCTCTTCACTTCCCTTCGATATACTGCCACTCTCTCACTGTTTTCTTCCTGCGTTTTCCTCTCCCTGGTCCTCTCTCCTCCCTGGAGGACTGAGCAGAGGAGTGGTGGGAGCAGAGAAAGAGAGCTCAGCGGTCTAGTGTCAAAAATAGAATTGAGGGAGAAACAGGAAGAGAAGTGATGAAGATAGATAGACAATGAGGGATTCAGGGAAAGAGAGATGGACCGTGAGTGGGAGCGCAAGGAAAGAGGAGGAAAAAGTGTGTGTGTGTGTGTGGGGGTGGGGGGGGGGGGGGGGGGAGGAGGGTGTAATCCCAGGCAGGATTTGGCTGGTTCTCGGCTCTCTGTGGGGAGAACTGAGTTGTAATCCCCTGCTCAGCATGCATACTTGGGCAGAGTTTCACCAAATTCCCCCAGTGGCTGAAAACCACGGGGGGTAGACTGGTAAGGGTGTGTGTGTGTGTGTGTGTGATCTGAAGGGGCTGTTTGCAGACTTCACATACCTCATTCTAATCTCTTAGTTTCATAAAAAAACCTTCTTGGTTCTTACAAACTAGCATCTGCTGTAAGCACCATGATACTTGCAGCTGTTTTTAGTTTGTCTTCGTATAATGTATATGTTCCTATCCAATAAACCATAGATAAATAAATAACTTAAAAAACAACTTAAAAGTGCCTTATGACATTGTGTGAGAGTAATTGCTCACCAGTGCATCCGTGCAGACAGGTGGATAGGGAGCGAGGAGCGGTGTTGCTGAGTATAATGTGTATATATAATACAGCTGAACAGCCATCCACCAAGCAGGTGTCAGCTTCTCTGCCTTCACTCTAATTACAAGTCTTCTCATCATACAGTGATTCATACACTGCATAAAGAACCATACAGAGCAGTATTCATCAACAATATTTCATCTCAATTTGCAACAATTTATTCCTCATGTAAGAGAAAGCTATGATTGGCTTTTTGTTTTTGCATTTTTCTGTTCTCACACGGCATTGACAATGATAATGCAGCAGTTTTACATCTGGAATTTCTGAAACAATGTGACCTTGATTTTAGACAAAGATAGACAAAAGCAGGCTTCTCATGTCTCGCCAGCATCCTGAAATAACTGTCGTTGGCAGATTTAATCAGCTTATCAGCTAGCTAGTTAAGGTAACATGAGCTCCAGTACTTGGAGGAGCTCCAGGAGCCATCTCCAGCTAACTTTGTCTACAGGTGACTCCATTTTAAACCGAAAACTGTGTACAAGCAGCCTTAAATATGCATTTAAATGGCTACAAGTTTTTAAAAGACACTACACTAGATATTTTTATCAAGTGTTTCTGTTCTATGTTTATAATTCTTGGCTTTTGCAGTACTTTTGCAGTACTTGTACTTGTGACTGTTATGCACCAAACTAGCTTGGCAAATTCCTTGTATGTGAAAACCTACTTGGCAATAAACCTGTTTCCAAAGATCCAAAGACTTGCCGTCTCTAGTTATGGTTGCTAAACTATGATTCGATGATCGCTGTTTGGTCAATTTGTGCGGCACAGCCTCATGTGATAAAACTCAATTCTGGGAATATTTAGATGGTTTATGTATCTCTTGATACTCTCATCGATGGTGTCCACACAATTTGAACCCAGAAGGTATATAGTTACCGGGTTTTAATTAATTGCATGACCACTAAACCTCTCCGTAGGATACAATGGCTCTTGATCTCCTTCGCCGTGCTTGATGTGCTGATAGGCTTTTATCATGCTCGCCGTATCACACATAAAACAAAAGAAAACATGTATTGAAGCTTTGATTAATGTTTATCGAAGATATTTTTTGAATGGTTGATATAGAGAGGTCCCGTTCCTAAAATCTGCACGGGTCTCTTTATCTCTGTAGAGCTTCTTTGATGGCTGGGACTGCACTAAGAAGAAGGACAAAACCAAAGGGAGGGATGACACGTTGGGATGTAAGTCATCGGAACCAATATATTTTCTGTACAAACAATGAAGAGAAATTGTTGTGTACACTCTGTATTTCAACAGTCCTTTGCTCTTTTATTCTAATCCGTCTCAGATGACCGCCACAGAGTCAAGCTCCACCCTCTCCTGGGAGACCCCAACTCAGACTACATTAACGCCAACTACATTGATGTAAGTCTAATCCTGTTTTTCTGCCTCTGTTCGACATGGGATACAAATAGTCAGCCTCTGCTGCGTCTCTATCTCTCACACCCTGCAAAGCCACAGTCCATCTCTCTCATTCCTGTAAGCTCACCAGTCTGCTGGCCCACTTTCACCTGGAAGCTTTCATCCAATCAAACATCCTTCCTCGTGATTTTTTTCCCAGCTGCCATGATTGTCTATCGCTGCACCGAATCCCTGACCCAGACTAACTCTGCTCTTGCTTTATTAAAACAGAGTGGAATGAATGCATTTAATGCCTTGCAGAGGAGATGACCCGTTCTGTAAGATGCCACAAAATCCCCCTAAATTAAATAGACATGATTGATGTTATTCAATCTCTGGATTGGCTTGGTGGAGTTTATCCTGTCCACTGTTCACCTTAACTGTCTGCCACACATGCAGTGCCACAATAACATTCTCACTGATCATATGAAATACATGTACAGTATATGTTGCTAATGTGTCTCAAACGGTCTCATTCATACGTGTTCTCATTCATAAAAACTAGAGGAGGCTGTGTTTTTTTTCCGAAAGCAGAAGTAGCGCGTTTAGATGGCAACAGTGAAGTTATTAACAAAAGAAATTGACCGTGAGTTTGAAATTAAAAAAAAAATAAATACAATTTTACTGCTAGATATACTCGTAAATAGAAACTTGTATTTTGATTCCCCTGTGATTTTGTTGATATGGTCCTCAGATGTTGTTTTTCATTTGAGTCATGTCAAGTCAAGGACGTCTGGCAATCTGATGTGATTTCTTTATCTCACAAGATTTATTCTGCACGCCTCTCATTGGGACTACTGTAAAGCATATATGCCACTCGGTGGGAAGTTCAGGCAGGCAGATGTATTCCCAGTCCTGTTTGAGGCTGATAAGAGTTTGAACGACTGTGAAAATCTTCATTGGGAATATTTAAAAAAAATGTCAGTGAGAGAAATTTACTAGCTGCATAAGTTGACGACTGATTTGAGGTGGATTCCTTCTTTAGACCAAATTATATCATCAAAAATGCTCGACACTACAGGGCTTTTTTCCGTCTCTTTTATTTCTCTGTAGAGTATAGACAGCAGTGGTGAGATGCTTTTAGAGAGTTCATTACAATGAGAGGGCATTACAAACCTGGCCTGCTGTTAGGATTGTAGTTATCGTGAGGGTCTCCATTAGCGTTTAGGGCACAAAGGTGCAGGCAATAGAGGGAAAACACCACTCAGCAGCCACCACAGTGTCGGCGTCAGGCCCTGGCAAGGCTGACCCAGCAAGCTGGATGGTAACTATTAACCACAGCGAAGCATATTTTGGACAACCTGTGATTACTTCACCAGAGGTTAAATGGAAAAGTTTTTTCCTCCCTCTGAACTATTATTGCACTTTCAAAACAGAGGTGAAAAAGTGCAAGTTCTCTGTCAGAGTTCTCTGTCAGAGTATTTACTTGGCTGTGGTGTTTGTTTGCCTGAAGAGGAGCAGAACTTTGCATATGTTTGAAAGCTCCCTGTGCCTTTTGCAAATGTAGAGCAGTCCAGTGCGTCTTGGCTGTTGCTGATTTACATATTGGCTGCTTCTAAAGAGAAACACAGTCGTACTGACAGGTGTAGCATGGCCACAATCCAAAACTCTCACACACACGCACCCACCCACCCACAGACACACCTACACACACCTACACACAAATCCTGTTACTAAGTTTTGTCTCAATGTACCTATTGTAAAAATAATGCTAGCATCCTATTTTGTCCCACCTCGAAGGCCAATTTAAGCTTAAGAATAAGCTTCTTACTATAAGCGATTGGCTCCAACATGGATACATTTTTGGTACAGTTAGAACTGCTTTACTGTTGAGAACCAAGATTTTTTTATTTTATTTTTCCTCCTATCTTGTCTCACTGGTTTGGAAGTGGGTGTGGCGGTAGGAAAAAGGGGGATGTCACATATTTCAGTGCAGCACTCAGACTTTAGCAGATGATGGTTGTTTGTTAATATTGTCAGGCTGTTTCCAATCGAATCTGATCACAGTCTCGATTTAAGCTTGAACAAATAATACATTTACCTTCACCTTCGTTTGTTTATTTAGAAAGCGGATCTCCAATGATTTTGCACATCAAAGTATTTTTTCTTTCTTTAAATTGAAAATCTGTAGCGAAAACTTACAGTAAAGAAAACCAAAAGTAATTTTCATCTGAAAAAAGCGAACAATACATTAAGAGTAAATGAACAAGGCCGTAAAGTCGCACAAAAAAATGGGAACTTGAACACATGAAGCCCAGTCCTGCTGTACTTAGAGAAACACACCTACAAACACACATACAGACACACACACACACACACAAACCTCTTCCCACTTGTCTGTAACCATAACTCCTACTTACCAAAAGCTTCTTTCATTAACTAGCCTATATGTCTTCTTTTTCTACTTCCCACTCCCTCGACCTTGGACCCTGTAGATTCGGATTAACAGGGAAGTAAGTACTTCACTGCTCGTTCTTCTGCCTTCCATCGCTCTATTCTCTTTCCACTTCCCTGTTCTCTTTCCACTATCCTCTATCCACAAATGCTCAAAGATGTGAAAGTGTGTTTCAGGTTTGTGCACATTTGACCCCCCCCCTCCCTCAAATAAAGCCCCTTTAGCCCTTTTATTGTAAATTAACACGAGGAGATGTGTCCTCTCGGATAGAGGAAGTGGCCTGTGGAAGTGGAAAGGGTTCGCATAAGTGGCCAAGACTCAGGAGGTTTAGTGGCTATGGTGTTGGTCTTATTGGAGGAGTAGTAGCATTGCTGATAGTGTTTGGCCGGGGCCAGGGGAATTGTGGATAGCAGGCCTCACAGCACTGGTCATCCATCTCCATTTCGAACGTGTCCCCGTTTACATGACTGGATGAAATTCAGTCAGCAACGTGGACAGACTCGACATATTCGGAAGATGCCCTCCGCAAAAAGATGGAAACTGTTATGAACGTGGATTGCCCCATCATGCTGATTTGATGACAGCCGGTGGGCTCGGGAGTTTATTCAGATTAATCCTGACCTGCCTTCTCAATTCTACAGAGCCATGTAATGTAATTGGGGCATCAATTATCCTTCCAGCTGCTCAAAATGACAACAAACCGTGAACCACAAAATCCTTGTGGTTTTCTAGGTGGTGTTGTCAGAGGCTTGCGTCTTGGAGACGGGTGTCTCCTTCGCCTTGAAAGGTTAGAGACGTAGCACTTATTTTCCGGACTTCCTTTGAACAGTTTGCTCTTTAAAGTGTTCATGCTTCAAAGTACCTCAGGTGGTCTTTGCCATGTTTATTCCCCTCAAGGCTGTAGAGGTGACATCTCAATGTCCATTCATATTCACCCCATACTCACCATATGAAAATGTCTGTCATCTATATCAAAGGCTGTCACATTCTTTGATATAAAGGATCTCAGAATACTTCACTGTACGTATCAGATTTTGCCTTGTTTATGTTGGTGATGATATCATGCCTTTATGTGAAACTATAGTGTATGATATTCTTCCACTCATTTGACTCGTGAGAAGAATTCAACGGGGGAGTTTGCTGGGAAAAGAAATGTGGTTATGGTTGAATTCATCATCCCAGATGTAGTACATATTGCATCTTCAATGAAAATGGATTTGTTTTTATGGGACTGTGCTCTGAGAGAAAGTTTGACGAATAAATTGGACACCTGAAATTGAACAGTGTGCGCCTTTAGTTTCTTCATCATATCTTTATTAAACTTTCACAAGGAATGAGTCATTGTTCAGTCAGCTAACCCGACTCGTTGCCGGAATCCACATTTTATTTCTATTGCTCAGCAGTTTGTCAAGGTGCAGTATTTACCACATGTTGCCTCAACTGCTCCAAACTCTCTCTGTGGAGTCTATGAGAGCAAAGACATGGTGTGGAGCGAGCAATTGGTCAGACAGTGCTGTACAGTTAAACAGGAAAGGCCATTAACAGTTGCAGTGGGTCAGTCTTAGGACAGCAAAATGCAGAGAACAAGGTAAGGAAGAGGGTGAGACAGAGAGACACCCTCACATACTGCTGTGCCTGAGGCGCAGATGGCTTACTCAGCATGTCATCCCTCTTCTCTCTTTCAGGGCTACCATCGATCCAACCACTTCATCGCCACTCAGGGTGAGTATCCAAGCAAGGCTATGTGTGTGTGTGTGCGTGTGTGTGTTCATTTGCGAGTGTGTGTGTGTGTGTGTGTGTGCATGCAGCTCGGGTAAGTAGCTTTTGCCGCCATGTAATAAATTGAAGATGATCTAACCAATGAGCCTACTCATGAACAGTCCCTTGCCAAAACTCTACGGCAAATCCAACGGTAATAGTGTGACCGCCACCCTGTGAAGGCTGTGCTAGTGATGTCACTGAATTAATCATGAGAAGATTAAACACATTAATTATAGCTTCTCAATCTCTGCGACAGGCCCGAGCGGCGCGTTCATTGTTGGGGAGAGAACCATTAGTTCACCCTCTGTCGCTCAAATGTAAAGTTGTTTCTGATGAACAGTCGGACTCTGTTCAAAATTTCTAAACCCTAAGGAGTGTCAGTTTCTAGGGAGATTCCATCACAAAGTCACCCAAGGTCTGCTCATCTGCTTATCTTCCTAGGTGATCTTCGTTTTAAAGTTGTAGCTCAAATCTGCTCCTCTGATGCCAACGAGTCACTGATGGTTCCCCGGGCTTTCATCATCAGCTACTGCTGTTGTTTTGTCACCCATCACCCTTTCCCTGCTTGGAATTCCCAATAACTTTATTGACAGCACAATCTTGAGAGATCAGCACCCCGCCGTCTGAGGAAGGACACTTAGGTCACAATAATACGAGATCTCACAACCGCAACAACTCCCTTATTGAGCAGAATACGCTTTGATGCCGCCGTTTTCGTCTCTTTCACTGTTATTTCTTCCCTATTTTCACTAGGCCCCAAGCAGGAGACTCTGTATGATTTCTGGAGGATGGTGTGGCAAGAAAATTGTTTCAGCATCGTCATGATAACTAAGCTGGTGGAGGTTGGCAGGGTAAGCGATGTGCACTCCCCCTTCTTCCCCTCCTGTCACCACCCAGTGCTCAGAAACATCCCACATTCACCATAGGGGGCATTTTGGTGTCTATATAAAAGGCTTTTATGTGTGTGATGAGTATAGATCTCACAGGAGCTTGCTGTGCATGCAAACCACAGCCTAAAAGTGGTTGATTTAGGTTAGGACGCCCTGCATTTATGTGAAACCACAAGCAGTGGAGAGCCTGTGAAAGGAGTGATTCAACATTTTGAAATGCACTTATACACTGAAGGTTAGATGAGAAAACCAATATGATTATTCATGTGTGTTTGCTAACTATGAAGCTACAGCCAGCAGTAGCTCAGCACAAACACTGGAGACTGGGCAAAGTTACACCATAGAATCCACCTAGCAGCACTTGTTTTGACAGTTTAAACCAATGAGATACATGAGTTAATTTGGAGTTTTGGACAGAGCCAACCTAGCTGTCTCCCCTGTTTCAAGTTTTTATGCTAAGCTAAGCTAACCAGCAGCTGGTTGTAATTTCATATTTGCCACACAGAAATCAGAGTGGAATCAATCTTCTTATCTAAAATAGTGAATAACCATATTTCCCAAAATGTCTCCCAACACTTTCTGTACCATATTCTCTTGGTGGCAATTGAAAACCACACTTTAAACGAGGCTAAACAAAGTCTCTGTGCACTATACAGTACATTAAACACACACATTTTTAAAGGATTGCGCCATGGATTATCCCTTATTTGTCTGTTTAGAGAACATCATGAAATGTTGTTTTTGCGATGTTGTATAGAAATTTACGTCACATCCTCAAATGATTAGAGTCAATAAAATGTTCTGTATACTTGTGAGGCATACAAATGTCTGAGTCACATATCTAGGGCGGCTGTCCTTGAATATACACTGCATGACTACACAGGATGAACGGCATATACAGTACATGTAGTATATAAACACTGCTCTAAGCACCCCATCCTATCGGTCGAGGCAAGATAAATGTAATACTCAGTAGATGGCTAAAATTACACCATTTTTCTAGGAGTAGCCCTACATACAATTTGGTTCTCCATACTAATAATTCTGGGAACTTTCTGGAAATATCACCTCCATTAAATAAAACAAAATGACTTCCTTTATGCCTTGTGTTTGTGAAGAAGATTGCCGCCCTCCTGTCCATTATGAGCATCCAACGATTATGTGATTATTGTGCTTTTTTTTCTTTGCCCTCCAAGATGAAATATCTGCAGAGGATTGTTTTTGCTGTTCCCCAGCATTTGAAGTGTAACCTCTGTACATTTTGAATTCATTAAATGTTACACTAATATTGATTTGTTATACTTAAATCAGCTAATGATTCACTTAATATTTTACTTAATATAATATGTTAGAAAAGAAAGAAAATAGCATCAGGAAAGGTTTAAGGGTGACACTTGGAGTCATCCAATAAACCCGAACTTAAACCTGCATCCGTCACTCATCTAGTGTCATTTGTTCAACAGTTTAACCTTGTGGTTGGATTGATGGTATGATGACGCTATTTACTTAAATTGACATTGTCAGTAGGAATGCGGTGACCTAAAACACCCCAACAACATTGTTCAGTAGCAGAGAATGGCCTTGCAGCACATTTCATGGAAGTAATTCATCTGGTTTAATCCTAAAGATATATAGAAATGTAAAAGGTGTCTTTGTCAAAAAGAGTGGGAGATTCAGAGAAATCACTCCTCAAGAGAGAGACGGTTTGGAAAATTTGGCACTTTAAGTCTGAGAAGGTTAAATTGGGGAGCACTGGATCATATTGTCTCTCAAAGAACAGATTTTCATTCTGTTGAGAAAGGTTTGTGTTAAAGGATGGATGTTTTAGTTATTCTTAATATTGTGGGATGTACTGTGTTTTGAAAAATGACATTGAACTGGACAGAATCAACAGATATGTTATACCTTCTTCAGTTTTCCAAGTGCTTTTTCCAGGAATGTTACCAAGAGGTTTAAGTCAGTTTCTTTGCTATTTTCAAACAGGTGAAATGCTGTAAATACTGGCCTGATGAGAGCGAGATGTATGGTGACATCAAAATCACTCTGCTTAAGACAGAGACACTGGCTGAATACACAGTTCGCACCTTCGCCTTGGAGAGAGTGAGTTTATCTAAGATTTGTCTACCCTTGTTTCAACACCGTCTTTTGCCTGTATCAGTACTTGTTGTGATATTCTTAGAATTAGAAGTAGTACATTAATAGACGGGATTAGATACTTGACAGGATTTACTGCTGATGCGTATGAGGGCTACATGTTAAATTAAGAGGAACTAACACCAGTAGCTATGTGTGAATGCCCCTGCCGTCTTTCCGACATAGCCGTTACAGTGTTGTGCCCCTGATGGTCTTCCTCCTGTCAATCTCCTGGGGGATCTCGCATTGGAGGGGCTCAGAGCAACGCTGGAGTGACAGTGGCACAAACACAGCATTATCATCACACTGTCACATTCGCTCTCCAAGGGCACATGCTGCTGCTTATTTAAATCGGCACGAATTTGGGAGCTGGTGACAGCTTGTTTTTCCAGAGCTTTTTTCCTTTCTTTTTTTGGATTTCTGTCTTCAACAAATCTTTGCTTTGCGTCGCTTTACTTTGTCATCGCTGTACAGAGGAAGAAATTGCTGTGCGACTGCAGCAGCCTCCCAGTAGAGAGGAGGAAAACTCCCAGCCCTCCCTGAGCTCAGAGAGCCTCAGTAATTCCTTTTCGCGTGTCTGTCACACTGCAGCTGCTACTAGCATGTGATGCCCAGAGGCCTAACTGTCCTAGAAGACCTAGCACCCTACGTAAATAATGTCATGGTTGTCCTCACACTGAACCAAAAAATCTGTCACATCTATCACGGATGTCTCTTAATGGATGGGAACCCGTCTTGGATGAAATAAGGGCCCGTAGGCTACTACGGTTACGATGCATGCCATATAAATGTAGTGTCTTACATGTAATGCTAATTTGTATTGCGTTTTTGTTTACAGAGAGGATACTCAACCAAGCATGAGGTGCGTCAGTTCCACTTCACATCCTGGCCTGAGCACGGGGTGCCGTATCACGCCACTGGATTGTTGGCCTTTATACGAAGAGTGAAAGCCTCTACACCTCCCGACGCCGGCCCTGTGGTGGTCCACTGCAGGTAATGTGATGCTTAGCAGCAGCCGTAACCCGCAGTGTTGTAGATTTTATTGAAAAGTAAATATGATGTTGCCACAATTGATTTTTTCCAGTGTGGCAAGTAGTATTAGTTATAGATTGTATTCTCCTTTGGGAGGCTCAGGACAACTGTGATGTGCAGAATGAAAGTCACATGATTGACGAAGGCAGCCCACAAACTAGGGCAGGGGTACGGGTTTAATCAAGCTGCCACACATCTCTGTTCTCTTTTACAAACAAACACTTTATTCCTGTGATTCAAATGTTATCCTGACTTAAATATTTAAAAATGCAAAGAAACGTTGGCTATTAGAGACACACCCCGATTGCTAAATAAATTAACTGGACTTGAAATGTGACCATGGATATATTTGTTTATTTAGATTTTGTATTGTGTTATAGATTAAGACCTATTAGACCTTTAACAGATTTTGAAAATGTGAGAGACCCCACGCGTAAATATAATTAATAATAAATACAACAGTTTTGTTCTTATAGTGTGTGCAGTGCAAGGATTTGCGATTTTGCGTACTCCGCTGTCCCCAAGGTTCCACCCTCACAACAGGATATCAGATTGTAAATATTAAGCATTTTTGATATTTGCAATTTGAAATTGGTGTGGCCAGGATGGACTCCCGAGCAGATGGGGCATGTAAAAAACACGCTTAAAATACCTCACACCACAGGAAAATCTGGCAAGATAATCTTTAGAACCAAAAAACGGGGGAATTGTGCCCAGAAATTGGCTTGATTGTCACGCAGTGTGTACCCTGCATTAGCAAACTCCATTTGTGGCATGACCCTCGCCTGTATGCTGTAGCTGACCTTTAAGACTTTGCCATTCTCTTTTAAATCATGCAGTGCTAACAACTTGTGCTCCTGAATCCTAACAATATTTTTACTAACTCAAAAGTCTGGTGAGTTAATGCTTTCAGACTGTGCATGGTCACTCGTGAAAGTTGTCCTTTGTGTGCTAGTGTGGGGGCGGGCCGCACCGGCTGCTACATCGTGCTGGATGTCATGTTGGACATGGCGGAGTGTGAAGGCGTGGTGGATATCTACAACTGTGTCAAAACCCTCTGCTCTCGACGCATCAACATGATCCAGACGGAGGTCAGGTCAACTGCACAGCTAGGAAACCACTTCACATTCAGACCCAAGTCAAATATCTGCAACTTGTCTTGCCCATATTCAGGAGGTTACATCACTGGTCATAATATGGTAATATGTCTCCACTGCAAAACTTCTGGAGAGTTAGATTATTTATTTATTTATCATTAGCTTCCCTCCTGTTGTTTGGAAATTCAAAGAGCGAGGGGTTGGGGGTGTATTATCATACTGCCCCTCTGGGACTCATGTAAAGGTCATTGCAATAGTGTTGGAGAAAAGAATTGCATTGTCTCGCAATGTGTTGTGTAGGCATGTGCTGTTCTTTAGATGTGCAGGTAATTTGCATGTTTGCCCCTTTTTATGTAAATCCGACATTGGCATAGCTGTTTAATACATTTGTAGTTATCTGGTGTCTTAATTAAATGCACAACGCATGTGTTTGTTTACTTAGAAATATTAATTTATTCCCCAACACCACCAACATTATAGCACATGTTCAATTCAGAACAAAGTTATGAGTCATTCTTCTTTATTGTTTGATTATTTATTCACATCTACGTTTGATGTTAATCTCTTTCTGTCTTTACCTGCCTCCTTTGTCTGTTTAGCTGTTTGCAACAACATGTACCAATGCATGCCCCCACTTGTGCACATGAACTCAACTCAGCACTTAAATATGTTACATGGTGTCCCTTTCAGGAGCAGTACATCTTCATCCATGATGCCATTTTGGAGGCCTGTCTGTGCGGAGAGACTGCCATCTTGGTGAATGAGTTTGCGGTCACTTACAAAGAGATGCTGCGAGTGGATTCCCAGAGTAACTCCTCTCAGCTCCGGGAGGAGTTCCAGGTCAGTCTTTAGCTGGATGGCAACATCACGAGCTTGATCAACATTCCAAGCACACATTTATTTTTGGAAAAATATGCACCCAAAAGATGTATTCACAATTACACAGCCAACACACAGTAATTTGCATCTGTAATGCATTTAATAAATATCATTAATACAATTATTTAATTTACCTTAAGGGAACTAGTACTTATACTGCTACTGTTTAATTTAGTAACAACAATATAATATTGTAGTACTACTACTACTAATACTACTACAGTATTACTAGTGATAGCACTGATAAAGAATTTCATTCCATTTTGCATGTACCTACACTACTACTACTACTGTACTTTTCCTACTACTACTACTACCACCAACAATAATAAAGCAGTAGTAATAATAATGCATCCAAAAATGCATGCGTATGTGTATCCGTGCAGGAGGATGTTTGTCTCCTTTTCACTTTTGATTCTGTGTGACTGCCATTGCAGTCCTCTGCTTGGTTTGTAGGGATGCAGTCTCAGAACATTTTATTAGATATTGATTAGGAGAGAAGAGAGCCAGCTGTGTTCCCACATGCTTTTCCTGCCCCCCCCCCCTATTCTTATTCTTTACATAGGAATTATAATAGATTTATTGCTTAGAATTAGTGATTTGTACTATAGGTGCTGCAACACTGATCACAAACTGTTAGTTCTTCATGAAGGAAAACGTTTCATGCCTCCCTTTGATGTTGTAACGGTATCCGTCTGACATTGTTTTTGCAAGCCTCTCCACCGCCCCATGAGCTCTCTGTTTGCCTTTTTACTCACCCTACAGACTGAAAACAGCCAACCGGTAGTGCTGCTCGGCAAGTCACAGATCTATTATTGATGCTGTGTATTAATGATCAAAGTATTTTTTCACGTTGTCTAATGTAATTACGGCTAAATGAACAGAGAGTTCATCAAAGAAAATTGGTTTGCAATATTTCCCTTTCATTCATTTGACTCCGTTTGTCAATGTGATGTTCATTAGATTCTTTCAGTTGATATTGGTTTGTTAGCGGTCTCCCCTCCCTCCTGTCTGATTCACTTCTTTTTCTTCGTCCTCCTCCACCTCTCTACCATCTCTGACTCCTCTGCTGTGTTTCACTGCTCTTCACGCCTTCCTTGTTTGTGATTCTCACCTCACCTCTTCAATGTTTCCATTTGCAGACGCTCAACTCTGTGACTCCCCACCTGGATGTGGAAGAGTGCAGCATTGCTCTGTTGCCCAGAAACCGAGAGAAGAACCGCAGCATGGATGTTCTGCCGCCTGATCGCGCACTGGCCTTCTTGGTTACAACAGAAGGGGAGAGCAACAATTACATCAACGCTGCTCTCGCTGACAGCTTCCATCGGCAGGCTGCTTTTATTGTCACCCCTCACCCTCTGCCGGGCACCACGGCTGACTTTTGGAGGCTTGTCTTTGACTACGGCTGCACAGCAGTGGTCATGCTCAACCAACTCAACCAGTCAAACTCTGCCTGGGTAAGGTCAAAGTGTTACACACTGTTTTATTGCTATTGATTTGTTGACACTATAAAGAAAAAGAGCCGTAGAACATTTTTGAGTCCACTCACACAAGAGCCGTTGTTTGCGCTAAGTTTTTAATTCCACACTCGAGGTTGTCTGAACTTTTCTTGAGACTTTTCCTGACATACACTGGCTTCACTATTTCTGTATCTTACTGTGTTTGGGATTAGTTTCTTCTTGCTATTTTGTTGGGCTTTGATCCCTGACCACGTTGATCTCAAGGCATGATTAGATAACTCCCGCCCCAGTTTTTCCTTCCCCTCCTTAAGTTACATTTCTGAAGAATGGGCTTGCATTACCCTTCAGCCACATCCCAGGGTTTTTATTTTTTGACTTTCCACTTTCTCTCATGAACATATGTCTCTCTCTGTGCTACAGTGGTCCTTGTTCTTTCTTTAACACTTGTAAAAAAGCAGGAACACAAAACACAAACATCAAACAAACTCAGTGGAACACTAGGAACAAGTAGCTAAAAGTATGTCATAAATTTATTTTTAAAGGGAGACTGTTCAAGCCTTTGCTCTACCAGATAATAAGGAGCAAAACTGAAGAACACTTAAAAAGTCGGCAATAGATCCTAAAAGTCTACAAAGCATGGAAATTGAATCACACCTCAAAGTTTTCGTAGAGTCTGGCAGCCAACTGTTGAGCAAATTGAGCGAGCCTATAATTTTCTGATTAAGAGAGATGAACAGATCATTAATTAAGCGTGAATAAAAGGAAAGCGTGTAAAAATAGCTCCGAGTGTCATTAAGAGAAAGGAATGATTTAATTCTTGAGCTATTTCTCAGGTGGGGGAAAAGCGACTAAGCCTACAGTAGTAATATGGGGCTCCAGACTGATCAAATGTAAGTCCCAGACTTTTAGCAGCAGGAACAACCTACTCTGTTAAAGAGCCAAAAGCTGGCACAACTTGACTACGGACGTGTTCAGCCAATAATTAAGATCTCCGTTTTGTTGGAGATAAGCTAAAGGAGGTTGGCAGACATCCAGTCCTTAATGGCAGATAAACAGTAATGTTGCTGAATAATTCAACAACCTTGGGACAGCTATGAGTTGATATAATCGGCATAATAATGGAAAGAAATAAGAAATGTCATGCTGTCTAAGAATGTAGCCGAGGAAAACATGGAAGGAGAAACTAAGATTAGCCCCAAAATAGACCCTTGTGGTCCACCACACAGGGACACTGAGGACCATTGACAAACACAATACAATTTGCAGTAGACAAACAAAACCAATCAAGGACAGTTCTACTTAAACCTCTGAATACGAATCTTTTAATCCATCATGTCAAACGCTGCACTGAGATCAGACATTCCAGCACAGAGCATTAGGTAGCAGCTTTCATCAATACAGCATTAGCAACTCTTACAAGGACAATTTCAAGTACTTGTGTGTAATTTCACATTACCTTGTGCAGTATTAACACCTGTATATTTAATATGTGTATGAATCACTAGTGAATTACATAAACCACCTAAATAAGCCTAAAAGATAAAAAGATAATGGCTCAGGCATAATCTAGATTTTGGCATTTTTATAGGCATTAATGCTTGATTTACATACCTTGTCAAATATTTAACATTAATCATGTGAAATATGTATTACATTGTATCAAAGCCTTCGAAAGCCAGGTGCTTACTGTAAATTATAAATCTTTTTTTGTCCAAGGTCTAGCTTGGATTGTTGTAAAATCGGCCCTTTTTGTGTTTCATGGATAATGCTCAGATGAGGATGTTAATTATTTTTTGAGTGTAAATAGCAGCAGTGACACTACTGTTCCTCAAGGGGCCATTACTTGGATAACTTAACCTAATTAACTAATTCAGCAAAGAGAAATATGACCTTTGAGGGCTTTAACAGGCTTTGTAACTGTAGAACAAAGGCAATAAGTCATATTACGTTTTTAACCATTGTGTGTGTGATGTGCTCATTAAACCTGCAGTTGGTAAATTATAAGAAGAAATAACTTGTTGTCATATTTGCTCAAACTATCACAATATCCTGCCAGTAGTAGATGAGACTAATAATCTGTGAAATGAGAAAGTTTGTTACCGGCCTGTCATTTGGAAAACAGTCGAGCCAAAACCAAGCACCGTCCACAGGCCACAGCAAGAAAGTAAAAAAATAAAATAAATTGTAGGTACCACCTGTTCAGTCCCACTTTAATCCACTCCCCGTTACATGTTTTTCAACTCTTTTTTCCCGGTGCAATGGAGTTCCTTTTGGCTCTTGCCTGAAAATTGAGTCATCGCCTTTTTAAGTTGCTATATAATCTGTTATAGAGTTCATTTGTGGCACAGGAGTACTCTGTCTCCCTCTTGTTGCAATCTCTCAAAGCACATTACATCTCTCCCTCCCCCTGCTGCTTCTCTCCTTATTGACGCCAGTATGGTACCGTAACATACAATCATGGCTTTTGCCCATGCTGTTATTATACTTGTATACCTGCATGTCTCTAGAACTGTATTATATTATTACATTACAGTCATTTAGCAGACGCTTTTATCCAAAGCGACTTACAATTCAGAGTCTATCACATTTCTACACCGTAGGCACAGCTACGGGAGCAATTTTGGGGTTAAGTGTCTTGCTCAAGGACACATCGACATGCGACTAGCGGAGTCGGAGCCGGGGTTCGAACCACCAACCCTCTGATTGAAAGACGGCCCTGCTATCCACTTAGCCACAATCGCACAATTATATCTTTTGTGTAGTACAGCGCATGCATGCAGACCCCCCACTGCATATATGCACACACCCGTTCACACTTGGTTCATTTTTTATATCATCTGAGCTTCTTAAAGTTCTCCTCTCTTTGATAATCCAAGGTTTTGAGAGCAAAATACTGAAGAATGTATGAGTATTGCATGTGCTAGATTTAACCCCTTCCCTCTCTCTCTCTCTCTCTCTCTCTCTCTCTCTCTCTCCCCCCCCCCACGTCCCCCTCTACCTGTAGCCTTGTGTTCAGTACTGGCCGGAGCCCGGTTTACAGCAGTACGGGCCCATGGAAGTGGAGTTTCTGTCCATGTCAGCAGATGAGGATGTCATTACTCGTCTGTTTCGGGTCAAGAATGTCACGAGGGTGAGTCATTGCAGTTCTGAAAAGCCTGCACAGGACATGTTGTTCCACTCAGTGGTATTTCACAAAATGATGACTTGAACCTCATTAGAAATGCATTAGCTGTGGTCCTCACCGGTTATTCAGATGTGACATTTTACCTACAGAGCATTTAGAGCTGCCAGCTGTAATGTGCATATAAAAACCACCTGATACGAGTCCTCAAAGTCAAAGTACTATAGACTCGGCTGTAAAAATACTGTGTACCGAATGATGATTTGAATTTCTATTTAACTTTGTGTATGTGCGCAAATGTACAGGCTAAATGCTCCATTTGATGCTAGATTTCTGCAGTTTGTGCCTGTGCATCGTTATCTTGCTATTGCTATGTCTATATCTTTTGCACATACACAACGGCACTTCTCCAGTGTCTGCCTCATGGGACAGAGGAGGTTGTCAAATAAATACACTCTAAAATAAATACACGCTAAAATATAGCCTGGAGATGTGTACTGAGCACAGTGGCACATCAGGAAAAAACCAACTTATTCATAGGCTGTATTATACATACTACAAGGGACATTGTTTTGATATTCAGCAGTCCAGAAAATTGAACCAGTGTTTCCGTAAGATGTTCCCAAGAGTGATACATATTATTAGAACTTTGCATGGAAAACATGCAAGAAAAGTCCATTAACATGCATGCAATAAAGGTCAGTCTCTCCCTTTTTCAATTTCTTCTTGTCATTACCTAGATAGGCTTCTTCCCTCTCTTAGGTGCAAGTAGGCATACTAAAGAGGGAACTTTCATCATCAAAATGCATGCAATATTTTCAGTTGCAGGATACTCTTTTCAAGCCGCAACTCTTTTTTGAATTGTTCATTAACAATGTCATACATTTTTTGTAGGTATCTGGCATGTATATAATTAGCTATATAAAGGCACTGACAGTTCTGTCATGGTGGAGGGAGCACAGGGGGATGTCACTGTGGTCTTTCCTCAACTTTCATGCTCCAGATATGTGCATATGTATGATTCAGTCATTTTGGCTTCTCACATGTCACTGTGTTGAGTGTATGTGTGTGTGTGTATATGTGTATGTATGCAGGTATGGTTTAAGCCTGCAAATTTGCATAAGCTCATGCATACTGTTCAGGATCACTGTCAACCAATTATTGAAGGAATCTGTATGCGAGGCGTTTCCTCGCTGCTATTAGAAGCAGCGCGACTTGCCTTTCCCAGAACTTCCTTTCTTGATTGGCATCCTCACCTCCTCTCCCGACTGCCCTTGTCATTCCCCTCTGCCCACGGCACCTTTCTTCTTCTCAGTGCACAATACTGTCAAGGAGAGGGCAACTTAACACAGCATGGCAGAAATCAAATCACACAGAAATAACACACCTCTCTCCCTCTCACTGCCCCTCTCTCAGTGCTTTAGTGAGTATCCCTCGTGCGCGTGACAATGATATACAAGGGGAGGGTGTAAAAGTCAACCGAAGTGCAATGTAAGCATATGTATGTGTGGGTATGAGAGTAGTACAAAAAAAAAGTACATAGTGTAAATCCCACATCTGCTAAGGCAATTCCTCCATGCATCATCGGTGTCTTTGCCAGCCCAATTTGCATGACTTACAGTTCTCCGCTGGTGCTTAAGTATTAGGTGAGATTGTATAGGACAAGGTTATGAACACACAGGGACCTCTCTCGAACACAGCGCGGGCCCCGCTTACACCTGCAGACCCATATATCTCAAAGTCAGTCTGCTGAGTGAGCACAGAGAGTGCCAGCACGCAGCCTGGGGAGAACTCAAACACGGGTGTTAACTGGCACACAGAGAAACACCGAAACAACCAGAAAATGTCATACAAACACGATAGAGAGCACACATGCGCGCACAGCCACACAGTACGACTACACTCAGATTCCATGTGTTTCATTTTTCCTGTTCCATCCCAAGCCCCAAGAGGGCCAGCTGGTGGTGTGTCAGTTCCAGTTCCTGCGCTGGTCGGCGTATCGAGATGTTCCGGACTCTAAGAAGGCTTTCCTCAACCTGCTGGCTCAAGTGCACAAGTGGCAGAGGGAGTGTGGAGAAGGACGCACTGTTGTCCACTGCCTGTGAGTAATCTGTCAGCGGCACGCATCACGCACTGTAAATTTAAAAGAGAGAAAAGGAGACAAGGCAGACATATGTGTTCAGTCTTTCTCTGTAAAGGTCTCAGACATGGAATTACTGCTGTAGAAGAGTGACATTTAAAAGTGCAGAAATGTTAAAACGTGGTAAATCATGACCAGGTCTGTTTGATGAGACAGTGACTGTCTCGTGCCTTGTCTCTTTGGTCTGTGTGGTTTCGGTGCGATGAGATGAAGTGCTATATTCTTCCATGGCTGTATTTTCATAATGTAGAAAATCAAATTGTGTTGTAATGTAGTGTGCCGTGGTGTAGCGCAGCGTGCCCCTCTGTTGTCCTAAGGCCCCGGAGCGCACGCCCGCTGATGAATACGAATGGGGCCGTCCAGCTCATTGCCAACCCGTCACACGTTCGTCCCCACCGCCCCCATCCAAAAGCACATCACTCAGCGCTGTCACACAGTGTTACCCACGACAACCAGGAAAGAGATTATGGAGATCAAATCAATTATGGCTTAATACAGAATGCGACGGTTCTCACTACAGTAAATTCAGAACTGCCATAGCACTGAGGACGATTGATTACCTTAATATTGCCTGTGTACGCTGCAGAGGATTCCATGCACACCTTCTCTGGATTTGTCTCAGGAGAGAGGAAGTGGATTGTCCTCCACTAGTTTATTGATATTGCCTTTCATTTATGATGACCAAGGCAATATTTCCGAGAAAATGCCACGCTGCTGTTATTTCTCAATTTTTTCCTTTATACAGCTTTTCTCGTGTCGCTATTTTTGTATCAAGCGATTGTGTGCGTTTGCTTTATGAACTGTATCAAATGTTTCACGAGGTAGCATGAACACAAAAACAACATGGTTATCAGATTACACATACTCTGCCATGCTTACACTGCATTATTGTCTTCCAGAGTCCACTTTAACATGTGAGGAGGCGGCGACTGGAGACTGAGATATATTTGTATTGAAATTTGTTGTACATATGCAGTACATATACTCTGCTGTCCATGCAATATGATAGGATCATGATTGCATCATACCGACAGTCGAGGTCTGAACCCACACTTCGTTTTTTCCAGTAGACAAATCTCAATTAAAAAACATTTAAGAAGACTAGTCTACTGCCATGCTAGCAGCTCTGTAGAGTGTGGATACCAGGGTCCAGGCAAATATTTACAAATGATGCTCAGGTTCGGTGTCAGGCTACTTACATAGACTACTCATTGTTCAGTGCCGGAGTTTGTTATCTACCTCACTATAAATAATGACTAACCATGGTAGCGCCAATTGCGTGACAGGATTACATAAACTCAGTACTTCAGTTTACATTAACTGCGTCCGGCTCTGGTCGGACATTAAAATGAGAATGCCTGTCGTGTTCGGGTCGGGCTTGGTGACTTCTCTCTGGACTCCTAAAACAGCAATATCAACCACACGGTGGCACTAGCAGAATTGTCAAGGGGTCACCAAAGTCAGGAGGCACAGTGGTGGACCGAACAGTCGACATTGCCATCCCAGAGCAACAGTGGCTAAAATACAGCGTTAAGGGATGAAAAACAAATTGTAAATGAAATGAAAAATATAAGGCATCTATCTAAGATGTTTTAAAAAACAAACAAAAAAACCACTTCTCCCCCTCTGCAGTAACGGTGGTGGTCGCAGTGGGACCCTCTGTGCCTGCAACATTCTCCTTGAGATGATCCAGTACCAGAACATGGTGGACATCTTCTATGCTGTCAAAACTCTACGCAACTGCAAACCCAACATGGTTGAGTCCTTGGTAAGAGAGTCCGTAAATCAATACAAATATGCGTTTTCAAGTGGCATGATAATGTCTATGATTATTCATGTGTTTTCATTTTTTAATTTAAGAATATTGTATTTCTCCTCAGGACCAGTATCGGTTCTGCTATGACCTTGTCCTGGAGTACTTGGACTGCTTTGAAGGTAGATAGCAACCAAATGTTTACCACAGCGGCAGTATCCCATCTGCTGGAGATTAGATTTAAGGCCACCCAGTGACCCCTCTACTTTAATGTTTGGACCTATGGACTTGGCTTTGAAAGGACTTGAAAGAAAGCAGAGGAGAAAAAAAAAAACTTGGTTCATGGTTCTAACTTTTAACCTTTAATGTACAGCTGTGATTTCCTCCTTGTTGGTGATGTGTATCTCTTTTGATATTTTTTGTGCTTTTCTTGCCTCCGGACTAAAGCTCTTTTGTGCTTAGGGTTTCTGTAGCAGCAAAACAATATTCGGAGCTACAAAAACGGACCTGTTTATTCTGAAGGAAGGTCACCACTGCTGTGTTTCATCGTTTCATTCAAACAACAAGGAGGCTGGATGCAATTCCAGAGTTAAAACATAATTATCTAAACCTGGAAGCATTTTCTTGTCTCTCAAGAGCTACATACAACAACAGTCCACTGTGGTTGTGGCATGATTTCTCTACCATACCATAAACTGCCTTATTCTCTGATGATAGGACGGATTTATTTAAATCACTGAATAAATCAGGAAGGTTGTGTATAAACGGCAACAAGAGATTTGCAGCATTAGCATAGACCAGCCCAGTCCTCAACAGTATTGATGCAGAAACTGTACAGTAGTGCAATGTGTTGTATTTTGCCATAATGTTTGTGCTGGATTACCATGTGTGCTATAGGTGGACATTTCCAGGGACCACAGCACTGGGCCCGGTGCCACCACTGAAGATTCCTGTCTCATTACTGTCACAGTGCCAATCCCATTGACTGACTCGAATCCTCTATTTACTTTACTCTGTCATCTTGATATATGCCTACAAACATACAGTATGTACTGCATCAGCTAATGTCCATGCTCCAAAGTGATTGTTTGTATTTTACACCCAGCAGGAAAGAAAAAGAAGTGAGGGAAACTGTTCAAAATGTACTGACATGCCATAGTGGTGGTGTGAAAAATGATGTTCCATTAATGCCGTGGTGAAGTGTCTCAACCAGTACTGCGTTACAGGTTTGAGTCTGTAACTCCTTTTACTCCTTTGTTGTCTGAGGCATTTGGTTGTACTGTAAACTGTCTCAGCAAGCTAAACCAGTTTGAATTTTATCATAACCCTTTCAGTAAGGGGTTCATTCAACTATTTTGACATGAATATTAGTTGTTGTTCCTAGTGGTGTAAAATAAAAATAAAAAATATATATAAATAAAAAGGGGCATTAACATTGTGCAGGGGGATAAATGCTACTTTGCGTCAACGCTGGTGATTGGTGTTTTCCCAATGGTGGTTTAGTATCTTAAAATAAAAAATGGTGTTTTTAAAAGGACGACTAGTGAGATACAGTTGCCCAAAGACCCTGCTGTTCAGCTATCACTGACCTGATGGACAAAGAAAATACACTGTGCGTCACCTACCAGCCAATGCCTGGAGACCACTGGAACTGTTAATGCCTGAATCAATTGAAGAAACTCATGCAGGTTTGGCATGTGTGATACACATAATGATCTTAAAACCTCTAAAAATGTCCCAGAAAACAAAAAAAAGATCTTTGTGTTTTTTTTTTTTTACATTTTCTTCCAGAAGCAAGAAAATATCTATTCTAGAATCAATTATTGCCCTTTAAAATATGTTACGCTCCACCATATCTCCTGAAACTCCTTAAAGTGCAGGTTTCCAAGCAGGGCGGTAAAGGTATCACTCCAGGACCTGCTCTTATAAACAAGGAGAGACACCTTGAAGCCCACACAAAACTGAGAAATGGCAGCTAGGCAAACTCTGCTGCTAGTTAGTTGCACACAGTCTGGTTCAGGTGGGAGCTCCAGAATATGTGATGAATCCACAACAACATCACAAGGCTCCCACAGGTTCACTGATAGAGCAGCTTGTTTTTGACGAGGATGAAGAATAGCGTAGTCAGTGATCCGACCTACCGCCGGAGGAAGTGCTTGGACACTTTTTCTCGCAGGTGAAAGGAATGTGTACATACAGATGTATATTATGTTATGTGAATACTATGTGAATAATATACTATATGTTTGCCGAGAGTAAAGACGTACAGTAAGTAACCACTACATAACCAGGAAGGTGAATGTGCTGTAAATGACTATTTTGTGAGTGTTTTGCCAGGACTTTAAACAGCCGAGTATGAGCTGAGTCTCCCTGAGCGTTCATCCCAGAGCTCTGAGTAAAACAGGTCTGTCAAAGCATGTATGAATCCATTGTGTGCTTTGTTTTTCATTTAGTTAATTTCGGAATATCCCGGTCCACCTCGTTTATTTCAACCGCTGTGTTTTCCAGCAGCCACGACTGTGTGAGCACATTGTACTTTTGCCATTCCGAAGCTTTTTATTATGACTGAGCGGCAGCGACTGACCCGAGGGTACCGGTAATTTCAATTATTTGTTTCTGTATGAACCGATAGCACATGACATGCCCGTTGTATTTGTGGGGACAAGGTGTGTATTTAAGGAAAGAGATGGAGGAGACGGATGTATTTAGAGGTCGGGAGAGGGCTTTGTTCTGAACAATATCAGCGATCTACAATAAACGAACAAGGGGAGAAAAAAAAGAGATGTGTGGTTGTCAACTTATCATTGGATATTCTGTCAAAAAGCATACGCAGCTAAAATAGTCTGTGTGGTTTTATGATTGGTTTGTCAGCAGAAGCTGAGAACTGAAAGCTGGACATGGACTTCCTGTCTACCAGCCTCTGACCCTCCTGCGGTTTCTCATACGGATGTGGTCTTTTAGCAGTTTCCTTCGCCTTGAACCAGATCGACCATTTGATCTCTCACCACTTTTCTTTCCCTTTTTCCCCTTTTCAGCAACTGTGTCAGCCTCTCGCCGCCCCCATCCTCAACTCCTCTTTCATTACTTTCAGTTCTTCCTCTCATCCTTCTCCATCTCTCTGGCTTTGCTGCTCTGCCCAGAGTAAGGTGACTCCAGACCACAGACTTCCTCTCTCACCCTCGGCTATGTTGAATAATGCAGCAGTCCTGCAAACTCATCCAGTGTTTAGCAGAGGGACAAGTCGGATTAATTAAAGGACAACACTCCCCTTCTGT
The DNA here is from genome assembly GCF_050575085.1 of Anarhichas minor. Lineage (NCBI taxonomy): Eukaryota > Metazoa > Chordata > Actinopteri > Perciformes > Anarhichadidae > Anarhichas > Anarhichas minor. Next base: position 1,022,098 of record NW_027466487.1, on the reverse strand, counting down.
TGGGTTTGGCAATAGGCTAAGGATTCGCCAATAGATTGTTTGGAAATTGATAAACCTTGATAACAAGCTTTTGAGCGTGGTAAAGGAGTGTGTTGAAAAATGCAAGTGTTCTTTAGATGAGATTTTTCATTTGTCATGGCATTGAGAAAGAGCAAAAATGCATTATTGATAACATGACATAGATAAGGAGCTTTTTCATGGAGGCAGGCCATTTACACTATCCTATTTTAATCCACGAGATTTTCTCAATTTACGTTTTTACCTGCAGAAAAGGTTCCATCATCCTTTACTACTCAAATTTCACCGGTGGTTTAAATGAATCGGTAATTGCAATCTTATCATTTCATTCTGATGGTGTAATGACTGACATGTGCAAGGCAACTTATCACGGGGCCAAGATCCAACTAGGTTTTGTCTTTTCTCTCTGGACTTTCTGTCTTATATTCCTCTGCTGACAGGCTCGATGGATGTCAGCCTCAGCCTCCCTGGTGAGCCTCACATAGATCCACTCTCATGTGGTGTTTCTGTGAAACGACAGTGAGGGCCGACAGTTCAGCTGATGTAAGAAAGGACGGCGAGCTATGGCTGCATGCACTAAAATAGTGGTTTCAAGCCTTTTTTTTAACCATTTATCATTTAGCTAATTATGTCAACAGTGTATCCATTATTTTTCAACCATTAATCCACTACATCTAACTTACTGTTTCAACCTTTTATCCATTTATTTAAGATTACTATTCAGACCATTTATCCATTACTATTAGGTAACTATTTTAACCAGTCATTCATTACATTAAGACTTTAACCAGTTATGCATTGCTTTTACTGTTTCAACCAATTGCCAATTACTTTTAGCTAACTAATTTTGTTTATCCATTAATTAACGGTAATCATTCTGAAGAATTTACGTTATTTGTAGCTGGTTATTTCAAATGTTATTTCCTCTCTTAGCTAACCCGTTAAACCGACTACTTTTAGCTAACTCTCTGCTCGCTAACCAACAAGATTCCATGGACTTTGGATGGATATTTTCTCCTTAAATGCAAGCATTTTTGATCATACTTCACAATCTTTGCATCTACCCCCCCCCCCCCCCCCCCCCCCCCCGAGCAATTGAAGCAGTACCTGCTGGGATACAAATACCTCAGGTTGGGAATAACTGCTCACTTGTTTCCAAATAGCTACAGAGACATGATAACAGGCTGTAAATCTCCGAGATGGTTTTAGCACTGGCCGAATGTTATGTTTCAAAGCACAGCAGTGTATCTTAATATCAAACATTTTTTGCTTTCTTGTCAAATGCTCGATGCAGGTAAAACCCAATATTCTCTGGGAAGATATTGTCACAACAGCTTTTGTGGGTGACCTTGCCTAAGCCTCAGTCAATAAGAAGAAAGAAGAGAGGCATATCCTTTAACATGGCATGGAAATAGTGTTAGGCTTTTAGGAACAGGGAGAAAAATCTAGATCAATGTAGCCTAACGCATGATTTCTTAGAAGCGATACAGATTTGTAAATAGACATATTATCTGAGGAGAAATTCTGTGTATTTTTTTATATTAAATGCACAAGGTGAAATGTGAACACATACACACACATTAGCTTGTCTTACCATCCTGGTGGTACTCAACTTCTGCTGAATAGTGCAGCAGACGAGACAGGTGGCTCCAGCTTTGTGCTCAGCAGAGCGAGGACAGACTGGAGCTGGCCAGATGGCTCTGTCCACCATGCTTCCGTGCTGGTTCCATTTCCAAAGTCGGTCTGACTGGAGCCCTTATCGCAGCAGTGTGCTCTCAGTTCAGTGAAAGTCATGGTTCACATGAACGTTTGGGGTAACGGGTGCTCCCGATGGTTCCATCCCGGATCATTCAGGCAAACAAGAAGCTCGACACAGATAACCAGAATCGGAGGAAACCCGAGTGACTCAACCGTCCATTTCCTCTTTATCATTCTCACCTTTTGCTGTTACAAAACGCTACAGTAGTTTGCCTCCACCACGGACACCAGCCACCGATAACTTCGGATGCTCTGACCTGTATCATTTAGTGGCCTTGAACTTAACAGCTGAATTAAGCCAGTGGAGGGAAACAAAATGGCCACAGTAAAATAAAACGGGGCAGATTGGTGCTGTGAAATCCGGGGAAAGCAAAGAATAAAGTTTGCAAAGTTATAGTGTTAAAATATCAAGGTTTTGCAGAGGAAATTGGTATCAACCACCCCCATCTTGATAACATTACAATCTCAGGTGAAGCAGAGGCTGAAGTTGTTTTTGCCCCAAGGATAATCTGTTGTTGTTAGGAGGCTACACATATAGAGATGTTGAGCCTTGAGGGTTCTGGGGAGAAGCTTGTAAATGATCCTATGTCAACATGAACCATTTCTGGGTTGTGGCAATAAAGCATCTCCAAGCTGCCATACATTTGAGAGATGGCCTTATCAAAAGGTCAGGCCTTTGAGGGACTGGCTTAGCAACTGGATTTATTCTTCGGTTTATTTAGAGCAGAAGAATGAAGCTGCAAGCCACGACTAGCATCAATCATACTTCATTGTGATCATTGACACTTCGACGAGAACAGGAGTCTTTTTGATTTCCTTTAAAGGGTAGTGAACAAACACTGGGGACATACTCTACTAGTCAATAAAGTGAATCTTTCCCCTTCATTGCTTTAAAAATAATAATATATAATTATTATTATTTAGGCACATGGTAGCTACTGCATGTATTTTCCCAGTGTCTAAAGAAATAGTAAATAATCTGAGTTGTAGACCTTTCGAGAGCACTTATGTCAGAGACGGGGGATCATTTCATGTCCTGTTGAGTCTGTTGAGTGTTGTGTTTGTGTGTTTGTGGCAACTGATTACATAAATTGTGTTTGTGTTTTTAAACCATTAATTAAAAGACAGGACTCAGGTTAAATTTAAACCTGCTATCAACTTTCAAGGCACTTAAAAACAACAAAGCGAATACTTCCCGTCCCGACAGTGTTTATATTCCAGGTTTTTACTGTGTAAGTCTCTGTTTCATCCAACCCTCGTCCCTGCTGTCTTTATCTCTCTCATTCTGTTCCCTTTTCTCCTCGAGCATTTGTTGAAATAGATGCAGCCACGGGAGGACAGTTGTGCAGCTGATATTACTACATTAACCTCGGGGAGAACAACGGTCATCCTCTACTCCCTCATCTCTCTCCTCGACCAGACTCCCCCAGGTGTAGGATGCTGTAACCCCAGTCCTCCCCCTGACATCCCTGGAGCCCTGTGTCCTCCAGTTCATGCATCCCTGTTGCTGAAAGTTATCTTCCTTCTGCCACGGCTGAGTCATTTTCCACTAGTTGAGAAAAGACTTATTTGCAACCTCAATGAAAATTTGGCATACAACGCTACTCCTTCTCAACACTTTGTCTTTCACATTTATAGTGTAATTTACAATGTCCTCATCTCATTTAGCCCCTCAACTTGTGGAGATTAGTCACTCTTAATGTGCCTGCAATCATTCTCTTTTGTTGTATTGAGGACATAACTGTATTTGATTTGCATTGCACCTAGCTCCTTTCTAAGATGATGTATTGTTTTTCAAGTTGGGGTACACATTGTTCAAAAAGAGCCCAATCAAAGCCTGCAGCTAAAATAATTAAATAATAAAGTGCACAGTCTGTGTGCCATAAAAGAAAACACTATAAAATGAATGCTTCTATACTGTGATTGGATGACATGAGTACCCTTAAAATGTTTTGTATGTGAAAGAGGTTGCTTGTAATAACAAACCCACAGAGAATTATCCTCCTTCCTGCAATTCCCTTCAGCTCTACTGAACGTTTGAGCGTCTTTTGGGCTTTGTTATTCTGGCTTGTAACTGTGCTGTTTTGTTCCAGTCTCAATGCTTTCATCAACCTCGATTACAGTAGCACGCAAACACAGCAACCTGCACAGCACAAAACGACACGCAGACAAAGCCAGAGACTCGCTGGTTAACAAAGTGGAGCATTTAGCAGCTAAAGAACCAGATATTTCCCTCAGGAGTTGCTGGAGACCAAGCAGAGCTCAATAGGAAAGTGAATATAGTACCTCAGGTGGCCAATAATGACTCTTTTGCTAAGAAGATTGCATGGCATCTTTGTAAGGCGATAATGAGTAAGTCAATATGGCGTGAATCACAAACAACTAGCCTGGCTCTGTTAGGCAAGTAACAATATTCAAATAACCACTTTATATCTGGTTTGTTTAATCCGTACAGAAGTGTAAAAACAACAAGTTGCAGTGTTGGAGACTATTTCTCTGCTGAGAGCAACCTATGACGAGATGACGAGACTTCAGGAAGTCGTCTTTTTTAAGTCTTTTTGCTAAGCTAAGCGGCTGCTGCCTTTAGCTTCATATGGACAGAAATAAGCGTATCTCCCAAAATGTCAAACTATTGCTATGACTTCATTTCACATCGTTTTCATTCACTACCCATCTAATTTAATGTTTCCTTTCGCATCTGCTCATTTAATGAAATTTGGCAAACTGGGCTGTCCTTTCACTACTTCTTATTACACCTGCAAGACATACTAGTGTTACCTTTACTCATCGCCCTGCAGGTAACAGGACAGTAAATTGGTCTCTGGGTTTACGTGTCTTGTCTCTTGCCTAGAGAGAGAGCAACCGTCAGTATCATGTTCTGGTCTTTCACTACCTTTAAACATAATGAGAAGGAGGAAAGAACTATTTCTCTTCATCTCTCTCCATGGCTTTTCCATTTACTATGTGCGCTGTGGATTATGCTGTCGTGTCATGTAGGCCGGGCCCTCGGATCTACAAATGCAGATATAAAGTCTTTAATATTTCATTCCACAGGGTCGTCTGTACCGGAAGAATACCTCCTTGCGTCTTCGGGGACTGCTGTCAGACAGGATAACAACAGAATAATTCATGGTGCTGTTTTTCCTACGTTTGACTGTCTCGCTGTGTTTACTTTTTTCTTCTTCTTTGAAGCCTTTTATCAATTTCACTCCTGCTTTTGCAATTTCCCTTTCTGTCCTCGTCTTTTTTGTCCCACCCTCTGTTACCGTTTCCCTTTTTCTTGTAAAATGCATCCACTTTATCCCCCGTGTCTTTCTCTTTTCTGTCACTGCATTCTACATGTTCTGCATCAGGTTAGAAGACTGGTGGAGGTGGGAGTTTCTGACAGCTGCTGGAGTGGAAGTCTTGCCTACCCTCACGTCAGCTGTCTGCTCTGCCATGTGACCGGGGTGACGGGGTCATGACATGCCTTGCAGATACATGTTTTTGATGTTGTGTCACTCACAGTGGAGAGAACAGCATCCTCAGTGGAGGCAACATTCTCACTCCTTACTGTCACAGCCAGCCCCCGCAGAACAGCAATACAGAGCACTCCAATTTAGCATCTGCAATATGACACAAATCCGTCATATTGGCAGTGTAATGGACAGTGTTTTGTGTTGTCACTATTGTTTGAAGAGCTGCTTCTTCACTTAAAACTTAGATCGTAGAGTGGTTGAAGAGAGCTGGTGAAGGGATAGAGAGAGGAAAGCATCAGAGTGAACTCACAAAAACAGAGGAAAATCCCACTCTCCTAGGTGTGAACAATAACTGGACTGCGACTCTATGCTTAAGCATTGTTATTTAAGGACTTAGTTCGGTGATGCACTGTGGCATTCCTAACTGCGTGTTTGATGTTAATCTGCTGGAATGAGTAGAGAAATAGGAACACATTGAACCGTGTTGCATATTGTATTGCGCTTGACATGCGTCTCCATAGTGGCAACGACAGACCGTAATTACAAGAAATGTCCAAATGCATGTATGCATTATAGATGGAAGAATAGCTACGTGATCCTTACGATATCCGGTCCCTGGTGGCAGTTGTTTTTCTATTCTTGGCCAAGCACAGTACATGTACTCAAAGAAAATGTCTTTAGGTCAGTGGGAATTTATTTACTACTAGTCTGTCTCAGTTTCACTTCTGCTTTTGTCAGCTGGCTGTAATAGCCCTCACCAACGGGGGCTGCTTCAGATGCAGATTAAATGCACCGAGACAAATGAGGTGGTTCACTCTACACAAACACATCGAATAGTGTTGGACAACAGAGACGCGGGATAATGCTCCCTGTGTGTCGCTTCGTCTTTCTTGCAAATCAATTCCCGTCCGCAGCTCCCGCTGTGGGGGAACTCTGTTCAGCTTCTGTCGGTTGACAGGGGGAAAGTCTCTGACGTGTTCAGTGGTTTGGAATGGCCAGGGCTTTAGTATCCTGATTGGATACCTCAACCTGCTTTTACCTTGTCAGAGGTGTTGACAACATTGGGGACTGGATGTGAGAGTTTGTACGTATGTGGAGTGACTGAGTGATGAGAAAAAGTTAAGTTGAATATGAATAGGGTGTTTGTGTGAGGACGAGGCTCTCAGCCTGACAATGCCTCATCGCCTCACAGACATGCACCATTAGGGGTGAAACAACAGGGGCTCTCGTCTGATCTCCTAAGAACAAATGTTAACTCCAATAGTTTGGACCATTAAGAAAAGATGTTTGCCACATGGAATTTAAATTTGATTTATCTGTATTTGTCAACTAATGATGTTTTGCATTGTAATATCACTCTCTTGTGACTCATTATGGGGCATGGAGTGTATTGATGGGATTTTGATTGAGTATCTTTATAATTATGTTGATAGCAGTGACTGTGTACTGCTCTAAAAATAGCTGTGAATTATTACTTTATTTTTGTCTGATTTAAACTGAACAGAAATCCACATGGACCTTCTCTCAGGCTAGGTCGTAAATTGAATGGCACACCTCAATCCTTCTGTCAAACTGAGAGAGAGAAACACTCCTCTGTCTTCTTAAGTTTCCAGCTTGGAGCTCTGTAACACCAGCGTAATTAGCTGTGCAACTTCACAACAGCGCACACTCAAACCGCCTGTGTCTCTCACACCCACAACAGTGATGTGTGTGCACACAGACTCAGACAGTAACACGTGCGTAATACTTTATATGCATACACACATGCTCACTTTTCACCTTAAATAGTATAAGAAAAGACATACCAGATGTTAAATTAAGATTGTCTGTTTCTGAGGACATTTTTAGTTATTCCTCGCCAGCTGTTTTTTTCTTGTTCTAAATAGTTCCGCGTTTTCTCACCTGCCTCTGAGCGTTCATGGTTCTGGCTCTTGGGCTTTGTGAAAGCTGCTGCTTAGAGATTGTTTGCAGCCGCAGGCACTTCCAACTCAGTTCCAGGGGAAAGGAAAAGCAATTGCATGCTTCGGCCACAGTGAATCCGTCTCTGTCAGTTCCGCTTCTTGATGCCCTCAAATCACATTCCCCCACCCATCCGCTCTCCCATCAGCCCTTGCTGTTCTGTGATCAGGGAGTGAGAGAGCAGCAACCTAGAAGTGAAATGAGGATGCGCTTTGCATGCTCCCTTACCATACCATCCTCCTTGATGTCATTCACATCTATTCCCAGCTATTTGCAATTACCCGCTCTGCAATGAGACTCCATATTTCACGCAGGAGTAGTCACAGCTTACAGTTATGATGTACTCCCCTCTCTGTCTATCAACCAGAAGCTATTGTTGTTCTATGATAAATACTGTTGTAATACTCATGTTGGCCACAGGAGGCTGAAGTGCACTACTCCCCTATGATCTAAATAGGACTGAAAATATTCATGTTGTCTTTCAGGTGAGTTTTAATTTCTCCATGCCCTCTAAACACAAAGTATATTGTATATTGTTTGTTTGCAGGTTATGTAACGTTACATGTCTTTCTTTTGGCTAAAAAAATATTTTAATCGTCACTTATCTGCCGTTAGGTCAATTCCTTAAGTCCTATTTAGAACATGGGGCAGTGGTACATTTCAGCCTCCTTTGGCCGAAATGAGTATTACAACACAAACACTTGCAAAAAAAAAAAGAATTCTCCTGGCAAATAAGGGTTTCCACCTGAAGAAAAAAATGGATCTCCAAATTTTATTTCTCTCTTGCCTCTCGGGGCTTCCTTATATATTACATATAAAACCAGTTTTATTTGGGATTTCATATCACATTGAGAATACACTGCGTAGAAACAAGTTTGTAAAATGTACATATTGGTGTCATCTGTGTTTACCTAAAACCCCCCAAAAAAGTTCCATTTGAGTTTCATGCCTGTATTTTGAGAGATGAACAGCTTTTGGAGTCTTTCGCCAAGATTCTGTTTTCAAGACTATTAATACTTTGACACTTTATATCACACATGATGCATGAATATCACAAGTACAAGTATCAGTTTTATGTGGTAAAGTCCTTTCTGGGTAAGTTAGAAAGTTACAGAAGGCTTTGAGCTGCAGTCATTTCACATGTCCTGCACTTAACTTGTGTCGGTGAGTTCATTACAGGAAACAAGTAGAGGTGACCTGCAAGTTTATCTTTGAGCTACATTTATCCTGCATTACTTCCTGACACTCTTATTAAAGCACCTTATCTTACCCAGAACTGATTGCAGTACATCTTCATCCCTGCATGGACAGCAATTCAAACTTGTCATCTGGAAGTTTTACATCCCACTCATTTTATCCTCAGACTTATGCATTTCATCATCACTCCTTTGCCTAGTAACTAAAGCGGTTGCTTTTGTAAAAAACAGGGACACATAATTTTTAAAAGTGATGAGGGCACACACAATGATTGATGGCAGCATATTGGATGGGAAAATAACGTTCTGGACCGTTAATTTTAACAAGTCAAGGAAGCAGCCTCCGACTGTCAACACAGGAAATGAGTAGGATTTATCTCTGGCCCATAGTGTCTGGGTAGCTCTCTTGCACTGGATGCATTTATAGAGGACCCCAGTGATGGGTTTCAAAGGTTGTGTGTATTACACGTTGTACAAGCTTTTAAGAAAAATACAGACATTGAAAGATTACTCCATGGGAGGGAAGTAAATATGAACATGTAAAAACAAAACAAACTCATGTAAAGGTAATTTTCCACCAAAACAATGCCGGACAGTAGAAGCTGATCCAAAATCAGCCTTAGTTGTTAAGTTAACCTACCCCCACCTGGTGTGAGACATGTCTTTTGTGAACATTGTACCGTACCATTTTCATTTGTCATCACAAACAAGTTGTCATGCTGTGCAATAACAATGAAAAAGCTTTTGAACCAATGGAATACCCATGGAGATATAGACATGGCATTTTAGATGCACTGCAGAGGTTAATGCTACAAGGTGAGCACAAACACAATACTAATGTGTAAATGGGCATATAATGTGGTAAACTGGATATATGACTGGAGCAATTTTGGGGTTAAGTGTCTTGCTCAAGGACACATCGACATGCAACTAGCGGAGCCGGAGCCGGGGTTCGAACCGCCGACCCTCTGATTGAAAGACGGCCCTGCTATCCACTTAGCCACAATCGCCCTATACAATCGTAATATACAGGATATGTTTTTTCTTACGTAGGCCTACCTTAAGAAATATATATAGTTGTCCTGCGGGTTTTGGAGGTATCATAGCATCACTGTCAGGGATTCTTTACTGTTTCAAATATGATCAGGTTCCATGGGAGCAGAACAGACCTGATGTGAGCTGACACACATATTTTCCCCCATGACACTTCTGTCTCCTCTCGCATAAGTCACTGTCAATGACCCCCGTAGTCAGGAGAGAGGTGTGAGGGAATCATACACCCTCTCACAGTGCTGCCGATAAATCTCAGTGAGGTGTGACAGCACCAGTGTCTCCCAAGGGTGAAGTGCTGGTGGGCACAATTCTTCACAATGTTGATGGTGTTTTTTGAGACTGTAATCTTAATCTGCTTTCACACATGGATTCAGAAGCATTGCCAAGTTCATTTATCCGGATAACTTTGTGATTTTCTGAGGTCTCCTATACATGGAAATTGGTACATGCAAGTGCTTAAGCATTTATTGGCTGAAATGCAAATTGAAAGGGCTCTCTTACTTGGTTTGTGATAAAAGCATGAATTAAGTTATTCTCTGATATTGGCCTTTTACAAATATACATACTGACATTGGAAATTGAAATATATTTAGTTTACCACTCTGTCACTATTGCCATTTCAAAATTGTGATCACTGCAATTCAAAGAACTACCAACCTATGTCAATTAGTTTGCATACATACATCATTTTCAAAAAATACTGTATTGATTAATTTAAAGTCACAATCAACACACCGCCACATGCTTCAGTAATTGTCGATTTCTACTGTAATTCAGGTTTAATACAAGGCAAGCCCCTGCTATTTTACTTTCCGGTTGGCTAAGGTTGTATTTATGTCAATAGTGAAGCATAGGCTGGTAACTATTAAAGAGCAATTTATTTTGGTTCCATCTGAATTAAGGGTAAATCACAGAGGTGTACAGAGAACACAAGGACTGTCCTAACTGTTTTTTTTTTTTTTTTTAAATCGATAACTTGATCTAAATCAAAAATTGTTCCGATTTTGTTGAAAACGTGTGGGTTTTGCTAAAAAATCAGTTATCGTCGGTGCTGACAGTCACTGTTGTACCAGAAACATTCAGATGAAATCCATACAGAAGATGTTTTATGCGTAGTGTCACAACTCTGCATATAACTATTAGCTATAGCTACAGCATGATCTCTGACACTCTGTAACTGCATCAGATGCTTCCAGAGCAGCTTGAATTATGAACATATGTTGAAACCCAAAGAGTAGGTGTGTTTTTGCTGTCAGGTTATATACGGTTACAGGGGCTGCAGTTCCTTTACTCTGAACAGACGTCTCTGGTTTGATCCATTTACTATTAAGACCCTGTCAATCACACAGACTTCTCATTTTGGAGAAAAATATGGAGAGATGGCCCGAATCTTTGCTTGTAGTCCGAGGGCTTGAACTCAATCTGCGCTGCAGAAAAGCAGAGCCACCACAGACTGTGATAGAGAGACATTATAGAGTCCTGGCATAGATTGCCACACAGTTACACTGTTATCCCCAAGGGAGAGGGGTGAACAACAGGAAACTCTAGCTATTATTACTGCCTTGTTTGTAATTCCAGACAAGACATGACAAAAGAGTGGCAAACAATGGTGACCATTGTGCCCTCAAACAAAAAGTGTAGTACATAACCTTACAGAGTGATGCAAACGCACAACAACGCAAAAGGATTCTGTTCAAAGCAAAAGCAAGCATGTTGGCCCTGCTACCGAAAATATACATGTACTCTAATTTAGTTGGGTTGACACAACAACACCACTGCAACACAAATATGAAATGAACATTGAATCACTGCAGGAACAGCAGCAACAAACACAGCTATCTGGAAGAGCTGATGGCCAGTAACTGCCACAAATAATAAAGTCACAGTTTGATAATGGAGGTAATTGTCAGCAAATTAAATCACAGATCAAACTGAAATAGCATGAAGTAGCATGATGCAACGTGCAGTAATAGTTTTAGTTGCATTAACAAAAACATACCTAAATAAAGTGTGAGGTTGGGCTAGAATGTGATTTTGGACCGCAAGGTTATCTCAGTGCTTACCAAATGACTTTCCATTAAAAAACATTATGATCACTTTGTGATATTGCACAGTAGTTACAATTGACTTGATTTGTATCTTAAGGTGAAATATTAGCACTTTTAACTCGCTATCTCTTCATACACAAAATAGCATTTAATACTTCCTCTGCTTTGACGACCTTTCACCAACACGCATTCAATTTAACACAATCAATTGCTTCAGACATTAACTTGTATCCATCCAGAGCATATTCACAAATCTCTGTTTTCTTGGCCTTTGTCAAAGTAGACGTTTTCACTTCTTATAACAGGAAAAGCCCAGGTGTAAGTAATAGTGTTAATGAATGATAGCTCTGTTCTATTCAGGTCTCCCAGAAGGATTTTGCTGCTGTGACACGGCATCATGTCTGCTGTGAAAAAAACACCTGTATTTAGATGAATTAGTTTTAGTTAACGCTTATTTATTATTGATTATCATACATCATGTGATCATAAAATCAAACTGAACTATGTTTTTTGTCTGATAATTAAGGCTTAACTAATTGTAATGAACTCATTCGGAGGCACAACACAGCGACACATGCTACTGTCAGGGGAGCTTTCAGCTTTACTCAAGCGTCATCTCTCAACACGCTCTTTTGTTGTCGTCAGAAATCTGAAGGGAAATCAACATTAAAGCTTTCATTTCAGCCCAACTACCAAGCTAATCTATTATTCTGATCACATAGATTTAATTGGCTATTAATGTGACAAAGATTTCATTTACTTTTGTCAACTTTGGATTTAAGTTGACAAGGCCTCCAAATCAAATTCCTAAAACACAATGACCAGTTCCAATTAGTCGATAAAGTGCAAAACGAAATCTGCTGAACATTTAAAAACATATATTTTTTTATCAGAACGCAGAGAGGGAAACGGTTATTGTCGCACAGAAAAAAAGAAGCTCTGGCAGCATTTAGTCCATCAGGGACATTTGGAATACACATAGATCTGTTTCAGAAGCAGCAAATCTAACCACAAATCTAATAGTATGTGCACACAGGCCACTGAAACCACATGCAAAGCCTTTGTGCAATGACAATATTGAGAAATTGTGTCTTGGATATGTGCAGTGGCCTAAAAATTAACAATATAAAACAAGATGGATGATGCAAATTGAAATCCAACGTGCCAGTTATTATAATTTTGAATAAAATAATAAATAATCTTGCAGGAATTCAAGTTTATTCAGGCTTATTTTCTATACATTTTCTCTGTAGGTTTTGTGGTAGTTGTAGTTCATCTTAAATGTATAATGACTATGGAGTTGTGCTCTGTTTTATTTTACCTTCCCACAAGATTTAATTCAGTATATTACAACCTTGCAATAACAATTCAGTCAACCTTTCTCCATCCTCTTGGAGTTCAACAGTGTGGCTGACAGCATGATGCAGTGGTTGTGACCCGGACTTTACAAATGGAGAGATAATTAAAAAGGGATAGATCTCCAACTTGGGCTGGTATAATGACCCTTCACCAAAGACATAAACAACTCTCGTTATGACTGTGCCAACAAAATCTCCATCAGGATTGGGGTATAATTAACAGGAACAGCATAAATGTTAAAATCCATTGATCTTCCCGTTTTACCACCCACAGCTGGCTGCTCTTGTAAACCCTGTAGGCTAAAGCCATTAGTCTTCTAAAGCATCATTAAAAAAAAAGTGATTCTGAGACTCTCTGAAGCAAATCTCTAAACATCAAAGCAGGATTATGTCACAAATAGCCAGGAAAACGGGGAAAAAAGTAATCACATGAAAACCCTGCCCCTTTTGGTTTCCACCTGAGCTGAAGTTGAAGTCCTTGAGTCGATATTGCTGCACCATCTGCTTTGGATGCTGTGAGAAGAGAGGCTATCCATCTGTTGATTCTGAGCTTCCTCATCCTCAAGCAGTCTGGTGTGTTCTGGTGTTGAGTACCCAGGTGTTCCAAGTCCTTTTAAAGTATGGACTACATACATTTTAAAATACCTGGTTTCCTCAAGCAGATGCTCACTCTACTCCTTATTAACGTGTTGCGAAGTTAACACCATGCTGTAAAAATATGATGACAAAAAAGAAAAACTGAAAAAAACATGTTTTTCTTCTTTCACATTCACATTTTCAACCGCAAATGGAGCTGACAGAAAATAGAGGTACAGTCATTTGGGCTAAATCGTTCTCTGAAGCGCAGCTTACCAAAAGGACAGTCTTTAGAGGAAAACCTGTTATGGAAATGGAAGAGTGGTCAGGGGAGAAAAGCGTGTGAGAGACAGACAGACATGGTGTTGTGTGAGGGGAATTATATCACACACAAAGACCCCTGATCCATCCAGGACACCCTCATAGCCATAACCATCTGCTGAGAAGAGAGTAGGTTGGGTGTCATGCTATGATACTGACGGCCTAACTCCTTGAACTATAGCAGTTAAGAATAATTGCGTTGTTGCTATAATGGACTTCATGGTTGTGTTGGATTATTGTCATTGAGTAGGTTTGCATTTCAAGCATAAAAGCTCAGACAGCTTTTTGAGAAATGTGCTTTGCTAAACATCACTGTGGTGTTTTTCAGCTGTCACAGAAGCTGAACGTTCTTCAAGGGTCAGAGGGTTTGACAGGTTACCACTTTGCATACTTTTACACATGTTTGCATGAATAACTCGGACAACACTTACAACAGCAAAGCCTTGATTTCTAACGGAATCAGTCTCACTGCAAAAATGGATCTGTGATCACGAAGTAGCATTTTGTGATATCTATGCTTTACACTCGTGTGAAATTCACATTGCGAATACTTAAAGCGACCTTATTATATCATCAGCTAACTGTTTCTTTATGTGGTAGCTGCAGAACCTAGAAATACAAAGTGAATGCAATTGTTGAACACTCATTATCTTAATTATGAGTAGGCCTATCTTACACTGGGATTTTGGTCATATAATATTGTGGTTTATTGTAGAAATACTTTTCGGAAATAAGCTTATTCCCTTGAAGAATATTGAGCTACTGCCAGCAGCCGGTTAGCTTAACTTGACATTACAACAGGAAACTAGCTAGCCTGTCTCGGGCATTTGCAGTTGCTGTTGCACCTCAGGTCCAATGTTTGCATGAATAAACATACACACATCACAGTGATCTACATCGGGGAAATAGTAAAGGCGTATGGAAACAGGCTGTTATGTAAACACAGTTGCTGACATCATTAAGCATGACTATGCCCGTGTCACTTCTCGTGTTTTCCTGAGAAAAGCCTTGATTAAAAACCTCATCAGGGATTCCCTGTGGAGAAAGATCTTGTAGTGTGTGACTTCCTCTCACCGGTCAGTCATGTATTCCAAGACAGCAAGTTGTGTAGTGTGAACAGCACAGCCGTCTGATGACTTTGAAAGTCGTGTAGTGTAGGCTTTACTCTCTATATAGATGTAATATGTTAGGGTGACCATATTTTGCAAATGTATGCACTTATTATTATTGTTTTTATAATATTGCTAGCTGGTCGGCCATCTTAATTTGATCTTTTATATCGGCATTTCTACCATGCGTGACAGACTGTGTGCAGAACGCAACATTTCCTTTGCTGGGTAACTTATGAAGTAAGCCTCCTGAAGCTCTTTGGAAAAGAATGACTTCGCTTTGGCATGACAGCCAACCATTATTATACTGACGCGTCGTAGCAACAGCTTTGACGACGACACATTGATTAATTGACACACATACAGACAAATCAGTGTTGAATTTAGACGCGTGGTAAATTGTTTATGTTTTTGTATTGGGTTAAGTAATAATGAGTAGGACAGAACATGACAAACGTCTATGTAAGTTCTAAAAACAAGAATGATATTGTTATTATTATTTTAACTGTGGTGAAAAACCGGGACAATTTGGTTGTGATTATTGAAAACAGATATTTGTCGGGACTCAGGACACCCTGCTTTAAATCGGGACAAACCGGGATTGTCTAACTATTCCTTTAAGCGTACACATCAGGGGCGTCGTTAGGCCTATTTTAGGGGGGCTGAAGCCCTCTCTCTTTATTTGAGAAAAGTTCATATTTGTGTTGTCAAATTTCACTATGACCCTGAAATTCTGTCTCTTGTGTTATCATATACTGAATGCAAGCAAATCTACAGAGCAAAATCACACTCTTTCTGATTGAACCAATCTATGAACTGTCTGAAACAATGGATATCCACGGCCCCAAATGGGCCCCAAAAAAAATTGCCGGGCGCGTTGCGCACAAACATGACTCTCCCCTTTCTTTGAATCCTACAAACGCCCCTGGTACACATCATCTTAAATAATGTCGTTTCTATGTACTATGCCACAAAGCTCGAAAGCCGCTGGCGGCTGACTTTAAACTGCCTGCTCAGGAGGAACTCTGCCCAGTTACTGTATTTTGTCACCGTGTTATGTGGCTCTATGCTCTATCAGATGAGATGACAAACCTTATCAAGAGCCAATGTCTCACCCACAGCATCCTGTTGGTCTGCATTCCATGTCCAGAGAGCTTCTTCTAGACCGCTAGAGGATACGCGGCAATCCTTTAACACCTGTCACAGCCAGAAAATTCTCCATCATATAGCAACAGGGTGAGCAAGCAGCCTAGAGGTCTGAAACAATATCACAAGTCCAATTATTTTATTTATAGTTTTAATGCAAAGATTAGTTCTTCCTCTCAGTCTCTGGGGCTTATGAGGTTGATGGTCATAAAATGTTCTGGCAAATGACATTCTCAGATACAAAGACCCACGGCATTACAACTACACAATGAGCAAAAAAGGGACCTGCACTTTGTTCTGTGCCCACACAAGTACTGTGTAAATGAGGAAACTTGAAGTAATCATGTGTGGTGATGTGTTCCACTATACACATGTGTATGTATTCTGTGCATGTGCACCTCCTTCATGCCTGAGTGCCTCCCACTTTGTGTTTCATGGGAAGCTGTTTCCAGGGTGAAACGATACCTTTTTAGAGAGAAATCGTCAGATACAGGCAGAAAAAGTGACAATGCACGCATACCCTCTTTTGAAACAGTTGTCTTTGTCAGCTATCTCATTCACACCCTTGCCTTTCAACGTACATTTACAGATTCATATCATTGCTGCAAACAGCATTATGATGATGCTTAAAAATGTAATCTCTCAAAGTAGCAAAGGTTAAGATGCAAAAATGCAATAACACACCGACTACAGTATGCCCCGCACCAAAATGTGTCACGCCGCCTGACCCCATGTAGCACCCAGACCGAAGTGAGAGGGATGTGAAGCTGTCGGCTGTATTTAGCAGTCTCTCTGGCCTCGGACGCACTCACCCGTAGCCGTATTTATTCATGCCTGTTAGTGTCCCAGTGAATAATACCCTTCCTCTAAGAGGTTGAGGGACTATTCACGAGTATAAGATCTCCTGTATTTCAATATTCTTTATTCTCATGTGTGTGCCATCAGTATACCGTATGCGTGTTTGGCATGTGACGGTGGTCAGCCATACATTTTCCCTGTAAGAAAATAGAAGAACCTGACTAACAGAAACCATGACGTCCATCCGTGTAATGTACAACCCCAATGTCTGAGGGGTTTGAAAGGTGTGATGTGTAATGCATGTTCGTAAAGAGAAGAGAAGATTTTTTGCTTCAACTGAGCACACTCAAAATACTGAATGCACACTTTTCACAATACGTTTTACCTTTGATACACTGTGAAAGTATGAAGTCGTTTCTCCAGGTTGAAGGTAGAAGTGTGCTCTGATTCAACCTGAACTAAAAATATAGTTGCTAAAGTCCATAAACTGGCAAGGGTGGTGCAAGGGGAAAAAGCACTACAGAGAGCTGGGTTTAATGCCCAGTAG
Organism: Anarhichas minor; assembly: GCF_050575085.1. Classification (NCBI taxonomy): domain Eukaryota; kingdom Metazoa; phylum Chordata; class Actinopteri; order Perciformes; family Anarhichadidae; genus Anarhichas; species Anarhichas minor. Next base: position 1,004,753 of record NW_027466487.1, on the reverse strand, counting down.
CAGTGTTTGGTCCCAGGTGAGAAGCTGTTGAGGGATCATGTCCTTGTACTGCTGCTGCTGCTGTAAAGTACTTTAATAAGCTACTGCCCCAGCCCCTGGAGCTTTTGCACCCCAAAACATGCAATGCCACCTTTTTCTGAGAGTGAATAGATTTCTTCTCCATATTTTTCCTTATTCATAAACATATGCATTTGATGCTGTATACGTGGTATATGCATATGGTAGAGTGGATAGAGGACGTCAAAAGCAAATACTGATTTTCTCATGGAAGATAACAGGTGTTTCCGTACGCAGGTTGGAATAGCAAATGAGAATTGAATCTGCTGAGATTTGAGATGAAACCAAACAGCCACATTGTCCTCAGTAGCTTTTATAAACTACGTACAAATCCCTAGCAGCTGCTGAAATCCCAGAGGAAGGTCTTATCCTATTCTTTACAGATGACGTTAAAAACTACATTTTAATTCAAACATACTTGAGAGGAAAACATATACACATTTTTCTCCTCATTCTTGTATGATTTTGTTTTACAGTAGCATTGGAAATCCATTATTTAATTATTTTTAAATAATTCTCGTTACTTGTCCTAAAGTCAAATTAATGTTTGAGCTACTCTGAAACAAGGATTATATTATATTTAGTGTTTTAGCTGAGCTGTCGATGGTCATTTTATTTGAAGTGGTCGGAACAACAACAAGTAGAAAGGTCTTACGAATGCCATGATGGAGGATCCCCCCCCTCCTCTCCAGAGTGAGACTTTCTATCCTTGTGGGAGTGTTTTACATAAACAACTGGAGCTGGTAGAGAGCACTCTGTATTGAACCCTCAGCTCTTTCAATTCCTGCGATATAATAGCTTTCACAAACATCATCAGAAATCCTCTGCTGGCAATAATGGACCTCTCTTCGATTGCTGGCTCACACTTATCCCACCAAGTGACATTGCCTAGATCAGGCAATGTGGACATTCTAGATAATATTACCTTGCTTGCACATGAAATCATTATATTTCTACAACACCCACTGTGAATGATCAGTAAATACACACACACACACGCACACACACACACACACACACACACACAAACAACATTTCCAGGCAGGATGCATGAATGTGCAGACCTGCACAAGTGCAGTAATTGAATAGAGTACACAACATACTTATTTATGAGAATAAAGAACAACTGACAGTGAAATAGGAGCCGTTTTCCACTGGGTTACAATAGGTCGTGACCTGAGGCTGATTCATTTACTACCTTCCATGTAGCAGCAAAGGTTAAGTTACTGAAAAGATCTCTCTCTACTCTCTGTGTGGGAGGGTTCTTTAAAAGAGGGAATATTCTTTGATGAAGTCCTGTGGTGGCTTTTAAAATTTAAATTCAGCTATTGGACTGTATTAATGATGAAAATAAAAAAATAAAAATTGCAGAATACCCAAACTATGGATACTTGAGGAATGCAGATGACTCATCTTAGAGAGTCTGCCTCACAGTAGCTTCTCGTGAAACTCTTATTTATAAGCATCGTTAAACGCGTGACTGTTAATTTTGAAAGAAGAAATAACACAATTATCCTTTTAGAAAAGAAAAGTTAACTTTGTTATCTCCAAAACACATCAATTCAGTCCTCCCATGTGACAAAAAAAAGTCTGTGTGTGAGTGCATGTGTTTTTTTGTTTTTTTTTGTACTTTTGGTTCATAACATGAAGAAATGATAAGAGGACTGAGTTTTCTAATTAGATTCAACAGGTATTGTAATTGGTGGTTGTTTCAGGTCAGCCTTTGGGAAAAACATACTCACCTTTACCCGCCTCTTGCTGCCCACAACCTCCGACTCAGTTAATTCTGAAGATGGAGAGTTCATTAAGACATAGACAATAACAATAAAAAGGGATCTCTCCTTGCATTTTACAGTCACAGACATAATCCGCTTTCTTTTTTTATAAATATTCTCCGGTAGTGTTTATTTTGTTGCATTGTATTTTTGCCAGTCCACATTTTAGCTTTGTGATTAGCCACTCTTGATGACACAGAGTAGGAAAGAGAGAAAGACAGACAAAGAGCAAACAGATGGCTGGGTGAAGCAATTTCGCTGAACAGACCAAAAAACACAATGGAACAAAATGTAATTACGGCCATTACATTACACTGCACAACTCCAGGCTTTCCTCACAGATTTTACTGATGCCTGAGGGAAAGCAGTTCTGATGAAAACCATGTAATTTGTCTACTCAGACTTATTTTATGTGTTTGTTTATTTGAGCTGCAGTAAAATATAAACCCCTTTTTCAAACAAAAGAGGAGACACTTAAAATAATTACAACACTCATTTCATTTAGCTTCAGTTTAATTACACAGTGACAAAGTATAATAAGTGATACACATGTTGATAACCAAATGGGAAATGTCTCAGTTCTGGCTCTGACTGAATATTTACCCGCTACACGATGGGTGCTACATCACTAGTATTGTATGAACTATATTGGGGGATGCTATTTCTATTTATTTATTTAAGCTGGTAAGAGCAATATAATACTGGGAAAACCAGTGGAACTGATATTCTGGAATAATGATGATGTCATTTGTTGTTGTATGTAATCTTCATCATGAATGTGACACTAGTGTGTGTTGGTTTTGGGGTTAATTGACAGATTGACCCATCCCACAGATAGGGATTATCCAATCATAGTTAAGCAACCTTAACTTTGTTTGGTGGCACGTCAGTCTTTGGATTTCAACATGTCAATGCTGTGTTCATAGGGCTGTAAAAGCATGCCCTGCTAACTAGTTAACTACTAACGGAGTGATTTTCCAAGGCCAACAATGAACTAACTAATTACATTAGTTTGTTGAGTTACATAAAACATAGAATAACTTCTTGTTCCCAATCCTGGACACTACCAGAGTTTAGGCTAACATAGTGGGTGCTCTGTTCTGCTGTTTTTCTTTTGATTTGGGGGAAGTTGACACTTCACAAACACAACACAAGTACAATGTTGCCTCTTCATTTACATGGATCACCAACTGGTAAGGATGCTGACTTTTTCCCGGTGTGGGACACACTTTAGCCACAGTAATTTTAGCGCAATATTGACTGATTAAAATCATCCCATTATACACTAAAGTGTACACGAAAGTATTATAAAAAGTAAAAATACAGTATGTCGAAAAAGGTTTTTAAAAAGTCATAGTAGCTATATTATGTCGAAAGAAATCTAAAAAGAATTAATAAAAAGTAAGAATATAGAATGCCGATAAAACGTCGTGGTAGAGAATGCCGTAAAAAGTCATAGTATATGAATCGAAAAAACCTCATCAATGACGTGAGAGGTTCTAAGCTGGTTTTGAACCCTTGACACTCAAAGTGCACCAAAGCTTTGGAACAGTCACTACCTGAACTTTATGATAGGAATTATGTATAGAAGTTGTTGTAGAAGTGAAAGAAAATGAATCCAGGTGGTAAACTAGCTTCCTTGATATCCTACTGTTTGCGTGACATGCCTGGCAACCAATTGGTAAACTACAGAATGAATTCAGACCAACAGCAAGCTGAAGGCAGGGCCCGTCAGGCACTTATTTCGCTGATGTGTAGTCTAAGCAATAGACCTTTGAAGTGCCTAATTGTGCAAGCAAAATCAGGGGGACAGATCATGTACAGTCCCCCCCCTTGGTGATGTATTCTGCCTTGGCAAATGCCAAAAGGATCAACCAGATGCTGAAACATCTGTGAGTTTAATTCATTTACTGAAAACTCCATATGGGGATTCTCCCTTGGTGGAATGGGTGAGAGATAATTAATCCTTGTAAAAATTCATCATTTTCACAGTGCTTCCCCTCACATGGTGCCAGTTGCAAAGGCAAACACTGTACTTGTTGTCACATATGGTGGTACTCTGCTGATTCAAACATGCAAACACCTCAGAAAACATTTACTTCTTTCTGCAGTTTCACCAGGACTTACTAAAAGACCTTTTAGGTTTCCATCAAAATGACCAATGGTGTCTATTACAGATTAGGGAAATACAAGGTTTTGTTCAAAGCATCATCCATCCCAGCTCTACATAGGAATACATTGCCAAAACTGCTTTATACTGTAGATATCTCCATGTATCATCATAATAAAGATTGTATAAGATACAACTTTATTAGGCCAATCAGTTTGAAGCTAATCTTTTGTAATCGGATGTGTAGCAATTGACAGTCTATGTCAAATACGGTGGAAGAGCTAGACCCTTTGAAACTTACACATTTTAATATCCCCATCAGCTCACCAGTTTATATTTCAATCTCCACAGTAGTGCCGCATCATCTGGCGAAATTTTATCTAAATCAGACCTGTGGGGCCTGAAATACTCGAGCACCTGAGACATCATGTTCAACAGTGTCATGAACACCGCCTGATTAATGTTCCCTCTAGATTTCATTGTGTGGAGGACAAATACATGTCATGGGCAAAGGCAAAGAGTCTCACCAAGGGAACAAAGAGGTTTGAACCTTGAAGTAACTAAATCCAGGATGTACAGTCCCACACAAAATAAATCCACATTAGTCCTTCGGCCCTTTTAATTTCCTATTTCATCCCATGAAACTCCAGCCAAGATTTTTCTGAATCAAAGATTTTTTTTAATGCAACTATATACATAACTTTATGATAATGTTCAAATTCGTTGATAGATGGAGAAAATAAATAATTTTCTAAATCAAATTACTACTTATATTTTGGGGACCCCGTGGAATTCCCAAAAGGACATTTCAAGTTCCTTGCAGCAAGACTTCTCAAGTTATGGTTTGTTAGTGTAAAGTAATAGTTTGACATTTCAGTTGAAATTTTATGGACGGCTAGCTCTTTTTATTTATCATGTAGACCTGAGTGGTGGAATTCTTAAAACAAAAGTGAAAAAAAATGTTTTTCTAAAATGTCAAGCTATTAATTCAAGGTGTAAACATTTCAAATGTTACACAAGAAGTTGAAGGTTTCTGCTGTAAGTCTAGCGATCACAGTGTTAAATAAGCAGTGGGAAGGCTAACAATCTTAAAAATTACATTACAAAATGAACTCAATCTGAACAAACTACACAGCCAAAACAGAGGATTGATTGCAAATTTCAGATCACCGCTGTTGATGAACGGACACTTATTTGTTAAAGAATTTAAACGGCTGCATGCAAAGCCTTGCACTGCTTTGCGTTCACAAACAATACAGCAAACAATGAAGAAGAATGTGTCTCTTTCTGAATGTTTTGCAACTTGAAAAGCTACTGTCATCTTTGTGATGAGATCATAACCCTGAAAAAGAAAAACAATGTAAACTCCCAGTACTATAGCTGACTTGCAAGCTCTCCTCTTGGTTGCAATAGGTGGTACAAACAGTCTGCTGGAAATAGTCCTGTACCCCCCTGTTAGTCCTATTGACAAACCCTGCTGTCAGGGGAAAGAACTTAGTTGGGTGGGCAGTAGATCAAAGGAATAAGGTGGGCATGGTGGATGAGCATAGATTGCTGAATGTATACAAGGCACTGTTTGAAGTTTACAGTGGCACCGGATATTGCAGGTACACAAAAAGACTGCGAGGTAACCGGCGCTGTATAGTGTTGGAGACAGGCTTAAACCTTCATTAACACTCACCAGGCTCACTGCTCAAAGAGAGATGTTGCAAAACAGCAGAATGCATCTTTCACCCTGGTTGAGCATGTGAAGATGACGATATCTAATGCAAAAGTAAATTGCGATACTTTTTGTTCTCAGAGACAAAAACTACTTTGCAAGGTAATTTCATTTGAGACCGCTCGTTCCTCCATCGCAGCAGGAAAACAGAGGAGCAGGAAGAAAACTGTGAAAATAGCTTGCAAAGGGATATGGTAAATAAAAACAAAGCATTTCAGGAAGAATGAGGATCAAAACACCCCCTGTCAGATGTGAACACTAGTGGGCAACATCATCTCCTCTGTGCGAGTGCTCGGTCCAAATGCATTCTTTCCACTCTTGTTTATTTCAGAGCTAAAGTTTGTATTTAAAGCAGCTACGTGCTGTGCCAGACCAAAAGGAGCATTGGTTGTATTTTCAGCTTGATAATGTGAGCCACCTATGCTCACACATAATTCCACTGAGGTCCAGAAGAAAATATTCAAATTCACTGACCCAAAATGTTTTACCCTTTTATGTGCTGAATTTAACAATTCACTCAGTCAATTATAATAAAACCGCTTCCGTTTGTTGAGCCATGGAGGCATTGGGAGAAAAATAAAGCAGACCTCTACAAATCTGAGCTTTTTAGGTGAAGATTGGGAGTTGAACAAAAAACACCTTTCTAATTAATTTGCATTCTAATCTCCACAGTCATATTGAAGGCCTGTGGGTGAACTTTGTGGATGTTGTTTATTTCCTGACTTCAGAAAGACCGTGCAGAATAAAACATTTCATTTTGTTAACCACAACATCCTTAAACAGTTGTGTTATCCTCTGAAGTACAGAAATGTAATTATAATATTAGTAGCATTTCTCACAACAACTACTACACCATGATGATAATAAATGTGATTGTCAATATTAAAATATTGAGATACACTATTATGCTGCACTCTTGGTCATATGGGGTAAATGACCAATGGCCAATGGCCGTCACTCTGATGAACAATTAATCAGACATACTGTACCTCCATTTGCACTATTACCACCATTCTGCACTAATATCTCAAATCCATTGTTATTGTTGTTGTTCTTTATATTCATATCTATACACTTTTGGATATATATTTATATTGTACATAGTAGTTACATATTTAAATGTTTAAGCTTACCTCTGTTCTACTTTGTTGTCTTTAATGTCCTTGTTTTTATTTCTTATATTTTTGCTGTCTATTTGTATATTCTATGTACTGTATGTACGTTGAGAGCAACGTGAAAACCGGAGTCAAATTCCTTGTTTGCGTACGCATACATGGCCAATAAAGCTGATTCTGATTCTGATTTGAGCCATGTATACTAGGCATGGCCATTGCCCCACAAAGCATAACATGCTAAAAATTGCAATTGGCAAATATTATTTTAGACCTTGTTGTTATGGATATATTATACAGTACATAGACCCTCTCTGCGTCTTCTTCCACCTTCTATTGCGCCATGAAGCACGTTTTATTTTGACGTATTTAAAAGCAATTCCTCGCTAGTGTGCGGTCAGAGAACGCATTTTCCTCTTAATTAAGTAAATTAAACTCAGAAGACATCTCAAACTAATTTGACGTCATTTTTAAAGTAGATGTTTCCTCCGGGCATCAAAATAACAATATTGCGTGATAGTCAAAGTTCTCTATAGAATTATCCCTAGCTCCTTCTCTGTCATCCCTCTTAATGTAAGTCTTCGTACCTCTCTTTGTGCTGCTGTGTCTTGGCTCGCTTCTTATCAGACGCGTTCAGCTGTCGGTGGAGCGTCCACAGAGACTGTCAGTGTACCGGGCGACTTGGCAAAGTAGCCCGGCGAAGCTTTTAATTTCCCCTCCTTTCCAATATTTTAAACATCTTTCTACTCCAGTAATTTCTCCTCTTCATTACCTCCCACCTTTGCACAGATGACCCATGACTAAAATAATCTTCAGGTCTTCAATCTTCAGATCTATGGATTAAGGTTTGGGTGAAGAGGGTTGAATGACTTTCTGGTATCTAAGCAGGCAGTAATTACTGGTCTGTTATGACAGACACCAAAAACATGGTATTAAGTGGATTGTAATAATATGTTTCCATCTTAGCATGCTACAATATATGCTAATTAGCACTAAACACAAAGCACATTGCAGTTAAACACACTTTGCAATGTATCCTGACCTCATCCTGTTTTTGATCATTAATTAAAACATACAATGTATACTGTCTAGTACATAATAAACTGAGGATGTAATGGATATTTTAATTGGGACAGAACTCCAATGTCATGTTCGTGTCTTATCAGATGTTCTCACACAAGCTTCCAACTGGGAAAGACATTTCACGTCAACTTGCTAGCGATAATTACAAGTAGCATTGGGAGATTTTCTGCCGGCTCTGATGTCTCAGAAAAGCATCACAAACTGTGGAAGGTTGTCACGACACATTTCAAACACCACTGACAGCAGCCAACAATAATGTTTACATTCACACTAACATACAAGAGCCGTAGAAATGAGCTCTTTCACTTCACACCTTCTGATTGTTACGTATGTATAAACCGACAGATAACACACAATTAAATATGTGAGCACAACGAGGTGGCAGACAGCTGTAAGTGAAATGCCATGGTAATTGTTTGATCAAAGTTATTTAATGATGTGTAAATGCAGTATGTGTGTGTTAGGGTTAGATGTTTTCAGGGGAGACCCAGACCGCTGGACTTTCCAGTCGCACCAAAAATGAACTGGATCCGGTTAACAATCAAAAAGTATTTAATAAACAAGAGAAGCTAGAACAGTTGCAAACTGAATTACTCTATCGATATCAATATGTCCCCAGGGCAGAGTTCTCACAAGGCCCACTAAATAGCCCAGCCCAGCTGGTAAACTACCCAGAGTGGTAACGGCGCGAACTCTGGCAAAAACCCTCTGGAACTAAGCCTATATTTAAAAGTCTCTGTCCGAAAGTTTAAATGTCCAGTATCAGCCTCTGTGATTGGCCGAAATTCAATAGCCCCTCCTGGCTTGGGGCAGTTATCATCTCAGTGTTTGGTTGAAGTCGTCCGGACTCCTCCTCAGGTCCTGGTGGTCAGTTGTCCATCCCTCTGTTCTCTGTTGCACCTCTGTAAAGACTCACTCAAAATGATCTCTTTCTGACCCTCAAAACTATTCATACAGTGTTTTAATACCTTTAGTGACTATACTTCTATGGTTTAATACATTCAATGAGTAAAATACTGTAACATAATATCCTCTACAAGTAAGAATATTGTAAACATAATACATTCCATAAGTAAATATTTTGTGACTTTTTAACCTATTTTGACATTATTATTATTGTGACACTTCTACTCACCACTAGGGGTGTTATTTAATCCTACTTATAATATTTCTAATACTGAAATCCTTAACATGTGTTATACAGTATGTTGTGTTAAAGGCTTGTTTCTTCACATTTTTGCGGTGCAGCTACTTGATTTGTTTTGCTCCCTTAGTGTGTGCTGGAGAGCAGTACTTCAAACAAGTTTTGAACCCAATAGATTGTCACAATGGAAAGAGAACTGTAATAAAATGGTTGTGGTTCAAAATGTTTTGACTTATTTAACATATAGTTTAACATATTGAGTTTCCACTTTTTTTTCTAACCAGCGCCAAAGAAATTTGGTTTCTGATGTTTGTGAACATTGCCAATACCCTCTGATACATTTTGTCTGATAAAACAATGTGAATGCAAAGGTTTAGTGAAAATAGCTTAATCTACTTTTTTAGCAGACATGATTTAGTTATCAAGTGCTCTTGTGTTTCTGCCCCTCACTGTTCTATGATCATCAAAAGCCCCTGAAAAACTAAAGCAATTTGAAATGATCCATGTGAAGGAATGAAGAATGCACTGCACCGTATCAGATAGCCAGGAAAGCTGTAACAATTCACAATACAATACACAAAAATGGGAGTGGTTAAGAAAGCAAACGAATAAAGAACAAAACACTACATTCAACACAAAACAATAATTTGTGAATTGTTAATAAGTAGTTCCTGTATAACTCTGAATCGAGGACTTTATAGTGGATAATGATGAGTTACTAGAGAACAGACTGGGAGATACTATATTAATGCACCAGCAGCTGTGCAGTACAAACGTCATGAATAAATTGGGTAAGTACTGGTCCTATAATCGTGAATTAATGAGGAACTGTTTAGTTACTACTCAGTGTGATACTAGGGGTGTACAAAAATAATATTTAATGATTACGTAATCAGCAATCAATGACTTGTTCGTAGTTTGTGCTGCCGAGCAGCTGGTTTAGAGTTAATCAGAAATGGCAAAATGAAGAAAGCTGTCGATATTCCCATTCACAGCTATACGTATATGAACTAATCGTTACCTGATGATGCATTAATATAGTGACTCCTAGTCTGTTCTCATCATTATCTACTATGTAGTCCTCAATTCAGTTATTCAGGAACTGCTCATTATCGTTTTATTTATCATCGGGTGCAGATTTCTTCCTCACTTGTCCCTCCATAACTACTCTCATTTTTGTGTACTGCATTGTAAGGCGTTACCAGGAAAGCTGCTCCTCAATAATCTCCTTCTAATTTTCTTGGAGCAGTGTTTCAGGGGGAGGGGAGGGTCTGTGGCTATCTCTCTGCCTCAGTGCACAGCGGACCCAGAGGGAGGGACCCATTAACAGGATCTGTTTATACTGCCTCACCTCAATCTCAGTGCATACTTCCTGACTAATGTCAGCCTTGTTTAACAACCACCTGCCTTATCGAATGTACACACAGGCAGAAGGCCCAAGCAGCGAAATCACTCAAGCACAGAACTTGTGTCAATTGCTGCAGAAAAAAACAAAACAAAAAAAAAAACATTTAGAAAACACTGAGATGTGATACATCAAGTGAATCTTTAAGGTTTGGGTTGTTTCAGAATGGGAGAATATTTCATCTGTTCTCTCTACAGAACTAAAACTGAATTATCTCAATGTTATCTATACTCTATGTTTTGTAGGCAGGCTACAATTATCCACACAAAGGATACACGTGTTGATGCAGTAACAGGGGTCATGAGGGCAACCCTGTCTCCTAGAAATTACATTTATATACTACTACTACTCATATAACACTATGTAGTACTTACTGTATACACTAATATGTTGTTAAATAACATATATGGCCACTAGCATAATGTTGTCACCATCAGTAAAATGTTGACTGACAAAGTATTTAATTTCGTCTATACCGCAATATCCCCTCATGGCGAAAAAAAACATCAACTTTTTATGGTTGTGTTTCAGTCACAGCACCTTATTAAGTTAAGGGGCCCATGCAGGGCTGGCTCTTGGCCCGTGGAGCATGCTGGAGAGTTTGGGGTAGAGGGCCAGGTCTGGGCGGCTTGCTGGAGGCTGGTCCAGGACCAGTGATTTCAAAACGTTTTGTGGAGCAAAAGGACAATCAAACCGGGGATCTAAATGAATGGTAATAGACCGTTTTCACAGAAAACATTTTGACATGTCACATAAGGAAAAGCACAGGTGTTACTAAAATTGAGAATGGCTGCATACTTGCATACATGAAGGTAACCTGATGCCAACACCACAAGGTGATTTTTATATGCATATGTCAAATACTAACTGCGCGCAAAAGCTGTCCATCCAACTGGATCTCATTAAAGGGCAGTTTAACAGGAATCAGCTGTCATTTCAACGTCTAAGCTGTCACCAATTATGTTTGGCTATGCATGAGCGAGCTATTTACAGTAAATCAGCGCATGTGTTGCTCTTCTGCAAAAGGAGCATGTATAGGAGGCTCCTGAAATGTTATGCTCAGTGCAAGACTTACCGTATTTTCCGCACTATAAAGCGCACCGGATTATAAGGCGCACCTTCAATGAATGGCCTATTTTAGAACTGTTTTTATATATAGGGCGCACCGGATTATAAGGCGCATAGAATAGAATAGCGTCATAAGCGTGTCTCTTGAAAGGTGCCATTTTGGGGTCTTTATACACACAAGTGGTGTTGGACTAGGAGTAAGCACAGTACCGGTGTTTACCGCGGTGCGGCTTTGTAGTTTACCAGTCGTACTGAAACATTTTGACAGAGCGCCGTGTACAACCAGTATGGATCAACCAATTAACCAATTGATCCATATATAAGGCGCTCCGGATTACAAGGCGCACTGTCGTTTTTTGAGAAAATTAAAGGCTTTTAAGTGCGCCTTATAGTGCGGAAAATACGGTAATTAAGTTAGTTGACACATGTTGAAAACAAACAGACAGGTACCACCCAAAGGATACCAGGAAACAAGGTGGATTTTTTTTAGCAGCAAAATAGGATGTTAACCATGTGACCCATGTCTTCAGCAATCTTTTACATTGATTATCTCACTACATGTCAAACACAGCCTGAAGCAGCAGCAAAGAAGCCATTAGGCCTTATCTATTATTGAAGAGTTGAAGGCCTTCTAATGGCTGGAAATTGCTGACACCAAGATTCTTTCATAGTCGTATGATTTACAATCTATCCTTGCTTTGAAGGAAAATAACACACACACACACACACACACACACACACACACACATACACACACTCACACAAACCCCTAAGCACAACTGTTTTCATGACATTTACATCTTGTTAATCTATGCACCAAAAGCAGTAAGTAGTCTCGATTACTCTCTTCCCCCTGTTGTTCTGTGTTGTGAGTAGCATAGTTAGAGTTGCTTAGCCTTGTGACAACTCAGTCTGCACCCTTTGGATATTTCTATTCCGTGCGCTGCAATAGTGACATTATTATTTCATGTGGATAAAGACATTGAGACGACAGAGATGGCTGCCCTTTCACCAATAACTACAAAGGATGTGATGCAGTGCTACTGCCTGCTCTAATATGCGTCTGTGGGTTCACTGCGTTAATGTGAGGAAACGTTCTCAGGCCTCTATCAGTGGCTTTATATTTCCTGACCGTTTAGTCTGACAAGCAGTGGTGCTTTTGGAGAGTCAGGAGCAGAGGCTCACAGTACAGATGGTCATGGTGAGTCATAAAAGACCTTTGCAGTAGTTCCCCCGAGTTAGAAAGGTCATCAGTAGCATTTTTAGTTTATTGTATTTTACAGCAAGTTAAACTATGAATTCTGACAATTGCTACAATGGGTGAGAAATCCATAAAGTGTTCAGATGTTTTTATACATATATTTGAACATCTACATTTGTATAACAACTTAATTAATGTATTACTTTCGTTGTAACATGCAGACATAACTATTCATTATGATCCTTTCTTTTCCATAAACTTATATTTGTATCTATCCACAGGGAAAATGAGTTGTGCATTGTAAAAAGCTGTAGAATGGGGCAAGTCTCACACATTTTTCCTACCACTGCTGGTAATTTTGTGACCTTTGTGAATTTTGTGCGTCTATTAGATTGAACTAAAGGTTTAATATCAGTGATGTCATTGAGTGACTTTAACCTATCCTTATAACAATTCAATTTAAATGTAATGTTTTTGTGTTTGAGTTTATTTCAGTTATTCAAACTGTTTATTACGTTACATTCACAAGTTCTTAGTTTCTATTTGAAAGCAGCTGCGGCGTAACAATGAAGGAGCAGCGGCCCGTCCCTTGAGTTAAATAACAAGCTCAAATGGAAGGATAACACCTTCGGTCTCTTGTGTAACTAATGAGAAGGCAAAACTTAAGGCTCTGTGAAATGCCTGCAAACAGAGTTGACTGGTGTAAGGTGAGAGCTAATAAGGGTATTTCTATGCTCTGACAACCCTGTGTGCCGCCAACAATTACAATGCTGAGGATTAGCGAGTTGCACAGAAACACATATTATGTCAAACTGCAATCATTAAATGATGGTTCCTTTTGGTTGCCTCTGACAAAACCAACATGGTGCATTTGCAGGTTAGTAGTCCTGCTACTGGTATAGTTCTCATCTGTGGCTGAATCTTTTTCATATCATGTTGCCGGAATTTACAGCATTTGTTTTTGTACCGAAACATTGATAGCCCTTAAAATTGTGCATGTAATGCAAAACATGTCTTCTAATACATAAGCATTATCTGAAAAGTTTCTGAAACAGTATAACTCTGTGTTAAGCAACTGACTTGTACCTGTCAAAACAAAGCTAACTTTTGTGTAAGTCATATTTTTCCTTTTTTTTTTTTACTGCTTGGAGATGTAGCCTAAATGATTAGTCCTGCTTAGCGTGTTCTTTTCTGTAAAATATGCTTCTACACTGCAATGTAAGCAGGAAAAATGTTACGTTTTAGGAAATACAGTTAGATGAGAAGACTGTCAATACCACTCTCATATGGGCACACTAAACATGAAGCTACCACAAAGTGCTGGTTAGCTTAGCTTAGCACATAGACTGGAAACAGAGGGAAACAGCTAGCCAACACCTTTAAACCTCAGTAACTAGCACGTTATATGGTTTGTTAAATTGTTGTTGTTTTATAGCTCATTTGCTAGACAATTTTTGGCAAACAAACAATATTTAACGTGTTAATAAGTGAGCTTTAGAGGTGATGGTAAATCAATTTTTTAACAGTTGGACCGAGCTGGGCTAGCTTCCAGACTGTAAGCTAAACTGAGCTAAGCTAACTATCTTCCTATTTACCGTACAAACATGGAAGTGGTACCAATCTTCGCATCTAACTCTCGCTACGAGAGCACGTTTCCTAAAATTTGAAAGTATTTATTTTAGTTTCACTCCAGCCATGATTTTTAATGACTTGAGCACCACAATATAATTTAATTTGCCGAAGTTGTTTGAGGTGATGGGAGAAATCGAAGACATATCACATTTGTATGTGTGTAAATGGGTGAACTGACTCTTTAGCTCTAAGTAAACAACTAAAATCTGGTGTAGATTTACTGTTCAAGTTAGATACTCAGACATTACAGTATATTAACATGGTTTTCATTCAGACAACAGCCTGCTGCTTTGGCTCTCTAAGACAAAATCACCATAAGGTTTAGCCTCAGTCATTAATGAGGTGACTCCTAGATCAATTCTTATTGACTGAAGGCCTCCATTATTGGCTTGTAAGACATTACTGTTTGTACCATTATTCCTTAATTATATTGAAAGCAGAGCACTGCTGGTGCGGCTCCCTCTCTATTACAGTAGAAAATCAGACGAGGTACTAATCATCCTTTCTAATACAAACAAGGCCCAGGGTGTTTCTGGCTTGAATGCAGCATTCTAATGCCTTCATTAGCAAACAACAGTGATTTATTTGTTCAAGGCTTTGCATGATTGTCTAATGGTAAGATAATGTAAAGGTGCACACTTAAGTATTTGCAATTACTGGAGAGTTAAATATTTGTCGGGGACGAATCAAGATACATACAAAAGCAGCAGGAAACACAACAGTACATGAACAGCTAATGTTTCCAAAAATGAAATTGGCAAAGTGCTTTCATGAGCCCAAGAGTATTTTTTAATGACAAGAACTACTGTTTTATGCAGAAGGCGGTCAAGGGAAAGTGTGATTAAACAGAGATCCTGGCCATTCCTGTGTTAGGAATCAGAAAATACCCAAATTCCGTTCACCAATGTATTTGCTGCCTGTTGCTGTATAAGTGTTGTAAATTGTTTGAGTGCATGTGTACTTTTATTGTGAAGAGCATGAAACAGGAAGTGCTTTTACTTTGAGAAGCGAGAAGTAGCATGGTACGTGTCTTATTGATGCTGACAATGATGATGATAAGAAAAACCTAGATGTCGGGTGCAAGAGTGCGCTCTGTTTACTGTAACAGTTGTTATACTGCAGTTTCAGACAGTAAAAGTGTTCCGTAAAAAAACAGACGCGTGTTGGTCGTCTTTAGAAGCTCCACTTCACAACAATAAGCAACACTGAATAATCTGCTCTCTTTTTGTGTGAAAAATATCTTTGTCACACAGACAAAAGAATACTGCTGAAAAGAGGGAATTCTTTCACTTTTTTACTAGACATGCAAAGTTGATGTCATTGTTACACGGTATCACAACATACAGCGATTCATAACCCTGAAGGTTAAGTTCTGCTTCAATGTTACACTGTTGGTAAAGTTTCTGTATTCATTTGACATTTTGGAGTTCTGATGGTTCTTATTTAGAAAACTCTTAGTAAAGTGATGCTTCTTACTCAGTATGAAATGAATGACAATCAGCACCTTTTTCGGCAATCAAAAGATAGGACTTCTTTTTTTTATAAATGAAATGTTGTGTTGTTATTCTGTAATACCACTGCAAATGTAGCCGTTTGTTTGTCCACCAACACATTTCCACAATGAGACTTTATTGATTGATACACTTATTTCCATAAACTTGATCAAACTCTAGACAATAATTTAAAGTCAACAATCTATTTCACAAGTCGATATAAGTAACACCATCCTGTCCTATTTTCTGTTGAGAAAACTATGAAATTATGCACATACTTTATGCCTTTGAGGAGATGGCAGATCTGCCTGGAGGTCAGAGCTGGAAGATGGAAGGTGTAAGATGGAGGGAGAGGGCGCTGGTCCTTCCCGTCAGAGATAAGACAGCCAAGAATGATGGGGCCAAATGGCAGGAGAAGAAAAAAGGGCAAATGATCTGATATACCAGAGGCTTTGAATTGTCTGTGAATACCAGCGGGGAATAAACAAGATACTCTAACATACTGGCACACTGGATGGATGGATAACATTTTAACCTTTACCTTCTTTGTCACAGTTGGAGGTGGCTGTTCCCTTTTATGCGGTGATATTTTCAGCATGTGGAGCATGATTGAGTCCTACTGTAAGATTAGATACAAATAAAACAACAACACATCATACATGTTGGCTTGATGCCCTTTATCAAATAACAGCACATATAGAGATCAAAGAAACCATCACAATTTCACTGATACGTTAATTTTGGTGTTTTTTCCTGAGGACTAAATGCATACAGGTGGCACGTCATTGGATGAGTTAGATAACTTGCAATGTGCATAATGTTATTATTGTCACATATCTACAGACATACTTATTTTCTTAAATGGATTGATTGCTGTAGACTTTGTCATATGGTATTTAGTTTTCTAAATTCCTCAGCAGCTTACCTTCTCTTCTCACCCCTTCTGTCATGGTGGTGGTCCCTGTTGGTGTCTGACAGGCGATGCAGCCTGACCTCTGAGAATGTTCTTCTGATGTGTGAGAGTGAGCTGACAGCAGTTTGATGCCAGTTTTAAGGCCTGTCTATGGAGGAGAGAGAGAGAGAGAGAGAGAGAGAGAGAGAGAGAGAGAGAGAGAGAGAGAGAGAGAGAGAGAGAGAGAGAGAGAGAGAGAGAGAGAGAGAGAGAGAGGACTGCTGTTTTACTGCAGACCAGTTCCCTACCAAAGCAGCTATCTATAGCAGCAGGCTCATCAGCTGTCGCAGAAACCTCCGCACACTATTCCTGTCCAGATTAATTTAATAAAACCTGTCTCATTTCTTGTAGCTTCCCCTTTGTCTTAATATGTTCCTGCCCATTTCAGCAATCTGTCTGTGGCCTATCATCAATTTTCTTTTTCTCATTCACTGTTAATCATTGACAAGACCAAAACTCATTCCTGTTTCTCTTGTTTTGACGTTGACGTTGACGTTTCTGCGGCTTACTTTTCTTGGCTTTGCGGTGGCATAACAAACTCCAAAAATATAAATATCTGAACTGAAGGCAAAGTCATCATTATCAGTCTAAACACGCAATAAACTAGTCAATGAAACTGTCTCTGTGTCTCTCTGGGCAGCATTAGGAAACAGGGTGACACTTACCAATACAGTACAAAAGTTTAGAACATTTTAACTTCACCATTATTTTAGAGACTAAGTGTTTTAATAATGGTTACTTACTTGGACTGTGGGCTTATATTCAATGGAGAAAATAATATAGCAACCCTTGCATTATGCAAACTTTGCTAAAATAGCTCCGGAAAAACCTGACAGCGAGAGAACAAAAAAATCAAGAGATGGAATGGTATATATAAGTGCTAAACCCTGGTGCATTTAATATAATTTTCTATTGTAGACGGCTCACAGCATTCAGCTGAAAACCACCATTACCTGCAATTTACTTCTCGACTGAATGCCAGGCTGAAACGAGCAAAGCTTTCATTTGCTTCATGGGAAATGACATGAAAAAAGAAAATCAAATGCACGATGATCGTTGTACAAGCTGCATATATGTGAGTAATTTAAATCCATTATTTTTTTCCATTTCAAAGGTGTCACAGAAGCAGTCTGTTTCCCACCATTGCGCTTCCACCCTTTAATAAGTCCAGCCCCACCGTGAGCTCCAGCATGTACATCCGAGGTCTATTCAGAGAACAACCTGCAGTCGATGGGGTGATTACTGAAATCCAACGTGACTTCACAACACCTCTGATTCACTGTAGCTGAAAACTGTGAAAGTCGATGTATTTGACAAGCCATAGTACTTTGATACTGCTGTCCTCAGGTTATTCTCCTACTGACAGAAATCACAATGTTCATCAGCCCACACAGGTTACAAATTAAACTGGGTAACACTTTATAATACAGCCAGCGACGTATAGTGCATTACCCAACATTTACCATGTAAGTCCTCCTTACAGTGTAAAATAATTGTAAGAATCAGTAAATATAAATACTTATCTAGCTAATTTAGCACATACCTGACTATAAGTCATTTGTATAAGTGATTAATTACCTCCAAAATACTTTTAGTATAAGTCTTTCTCCTCTCCTCTAAAATACCATGTACTAAATAACTTCATTCTTATTTCTTCTAAAATTCCTCATTGGTAATAGTCAACACGTTATATCTTGTTTCTTAAAACCGTACAAAAATTGAAGTGTAAAGAATAGCACATTGTGATTTTATCGGGGGGGTTAGGTGCCGTACTATTTCTATACTCTGCTCACGTTGACAGGACTCCATGTAGTTACTGCGCCACGATGAAACATAAATCCACAATGCTCATTTCAACACTTAAACCCACATGTACAGATAAAACAAACAAGACAAAATATTAATCAGTGAGCTTAAGAGGTCTGGACACAGCCAGTGTTTCCCAAACACATTCTCACTCCCAACTTGACAAAAACCGACGCTTGGTCAGTGGTCCAAACTTCAAACTATGGCGCTCTAGGTACCCCTCTAGGCAGGGACTCCGTGTCAGTTTCCACTTGTTACATGCATAGTCTCTTTCAAAATAAACGTCTGTCTTGCCAGGAAGTTAGGTCCAGGCAACAAAGTCACTTTGTAGTTGAATCATGCTTTAGTTGCCACTGTATGAGCGGAAGTTGTATTTTAATCATTGGAATTGTTGAAAAAAACAAATTAAACAATTTAAGGATATGATCTGTATGTTCATTTTGCTAGTGTACATTAAACAACTTACCAATATTGAGCTGCCCTGGTAATAGATTGTGCATCCTGGCTCACTGGCACATCTGAATGGAATCGAGTCTTAATTAAATCTAGTTACACCTGTTCTTATGAAAAGTCAAAATATTACGTTGGTATTATGGGGCATTTTAGACATGTGATTCATATTTCAAAACAAGGCTGTAAATTGGATATTTTCTTCCGTAATGTTTCCAGCTTTGACTAAGTTTGAGGACATTTCTATGCAGACCTTATTCAGTTAGTCATGCATCCATCTGTGTGAGAACATGACAGGGGTGGGTGTAACAAGCTACAGAGAGGAAATTGTGGCCGGCCAGGTTGTTTACCTCGGCAAACACGGGATTGAGGCACAAATTGAAAGACAGGATTATAGAGAAAATCCTGGATAGAGATCGGAGGATGTCTGTACTTCAAAAGGAGCTTGGTCAACAAACCGAGCCCCTTTCTCATCTCAGTGAAATTAAACCTCTTCTATCTTCCTTCTGTCAACATCTATCATTCTTGGAACACTTCAATATGCGTATCCTACAGTCTTATGCTGCTGAATCATATCCATCACCCTCCTCTCAGGAGCTGGATTTTCACTTGCGGAATTTCCTCCGATTCTGCGATATTATGTGGCTGTGCTGATTCTGGTTTTAGATTTAGGCCAGAAATTCTCAGGTCCAGCTGAAATAAGTCCAGACCATAAAGGTGACTTTAGCAAAAAAAAATAAATCTATCTCTGCTGGGAGTTTAAGCAGCCTATTTATCTGATACTGGAATGATCGGGAGATACAACCACGGACAGTCTGAAGTGTAGTCCTCTCGCGTACTACCCAGATACACGAAGGTTATCTTACGACATCATAAAGAGCCACTGCGTTGCTCCTCAGGGGGGGATGGTGTACGCGGTTGTGGAAAAATCTCACTGTTCCCCAAGGGAGGTGGAACACAACCTGTGGGTGTCCGCTGTAGATATGGATAGCCAGCCAGGCAGCACTGATGAGTCTTTGACCAACATGATTTTGACTTTCAGCATCAACACCTCATGATACATACATGATTTATGATGTACTGGGATAGTGGATAGTGGATAATGGATTGTTTCTCTCTACTGAAGAATAATATGAGACCAGTGATGAAATAATTAAGGACGGCATTGAGTTTGACCTCTGGAATTGCGGTCTAATGACATGTGCAGTAATACAAATAATTATCATTAGTATTATGTGATGTATAGGCTTTATAAAGGTGAAAGTCAACTCTTATCTTAAGTGAGTTGTTATATGTGCTGTTAAAGGATTAAAAACACATAAATCATCTTCGGGAACATAACTTTTCATATTTTGTTTTTGAAAGGCTTCCGCTTTGTACTGTCTTTTAACAATTTAACAATTTAACTCCATAACACTTTCACATGAAGTTCATGAGCACATCATTTAATTCCTAGTTAAAATCCTCATAATTTCTGCTATTAGATATTAAGCAACATATTAGAAGCTGTGTTATGAATATGTTGGATACGAATCTTAAAACAAACTGATTAATGGTTGTGTGTGGCTTTCCCATGAATGGATTTATCTTCACTTCGACTGATTAAGCTTAGCACATATAGCTGATGAAAGGAAACAGGAAATAATCGCAGAGAAAGGGAAGCGATTCCCCTCTGTTGTGCTTTTGAATGCATGTTGAAGATTTACATTCATACCCGTCTCATTCAGAGGTGGCAAAATCCTCACTCAAATCATTTTTTATTGATGAAGTAAGGTAGGAAAAATAATTTATTTCACAACGAAAACCTCTGTTAAGATTAAATTGCATAATCCCTTTTCACTGAATAAATTCACAATCCCAGATAAGAGATTATATTCAGTGACAGGTTCCCCAAAATATTACAGAGCGTGGTTTCTCTAAAGTTAGAATAATCCTTTATAACCAACTCAATTTCAAATATTATTGTCTAATATTCAACTCAAGAAAACATTCAGAGAGTCTGTGAGGTATATACAGTGTGTGTATATTGAACTGCAAAAATAATTGTATCAGGCCCATTCAATATGGGGTCTTTCTCATCTTTACAGTATATATTTTGTATTAATTAAGAGGGAAGTATTACTGTATGTCTGCATAACTTTTTACATAAAAACAGAAACAGTGATATGTGGAACCTGGATTTCAGAGCTGGAGAGGGACCCATGCCAGCAAATTATTAATACATGTATTGTATCTGAGCTGTTGTTAAGAAACAACAATCAAACACTATTGTTTTGTGTAAGATTTAATTATCACATTACGATGTACTGTCACAACAAAAGGCCGTCCAGACGACATCTTAACTATGTTAATGATGTTAGTTATCACTTGTTATCATGATGTCACACTTCATGCTATGTATCTGTGACTTTACTCGTGCTGCGCAAAACTGATCATCGCGACTTCATTTTCTCATCACAAAATATTTAGTTTGAAGTACTTCAATTACTGCTTCATTTATCTGTAACAAAATCAGTAAACATAATGCGCAGGCTCTCTATTTTCGTAAATATTCAGCCTCTCTCATGGATTTGTGTCTCTGTGAAAGCCCTGATTTTAATTGAAAGTAGCTGTATCAGCTTCCACAAATTTAGAAATATCAAACCTCGAAAACTACAAGGACATGCTGTAAAAGGCTTTAGCTTCAAGCAGACAAGAAACTGATTCTAATTCTCCACGAATCATTTCATGTTTTTTATATTTCACTTAATTAACAGATTACAGTAAACCTAATAAAACCCTTGAAATCTGACACATTAAATAAAGTTGATTGACAGAAAACATTCTTTATTAGAAAGCAATCATTGCAATTTTAGTAATTTTGGTAATTGGTTGACACTGTACGATGAAAATGAATCTGATGTTGAATATGTGTGTTGCGGCTCTCAATAATTTGCTGATGAATATAAGAGAACATCATTCATAAACAGTGATCCATAAAGATTATCCTGTGAATACCTACAGGCTGAACGTTTGGACACCTGTCGTGTAGGTGATATTGTTCAGGTTGGTATATAATTTAGCCTAGCAAGATTAATTTAAGTATATATTTTATTTAGACATTTTTAGGTTATAGAAAATCACCTTTTTTATTATTCAGCAGAGAAGTTTGAGTCATTTCCCTTCAATCCGTAAGGAGGAGAGATGACTTTAATGGATTATCTTAAATCGACATTCTTTTCTAAGGAGAAGGGTTGCTGTGTTATGTCAAGGCACCAGAGGCCACTTGGATGAAAATACCTTTGATTGTATATTCATCTGTTTGACGTTTAAAGAGGACTTGTTTATTAAAATATTCACCTTATGCATACAGTTATGTTGGTAGTTGTAATGACTCTTAATGTAAATCTTCTCATGAAGGTCAAACACATTGAAGTACTGGGACCATTGCTAACAGAAAACAAAACAAAACAAAAACTTTGAGGCCTTGTGGGAGTCACAAGCTAGACAGGCACCAAAAGAGTCCAAGGTATTGGATCTCTGCACATGCTAAAGCAGTGTTCATGGGGCTGTATTATGAGCAATATTCTGTTGTCTATATAAAGAGTTTTGAACGTGGTTTCTTATTTTCTACCCTATCCAATAACACAAGAGTAAAGTATAAGGAATGTATTGAACATTGTGTTTGTCTACTGTATTAAAAAAAAGTATTAAAAAAAAGTTATTTTTACCCGTAAACATTAAAAAGTCAGCTCACGATGACGTTTTCTCATCGAGCTAACTTTACCTTGATTGCCTAGCTAGCTACAGACTTTTAGAGGGGTACATCTTCCCCATTATAATATGTTAACGAAACGATATACCCTGTTCAGCATTTACAGTTGTACCTGTCTCTAACTATTCAACATGACTCTGATCGCTGTCAAAAGAAATAAATAATTCGTTTTCCAAGGGGTCAGCCCTCCCTCAGCCCTATATTCCCTTAGCATCATCCTTGGCTAATGTTTAAATCTGTCCATAACCTTTTGAGATATCGTGCTAACAATATCTGACTACACAGTCTGGCTAGTACTCGTTACATTCGATAGTTGGTTAGGTCTAGGCATGAGGACTGAGATCGGTAAGGGAATATCAGGGTAAGCCAATCAGAGTACGAGTAGGGCGAGTCACGCCTTCTCCATAGTAGCATTCTGCGTAATAATTAGCATGCACTTCTGTTTGTTGTATTTTCGGAGCAATGGGATTTCGGAGCAATGGCTGTTTTTTTTCGGGATGACAGGTTGGCAGACAGATGTGCTTTCAGTCCAATGGGGCATTTTTTCGGACTATTGAAGTTTCGGATAATGGACTGTCGGAACAATGGCAGACATGCAGGTGCTACTGATGACTGGGAACTTAGTGCTAAGGGGAAAATAGGGCAAAGGAATGGCATGCTCCCCACTGAGATAAGGGATAAAACTGAGTATAAACAGTAGTTTTTTTGGTTTAGTCAATATTCCAATAGAATACAATATACCAGACTTCACCAGGGATAAAAGGACAGCCGATGTCTCGGACTGATTTCTGTCTCTGTCCCCGGTGTTTTAGGGCCTACCAAAATTTATCAAAGTGGACAGTCTGACCAAATATGAAATATCGGAAACTAGGTACTAAAAGCTTCAGAATTGAATCACAAAAACAGATATTAAAGAAGGAATCAAAGACAATCCCCCAAAAGATAACAAAAATAAAAATAACAGCCTATCGCACAACTCCAGTCTATGGCGCACACTTTGCTTCCTGTGCAAATAAACAGATCAATTAATGTATTGACATTAAACTTCCCAAAACCTCATTAGTGTGAACTGTTGCCTCCCATAATGACATGCACATCAGACAGTACACAGCACAAACATACCAAAATAGAAGTGCTGGTTTAAAGCAGGGGCGTAGAAGCTGCATGGGTATGTGTGATGTTGAGAGGGAGCAGGCGGTGGAGTCACTCTTAAGAGTCTACAGTCTCCCAGTCTATTCCCTTGACATCACTCTCCCAAGATTCCTCCTCGCTTTATATGACAGATGTTACCTCTTTGAAAGATCAACAAAATAGACCCACAGTGACATTAATAAAGGGCTCTGCCGCTGCACAGGAGACACTACAGCAGCAAGAGGAAGGGATACCAAATTCACTGCTGGTGTTTGTGATCCCACAGCGCCCCCGGTGGTCAATCTGTGAGCATTGTGCCATTGAGTGTAAAGTACTGTTGCTGTTTCAGGGGAATAATTGGCAAACAGCCACTAACAGACGAGTGTACAATCTTCTTGAGCACATTTAAAAAACACCAACATGAATAGTGAGAAGTTAGTTGCTTTTCCATTGAGTGCAATGCAATAAAAAAGATAAAGTTGCTGTTTTCTTTCTGAGAATTTGGGGATTGGGAGGTTTTATTCTAATGGTATCGCACGTGCTCTATTGCCGACCATAATGGCAAAATGGCTGATGTATGATGTTGAAGTACACTACAAAGAATACCAATGATTGTGGGCTCCAATATATGAGCCATGTTCTAAGTGAAATTCCCCATCCCCTCAGGTTGCGGATGTCCAGCCCCGACTCCTCGTTTTCAGAGAGAGAGAAAAATAACAATGCCTGTATGCTGTCGTACAAATAAAGTGCATCTGTTTGGCTCCTCATTTCCATGCAGCTGTCTGGGTCTGGGAGAGCCGATGATGGATCTGCTGACTTCCAAATGAGTTTCACGAGAGCAACCTTCATTTTGCAATAAAATCTAATGTACAGATGTAGAGGATAACAGCTCACATAATGGTCCTCGTGCTGTCAGATGCATTATATATTATCTCTCTTTATCGCCTGATTCCTGTCTGTCTGTCGTTGAAATATGAGTAACTTCACTGCTCTAAGTTAAATAATAAACAGTGATTGAATCTGATTTTGCCTCGCACATTATATCAGACAGGTGTGGAGCAACAGCAGCTGCATTAAAGCTACTTTTTGAGCACTTTTTGTTCTGCCAGCGAGGCTCCTTAATGAATCCATCTATGCTTTGAATATTGAGAGCGAGGAGCGTCCCGCTGTGCTGCAAGAAAGACACGCAGCGACGTTGCAAACGCACAAATGCAGCTGTGGCATTGAACTACTGTCCCCTGCAGAACCGTGCTGTCTTCTTCAGATGGGTTCAATGTCTGTTCAAACTGAACTGGGCTGGCTACACCCCTGTTATAATGGGCCTTATCTGACAGAAGGATTAGTGTTCAGCAGAGCAAAAACACCATTTAGCCATAGCCAGCTGGGAGGGTGCTAGATACCCCCGTGTAATGCATTGGCTTTGTGATCTCTCAGCAAATGAAAGGAAACAGGGGAGCTCTGAATTTGCCTCATTACTGCAAAAAAACATTTATTGGAATTAAAGAAGAATAGGGTGATCGCAAGCAACCAGCAAGGCTAAGACAATGTGAAAAGATGAGTTCACAGTGGAGTTCACTGAGATTAACCAGCCTTGTTTTACTGATTAGAATTACTAAAGCACAATAAATCATACATCTAGTCAGTCCAACTGTTGTTTAATGGTTTTTAGACTATCATCCTACAATAAATGAAATATAAGGGAGATGTTGTTTAAGAGCTATAGCTGCGGTTTTGTGTATATGGGGCTTCTACATGGATCAGTGGCTTATCTTTTGTTCCACTTCAAAGGATCATCTGCCATTAACCATCATCGTGGGGTAATTTGGTGGAATATTTGAAAATGCCACAGTAAGACTTCAAGTGTTTAAAATATATTTTCCCATTTGATCAGTCTCCCCCGGCTGCTACGTGAAGACAAAAAAGTAAAAGCCTCTTAAACTAATTAGAAAATAAAAGGGATACAAAAGTGATATTATCACACAGAATTCATATCCCTTCACAAATATTTGCACGTTGTTATACACTCTCGGAGTATAAAGACTGATTGAAAAAATAATTAAAAACACCTTTAAGAAGTATCTCTCTCATCTTATCACTGTTTCCGTGGCAACAGTAAACCTTCTTTTTTAATTGTAAGATAAAGTCAAAGAGCAGGATCCCCTGCACGAGTACTGTATGTGTCCCAATAACTGGGATGTAACCTACAGCTCTACTGGTTTGGAACTGACAACTTTGTGTAGCAGCTGGTGTTCCTTTGACCTCGGCGCTGGCCCACTTTTCTGTAGACTGAGCAGCAATGATTCATCTTCACATGTTGCCCTTTTGCCTCCATACTCCAGGAGAGGATCTGCCCAGTCGACCAAGCTGTGAAGATACAAAAGCACTTTGTTTTCAAAGGGAAACAGTTTACAGCACAGCAATAAAACACTGTGCTGTTTGGCTTTGTGGCTCCTTAGGAGAAATATAATTTAGTCATTGTTTAGTAATACATAGACCCACATATATTTAGATTTGCTGCAGACTAGACAACTTGTATTGTATGACAGTTATTTTGTATTGATTTGCTTTTCTATCTGAATGGAAAGCCGGCTTAGTTGCGCTGGATTGTGTCAGTAAAATCAATGGACGGTGATTAACTTTGCCTCATCATTTCCCTTCATCTAGGATAACTGTTTTCTTTTTCTACAAGGCCTGTCTTTTTTTTTCAGCAAGAAACGATGGTAATAAACAGAATGGACAGTTGTTAAAATACATGAAAAGATTTCATCTTGATCTTCAGTATTCTTTCACTCGTAATGAATTAAAATCATGACAAGAAGCTCCTCATTAGGAGGTCTTCTTTTCTTCCTTCTTCTTCCCTTCTCACACTGCTTGTATGTTTTATCGTTCATGTGGAGTGTGTTGTTCAAAGGAGGGAAGTTAATCAGTTTGTGCAGAGTGATATATTGCACAGTGTTTTTGTCCTAGCACCTGCAATTGATCAGCCTAGAACATATAAATACATTGTGGTGGATCCCTGGATAATCAGCAGCAAAGATATTCTTAGAGGCGTGTGATTCCCTTGGAGCCTAAACATTGGCATGGAAATAGTTTTCTTTTTTTATAATTCATTTTGTAATACTTTCATCCTATGTATGTTATCCTATGTATTATCCCGTTCCTTCCATTCCATCTTCATCACATTTACATTGTTTACATCTGAGTCAGATGAGGTTTACTGCTTTTATTGCTTTGATGCGATGAGTGGCAACTTGAGCAGGTTACTATTGATTTCGCAGGCTTCATGAATCAATCATCCGCTTCCTCCGGCAGGCATGTACAGCACATCGGGTGGCTGTGGCCCAGGAAGTAGAGCGGGTCGTCCACTGATCACAGGGTTGAGCATTAAATCCCTCGCTCCACATGTCAAAGTGTCCTTGCGCAAGATGCTGAACCCCCAAGTTGCATTTGCATTGTCAACTAAGATCGAAAATAAAAGAGCAGTTTATACACTGCAGTTAGAAAGTTTGCAATCACCTGTCAATAAAGCTTGGTTTGGTCAGATGGCTGCTGACTACTCTATATTTTTTAATGGTCTTTCATACTTGTAGGTTGTAGAAAGTCATCTTAAAAAATAGATGGTATTTCATATGAAGGGTTTGTTTTGCACACTGAGAAAAAAAAAAACGGTTCACAATGGTTCAACCAGACTGACATCTGAAAAGGCAAGAAGAGATGAAGATCCCAGCTGAGCAACAGTTGAATAAATAAACTGGAAGCTTAGCAAAAATGGTTAGATTTAAATAGGAACAAGTTACTGCAGTGTCATTTGCGCATAATGCATATAACAAGCTGTAATTAAGAGGCGCGTTGCTTTAGCAAAGCTATTCTTCACAGTAGACTTCACAATAGAACTTGTAGGTTAGTGTAGGGTTCGTACTATTGGAATATTAGCTGAACATACTATGGTCCGATAATTCCCAGTTTAAACCTCAATCTAACTACTGAGTAGACTACAAAGGGCACTAAGAGAAACTGCCTCCCAAAATAGTTAGAGTCCAATTGCAAGTACCATTGTGGTGCTTAATATTGATCGAGGGGGCGACATCAACCAAAATAAATCTTTAAGCATTTAATTCCTTCTTCTTCTGGGGCCAAATCTATTTCAAATAATACATTTGGTGTCTGAATTATACTGTTTTTTAAATAGCCATTATTGAAGTAAAGAAGAAAAACATAAATAAAACAGGTGATTCCAAACTTTTGAACAGCAGTGTAAATATAAAAGCAGTCCATTTACCATCCATTTTCCATGCTGAGGGAAAATAAGGACTCGCTTTTCGCTCCATCCCACTGACTTCCTATTTCACTGATCTGATCTGAGCCTTCCAGGGTTATCCATTATCCTTATAGAAGCTTGTCTCACACAATGCAAGTTGTGCAGCTTCTGCCATCAGAGATAAATCAAAAGCTACAATTACCATACCTTATATTGAGCAGAGTGAAGGCTGTGGATTGCAAATACACCGCACTTCCTATAGCATTACATACATTGTACTATACGGCCCATTTTCTCCCCGGGGGCAGATTATCGGATTGTTGATGTAGCTCCGTTTGAAATTAGGTATGTGTTTCTCCTGAGATTTTCTTTTTCTGAAAAGGCTCCGTAATTGCTCCTAGGGCCGTATCAAAGCCAAAAGAAAATGAATGCTGACATTCAATTCATGAAATACGCAAGGACGAAAGAGAAAACATCTCTCTGAAATTCTGTTTTCCTGATAGCAGATAATATGATAATGCTCGCCACAGAGGCTTGCCTGGACTGCAACCACTTCAAGCCTCCGCCTGAACAGTTATTTGCTGTTTGAAGTGGCTGGTACAAACTATTACAGGAATCGAGACCCTTTTTGTTGTCCCCTTGTCTGACAAAATTTCCCAAAGGTGTTCTGCTGTCGCAGCATGGAGTCCTCCACTCTCACGTCCCCGTCCCCCCTGGGCCAAAACATCCATGTAAAACAGCAGCCCCGTTGTTCAAACAGTGGCAGTGGTCAAATGAAATCGGCATCAAACAGAAGAGCATCCTGCATATATTTATTTCCTTTTGCTGTGAAAAACCAAACCAAAGCTTGCGCACTATCATCAGGCACCAATGTCTAGAGAACAACACGGCCCTGTCTCCGTAATTCAACTCCTGCACTTGTGCAGAGGACCTGACATGCCGCAGCAGATGGTGCACGCGCAGCACTTAACCTCTCAGAAGCAGAACAGGAAGAAACCACACCCGGGTTGAAGCCCATATGGGGCGAGGAACACTGTTTGATGAGAGCTCGTCAGTTTAATCAATCACATCGGTCGATGACAAATGTTGCCTCCATTAGAAAGAGACCCCCTTCCCAGGTGCTTGGGAGACAGGAAATCCGGGTTCACTCTGACTAAGACAGATGAATCACATCAGATTCATTGGTACATTGGTGTTTACTGCCATTATTCGCAGCGTTCTGTATGCACGTTTGACTTGCAGGACTACAAATTCAAACGATGAAAAAAAAAAGAATGATTCTTGTAAAACTTAAGACAACCCCACAGCTTTTTAGGATTGCCAATATTATAACCGACTCCAGTCCACACAGAATATGTTAAGGGAGCTCGCATTCCAATTCATTCTTGATGGATTTTTAATTTGCCAGGAATCTGGGAAGCAGTGTTGTCTTCATAGTTGTTAGGATGAAAGCGTGAGTCCTACTTACCTTTGCCGTTGGTACAGAGATTTCCAAAACCAGCTTGAGGAGATTGCTGTTGTGCACTCACTTTACTGCTCATTCACTCATCCACCAGCTGTGGAAAGAAATGATGATCAATGGTTGCATGCCTCATTGATATAGAATAGTCATATCGTCAAAGAAGATGTTTCTTGGCCCATGAGAAGGATTGTTAAAAATAATCTTATTTGGCTCTGTTTTGTAACATTTTGAAATTTAAAGTTCACTAGATTTTACTTGTAAACAAACAAAGTTTGTTTACAGTCAGTGTTTGTCCCCTAAAACACATTGGGCCTGAAGCAGAGCTTCTCCTTGCTTTGTTGACATAGCTGGGCCATCTGTGAATACTTTTAGTACATGTTAGTGCATGTCAGCGTGCCCCACTGGTTTGCTCACAGCTGATAACACAGTCCCGAGCAAGAACGTCGTCGAGGCACCCACCTTCCGGTTCCCCCTTCAGATAAACACTGTTAGGTTCGTCAGCACTTTCACCGTTGTTTACAATATTAGCACCGTTAGCTGTTAAGAGCCGTTGAGCGGCATTCAAAATGCTCCCAATCTCGTGTCTTGCACTTTAAGATAAGAGAAGAATTTGCTCACAGAAAGGCGTAAATGTTTAGGATAGTGAACCACATGGCAACAGATGCTGCTGTCAAGTGTCATGAACGGGAACGAGCTGTGGAGAGGGTCTGGCACCTTCCAGGGTACTATTCACACTCCACAGTGAACAGGATGTTAGAAATAATGTCAACGGGCTTCATGTGTTTCGAGCCACCGATGCCGACATTTATCTTTTCCTCTCAAAGGAAACTTAACTGACAAGAAAAGACAATAGTTGATATTGAACTGTTATGATCCAATCACTGTCTCTGTCAAATATGATTTCTAACCTTTCAGTCAACCTTTCCAGAAGTTTTGTATTATTTGGGTTGTCTCTAGACTCAGTGGTTCTGAGCAAACAAACAGTTAATTGGATTCAAGTTGATGTATCGGTAATTTTCTTCTCATTTACAAGGCAATTAGAAGTCTGCACAAGTAATCATCACTCCATTTGCAGAGCCGGGCATGCTTGAACAACTTATTGATAAACTTTATACCAGGAAAATGAAATTCTAGGCAGGCAAGATTTCTTTAAGAGGGATATTTCCCTTGAGGAAGGTTTTCATGTAATGTCCTTGACAGTCAAATGTGTATTAGAGACTGCAGAAAAAAACTGTGTTGCTTGTTTGGTGAAGTCCCCTGCTTATCTGTTGGCTGTGATGGATATTTGTTAAGCTTTATTGAAATTCCATCAAAAAGCATATGGCTTAATGCAGTACATAATTGTCCTCCAGTCAGGAGAGTGTACCCTCAAAGGGAAACAGGACTATAAATCACACAAAGAAGACATCCCAAAGCACAGCTGTGTACGGTACTGTTAGTCCTGTACTGTACCCAAAAACCAAGCAGATAACGCACAACACCAGAAGCTTATGGCCAAAGTCTCACACACTGCACTTCATTAATTTCATTAGTTTGGTCTGCTCCTCTGAGGGTGAAAAAGATTGCACTGCATTGATTTGCATTAATTAATATTGATTGGGATTAATCTTGGGGAACAAGGCTAACGCGTGAGAGCATAGGTGCATGTCCCTCGAAGAGATTTCTAACATACCTGCATTAATTCATTTAAGTAATGATCACCGTCCAAATTACAGCAATGCGATGCGGAGCAGTGAGTGCAGGACCACCTGTGAGCAGAGCTTTTCTGTAATTAAGGGGAAGGAGAAGGTAGTTTTTGAGTTGTAGTACTAGTTGAATAATAGCACACCTTTAGTCACTGAAGGACAATGGTGACCCCATATCCTGGAGGCATTGTCCTGAGAGATTTAAACTGCTAGAATCAACATTTAAATCTAGCTGCAAAACTACGGGTGGGGAAAGATTGTGGCTACGGTTGATAAGAAGGCAAAACGTGATCAACACCCGCACACTGCCCTGCCACCATTCAGGGAATAATTCCTCCATTGGCATTGCAGAATTGTCCAATACTGAAGCAATTCCTACAAGGGAACATGGCTAAAGACCGGAGTTCCAACATTACCGGTTCTTTTATCGGTGCTCTTTAACGTTTTGGTGTTACTCACTAATACGCTGCAGCACTCATCTCCTCAGCTCTCTGTGTCAGAGTTGAGCAGGTCCATCGACACACGCACACACTCTCTCACACACACACACACACACACACACACCTGTCTGTATGTTGTCAAATGGCCATTATTTGCAGTGTTCTGTATATATGTTTCACTTGCAGAACTACAAATCCCACTGATATAAAGAAAGGAATAATTCATGTAAAACTTAAGAAAACCCCAAAGTTGGAAAAAAACGTTTTTTTCAAGATTGCCAATATAAAAACCGACTCTTGTCTGCACAGATTATGTTAAGGGAGCTAGCATTCCTATTTATTCTTATCCGTTTGTGTGTTGTAAAGCTGTTTAGCTCAGTTTACCACTTTTTCTTACAATTCTGGTAAACTTATCTGCAGGCTGAGACAGTGTTTCCAGTGAGATTTTAATGAGTTTGTGTAGTCACTTTGTTTTTATAAACATGACATAAGATAACATTTTGTTGTATTTAAAATATAAATTAATTTGAATCCTTGTCCAAATTTATAAATTATTCAAAGAATGTATTTTTTGAAAAGCAATTATTTAGTAATAATAAAAGAAAGCTGGATTGGGAACCGAACAGACAAGTATAGATAAAATCCTAACGATACCCATCCCTTAGTCTGTTTTATTCTTCCTCAGCCCTTCTTTTTATTCTCTCCTCATTCTTTTTCAAATTGAATTATTGACAATGTAATGGTCTGAAAAGAATCTTGTAACTTTGCTTTGAAAAGTGCTTTAACAATGAGGTTTCTTGTTCTTATTTCTGCAGGGTCTTGTAATAAAGTATGAAGAGAAATAAATAAAAATGAATGCAATACCGTAATTATTCCTGGATGTTAGAAGGCCAGAAAATTAGGTGGACTCTGGATGTCATTCTTATGCTAAACTTTATTAAACTGCAAAATCCATCCCTTAAAACAATGTGTGTATCAACCCCAGCGAGGAAGCAATAAACACAACCTTCTAGAGGACTGTCTGCAGTTATCAATTCAAATATATCCTATTTTTTACCCACAAAGCCAGCATGGCAGAATTAAAAGTTGAGTCAGGGGAAGCAGTAGTGTATGGCCAGTCATTACTTATACTCCGGTAATTTGATTATACTGACTCTGGGCAGCATGTTGTGCCACGCTCCTGGGGCTGGGACATATCAAATTAATAATTGCAATTGACAGGCAGCCCATATGTCAGTGTGTCGAGTTAGGTGGGCTGATGGTCTTTTTGCCTCAGTCATCCTCCCCCCGCTCAGACATCTGTGCAGCAAACTACCAGCAGGCCTGGCACCAGAAAACTGCTGGGAACCATGTGTTTATTCTTCTTCCTTTATATCCATAAGGGTTGCAGTATTCCCACTGGATGTGCATCTTCTCTCACTCTCACTCTTTGCCACCCCCCCCCCCCCCCCCCCCCCGTCCTTCAAATACTGAGAACAGCTGGATCTCAACTGTAAGACACATTTCAGGAATCAAATAGCAAAGTCATGTAATAATAAAATATTAACAATAATTTAATACAAGAACTAAATTAATCTATTACTGTAAATCAAAGTATAAGTCACGCAACTGACTGTTTGCAAAACCCCTCCCCCGTAACAGTGATTATCCAATGATAGCTTAGCAGTCCTAACTAACAGAGCATTCCTTTCAAAGCCAAGTTGCATCAACTATCAATGGGTTACTTAAAAATCCCCATTCACTATAACATGTACTGTGTCGGACTATAGGACAATGCTAGAACAATGCTGTTTCTATTAAATGAAAATGCTCTGGGGTGTTTGCATTTCTTTAAACTAATCACAATCTTCTTAAGCTGCACCAGGCACAGGATGCAGCGACGATGCCCAAGCAATGATAGCGCAGATGGCAGACGGGGAAGAGAATGCCGGCTGAAATAGGTGTTCAATGGCAGACTTATTCCCACAGACTACATCCTGTGAGTCACAGCGACGATGACTATGCGGGATGGGATTTAGCAAATCGTCAATTAAACCATTTAGGGAAATATGAAGTAAAACTATGTCTCCTAACGGAAATCCATCCATAGCGCTGCAATAAAAGTACCAAGAGACAAACAATATGCCATTTTGGTGAGCTGAGAGGAATCATTAGGCTGATAATAGAAGACATCTAAAAAAAGAAATCTGACATAAGTATTTGCCACTTTCTGTGCACAACACACACACACACACACACACAACACAGGGGAATGAGTTGGCTGGGAAAAATAAATACCAAGAAGTGCCCTCTAACGCACCACTTACAAAACTCAGTGTAGGTCTGTTTACCGGACTTGCTGTAGGTAGCACTGATTACTCATGATGCATCAACCAAAGCTAGAAGCGGTGGTACACAGCTGATATAATGTTTTTTTCTTTGTATTGTGAGGCTCGTTGGTATTGCTGCTGTGGTATGATTCCCCTCCAGGGATAGATAAATAAATCTATCCATCCATCCATCCATAAGTCTGTTGTAATGCTGCCAAACTCATCAAGCTCATGTATTCTTTACTTAGAGACACTTAATTAAGTTGTATGTGAAATCAAAACGATACTGAATAGCGGTGATAAAAGACACAACACAAGCATTCTTTTAAATCCAAGACAACAAATGTGTTGGAATCATTATGTTCAGAGAGGTTTACCTCTTTGTCACTTTAATTACAAAATGGAAACGTTTAACTACCCAGTATTCTAAAACATAACGATCGACGATGTCATTTAAAGTTGTGTGTGAGAGGAGTGAAGCAGGATGATGGCCTTCAGAGCCGTCTGATTTCCATTTTAGGATGACACCGCCTAAAGACTGTCAGCGCTGATAGCTGCAGCATGTCAGACTTGGAGCCTCTGACGTTCATATAAATGGTCAGTGTCAGAGTTTTCAATGTTCTGGTTGTACATGAATTGAGAGATAGATCTGTGTGTCACCATGAATTGTTCTCACCAAGCAGAAAACTCTTTGGCATGAAACAAGAACACCATTCATTCATGTATAACCTTGTTTGTATACTGTAGACATTTGTTAGCCAAAATCTGCACTGAATACTGAATACTTCAGTTTTAGGGAGTTCAACGCTCAGATATTCGGAACAAGAAAGTGTCTTAAATTTTCTCACAGAATCAACTTTAAATTGATATTGCCATAAATCACTGAACGGTTTAGGTCCAAGATACTTGGCCTTGTACGAATCTTGCAGACCTCTCAGGCCAGCTGGTTGT
Organism: Anarhichas minor; assembly: GCF_050575085.1. Classification (NCBI taxonomy): domain Eukaryota; kingdom Metazoa; phylum Chordata; class Actinopteri; order Perciformes; family Anarhichadidae; genus Anarhichas; species Anarhichas minor. The sequence goes on along the minus strand of NW_027466487.1, from coordinate 969,755 downwards.
GGATTACTAGCTGTCCCCAGAGTCAAAACTAAACATGGTGAAGCTGCCTTTAGCTTCTATGCTGCTCAAATGTGGAACAAACAAAAGAGCTAAGATGTGAGAGAAGCCTGATTACTTTCAAATCCAAGCTGAAGACCTTCGTGTTCATCAGTGTTCCTAACGTTTGTAATATTGATTTTATTCTGTTTGCTTTCAGTTGTTTGTTCTCTTGTTTGTATTGTTTTACTCTGTGTGCTTTTGCTTGATTTGATTGTTTTTACAATTTGTTTCTTTTGTAATCTGTAAAGCACTTCAGGCTGCCTTTGGATATGAGGATATGTTGAGAATGTGAAATATGAATGCTTCTGCCTTGCATTGCCTAAAACTTTAATGTGGAGGACTCTGGTGGCTCTGTGCTGTGGATCCTGTATCTTTATGAGGTAAAAAGGATAAACTCTGGTAGGTGGATGGGCTTGTGGCAAAAACTGTGAAGCTCCTGCTTGTAAATATAAATACAAAACAATATAAATATTAGTATGCTAGAGTAGAACATCTCTTGTATGTATCGTATTTTGAACAGAATTACACGTTATGAGAAAGCATACATCCCTACAGTATACAAAGTGACACACAATGCCAGTAAGAGATCATTCATTTTTATCTGGATGTTTCAGTGCTGAGGATGGATGTATTCTGAGGTTTTGAATTAACATAGTTTTTTGCCTTGCTATTTAGAATATTTTTTTATAGAATAGAATTGTAGAATATAAATACATAGAGAAAGGGACTTAGGGCATTTTATTCAGTCATTAAATTGTGGACTGAGGCATGATCTGTGTGTGTCAGTGAATCACTTGCCTTCATTCCTTTCTTTTTAAAAGATATCACAATTTAATGTAAGACACTTATGTTACTGCATGTCCTGTGTTGTGTTGGGTTTTGTGAAGCATTCGCTCGCAGCTCTTTACTGATACAGCAGAAATCGGTCAGAGGACACCTAAATGAACTTGATTACAGCACTGCATAATTTAAGACTTCTATCAACAATGTTTTGACATGTTGCTGTGATCGCTCCTGCTCTGACAGCCACAACACTGGCATGTTAATTATTCACGGCTCTAAACACTGCTGGGATCAATAATTAACTAGAGAAACTTAGAAAAAACACTAAAAGCACGATTGCTTGAAGCCCTATGCATTTACATACCCTTCTATGTTGAATATTTCAGAGATAGACTTGGGTTTTGATCCCTGATTTGATAAACGTGTTGTATCTTTTATTTTGAGTCAAAGAAAGATGCATTTGAGGCAAGCGGTTGTGTTTCTGTGTGTCACTGCAGTAATGAGTTAGTAATGCCGTTTAAAGTGAAGGTGCCTGTCAGCTGCTGACTCTTGTGTTCCTTGTAGTTCCTCTAAATGTACACGATAGCTATTTAATACAGATACACAACTCATTTAATTGTTATTGGTGCACAGTAAATACCTCTGAGGAACAATAAAACTAATATTCCAATTTTCACCTTGTCAATTTTCTGCTAGAAAAGTTTGGTTTGTTGGTGTTAATAAGAGGTTGATGACTGTAGACATTATCCATCCACCGCTTTGCCGAAACAGAATCTCGACATCAAGGGGTTGGAAAGTTTGCTTTCATGGTGTTTGTTTGTTCACTGGGAGGAGATCAACATAGGTAACTAACTGCTTCGTTGACATGTAGCACCAACTACGTCAACTCCACTAACAACTCAAAAGGCTTGTCATTATCACACTCATAATCAGAACTCAGCCACAATTGTATGGTCCTGACACTGTAATTATTAGTGGATTGCATGTGTGTATCAAGTGCGGTGTACTGTAAATATATTTTTCCGATATTATGGAAAAGACAGGAAATGTACGTATGTTTAAAATATAATTGTAGATTGCCATCCAACTTAACGCTTAAGTCTAAACAGGTGAAAACACTGTGAGGTTGACGTGAAAATATGTAGATTATAAATTGACCTCATGTTTCTGCATGAAGCTCAACACGGTTTCCTTTCCAACATCTCTCAAAACACTGGCAAAAGTAAACACGTCATCCTTCAGGGCTGATTCAGCGCCCCTCTGGAGGTAAAACAAACAAATATTTCAAATTGGTTATACTGTTAAGTGTAAAAGTGGCTCGTCGTTGTAATGTTGGTGGAAATGCCACAAAACAGTAGGGAGATGCATCACGCTCCCCAGGTATCTTGATATTAGCGAGATGTCGGGGAAAACACCTCTGACAGACAGACAGACTGGCAAACAGATGCATGCAGTCATTACTTTAAGAGTTACTTTAATGTGTTTTAAAAGCAGACACTGTGCTGCCGGGCCACAGGCAGTCTCAGTCACAGTGCTTATTACAGCTAACCTTTTACTCTTTCTTATTATTACAAAAGAAGCACCCCCCCTTCCCAATATTGAAAATCTAAAGACAGAGATATACAGATGTTTTTCTCCTAAATTATTTGTTCACTTTATTGTTGTAATATTACTTGTTTCTAAAATATTATTCTTAGTGCATGCATATGTCTTGGATGTGCAGAAAGTTTTGAACATGAGCATGACATTGCTGAAACACATATGAGCTAAAGTGCAGGGGTTTATAAATGAATTAAAATGAATTCATGTATCATTAAGATGAGAAAGTCCCACATGCACATTTAAAGAAGTTACTTCCACAAACAAAATACACAAATAAGGAGGGAAGAGTAAATCGTGCCTAAATGTGTGCTAAATCAGCGGGGATAACATCAAATGATTATTCTTAAACACCCGGGTGGCCTGCTTCTCATTTAATTAATTCAATTAATAACAGGTTGTAAGTGCAGTCACTAATCTACGCTCATACAGATCAACTCAACCCTCGACTCCAACTGTTGGAAACAGATTTCTTTCCATCCCAAACGACAAGACGTTCATGACAAGAACAAAATGTTTCATCCTTAAAGGATGCTCTGGTTCAGTGGCAGAGACAGATGGCTTATTGACTGCCGCCACACTGCACCTTACCCTCTGACACCGTTATACTTGCTGGCAATTTCGAGCAATACTCTGGCTGTCAGGCAGAGGCTAACATGTTCTCTCCAAAAGCAGCCATTGTACCAATCACCTCCTGCTGCGCGGCTGAAAATGACTTCCAGCCAGCGGCAGCCACAAAGTCAGACTTTAGTGTGAGGAATGCTGTCTTCCAGTACAATGACAGCGATGTGAGTGAACACTGTTCCTTCAGTTTTTATTTTAGGGACATCACGGGGGTCTACAGAGGAAACCGCCTTTAGCTCTTTCATAATTCAAACTCTGTTTTCTGAGCATTAGCACGCTGCTGTACAATCATGGCAACATTCTGGCCTTTCAGTTCCCTGCTGTACATTTATTGGGAGAAAAGTCAAAACAGTGGGAGGTGATGAGAGAAGAGGAAACATCAAACGTCCCTTCACTATTGATTTGTTGTTTTGTAGATTAAACTGGGTCCTTGCTGTCTCAGTTTGTGGTTTGAAGCAGTGATTTACTTGATACAACAAACCATCTTTAATATAAAACACCTCTTCAGGCGTTGTTACATCATTTGTAACACACCATACACTGCAGAAAAGCACTCTATCCCGGTCACAAATTCAATGTGTGAATAAGAGCTGAATTAGCTGAGTGTTTCTTAAAAAAACGCATCTAATAGTTGATGTACTTGATCAAAAACATAGTTGAATATTCGACAGATCTACTCTCTGTACTTGTTTGTGGGCACTTTACTGTTGTTAGGGGCTGTATGAAAAGTATTACTGGGAGACTAGGGGTCAGAGAAAGGTGGAGGGTATTGTGATTTTTATTATTGTGGCTTTATATATTAAAACTGTCTATATTCCTCATATGTCTAGAGTCTGACCCAAAAGCACTTAGCATTACATAAAGCTACAACACAGACAATCTAAGTGCTTTAACAATCATGTAACCGGCTATAGCCTTGAACTCAGTGAGTGTGTATTAAATACATATTTGTATACATTCACTGTACATATCTGTGTATAAAGCGAAAAATGTGAAATATTTTCTAACCAAAACCTACATTTTTGATTGACATTATATTGTACTGCAGTTTTCGATGTGATCCTCAGATAGACCTGAGCAAACAGTCAAACTGACACCACAGTGAATTCTCACACAGGCATTAGATGGGACCGGAGTGCTGTGCTTACTAAGCTTGTTCCTCTTTAGCTTGTATCTCTAGGGCAGTAACTCTATGCCCCTCTCTTATCTTATCACAGCGTTGCATTCAGCATAGCAGCACACGGCAGAAGTCACCTTGGCGCTATAAGAGATGCAAGCACTCCCCCAGCGAGGCCTGTCATGGCGTAGAGATGTGTGCCACTGCAGTCAGGCTGATCAAAAACAAGCCTGGGATACTGACTGTGAAGCTGCTGTTTACCAAGAGACTGTCCAAACACCAGTTAATCAGACATCAGACATATCTAAGTTTAAGACAACATTTGGTCGTATACTGAGGTTGATTGAACGAGCTTCAAGCTCCGACATTCAATCACTGTTGATGCCACTTTCATGGAGGGAGCTCAGATTCTCTTAAGAACTAAACTAACGTGACGACTCAACAAGTTTATAAATTTAACGTATTCACCTCAGCTGAGAATCTCTATCACTTATAGAAATCACTTATCGTCAGGAAAAGCTCACGGATACATTCGGTCTGTAAACACTCTCTCCCTTCAAAGAGGTTTTTATATTTTTATTTATTTGCATTGATTCTACAGGTAAGAGAGAGGATCCTATAACTTACTGTCTCAGCTCCTGTGAACATGTGTTTATTAGAAAATTTAATTTATAACTTAAATTCCACATATATTAAATACTTACCAGCAACACACACCACAAGGTACTATATGAGTAGATACCACTAGATAACAGTAGATAACACTTATTTAATTGGCCTTTCTATCCAGCCACAACAACTGCTCCAGTCATCTCTATTCACAGACCGCACCACTATCAGCACAAGGAAGTTACTAATGCAATCACACTCGATTTCAATCATAATCATTCTATTAAATAAGCACCCAAAATTGCGTCTTTGGACCGTTATTAAGGAGATAGACTCTGGTCACGTTTTCCTATCTTTCTTCATCATTATCCAATGTTTATTTGTATTCTTCACAATATAATTGCTCGGAGGCAATTATTAAGTCTTTGATGTAATGTAGAGTGAATGCGAAGGGGAGAAAGAGGATGAGGACGGGATGATTGCATCTTTTATTGTTTGTTTTTTCTTCTTCCAGCTAATTAACCAGATAAATCTTGCAGTCAGTTTTGTGCTACACAAAATGAAGCTGCTGTGTTCCTATTGATTGCCCTGCTCCACATGAGTAAGGGTCATTGACCATGCATCGGAGAAAGAGAGAGTTGTCATGCACTTGTTGTCCTCTCCAGCCTTAAAACCAATACTGATATATATCTGAGGCTGCATCAGGTGGATCTTATTTGTCTGTATTAATGCTTCATATTGAGACGTGGAGGACGGCTTTGAAGATGTCAAGAAGGTTATTGAGAACTCGTTTATATGCTTATATTCACAGCAAACCTCTTCATTTCAAGAATTACAGAGAACTCTTAATGCTCATGTTTAACAAAAAAAAGATATGGGTGAATATAATCCCTTTTTCTTTTTCTTTCTCTTTCTCCCTGCTGATAACACCGTGCACGTGCTATTAGAAGCCACTCCTCACATTCTGGTCAGTCTGCTGAGTCGATTCCAAGGACAGTGATACATGCTTCAGACGCTTCAGCTGCTAATGGGAATAATTAAGAAAAAGCGAGGCGTCTTGCAGAGTTGATTTATGTGTTACAGAAGGATTTTTACGCTCACATAACTTCCCATTCCTCTGTAGCAAAAGGGGTCCGAAGTAAGCTTTCCAGATCGACTTCCACTTAGTGGAATAAAATGATACAATCTAGAGTGACCAATAACCACAGAGGGCAGCGGGAAATTGTCCCAAAGGTGCAACCACAAGGTGAAAGTGATGATCTGAGCTTTAATAATGTCCTCTCCCTGTGAACATCATCGATGGCTGTTTTTGTGCTTAGACTCTGCCTCATAGCAATCTCTCTAAGTGACCTTCTATCGCTGCTGAAGCTGGAATAGTGTAGGATGGCACAAAAAGTAAGAGAGAAAAAATAAAGCTTATTATCTTATAAGTAAAAATCAGTCTTTGTCGTTTATAGAGAGAATATCACCACACAACTGAAGACGTTTTGTAAAATTCAAAAGATAGAAAATGTGAGTTGCCTATCAATGCAAACTGCACTGTTGTGAGGATATGATGCAATAGCATGGCCCCTTCTCAATATTTCACCCATGGCCAAATATTCTCATAATATAGCCGAATATTATTGACGTTTTTACCCCCTTGGGCTTAATGTGACCGTGAAGTGAAATTAGATGCCTGAAGTGATCTTTAAGAAGTGTTCTAAGTGCTGCTTTGGTTATTGGCTTAAAATATATTTGAACTTTGTAGGTAGAAAATGTGTGTGTGTGTGTGTGTGTGTGTGTGTGTGTGTGTGTGTGTGTGTGTGTGTGTGTGTGTGTGTGTGTGTGTTAAAATAAGTAAACAGAGCACTATTTAGTCAGAGGAAGCACACGTCTTGCACCTAACATATTAATAAATGCAGTTTACAATAATTGTATCTTGACAACCTTAACAAGACAGTTTGTTTCATGCAGAGATAGAGAAAAGCAATTAACAAAAAAAAATTGTATTTTAAAGATTGTTCTAATTGCAGTGGGATTTTAAAGCGATGCTTTTTTTTTTTTTTACAATTTCTTTCATAATTGTAAATTGATTCATCAATATAGAATTAAATGCTGAAATAATCAGACTGTAAAACTGCCTACTCCACACAAAGCAGTCCTCATCATAAAGCATATGAAGCACTTCACATAATGTTCATTTCCACACACATGCACTGTGCAAAGCAGTGGAAATACGTGCTTTGACGATACACTCACCATTAAGTGGGGCAGATATGGTGGGAGGACATTCAGTAGCTTTCATTCAGTGGATTACATTTGTTAAAATGCTTTATGTAATATACACTAACTGCATCTATGACATTTTAGGGTCACTATTAAAATAGCACCAAAAAAAAGAAAGTAATACAGATATTTTCCAGATTTTCTTTCATTTCAACTTTTGGAGATTTTGTGGAAATGCAAGCACACTCTTGAGAATGAGATGCTGAAGATAATGGACCGAAAAGTCAGCAGAGGAGGATACTTATTTATAGATATTTGCATGAAAATCCCACCAAACATGTCTTCCTCTAAGGAAGAAAGAAATCTTTTATCTTCAAAATCTAGGTGGGAAATAATTTCACTCGGTACATTTCCATTTTGTGTGAGTGCATAAAGAAGATGAAGTGTGGAGTACAGTATGTCCTCTACAAATGTGCTGTTTGTGGTTACGTGAATAGCAGATTATTGTTTGTTTGGATCCTTTTTGGGGCCTGGGTCCTGAGGGGGTCGTGATTGTCCTGGCAGCTTTCTATTCATCTACGCTCCACGGGGAGTTGTTTGATGTTTTTATTAACCTGCGCCCTGCTTGTCTGGAGGCCACAGGGTGGCTTCTGGACCTTGGCGCTGTGTGCCTCTTGCACCTCACATGCGCCCAGGAGAGTTCAATCACATGCCCTGCATGGGGGCGAAGATGACTGGTGGGATACACTACAGCCTTGAAGAAGATTAAGCTGTGTGTGCAGAGGGTGTGCAGAGGGAAAGGTTCAGCTCAATGTGTACTTCACTGGTGTATGACGGGTTTGAGTTATTTGCGTTGATGAATAAATCTGGATGTTTGACAAGTTGAGGAGATATTTCTGCCATCATGAACAGCACAGAAGACATTCAGAGTTATCAAATTGCTGTATTTTTATCGATTATAGATTTTCAGATGTAACATTTCCTCCACATTTGAGATTGTATTTCAAAAGGCACGAAAAACAATTACGTATTCAGGTTGCAATAAATTGTATCAACAGATAGGTGTTTTAAAATGTTATCTTATCAACAAATGGTGTCATCAAAAATATTACTTTTTAAACTCCAATTTGCCTTATCTTGCAGTCATTCACTATTCCATCTTTCATGGCCTTTGTGCAACTAATTACATTGTCCTCCTGTAATCGCAAATAAAATAATACAGAAAAGTCAAAACTGAATAAGGTACATTAATGGCATATTCAATATTGCCTGCGTGCAGTATACAGGGTTTATACTGTACTGTATATCACTGAGTGTGATATATCCACAGTAAAGTATCTGCTGTCAGTGAGCACAAAGGGCTTCTCAAAGTCCCTATCGTGGAAATCCTTGAGGTGGTTCTTTCCACAAACTATGCTGTCTGCAGCTATAAGGCTCCTGAGGCGGCTGGCTCTTTTATTTCTCTCCCACAGATCTGCTGGTGGCTGATGTCTCAGCTTCTGAATTAATGTTTTTGTAATGGTGGACTTTTTTTTTTTAGTGGTGCATTTTCATATGTTAATTCTGTTGATTTACACTGTTGTGAAATACCAATACAAATGAGCATGGAAATGTATTTCTTATCTTGGGATCACTATGTTTGACTAATTGATCCCTACCACTCTCGGTGAGCAGTGACTCCACTTACTAGCTTTTGTGAGCTTAAGTGGTTGGAAGTTTTTGACTTTTGTCTTACATGAACACTCGTGTCTAAGTGAGCTGATTCATTTAGTGTTTCAAGATTGTTGTCTTGGAGCATTTTGAACAATTACATCACAAACGAGATAAAGTGACATGGTTATTTTTCATTATGGGAAGTGTACAGTAGACATGTCATTTTTTTTTTCTTAATTCACACAAGAGGTATCTTGGCACCAATTTTGACCAAATCCATCTCGTGAAATTCGCCCAAATGTATGGAAACACAAAGACTCAACTTGGCTTTTTCTCCTCATAACTTTGTATTCAGCTAAAATTTTAATTTATGTAAGCAGGTTTAATAATTCTCATTCCCCAATCTCCTCAGTGCTGATCTTAGTGTATTTTTTTAGGGGGACTGAAGAGGTCAGAGACTACACACCAAATCTTAACTCTGCATTTGCTTAATTTATCTATTCCTCGTGTCTTGGCTGACTGAACAACAGAGCAACATTAGCTTAATGTTGAGCTTGGGAATACAGCTCTAAATAATCTAATGGCGGTTTCAAATGGAAAGTTGGGGTAGTAACTGTAATGTCCCTTAGTTTTCAATTCTGAATAAGTAATTTAATATCTGACTGATCTCTCATGTTGCTTCTCCGTCTGTTGAAATGCTGAAAAGAGAGTTGCTACATCCATCCCATGAATCAGAAATGAGGCTGGTGAATAAAATATTATCATAACTGAGTAATGATTGCAAAAGTATGAATACAAGGTTTAAAAAACAAGACAAGCAGTCACAAAGCTGCTGTCTCATCACTGGAGGTAACTGATTAAAATCAGCTTTTTCTTTTCTCTTCTTAGTGAAACATTCAGAAGTTTTAGTGTATTGTTTTTGATTGAAACTACAACTTGCATTGAAATGAAACTAAAAGGTGAGAAATGATATTACTGCGATATAGATCCTGTATAATCCCCTCCCTCTATTATGTTAAGTTAGTTTTCAGACAGTGAGATCTATAAATATGTCTCATTAGTGGCTGTATGCTGACAGAACATACTGTGTTCACAATATTATTTTCTTTTCTCCTTTCTTTGAACCTTTGATTAGCATATTGTTATTTTGGAAGACATATTGTCAACAATGAAAATGTGAAATAATGCCTGGGAAAGGAAACTCATTTTCAAAGAACAGCCTCCCTGCCTGGTAGGTGCTGAATGTCTTATTGGATCCTGGACCAAGGTTATGCTATCAAAAATATTTATGATTGAAACATCACTTTCAAACACAGTGACAGCCGACTTTTCACATCTGCACAATCAACCTTGAGTCTGTCAAAACTTGTTGGAGATAGCAGTAACACAGGAAAGGCGTGATCTAACTATGTCATACGGGCTTTAACAGAAGTGAACGGTAGATGGAATAAATATTTCGGGATGGAAGTGTAATGTGACCATTGTGACAGTCGACTAGACTGTATAGTCCAGAGGTAGGCCAACACGGTGCCCGCGTGAAAAATCCTCGTCTTTGGAATGGCCGGATATCGCTCGGATATCAATCTTACATAACTGACTAAGCGTCTTTGGGTATTTTGAAAAGCGCTATATAAAATTGATGTATTATTATTATTATTATTATTATGATCATTTGTATGAACATGGGACAGAGTTCATGATTTGTTCAAAAATGTTACAACGGTAGTGGTTAGTACAAACGAGACATGATGTGAAGATATGACAGTTAATGATTCCTAAAAATTGTTAGAAGTGATAAGTTGTACAAAAATATAACAGATGTGACTTTAAACAAAATATACAATCATTGTTAATGATTATTGTGAGGAATAATTAACATCGACATGTGATCGGACAGTCTCTTCACATATATTATTATTATTATTATTAAAAAGTGATCTGTGCAACTTTGTTATTCAGGAAGTTTGTATCAAACAAGTAGCCCTTCGTACTACTCAGTACCCTTGAAGTAGCTCTCTGTTTCAAAAAGGTTGGTGACCCCTGGTATAGTCCAACAAGTCCAAAATATGTTGTTTGTTCATACTCTCTAGAACAGTGTTTTCCCAAACTTTCTTAAAATGACAAACCATTGTTCCCCAATTCACAACAGGCCTTATCTATAAATCGTGAGAAGAGTCAATTTGTGCATAAATTACCAGTCCTCACCATTTAGGCTCCTTCGAGTGGCTCAAATGTGTACTGCAGCTATATAAAAGACAATACAAGAAATTCAATGGAAGAAAACTGCAAAATCATTTGGCGACCCAGTCTTTGGGAGTGACTGCTCTAGAACGACACAAGGAAGCTGATCTGACACCCCTATCAGCAGAACAGCATCAAAATATAAGTTGTATGATGCTATGGTTCAGGGTTGGAAAGGTTTTAGGCATATACAAATGTCTTGATGGGTACCGACGAGGTTCTTGAAGCGGCGACTCCATCCGTGGAGAAGAGAAAAGGATGGCAGGCAGCGATGTGTGCTACCTTATATACTGTGGGCTCCGCATGTATTCAGGTAGGCACGTTGTTGATTGGCCCGGCTGAAATCGGAAAACTCTGTGTCTTGTAATGTCTACCACAACAGTCGAGCTTCACCCACAGTACCCAGAGAGGTCAGTAGAAAATGCTAATTTTCAGCATTTTCATGCTGGTGATTGAAGGATAGTATTACACATAAGGGCAGAGCCTGCGTGAGTTAGAACTACTTCTGCCACTTGATGATTTTGTTCCACTGCTGAATATTTATGTCGTTCTTGGGAGGTCATTCATACATACACAATATTCTGCATTAAAAGCGTAATCTCAGACGTTCATTGCCAGTGCAAAAAGCAGTGTGACGAAAAACCTGAGTCTAATTCAGCTGCTGTAGTAAATGTGCTAAAACAACAAACACCAGCGTATACATATACACAGAGATCTACACGGGGCAATATATCAAATAGATTAGAAAATTATACACATGCTTCATAAAACTTTTAGTGCCAGCACCCAAATCACTGTTAGTAGCTCGTGAATTGCTCCCTCTTCCCTTTGTGCTTAACTAAGCCTCGGTGTATAGATATAATGTGCATCGGTGTCGCCTGACTGCAGGTTAATTCCTTTCTCGCTCCCTCTGTGGTCTTTTTACTCACTAAAGTGCAGCTTTAGATTTCAAGTTGTCACAGAGTGAAATGTATTTCCTCCTCAGACGTCTGAAGAATCCTTTAATACCAAATCATTATCTCAACTCCTTAGGTTAGTTAGTCTGGAGCAGTCATTCCCAAAGACTGGGTCGGAACCCACAGGTGGGTTGCAGGAGATTTAGTTAGAGTCGCCAAATAAATCCATTGTCTTTTATTTAACATTTATATCTGCAGCCTTTGAGGCATGAAGGAGCCTGAATGTTCGTACAGTTGTAATTATTGTAGCCAACTAAAATTGAATATGATATGAAAGGCTAGTGTACATGTTTGTTTTATTGAGGAGCAGAAGAAAAACTCCACCAAACATGCATTTATTTGATCTCATTTATAAAGTGTTTAAAGTGCGTATATATTTTCAATGACACACATTAAACGACGTAAATTATCAAACCATATCTCTTCAAAATGGCTGGTCTAGTCAAGATAATATAAGGTGACGTGGACATGCAGTCACAATGTTCACGTACGATCATTTACGCACAAATTCGCCCTTCTTAGGATTTACACTTTTTTTAAAGTCCCCAAAAAAACGTTTGTGAAACACTGTTTTAGACGAGCTGATCAGAACCCATTTGAAGACTTGCATTACGATCAATCTAAATTCCAACTGATGAAAACTCTGCAGAGACTTCTTCTTTGTGCGATAATAATAAGAAAAATGGTGGATCAGTCTATAGATTAATGTACTTTCAAAGTTAAAGCAAATTTATACTCAAAACATGTCGGCTTTTTTAAATTCATATTTTCGCAGGTTCATACAAAGCTCGTCTCCTCTGAATGACTAATGGGATCTGAGAAAATCCTTAAATTCAACTGCTTTTGTTTTAGAATTCTCTGTGTGAGCGTAAGCAGGAATGTGTAATGGTCTCAGACTCTTATAGTTCCTCAGCGGGACGCCATCTTACATGTGCTTCTTCTCTGTGTGAGTCGACAGATGCATACATTTTTTTGATTTAAAAAGCGTTCCACCCCCTGCGGTTCTTGTTCGCTGATAAGTGACAACTTAAGAGAAGGATATTTCCTGTAGGACAACCCCACTGAGGAAACATTGTGCTGTTTGCCGGAGCTATGAGAACAATTCAAATTAGACAATTTAATTTGGTCATACATATGAGGGAGAAGGCAAACACACATTAACTGAGGGAGGCAGGTTTGTAAATCAGTTCAATTTAAATGTTATTTCTACTTCACAGCCAGTTCATTAATACGTATGTCAAGACAGCCAAAGTCTCTCAAGAAGTTATAAATATCACGTTACTTAGTCAAGGGCCAATTGACATGGAGACAAAACAGAGAACAGAAAAATTGTGTCTGCTCTTTATGTTCTGTGATAATTAGCAAATCTAAGCATGACACAAAATGGTCAAATTTTTCCCATACACAATCATTACAAAAGGAACAGCTGTAAAACAATAAATAAGCGTTACAAAAATCCTGAAACGATTCTTTGTATGATCTGGATTTTATCCATTTAGTCGAGTAGAATTTGGAGAGTCTAAAAAAAAGCCATAGCTTTAAATCATTTCATGTCAGAGAAGAACTCCAGCATGAATCCTATGGGGCCAAAAATGTGGAAGCCTGAAAAACTCTGGTGGTGAACATAGTAAATACATTATTAACATGATGCTAACATATTAGCATTGTTATTTTGGGCATGTTTGCATGCTAACAGTAGCGTTTAGCTCAAAGCACAGCCTTACAGAGCTGCAAGCATGGCTCTTAGTCCTGCTCTTATATCTGTTCGCCACATGAACAAAAGTATTTGTGTGTTTCATATTACGGTAAGAAAAGGCAGTTGAAGCTGTCCACCCCCAACAAAAAATGAACTGAATAAATCCCAACTCTTCTAATTGGATTCTCTTTGCGACCAAATACTAAGCAATCCTGAAAAGGTCACTACCAAAAGAACGGCAATATTTCTTTGATACTGTGTGGCAGCCAGTGCCTATGTATCCAAGTTCTCTCTGCCGCTATCACGTCTATAAATAACAACGCTAAAGTCAAAATATCCATCTCCCCAATGTTTGTGGCACGTAAAATGATATTCTTTACAACCGGAGCACTTTGAGGTCCACAGGGTCCTGGTGGTCTGACTAACTGACAGGAAGACGTGTGAGACAAAGACTCCGTGCTGCCATTTGATTGATGTGTCAGCTCCTGCTTTTCCGGCTCTCCTCATTTAACAGTAATAATTTCCATCCAAGCTGGACATTGCATATGTGAAACTATGTTTCCAGGAGAGTTTTGGTGTATGTGTGTGTGTGTGTGTGTGTGTGTGTGTGTGTGTAGGCTACCTCTCGGTCTGTCTGTGGTGGGAGGTGCCATCATTGTGTGCAGTCATACGAACCAGACAGGAATGCTTTACTCTTTCATGTCTGCGTTTCTTATATTTCTGATTCAGTCTGTGTTTGAATAATGCTACATTGTCTTTACATAAATGCTATTAAAGACACTCTAACGTGGACTAAACAGTGAGATAAAATGGTTATCTTGTTGATGATGATGATGATGATGATGATGTGTAAAATCAATGGGCTCATTAGAAGAAGACAGAAACACTTTTCCCCTGCCCGCCAGGTCAACTGTGGCCACAGAGCTTTACCTTACTAAAAGTTAATAAAACACAGTGGGAAGACACCAAGTACACCTCATAGTGCAAACAAATGTGTTTTTAGGCCTGAGACTTACAAGAATAAGGTCACATTGACTGTATGATGAAAGGATTACTCCACGAGGATACATATGTGATTTCCTGCAAGGATGCTTTTGATCCACATTTCGTAAACTGCATGTGTAACAATCTTTTTGTTTTTCATGGCAGCCAGTCACTGACTTAATGCTTACAAATCGACTGCTGTACGAAGCCATTAGCTGTCAAATCTAATTGTTGATATTGTGGATGACTGACAGATTCATAGAGTGGGAGGCCCTCCTTCCCTGTACCCAAAGGAGAGAAGAGGGGCTCTCCTCCATCAGTGGCTCCCTGTGCTGTCAGAATTATTTATGAATGTAAATACTGTTTCCTCTGCATAGTAATTACTTTAAGAGTGCACTTCAATTAGAGTAGCTAATTAGTGTTTATCGTGTTTATGTTTTTCCTACCCTCCCTCTCTACCTCTATCTATCCCTCTCTTTATGTGTCTGTGCTTATGTCTGTGGCCTTGCATTCACCGTCATCTTTAACATCTGCTGCTTAAAACTCATGCCCATGCAATTCCTCACTCTTTTAATTAATTATGTGGCATAATTTACTATTCAAATGAGTCTGCTTTGAAGTGTGGGAGTCATTAGGCTTATCTACTCCAGCTCTCCTTGGCTCACAGGAAGTCACCGTGGGACAAAGTCCTGCTTCACTCAAAAAGTTTTATTTTTTGAAAACACAAGGGTTTGACCATGAATACAGGACTTCGCCTCTTCTGCTTGTTTTCCCCTCTTGCTGCAGTAATTGTGTATGTTTTACCTCTTAATTCTACAGCAAAACACTGTCTTGCAGAGTAACCTATCATTTATTTTTTTAGAACAGTGGTGGAGCTGATTAATCACATTGGTTTGGGTCAAATATAACATACTGGTGAAAAACCAAGAGTCTATGGAACTCAATGGATGAACGGTTTGCAAGAAGAAGAGGAGAGGGGTGAGGTATATGTGCAACAGCTCAACTCATGAAAATAAATACTCATCTCAAACTGATTCAGTACAATTGGATTATATTGACTTATATTATTCCAGTTAGACTGAGTAAGATGAATCCAAATATTTCAAACATCTGTGTCAAATGTAATGCAGAAAAGAACCCCTCATATCACTGCTCATGGAAATGTCCCAAGATACAACATGTTCTGGAATAAAATTATAAAATGTATTTATCGAATTACCTTAAATCCAGTTCCTACACTTTGTATTCTTGTATTCTTAAGC
The DNA here is from genome assembly GCF_050575085.1 of Anarhichas minor. Lineage (NCBI taxonomy): Eukaryota > Metazoa > Chordata > Actinopteri > Perciformes > Anarhichadidae > Anarhichas > Anarhichas minor. The sequence continues at coordinate 953,984 of NW_027466487.1, read as the reverse complement.
AGATACACTCTATATAGGATTGTATGTTAAATGGCAAAAGAGAAGAAAATCACAGATGTATGTCTATTACAAGCAAGATGCTTGATCTCTCTGTGTTGAAAGAATGTAAAAAGCCCTTCTGTTGGCCGCTGGCTTTAAGAGTTGTCTGTATGTCTTGTCCTTGAAAAATGTGCATGCACAATGAAAAGGAAATCAGCCAAATGTCATGGGGCCTAGAGTACCTTTCTTACATTCTTCAAGAACTGTGCTGAAGCTTTGGAATCTTGAAGGTGATATATCCTTAGGGGATTCTTTGAGATGGATTGTTGCTCTTCTATAGATATTGACACATAATCCAACGAATATGTAAGAATACCATCATAGAAGTAAAATACATGTAAGTTATGTTTTTAAAATCAAACTTATTTTGTGGTGACAAATCCAGGGATCCCAGAAGAAGAGTGATAAAGTCCTGGGATACAGTTATTTTAAATCATTGAAAGACCTAAAACTGAAAGCAGAGTTGTATTAGCTGGTGTTAATGAGTCAATGTATGGAGCTTGTTTCAGGTTGGTCAAACAGAAAGCACTGTAAGACCCAATAAAACACCGGCTGTACAGTTGATGTTTTATCTGCATCCATGCAGTTCTTTGATGTAGCTGCCTCACAAGCGGAGAAAAAGAGGAGCAAAGAAAGCAGATAGACTCTATATAGGATGCTGTCTCCCTGCACTTTGTGTAGACCAGATGGTGTCTGTCACTGTTGTGTATTTCTGTGAGTGATCTCCACAGCGATTGGCTGTGTGTATCTGTTAAGTCAGCATTGTCCTCCTTCAAATAGGCCTCATTCCTGGAAAATCGACAGAAAGCTTTTTTGGCATCAAAATGAAGTTAAAGCTAAATCTAAAATCAGAAGTAAGTAAAAGAAAAATACAATTTATTTATGTTAAGCATTTAAAACCACAGTTACAAAGTGCTTTAAATACAAACTATAAAATAGAATGATAAAACCGCTCAATAAAAGCAGGATATAAACAAGACTGCAGAACATTTAATGTCTTTTGCTAAAGGGGCTCTGAGTAGTGCTGGTGCTGTGGATGGAGTTAGAAAAGAAGTGATGTGTTAGGAAGTTACTGTTAAAGGCTTTAAATATAATTAAAAAGATATTAAACTGGATTCTAAGATGTACTGAAAGCCAGGACTCAAGTACGATGTACTAGAGACCTTTAGTGCTGATCAGGGTCCCTCGATGCCACAGTCAACATTTGTATTTAACACTCCTCTACATTAATAAGCAGTATACCAATGGTTTAGAATGTATTAGGCTACAGTTACACACTCGAATTTAGTCACAGGTTATTATGTTAATTGTTTTATTGCTTACATTAATCTAAAAAGAATGCATAGAACACAAATCCTGCAGTTTTATCTTCACTAAAAGTGCTGATACTGTGCTAATGTAGCCTAGCTGTAAAATCACCTTGCCAACGCTTTTCCCGGGTTTTTGAAAACACAAAATAGCGTTTGATACAATCAGACACGTTTTTATGTTTGCTGGTGACACATTAAGGCTCACATGACGTTTTACCTTAGTTTGGCCTTGAGGAAAGACCTGTGACAACTCCCAGAAAACTCTCTGTTTTCTAATGGAGCACACATTGCGAAAAAAACTAAACATCAAAGTTTAACGGGAGCTCAGCAGAGTTCCTCGTAATCTTACCAAAGACATAAAAAAAAGATCGCACCTCTGTCTTTCCACTGTGGCAGCAGTTGCCACAGGAAGTAACCAAGCGTTTGTAAGTTTAAATAGCCTGGGCATAGTCCCCGACCTCGCTGGACAAGTAAGTAACCGTCCTATTTTAATCCTTTCAAAAATCGTTATGCCACCAGTGGTCTCACCCTGCCCGAAGCAAGAAGACACCGATCCCTGTTCTTCAAGAAAGAGAGGGAAGGATAACTTCTCTTGCCATTTTCCTCCGCTGCCATACGAGGGCCAGCCGCCAAGCGATACTACGCCCCCGTTATTGTCTGAGCTTGAAGAAACTCCTCCGGACACTAACGCATTAAACACCTCAGTGGCTACGTGGAGCAAGTAAGTGGCTTTTGTCTGGGCAGAGACGGGTTAATAATAGTGTTCTTACTGTAAGCTTTATTGTAGTGTAAGCTTTAACGTGTGTTGTGAATTTAACGGGCCGCTAAATCCTGTTCAATGATGTGTTGAGACCACCGCAGCTATTGTGTAAGCTGTGTTCAACACGTTACATTGATTGTAGTGTCCCAAGACGTCGGCCCCTGCTTGGTTTAGTTTCTGCTAAGGCATGTAAAGCCAGTAAACTGCATTTGATCAGTTAAAAGACAAATGCCGCACGGCCAGCGAACCCTAGAAGGACAGTTATTGTGTCTTTCTGTGGCAGTTAGGATTCTCTGTGCTTCACTTCCGCCATCAAGAAATCTGGTGTGACGTAGACTCTCATGTGGTCACTCCTCTACTTTTAAAGAGCAGTTGTCTGCGATTATGTGTGCATATGTGTTGTGAAAAGAGCTCATTGAGCCGATTCAATTCTTCACTGTTCACCTCATGAATGTAAAGTAGTTTGTAAATATTGACATTGAACAACCCTGACTGTGTCAACGGTCCAGTTATTGGTCCCTAATCCCAGGTGGTGCCCCGTTACTATTCATGCTCATCAATAATTGTATTAATAGTGATGTTTTATGGATATGAATAACAATCTTCAATATTTGCTCTAACAAGACTATAAAGTCTCTGACTTGTTCATAGTGCAGCAGGTAAGACACACGCACATGTTCACAGAGCCGGAGAAGAAACGCACTGCTGTGTTCAGTTATTTAGTTTCTCTTTACCTTCAGTATTTCTGCCACTGAGTGTCCATATGTCCAACAATGTAACAGATGTTAAAGCACAAACATAGATGGCACACTCACACAGGTACAAAAAGAGTATGAAAGAAAATGTGAAATATGAATACGTAGTATTGGATAAGGAGCATCTCTCTCTGATCCTCATTATTCAGTAATGTATAATCCTCATTCTATTGCTTTTGGATATGAGCATGTGGGCCGGTTTCATCCGGACACCCCGGCTCTGCCCTTTGTACAATAATTGTTTGTTCTGGCTGACTGAGCCCGTGTATCTCCCACCGACAACGCTAAACACAATTTCCCCGGCAGGAGCGGAGTTTGCTGAGAAAAAGCTGTGCAGTCCATTTCCCAGTAAAGGGCAAATTAAAGAGGGAAAAACAGCACCCTCCGGATTGAACATGGTCTGTTCAGCATCCTAGATTCTTTTCAATTATTTTAAATTTGTCTGCTATCACAGGCATTGATGGCAAAAATGTCCTCTTAACTTAACCTGGACCATGTCCTTGAGTCAGACTTGCTGTCATACAGAATTTAATATACATAAATTATTTGTCAAGAATATACAGAAGAATCCAGAACTGGGGTTGCTGGATTCACTATCTCCCAAATATCTGTCACAGTGTCCCTTAAATTGTCATTTCATGCACAAACCTATAGGAGGAGGATACATAAATCCATACAGGGGCTATAACAATCAGGAATATTGGAGGGTGTGAACCATTGATCAACAGCAGGATGCTTGTCCTGGTGGGGACATAAGCAATCGGAAAGCCCCTATGTAATAGAAATGTCCCTGTTGTGTAGATGCCTGAGAAGAGGAATGACAAATCAATAATGTCTGCTATTAAGTTGCCTCTCCATTTTCAGGGGTGGGGGATGGGTAGGATGAAAAAAAAATTGCCCTCTGTCAGGTGCGTTTGCATCTTGCGGGGTTCAATTTATCTAAGGTCCAAAAATAAAGAAATTGCTGCCTCCCTGTTGCCTTGAGCTTGGAGAAATAAACAGTCAATATTTGCTCCTGGGGACCTACAAAAGGATGCGCACATAAATCACCCAGCATGCACCTGTCCAAAGAATCAGCAACAGAGTCCTGTGTCATCGCGTTTAGGATCATGCTGCTGCCGAGGCTCCCCCTTCATCTCTGAATCAACGTGCCAGGGGGCACTCAGAGCTGCGGTGGCACTGGTAGAAGGGACACAAGATGAAATTACTTTTCCAGCGTTTCCCGTGGTGCTTCTATAGCAGCCTGTTTACACGCACTTCAATGCTGCAGTGATGAAGATTGCAAACTATTGGCCTCACACTGGTTTTCCCCCAGCATAGGTCTTCGTTTAATTTTCCTCTCTATATGTTAATATATGGCAGTTATGCAGTGAGATAATTGCTGTTTTACAGGAAAGTGTTTCCGTCCGGATCATAAAGCAGTACATAATGTTTGAGCTCATAAATATATGATAATAGTATTACTGTATTGCTTTTAAATGTAAAATAATTACAAACCTGCTTTTTATTGAAATAAAACAGTCTAATAATTCATTTTTGAAACAATATGTTCTTCTGTATGCAGTAGGCATCAAACGTGGCTGTAGGTTTAGTGCTCTATACCTCCAGCTGACAAGTGACGGGACATCCAGCTTGGAAAATGAGTTTGGTTATATCACCGCTTCAGCCCTTTCTGATGGCCTTTTCTGACACAAATACGAGCTGTCCACTAATACAACAGCAGTGGCGCATCACATCCTGCGTCGTGCCGGTGTGCCTGGAAGAGCCTCTAGCTGCTGTCATTAGGAGGAAATGTGCCTAAATGCCCAACTCTGCAAGACCGACCAGAGCACTCATGCTGAGCCATCAGAGGTTTGTATACAGTTTCTTGCATTTTGCAGGCGTTTTGTCTAATGTACTACTATGTGTACAAGTACAATACCATCACTTCAGTTTTGTGTAATATCATATAAATGCTTCATGTGAACTGTGTAAGTACATAATGAAAGACCTTGTTCATATGAAATATGCAGTGAAACTGTGGAAAATATGTTACTGCCAAGCATGAGTTATGCCTTTGAAACCAGTGTTTTGTCTCTCGGTCTAATTGTTTCATCAGTGGGATATTCATTGGAGTGGAATACGGACAGAAGGCTGGCGGTAGAAAAATGGAGATTCATATTGGATAATGGCTTCTTCTCTTCTCGCTTTTCCCGTCTGCCAGTCTGTCTGTCTGCACAGACACACACACACACACACACACACACACACACACACACACACACACACACACACACACACACACACACCCCTCCGGTGACATACAAACACTTTCAGGGGTCCTGGCAATCTGTTCAATCATTCCCTTCTGCAGGTCTTTATACGGCTCTCTGAGGTCTAATTATCAGTAACAGAGGACTTTACCCAGTTGAACAAATGACAGACCGTGAAGCTCTGTCCCTCCTTCGCCTCGGTAAGCAGCAGATTTGAATGTAAAAGCCCCCTAATAGTTTGTGCGTTAAGTGTTAATAGACGAGAATCATCCTCGGCCTTAAGGTGATGAAAAGGCAGACGGATGAGAGCATAAATGAGAAGAGGGAGTCATAATGTTCAGTGGCACACTTTTAATTGAAAATGAGAATCACATAGATGGATATCTTCCATTACTATGGTGTCATATAGATCATTATCGAGTGACCCAGTGAGCAGAATGACGGCAAAAATTCCAGCAGTCACACCTTTGGATGCCTTTTCAAGATCACGAGGAATCATTTTTTCATTTGGAAATGTGTTCAAAGAATTGCATTATGAATCATGGCATATTAATTGCATCCTATGTATTTGATGCCATGTGATAAAGGGTCTCTTTTTGTCTCTTTAATTTGTCCACATTTATGTTATGCGATGATTCATTGGAGTCTTTGTTATCCAAGCGGAGTCGTTTCTGTGAATAGATGATGTTCCCTCAGCAGAAGAGACGAGTACCAATACATGAGTCATGTAGATAAAACGGTGGCTTTGTATCATCAAGAGGTCTTCCTCTCTCTACAGACAGTTAAACAACAAAGAGAACAGAACAATGGAAATCTCTGTGAAACCCAAATCTTTGGGAAACACAGAAACAGAACTGCAAAGAGTGAGAAGGGATCCAAGATGAGATCGGCACTGATCAAAGTCTATTCCACAAACCTCTGCTCTTGAGTTTATCTTCTGCTGTACTACTTTGCGATACTGAATCTAATTTATTCACATGGCGTAGCTTGTGCAGCATTGCTGAATTAGAAACACTGGAAGCTGTGGATTGCATTTATCAGCTGAAGGAGTTAACGACATGCCAGGTGGGATGGTATGAAAGCCTTGCTTCAACAGTGAAAGAGGGAATACAAAGTTAATCTAAAAGCAGTTGGAGGTGCGCACTTCGGTACATGATAGGACGAGACGGAGGCATCTGATATTCCATACAAAGCGTAGCTTTTCTGCAGAGATCCTAATGAAAATGGAGGAGGAACATTGTCATCCTTGATGTACCCTGTTGTGCTCTGCTGCTTCTCCCTAGATATCGCATGGAAAACCTCTTTTCAATGCTGTATTGAACTTCAAGATAACCACAGCTGCTAATGTTGTCATTCTGCCAGAATCTGTAGCTCACAATGTCTCCGCACTTATCAGCTAATTCCTGGATTTCAGGTAAGAGGAGGGAGGAGCGATTATGGACACATGACCCACAACATGTCCCCTGTCAAGGATATATCTATAGTTTTTAATGATGTTTATTCACCTGAAGCAATGTGAATTTTGGTTTTGCAAATCCAGTAATGTGTTAATGAAGGAAAGGTTAGAAGATGTAATGTTTTATGATGTTGACATTGCCGCTATAATTCTTCTGCCAATTCAGCCCCCCTGTCATTTGGAAAATGAAAATACCCAGAGCAGCAGCATGTGTTGTATCTAACTGTCAGCTGTCATTGTCTCTCAGCACTGAATACGCAGTCATTTGGTGCCCAAGGAAAATTAAATACTTAATAGGTGACGCTTGAAAGATCTTCTCATGCTGATTTTCTTTGCTGTACAGGCTACATCTGAACATTTTAAGACATCTTTGTTTGTATCGAAGAACATTTTGGAAAATACTCCTACAGACTTTCTTGCTGAGAGTTAAATTCGATCAATACCACTCTTATGTCTTTGTGCTAAGTAAGGAGCTAGAGACAGATGGAATCAGCTTGTCTGGATCTGTCCAAAGACCCCAGACAGTCACTGACAAAAATACCTCCAACATATAGCCTCCCATAAAACTATGGAATATCCTATTTGATTGTATGTATTTATTTTCCCTTTGCATGTCCCCCCTATTTATTTCCCCAAACTTTGTTTTATTTTCTTTTTACATTTCGATATACAGCTCTTCTTCATTATGCAAATGAGGGGTCTCTCATACAAAATGTGCAATGGGGTCAACTTTTCACCTGTTGGTTGATCGACGTCAGAGGGCATAGATCGACTATACATGTCTTGCTCCCCTCCCCCACCGCCAGGATCGCTACAGAAATAGTGACCCCCAGTTAGGAGATCGCTACAGAACTGAGGGTGCGTAGTTGATCTAGCTGAAAATAATACTGTAAATCAGGACTTATGCTTGCAATGTTTGCTGACTTAGACAGACTTCTTTTTGCAACCAGATAAGTCGCCCCCTGCTGGCAATTAGAATCAATACAAGTTTTAGGCACTACCGCACTGGCTTCACTTTCCAAACCTGCAAACAGACACAGAGGTTGACCCATTTCTTTTTAATAATTTGGAGGAAGTAGCTCATCACCTGAACATGTGCGTACATTATGCTGGGACAGTTGGGCGCCCTCCTCACCGTGGAAAGTCTTTTGCTTTCAAGTTTGTCTGTCGGTGACATTGCGAGGCTTTTTTGGGGTCGGTAACAACAATTCACCGTCAGATGGCAGAGTATGGCATGAGGTGAGGGTGGATGTGAGGGTGGGTTGTTGTTACGGTAAGTTACAAGATTTTGTTTTAGTTTGTAAGAATGTTGTCACTTATGCCATACTGTGGTATCACCAGTACATTGCAGGAAATAGCCCTATCCCCAAATGTCACAGACATCACTTTAAGCGTCAGACACACTGAACTCTAAAAGCCCGATCACACAAAAACCATAGGTCAGGTTCAGTACCACACTAGCATGTAAGAATGGTTAGTACCAGTGATACAGATGGACCTTAGATGTCTTCAGAACTCACTACTGTCAATCATACATTCCTCATAGCCATTCATGCTCTCCTCTCACACAAAACCCTCTCTATCTCAAGGCGCCATAACAGATTGAATATTTCCTTTTGGTAAGCAAACCCCACATTCATTTATGTGTCACATACAGTATCATTACAGCAATGTGCTGTCAACTAATGGTTTTATGGAGCATGTTTCAAGGCCCTATTATGCACAGTCTTTGCTTTACACCGGGAGGCAAAACATTTTATCGGACTTTATCACTGAAGTTTTTTTCAAGAAGCCAAACCTGTGGAGTGACAGAGTTCATGAACTCCTGCTGCCCCGAGGCTTATGAAGTCAGCACTGATGAGGCATTTCTCCAACTAATGGTATCTGTACCAAGCAACCAAATGACCCATATGAGCAGTAAATTAAACAGAAGAAACACATTTGTATTACTAGTTACAGTATCACACCACAGTAGTTTCACAATGAAAGTAAATCATGCAAATAGCAATTTAGCCCAAAAAATTTAAATAAACAAACTAAAAATGCATAAACTAATGGTTCCTTCTGTGAGTATGTATTGAAATATCGATATTAGTCATCCTCTCTACTGAGATATTGCCGTTGTAGCCTACATCACCATGTTGTGTCTGTGAAAACTGACATCTGTAATGCCTCAAAGTCAAACTCCTAAAATCTGTCATGGAAACATCCATTTAAGCTGACTAATGATTTTTTTTCAATTTCATTATATGCAGTAATGGTCAGAGGGACGCTATCTCATCCTGTAGTTGCATTTTTGGTAAGAATCCCCATTGATGAAAATAAAATCTTTACAGATGGCGCTGAGAAAAGGACTTATCCTTCTCTCCTGTCTATGGCTCTGTTTGCCATCCTGTCCCAAGAAGCACTGAGGGCATTAGGTATTAAAGTGAGTTTACAGAGATTGAGGGGACCAGCGCTCTCCTGTCTGGCACTCGAGCACACATCGTCCTGTACAAATAGGACAGATGACCTCACTATTGTATGTGGCAAAAGTGAATTCCTTCAGAAAGTGCAATTATTTACTCATTACATAACTTGTGAACAACAGTGGACGCAAAGGATTCAAACTCTGATTACAGCAGGACAAAACACTGCTGTGTGTAATTGGCTGCAATAGCCAAAAACACAACTTCATCACTTACACTAAAACCGGTGGTATGTATCAAGTATGTAAACTCAAACTTACATGAAGTAAAATGGATGAAAAGTGACTAATACCACACAGTGAAAATACTCAAGAAAAAAAAATCTGCAATCAAAATTGTACTTCAGTAAAATTACAGAAGTATTATCAGCAAAAAGTACATAAAGTGTTAAAAGTAATTACTTATTATGCAAACAAACATGTATGCTGCATTTTACATTTAAGGTCGTGCTAATTTACTAATATATACAGTATATATATATATATATATATATATATATATATATATATATATATATATATATATATACACTGTTTAGTTTTTGTTTAATTTACAGCAATGCATCATATTCTATAAGATCCTCGTGTGTTTTTAGTGTTGCCGTCCTGTGAGAACAACTTATATATAAACATTTTCAGGTTATTGACGATGCATGTTCCAGCTCCAGCTCCAGCAGAGTAAAAAGTGAGGGTGTGGTGGAGTAGAAGTATAAAGTTTATAAAGTAGCTTTATTTGAATTTGCATGTATACTTGTAAATGTAATTGTATTTGTCTTATGGGCTTTTATTTCTCTCAATTTCCACATTTGACTTTGTTTTCACCGTGTCATGATAAGTATTCTTGTGAGGTAAAAACATTCCATCTTCCTCTGCTGCTTCCTTGTAAGACCCTGCAAAATAATTCACTATTTTAACTTCAGCGTGTTAGGAGCATATACAGTCTATGGTTAGGAGTCAAGGCTTGCCTTCACCTGTGAGCTTTTTGGAAGTTTGGTAAGTAGGCTGACACACACACACACACCTACACACACACTACAAGTCATCTTGTGTAAGTGTGTGAACAACATGGAGCAGGCGTTGTCTGCAATAGGATCTATAAATAGGCTGCTTGGCTTCAAAACAGTCACCAAATGGGTTTCCAGCGAATGAAAGTGACATTTTTAAGGCATTCGCTCACACACGCACACGCACACACACACACACACACACACCTGAAGCAAATAAAAGCTGTTTGGAACACAAAGGACTGAATCCCGAAAAGAGCCACACTGCTTCACAAAACCAAACCTACTTTGAGAGAGTCTTTCTCAATACAGCTTTTGCTGCTTTCTATTCACTCCCAGGGAACACAAGTTGCTGCTTGCATTTTGTGGGGAATTAAATATAACCTGAGTGTAGCGGAAGAAACCGAAAGACTGATAGGTAGGTAGAGTTGATAAGAACTGAAAGACATGCTTTTTAAGGTATTATATTACCATGTTAGTCTCTGATTCAAACCCTTCCTTTCAGCTTGAAACTAGATTGAATATCTATCACGTCAGACTTATCAAACTACCTCACTTTGTCTTTTTACAATAATAGTTCACTCTGTGAATTTTTATTTAAGGCTGGCATTTATTTGGGGTAAAAAATATATTAAATCTAAAGTTTATAGAATGAAAACAAATAGAATGAAATAGCGATACATATTCATTCAGTACATGTTTAACACATATCCAGTTATCTGGCCTATGTATTGTAGTCATTGGCTCTTCTTTGCTTTAGATATTTCACTGTTTTTATCCTCTGTTAACGATTCCATCTGTTGTACTCATTTCGGCCAGAATCATTTTTTATTCTACTTTATTCTTAATTTCAGTATTTATTATCACTATGAGTCATTGTCCTTCTGTTACACTGATTAAACTCATCTGCTTAGTCTTTTATTTCTCTTCTTCGCTCTTCTTTTATCAGGATTTATGTTACTTTGTTTCAATAATAATGTTTTTTTTTCATTTTGTACAAATTGTATTAATTAGTGAGTAGTTGCACTCTTTGTTTCTCGGCCCCCACTGACATGAATGTTTATATTTTTAAGCCTATTGAATACTGAATGAAATGTTATCCTCATTAACATCCATCCAGGTGATAGAAGCATGTTCTTGCTTCCAATAACCCAGATTATAATCTTTCTGCCACCTCAAGCATATAAATCACCAACTCATTATTCATCATTATATTAAATTTTATCTTTACATGAGACATTAACTGTGTAGCTTTGCATATCAAAATACATGCTCTGCCCTGAATATATTATGTGGCTGCAGAAGTGAGGTGACTAGAGAGTTTAGAAATTAATTTCTGGTGGGCCTTTCTTTTGTGTGTGTGTGTGTGTGTGTGTGTGTGTGTGTGTGTGTGTGTGTGTGTGTGTGTGTGTGTGTGGGATGGACACTAGTGGAAAGAAAGACTTTATAATCTGGTTAGGGCTTCACTGCTCTAACCTTTAGAACAATAGATTATTCACAGAGGGAATACCAACTGAATAAATGAGTAAGGTAGACATGTTTCCTTAGCCTTAAATCTGGAAGGTAAATAAAAACAGCGGTGGCTGGGTCACTGACAGCACATCTATATGGCACAAGCATGGATTAAAACTGACTCTAACCAAAGACGACTTCCAGATCTCTCCCAGCATACTGTGGGTTTTTAGGATTCAGAGAAGTCAAAGAGCTGCAGGAAACATAAAACATATATCACTGCAGACACATTAATTTTGTAAATTGAAAGGGTTTACCACAAAATAAACTAATGTATTTCATTTTTTCTTTTGCTGTACTACTCTCACTTTAGTCATCATCATGCTGTTTCAACTCTACTGGTGGTTGTGTGCAAACCTTTTGGGAACACCCTGGAAATAACCCAATTTGTAACCCAAAAATGAATATTTTCCTCATACCACATGTTTGTAGTCTCTGACTATCAAGTGGTTTAAATGCGTACAGGCGTACAAAGCCCTGATTCTGAAGGGATACATGAGCACATTTTAAGTGATAGGTGTCAGCTGGTACTGCAGATAACACAGGAAGCACATTTGAGCATTTTCACATCACTGACATGAATCCACCGGGGATTTCCCTTTCATCACGAGTAGCTGTGCTGTCTCAGCCACTGGCCAAGTAAAGTGTACTGACGGCATGAACAAAACAAAAAAAAAATTCCATACATGGTGGAAAACAAGAACACCCACTCTGCTGCAATGTCTCAATGCCATTAATCAGGTCAAAAGCATTAATTTCCATTTCTACGTGTATCGCAGTACATTTCAGCCCACTTGGTCAAACTGTGACTGAATATGCTGTTCTGATAGCATTAAATAATGACCTTGCCACCCACCACCAATCCACCAACATCCCCTCCAGGGTAGTGTGTCAACATCTAGAAAGAAAGTGAGGCACCAAGTATTCAGAAAGCACCGTCTGTGGAAACTGTCAAGCGTCAAATTTCCCATCGCCTCTGTCCCTTTACTCACTTGGTTGAGTTTGATTGATACTGCAGCACACCATTCCCTCTTAATCCTATGCATTTTTAAAGAACTAGAGGGACGCTTGCAGGGAAGTCATTTCCAATGGCTCTAACCATATTGTAATAAGGCACAGATAGTGCTGGCGTGGCGCTTTGTATTGATTCAAGGCAGAGGTCTTTGAATTGTGATTCATTACAAAACCCAGCAAAGCAAAATAGATCACTAAAACACCCTCTTGTGTGGAAATGTTTGTGGGGATATGTGATATAAATGTAAACTCTATGTCCCCATTTCGCCCCATTCTTGTTCAGTAAAAAAGTATATCAATGCAGACTAGTTGTTGGACAATATTAGCATTTTATACAAATACATTAAATCCTAGTACTTAGAGTAAGCATGTGACAGTTGCTCCTTTGCCAATATCAACTGCATATTTCAGTGCACAATAACCCATGGAGAGCCAAAGACTGTTTTCGGGCTACGCTGAATATTTTAACACCTCTGCATATTGTTCTTGCACTGAAATTGTTGTTCATCTTAAAATGCCTGTAGCAGCTTCATCTTTCAAATTGTTCCTCCTGTTGAGAAGAGCGGGTTCCATGGAATAATTTACATATGGCAATCGTTGAATTATTAAAAACCGTGTCAGAGGAGATGCCATAAATACACACATTTTGCTTTGTGTGCACAAACAGAAGAAGACAATACACGTGGACGGTGTAACTCAGCACTCGCAGAGTCACCAGCTTAAACCTCTGATCATTATCCGGAAAAACCCCTCACAGCTGACGCCTCCAAGGGATGTTTGTTTTTGAGTTTGTGATGCTTAGGCCTGCAGAGCGATCTGATTGGAGGCTGAAATATAAAGCCATCAAAACCTAAAAAAAAGAAAGAATTGCAGGAACGAAACTGCAGCTGCCGCGTGTGTAATGTGACTGTACTTTTGTCTGGTTTTTTTCATGTCATTAGCAGCATTGAGTGCAGATACACATATTGCAGTGACTTAATTATACAGGAGCCATTTTCCTTTGATACTGAAAACGTTGAGCTTATTTCATGTGTCCTGGGAAAGAAGATACAACGCTTAGCAACGAGGCTTCTCGGTGCACCTGATTATCCACGAGATTCACTCACACACACACACAAACATACATGCTCAGATTTGTGAGAAATCGGTTGAAGTCTACGAAGGAGGGAGTCAAAACAGTGTGCAAACAACCCAAATACTGATGCAAAATAACAAAGCATTTCTTAGGCTCCCTCTATCTTCATTTGGCTGACAGGCGAGTCTGAGTGTGTGACAGGCTCAGATGAAAAGTGTATCTGGGCAAGCTTTCTAATGAGAGCAGGGAGTGGTTGTTAGAGCTTTAATCCTAGGCTCATATCATAGGGAACATTAGGAATTTGATGTTAAATAATGGCAGATTGTAATGAAGTGACGCAAATTGATATTAATGTTGTTGTTGGTACAGTCAGGTCAGGAGGCGTACAAACTATGGACATGCAGGTTGGGAAAGCTGTATAGAAATAGCTTGTTCTGCCACAGGGCAGATTATCACACAGCCCAGGCCATTCTCACACACACACACACACACACACACACACATATACACTTACAAGCCATCCTGAGGAATTGCTATTTCAGTTGAATAAGTGTTTTTTGTTGTTTCCAGAAAGGGAGCTGTTAGCATATTCATTGTTGCGGCATTGTTAAAGCAAAAGCATTGTGCTGTCAGTGTGTACTACGCCCTATATTAGGTAGTTAACCAACCCAATGTGTTGCCCTAGGACATGCTTGATAACAATTGGTGAAACAATGTAAAGGCTGCATGGAAAGACTGTTCAGCTGCGCTGCAAACAGAAAAACAGATCCACAGGCAGTGTCCCTCCATATCGGCTGCTTTCCCTCTCTCCTACATTTCCTTTGCTTCCCCTTTTTTCTCTCCCCCTCTCTCTCTCTCTCTCTCTCTGCATATTCATGTATGATCACAGTTTTAGATCACTTGTGTACTCACAGCCGTGGGGGTGTCTGCATGTGTTTGTTTGCGTCTGTGCGTTTCTTTGTGCCATTTCCTTATGTCAACATCATTGCGGACCACATCAGACAAACTTTCCACAAATTCTGTGTCAACTGAGTTTTAACAGTTTCACCACAGCGAAAGCACACAGTTACCCACGCTTTAGAAAGAGTTACATTCCAGGGGCATGCGGTAAAGCCCATAACTGCACTGTTGACGACCTGGATGAAGACCCCATTTACTTTCTTAACTTTCATTTACACCATTTTTTTTTTGCAGTATGGTATCACAGTGCCACAGTTGAACTATTTCACTGCAACTGAACACATATGCACTTGCAGACAAATTGTTACAACTGTATAACTGTACAACTGTGTGTATGTTTTGCTCCATGTAGGTCTTTATTCTCTGTTCCTGTGTGATCCACAGCAAAGACACATTTGTGATTCTGATTCTGAAATATAAGAGTTGCTTTTTTTGCTTTTTTTAATCAGTCTCATTAACATCAAGATATCTTTCACAAGAGAGACTTGAGAAAAAAATACATGTATATAACATCACAACAAGACAATTCAGTCACACAAAGCAGTCGTCCGACACCTATCATATATCTTTTTGAAGTCTAGATCAAGCTCTAAATTAATAAAAGACGTTTGGAGATTGTCAAAAGCAGACTGTAACCTGGTGAAGACCTGATTTGTGGAAGAGCCCATGACATACAAGATGGTATCATCGGCATACAAATTGACATTTTGAAGTTCCGTTGGACTGTATGTAATCATATGTATATGTGAGACACCTTTATCAACCCTGGAGGTTTGAAACCATAAGTAATAGTCTGAACACTATAAAAGATATGTATGAAGGAGGTGTATGCATAATAATCAAAACCAGTGAAAAGCAGCTCACCTAACCAAATAATATAATCAACAGTATCAAAAGCCTTGGACATATCTACAAAGCGTGTAGCGCAGGATTGCTTTTTATCAACCATGCACTTGAGAGGGACTGTATGCTTTAGCATCTTTGGAGCAGCAGCCTCATTTGCCTCCAAGAAAGAGGTTTTGAGAATCTCACAGCAGGGAAGTCATGTGAAGCAGGAACAAGCTATGGTGATTATCTCCAAAGCCAAGGATGACATGTTTATTTGAATATAATTACGTTCACCATCCCCTTTTGAGAAATAGGCATTTGTCACGATGGCACTTGATTAATATGGCATAGCTGTTCTTCCTTTGTGTTGCCAACCATTTGCTTTCTGGCCTTTTTAGCATTGATATTCACCGGACAAGTGACTGAACAATAATTCTCTCACATCTCCCAGTGGGAGGCCACAAGTCAATACAGGAGGTGTGCACGGTAATACCTCCTCTGTCCTTTACATTGGGCCTAAACCAAACACCCCTGTGTGATAGAGAGGTTTGTTATGCCTGCTGCCATGCTCAAGGACATTCTGAAAGATTGCTGAGTTGGCTTTCAACAAAATGCACATCCTTAGATCTGTTCATTGTGTGTGCTTGCAGCCATGGATTTCTATACTTCTTTGTTCATTTTTCAAAACAAAATTCTTCCTGTATAATTCAAATCTAGACAAATATTTGCTGAAGAAAAACAGTCTCATATCTCCTTAGGAGACTTTTGACTTCACTGAAATACAGTTAATCTGTTTGGTGCTCAAACTAGTAAGATGTGTGAAACCTAGAAAAAATAAAAAACAGAATCTAACACAGATCACCGCCTCATGCCGAAAAAACCCTGCACAGTGAAAAGAGCAGCATTCCATCCACTGATAAGAACCTAAAACCTACTAAGCAAGATTGAGACAATGGCTATCTGTCTGACTGGGAAAGACAATAGTGTCTGGAAGGATTTAGGAGCTATCATCAAGCGAGTTTCTCCAATCCTGTCAAATTTACCCCAAGGTGTGTGATAAAATAATCATGGGTAAGATAAGTGGCTCAGTATTCTGTCTTTTTGTTCTGTTAGTGCTTGAATAACAGCCCTGTTGGAGTGGATAATTCCCTAGAATGAATGTTGCCATCTTTTCAAAGAAAAAGTTAACTTATTTTTGACTGAGAAGTCATTATATTGATTCCAAAGCATATTTCTCATTGTGTTGTCCCCAGTTAAGAAGTTTGATTTGAGTCTTGAGTTGGAGTTGAAATGTGGGAAATATTAGCTTTTTATGTGCCTGTAACCTCCAGAATGGATGCTTTATGTGTGCAATTCATACAGTGACACATGCTGTTGCACTCAATACAACTATCTATGGGGGGGGGGGGATTTGTTACATAAATATCACTATAAAACCTAATTTAATGACATCATTTAGGTGAGCTTTTCTGAAAGAAATGTTCAACAAAGCTGCAATAGCATGGAGTGACAGAGTAACCAGGAGAAAATCAACAACTTCCGGGATTAAAGCGGTTCCTTCTCCTTTGCTCTCTGCTTTCCCTTCACAAAAGCCTCCACGAGCTCACCTTCTGTATTCACCAGACGTGTACCTAAATTCGTCTCACTATGGAAGAAAGAGAGAATAGGTCCTTTTGCCTTCATTAGTCTGCTGACTGGTTTCTCCTCCCTGCCCCAGCTCAAAGCAGACAGAGTGCAGGCCGATTTAATGTAAAGTTAAGTGATGCTGAGGCTGCAGTGGCAATCAGTGCAGAGCAGTGATGTCTGCAGAGGCAGCCCAGACTCAGCGTTAAAGAGCAGCCATTAGCCCCCTTTTTAATGAAGCACATCTCATTATGATATCTATTCTTTTCTCTTTACCTCCATGAGAAGAAAGGAACAAACTCCTTGGCTCATAAAGCTGCCATTCTTGGATGTCAATATAGCTGCTCAGGGATTGTTCAGCATTGGAAACCAAAGCCACTAAGGAGTATAGTAGTGCTTAGGCTCCAGATGGCAAAACCCTGAGTGCCTTCACCCAATGGGATTTTAAACACCACAACCAAAACAAACTGATGATAGCGCTACATACCCTGCAACATACTGAAAAAAGTGACTGGAATTTCTTTTATCTTAACCAAGGCTACCAAATGAAGGCTGCAGACAACGTCTCTGACCCCAGGGAGCTACGGGGTTCGACACATCTTTGGGTGCACTCAGCCTGACAGAACCTTTTGAGTATGGCTGCCAATATCTAATAGAATGTTTTCAAATAGAAAGCATTTTTTTATGATCTTTAATTAAAGATCTTTTCAATAATTGCTGTATTGTAATCCTCACCCATGGAGTATAGGCTACTATTACTCAACATTACCCAAGGCAAACTGTCAACACATGGGACATAGGAAGGGAAGCTAAGTCTGAATGGCTTGTTGCATCACATGTTTACTGATCTAGGCAGCACCCAAAAAACTGTTGTCTTATTCCACAGTTTGTGGGTCGGTAGGCACTCCAGATATGTGCACAAGCACTGAAAAAGTAGTCTACAGGTATTAAGTATTATGTTATAGGTGGTCTGTGCAGTTCAAATTTACAACCCAACATTTTAACACTTTCTGAAATTTCTATAGAAAAGGTTTAGCCTCCAGCCTCCATCAATGATGATGGATTATAAAAATGACATGCATCAGCTGTTCTGTCCAACAATTTTACATCAAACCAATGTTTCTTTAAAAGGATCCATTCACAGGGACCAATTCACATAACAAGAGGTACTCTGCAAACGAAAACCTTTCTTTGAACTCACCTCATTTGACCAACTTTCGACAACAGCATTCAAATCTCCCCTAAAGACTCCTTTAGAATATTTTCAAAAGGCTCAGATTGCCCTAAACATTAAAAACACATTAGGCTACACATCATTTATAGTCAGTTCCCAAGGAAAGTCTTTGAGAAAAAGAAAAAAAGCGATATACTCAGACATTCGAATGTGAGAGGAACAATGTAGAGTACATCCAGAGACAGACATTTCAGACAGACCATTTCATGAACGCAGCTCTTTGCATGGGAGATCAAGACAAAACAGTGAGACACTGAGATAGCAGGAGACGCGAAAACGAGGAGAATCAAACCAAACGTAAGCTCCTTGTCATAAGAGGCCCGTTAGTAATGGAGCACTTTAATGAGAGCTATTGCACTAACCTTTAAAAAGACAAGCAGAACAATAGACCATGCAAAGCCATCCGTTGAGTCAGGTGTTTATCTTTGCTGGCAAAGTAAGGAATGTTTTTCATACATCATACAGACGGTGGCTTATTTTTGATATCACTCTGAAATGGACTGTTCAGCTTTATTGTTCAGCGGCTGAATTCCCAGTTTCGTGACAGCCAAGGCAGAGCGGTGGCCTATTATTTGGGTTATTCCTTATGCAATATAAAGCAAGCAGCATTTAAAAAGTGCGAACCGGAATTAGTGAGTGTACAGAGAGGTGGGCACACTGGCAAGTCGACCCAGCTCATGCTTTTCTCTCAAAGCGAAAGAGAATATTATATTTCTTCGAGTATTTTGTGTGTACTTTGCGCACTTAAAGAGCAGAAAAAAAGGGAACTGTGTTTGTGTCGTTAAAGAGCACAGACACCACATCTGAGTAGAAAACTCTCAGCTGCTGCTCCGAGTTCACAAGAAGCCAACTTCCCAACCTCAGTTTCTGGCCTACTAGCTCCCCCTGCTGCTCGATGAAGGAGAGAAATCAAAACAGAGAGGCTTTCCGTGTACTTTGCAACTCCACACCTCTTTACATCAATCAATTTCTCACCCAAAAAAATCCTCTGGTGTGCAAGCTATCTCAGCAGGTGATATTACTCAGCCACGATTTGGAAAACAGCAAGATATACATTTTTTTTTGCCCTCATGTGGAGCGACGGTAAAATCATTACTCGGAGAAATTATGTATCCGCTGACATGGAATATTCATCAAAATGTTCAGAAGAGGATTCCTTAGCTCACAAGTCGTTAAAATCTGAATAAAATATAAATGACCCTGGTTGATTTGTCGGGTTTTAGTGTCTCACTCACAAGTATCATGTTTGATAACTATCTACACTGGCAGTCAGGGATACTACAGGAATACAGATTATCTACATGGCACACTTCATCCTGAGAGTTTCACCTTCAAATCTCAGAGATGCTATTAAAATCACAGTGATGAAAAAATGGAAGATGCGGGTATGAAATGTGGCCTATGTTAGATACCTGTGACATTGAAAGATAACAGGCTCGATAGGCTAACTGATAAGCAATTATCTGCAGACTCAAAGAATATCAAATGAGCCACTGTGGCCAGTGGTCGGAGCTGTCTCCTTCGCGCTGTGGTACGATAAGCCAAGACGTAATAGCAGCTGGGAAAAAAACTATGCACACAATTGAGGATGATGATTAAGTTTTATCACATGCAAGAAGTCTTCCAGTGTGAATTTCACACCTAGTATGAGTCCTGGTAGTGGCAGCTGAGCTCTCTTCGCCCTCTGTTTTTCTGCAGGCTACAAAAATGCAAAAAGCCACAGGGAGAGTGAGCGAGAGAGAGAAAGAGAGAGAGAGAGAGAGAGAGAGAGAGAGAGAGAGAGAGAGAGAGGGACGAGGCTTAATCTGAACGTCTCCCTAAACTGGAATTATCAGCTCCCTCTTTAATCTTTAAGGTGCGAAGCATTTGAATTCCATAAGAGCCGCCTACTACGGTAGATTGTACTCTACCCGCCTACTGGAATGCCATACCTGCATTTGCATAACATATTCGGCCATACAGTGGTGTGCAGCACACACAGTCTAAGACATTGTTTAGTGTGTGGGAGCTCATTTTGGCAGTGTCTGACAGTTAAGATTTTGTTTCTGTGAGCTTTATATTTGTTAGCGTTAGCTAAGGCAAAGCTCCTCGGTATCAGGGAGAGGGAGCAAGAGGAGGACGTTAAGCATGACGGGGGAAAGTCGTGATAGCGGGTTTGTAATGGTTCATGCTGGTGATAATAACCTCTAAATGTAGGTGCTGTTGGTTATACATCTGCTGATATTCCTCTTATAAGTAACAATGTTGTAGGCTCATAAAGCAGGGGAACAGATAGAGCTGAACGAAAAAATAAAGTGTTAATATTCATCACTGAAGGGATATCGGCGAGTGTAATTTCAGAGACATGAATATACGTGTCCCTGCTCACAAAGACTGGATAAACATGATGTTCCAATAAAGAAGTGCTATCATATCAGAACACCCAAACAGCCCTGCCCTCTGAAAAGCTGACAGCTGGTTTAGGCCCTCAATTGTTCCAGGGCAAAAGAGCTTTAATCTAGTTTGGAGGGCCATAATGAAATGTTCTGTTCATAAGGCCTGTAACCATATTAGGAGGAGGGAAACTTGATATTGAGGTGGCCTCCATGGCAACAGTGCCGGGGACTGTGATCCCAATGTTTGGGAGGATTTGGGAACAGATTTGTCGGGCTTGAGGGGAGATGACAATGTGGAGGGGGGGGGGGGGGATGTTGAAGGAGTTGCATTTGCACAGTGAAAATCCTTTTGGAAATAGAGTTTCAATTCCTCCTCTGATCTTTTGGCTTTTCCACACATCATCCTTGCTGTTGAGAGTCGGTGGTATCATATTACACACAACATGTGTGTTTTATACGGTAGAAATAATATGAGACTATCGGTAGTAGTTTCTTATTAGGATTTCTCCAAGATGATTAGTTGTCATCCACAACAACACCGAGTCAAAATGTCAAAGCTGCGGACATTTTTGCTAAATATTTGGGGTTGTGCCAGGGCATTTGTGTAAAACCAAGGGCAAATCAAATATGTGGATAGATCTAAGCCCAGGTCACCAACTAGATGGAAATGCATGGATGATCCGCTGTGGCAACCCCTGAAAGGAACAGCCAAAAGAAGAATACATGAAAAAAACAGATCCTACAGACAGATTGTCACTTTTTACAATCATTAAAGAAACAGAAATTCTTCAGTTATAACCTGTACCATAATCTACATTCACCACAGCGAACACACGACATGGCTTTGTTCAAAACACGTACAAGAAGGGGGCTCTGCTCCAACAAATTGGTTTTGACATTATTTCCTCTAGAATCTAAATTGTCTAGCTGACTCAAAGTGTCTTGTGTTTTGAGAAAGGCACTGGTTACACACAGGTGTGGGAAGCTAGTAGTAGCTATAATAGATAGTTGGGTATTAAAAAAAAAAAATCAGAAGTGTTAGCTTTTTCAAAAAACACATCAACCTTGTGGATAGTAACACTATTTTCACAAAGGATGTACATAACAACAATTTGGCATTCATGGACCGTGCCATCTCCCCTCAAGAAAGAGGCAGCCTTGAAGTTGAGGTGTACAGAAAGCCCACCTAAAACAACCCAGTACCACCTGTTTGATTCTCACCAGCCACTTGAGCATAACTTGGCCGGGGTTTGAACCTTGCACCACCGAGCACAGAAAACATCTACAAACACATATAACACCCTAACCCTATATGGGTTAGGGTGAACAAAGTGTATTTTTTCCACATTTACCATCACAACAACTTTCTGTATTTCCACCTGTTAGAATGTGCAACATGTAGCACTTTAAGCCTGCAATATTTGTATCTACTTCTTTAAAAATAAGTTAAACTTCCATAACACTACAGGGAAAAGATAAAGTGGACGGCAGTTCAATCTGGGCTCAGGTCTGGCCTCTTGGGGTTACAGCATGGCATCGACACAGCTCTCACACAGATTCGTTCTTATGTTAGTTTGCCTCACACTTCAACTCTGGTCACGTTGCCTTGGCAACTTGCCCAGAAACAACAGTATATCACTTTGTAGCTGGAGAAAGAAAATTCTACCCCAAATTCAGACTTATTGCCGCACTCTTGTGATAGCCAATGTAGTTACTGATTTATAACACTATACTTCTGGGACACAATGAATGGGCAGAGCACGGAGGTGACAGGCACATCGCACATGATGAGGAAGGGGATAAAGTAAATCCTTGTCCGTGTGTGCATGCATAAACACACGTGGCAGAGGATGCACAAGCACACACACACACAATCTGATAAATATGTATGCGGTGAACAAGCAAATCCTCAGTGACCTGACCTTTAATTCCGCCTGTTTGTCTGTGTTCACAACAAGTTCGCAAGTGGCTGTTCAGAAAATCTGTGCAGGAAGTTAATAATGGCACAGTATGCCACTCCTCCGTCTGTACCCACCTGAGTCTCGTTCATGAGAGGAAATCAAGTGTCATCATCCACGTCTTCCATTGGCTCCGTTCCTGTGGGTATTCTGCTCCCTGCCTGTCGCCATGGAGAAACGTCACAGCTCAAGTACACGCTACCTGTTTGGCTGGTGTTATATTGGTCCGCTGAGGACTAGACACCAGGATTGAGCCGCATTTGCATTTTAATTTTATATTCCGTGCCATAGCTTTCACATTTTTTTAACTACTTTGTGTCACGGGGCATGATGAGGACTCAAGCGCAGACAGTCAGAGTAGGGGAAAAAAGGTATTTAATAGCTCACAAACAAAAACAGGTAATCCAAGGACAAGACAAAAGACGAGGGGGAAAATCCGGCAGGACAAGGCAGGGCAGACAGACTGGGAAACCGGGAACAGGATGAGCAAAACGGGCGGGTAGGTAGGAAACAAACAAAATGATCTGGCAGTGAGTGAGTGAAAGACAGGGGTTTAAATAGTGAACTAGGCAGAGTGAACAGGTGAGACTAATGAGCTGATGAGGTGAGTGTGACTGGCAGGTGCACTGAATGAACTGATTAGGTGAGTGAGGAGCTACATAAAGAAACAAAGACACAGAACACACAGGGCAAAGCCTGATCGTGACAGTACCCCCCCTCCAAGGGACGGATTCCAGACGTCCAAAAGAAAAACAAAAAACAAAAACATGAACATCTTCCAAGGGAGGGCGGTGGGGGCCCGGAGGAGGGTTATCACTCCTCCGAGGCCGAGAGTCAGAGTCCACAACCGGGTGGGTGGAGGGGGTCCAGAGGAGGGATGGCCGGCCTGGCAGACTGGGGAGACAGAGGGTCCGGAGGACGGAGCTCTGGAGACAGAGGGTCCGGAGGACGGAGCTCTGGAGACAGAGGGTCCGGAGGACGGAGCTCTGGAGACAGAGGGTCCGGAGGACGGAGCTCTGGAGACAGAGGGTCCGGAGGACGGAGCTCTGGAGACTGAGGGTCCGGGGGTCGGAACTCTGGAGACTGGGGGTCCGGGGGTCGGAACTCTGGAGACTGGGGGTCCGGGGGTCGGAACTCGGGAGACTGGGGGTCCGGGGGTCGGAACTCGGGAGACTGGGGGTCCGGGGGTCGGAACTCGGGAGACTGGGGGTCCGGGGGTCGGAACTGCACTCGAGAGACTGGGAACCAGGAGGGGAACTGCACTCGAGAGACTGGGAACCAGGAGGGGAACTGCACTCGAGAGACTGGGAACCAGGAGGGGAACTGCACTCGAGAGACTGGGAACCAGGAGGGGAACTGCACTCGAGAGACTGGGAACCAGGAGGGGAACTGCACTCGAGAGACTGGGAACCAGGAGGGGAACTGCACTCGAGAGACTGGGAACCAGGAGGGGAACTGCACTCGAGAGACTGGGAACCAGGAGGGGAACTGCACTCGAGAGACTGGGAACCAGGAGGGGAACTGCACTCGAGAGACTGGGAACCAGGAGGGGAACTGCACTCGAGAGACTGGGAACCGGGAGGGGAACTGCACTCGAGAGACTGGGAACCGGGAGGGGAACTGCACTCGAGAGACTGGAGATCGGACTGGGAACTGCACTCGAGAGACTGGAGATCGGACTGGGAACTGCACTCGAGAGACTGGAGATCGGACTGGGAACTGCACTCGAGAGACTGGAGATCGGACTGGGAACTGCACTCGAGAGACTGGAGATCGGACTGGGAACTGCACTCGAGAGACTGGAGATCGGACTGGGAACTGCACTCGAGAGACTGGAGATCGGACTGGGAACTGCACTCGAGAGACTGGAGATCGGACTGGGAACTGCACTCGAGAGACTGGAGATCGGACTGGGAACTGCACTCGAGAGACTGGAGATCGGACTGGGAACTGCACTCGAGAGACTGGAGATCGGACTGGGAACTGCACTCGAGAGACTGGAGATCGGACTGGGAACTGCACTCGAGAGACTGGAGATCGGACTGGGAACTGCACTCGAGAGACTGGAGATCGGACTGGGAACTGCACTCGAGAGACTGGAGATCGGACTGGGAACTGCACTCGAGAGACTGGAGATCGGACTGGGAACTGCACTCGAGAGACTGGAGATCGGACTGGGAACTGCACTCGAGAGACTGGAGATCGGACTGGGAACTGCACTCGAGAGACTGGAGATCGGACTGGGAACTGCACTCGAGAGGCTGGAGATCGGACTGGGAACTGCACTCGAGAGGCTGGAGATCGGACTGGGAACTGCACTCCAGGGGCTGGAGATCAGACGGGGAACAGGGCTCCAGGGGCTGGAGATCAGACGGGGAACAGGGCTCCAGGGGCTGGAGATCAGACGGGGAACAGGGCTCCAGGGGCTGGAGATCAGACGGGGAACAGGGCTCCAGGGGCTGGAGATCAGACGGGGAACAGGGCTCCAGGGGCTGGAGATCAGACGGGGAACAGGGCTCCAGGGGCTGGAGATCAGACGGGGAACAGGGCTCCAGGGGCTGGAGATCAGACGGGGAACAGGGCTCCAGGGGCTGGAGATCAGACGGGGAACAGGGCTCCAGGGGCTGGAGATCAGACGGGGAACAGGGCTCCAGGGGCTGGAGATCAGACGGGGAACAGGGCTCCAGGGGCTGGAGATCAGACGGGGAACAGGGCTCCAGGGGCTGGAGATCAGACGGGGAACAGGGCTCCAGGGGCTGGAGATCAGACGGGGAACAGGGCTCCAGGGGCTGGAGATCAGACGGGGAACAGGGCTCCAGGGGCTGGAGATCAGACGGGGAACAGGGCTCCAGGGGCTGGAGATCAGACGGGGAACAGGGCTCCAGGGGCTGGAGATCAGACGGGGAACAGGTCTCCAGGGGCTGGAGATCAGACGGGGAACAGGTCTCCAGGGGCTGGAGATCAGACGGGGAACAGGTCTCCAGGGGCTGGAGATCAGACGGGGAACAGGTCTCCAGGGGCTGGAGATCAGACGGGGAACAGGTCTCCAGGGGCTGGAGATCAGACGGGGAACAGGTCTCCAGGGACTGGAGATGAGGCTCCGGGCAACCGGAGTCCATAGACTGGGGCGCAGGGGGATAGACTGATGACCCAGCGGGGTAAAGGGCTGGAGGTCGTTGCAGCGCGGAGGCGGCAGCGGCCGGGACTGGAGGTCGCTGCGGTTCGGAGACGGCGGCGGCCGGGACTGGAGGTCGCTGCGGTTCGGAGACGGCGGCGGCCCGGACTGGAGGTCGCTGCGGTTCGGAGACGGCGGCGGCCCGGACTGGAGGTCGCTGCGGTTCGGAGACGGCGGCGGCCCGGACTGGAGGTCGCTGCGGTTCGGAGACGGCGGCGGCCCGGACTGGAGGTCGCTGCGGTTCGGAGACGGCGGCGGCCCGGACTGGAGGTCGCTGCGGTTCGGAGACGGCGGCGGCCCGGACTGGAGGTCGCTGCGGTTCGGAGACGGCGGCGGCCCGGACTGGAGGTCGCTGCGGTTCGGAGACGGCGGCGGCCCGGACTGGAGGTCGCTGCGGTCCGGAGACGGCGGCGGCCCGGACTGGAGGTCGCTGCGGTCCGGAGACGGCGGCGGCCCGGACTGGAGGTCGCTGCGGTTCGGAGACGGCGGCGGCCCGGACTGGAGGTCGCTGCGGTTCGGAGACGGCGGCGGCCCGGACTGGAGGTCGCTGCGGTTCAAAGACGGCGGCGGCCCGGACTGGGGATAGCTGCTGCTCCGAGGCGACAGCTGGAGTCAGCTGGATCGCCGACCGGACATGGGGAGGTGGAGTCGGTCGGACCGCCGACAGGACACGGGGAACTGGAGTTAGCTGCGGCCCAGCGGGAGCGGGGAATCGCTGCGGCCCAGCGGGAGCGGGGAATCGCTGCGGCCCAGCGGGAGTGGGGGATCGCTGCGGCCCAGCGGGGATGGAAGTCTGACCCTTCTTTCTCTGTCTCCTACGAGTGTTGAGCTGGCAGTCCATCAGGTCGCGGTTCGCCTTCTGGACTCCGAGGCCCACCAAAGGCCAGGCGGGTTCCCATGAACTGCTCATACCACTCAGGGAGACGGCACTCCAACCCATGGTCTGCTGAGTCCATTGTAGGCCAGATCATTCTGTCACGGGGCATGATGAGGACTCAAGCGCAGACAGTCAGAGTAGGGGAAAAAAGGTATTTAATAGCTCACAAACAAAAACAGGTAATCCAAGGACAAGACAAAAGACGAGGGGGAAAATCCGGCAGGACAAGGCAGGGCAGACAGACTGGGAAACCGGGAACAGGATGAGCAAAACGGGCGGGTAGGTAGGAAACAAACAAAATGATCTGGCAGTGAGTGAGTGAAAGACAGGGGTTTAAATAGTGAACTAGGCAGAGTGAACAGGTGAGACTAATGAGCTGATGAGGTGAGTGTGACTGGCAGGTGCACTGAATGAACTGATTAGGTGAGTGAGGAGCTACAGAAAGAAACAAAGACACAGAACACACAGGGCAAAGCCTGATCGTGACACTTTGTGCTTGTTTAATGGTCCTTGGTGAAATGAATGCACAAGTTAATAATAAACAAAGGATTTCATTATGCAAATACAGACCCGAGTCAGGCCCGAGACTTATAAAAATGTTTGTGTGGATGTTTGCTGATATACAATCTGTCGACTTGTGGTTTTCCACATGAAAAAAAGACTCGCTGAGGAAGAATGCGGGTGACAATTATTGGATTACCTGCACTCAACAGCTGGATAGGATACAGATGCTGCAGCGCATGTATTTTACACCTAGATAGTTCTATTACACAGTGTTTTATATTTATCTGGTGTGTGTCACAACTCAACACTCAAAGGGTCTTTCTTTGTTCAGATACCATTCAAGTAAGTCTATATGCAAACCTAATTGAGGAGCTAACCATCTGGAGGGTAAAATGATCCTTGTAATACTCTACATCTGCTGCCTGGTGAGGGCTGTCAACACTCAAAAATTGTGATTCGTTTTGCATCTTTTCTGAGACACTTTTGAAGTCTTTGTTCTTTAACATATAGTCAATGTTTTAGCATCCTGATGACACACAACAAATATTATAAGAATAGTTGATTCTAAGCAACTGTTTTCTTTTTTTGTAAATGCTGCATTGGCAGACATGTCTGTTTTAGGTCAAACAGCTAAAATGCAGGGGATGGAGGGTTGAACAAAATGTTATGTACTGAGCTCACCCTGGCAACAGTGACCTGAGGAATGGGCAGCTATTTATTTTGAGGTAATTAAAGGCAATCTACCCTCAAATGAAACATTTCACACCACTCTATCGCAGTCAAAGCACCACTGAGGCCAAAGCTAACACGATAAATGCTTTGCAAAAGCAGTCGGTTTTTAGCTGCAGAATGATGCAACAGAGAGGACAGTGTGCTTCTGTCAACTTGCTTTGGTCCTTTTCACAGCAAATTAGAAAAAAGTATCCTCCTCTGCACTGCAGCCCAATCCGTTTGTTATAATGAGAGCTTTCTGAAAGGAACGGAGCTGAAAGAAAGGTTGGTAGAACTTGAATTATCTCTCAGACTGGTAGCTAAGCACAGTGGGGAGTGCTCAACCTTTTGTCCTCTTGACTATATAAAGATACGTCCATTATCTTCTGAATTAAGTTTCACAGCTCACTGTATCGGTAGCTATACATAACTGGTCTACAGTACGAAATACCCGCTGGCAATCAGGAGTTCTCGTCTACCTAGTGCTCTGTTATGCTAAAGTAAAACACTGACTCAATACACCTACACCTACAGACATAGCCATTCCTAAAGGGTGCCATGCCATCGTTCCGACAACCCGATTATTCCGAAACTTGAAAGCCTTTTTGTCCAACAGCCCATTATCCTGAAAACAAATGCCCATTGCTCTGACAATGCACACTCTTCCTGCAACAAACAGAAACACATGGCTAATTATTATGCAGAATGATGTCATCAGACCTTCCCAGGTGAGATCTTTTTTCCAGCCCTCCTCTGCCTCTGATGGGCCAAACCTGATATTCTTACCCTATCCAATCTCACTCCTCATGCCTAAACCTAACCAACCCAACCAATGAAGGCAACGAGTACTGGCCAGTCAGAGGCAGAGTAGGGAGGGTCATGCCTTTGCCATAGTAGGGAAACTAATAATCGGGAAGTCCAATGACCTCATTCTGCATAGCAATTAGCCATGTGCTTCTGTTTGTTGCAGGAAGAGTATGTATTTCCAGAGAAATGGGCCTTTGGATAACAGGATGTTGGACACATGGGCTTTTGGTTCACTAGGACATTTTTCGGACTACTGGGGTTTTGGAATACCTGTCGGAACAATGGGCTGCCAGTCTGGCCTCACTGCTAGCAAGCGAATGTGACACATGATGTGCGACCAGGAGAGCCGGCCAACAGCTCAGGCTGTTGCTCATAGAACATATTTCTCTGTAGAAACCTTATTTGTTATCACAGTCTGAGCTGTGAAAAACTCAGTCTGAAATAACATGGCCATAGAAAACAGTGACACAAGTAGGATTCATAAAGAGCAGTAAACAAGATGAGCCCTCAGTGACAGTAATAATCAAACGTCAAAGTGTAAAGAAATGCCGAGCATAACTTCAACTTGCCTGCCTTTTAATTTAACAATCCTCCCAAAGGTCACATTTGTTTGGGCTTTTCATCTGTTAAATGTCACATACCAGGATGTTTTAGCATTCCTTCTTCGCATGCAATGCCATTTTGGCTCAAAGAAAGCTTAACTACCTGGGAGGAATATCACATATGGTCGTATTAAAGTAAACACCTGCTAATGGAGGTATATTGCCCCCAGCTTTTATTTACCGAGTCACCGAGGTGTGGGTGACTGCTGTTAGTCTGGGTTGATGTGAGATACAGTATGTGGGAAGTTTCTTTGCAGTTCGTCTTTGATATTTCTACCTTCAACAGAGTCTGTCCACATTTAGTCCCCTCCAGCTGGTCATACATCTGTGCACACTCCGAAGCTTCTGAAAAATTGCAAAAAAATGTAACAATTTAGTTTGTGATACTCCGGAGTTCCCTTTTACTAAAATAATCATTCTCCTACTTTTCTTCCATCTACAGTGACTAAAAAACAGGATGGACACTGGAGGGTGTTGGTGCTTCAGTCAATGGTGCTTCAGTGGGATGGATACTTGCTGTCATGGAGGTTTAAACCAAGCCTTCCGTCTCAAATTCACACTCCTGTTAAAAGATGATGTCCCTCACCACCATGCCACTCTACTCCCCTCTCTATAAAGGAGGCTTTTCTGTCAACAGAGCACATCAAACCATCTCTCAACATTTCGTTGATTCTGCCACACCACTTTCACCTCTTCATTTTCTTTCCAATTTCCTCAACACATGACCTTCTTCCGTGGCACTCTTCTTTTTTTTTTAAGTCTATCAATCCTTCTATTGCCACCTGAGCTAAAATTGCTTTCCTTACCGGCCGTAATAAGTAGTGCGTCAGTGATTTGTGTCTGACCCGCCACCTGAATCCCCTCCTGGTTGATATTAAAGAGAAACGGCTTTTCAAAAAATAGAGCCTGCAACTCGGAGATAAATAACAGAACTGTAAAGATTTCAAACTGATTCAGTAATGTTGAAATAACCACATTGGTTCAAGGAAACTTGACTCAAATTGTATTATAAAAGCATTAAGAAGTGACATAAAGACACAAGAGCAGCCCTGAGAGTGGGCATGTGGACAGAAATGAGTTCCTGTCAATCACAAATATCTCTCTTTGCTCAGTATGCTTGGGCTTCTTTTCTGTTTATCCTGGGTTTTTTGGCAGAAGACAGACTCATTAAGTCGGTCACAATGTGTCCCATGTGTTTCCAAGCCAGCAAGTTTCCATTGTCCTCATTCCACAAGTCATGTGGAGAGATTTGCATTTAATGGGCCACCCTATTTGAACCAAAACTGGTTCACATTTACTGGTCATGTAATCACTGCATCTTAAAATAGTGAGGTCAGCTAAAGAAAGTGAATCACAGATTCAAACATGTGCAGTGCATTACGTTGTATTATTGAATAGTACTATTTAAATGCTAATGTTATTTTGTTATTAAAAAAAATCCCCCCAAGTAACCAAAACTGTCTCTATCTGGTCACTGGGGCCTGATATGACATATGCCCCTGTGCAACAGAAACATGTTGTTCAAACATGTTTTTATTGAGCAGTTTTGTTCATTATAAAAACGATTCAGTCGTGACTAAGTTTGACAATTATAAAGCCAAAGGACAATTAGTCAGAGAAAACATAGCAACAGTAAGAACAGCAAATACCACTGGGGAGGGTCTATAATCTCACCCTTTCACCTTAACCCACCCAAATTTCACATTTGTATCAATCTGTGAAATATAACAAAGGTGGAAAATTAAGATTATTTTGTACCTTCAAGCTGAAAGGTGCTGAATGCGGGTTTGTCAAATTATATCAACTTATTTTTGATAGTTTGTTTTTCAAAGCATCTTCTCTATGAGGTGTTAGAAATAATCTTCCAGCCATATTCTAATGTTAAGGACAGAAGTGACCTTTCAATAAGTAGGAATTACTTCTTTTTGCTTTTTTCAGTCAAAAAAGCCATCTGAAGGATGAGAATCCTTTATCAACAGCAAGTCATAAACTGTAGATACACGTTTTCTACAAGTGCTGTTAAAGACAACCAAAAATACTACTTGAGAGGTCATATTTTCTTTTTGGTTACTAGTGCAGTGCCCGTTTAGTAATGATGCTTTAATATATTCCTTACTTGGTCCGCCGGATGTGCTGCCTGCAGCTTTGTCGAGAACTGCTCATCACTCTTTGACTCCAGGGAAGTGAAGAAGAGTTTGGTTGTAAAGTTAGTGAATCCAGCATCCAGCAGCAAAAGTAAACTGCACTCAATGAGTTGTGCCGCTGCTGATGACATGATGTTCACTTATTATTCAAGTTTAATATTGAAATGTGTCTCGTGTGCAAATTTGACCAACTTTCATACAACACGTCCTCCGGTCCTCAGCAATACACCCGCCGAGTGTGAAGTATCGGATGAACAGTGCTCGAGGTATGCAAAGGTCACACACACACACACACACACACAGTTAGATGATGCACCAAATTTGTCACAGTCACTCAGACATCACATCCTCATGTCCACCAAATGTAGTTGCAATAGCTCAAAGAGACAAGTTGTTGACCAAATTTGGTGGCGGTCGCTCAAAATTTGTGTAAGGAGTAGCAAAAAAACTGATTTGGACACAATTTAGTTTCTGAAAATGATGTTTTAACTTCGACGCCCCAGCAATACACCCACCAGGGTGAAGTAGATCAGATGAACGGTTGTAGAGACAAGCAAAGGAAACAACCACATTCACACATACGCACATAATGCATACATGCATACATACATGCATACATGCATACATGCATGCATACATGCATACATGCATACATACATGCATACATGCATACATGCATACATGCATACATGCATACATACATACATGCATACATGCATACATACATACATACATACATACATGCATACATGCATACATGCATACATACATGCATACATGCATACATGCATACATACATACATACATACATGCATACATGCATACATGCATACATGCATACATACATACATGCATACATACATGCATACATACGCACATGCATACATGCATACATACATGCATACATACACACATACACACACACATACATACACGCATACATGCATACATACATACGTACATACATGCATACATACATACACGCATACATACATACATGCATACATACATACATACACACATACACACACACATATATACACGCATACATACATACATACATACATACATACATACATACATACATGCATACATACATACATACATGTATACAGACAGAGATTCCTTGCTTTTATAATTAAATGCAAAAGTGGCAAAGGTTTATTCCATGTACAGACCTTTACCGAGCGTTACCCAGCTTGTTCCATGTAGTGAATGTCTTATCGATCGTACTGTAGAGTAAATTAAACTAAAATTATTGGCCAAAAGACGGACTAAAGAAAATGTATTAAGATTAATATAAAATTTACAGAACTCTATGTGTAACAGAGTTTGTACAATGTGTGATATCACTTGTCATAATTGGCCATAACTTGTATTAAACCATTAATCCATTATGGATCCATAACTCCATACGTTCATATAGGTTTATAGGCTCACAGCGCCCTCTCCCAGTAGGTAAATGCCACTGGTAGTTGTGAAACTTTGCCAGTTCATTAGAGGTGTGATTGAGATGGGTTGCTAAGCTCAGCACTGTATCAGATCTTTGTACAGTTGGACTTAAATTGGAGTGGACTCTCAGCCCAGGAGCCCTGTTGTGGAGCAGAGGTTAGTGGAGGTTACAGCTCGCTGTTTTCTTTCTTCATAATGTCTCCATGCAACATCTAGACCACCCTCTTTAATGCACATTAATTAGGTGACTTCAGTAAAGTACTAGAAAGGGGCATAGCATGGCTGAAATGACAAAACAGGACAAATTAACAATCCATATATATATATATAACAGTTTTCCTCTACAATAAATTGGGTGCTTTACAAATCATTTGAACATGTTCATGCTGTGCATCAAGGTTAGTGCTTGTTCTTTTGGTCCAGATAACATAAATACACGGGTGAGTTCATATTAAGTTAAGTTCTTTGGTTTGAGGTTTTCTAGCTTGTTGCACTTGACTTTCTTTCGTGAAAAAAAAACGTATTCAAATTGCTGTCTTCCATGTTGGTCTGCTTTTGATTCACTACAGAGATACCTGAATCGGCAAAGCATCGCTCACTAAATCACTCTGATGGCTTACAAAAAGTCAGCGGAGGTGTGGGAAAAACAATTTACAGAGGTAGGAAGCTGAGGCAGATAGTTGCTCCTATCGGAAAGATAAAGCTAGGGGAGGCTGCAGAGCTCATCAGAGACAGAGAGAGAGAGAAAAGATTGAATACCCAATGCACCAGAAAAATTGGACACTTTCTATCCACCATTCTGGGGTCTAAAAACACAGACTCCCCCAGGAGGAGCCGGAGGATAAGAGGATGGCGGAGCTGCTCAACATGGCTTGAGAATCAGGTGGCGCGGCTTGGACTTGCGGGTGGGTTGCACTCGAGCACAACAGATGGTGTTAAGTGTTGACTGTTGAGAAACAGATGAAGCAGTAAACTCATTAAGCCTGGCTCGTGGGTCAGGAGCACCATGCCAAGAATGAGAGAGAACGCCCACCCTAAACCAAAAATCTGTCGGGGGGGAAAACCATTTGAAATCAGTGAGTGTTGAACTCCATGTTGCTACAATATTATTCAAACTTTGCAGTTAACAAAGTATCATTCCAGAGTTTTGCAATAAATACCACAACTCGAGGATTATTGAATCTATGCAAGCATTACTGTCAAAGTGGCATTTTTCAACTTGCTCCCTCCCTCCCTCCCTCTCTGACATTTTCACATGGGCCTGCACACTAATCACTATGCATTACTATGCTCCAATCCCCCAAACATCATGAAGCTTTCACAGACTCAGTTGAACTTGCAGGATAGCAATGCCATACTAACCAGAACACAATACAAGCTTGACCTGGGTTAATTAAACCAGCAAAATGCTCTGTGTTGCTACACATCATATATGTGGCAAGCCGTCTGTAAGCTTATGCAATATCAAGCAGCCACGTTCTTTGCACAACTAAAGCGATTCTTCATTGCACGCAAATAACAACGACCTTGGTTCGAGATGCAAAGCGCCACATGCTGATCACCACATGAGAAATAAATGCCGCACAATGTCCTTCCCTAAGAGCGTCTTAATGAAATGACTCATCTTTGTGGAAACACGTTTAAACCGCCAGAAAGACTTTTGCGTCTCAGGACACTGCAAACTGTCATTAAAGTTATGCGATTCGTGTTTGGCGTCAATCCTGAAATCCCTCCTCTTATCATCCATTTCTCGTGCTGGCTTCCAAAAACACTCTTCCTCCAATCCTCCAATCCAGAGTCAGGTTTGAGCTGTTGCCCTCCTCTATTCCCTTACCTCCCTCAGCCATCTGTCACAGGAGGGTCCATGCTGCCAAGCATCTCCCTTGAAAACATTTTAAAGCTAAAACGGGCTCACACTCAACGTTTTCCTGGTTAAACTCGTTCTTGTAGTCCTCGATCATTTGCAACACTTATTTCCATTCTGTCATGTTAGTGACTGCAGCATGGCAGTGCTGTTTTTTAGCTTCCGTTGCTGCTGAAGTGAGTGAATCTTGAATTATACCGCCCTTACGCACAGATATTTGTATTGGAAAGAACATGAAATAGAACAGTCTGAAATACTGCCCTAAAAGGCAAAATACAGTAACTACATATTTTCTCAAAACTGAGTACAGAAGAGAAGTGATCATTTCTATCAAAGCAGATTTTAATTTTTCCAGTAACTACAAAAGTGAGCTAAAAATCAAGTTCAAGCTTGGCCTGTGATATGATGTGGCTTGGAAGTCTCTGCACCGTAGAACCAACCGTCACGCTTCACGCTTTATCTGCCACAGAGAAACATCTGACTAAACAACAAGAGAGCCGGTCGCAAGTGAAAGCAACCTGTTGAGATAGCCACATAGCCTCAGCGAAAGCTGAAAAATAAATGTACTCATTGATTATTCCATTTTATCTTGACATGAAGAAAATCTATTTTGATGAACTGACATCTTTGTAATTCAGTTACTACATCCAAACACGATGGAGAGAAAAAAGAGACCTGGCTAAACCTTTGCTGAGGGTACTTAGCTTAGATATCAGTGACTGCCATCTCAGCATTTGACTGAATTAGGATTTGGTGAGGTTAAGCAACCTTAAAATCACATATTCAAATATACTAAATTGTCAAGTAATTCATGATATTTCTTTATGATATAGTTATAGAAGATGGACAGACACCTGAAACAGAGATGCATTTCATTTCTATGCAATGTTAATAATCAAAATAAACTTTATTTTCTTTCTTTACAAATATAAAATGGACAAGAAAGCTGAAAGAACGCGTGTGAGATACTGCATTTTGCCATTGAATCCTATGAATGTTCCTCACAAGCAGAGTGCAGCAGCATTATTTCAGGTAAAACAATCAGCCGAAAATGCAGACGTTAAAACCTTTATATCTGTTCTGCAGTTTGCAGCCAACTTCTTTTCCTCAGCTTTCACTGCTCTCTGTCGGGCGAACTCCAGACTGTGGGTGTGTTTCAGCATAGTATGTTTTTAACATACATCCAAACACAGATAAACATATTGTTGAATACAAAGTCATTTAGTTTAGTCAACATTGTATGACAAGTTTTGAAGGACATGTCATTTTTACATGCTTTTCAATGCAGAGGCCCTGATTCGTGACCTTCTTCATTGGGATACACATTTGCATTGCGATTCCAATGTCGCACTGAGCTATCACATAAGATGTGAAACTCCAAGACTCCAAGACTTATTGAACCGTGGATACGAGTGCTCGGGGGCTTGTTATCTGAATGATGTATTGATTCCTGTTGCGCCTTTATATTTCAGCTCTGTGTTTCCTGTCACACCTTGTGAAGATGGAAAAAATGATTAGCGTATGTAGAATGAAAACAGTACAGACATGCCAATGAAAAATGATTCCCATGTGGAGCATTTCATGGAGGATGGATTAAAAACACAGACAGCGTCTTTTAATGCAATACATGATGTGGATCGCATGCTTAGCCATGTCCCTTTTGTTGTGTATTTTTTCTCACAAAGTGGCTGCCACTGAGGATTAAAGTCAAAAACAGAGAATATTTGTTGTTTTGAAGCATTTAGGAGCAAAACATAATTGACAGCCCTGTTTGTGATACATCCCTATCAGAATATGCAGCTGCAAATTCAGTTTTTATTTTGAATGTTGTGTGTATTCAGATAGCATTTAATATTTGGCTGGCAGCCCACAGTGCACTGTATTTTGTGACAACAAATGCGCCATGTTTTTGCCTATGATTATTACAACCCTGTGAAAGCCCCCAAATAGCACGCTGCTCCAGGAATAAAAGTTTGTAGAAATCCTCCTTGACATTTGCCAGAATGCTTTAAGGTAGGCCTTTAAAAGCTTTGACATGTTATTGTCCCAGAGATACAAACTAGCACTTGATTAAATATTCTGTTTAAATTCCCCTGTGTTATCATGAATGGACCCCTTCTCCTTATCACGTCATGCCAGTCCCCTCTATAAATATTTACCCCAGAAAGTTGTGCCTGCAGAAGAATACCAATTCTATGTCAGCAGACCTTCACGCCGAGGGGGAAGAAGTGTGTGGCACGCCGCTGAGTATTGGATTAACAGCAAGTCAATGAATACAGCATCTGTTCTTCTTCTCATTCACTTGGTTTTAATATGTTTATATTCTCGGTATTTGTGTTCCAACTACACTTCAATCTGTGCTGATATATGTTATCGTTTGAGAGTTTTTGGGCAGTGGCCATCGGTGTGATAGACAGTCTGAACTACACCACAATTTAAATATTTACAATGTCCAGATTTCATCATCTAAAACACTATTGACAAAGACTGTTATTGCCAAAGCTGCAGACTTCTGACGTTTTTTTTTTTTTTTTTATTGAAATAAGTAGACAAGACAAAACTGCAAACTGACTCTCTGACTTCATTTCCTCACAGCTGGATGAGCAAAAGTAAAGAGGTATTCGGAAAAAAAGCCTTTTGCTAAAAAATATGTCCATGTCCAAGCTGAGATAACTGTGATGACATCACTATGACATTATCTGGGTTATTGAAAAGGACCCAGATTAAAAGCTTCCTTCAGGAATCACAGTAAATATTTTACAACTGTTTTCTCCGAGCAAGACTACCCTCAACAAGTAAACTGATCTTGTTGTGTAAAAACTGTTGTTTGCCCCTCTTGAGAAGTTAAAGTTGCACTTTATGTTTATTTGTTGGAAGTGAATGTAATTAGAACATCATCTCACAAAAGATTCTCTCTTAATGCAAAATATGGACCATAAAAAAACGTTTTTTCTCTTGAAGAGAATTCTATAATTATTATTTTTGCATTTTAAACATTTAGCATTTATCACATTACATTTAATTGCATATTTAAGAATAAACCCAAATAAATATGCTTGCTGTATTGTAGCCTATTTGTCTTTTTTGGGGGAGGAATAACTAAAACTCTTTGTGGAAATAATACATGAAGATATGAACGACTTTAAATAAACTGCTGCAATAACTCAAATATGTTGTTGCCAAGTCTGGTTTCTGAAGCTTACTTATTTGCTGCTCCACATAAGTTGTTAAGCCAACTGTCAACCACAGCAGAGGGAGATGACTCACATGTGCACGTGTTTGTGCATACTTTGCTAAACCACAAAGGGCTGCTCATCACACAGCTCGAAATACATTGTGGTCCCTTTCAAGGGCATATTCCTTTCGAGGACTCTTGAGTTTACATCAAAATGCAAACCACTGTTATCTTCATAGCGTTTATTTGAAGTGAGCATGTCATCAATCTTTCATGAAATCTAAGGCCTGATTTTTTTGGACTTGAAAGTGCTGCAATAAATTGTAAATAACACCATAACTAATCTTCAAATTGACTGAAAATGGAATACCGCCAGACCGCATTATGCTTATGTATGAGTAAGTATACGACGTTTTGTTTGTCACATCCCTAAAAAGACATAAATTATTATATTTGGCATATTTTGATCATGTCTAATTGGAAATCAGCCCCTCAGCAGTGGGGGTTCCAGAGATTAGATGGCCATGTCTATTAAAAAAAAGAATAATAATTACACAGAAATGTTCCTTATCTGTCCAAATTCAGGCTTAAAAGGCAAGCGTAAAACCTAAATTGATACAGTGGGGAACACATTAAATGCACATGATGCTAGACACCCCTCTACTCCTGCAGAACTAACGTGCTCATGTTAATTGGGATGAGCAGGAAGTTCTTCAGCTCCCTCCAGCATCTCTAAAAACTCTCCCCAGCCAAGTTTAAAAGTACTGCTCTTTTACAATGGAGAGGCTGAAAGAGAACCTTAATCAGAAACAGTGTGACAGACCCAGAGTTTTTATCAGCTCTGCCCCTCCTCTTTGTGATTTAGTTACTGTGCCGGCGCTGTCAGCCCGAGCGCCATCCATCAGCCTGTGTCGATTCACAGAGCCGGGAGCTCCGCGCCACAGCGATTGCCTACTCCCATTCCTTGTTTTCCCTCAGACACTTCTATTTAGATTTTGTCAAGATACACTAATCACATGATATGCATTGTTTCAGAGTGATGGGCACGGGGGGTTCTCTTCTGCTTCGATATCTTCACAGTCCTTTTGTTAATACTCCCAGCGCACCTCCTCAACAGATAAGAAAAAGTATGTGTTACATGTACACGGGGACTTGGAGGTTTATACTATTGTGGGTCAGTAGCAGTTGTTTTGAATTAGGAAGACAATATGAAGCTGTGTACAACACCACCTGTGTCTATTTCACAGAGATTACATTTTACTCTCTGATACTGATTAAGATCTTGACACAAGTAATGACTCGATACTGTAGTGGTTGAAAAATAAACAAGCACAGTTGAAAGAAAACTGAAGTAAGGCTTTGTGAAGTGACCCTCACTTGCAGTATGAATATGGTGAAGTGGCAATCACTAAATGTCTTATTCCCCGCTGTTCTGCCTGAGAGAGGCTAGCAGAGTATTTATTGAACAATGGCCAGTTATGCAAACATGCAATCTATGTACAGATAGATTATTCTTTTTTTGTTTGTATTTGTGGTCATTTTCAAACCGAATAATAACCCATGTACAATGCACAGCGGAGCACACCCCACTGACACCTTAGACCTGCATTAACTGCTGGCAGCGAAACAAGACGTAAACACATCACTGGCACATTTACATATGGTGAGACGGTGAAAGTGTTTGCAAATAGTTGACTATTTACACATCCATCATCAGAGGCATATCATTAGCATTTCTTTTTCAAGTCACCCTTCTGGCTACCTGATCAATGTGAGACGAATATTCTCTCTCCTTAAGCGCTGTTTTGTGCTGTGAGAAATATGTGGCTGCACTATGTTTACCAGCTAGTCTCTGATGTTGTTCGTCTTGGTGCTGGGCAGGTAACATTCAAAAGTGTTTATCACATGTTTATTTCCCCAAAACAAAAAAGATGTCCCTCTGGGAATCACTTCATATCTTGATAATTGCATTGAATTATATTTGCAACTAATTGAAATACAAGCTGCTGATGCATTTATGCCTTCCTCAGAGCATACATGACAGAAGTGAGATCTCTTTTTAAAGGAAGTTCTTTTCACATTGCCTTTGGTTGTATTTAGCCTACAGGGCATTTGTATTCTCAATGTTTGTCGATAAAAAATAATGAGTTTGGTGATTAGTTTCAGTTGATGCCATCATTACTTTTTATATCCTTATTGCAGTCGCTATACTTACTGGTACTTTTTAAAAATCTTGCTTTCCTCTACATCTGGTGCACAACTTTTCACACAAAAACAACCTCCCACCAGATGCTCAACTGTTGCTGAATAAGCCGGTTTAGACTGTAGAAAAGGGATCAGAGAGGGTTGCCAGTTTCAAGCGGCTCTTGGGTCTTCTGCTCTTTGAAGAAGAGCAAGTCTATTCAGCAACACTGAGCCAATATACCATATAGCACCATTTCTCTTTATCATCTTTGTACCTCCCAAAAATTCAATTTAACAATTTCTGTACTAATCCTTAGTGTGGATGTAATCCCTGAAAAAGTCACAACAATAGCGGAGCCTATCCAACTGCATAATCCAAGAATTACATTCAGAGTGACAAGTGAAAACTGAAAATAGATAACTCGGTATATCTACTATGAGGGCATTGTTCTGTCTTGTGAACGACTTTCGTCATTCACTCAAAGAAGGAAGTTATTTTAACCGCTCCATCATAAAACAACTCTTCACATTGACTTCCAATATAGAATATTTTAAAGATATTAAAACTAGTAAATGGCTTCTCTTTGTCTGTAGCAACATGCAGGAAAAGCTCATTCAAAGACTTCTGCTGAAAGATGGAAACCGGCGCTGCAGGTTCGTGGATAATTGAATAGTGTGCATCAACATACAGAGATGAGCCGAGGAAGCCTACAGATAGGCCTCGACAAAAGGATCCCGAGCCATCTGGAGTCTTTTGAGAAAACTCATACTGTGGCGGAGGAGGAGGAGGGGAGTCTTCACCAGGTGATGGATTTTCAGAATTGGAACATAAAGACTC
Organism: Anarhichas minor; assembly: GCF_050575085.1. NCBI lineage: Eukaryota > Metazoa > Chordata > Actinopteri > Perciformes > Anarhichadidae > Anarhichas > Anarhichas minor. The sequence goes on along the minus strand of NW_027466487.1, from coordinate 913,029 downwards.
TACTGTGAGGCACAATGTGAATAAAGTAAAAGAAACACTGGGTAAGAGGATCAGGGGCTTGACATTTTGACAAGCACATAACCATCAATACTTTAATGTATTCAATATTTAAATCAGCCACACAGATTATGTAAATCCTCTGTCCCAATTCCATACTGATAATATACGCTATGTGCAATATAATCATTGCACTGTGAGTGAGAACACAAGACATCAATATACTTAACTGTGTGATGCTACAGATTAGTATCTGTACAATACAGGTGCCATGCTGTCAATCAAACTTAACAAGGAACCAAAATGTTTCAATAAAATGTCAAGAGGTTTTTTTTCTCTGAGGTGTTCATGAAGCTGTTTTAACACAATCCACAACGAGCATTGTTAGAATAGATTCAAATTTTGGGAAAAACTGAGTCGTTTTTTGCTGAGAGTTAGAAGTAAAGACTGATACCACTCTCGTGTCTGAGAGTGGTATCAGTCTTGTCATCTAACTCTCAGCAAGAAAGCGATTAAGAGGATTTCCTGCAATGTCAAATTCTTTTTTCAGTTAGGAACAGATCATCTGCTTCCTTTGTGCAGTGCATTGTGGGAGAATAGTTACATTGACTCTCAAAAATCAAGCGAGTAGCCAATACTTTACTTTATGTTAACACAGTGTGGCAGATTACAAAGAAAGGTTTAGGTTAGAGTAAAGGAGTAGCGCTACAGAAGAATGGAGTACTTAAAGTGAGCAAAAGGTTATTCAAACCACAGCAAGTCTACCTTCTGGACTAGACAACACAATGTCCAGGCCTCTTAAAGTTTCCTCCTTTCTGGTTATCTGGGTATAATGTGTGTCTAACCCTGCTGTATACAGAGAGGTTAAGGGGCAGAAGGAGGGAATTCATTATCCTTGAGCGGCTACAGGCTTTGGCAAGAGAGAGAGAGACCTTCAGATAGGGCATACGTGCCTCCTCCTCACCTCCGCCAGCCTCCAGTATCTCGGCAACCAGCTCATGATGAATAGGCCCGATCAATGGGCGAGCTGATTGGTGAAGCAAGTAGCGTCAAGGCTACAGCAAAGATGAAGAGGAGGTAGGAATCGTCTCTTTTGGAACAGACTGAATCTATTACGTCTGTAGTCAATTCTGACAGTGCTGTAGTACGAGTGCTCCAATATAAATCAATGCCAACAAGGACAATGCCATTTTAGTGCAATTGTAAAGACGCTGATTCCCTCATGATACTTTACGAGTAGCATTAACATTAGACTATCGAGGAGCCGTTGCCTCATTAATGCTTTTTACAAATCCAGTCACACTGTGTAACCTGAGGGGGATCATATTCTTTCTAAAACAACCATTGATTGGCTGGAGCCTCACAATTTACATTCCTCGACAGTCTGCTTCATCTACCCCGTTATTTATATTTCATGGTTTGGTTTTTTTTAGCCTTTATCCGTCCACGGCAGTGTCTTCCTCTGCTTAACAATAAACAGTAAGACGACTGATGAGAAACACCACTGTGTGCCGGAATAAACCGAACACTGCACGAGTAAAGTACCCATTTTAGTTGCTAAATGTGACTCTGGAAAACAATGGCAATCAACACAATGCAGAGAGCAATACAAAGGAGAGCAGTCGAGTGACAAAGAATATAACATGGAAAGTATAGACATGCAGAAACTGCAGAGGGCCAGGTTTCTTTACTCAGACGGGTCAGATTGTAAAGAAAGGTTGTGAAGCTGGAGCCATGCGGGTTGTGAAAAATCTGTTTTTGTTCTTCTGTAGATTAAAAGGAATAGTTTGACTTTTTGAGAAATTCTCATTATTCACGTTCCTGCTGAGAAGATTGACACCACTCTCAAAGTCTGTTAAATGTGAAGCCGGTTGGGGGGAAAGCCTGTATCTGTCTTACCTTATGTTATATCTTGTCTGTTTAATCCTCGTAAATTCACATAGTTTGTTTAATTCATATAAAAACTGGAGTGTAAAAATGACAAGCTGCAGGTTATGTGTCTCAGTAACTCTTGGCTGCGAGCAGTGACTTCCTATCCCCCATAAAACCTGTAGCTTGTTATTTTTATACCTCAGTTTTGGTGTGAATTACAACCAGTATATAATGTGTTTATTTGTGAGTTTTAGAGATGCTGGGAGGTGGATTTTGTTAACTTGGAAGGAATCAGGCAAACTGTTTACCTCCAGTCTTTATACTAAGATATGCTAAGCTAACAATCTCTTGGCGTCAGCTTTATATTAAACATATATGAGAGTGGTATCAATCCTCTCAAACGCTTGGGAAGAAAGCAAATTTCACAAAGCTCCTAAAAGTCTATACAAGAGCAAGAACATGTTTTTTCAAAACCCTGCGTAATGTTGGGTTAATCAGGTGTATATGTTTATACAGCACTAAAGGTTATCTGGCTTTTGTTCAGGTTATTTTAGACTTAAAAAGCCAAATTAACTTTTCAAAATCGTTTCACTACACTTTTCGTATACTTCAAATACACCTTTGTTTATACTGTAATGTGAATTACATCTACTGTATCAAGAATACAATGAGGTTTTAGTGGGAGAAACATTTCTAGCCCTGCTGTTTATCTACTTTCACATGCACCGACTCTGTACCATTATCAGTTATGAGCTACAGGGACTGGAGGACAGGTATTACATTTTCCATTTTGATTCATTTCTAATTTATAGTCTGACAAAGGTTTGTTCAGTTCCTCATATCATTACATCCCTCATAACACAGTGATTTTCCCAAAGCTTTTCTCCAAGTAATAACAGAAGCGAGAGACCACATGAACATGCCACAATAACAAAAGACAAAAATACCAGGCAGCACAGAAGACGCTCATCAAAAAAAAGAAAAAGGACAGATGGAAAAAGAAGTTGGCTGTCTGTCACCTGGCAAAAAGAGGAGGCGTTTTAATAACTCTGAACAAAGCCGTTCCATTATAGCAAGTCAAACCTTTAATTACAAAACACGATAGGAGACCAAGGCCCCCCCCCCCAATATTACGTCGGGAACCTTGATACAACTCATACAAAGCAAACGAAGCGTTTAAAAAGGAGTAGAGAGAGGAGCAATAGCTTTGCAGAGCAACTCGCCGAGTGAGGGAACCACAGAGAGAGGGAGAGGAGTGATGCTCAAAGGGAAGCTGCTCAAGAAACAGGCGTATGAAAATTGATGGGAGTCTGGAGAAGCAATTGATAGAGGACAGGAAGCAGGCTGTAAGGCAATTAGCACTATCTCTGCCATTTGATTTAAGACCGTCTTGAGTGTGTAATACTGTGAATTAATCACATCCAGGGTAGGTGCACTAGGAGCCCATTTCTGCCTTAAATTTCAATACTTCTCCATCACTGAAAAATGTACTTTAGAGATATTCAAATTAGTGCAGCATATTCATTTTCACTCACTCCGGGTGGATATGTTATGCATGTGTTTGTGTTTGTAGGTAGGAGAGAGGCAGAAGGCGAGGCATGATGAGAAAGTTACCCTATGTGAATGCAGTGCCAACTTAATTATCAGATGCAAAGCTCCTGGCGGATATCAACAAAAGGGCGCGATGCTATGTAAACCCACACAAACGTCCATATCGTTCGACTAATGTAGGAAAAAAAAAAGAAATAGACACGTGTAAACAAAAAGCATTAACACCCGAGCCACCCCCATCAACACATACAGGGCACGCATGCATAAACAATATGTGCCACCCACGAGGCTGCAGCTTGATCGAGACACCGCTCCGACTGTTGTTGCGAGGGAAACATCTGCATGAATAAAATTAGATTTAGTCATGTAATATTATTCTTAGTCTATTAGGCAAATATTTACAACAATAATTAACTTGTGTTCGTTTTAACTGACGGTTTAATTCAACAAAATCAATGACATACAGTATGTTGTTTTGTAATCGAGGCTGCAGACTGTAATGAATACGTGACAGCAGGGCATCGCTATCAATAACATGCATTTATGAACCGCCTTGATCGACCTGCAAGTTCATTTTAAAGAGCTGTGATACATCGGTAATATATATTCGGGAAGATACGCAGATCGTTTGTGCCCCCTCATGGTTTTTTTGTGGGATGAAATAAATCGTGTGAGAGTTATCCTGAATACAATTTAAAGCTTTTCACCAAGAAGATAATTGTGTGCTTATCTATATTTCACTCATGTATACTGTACAGAGGAGAGAAGCCATCTGTTTTGCATTTTTGCCACCAGTGGGATCAACATAACAGTACATTAATCAACATGCAGCAGTAAACAGGCCAACACTGGCTTTCAATGTGTCCTCTAATTTAAATATTAGCATTTGTTTATCCATTGTTATTCAATAACTGAATAATGCTAATTACTGAATAGGCTACTCTTGAATTTAATAAACATCTAAAGCCATTTTCCTTACCAACAGATTCACAGGTTTAACTGTTTTTTTGTACGCTCCATAATCAACAATAAGAGGATGCCTTTAACGAAAACCTCCATAATGACTCTGTGACTAACTGCTCCTACGTCATTGAAGACTCTTGTGATTAACTGATTAGTTCCTCTTGCAAAACAAAGACGTTTTGCATCTTTTGCATTCATCGAATACTTTTTACTTCAAAATACCTCTTCAGCGTCAGTTTTACCTGAGATGAGTCGATGCTCTTAATACGCTGAAGTTCTTCCTTCGCTGTCAAACTGCAACTGTCCTACCGAACAACGAGGCTGCCCTCTGGTGGTGCTCGAAGAATGACTCGTAGTAAAACAGACAGGTCTGAGAAACAGCTAGATTTTAGAGTCTTTCCAGCCTATTATTTACATTTACCAACTCATTGCCTGTAGTCCGGGGCTATTACTCACCCAGTAGTTGTGTCTCAGAATAAAATGAACTGCCTGTCGTATATTTTGTGGACCATATAACATTACTGGTGAGGGTATGGGTTAAGAAGATCTGCATTCAGACCTGTTTTATTGTCTGCAGCGTGAAAAGAGAGGCCAAATAGATAACATAAACCATGAAATCTTGTATCTTGGCATACCTTCTTTATGTGTTGGAAAATAAAACAATGCAAGATTTACAATGGCGTGCACTTAAAATGAGTCTTCATAAAGCTTCAGCCTCACCAACATTTTAAATGAATTTTAAATGTTGAAATATATTGGCATTAATCCGTCGTGATATATGGAGCCAAAGAAAAGCCGTAATAATTTGAATTTCATATACGACACTGAAAACATACTTGTGAAACCTCCACCGGAATACATATCCTTGCATTTCTGAATACCATTGAATTTATTACATTTGTTATTTTGCTTTGTAAACCATCTATCTGAATCTAGTTTGGCTTTTTTTCAGTTTGACATGAACACAATCTCACAGAGCAGAGGTCATTTCAATGTGGGGAATGCAAACTACATGAATTCATACGTATTCCTTTCAGAGTAAAATAGTTCAATGCTGTATGAATTCAATCACTATTGAACTTCAACATCCAGCAGCGGTTAAACTTCACAATAAAGGTTTTCAGTTGCGTGTCAAGTTATTATGGGCTTTCTCTGCTTCCATTTAATCCCTAACCTCTGAAGAATAAAAAAAAAAAAAGAGTATTTGAAGTTACTGTAACACTTTATTTTCTTAAATACAACAGAATATTAGTACAGTCAGTCACATTTTTTTGTATTTTTTTTTTTAGAGGCAGAAGACATTCTGGTCCCTCTCACCCTGCTTTCATAAAGGGAAACCTTGGGTGGCATCAGAGGCTACGTTTACACACAAATTCACTTATACAGTAAAGAGTGCTGGCCATATTCCAGTTACCATCTTAGTCAGGTATAATTGGCATGCAACCTAGATAATCTGTGGCAGAGTATCATGTTGCGACAAACACTTCATTTAGCAAACAATACTTCTCACTTTCCCACTGCCCCCTTTCCTGACTGAACAATCCAGGTCATCGTCAACACGTGGGTAAGAGATGATAACCCCAGTAGTCAGATTTTTTGGCTCTTTTGATGGTCAGGACAATAAACTCATGTCACAGGCATGACTAGCGAGGCTAGTGAGAGACTTGCGGGCTTCATTTGCCAATCGGATATCATTAGCCTGCGATGAAGCCTCCCAGTGAAGCATTAGACTACATGAACAAAACCAGCCTTGTGCACGAGAGCCTCAATTCAGTTTTTTTAACCGATCCCAACAAGGGAGGCGTCTACACGCAGGTTTCTCCGGGTTATTCGGAATGACATTTCCAAGAGTCAACACAAAACCAGAATAACCACATCGACAGTAGATACCTCCATGCATGTAAACATAGCCAGTGTTGTCAGCTACAGTATATACAGTGTTGATTTCAGGCAGTGCATGATGAGACCAGGTCAGCAACGCCAAAGTTTAAAAGTTTCATATTTAGGGGAGTGGCAGCGGTAACATGTTCGCAGTCAGGTCAAGACATCGTTTAAAACCAACTCCTGACAGTCCGTCTCTGGATCCATCTCTCAGTAGTGCCATCACTGAAGCAATAACAGATTCATTGGCACATTAAACACATTAAACAGCGCTGTAATGAATATAGTTCATTTCTGACATTTAAAGATTTCTGTGAGGTAAAAACCTAAGCAACATTATCAGTGAGCCATATCTGTGTGATATTTTCATAACAAAAGTCATCAAACTAAGAGGAAAAAAAAAAAAACATCAGGACTCGTCGATTAACAGTGCGGCAGTATGAAATGATGTATTCATAGTCATTTAAAGTCTGACAGGCAGCTGGACACTGAACACAACGTATCAAAACCGGAATGTGCCGTATTCCACGAGAGAGAAGACGCATTCAGTTGGGAGTGCTATTAGGCGGAGAGAAAATGGGATGCAAGCGACGTTCTAGAGAAATACAGCTTATTTACAGGGTAAGAAAGAAGCGCAAGGCTAAGCTTTCATAGACATTCACCCACTTAATATCCACGGTACATACCAAAAGACATGCATAGAGGCACATACATATTCATCATACAAAACAAAAACATACCAAAAGCAGAACACCTTTTTGCGTGTCAAATCTGATCAACCGACGATTAAAACAATGAGCTGCAAAAGCTTTGACATCATGGGATGTGAAAAGGCAAAAGCTGAAGTTCCAGCCCTTTGAATAAAAAATAAAATAAAAAGATTAACACCGTCAAAACTAAGCGACATCAGTAATCTTCCATCTATCTCTTAACCATTACTGAGTGCCAGCCTCATTTTCAAAATAGTTCAACAGAATGTTATCACCCAAAGAAAGAAAATCTCCTTTATTTTTTGTTGTTTGATGAGAGGTACAATATTTGGTTTTCAAATTGGGTTCTCAACTTTCCCAGAATATGTTCAAACATTAGTGTTAGCGCCTTGATAGTAAAAAAGGAAGAAAGAAAATCCCTGTTTTGATCCTTAAAGAGAGGGGCAGAATCAAATGTGTCTCAAGACCAGCAGTTTAAATTGGATCTGAATTGGCATCTGGCTGAAATATACAAAGTGTTATGGGACTTGTGAATTGTAAAAAATAAATGCTTGCATCATGATTTGAAATGCTACAATTTGATTAAGACAGTCAGATTGTTGTAGATACGATCGGGTAAAAGGCATATTAGGAAACTTGTCTGTTCCTTGTTCTGCTCACCTCGACAGAAAGTGTTCTTGTACGGTGAAGTAAAACCGCATTCTCTTAGACAATGACTAGAAACAGGCTTCTAAAATGCAGGGACTCTTTGCAGTGTTAAAGTACTACCTGTATCGCTACAGACAAAACATAAGATTCTCTTTTCATCATTATAAGTCACAAAAAAACACACCATTAATCACTTTTACATTTTTTTTTAGCTCACTGTAGTTTGGCAGATCACATAGAGAAGAAATAATGAAAAGTCACTCGCATAAACTGATAACCTTCATTGACAAAAACATTTGAGTTTATTTTTAATGAATGGTCAGTAAAATAAATTAGACTTTTTCTTTTTTTTTACTCTTTTTAAACCCTTACTCCTCCTTCTCGTGCAGCGAGGCACGGACACGATTGCGCACATAAAAAGCGGTAAGAGCACTGCAGCAGGCAGTGAAGATGAAGAGCGCCACGGCGTCGTGCGCGAGATCGCCGTGAAGGCGCTCGTAGAAGGGGCGGCGCTCTGTGAAGTCTGTTTTCAGCGCTTCGATCTGCATCAGGGTGCACACCACCACGAATATGTGAAAGATCTGGTGGCCCTGCCCGATGAAGTCACACTTCCCGGGGAACAAACTCTCTGGGTGTGGGCAGCAGAAGAAATAGGCGCTGATTAGGAAAAAGACCACGTGGTAGAAATGGTACGCCACGACTTGGTCGGTGCAGCCCTCCTGGTAGCAGCTGTAGATGCGGTGAACCACAGGGCTTATGTCTAAGCAGTAAGCCAAGGCAGAGGGCACCACTTGGCAGAGCTTGAGGGCGAACTTTGGCAACCGAGGGCTCGCGTATTTGCCGTAGCAGCAGCCGAAGCACGTAAGCCAGGCCAAGAATGCTGCAGCGGGTAAAAAGAGCCCTTGCACTCGAGTGTGCCACTCCTTCTCTATGGCGTAGTAGTAGTGCGCCAGGGCACTGCCATACTGGTAGACCGCGACCCCCACATAGTCGAGGAAGTAGAAGCTGTAGTAGGAGAGCTCGGACTTGGCAGAGAGGAGATGAGCGAGAGCGCTGAAGGAGAGGTAGGTGAAGGCCGACAGGAGGACGATGAAGAGGGGCTGAGCGTGAGGGTCTCGCAAAAAATCCACCGTCACCGAGAGCTCCTGCCACTTCACCAGGATGATGAAGGCGGCCAGCAGGTGGGTCCACACGTTGAGGGTCTCATTGTGCCTCTGGAAGAGGGTGAGGAAGTAGTAGCGCCAGCTTTGGTCCGGCTGTCTGTAGCCGGTGAGGATGTGTCGCTCGCGGAACACCCAGGGAACATCGGACACCTTCACAGTGCAAGGTAGCGTGGGGAAGGCCGACTCCAGCAGCTGAGGGATCTGACGCAGCTGCTGCGCGTTGATGAACAGGCGACCGATCTGCTCCATCACCACCGTCGCCATGGCAAACTGGAGGCCAGAGAGGAAGGGGCGGAAAGAAGGAGCGAACAGTCAGTTAGTCAATATCTGTCTGACTTTGAGCTATGGTGGTCTCCAGGTAACCCTAAAGGTCTGTTTGTGTGCAACTGCACCATGCATTGTGTGCGTTGCTGCATTACTACTACTGCTATAGCAAAGCAAAGAGTAGAGTATTAGTGCAATGACGGAAAAATAATCAAGGAATTATTGTCTAAATTATCAAGCAAACAGTTGTACTGTTGTTCAAGCAAAGCAAGTCTTTTTTTTCGGGGAAATTGTAACAGGCATCTTTTCTGTGTTCTTACATTTTCTGTACCAAAAATCCAGACAGCTGAAAACATCTGGTCAAACGATACATAAGTCACCCATGGGATGCTTGATGACGTTTTAATTAAAATGTTTCCTTAAAGCTGCAATCACTTTTACTTTGTCAACATAAGAACAAACCGTTATCATAACACAGAGCAATATCAACGTTCATCAGCAGCCATCTTACCAATGTAATATTCCTTTTAGCTCGGTTTTTGTTCCACACCAACTCCTAAGAAAAATATCTGTCTCTTTACCCGAAATGCTCCACATCGTTCACCAGCTAGTCGCTAGATGTGTCTGTCTGCCCATTGTGGCGGTGACAGTGGTTATTGCTAAAAGCAGCTGCTGGACTCGAGGTTGATGAAGAGTGGAGTTATGAGAGTTATGGGCCAGAAAACCAAAGGAATAAGCCATAGACGAAAAGGCTCCATAGAGATCAATTGCAGTGTTGAGTGATAATCCTGTGTGTTTTACACTGACAGCGACCCCATTCACATTAGTCATTTGGGTCTATTGTACAAACATATTGATTAGTGCGGTTTTAAGTGTCTTCATTTGAATGAGTGAATCACTTTGCTTCATCATGGACTCTTCTCAAATTGTTGAATATGAGTATTATCCGTGGTGGCAGTGTCTCTTTGTTTCTGTTCGTTCGGCTGACCATCTGATTTGTGTCTCTGAACGTGTCCCCGAGGCTTTAATCTGCTCTACAACATGATGCACCGCTTTGAAGGACTGTTGCACACCACAGGAGCTCAGGTGCAATAAAGCTCCGACCTCAGCTGCCCCTCACGGTCATAAAATCTGCCAATGAGGCCTCCTTTTTTCGGTGATTGCAAACGGTAAAATTACTTCCTGTAAGGCGTAGAACTCGACAGAGTCAATATTTCCTGGAGCGTCTGTGTTCAAGAGGTGTAGGTCAGATTTAAAAATAGGTTTTCATCTAAGAGAGAGTGGACAGCGATGCTAATAAAAGGAAAGATTAATGAATACAATAATCTGACTGGTGTCTGTTTATGACCCAGAGACGTTAAAGGTGGGGATCATAACATAACTGGTAGAAGACAGTTGACAAAATGCCTGACTTTTGCTTCCAAAGCCTGAACCAACTACCCTACAGATAGTGGGACCAGGGTTACCATCAGTTCCACTACCATTGATGCGATGTGTCCACTCCAGGTCTTTGCGGGTTCATTAGTAGTAGTTGGGAACGAGCAGAGACAGCGGCCTCTCAGATATCAGGCTGTGTGGGATGAACACAGGCCGAGGTTCAGGAGGAAAGGCGTGCAGTGATGAATGGGAAGAGATTACATAACCCCATTCGCCGTCCACACCCTCCGTTCCCAGCAAGGGTTGCATGCCTTTAAAATATTTATGGCTAAAGAAAAGAAAAAAAGCTCGACAATAAGAAGGAAGGATGCATCAAATTGTATGTATAAAACCCCGGCCTGTGTGGGCCTGTTGCAGTCAATTCCCTCAAGCGAATATATGCACCTGATGTCTGTGTGAACGTGAGATCCGGTGTCCGGAAGAAAATGTGCATCATTCACCGTCCCCCCCCCCCCCCCCTGAGCCTCGCTTCTGTCCCCCGTGTGCATCTAAACCCTGCGCTGTGTGCCCTATAGTGTTGTATTAAGAAGATGCCGCTGCACATCCAATGCAAACTGAACGTATTTCACGCTATGCCACTTTAGCATTTTACCGGGGGGGAAAAAATGCTTGGATTAAAATGAAGCGCACGAATGAAACGGACCTACCTGTAGACGGTAGACTCAATCCAAAGCCGTGGGTTTAGCAGTCGATGAACGGTTTAGAGCCGTGCAGAATATAGATAACATTGTTTGAAGGGGTAAACAGAAAGGATGACCGTGACAGGAGCAGCGCCTGACGGCTCTCACCGTGCAGCTGCTGGGATGATAGAGGGCGGTTTGACGAGCGGGTCTTCCAGCCAATCAGCAAACGCGGCGCCGCTCGTTTTGCGGCCGCGCGCATCGTTTGACCAATGACAGCTGCCATCTGGCCGATCGGCCCACCCGCCGTCCACTGAAATTCTTCCACTGACATATGAATGTATGGCACTCATATTAGGCATTTCTATCCGATGAGGACCGGTTTGTTGTCTTATAGTTGACCTCAGTTTTAATTAACAGGTATGCCTTTTAATAAGTAATGTAAAGTTACGAGAGTAAATGAGCATTTATTACTTTATGATAATGTTATTTTAACTCACAGGGGACACCATGATGTAATGAAGGACAGATTTTAATATACCAGTATCCCTTGTGACTAAGTTATGAGACTCTGTCTCATATACAGTCTGTGCAAACAGAGACTTGCAACAGTTATACTGATGATAAAAGTCTGTACTCTGTAAAGCCTCACATATTTTCCCACATCTTTGCATTCAGGCAATCTCCAGTAGAGGAAGATAGTTATAACACACTATTAGAATGGGTGTCCTGTATTCAAAGTATTATTAAGTTAAAGTGCTAAAGTATCAACAGTAGTGGCAATCCTTAACATTCATTTAAATACAAATCTTCATGTTTGCCACTTTAAAGTATGATAAGTAAAAGTGTGCATTATTCAAAGTGTTACATTACGTATATAAAATAGATTCTGTTTCAATCATAAACAATGTAATATCATTTTCTTTTTCTAGTTCAATGTGAATTTAATATGGTAAAGTAAATGTTCTACATTCCCCCATTGCATACCTCACCTGCATGTATCGTGTGTCAGGCTGCTACATGAAAACAAAAGGTTAAATGTATTAAACAAATGTTGAAGGGGAATTACAGTTTTGAAAATAGTATTCCTTTCAACATGCATCATTCTCCAAAAACCTTAATAACTAACTGGGCCTGTAGATAAATGAAGTGGGCAGTAACTTAAATGGCCCGTACAAATTTAAAGTTCCTACATTCAAATAAAATGTAAAGGCTAGATAGTAGGCCTACCTCATGCTTGGTATTGTAACAAAGCTAGAATTTGATGCATGACATTATGTACATTCTTAAATTGGACGCCCCTTCTTTCAGGGATTTTGTTTTCTAAGTTGACATCCAAATTGCAGTGATAACCCGACTGGATCTCATTTGGTTATCAAAACAAGCCTCCTCGACTTGTGTGGCCAAATCAGTTTAGGGGCCTGCGACTTTCCCTTGCGAAGCATTCTGAAACAAAGTTTCCTTTGTTAGACTCAGAGCTTCTGAAAGATCTGCATTGTTTCCTGAATCAAACCATCCTGTAGTGTATATTCCCAACAGAGATGGATTCTTCAGGGTGTGTCTACGTTAACACTGAATATGTTTGGGGTATGTATTCACTCCAGGATGATCTGGCAACAGAAGCTCAAAGCATGATTCGTATTATGGAATAGAGCAGATACAATTTATGCTGATAATGCATCGGTGAATCCAGGAAAAGTCGTGACCATGAGCAAGACTCCAAACAGCCAGCACAGGCTAGGAAAGGCATCTTGGAGTCGTGCCAGCCATTGTCCCCGGTGTTGTCGGTCAAGGAACACTGCACTGTGGGACAGGCAGCTTTCTGGGCCGATGAGTCCGGCAGTTTCTTCCCAACACATGACAAAGATGGGATTGTGCAGCACTGTGTGTGTGTGTGTGTGTGTGTGTGTGTGTGCGTGCGTAGCCATACAAACTCAGTCCAAACAATTCCAACTTATACTATACTACTTGTGGTGAGTTCAGGTACTTCTCAAAAGAGCGACGTTTCTATTGTTGTCCTTGGTTGGATTTAAGCACAGTAAGAATTATTTCTTATTGAGGAAGTGAACTGATCCTTGACTGCAACTGTAAGTGTAAACAAACCCGTAAGACAAGAATTCTGAATGCACACAAAACGCTGCGGCTCATGTGGCGTGCAGGTGTTGCCTCATATCTGTCTGAAAATGTCTGTGGCCTCTGTTGCAATGAACTGCTTGAGGTAACATACAGTGTTTAAAAAAAACATCTTTTCTAAATAGCCAAAGACTCAAATAATTTTGTGTAATTAACACGTGCAATCGGTTAGTGTAGATAGCCTTACAAGGGCTGAAGAACCCTTGAGTGTGTGCCACCATGTTGTCAGCGCATCTAAGTCCCTACAAAGCCATGTTCACTACAAGAACATGTGACAATGAAGTAATTACTCAACTTGTAACAGTCAGTACTGGTCCCATTTAGCTGCTTATGAGTGATGATGTCACTGCTTACAAGTGAGAGAGCCACCGCTTTGTACACTTTCAAGAGCAAGTATAAGCAATGGATTGATGCAAACATATTAATCCATGAATCACATATTATTATTACATACTGTATGACAGTGGTTCCCAGCCTTTTGGGCTTGAGGCCCCTCAGAGTGAAGCAATGTCTACTTGTGACCCACAGTCATTGGTCTCATGTGTGTGTTGGTTATGGCCAGGTTAACTAAAGAGTGCTCCTTTCTCTGGTTTATTTAAATCATTTAAAGATTTGTACTTGATTGAGAAAAAACAAGAAACATTAAGAGGTGTTTTGTTGGCTTTGACTACATTGAATATGATACTGCCGGTACATACATAGAATACATTATTTTGTAATAATGTACTATGATTCCCAAACCTCCTGCTCCAAATGAAGGCTTAGCTGAAGTGCCTGTGAATCAGGCAGCGTGTTTCATTCAAAGGTTGCCTCTATAAAAACGTCTGCTATTGACCCCTCAGATTTATTTTGGGACCATTTGAGAATAACAGCTTTTAACAATTTCAAGATGACCTGACTGCCACTAGGTGTCAGCAGTGTCAAAATATCACTAAATACATTATATGCCACATGACTAGTCAGTCCCCCCCCCCCCCCCTAATTTAAGTTTTGTCAATTTTCATCACAAATTACGGAAATATAATCCTTCACCTTCAACCCTCATGAGGCACAAACACACAAAGAGAAAAATAAAATAATTTGGGAATATAGTTTAATGGTTGAACCTGTGTATCGTACAGTAATCTTAACATGCAACATCATCAACCGTACAAAACATTATCATCTTCATTTCAACAGCATGAACTAAAAGGAAGAATTTGTTACAAAGTAATGCCTCTTTGTGAAAAAATATAGTTTGTACCACAATAACTAATCAGCTGCCAATAAGAAATCTACAAGTGAAGTCAAATCTGACTATATCCACACCCGATCTAACATTGTGTAACCAACTTTATTCAACAGCAGAACTAACACAACAAACATGACGATAGAAGTGTCAGATTAAAAAATAAAGCTTATCTTTGGAGATGTAAAGACTGTTTTCCAGATCCTAAACAAATTAACTGTCTTCTTTCATTGCCTCCTTGTTCTTCCTCACTTCGTCCAGCTTCTTGTCCTGTTGGTGTTTATAAGCAGAAGCATCACAACGCTGTAGTTTAATATTTCAGCACTAAACACGACAAAGGTTGACGCGCCATTAGGAGCTTACCTTCTCCTTGAATTTCTCATTGAGGGCTGCCATCCTTGCAGTGCGGTTCTCTTTGTTTGCCTCCATCTTTTGATTGAGTTTCTCTTGTGCCATCTTGCTGAAGTTGCAGTCTTCTTCTATGGCCTTCTGGATGACCTCCTTCTCGTGCTCTCGTTGCTCCGCCAGGTGTTTCAGCACCTCAGCCTCGTGGCTCTGACAAAGAGAGAACTTTTGCAGTAAGAACCTGAATCCTAAACCAACGTGCAAAGCTTCGCAGCTCAGTAAGGGGTATTCACAGTGGTACTTATTTTAAAAATACCTTGCGTCTCTCTTCTGCGGTTTCCAATTTCCTCTTAATCTCATCCAGTGAAGTTGGCTTTTTCTTCAGGGGGGACAATGGGAACGGGGATTTGCACTTGGCATCTGGGGTTGTGGGACTCAGGATGACCTCAAACGCGTGACCGGAAGCACGCTTGTTCAGCTCCTTCACTTGGATGTCTGCAGATGTGTGATGAGCTCAATGTCACAACATAGCAATGCTTTATTTCACATTCATATTTTCAATTAATAAGCCATTTTTACTTGAGTAATGACAAGTAACAACTATATCAGCACTTCACTAGATATAGATGCTTCCGTTGAGATTGTTTGTCTGACTGAGGATATTAAAGGAGGTCGAGCCGGCCCCCTACTGCACTTTTCGGAGTCACTGCTTCGTCAGAAGAGAACATTAATCCCTCCTGTGTGGCAGCATTTTGTGTTTCCAATGAAGGGTAAATGAACACAAGATGTGACAAAGCAGCTTAGACTGTTTTAAGAATGGTATGAGGGCTGCTTTACAGGTCACTTTTGCGATGCAATTCATTATTCCAACCACATTAAAGGTCTCCAGTTACTTGTATGGAGTTGAATAACATGTTTACATCTTGTTGGCTGTTTCAGAGGCATTAAGCAACTTTGCTTCGCAATACTTTTCTGCTGAAAGTATAAATGCTGTTTTTTTGTCTTACATTGGAATTTTAAAGGCATTTACATTCATAAAATTGTAAATGCAAGACCACTTAACTACATAACTAGTTTACACCTACCTCCACAGTCTTCCATGTCAGCAGAAATGTTGCCTCTTTGATATCACTAGAAGAAAACATGAAACAAAGAGATTATTATTTAGCGAGAGATGTCTAAACTGGATAACCTTTCATTTCCCTTTGGTCAACTGTCCACATATGAAAGTACTTATGCAGCGTGCACATGTCCTCTCAGCAGGAGCAGCACAGCAGCAATGGTGCTGGAGCTGACAGCTTACGTTTTGATAGATAATCGACCATGCATGCGAGCATTATCTAAGTTTCCCTCCCTCTTTTGCTTCTGGAATCAAACCGCCGATTGTTTGCATAACCTCATTTCTCCATGTATGCACATGTTGTTTAATTTACTGCATAGCTGCACATTGTGCATTATAATGTTGCATTATCTGTCAGGTTACCAGTTAAAACATGACATGACTTGTCAGGCAGAACAAGTTCTCCACCTCACTGGGGCCTTGAGAACTAAAAGTACAATATAAGCACGTGATGGTCTCTCCAGCATGATAAGACCATGTCGGTTAGCTAATCACGAGTCGGGTAAACGGTGTTGATTATTGTGGCCCACTGCTCGAGAGTGTTGTTTCAAAAATGGCGGAGGTGGGGCAATACAAATGCTGCACGAGACCTCATTCAACACACACACACACACACTTGAAATACGCAGACACAAGTCACTTTGGAAAGGTAATTAAATGTGATAATAGTGATGAAGAGCAAAGAAAAAATACATGCCTGACTACACCACTACAGTTAACTAAACTTAACGTTATTACATGATTACATCGTGTTATTGTCGATTAAAAAACACTACATACAGCCAGCCAAAGTGAGTGTAAATGAATGAATCGTCTTATAGTGTTTGGTAAGATGTTGGAATAATTCAAGGTTGTGCCTAGGACCCAGCGTGAATGCATTTTAAAAGCTTTTTGAATTTCGACGTGCACAGCAATACAGTCCACTAATTAACGTTACTACAATTGACTTCAGCTGAACAAACTTAAGCAATGCTGCAAAAAGTGACCACATTGACCTTTAACTCCAGCAAGACGTCGTCTGAATGGTCTGAAAGCCTGGCTAATTATTAGCATAACCGCATTGTTCTCACCGTCAAGTGCCTCAGCGTGAACAGCAGCTTCTTCTTCTTCTTCTCCTTCTTCTCTGTTCACAACCGCCAACATCTGCACCTTCTTCGCGCAAAAACCCTCCTAACCCTAACCGTTACGAGAGCTGTTTGCATTCATTGGTCCACATCCACCAATCACAGAGGGGGTTGTAACTTTAGCGCGAGGAGCAGCAGGCCAAAATAACAGACACACAAAGCTGGGACAACCTCGTGGCGTTGAGAGCAAAACAAGCCTGCGTTTACCAAAAGTTATGCAACATTAATTAAATCATCCACGTTAGCCACATAAGTAGATATGCAATTCAGTACATGTTACATTGAAAGGAACCTGGCAGGTATTATGACATACAGATTATTTAGTATAAAAAACTACATGCAACTTAAAAAGGAGTATGTTGTTCATGAAAATAAACATGTTTAGACTTTATGCAGTCTTGCTTGTATTTCTTCACACCACTAACACACCCACAATTATAGTTGAATAATGCCCAAATTCAGAACATGAATGACTTTTATTATTGACTTTTGTCAGAAGATACTGTAATGTATTTATTGTCATCACGTTCATCAATAGCTGCTCTTTGCAGAGGATGCATGCATGCTATCATCGTGCTGTAACAAAACATATGATTGATCATCCATGATAATTCAAAAATAGAAAAGGAAACTCAAGGTATTACCAAATCCGCATTAACAAGTGTTAGAGACATGATGTTTACATGACTAAATAATGTCATATATCATTGTAGATATCTAGCCTATCAAAGCTTTGTGAGCTGGGGCTTCCTTGGATGAAAAATACAACTTGTTATTCCAGCCTGTGTGGTTCTCCTCATTCACAAGAAGCTTACTGACGCCCAAGGCAGCTATGTAGGGTTCAGACCCTGCTTCAGGGAACTGGAAGACTAGCGCGGCACTCCCCGTTGTCCGGCTCCTCTTATGCGCATAGGTCCTCTGGGACGGGAATCTTTAAAACATCATCCAACCCTACGTTAAAGTGAAGACGCCTTCAGGACATCACCAGTGACAGCAGACCACCCCTCCGCACTGTGGAGAACTATCAACTGGCTGACAACCTGAATGTGTTTTACTGCAGGGTTAAAAAGCCCAAATTCAGATCCCTAACCCGGTCCGACTCAGACATCACACAACCAGGTTGAATGGCTGGCCCTGCCCCATTCAACATACTGAACAACACTGTGTCTACTGTGGAATCCTTCAGGTTTATGGGATCCACCATCGCCCAGGACCCACACTGGGCGCCAAACACCATCAGGGAACATGCCCATCAGAGGATGTACTTCCTGCTCAGGAAGGTTCCAAAAGATTAATCTACAATAAATCTTTTTTTCTCAGAATAATCTTGTTTAAAAGGAAAACTACGAGAATGTCCTTGGAGTTGAAAGAGAAAAAAAAGTGATGATGAAAGTAAAGTTTTAATCCTGGTAGCTTCGTTGCACAAAGGCAGACATTACCAACTGCTGCCAGCCAAGTGAGCCCGCCAGTGTCAGAACAAAGAGGTGATTATACGAGACTCACAAGGGTGAGTGGCTTACCCGCCCAATGGATGACAGAGGTTGGTTGCACAGGGTCTTACTTTTCGGTGTGAAAAGTACCTCACCACATACATGCAAGAAAACTAAAATAATTGAGATTCCTGGGGAAACTAGGTCCCTGAAGGCAGCTCATATAGCTCATATGTTTAACGGAAGAAAACCTCTGCTTAAAGGTTGACTCATCTCTTTTAATTAGCAATGTCTTTTACACATGTAAACAGCAGTATGTTCGTAAGGATCCCTTATATAATGACACTGAGGTTTCTGTGTTCCTCATCAGTGGACATGCAATAAGATGATGCTTTTTATTTTTTTATTTTTTTCATCGTACAGCTGACAAAGGAGGATTTTAATTAATCAGCATCTACATGCTTAATTAGAAATAATGAATGTTTTAATTGCAGCCAGTCTTAAGGCACTTACGGCACTCTTGAACTTCAAAGCCCACAAATGAGTGTCACCACTAGTCCTTAAATCGTCCCTTAATTATCTGGAAACGTGTTTTCTCGTTATCCTCAAGGAATCTTGGGGTTTGACTGTAATTAGCAATATACTCCAGTAATATTAAAAATGAATCCCAGAGTTCTAGAGTCAGTATCAGGAGCTACAGCCATCATCGACTTATGCTCATGTCACTTGTCCTCCATGCTTTATTGTCCATCTCTGATCTCAGTACAGATACTATGTCAACACCTTGCAAGGACCTGAATACACAAACCTTCCCCCGGTACAGGCATTAATCATAGATTTCAAATTTCATATTCATTGACAGACCTTCTTCAAATATTAATCTCAGTCCTGCAAACAGCCCACCTGTTGCCATTCATCTCAAACCAATAGATAGTTAAGAATGGCACAGATGGGTTGACATTGCACGGGATCTTACTTTAATTTAATTGCTTTCTAGCCAACGACCAGTTCCTTCTGTGGAATCATCATACCATCTAGTGGTGAGAATAAGACATGAACAGTTTTTTACTGTTTAGTGATTAGATTTGGAATTTGGTCATAATGTCTTGCCTGATTAAATAAAGGTAGCAAGAAGAAAAAACTGCCTACACCAGCTTTAATGAAGTTTTCAATGGGAGAATATAAATCGCAGTGCAGCGAACTCAAATTGCAAAAACAGTTATTTCAGTTTTATCTTTGTTTAACTGGAGAATATTTTGGCGCATCCAATCACTGTTTGCTTTCATTCTCTTACCCAGCAACGTATAGTACTATTAGTGAGGGTTCCCACTTGTCCTGGAAAACCTGAAATAACAGTTGACCGATTTTCCAGTCATGGAAAGCACATGGGAAATAAGAGAAAAGGTAAATTGTCCTGGAAAATTTGTTCAAAATTCTTCTATTTTCCTTGAGCTGAGAATAACCTTCTTGGCTATCAGAGCTCCCCCAAAAAAGGTATACCATCTGAAAAGACTTATTTATTTTCATGAACATAGTAATGTACATGAGGTTGTTTATCGACAAGAGTAAAACAATCAGTAGGAAAGATAATTGTGATGGTAGTGGAATGAATAGAAGTAGTAGTGTGGAAAGTATTATTAGTAGTAGTGATAATAGTAAAATAGTTGTAACCTTAGTAGTCTTGATAATAGTAATATTGATGGTAGTCGTATTAAAAGTAATGGCAGTGTTGCAGAATTAATATTATTAATAGCGGTAGTGGTGGTTCTTGTGATGTCTCAGCAATGCCTCCAAACACAAATGTCTAATGTAATGGTGCTTGAATGCTTCCACCTAGAGTTGTATATCCAAATCAACCGTACACATATTTTAAATGCATAAAACTACTTTGTGTCTGTAATCCACATAATATTTGGAGCAATTAATTAAGTATTTCAAAGTTAATTTTATGTTACACAATCCACTCATGTTAATTAAATTAAGTTGCATGGTCACGTTGTGCTTTATGAATACCCTTGAAATAGTACTCCTGCTTGCTAGTAAATGAATCGAGAGTCTGGCACTGGCATATTTCTTGTTCCAGATAAGATATTAAAGGGTCTAATAATAACACCATCACTGTTAGCTCCTTGCTGTGCTGGTGCACTACCAACAGCAGGGGCTTTGAAGAGGCTTCTGTCCTGACCCCTCTCTATGTCCATGTAGTTTTAAAAAGACCTCAGCTCCTGGGATGCTGAACAGATTGTTGGTTTCAAAGTTGGTTCCCGACATGTACTGTCCTGTTGTCCACTGTGCTCTGCAGACACAACTATAGACGTTTTCTTTTGGATTGGTGGAAATAAACAGTGCCGCAACATATACAACAGCGTTTAACACATTAACCAAGATGTGTTATCATTCCTAAAAATGCAGCATCATCTCATTTTTATCCTACTCACTCTACGACAGCTAGGTGTTTTACATTGAAGAGGTTTTAATCGTGAATATCTTTATTTTGAAAAGCCTTCGAATAACTTCCGACTGTTTGTGTACACTGACCACTGTGAGCGACAGGCTACGCTACACTAACATTCATTTCAGCAGTTTAATGTCAAGATGGGGGCTTGTCTGGCATTGTGCTCTTTAGCCAGCTGTGTAAGTATATAATAGTTGTATTAACGTTATTTAAGATACTAGGAGTGCTTTGACGTCAGCTCACTGTCGTCGTTTTACCGTTAAGTGAGCTAACGCTAAACTTAACGTTAGGTTAACGTTAATAGCTGAACTTATATTCACGGTAACTAAAGAATCAACGTTACTTTAAGCGCTACGTGACAGTCCGAGATAAACGCGTTTACTACAAGTTAAATTATTGACTTTACGTCAAATGTCAGCCGTACTAGACGCATTAAACATATAGGGAAGTTGGCTTATCAAGATAGTTAATCAGCATTGCAAATAATGACAGAGGGAGTGTCTGAAGAGGACCTTTGCACTAACGTCAGAAACATTTAAGCTAGGTGAGGTAGCTGTTAGTGCTAAGGAATCCGATATGTGGGTGATGCTCATCCACTTGAATCCAGTGTCCACTATCAGTATTCACTCCCTCGTTAAATAATTTACCAGCCCAGTATTTCTAATGGAAAAAATATATATTTTTCTGCCAAAGCAATTGCCCAAAATTGTGTGTGACTGTGTCTGTGATCTCCTTTTGCCGTCCTCTCCATCCTTCACAGGCCTCCTGTCTGTGTGGCTCAGCACCATGCCTTCTGTGTGGCTGCTGTCCCTCCTCCAATAACTCCACCATCACACGGCTGGTGTTCTCCTTCTTCCTGCTGCTGGGTACCTTGGTGTCTGTCATCATGATCCTTCCTGGAATGGAGACACAGCTCCGTAAAGTGAGATCACCGTTCCTCTTAATCCGGTTGCAAAACAGTGTTCAGGGTTGTATCGCATTAATTAGCTTGACGCTGTTACTGCAGTTGGAAGCATTTGTATATATTCTCTCTGGTAATACTTTGTAGATAAGCTTAATTACACATTGTTGTCTGCTGTTTTGTAGATCCCAGGATTTTGCCAGGGAGGAAGTGCTGTACCTGGTTTTGAAAACCAGGTTAACTGTGATGTCATTGTGGGCTACAAGTCTGTGTACCGCATGTGCTTCGCCATGACCTGCTTCTTCTTTCTGTTCTCCGCCATCATGATTCGTGTCCGTAGCAGCAAAGACCCACGTGCAGCCATTCAAAATGGGTGAAGTGCCTTATTGAGCTTATATGGAAGACGTGTGTTGAGCGATGTGCTACTTCTGTCCGTCTGCTGTACTGATGGTGGATTTGTAACTTGTTTACTTTCCAGGTTCTGGTTCTTCAAATTTCTCATCCTGATTGGGATTACAGTGGGATCTTTTTTCATCCCCGACGGAACATTTCATACTGGTACTAACATACTCTGTTGAATTTCTATAAACAGTTAAACTAGACTAAACCAGACTTTGTGAATTATAAGTGAGAAATCTCTAGTTTCAGAAAACAATTTTAGCTGTGCTTCCTTTTCCCTTCACAGTGTGGTTTTACTTCGGAGTAGTGGGATCCTTCGTCTTCATTCTAATCCAACTTATTCTTCTCATCGATTTCGCCCACTCCTGGAACAAGGTGTGGGTCGCGAATGCTGAAGATGGTGGCAACAAAGGCTGGTTTGCAGGTACACCATTCACTTAAAAGAGGCATTTATTGCCAATGTTATTCTACATATTTGCCAAATGATTAATTATACAATCAACGTAATATTTGAGTACCAGTAGCACATTATTATATCTGTGGTTTTGGGCCATTGGTGATGATGTGTATCCATGTCATTTCCAGGCCTGCTGTCGTTCACCGTCCTCTACTATGCACTGGCTTTCACTGCTGTGGTGCTTTTCTACGTTTACTACACACAGCCTGATGACTGCACGGAGCACAAGGTCTTCATCAGCCTCAACCTCATCTTCTGCGTCATCATTTCCATCGTCTCCATTCTGCCCAAGATACAGGTACAGTGTGGACCAGTCTAAGACTGTACTGATGCAGAAATACTTAGAAACACATTAAGTGTACGTCTGTCCTGTTTGTTACAGGAAGCCCAGCCACACTCCGGTTTGCTCCAGGCGTCGCTCATCTCCCTCTACACCATGTATGTCACTTGGTCTGCAATGACCAACAATCCAAGTGAGTCTTGCTGTTGTCTGTGTCCACAGTTGCAGCTCTTTTCTGTAGGTTTTGGTTGTTCAGTTGTAATTATTCTCACTGTTTTCTGTCAATATATGTACTTGCTGATTATCTGCTGCATCATTTTAATCATGTGGGTAGGTTTTTACATGGCAAGCTATAGGAACAAAGAGCTGCTTTTTGCTAATAGTTAGCACACCTTCCTTGTCTCATGCCATGCGATCTACCTTTCCTAAGTGAACGGGCACGCTTGTGGTGACTGTATGGTTAGTTTTATCTACAGGTAGGCATCTGAGAACCATTTACACAAAACATTGGAAATGCATAGTGTGCAGAAAAACATGTACACTTTGTTATTAATATACATACATTTCCAAATGCATCTCTTATCACCTTCTAATCTATTTGCAGCATCTACAGTGTCAGAATTAAAGTCATTTACATATGAATTAAAACATGTTATTGCCATTACGGTCAATTCAGGATGAATACAGGATAGCGTAAACAGGTTTAATATCTAATGATGTATTTAATGATGTAAACTATTAAAGTTTATTAAAATGTATAATGTGTGTGCTCTAAATGTTTTAGATCGAAATTGCAACCCCAGCCTGTTGAGTTTCGTGTCAAACATCAGCACCACTGAGCCCTCTGGTGACAGCACCCCCGGACAGGTGCAGTGGTGGGACGCTCAGGGCATTGTTGGCTTGATCATCTTCCTCTTCTGCACTCTCTATGCCAGGTAGGTTTAAAACCATCACAAATGATATGTTTTATGTTCAGTTTTGTATTATTTATGTTTTTTGTAAACCTGTCTCTCTCCGTCCCTTCCTAGTATCCGTTCGTCCAGTAACACCCAGGTAAACAAGTTGATGCAGACGGAGGAGGGTGGAGGGTCCGGTGGAGAGGGCGTGGTGGGAGAGGACGGCATCCTCAGAGCCGTGGACAACGAGGAAGAGAAAGTCTCTTACAGCTACTCCGTTTTCCACTTCCACCTCTGTTTGGCCTCTCTGTACATCATGATGACTCTCACCAACTGGTACCAGTAAGTATCTGTCACCTACAGACTGTTAAACGCGTTTTTGAAACTGTAAATACAAACTGCATTCCATCAAGTTCAGCTCCAGGGTCCTGACACTGTGCATGCTGGCTCACTGGCATGGCTGATGGGGACACATCGAACCATCTTTTAAAGAAATGTGTACCGGTGATCAACAGATATGATTGTAGTTGAACTTGACAAAATTCAGGTGCTAGTCTGATTACAGAATTTTGCCTGTTACAATATTAGATATGGACCGATAAAGTATGTGAGACAGATACGAATGCAAACAAACAATTGTATTACCCAAGCTGACGGCACGATTCTTCAGATATGTAATGCAATATCTCATTCAAGAATGTACGCATGTTTGATGCTTTTCTGATGCCCAAACATCTTGAAGCTTTCAGTAGTTGTTGCACAGGCACTGTAGGCCTCCCGCTTGGCCACCAGAGGGCACCTCCCCGTACCCGACAGTTATCCATTCCTTGAACATAGCTTGAATGTAATTTTCTAAAATCAAAAAGCCCTTCCCCTACAGTGCAGTTTCATATGTGAAAAATATGAGGACACAAATTTTGGTGCATGTGTTATGTTAACTTTAACTTTTAAGGTTTAAATTGTACTTTTGCCTCTGTGTCCTACCTCAGACCAGACACCAACACCCAGGCCATGCAGAGCTATATGCCAGCCGTGTGGGTGAAGATGAGCTCCAGCTGGCTGGGCCTCGGCCTCTATCTGTGGACCCTCATCGCCCCTCTCATCTTCCCTGATCGGGATTTCAACTGAGTATGCCTATGCCTTGTCTTTTTAGCTGTATTAGTGGTTGTTTTGTTTCTCGCCCATGTATCCGGCTGTGTCAAGGATGCTATGAATGAAATGTGAAGGATGTTAAGAAGGAAATGCATTTATTTTTTTTCAATTAATTGCCTCTGATGTTATAGTGCTTGTGTTGTTTTACTTCTCTCAGTTCTATTTAGTGTGACGATCACTACAGATTATTTGAAAGTGGAAATGGATATTTTTTATTCAGCCTGATTGATGGTGGTTTTGGCTCCAAGAAGTTGTTTTTTCTGCCAATGACTCCCCTTCATAGGCAACTCCCAACCTTCCGCCTGATGTAGTCTGAACTATCACAGAGACTCAAAAACAAGGCACGTTCTCGATAGCTCAGCTATTTCAGTAGCAGGTTCCCTTTTAAGGGCCTGTGAGATCTGACTCCTCTGGTTGGCCAGGTCTGGAATCCCTGATTAGCTGGACTCTTTTAGTGCTGGAGGCAGCGAGGAGAACCCTCCGTAGGAGCCCCAGAGTGAGTGTGAGAATTAGATAGGACGAATATGACACGCCCTACAGATCATAACAGGGCTTCCCTTTAACTGCTGGGCCGTGTGCAAATCCACATCATTACACCTCAAGCCAGAGATTCTTAATAGACCACCAGTCGAAATCTCAGCTCTTCCTCGTCCACTCCAACATAGGATAATTTAACTCTGGTGCTACGCCTTTCTATGTCTAACAACCTGTACCTGCATAGTGGTCTGTTTGAAGCAGGGAGACGTGTATTGATCCATAGCTGTCGGCATCATGCGATGTGCAGCGGTACGGTTCAGGAGCTGATGGCTTGAACTCCACAGACCTGTGCTCTCGCAAATGCCATTATTTCCAGAATGTTGCAGCAGAGCGTGCTATTGAGTAGAGTTGAAGAAGGGAATTCTTAATTGTTACAAAACAATGATATATTTCAGAAATGATGAATTGCTGTTAAATGGTAATGACTCTCATCGTGTGTTTATGGTTGTGATGGTGCTATCATTTCATTCATTTTCTAGTAGTTACCTTACTTTCAATGAGTTTAAATAAGACCGACATGTTTTGTACCTTCAAATGCTTTTGGTACAATCCTGAGAATGTTATTGTTTGTTGTGTTCTTTTCAAAAATGTCAATGCCCACACATGTGAATTTAGATTTCCTGTTTCTCTAGCTGCATAATGAGTATTATAGTGTGTTGCAATGAATTCAAATCTTTTTATTTTTTTTAGATCAGAACATTTTAGAGCATAAAAACTCCCACACATTGTCTTCCTCACTTGCATTCCGAGATATTTCGAAAGCTTTCGGTACACAGACCTTCATCGGGTTACTTTACAAAGCAATGACAGAGCATGTCTTAAACCAATCAGGTCACACTACTAAAATGACATCAGTCAATCAATCAAGAATCATGATTACTAAAACGTTGTCACTGACTATCTCTGAATGCAAGTGAAGAAGACGGTGTGCAGGAGTTTTTTTTTTTTTTTGTTCTGTTTTTTGAAGGTATTCTCCTACGCACCTGTCGACCTACTGGTGTGCAAAAGTTTGCTCTATTTAGATCGAAGTGTTAAAATGTCAAAACGATGTGCCTTATTGTAGTCCTGCGTTTCAAGAAGAATTAAACACTAATGCTGACGTGTGCTCATTATGCCTTGCCTTACATTGTGGTCAGTCAGTCATTGCATGCCAGTAAGGCATAGGCTTATGACATGAATTAATATTAATGTATAAACACTGTTTTTAATAAAGATGGAAATATATCACTCACTCTTCGTCTTGATTGAGCCTCAAGAGAAGCCTTTCACTTGTTTCATAAGTGAAATTATCCTTATCGGTACGCACAGAATATTTGATAAAAAGATTTGATTACCTTTTGATTTACTAGTAACAATAATTACTGGTAAGCTAATTCATACATACACGTCCAGGGTGATTTAGGAGCCCCGTGGATGTTATTGATTGTGCATAACATCTCCCTATCTCTAAGTACCACCAGGGTGCAGATAGTGTGAAAGCACTTTTTGCTTCCATACATCGCCCCGTAGATTTAGGTCATGAGGTACCAGAGTTGAGGACAAAGGAGGGGCTTAGACATCACAGCGTGTTCCCTACGAAGTACAGATGTTTATCATATGCATAGATGACAGTCCAAAACAAGTCAACCATATGTTTGGCACGTTGCTTCAGTGCTTTCTTTCAGATTACTATTTGGCCTTACTCTGCCATGTCCCCTGCTGTGTTTCACTGTTTGCTCCATAAACTCTGAACACCGCTTATCAGCCACAAATGTCTTGACCCTTCACTGTGTGTTTGCTCTGCCAATTTAGCTTCCTGCGACAGAAGTCCAAAGATAAATTGAAAGACTTTTGAATCCAATAATAATCATGTAGCTCTGACCAGATTTTTGACTAATTGTAAACCAAATCAGTAAATGTGTGTGATGTACTCTTGTTCTACAGAAACAGAGCAGTGTGTGGCAGTGTTTGCAATCTCTGCTGTTTTATTTCCTTCTCGCCTGGCTGGCAAACGGAGCCTGTTGGTTTTGGCCGCTACAGTCACTCCAACTAGTTGGCACAGTCTGGATCTGTTCAGGACACACCAGCTCCTGTCAACTTCCACCCTCCCACAACACCACCCCTCGCTCAGCCTATCCATGACGATCCTGAGTTGATGGATTGTGTCACGCTTTAGTTGATAGAATGAATTCTCATTTCCATTGCATGTTGTGGAGGAAACAAAGACTTCCCTGGCACTGTAGAGAGGACAACAGCACACAACTGTAAATGTAAAAACAACAGCTATGAGATCGTTTTTGCTATTTGGCAGAGGGGGAAAGAAAAATGGTAAAAAAAAAGTTACGAAAACTAGAGCAAAAAAAGGTCAAAATGTGTTTTTGTGTCATTACAAACACTGAAGTTTCAGCGATGAAAGTCAGGGGTCAGACGCACGGAGAGGGTCCGTCCAGTCTTGTGCGATCATCATCGTCGAATGCACGGACATTGTAAGCCAATGATGTCACTCTAACAAGAACAGACTGGTAGCATTTCCACCAAATCGTTTCAGTTTCATTGTCCTGTCCACTTAACACAGTCTCACTCTTTTGTCTTTCAAGAACTGCCCTCACTCTTGTAGGCATACCTCATATTTCTTTTCACTTTTATGTCATTGATTGAAGCATTTATAGTATCTAAGTTTTACGAGACCAAAGAACTCTTTGCACTATACTCTTCCATTAGTCCCCTGGAATTGTACAGCCTCTCAACACAGCCAAGAGCATCTGAGAACAAATTAGCTAAGTGTCATGAATCTCACTTTTATTTCCCCCTGTTATCATCAGGTTTACAAATGTGAACTCGTTTTTTTTTTTTGCCTCCTAGGATAGATTTAAGACACTCCATCTTTGGCCATTGGCTCCAGTGTCATGAATCCCACCTTCATTTCCTCTGTTATCATCAGATGCAATTTGTCGCTGTAATAAGAGATCAGAGGCTGTAATGTGCTGATTATGAACCACTTACTGCAGCTCCGCGGCCGTGCTTGGTTAGGCATCCAGGGATTTTTAATTGCAGATTGACGGAAACAATGGTTATCACTTGCAGTGTTATCCCTGACCTTAATCTCCGCTTAACCTTCCCCACGTTAGTCTGTAAATGTCAGTGTTTAGCTGCATTTTTCACTCACTTGTCATGAATAAGGTCATTCTCACACAGATCAGCACTCTGTTTTAAGCGTTGTTTCAGTGTTTATCGTTACAACCAACAAAGCTTGAATAGTGTCCCTGATGTTGATCTGGATAAGCATCGTTTCATGAGAGGATTGCGCATCCCTGAACACCTCTTTGACAGAACGACTGGAAATGCCCGTCTGAGGTGTAATTGGGTTTTTAAGAGTGGGATCCAGGCCCATTAAATTATGTGCTGCATGCAGGGGAGTTAATTGAGTTTGAGCCCTGCTGGCATACTGCATGTGCACTGAAAACATTTACCCAACATTAAGCCCCAATTAGGCTTTTCAGGATGGGACACTTGTTGCTGGATGACGGGAAGTGAAGATGTCGATGCCTGTCAAGACTCATTTCGCCGTTTCTTTCCAGTGAATACAATGTGTGCTCTAATAGTTCTGTTTGTTTCTAATAAATTGTTAAACTTCCACTGGACTTTCATTGTTTTTTCTGATTTTGCTGCCATTCTCTCACACTGGCAATGCAGTCACTAAGTTGAAAGTCTGAAAGTCGGAGTGTGTTTCTGTGTGTAGGGCTCTCCTGTGCGCATGCTCTCCCCCAGCTCAGAGGAGCAGCTAATGCAGTTATATAACAGTCAGTGCAGCCGGCGTCTGCTGTGAGCCAAATGCCAGGCCTGTCTGGTTACATAAGCCTGTCAGAGTCATATTGTAGCAGTACGGAGCGCTCACACCACAGCGTGTCCCTGCACTCCTTCCACCGTCTCCTGCTCGGTCTCTCACTTCCTCCCACTGTCTGCTTTGCTCTCCTCACCTCTTTTTCTGCAACTCTCCCCACCTTCCCTCTCCTCTGCTTTCCTGCCCTTTCCTCTCGGCTGCGGAGCCGTTTCCAACACCCGGAAACAAAGAGTTAGCTTTGCTGGATGCAGATGCATGGACAGCATTGAAACATTGAGACAGAAAAGAGGGGGACTAACTGCACGCCCACATGCAGAGAGGATGAAACGCTTCCTATTCTACACTATTTCTCCTCCACTGAACATCATTAAACATTTACTTGCCCTTATATGACTTTTTGTGCAAAGCAGCTTTAGGCTTCTTATTGACTCCCTGTGTGCCGTGCACTATGGCAGTGATGATGTCACTCAGTGGAAAATATGAGCTGTGTTACCGGTCACCACCACCACATGTCAGGCATAAGGGGGGTCAGATTGACATGGCCATCAGAGCAGCAGGAGTTTCACTCAGACCTGTGCACAATAGATTGCACAACACTGCCCATAAAGTTTGAACAGTTCACACAGCCATCCAGGAGTTCGTTTATTTATGGCCCCAGATCTTGACCTTTCATTTATTTATCATGCAAGTGCCGCGAAGTCAGCATTACTTTAAATATAGGTATAGCAGGAGGGTGTGATCGGCGGATTAATTATGTGGTGATGAAATATTGCTGCAGAATTAGAGGAAAACGGAAGTAAACCAGCTCAGATCAGAGGGTGCATGATTAGCCCAGTCAGCCTCCAAAACACTTGTTCAAAGCATGAGGTTGCCTGGCTAATTGGAATTAATAGCATTAACCGGCAACTTCTCCGCTCAACCAATGGCTGCCTCTGCCACCTCGTGGTTATTCATGAGGCGGGCTTCGACGTGCCAGCCCACTGGTGGAGGCTGAGAGGGGGGCGGTGCCCATCGGACCTGCCGTGCGGGGCGGTGCGGAGCACCGGGAGTGTGTTGTGCGTAGGGCGCGATGTTGTTTTGTTGTGGCGATCAGCTGAATGTGGGTCCGGTCTGACACAAACCAGTGGGAAGCACCCCGAGCCCCTCCGGCTCTCCTCTCCACCCCCCCACCGACAGCAGCTCTATCCAGCATCGCAATCCAGGAAATGCGGACTTCTGGCCCCTTCGCTACGGGATAAATGGCTGCAGCGCCCGTACTGAAGCAAGCTGGTAAATATTAAACCGTAATATTACTGCCTGTTTATCACGTAGTGTCCGTTGCGTTGCAGCGGCTGTCACGTCGAGGAGTGAAGTTGAGCGCATACAGCGTCCCACCCGTGCGTTCACAGTCAAGAGTGTGTCATGAAGTTGAGTTGCCTCGTTCATGTGTTGTGTTGATATGTGATGTGCGAAGATGAGCTGCATGCAGGCGCACCACAGCAGCGGTCAGTTCAGAGGGATTTTTGGGGACTCTGAACTACAGCGCGCGCGGCGGCTGAAGTAGCGGCGGGTGCGCTGCACATCCAGCTGACAGCATACTGTGCTTCATCACGTATAGCGTTGGTCCATAATAACAAACCGGCTCGGGAGAGCAACAGTGCGGGCTGACACACGCAGGCTACGCACACATTCAGGATTCCCGAATCATTCCTGTGAACTTATTGGGCTACACCTACACTGGCCGGATTTTTTGTGGATGACATCATGCTTTTGTGCTCCGTTGATCCGCTGTTATATGATAGATGGGCGAAGTTGACCAAAACAGGTTCAATTCGGCAGCTGTTCAATCAGTAAGTCCGTCTCAAGTTTAGTCCCTTCTGTTATTTTGACTGTTTCAGAGGCCGACTTCTCGCACAGCGTCCACCTTTGCACAGCAAGGTATCGTGCCAGTGTTATTGTAATTTGCATACAGACACAATAAATGACTGTGTCACTGTTGTTTGACACGTTTATTATGCTAAATGGTTTCCTTACAAACCATGTATCAAGTCATCATCTACACCATCATCTACATGCTGAACAGAGTAACAGGAAGTCACGTTGAGTTAGCAGCAGTTTTAACATCTATCTATCTATCTATCTATCTATATCTCTATATCTCTGTATATCTATCTATATATATCTCTGTATATCTATCTATCTATCTATATCTCTATATCTCTGTATATCTATCTATCTATATCTCTGTATATCTATCTATCTATCTATCTATCTATATCTCTATATCTCTGTATATCTATCTATCTATCTATCTATATCTCTATATCTCTGTATATCTATCTATCTATATCTCTATATCTCTATATCTCTGTATATCTATCTATCTATATCTCTGTATATTTACCTATCTGTCTGTCTGTATATCTATCTATATGAGCTCTTAACTGTCAATACTTTGAGTTTCGCAGTATGACCTGTGAGTATAATATCGATCAAGTAAAGAAGCCAGAAAAATAAGAGGATTGACACCAGGCAAAGTCGTTGCATTTTGTGTGTCCCCGATGCCAGTTTGGCAGGAAGTGAGTTAAGGAAAGCACATGAAGTGTGTTGCTCTCTGCACATGAGGACCACAGAACTGCCAGTTACTGCTGAAAAATACTTATTTTATTTTTTTTCATCAGTGGAGTTTCAGTATCTCAGTAGCAATAGCAGCACTGCTGCAGTGTCCTACCCCCAGCTTTGGGTCCGTACTGTAACTTAGAGCACAGAAATACAGTAAAGTGTCAGACAACGGTGGTGAAGGGGGGGGGGATGAGTGGAGAGAGGCCAATATGCAATTGTTTCTTATTGAATCAGCACAAAGTGGCAGCCATACAGGGCTCCACTCTGGCCTGGATCAAGACCACTTGTGGCGCTGGCTACAGAAAGGCGCTAGCTCAGCAGGCACCCAAGGAGAGCGCTCCTCCATTGCCTTGCAAACTCCCAAGATTGTTTGACATCGTGAAGCATTAAGCTGCGAGTCAGACTACTTTGATGTTTTTTTTATTTTTATACCATTGTAACTTTGGCTGAAATGTTAGAAAGTGGCTTGTAAAGAATAATTAATATTTTTTTAAAGCTGGAATTGAATGTGCTATAATCTTTACAACCTTTGTGTAGCCGTGCCAATTCATTACAAAAAGCTCTGGTATTCGGTAACGTTGCCGTAGACCTGCCCAATGAGTTTGTTCAGGTACATTAAAAGTGAAACACAACTCTGTCAGCACTAACACTGATTACTGAAGACCTCAGTCAGTTAGTCAGGCAGGTTTGTGTGTGTGTCTATATCATGGCACATGGAAAAGGACCGTTTTCTGCCAGTTAACACACAACCACTCATCACCTGATACAGTCTATTTCCCTCAGCACCTCCATCTCTCACACACTGAGTCAGCCTGGCAGGTGCCAACGTGTTGATCTAAATGCATGAGATGCCATCGGCAGCCAGAGGGTCGTGTGGAGTTCCTGTTCAGGCCTTCGGACACACCTCCCGCTGATAACGAGGCCTGATAACCACGGCCACACCGGAGCAAAGGATCAGGGGATGAGTAAGACTGACAGTGTAGTCTGAACCCTTGATGTGAAATTCCTAGGTGTTACACGGATGGTGTGACCCTGTAGAGAAAGTGAACAAGTGTTAGTTGGCAGTCTGTTCTGCTTCATGCATGAATGTAGGCTTGACAGATTACACAAAGTATTAAATGGCATGTGTGAGCATGTTGAAAGTTTTGTTTTCTCCGCGTGGGCATGCAAGAAGGATGGCATTGTTATTGGTCTCCTGCAAGAAAACTAAACGCACACCCAGTGACGACGGTAAAATCCTGGTGGCAGGCGGACACAACCTTTTCATGTCTCTGCTGACGGCCATTAATTCTGTTCTCTGAAGCACCCGAGAAGAATAGACCCACTGTAGTGCTGGGAGACCGGAGCGAACCAGGAACAAGACTTTGGATACACACTTGTACAAACATACGCACACAGGCACACATGCAAAATGGAGGCCATGGAGTGCCAGCCTGGCAACTTCACAAATGCCCCACTAGCCTATTAATTTTATTGCATGCAATCAGTTGCATTGTAACATATTCTGAATAGATGTTATTTAGTCTTGTGGCCTCGCTGTAGTCGGTGCTTCTGCTTTTGTGTAATTTGTGTGTGTGTGTGTGTGACAGGGGGGTGCGGTTGTCTATCAGTGCCTGGCCTCGACTCAGCCTCTTGCCCAGGCCAGTGTGTTGGCGGACTCTTCAAAAGCAGATAGAATTTCCTTGTGCTTGCCAGAGAGCGAGAGTCTGCCCTGTATATGTGTGTTAGTGTGCCTGCCTGGCCCCGCTCCCATGTGTGCCAGCCCAGGTTATGTAATGATTGATGTGGACGATGATGTACAGGCGGCCCAGGTTCTGACATGACACTGCAGAGGGGTTACTCATTCAAACACTCCCCTTCGTCAGAGTTAATCATTAGCTATTTCGGCACAGTTGGTAGCCCAGTGGAACGTCGAGGGGTAATCCTCCCAAAAAATAGGTCACAAGTTCCTTACATCACTCCAACTTTTCGACAGCCCATAATACGCCACTCTGACTAGATTAACATTTTCTATGGTTCACTTCTGTATATGTTAAAATCTGTTTTCTTCTTGTATCAACATTGAGAGCATTTTTGTGCGGGTTTTCACATTCCACAGTGGCCAGTGTTGTGCAATAGTGATCGTAAGCTCCTGCTCACCACTTGTATGTCTGGCAAGGGCTCGGACAGGACCTCAATATCTAGGCTTGTGTAACGCTTGGGAGAGGCTGCTTGGGACTGCCCGAAAAAAAAATTGATAACACACGTAGTGGCTTATCAATTACTGGATATTCAGATTTGAATGAAGGAATGTAAGCCCACCCTCAGGAGGCCGGGCATGCAGCTCTCCAGTAAGGATTCTGTGTTGCCTTGAAAGATTAGCTAAAGATGCACGTCGTCCAGTGTGTTCATTGATTGGTGACGCAGCCGAGGTGTCATATTTCACAGCTAGATATCTCTGCCTCTTCCAAATCTCTCGCTTTCCCTCTCTGGGTCCCATGATACCCCTCTGACCACACCCCTCAGCACACACACACACACACACACTGCATCTGAACAGATACTCCAGGTGTCTGTTCACCCCAATAATATGTGCTGATTAAACTTGTGGTTAGTCTCTGCTTTACTTCCTCCAAAATGTGTTTAGGCACCGTTACATATCCCGGTGCCATGGCTATGTGCAAAATGAATATATGTGTGTGAGAGGGTGAAGGAGAAGAAGCGAGACAGTTCTACTTCGCTAATGAATAAACTCTTTCCAATGGTATTTATGTCCTTATACTGGCTTCCTTCTAAGTCCTTCACTCTCCTCCGTGTCTTCTCGTCTTCTTTTCTCTCCTCTCCCCTTGTTTCTTTTCCTCACTTTCCACTCCTTTCCTCTCTTCTCGTTCACTTTCCTTTCGCTTCTTGTCCTCTCTCCCCTTGTTTCCTCTGCTCTCTTCTCTCCTCTGCTCTTGTTTCTTCTCCTCACGGATCCTCTCTCTCCTTTCCTCTCCTCTGTCTCCTCTCCTCCCTCACTGGGGTCCTTTGTCTCAGTGTGTAAGGCATCCCTGCAGTAACTGCGAGTGAGGATTGGAGGGGATTTCTGCTCTGCGGGAGGGTAAGAGGGCTTTGGGAGGAAAATCCCTCCAACCCTGCCGCGGATCTGCCGAGCAAATCAAGGCGGCAGGCGATGCTCCAGTACAATCCTCCCCAGCCACGTCACTGTCACTGAAGCAGAGCCGTTGAACTCACCCCTGGACCCCCTCCTTCAGCTGCACTCTTTAAAATCCCTGTGAAATCTGTGGAGCAGCCTTCAGTAGATTCCAGATGTGTTTTGTCTCTCTCATGGTGCTGTCAGTCTGCGGCGTACCATGTTCAGCCTCGAGGAAAACGCTCTCTTACCTGGCGGGCCTTCATGCTATGAGATGTGTCGGCTTGCAGGGAGCTCCCTGTGGATGCTCCTTTTTAAAATTGTGGGACATACTCTGCTGTGTGATCCATAGTCTCATATACAAAATATCTGAAACAAGTCGGTCTGTCTGTGTGCTGCGCGGTGGCCTGCATGCATGTGCGTTTGTTATTCACCACATAGTCCCTGTAGGCAAGCTGTGCCGTGACATTGTCAGGTTAGGTCATCTAAAGAACACCTCATTTTTAGATGCTGTTAATTATGCAGGAGTGTGGTCGACTGCCGTCACTCGGGAAGGTCATTTGCTCCTCACCCCCGGTAAAGGGCACACATCTTTACAGATTTTGGTCTGTTTGTGTTGCGTTGGGGGTAGAACTGTTCAGTTTTGTTGTGGTCTTGCGATGCGACTGATGCTGTGCTGACATCCTGTTTGAGGGCTAACTTTAAAAGGCTTCAGATTTTGCTAAAGTCTTCCATTTGATGTCACACTGCAAATGCATTTACACAAGATGTGGTTGTGTGTAGGTATAGCTCTTCGTGTTTATATATATTCTGTGACTGTTTATGTGTATAATATTTTTGCTGATGCTTCCATAAGCGAGGGCGTCTGTTTCACCTAATTGAAGGTCAATATTTGCATGAGCATTCCTACAGACAACCTTCCTAGCTTGGTCTAAACAGAACACTGGCTACCACTGTACTTCAATAAAACCAGAGCGCCTGTCATAGTCTAGTCTAGTACTGCCAAAGCTATGTCACAACACTAAGGTACATTTGTACTGTGCCAATGCGGTGGGGAGGTCTTTCATAGCCCGCAATTATTCCGCAAGAGATGGGGGGAAAAAAAGTGTTTTAATTTTTGTAAAACCAATTAGGATCACCAACTTTGAAAAGCCCGCAGTTTCTCTTGCTAAATACTAGAAACATGGCACAAGGCTAGTTAAATTCAGCAAACTTTCCCAATGTGATAAAACAGTGACTGGACAGACAGAATGCAACAGTCAGGCTCATTCTGACTGCGGTCTTCTGAATCAGTTTGGTCAAAGTCTGTGAGTAGCTTTGAGTCGAGCTGAAACGATTGGTCGATTGAAGATTTGAAGACGTCACCCGGAGCTCTACGAAGTTATGTTAAGTTTTTTTACATGTCATAGACCAAATGAATCATAGTCAGATGAGCACTAAAAATAAGTGTTAGTTGCAGCCCTCCCTGGGTCAACTGTATGTTGCATCAAGTGAACAGAACAGACTATACTGTCACAGCAGAAAACAAAGGCCCAGTTAAAGGACCATACCGGTAGTCGTTTTACAACTTTGGCTTGTTGCAACTTAGTTTCCTTTTTGTAGCTCCGTTCATCGGTTCCATGATTTTATTTATGCTAACATAACATTATACTCACAAAAGTGATTGCTGAGATTGTAGAAGTCAGTTACTAAGGTCCATCTGAGCAACAGACACGAGGAGTCAGACTGTTACTGATCTTAATGTTAATCTAAGATTATGTAAGGACAAACCCACATTTGTTTATTTAGGTTTCTGTCTGAAAGCCTTAATAATCCTCGATGAGACACAGTCAAACAGAAGACATGGCAGCAGGTGAATCATCTCAGGCGGGATCAAGCTCCACAATGCTCTGCAGCCTCAGTGAAGTAATCCCGTCTCACATTTGTCACCGTCATGGTGGATTAACAGTCTGAGACCGATCGTCAGGTGATGGTGCTGCTCAGCATGATTCGCTCTGTTGGGGCAGTTATGGATGGAATGGGAGAGAAACTCGTTTGTTTGATATTCTAGATGTTCTGTCACACAGAGCTGCAGACAGGCTCACCCGGGCATAATTGAGAAAATAAACGGATGATAAAAAAAAAAAAGCTGGTGCCGCTCGTCACAGGGCTCCATGTTTATCCTCTGCTGCTGGATGCTAAAGCCAAGGTTTTTAACACCTTTTGGGGGAGCAAGGATGGAGGAGTTGTGGGTGGAGCTGAGGAAAGAGGCAAATAGTTGAGGCTAACGCATGAAAGTCCTGCATCCATAAATCCATTTTCCATACTGTACTCTCTTATCCTGTGCACGATCTGCAGCGTTTCCCAGCACATACCGGGCTAGAGGCACAGTAAAGTTCAATTATTTGGATTTTATAAATCTTATATGAATTATGATTTAGATAAGACAAACGCTTTGACTTTATAATGCATGGTGGCATATGTTTTGGGGAAAAGCTCTTCCTCCTTCTGAGGTGTTACAGTGATTTATATTATGTAATCATCCTGTCCTCAACAACCTCATACAGTCAGCAGTCCCAGTGTTTGCACCCAGGTAGTCCCCCACCTCCTTCCATTTTCTCTGCTTTGCACTGTCAGCACAGTGCCAGGGAGCAACCCAGGCTTTGTCACTGCAGACTTGGAATTTTCATCAACACTCTGCAACTCTAATATGCTTAATGGCTCTGCGCTCGCCCTCCGATGACCCCCGTCTTGCCCTAATGTCAGCTGATTGACAGGTTGCCGAGCCAGTGAGGTCGCTCCGTGGGAGGGACAAGGTGGCTTGTGGTAGAGTGACCACACGGTGCTTCTGGTGCATTTCAGCCCCCGGGGGGGAACGCCATAGTTCACTCTGACACCCGCACGGCATAGGGAGACCAGGAGCTGCACGGCTGGTAGCATGTGACCAGCTGTAGATTCAGAGGGTACAGCTCCCCCGACTCCTCTTCTTCCTTGTTCTCCACGACCCTCTCTTTGCCTCTCTTGGTCTCACTACCAAGCTGTAGCGGTGTGCTATCTGAGAAGCTGATCAGTATTCTTTGAGAGTAAAGTAGCCGAAGCAGCGGGACTGGGTTCCCACTCGCTGCCCCTGAGTAGGGTGTCCATTACCGAGGGAGTGCCTAAATTACACAGAAGAGTTAGATCAGGAGAAGCCCTAGGATGAGTTTTGGAGCGAGAGAGGGGGGGGTATAGAGTGGAGAAATCAATTTGTCTCTGAGCGACAAGTACATTGTTGCAGGCATTCAAAAAAAGATGCCCTGTGTGCAATTACAGGATTTCTAAATTACAAGATTGTAAATCTTTTTTTTGTGTGAAAGCATAATGTTTGAGAGCGAGGTTTCCCTGTTGCTAAGCCTGCAACAGTCTTTCCTTCATTGGTCATAGTTGTTTGTTTTGGCCTGCATGCTTGGTCATGTTGTTATCAGCATCACGGATACACAAGTCATAGGTTGGATGGCATACTCGATGGCTTTTGGAGAAGCTGCAAGGATGGGAAAAGGGCAACATTTTCTTTTTTTTGAAGCTCAAGTGCGGACGCAAAACTTCAGAAGCTGCAGTTTGCTTTGCAGAGTATCGTCGTTTCATCCCATCAATCAGTGTAATTCGCTGTTTATTGCTTTTCTGTGTAACTACAGTGTTATCAGATTATCCTCTGTGCAGTTTTTCACGGTGAACGTTGTATTTCATTGTGGTGTGTCTTTACTCTACTCTGTGTCATCAAACAAGCTTGTGTAAAGATTAAAAAAATATGGTATCCCTCAAAAGCCAGACGATAGGCCTTTAGTCCGAGTTATTGATTGATTTATATCTATGTCAGTAAATGTTGGGTTCTTTCAGTCCGTCCATGACTTTGGGCCAGACTAAAATATCTCTATTGGGTGGCCATGGAATTTTGTACAGACGCTGGTTGTTCCCAAACAGAGGCCCTGACCAATGTAGTGCCCAAGGCAAGATTTGAGCTGCTGCCTCTTGAATCACAGCCAGTTCCACCGCCAATCGTTGTGTTCATACATTCAAACTGCATAGCTATGCAGATCACACTTAGTATAAAAACTGTATTCTCAAATGATTTAGTAATTCCCCAAACACCCAAATAGTCTTTCCATTTGTCCCTAATTAATTTAAGGTGTGAGTAATTTCTGTTATTTTGAGTTATTTATTAAATTAGCAAACCATATGTCGTCAGAGTTAGCTAGTATGACTCTGATTAAGCTATTATACAATAGATTCATTCACCACATTACTACTGTTTTTTCCTCATTTTTCCCCCGGGCCTCGGAGGGCATGGTCTATTGACATGATACGGTGTATTTTTAGGCTACTGATATTAATCGTATCACATTTTAAGTTCAGTCTCACTCGTCTACTCACTTGGGTAAGTCTAACTAAGACCGCGATTATGTTGTTGGGGGCTTTTTTTCCTAATAAATGGACACATGTGAAAGTGGTATAAATCTTCTCCTCTAACTCTCGAATAACAGTATTTTCCAAAAAGTCAAACTACTCCTTTAAGGACAGCAAGACTGAAACCTGAAAGGTTGCACATAGCCGGAATGTAACAGCTATAAGGCCTTTCATGTAATGACAACAAACTGACGTGTTTTTATGTCTTTGTGGGTGAGCATTTGTACCGTGGAGATATTCGGGACAGAAACACCCTCTTATGCACACAGATTTTCTGACACAGTTTCATTTTTTTGGATGGCATTTCAATAGTTTCCATGCTTTGAATTCACTGCATCTGTCGTCAGCGCGGTCCAATTCGCCCTGATGATTCAGCTGCGCACCTCGTCTATGGAGCTCAGTCAAAACACAATAGAAACCCTCCAAATTTGGGAAAGAATTGGAGAATCGGAGATGACTGACAGAAATCTGTATGTGAATATGTATCAGAAAAAGTACGAGGTATTTTCCCTTTTAACCACAAACCTTTCAAACACACTGTATGCTTGTGCAGCCTGCTGTTTGATGGGAGTAGGTCTATTTTCATTCAGTATTATAG
The DNA here is from genome assembly GCF_050575085.1 of Anarhichas minor. Classification (NCBI taxonomy): domain Eukaryota; kingdom Metazoa; phylum Chordata; class Actinopteri; order Perciformes; family Anarhichadidae; genus Anarhichas; species Anarhichas minor. Next base: position 872,913 of record NW_027466487.1, on the reverse strand, counting down.
AGTCAAGTGTTCAGACATAGTGCCTGATTTCTTGCTTTGCTGATGTACTAGCCAACACAGGGTAATTGAAACTACACTAATGTTTGAGGTCGGAGCACAATTTTTTTTCACGCCATTAAAAAAACATGTGGACAGAAATAGCAGTTCATGGTTCTTGATTTCCTCCGGGTTAAAATTCCTGTCTATTCCCTTCACAATTAACAGTTGTGTCTCTGAAACACTCTACATTCACACAGTAAGTTATATAATCAACAGGTCAGGAGAAGTTAATTCATTTCCTAGAGAGCTGACCGATGAGGGAAACCGTGGCATGGTTAACGAGCGTGTCAGCGGACTATTTGTGGTCAGCAGCTGTAGATTCAGGCAGGTTTCTTCTGACAGGCACGAAGTTTTCCAGGTCTCGACAACAGTTTTAAAAATATAATATTTAGAAAACAGCTGAATCCAAATGAATGATTGAAAGCTATTTAATTGTTCTTCAGTAAATATATAATTATTAAGAGTTAATTTGTGGTTTCAGTCAAGCTATTTTAATTATGATGAAGCATTATAAAAACGACAAAAAATACTCAATAAACAGTACGACTCCCCTGTTCGAAAGCATTACATGAATGTAATCTAATCACTCAGAGTACAAATGTCACCGTGCAGAGATGAAGAAATCAAACAGCAGCAGGTCAGGTAACCTACAACTGCCGAACTAACAGCATCACTTTCAGGAAGAATAGAAATGTGTTTATAGTACATATAAGTAGCTGATAACGCAGTCATAAGCATGAACTCGCAAAACTTAAACAAGTGGCAAGATGTGCTCTCCAGTGAGAGTGGAAACCTGTCACATTAGTGCCTTGTTTGCTGCGTATCCAGCCTTTTAGCGTTTACTTGCGTTTAAACAATTAGATGGGAGCGCTTGGGGCTTTGCTTTATGCCTGATGATTTTGCTTTTCTCAAACCAGTTCAGCGTTTTAGATTTAAAAAAAAACTGTGATATAAAGTTGTAGAAATGCCAGAAAGTTTAAATTTAGTTCCTGAAGAGTAGATGGCCCTGGTGAATAAGCACTCATACATGCTTATATGAAATTGTGGTCAAATGAAATAATCTCAGGTGAGCGCAATATTATTACAATAGTGGTTTTCAGGTGTCAATTAAATGTGTGTTTTGCAGCAGCTTCAAACAGGTATTACCCAATCAGTAGTGATAATAGGAGGCAAATTGCCTCATCATGCGATTGCTTGACACCCAATCTGCAGTCCTGATGCGAGCAAATGTGGTTCCTGAGGTGACACTGAGATATCTGTAACCTGGCATGACAGAAAATTCTTACAGTAAACATTCTCTGAGGTAACATAATGATCCAATGTACATACAGAGAAGCCCAGGAAGCCTGGCTTAGGGCATGTTCAGAGACAGCGTTTCAACCTGTATTGGATGACAAATCAGCCGTACGTAACCGGGCAAGAACTAACAGGAAATCAATGTATCCAGCCACCTATCCTACATCAATACAGCGTCTCACTTTCTTGCTCATCTCGCTGCCTCTCTCTTTTTTTTTTTCTCTCAGGCTGTGTTCCTGCAGTGTGCTTCTTTGAAAACCACAGCGTCTCTATTTTAAGGACGTCTTTGTTTCTCTGCTTTGTATTCAAATGATCAGGCTCACACCGGCAGGAGGATGCAGCTCTGTCTGAGGACGAGCAGGTTTGTGGGGAGGGTGGTGAAGAGAGAAAGGTGGCTTCCAGAGTCAGGTTTCTCCTAACCAGATCTTTATGAGGTGGTGACAGCTGGAGGAATGCGCCGCTAATGCCCCCTAAAGCGGGTCTTGTGACCTTTTGGGGCTTACTTTCAGAGCAATTTAAACAGTCTGGTTGTTCATGGGGGAAGAAAAATGTTCATCTATGATGTGTGTGTGTGTCATGTACTGTATATGATTTTATCCATCCATCCATCCATTATCCAAACCGCTTATCCTGTTGAGGGTCGCGGGGCGCTGGAGCCGATCCCAGCTAACATCGGGCGAAGGCAGGGTACACCCTGGACAGGTCGCCAGTTCATCGCAGGGCAATATGATTTAATATATATGATTGATATGTATATGATATGTACATATCAATGATGATATGTATATGATTTTATCTCATTTAGAAGCAGTGTGCAGGAGTACGGGTTTGTTTCTGTACCCTGGAACAAGACGCTGTGGCTGAGTGTGGCCTTCCCTCGTGGCCAGACTAGACTGCGTCTCCCAGCAACAATGAGTACAGCCAGTGACACATTTCTGTCTGTCTGCTAACCCAAAGTGGGCCACTTGGTTTGCATTGAGGTGGGCCATGTTTGACTTACAGCGCAGACTTATGAAAGTGTCCCGTAATGAGATTTAATTTGATATTGGAACTGTGTTTGTCATAGCAAATAACTTCTTTTTTTTTTACAGTAACTTGACGTCCTTGCTGTCTGAGTTTTGGTAAAGAAATTGGACGCCAGTGTATGTTCGCTTGTCCCTGGTGCTTTGTTACTAAGCAGCATGCAGGTATTGACACTCATCTTGATACCTTAATCCTTCTCGACCTAGTGTTTACAGTACAGTAAGGCTCTGTATCTCTAGCAATCTGTTGTTGACAACTGCTACTGTAACGATTAGCGCAGTGAAAGCAGCATGATGATTTAACATGTTCGGTAAAAAACAAGCTAAAAAAACAATTTTTTGTTTCCATCCATGCAGAAAGTTTGGCTTGTTTTTGCCCAAGTTTTGAGATACTTGTCTCAGAAATTTCTGCCTCGACTTCAATACAATGGAGGTACATTTTTCTGTGGTGCGCAAAGCTTTGAAAAGTTGCATTAAAAAACTACTTTAGATTTTCTGAATCAATGAATTATAATTATTATTATTCAGGATAATTCATAGAACACGCTGTCAGCAGTATTCATATGAACTATTTATTTTCCAGAAACTGCTTCTCAGGATTATCCAGGGTAACCAGGACCTTGTGTCAGTAGGGATAATAACTCAGAAGGATATTTCAAAAAATCTGGACCGATTGATGCCAAAACATTTTGTCGGGCCAGACACCACTAGAGAGAAGTTAGAAAATCAGTGCAGTCTATGGTTGACGTGTATTCTGTAGATTCAGCATTTAAATTGCACACAAACACACACACACTTGGTCAGAGCCATGTACTGAGACGACAAAATGACCAAGTACAAGAGCTCTCTCTCAATGTCTCCGTCTCTCTCCTACGCATTTGCACGCGCTGTCTTTCTCCTCCATCTTGTTATTCTCCGTCTCGCACTCTTTCCCTTTCTCTATTTATCACTTGCGCTCACAAACACCCCCACTTTCAGAGAGACAAACACACAAACAGACGGGTTACGGCACATGGCGTTTGTATATGTGCATTGGGTTTGAAGGGCAGCTGACGAGGCGATGATGCGTCAGGTGAGCCTCTGCTGACAGGCCGCTAATGCAGCGTGACACCGTGCAGAATGGGCAGCGGGGGCACGCAGCGGAGGAGGGAGAGTAAACCGTCAACCAACACTTAGGCTGAATCGAGTTGTTTGTCCTGGTGGGTAGCAATTACATGGACTGGCCTGGCTTTAAGTAAACTCCCTGATCAGAAGGGTGCCCCTCTGCCAGGCTGAGAGAGAAAGAGGGACGGAGGCCGTGTTGATACATTCTGCGGCCTGGTGCTCGTGTTTGAACACACTCAGGCTGAGCTCCCACCTGTTGACTCTTCCCCGTGTCTGTGTTTGTGCAGGCAGCACTGAAAGCACCAGCAGCTCAAACCTAACAGCCCAAATGAACATAGTCACAGGTTCCTGAGATGTGTGTGTGTCTAAGGCATGGCGCCAGGTCATGCACAGTGCTACAGCAGTGCGTGTTGTACCTGCTTGCAGCTTCACACAGGATGCAGTGCAGCAGCTGCAGAAAGAGGAAGTGGCACAGGCTTTCCCATCACTGGGGATGAATCCACACGGGTGACTTCATAGAAAAATAGATCACTTCAGTGGAAACAAAAATAACTGCACTGAAATGACAGCTGTCGTAAAGTGAGAAATGTCTGCACCAGTGTACAGACGGTTTTCCTTTAACAGCATGTAAAGGGAGATTCAGAAAAATACAGATGATACCACGTTTTCATTGTTGGATAATAGCAAAACATTTTAAACTTAACCTACCGAAAAAGACTGAGGACGAATATATATACAGTATTTGACCACTCTCCAATCACATTAACTGAAGACGTTCATCTCATCACAGCCTCAAGCACATTCTTTTCCGCTGCACCACGACTTGAGAGAGCCGATGAAGCAGTCGACTGTGAACGACGGGTACAATAAGCTGTGTGGGAGAATTTGCACTGTGGTCTCGACATCCACGCACCACTGAAACTTGTGGGCGCAGGGAGGACAGCTTTTGAAAATGTCAGTTCCTCTTTCTATATTTAACCACTCCTGCTAAACCGCCCCTCCCCTTTTGCTTTGTCACTCTTTTATTTCTTTTGCACACCACTCATGCTGCATTTTGAGTTTGGTGTTGAGCTGTCAAAAGGCAGATGAGCTTTCTTAGACAGACACTCTGTACACTGCTGCTGTCCCTAATGTATTGGTTTCATGTCAGAAGACCATTTTACGTTTGAGGCAATGAATCAAAACTAATGCTTAAGACTTAGAAAAACACCAATACTGTATAAACCATAACTGCTGGGTATACACTACCATTGCAAATTGCTATTGATATATCCGCTCTATATATGATATCGCTTACCAATCAGGGACTATACTCAGGGCCGGGCTACTTTTAATAATCACTACCCACAGCAACCCTGGAGACGGGGTTTCCTGGTAGGCTTCCTCATAATATACATGAAGTTTACTTAGCCGCATAGAAAGACAGTAGGGGGCTTATTAATGCTCCAGCACCATGGAACAGGAAAAGACAATGAGAGTGCGTTGCAGGGCTGAAATTGAGAACTAAATGGGGGGAGAATTGCTTCAAAGAAGGAACTGTGCATTTCTGTGTCTCAGACAAAAGGAGATAAACAGAGAAAAGAGAGGCAGTGAAACCCCTCAAGATAAAAAAAAAAAAAAGAGCGATGCTGAGTTAAACAGAGGGTGGCCAGTCTTTCAGTGTTTTACAGGATCAGATATCACATCTGCTGAGGACACATCGATTGGCTTTAACAAAAGACTAGCATGCTCGACTCCATTAGCAGGCCGGTTGGTTGCATGTCTAAGACCACTCTCCACTCGCTGTATTATATCTGTCTGTGTGTTTGTTTGTGTTTACCATGTTCAACATTGTAGTGTCGTGTGTTAGCATGCTAACATTTTCTTAATTAGCACTAACAACAAAGTACAGCTGAGGCTGATGGGAATGTGATTGTTGCATAATTTTGCAAGTGTTTGGTCATCAACCAAAGTGTTGCACGAATTGAAATGATTGATCTGATGATGGTGCTTAGAGAAAATTCAGGGGATCAACAAAGTCAGTAGGATTCATCTCGTGGGAAACATACATTTCATCCAATAGTTGTTGAGATATTTCAGTCGGGACCAAAGTGCTGGAGAGAAAACATTCCTCCAGCTCGATGTATGACACCAGTTGTTCAATGCTAACTTGTCTGCTCAATAACACACACACCCATTAGTGTCTTAACACTATTTTTTGGCTGGTGCCATCCAGTCAAACTGAAAGCTGTTCCGAGGTTTATGTCAAGCTTTGGGAACTCTATGTAAAATCAGATGTAGTCTATCTAAGTTTTACGTGTCACATTTTCAAGTGGAAGGTGAGAATCAAGTGATGAATAAATGTAGCTGTATACATTTACCCGAGTAATGGCCTGGATTTAGTGGTTTGACATGTTCCCAGAAGACTCAGCCCACTTGGTTAAATGGACGTCTTCTTTGACCCCAGTTTATTTTTTACCAAATCGATGCAAACAGGTAGAGCAACACTTAGCCACAGTGGCTTTTATACACCATATGGACTCCCTCTTTAAATGGGTTTTGTTTCTATCATAATACCACAGTCTTATGGACAGACAGTCATAAGGTCAGTTTACTGGAACACCACAGGTCTGAAATAATCTGCCTTTGGAACAGAGAGAACCCTCTCTCAATACTCCCATATTTGCCCCTTTTACTGCCTGTGTCTGCAGTTTATAGGGTGAAAGTCCAAAAATATGTCATCTGTATGGTTGTCTGTAAATGCGCAAACCACTCATTTGGTCTAAATTATAGTCTGTGGCTGCTCCAAAACAACATGAAGTTTCTTATATAAAGCATGATGTGTGCAGTTTAGGTGTTGCTTGCCTCTGCATTATACGAGGTAGGTTGGTGTGTGTCATGTATGTGAAATTGTCTCATGTGACCACACCACAGGGGAGCCCTTGTTTCAATGTACTGTAAATGAGAACAGTTTTGCATAATGTGAGCCTGACATGCTTTGGGCCATTGGGTAGCATATGGTTACCATTTATTATAGCGTCACGAAAGCACACCTTTATGATCGTTGCACTTCCCACTTTTGATACCCTGTCTTCAAGATTGTCATCTTCAATGACTGTTCAACTTAATAGCTCCCAGCTCTCTCTAGTTCCTAACCAGTCTGTGTGTCCCGGTCCCCGGCCTCGCTAATCGTTACGTCTGTGTGGAGCAACTTTCCTGTCAATCATTGCCACAGTGGCAGTTTTGTTCCCGGGCCTCTGCCCCCCCCTCCCAACCTTCCCGTCAGAACCCCTCAGTCTGAGGAACAGAGGACAAAGGGATGACGGATGGGTGAAGGTCCCGCGCAGGGAAGTACAGTATAGAAGGTGTGTGCTGTAAAGGGTGACAATGAGCACATTCAGGGCAGACACAATACAGTGCCTCGGCCCGCAAAGCCAGCAGCCTGTGAGAGTAGTCCAGCATCAGGCCAGCACAGTCCCCTACAGCAGTCAGCCAGCAGCCGCGCGGAGCCAGGGGTAATCACCAAGTCCTGAACAACACTCCTATTGACTGGGACCAAATAAAATCAGAGAGGAAACACAGAGCAGAGGAGAAAGAATAGGAAGACATGTGAACAACCACGGAACAGCACAGGAGAAGAGGACGAAAACAGAGCCAATGAGTAGGTGTATTGTTGTTAGATGAGGTTGAAAAGACAAACAAAAAAACACATATAATCGATCAATTAGGAGAAGGAGAGAAACGTCTTTTCCTTTTTGACACATCCCGTCATCTGGCCGTGAGTCCCACCAGGCCACCACGTGTTGCTGGGCTGTGAGGATCCATGTTCCCTCTGCCTGCCTTCTGATCAGCAGCCCAGCCATCCGCTCGTTCTGTACGCCGGCTCGTTGCTGTGTGAGTGTGTTTATTTTAGAGCGTGTGACTCACACTTCCTGTGCTCTGCCAGTGAGGCAAAGCTCTAAGGAACAGCAGGACCTCCGTTCATTCTCAATTCTCTCTTTCTCTTTCTGTTTCTCTCTCTCTCTCTCTCTCTCTAGTGTTGCACCGCTGATAGGCCCAGCCCGAGTTCTGCGTAATGCGGGGGCTTGCTTGAATGGATGCCACTCTGGAATTCATTTGCAGATGCAGCATGATGGCAGGGACTGGAAGGTTTACGTAAATGAGACTTGTATATGTGGGCAGAGGGTTTGTCACTGAGGAAGAAGGCTGCCGTTGTTTTTTCTTCACCCACCACTACAATACAATAACTTTGCTGATAAGGAGGTGATAATTGCAAGGAATCACCCTCGGGGTTCTGTGTGACATGAGAAAACCCCATGCAAGACCTGTTTGTAATCCTATCTATTGGCAGTGCCACCAGCCGCAGAACGAGTTTGACCTTAAGAACCTGAATCTGTAGATGCATGTTTTTGTTTTCCTGATTTGCTGTGCACTTTGGTTGCAATGAGAAACGTGACAGTTGATGCGATGACTGTGGTTTCAGGGAGGATGGTGTGACTTGTTGGAGGTGTTACTCATGCTATGGGAATATGAGTCGCTTTTAGCTTATTTTTGCTACCGCATCTTTCTCCTCCTCCCCTTGCATTTGTACAGTGGAAACTGTTCATTTACTGTCTTCCCTGCTCCCCCTCGCTCCCTCTCTCTCCATCACTCTTTTTTTGCCTCACCCCCAGCCTCTCTCTCTCTCTCTCTCTCTATCTCTCTCTCTCTCTCTCTCTCTCTCAGCAACACACCCACTCAAACAGTCATATCCGCTCTCACTCTCTGGCTCTCCCTGCTTGTCTCACAGTGCCTGTGAAGCGTCTCTGAAGGGGAAGACCAGACTGCTCTGTCAGGTAATCTAAACTCCGTCTTTTTCTTTCTCCCTCTCTCTCCCTCTCTCTCTCTCTCTCTCTCTCTGCTCGCCCCTCCCCTCACACTCTGTCTTTCGCTCTCTGTTTTCCTCACTTATTTAAATCCATCTCGGTCTTCCTCTCTCCCTTCAGCCGCCCCCCTGTCTTTCCCTCCCTATCATTACTTTTCTTGTCAGCGATGGTAAATTAGTTACTTAGTTATTGCAGCTGTTCCAAGTGAGTTTACATTTGATCGTTTGTTATTTCAAAAAATATAATCTAGCACCTGAGAATTTTGTAAGTGAAAGGATTGAAGTTTGTTAATGTCAAAAACTCTGTTTAAGGATTAAATAACTGAGTTGATTTAGCACGTCAAAGGCTACTGATACGTTATGATGAAAGGATTTAAATTCACGGATTTATTTTACGTCAGAAAGAGTCTTCAAGGTTTCTATTGAATGTCCGTTCTGGAAGAGGGATCCCTCCTCTGTCGATCTTGCCTGAGGTTACTCCCTTTTTTCTGGAAATCTTGTGGAATTTTTTCACAATTCAAATCGAGGGTCTAAGGATAGAGCTCCTCTCCAGTCAGAGGCAAAGCCCTCTGAGACAAATGTTGGACCGTATAATTTAAATTGACAAACTAAGTGACTACGAAAAGATGATTTCCATCCGTGAAGGTCCTGGCCGCAAATAAAGTTATGGAAAGTCAAGCAACCATCAATTTAGTCAAAGTTGTGGTCACTTTGTTTTTACGGTTGATTATCTCACCCAAAGTACCAGGTTTTCCGCTGCCAGGGGTATTATTAAAACTCTCAATGCAATCTTCTCCTGCCGTCGAGGTGTGCATTACCCGGCGCTGCCATGCCACTCGTGTTTGATTTAATGGCCGGTATTCACCTGCAGTTCACTGGCTTGTGTTTAATCAAAGTGAACACTGCAACGGTTGTGAACTGCCAGTCTCATCAAAGCCCTGTGAAATCCTCCTCTACACCCGCAGAGGTGCACAGAGCTGAGAGAGAGTGAGTGAGAGCTCTGGTATGTGGTGTTTTTTCAGACGGCGTCCTCCTTAGCGAGCGGCTTCTCCTGACAGCAGTGATATCCCTGGGTGAGTGTGAGTGTTTTATGCTGCTCTGAGGTTTTATGCTGTACCAGGCGTCTGGTTCTTTCTTCTTGGTTTCTTCTCCAGTCATCTAATATCAAACCAAACCGTTTCTTCCTGTGGCTCTTTTGATTGGTTAGTGCTAGACTGTATAGTATTTGTGGTTTGATTGGCAGCTCTGTTTTTGGAGGTGGTGGCAGGGGAAATACTGTGTACTTAAGGAATGCTGCAGAGCCTCCTGTACAGTTTCACATGTTGTATTGCTGCATTGAGATTATGACCCTTGTGGGTCAAGCTGTTGCAGGCATTACTGTATGTTTTCGTCTGCTGTGGTGTCAACCCGTCGTCACTCAGAGGGCATAAGATGTCAAGGGTCATGCCAGCTTGTCAATGCACGCCGAGGCCAAGCATTTCCCCTCCTCACTTCCTGCTGCCAGTGTGCGTCTGTAGTCAGAAAGGATGCTGGGAGATAAATTTAGACCTCCAGCTCCCTCTCCATCTGCCGTTGCTCAGAGTAGGCTGGTTTCCATGGGAACCGAGAGAGAGAGAGAGAGAGAGAGAGGTATGACAACAGATTTTTTTAAAAACACTTAAGAGGGTTTATCTGTTCTCAGGGCACAAGGTAATTTACTGTTTAGCCCATATTTCTTTATCCGTCATTACCAGCTGCATGGATGCGTCTGGGTATTGATGAGGAAATGAACACAAACTGCCCAGCCACACTCCCCTGTGCATGATAATGAAGTTTTAACTGTAAAACTGTTGCAAAGCTCCTGCTACTTATTGAGCAGGAGTCAAGCTAAATTTTGTTTTATGGGATTTACAGTTGTAGAAGTAGAACTGATGGACTTAATAGACGCAGCAGAGATGATGGCCGGAGTGTGTGTGTGTGTGTGTGTGTGTGTGTGTGTGTGTGTGTGTGTGTGTGTGTGTGTGTGTGTGTGTGTGTGTGTGTGTGTGTGTGTGTGTGTGTGTGTGTGTGTGTGTGTGTGTGTGTGTGTGTGTGTGTGTGTGTGTGTGAGATCTCTTATCATCTGTGTCAGGGCTCCCTCAGGTACCTGCATCAGTTGTTGTTTCTGCTGACAAAGCCTCTTTGCATGTACAGTACACACACACACACACACACATTCCTCACTCATTCTTTTCTCTCTGTGGATAAGTCGTTAATCACGTTTTAGGCACAGACATCAGAACCTAGAGAGTAAGACTGTTCTGTGAAGTATCATAGAATGGGTCATGAGGAGGTGAAATGTTCATGTGTTCCCAGTTTGTTATTTTGCAAACTGCTATGAGTATTATCTCTGTGGTTTTGATCTGACACTGTTAAGAGCTGCATCAGTGGCTTCCTGCTCGCACCTCAGCCTAAAAATAGAGCGGAGAGAAGAACACCCTCGCCCCACCCTCATCGTAACTATAGATACATTTACATAACCTGTGTGTTTCACCGGAGGTCTTATTATTGTCAACTGATGTATATGAGAGTGTATACTGTAGAAACTCCTCGTGCATTAAAGTGTTGCGTGTAATAGGCGCCACTGATAGCAAGTCATCTCTGTGGAATGAGTATGATGAGAAAGGAAAACCCCTCGTCAGACTGCAGGAGGAGCGGCTGAGTGGAACCAGGGTAGGTCACCTCAGGGCACTGCTGCTGATTGGCTGGTCAGATGTGTCAGAGTAGACCCAGGGCTGCTGCTGTGTGTTAGGGGCTCTGGGGAGAGAAGTGCTGTACACTGTATGTGCGCTGTACGGTGTGCGTGTGTTTTGGCTTAATGTAGGCTAGACTCTGGCTTTTCTTCTTCCTGGCACAGCCCTGACTGTGTTTCCCCGCTCAGAGCTGGCAGTCTAGACTGCCATGAATAATGTAAGCAATGCTCTCCCCAACCTTAAAACCTTCTAATCGCCTCGTTTAAGGGCTGCATCAACAGCTACGCCAGGGATCATTCTTCTTCTCATCCAGCCACGTTCACTTTTTACTACCAACTTGGTTGCCGTCTCTCTTTCATCTGCTTGTTTTTTATTGTCGTCAAACTCTTCTCTCTAAAAGTCAAGTGTGAAAGGAACAACTTTCTTCAGTGACGATGTGATGTAGACACTTCTGCAAGCTCCATTCCCCTCCTGATCTAACTTATCTACATGTAACTCTCGAGAGTAATGTGTCTCTCTCACATACAAAAGTCTCCCCGTACAGCCGAACATGTGGAAGACAAGCAAATGAAGACAGAGAAGTGAAATATAATTGGTGTTGATTTGTTTTGTTGTGCTGCCTAATTGCTGTGTGTTGATGGTAAAAGTCTGCTGTAATCAAAGCGTTGATCTGCTTGGAGAAACACACACTAAACAGATGATCAGCCCTCAGCAGATGTGGGGGAACGTGGAGATGGAGCGAGGATCTGTCAAGTTGTTTCCAAGAGGAAGACTGATTCTCTTTCTTTTTTTTTTCCCACTGTAAACTGGTGCTAATGAAGGCTGACTGTGCAGTGTTTTTTTTTTAGACATATGGAGAGAGCAAAAGTGTGGCTCATTAAAAAAAACTGTCAGTGCTGCCTTGCCACCGCTGGCACCTTGAGCTGCAGTCTTCTGCCGGGCCTGTTTATTCAGCCACTGGATCACTGGAGTCTTTTCTCTCTTTCCCACCTCTTCTCATGTCATCTTGCACTCTTTCTTACCCCTACTTCATATGCATATCTCTAATATTAAAGAAAATCTATACATTTTCTATCTCTCACCTCATTTTAGTCAGTTTCTGCGTTTGCTCTGAATCAGTACCAATCCTATGTTTTCTTCTGGGATGCTCTTTGCTGTCATAGGTGGTGCACGCTGTCTACACCATCACATAGATCTACAGCTGAGAGGTGAACACACACACAGCGGTCCTCCCTCAGCAAGCGCTGATCTGCAGAGTCTGACAGAATCGGGGGAGGTAGCAAGTAGTGTCAATGTCTTAAAGCGATGATTGATACTCTGGATCTGCCTGTGCTGGGACTGTCAGCTGTTGGGCATGGCTGCTCGGTGAAAATGTTATGATTGGCCCCATCCATTCCCAGAATGTGTTTTGATTGGCCGCGATACAAGAATCCTGTGTCTCGAGTTGAGATGGAGTGCAGATATTGTAGTAAGTGGGGATTATTGCAGAACATACATCTTGATAAAAGAGAAGATTTCATCGCACCCGCAAGTCTCCGTGATCAGCTATATTGGCTCCTCATATACACAGCTCTCTAGTAGTGTGTGTGTGAGTGGGAAATATTACAATAGATCTATCTTGATAAACGTTTTCACAGTACCCTTTTACAACAGGCTTCATAACAAGCAGCCACTCTTGGCCCCTCATAAACACTGCACCCTGGTGGCTGTACAACAGCAGAGCGTGAGTGGTGTAGGCTGAAACCCAGTTGCATGTCAAGTCCCTTTATCTACTAGTAAACACCACCCCCTCCATTTACCCCCTTTAGCTTCAGTGCCAGATCAGATAAGCATAGGCTATATTTCCAGCATTTGTTTTGACTCCGTGCCCTGACACTGTGGTCTCCTCCTTTGGTGCCTGTGCTGTGGATGTTGCCTGACTGACTGTGAGCTGCTCTCTGACTCCTGCAGAGTGGGCCAGTCGTGGGTCAGATATGAATCAGATTTGCTTGTTTTTTTTAGCAGAAGGCTCAATTTGTAGCGAGTCAAAAATGTTAAAACGTGTTTAAACAGTATTTGGACATGCACATAATAGATTCCTGTGTCCTCGGATCACCATGGGAAATAACAAAAACATCTTGACTTCACATTTTCTTAATACAGTAGATTCACAGTACATGTTCCTCTATCTCCTGGATCGCTGCACACTTTCTGCTTATGAAGAGTTGAAGCCAGGACAGATGAGCGCAATAACATGTTGATGATGCAATTACCTTGCTAATGTTCTCATTACAAAACTGACCCCACTCAACACTACTCCAGGAAATGTAACCCTATTTGTCATAGTATGATATGAGTTAGTGAGTTTGATATAAGGACACTACTGATTTTGGCCTTCTGCTCTACCAACATAACTCTTTTTTTAGACTGCATGGGAGGCTTTTTGGAAACCCTTAGGATGTCAAGAAGCTTACGTAATCCTGACCAGGTCCTGTGTGTTTTGCTGTGTTGTTCTTCAGCAGACTGGGACCTTTATTATCTTTGTTTTGTTGCTGTTATTAGGACAAAAAAAGTAGGGAATATTGCTTCCAGCACTTAGCTATGCTGTAGCTCTTTGTGACTAAACCTTTTGAAATATCTAATAAATGTTCTAATATGTTTCCACTTTTGTAACTCTGTCCTTCTTTGGCTTTTTCCTTGTTTCTTTAGACCCATTCAGAAGCTGACAACCAACTCTTGACACTCTTGACAACCAACAAAAGAGATGCAGAGAAGACGTTGGGAGAACTGTTACAATGGCTGAGGCTGGACAGAAGCACAACTGCTTTGTACAGAGAGATGATCCATGTTTACCTGCAACCGTGCAGCTCCAAGGCAGCTTTTAATGATGCCTCATTTGGTCTTCTTGAATAACTCTTGGCCCACACTGAAAAAGGCCCTCTTTTGTGATTTACAACTCAGTCTGTCGATGTTCCCCTTTCTCTGACCTCTCTGCTGCCATGCGGTTAGCCCCATGAGGCTCCGAGAGCCCCTCCTTGTGTGTCTGTGAGGCCTCCTCCCCACTCTATGGAGGCTGAGCACAGCCGTCCGGCTGATGGGGAGAGCTCTGGAAGGCAAGAGCAGCAGCAGTTGACAACTGAATCCTCTCTAGGATCGTGTCCACCTCAGCAGCCCCAGCACCCTCCTAATCCTCGCCCTGTACACAGAGCCTTGGGTCGCCTGCAAAATCGCCAACCCAAACGCTCTGACCTTCTGCTTCGGTTACAGCAGCAGCAAGCAGTAGCATGGCAGCATTCAGACACCCCAGGTCCCTCAGGAGGCAGCTTCTTCTCTCCAGCTTCCTCATCAACCACATCCCTGCCATCTACTTCCTCCACCCGGGGTGAGCATGGCCAAGGGGTCCCATCTCAGTCCAGCCAAGAGGGCCTAGAAGGGGTCAGCTCACCCAGAAAAGGGGAGAAGAAACCCCAAAAACCAGGAAAATATGTATGCACTTACTGTGGCCGTCCATGTGCCAAGCCAAGCGTTCTTCAGAAACATATTCGCTCCCATACAGGAGAAAGACCCTACCCTTGTGCTCCCTGTGGCTTTTCTTTCAAGACCAAGAGCAACCTGTACAAGCACCGCAAGTCCCATGCCCATCGCATTAAAGCGGGCCTGGCATCCAGTCGTGATGAACCCAGTTTGAGTGGACCAGAGGGTAGTGGTGTTGGAGAAGACCCTGAGGAACACACGGAGGGAGAAAGCACTGAGTCTGAAGAAGAGACGGGCCAACACAGAAAATCCTCCTCTAAGGAGATGTTGGGCCAGCAGAGGAAAGGTGGTAAGGAACCACTGGGAGGCTCAGAGGAGAGCCAGAGGCCTGAGGACTCCCAGGCTGTCAAGCAAAGGCTGGCACTGAGGCTTAGTGAAAGGAAACGTGGCCCGATGGCTTCTCCAGATGACCCTCCTTCCTCCCTCTCCACCTCATCTTCCTCTCAAGGCCCTGGCAGTAAAGGCAGCACAGAGTCTGGCTACTTCTCCGGGTCAGGCAGCACTGACCTGTCCCAAGTTAGCCCTCCCAGTGCCAGTGCCAAAACCTACGCAGAAATTATTCTAGGAAAATATGGAAGGCTGGGAGGGCAGCAGCGCAGTCCCCATCAGCAGCAGCCTCATTCTTTACTTTCCTCGTCTGCAGGAACGGAGGAGAAAAGCATTCCCTTCGCTGTACCCAAAACCCAAGTAATAGAACACATTACCAAGCTCATCACTATCAATGAAGCAGTAGTAGACACCAGGGAGATTGACAGTGTGAAGCCCAGACGCTCCTCTCTGTCCAGGAAGAGCAGCATGGAGTCCCCAAAATTCACCTCTCCTAGAGATCCCTACACATTCGATCCCAAAGGAGAAGCCCCTGGCCCTAGTGGTTTGAAGCACCTCCACAATCCTGAGGCGGATCCAGCAGTTGCCCAGGAGCTATCAGCAGTGCCTCTGCTTAGAAGCCACTCAATGCCATCCTCTACCAGCCAAGGAGAGCCCTCCACCTCTGGCACCATGTCTCCCAAGGATTACCGTCTCTGTCAGTCATTCGATGAGCAGCAAGCGGTGGTAGCAGAGATGAGGGTTGGCCATGCCCAGCGTATGCTACGGCGCCAGCCTGCCATAGAAGATCCACTGGGAGCTGAGCTAATGCTGGAGGAGGCCGGCCCCACCTCCTCCTCATCAGCTAGTGGTGCTGAACAAGCCAGGCAGCTACAACAACAACAACAGCAACAACAACAGCAAAAGAGTCCGAGCATGTTTGAATGTGAAGCATGTGGGGTCCACTTCCAACACAATGAAGGCTACGAGGCCCACAGAGGAATATGCCCAGGACAGCAAACCCTGGAAAAAGTAAGCAGGGATTCAAGTAAAACATGTCGGGAGGATCGCCCCCAGATGATGATGCACTATTCGTTCCGAGCGCTGGCAATGGCCGCGAGGAAGAGAAGAAAAGAGGAAAGTCTGGAGGAGGATCCTCCCAGCCCGGGATCTGTAGCCATGTCAGGGAGCTCTGCAGGCCTCATTCCTGTGCCTAGCAGACCAGAGCACAGCCACACCCTCACAGGTTTGTTTATAAATCGCTGCAGCGGCAGATCAAATTTGTCAACATCATTCTGTGTGAGCAATATATTTCTTTCCTTTCATTTTTTTAAATCTGAGAAACCTTAATAGCGAAGGAAAATCTGTAAACAACATGTGATTATCTGCATCTACATCAATAGTGTAAAGCAATGCAAAAGCAATTAAAGGTCACCATTTATAAGCAGCTTACCTGTATAATATAATGGTAGCTTTTTCTTCTTTATTTTGTTTGTTTCTAGGTGTTTCTTTACCGACTGAGCCACAACAACAACAGCAGCAGCAGCAGCAGCAAGACAGGAAGGGTGTGTCTGTCATCCAACACACAAGCTCTTTTGAGAAGCAGGAGAGTGTATCCATGGAGAGTCAGGAAACAGAACTCAGAGAGAGTCAGCATACACAACAACTCGAGCCAAAACCATCACCGTCTACATCTCGCCTCATCCGCCAACCAAACATCCAAGTGCCAGAGATCCTTGTTACTGTGGAGCCTGATGCTGACATGCCATCGGTCTCTCCGCCAGTGACGGCATCCTCATTCAAGGTACATGATTATTTAAAATAGCATTTGGCCAATATGTTTTTTTTTGCATTTTACACAATTTGATTGCTTTGCTTATTTAATTCCCTCAAATATTTGTAAAACATGCATTGATTTAAAGCTGTTTTTGAACTTCAACATCCTGGGAAAAATGTTTAGCATGTGAGCAGTCAATATCACCTCATCTTACACGTAATGTTAGTTTAGTAAACTATTTTTCTGTCCTAGGAGGCAGAGAGAGTGGAGGAGTTCCAATGGCCTCAGCGTAGCCAGACTCTGGCCCAGCTCCCTGCAGAGAAGCTGCCACCAAAGAAGAAGAGACTCCGCCTGGCAGAAGCAGCCCAGTCGTCTGGGGAGTCTAGCTTTGAGTCTGCATCTCTGCCCCGCAGCCCCAGTCAAGAGAGCAACATCTCCCACGCTTCAAGCCTTTCTGCTTCTTTCGAGGACACAGCAAGACCAGAGACTGCCATCTGGGCCTCAAGTAGCCAAAGCTCCCAGATGTTAATGGTGCCATCCGCTTCCCACCAACACCACCAAAGCCACAAGGAGATGAGGCGCTCAGCCTCAGAGCAGATCACAGCCACCCCCCAACAAACAGAACAGGTCTCAGAGACCAGAAGTAAGTCATTTGACTACGGGTCCCTGTCCCCTCAACAGTCTGCATCCTCCTGGAAAGAAAGGAGAAAGTGTCTCCTTGTGAAGCATGCTACCTTAGGGGAAGCTGAGCAAGAGGAGGGGGCCAGCATGAGTCAGCTATCCAGAGCAGAGAGTCCAAAACCCGGGCCTTCCCGCTCCATCCATCCTCCTATCTACTCAACAGAAGCAAGCTCCCGGTTTAGCCTGGAAGTCACAGGGAAAGCCTTGCAGCTGTTACAGCCACGGATCTTCCCACATTCTCAGGATGCGTTACCTTTGCAGCAAGCATTTCCCCCAGGATCATTATCCCAGCTGCTCCCCGTCACCACAGCCATCTCTGAAGTGCTATCCACCCAAATCACCCACAGAGCCTTCTTACATTCACAGGCAGCACCTCCAGCTATACAGATACACCCGGGGCAGATCCACATGGCAGAACGGTTGGGTATACCATTCCATCAGCTTCCTGCTCTAGTTCCTCTCCCGTTCTCTTCCAGGACTACAGCTAATCAGGCTCTGTACCTGCCTTTTCCTCCAAGACTAACTGTTCCTTCCCTTCGCACTACAGAGAGCAGCCCCTCCATCTCCTCCATGTCTTCTGCTCTTACACATCAATCCCTTGTAAGAATCTCTTACCACCACCCACAGCCGGTCATCGCCACATGCCTGGCTCAGCTTACACCAGTGGTATCCCTTGTGGTGCCAGTGCGCCTCCAGACTCATATACCTACCTATGCCAGTGCCATGTACACCACCTTGTCCCAGATCCTGGCCTCCACCTGCTCACAGGAACCTATTTCTTGCACAGCCATGGTCATTATGGGCCAGGTGGAGCGGGACAAGTTGCAAAGGTCCTACTTGAAGGTCCCTTCCCCATACATCAAGAGCCTTTTTCCCCTTTCTCTCCCCACGGAGCTGGCCTCAGGATCTGGGGAGGGATACGGTCCACTGGGGGCTGGAGGAAGTAAACGCATGCTTTCTCCTGCAGCTAGTCTGGAACTCAGCACCGAGGCCCAGCGCCACCAGAAAAGGGTAAAAGAGGAGGAGGAAGGGGAGGAAGATGAGGCTGGAGAGGAAGAGGAGGATGTTGAACAGAAGGTAAGACAGGAAGAAGAAAGTAAAGCCACTGGGAGAAAACTGGAAGAGAGTGAGAAGAAACAACCAGAGAGGGTAACTGTGAAAGTGGAGGGGGAGCATGAGCAAGTGCCAAGGAAACATAATAGGAAGGAAAAGGAGGAGAAGGGGGAGGAGGAGGAGTCTACTAAAAAGACTAGTAAAAAAAAGGAGGAGGTGGCAGTTGTGGAAAAGGGGGCTGAAAAACCAGCCGCCCCTTCATACCCCAGCCTCCACACCTCCGCCTCAGTTAACTGGTGCTACCTGAACTACGTCAAACCCAACCCGTCTGCCCTGACGGACCCCCGCAGCTCAGTCTATTCTACCTGGAGCGTCAGTGCTCACAACCCCAACTTGCCGGGCCTCACCACTAAGGTGGCGTTGTCTCTGCTGTGCTCCAAACAGAAGCACAGCTCAGAAACGTACACCGTGGCCACGGCCCCGACCCCGGCCAAAAGCAAATTGGCCCCTGCCAGTAGCAGGACCCCACGGGTGTCAGAGGTAAACATAATCACAATAAACACTTATATTTATAAGTCAATGTAGACCTCTCTGTTTAAGGAACTTTAAACATCTGTAGAAAATATTTCTATCATGTTTTTAATCTGTGCTTAAAGGGCTTTGCCACGATTTTACTCAACAATGTCTCTTTCCAGGTCTTGAGGAATGCAATGTTATAGGAGTGCTTGGTGGAATACTCTTTTAACAAAAAACATTTAACATTTTATTTTAAGTTGTTTTGAATTTTTCTATGTGTGTCTTGAGTGTAGGTACATGCCACCCCACCCAGCACCCTCACCAAAGTAAAGGATCAGCAACAACACGACAAGGAGGAGAATAAAGAGATGAGAGAAGAAGAAGAGCCCTCCACCTCCAAACAGAGCGAGCCCTCTCGGGTTCGCATCTGTGAAGGCGGGTAAGAACTTCAAGAGCGAGACTGTTGACATGCACATCTTTTAATTCAAAATCCAACATTTGCGAAAGATTGCAGGGCCTCATTACACAAGTAACCTGTTCTTCTGTCACAAACCAACGCCTGGTGACAGCAGAACAGCGACTATGGTGAGACGAGTGCACAGAGAATTACAGTAACAGATGGGAGGTAGTGGAACCCGCAGGGACTTCATTTGTACCTGCAGCCAAGCTTTTTCCTCTTACTCCTGGCATGGAAGTCTGTGTTTTAGAAATGTTATTTTGGAGAGATAACAGTGTGTGTGTGTGTGTGTGTGTGTGTGTGTGCGTTTGCTGGTTAGGTAATGGGTAAAAAGGTTGTCTCCAACTTCACTTTGTGAGGCTCTCATTAATACCAGTTTTTTTTTATAGTTGCATACGTAACTTAGAAGAAACAGAGGAAAAGTATGAAGCAATCTGCAAACAATCAGTATCATAGTCAAGATTGTCATGTTTGTGTGCAATGCGTGCATGTGTTTGTTTAATCTTTTCACATTTCTACTCTTGACTGCGTTCACATGTTTGTGCTGTCCATAAATGTGAGGAAAGAGTGATTTCTTCTCTCAGTGCAGCCTCTCTCTTCTTTCCCAGGTTTACTGTGTTACAGTAAGAGGTCTAAGTTTCCCTAGATCTGTTACCATTGAAGCAAGTAGGAATAGATAAGAATAAAAGGGAAAGCAGTAAAAGGATAGTGGACCGAGGTAAAATGTTCCCAATTAACAAAGATTTCAGAGCACACTGTTTTTCTTCTGATGGGAACAGAAATGTTGAGAGAGATATTACGTAGGAGATATAAGAGATTTTTTAGGAATGGGTATTACTTATATATGTGTGTGTGTGTGTGTGTGTGTGCACTTGCACATTTAAGGCCTGTGTTTTGTGTTAATGTGCACACAGATTGATTGTGAAGAAGTAGTGTGCTTGACAGTAGATAAGGCACTAATTACCAGTCTTTATCATTTCCAGCCACACATTACACACATTCATTTCCATCCGTTAACAGCCTACAGCTTTCTCCCTTCGTCACGTCCTCTGTTTCCATCACACCAAACCCCCTCCATCCGTTCATGCTGCCAGTGTCACTCTGGCACCTCTTCCCGTTTTACTTACCTATGTATTATTCTCTCTTCATTCCCTTCCAACGTTCATCTGTGTCCTCTCTCTCGGTGTACCTGCACCTCTTAATACTTTTCTCTTTGCATGCAAATAAGCACAGCCTCCCTCTCAACACAGCAGAATATGTTGTACTCTGACTCTGTTAGGACTCATTATCCCAATCTCCATTTTGTCAACCCTTTGAAATCATGACTGTGTGCCACTCATTTTATCCTGGAGAACAAGCGACACGTTCTTTATGAATATGCATTGCGCATCTTTGTTTATGTTCTGATCCCCCTTCAGAGATCCCTTTAAAAAAACAGGGGTGCAGGGGTCTCTAGAATTAATTAGTGTCACGCAGCTAAATAAAAACAGATATTGGATCTCGGCAGCTTTCACCTCAATAACACACGTCTTAGCAATTAAGCAAGCATAGCTGCTTCTTCTTGGTTGCAGCAAAACTCTGTGGAATATCAGCTTTAATTCCTTTTAGCGAGCACTAGCTGAACTGTGTCCCTCTGGATTCTATTAAAACAGAATGCAGATTAATTTGCATGGTGTAAGTGGTTAAAATTGCAGATTTCTCACGACACTTTAACCACAGTGGTGAAATGGGCATATCCATTCCTGTGAGCAGCGTTTACAGGGTGTTTTAAAGGGATTAGTTATGCCAAACTCCTTTCTGGCCAAAGAAAGCAATTGAAGTATGTTCCAGTACCTGCAGTATAGCCTTTTACTTTTATTCAGTTGTCGCTGCTTTGAAATTCAGTGGCCTTATCAGTCAATCACACGCTGGTTGAAAGTGATATTCTCTCCTGCAATCTGCCAATGGCGGCCGTAAAGTTACAGCACAAGCAGCGGCAGATTGTGGGTTGAGTTTACTGAGAGACGTGCCTGCTCCATTTGTGAAGTGCAACTTCTGCCTTGTTTTTCCTGAGATGTGGGTGGATATTTTTAGGAATGGCGAGAAATACATGCCAGTAAAACGGTAGCCAGATCCTGAATGAACGCAACGTAATGCCACTGTTAGGACTATTTTACAGTCGCGTATCAATTTGTTATGATTTGCCGTTGCTGGTTCTGTTATACATACAACGGGGAACATTCACACACAGCCCTGATTATTGCAGATGTGGTGCATATATTTGTTCAGTTGTCCACAAGTAGCCTTTTTGGGAAAACATCAAGATTGCGTATAAACAATGTTTTTATAGACTAAACCTAAAAGTGTTGATTTTTATATATAAATGTCTATTTCAGGTTGTTGACCATGGCCAGGCTTCCCTTCCCTCTTTTTAGCTGCTGCTGCTGTTGTTGGCAGGGCCACGCGATCGCAGCAGAATAGCTGGTATTCTCTGTGTGCCCAGGGTGTTGTGGAGGGAACAGCTAAGGGACTCAGTGCTGCTGGGGTTTTGGTGGGGCTTTCCCAACCCGCCGCCATAAAGAAAGCCTTGTTTCCCAGTTTCCCTTGTGTGTGTGTGTGTGTGTGTGTGTGTGTGTGTGTATGTTTTTCCACACCAACATTCGTCATTATTATTAAACCTGCACGAATCAATATTTTTCTTAGAACAATAAGTTAAATGACTGATAAGTGAAAGAGGTCACTTGTGACAAAGCCACAGAGAACCATCACCCAATTCTTCAGTTTGCCTCAGCTCTACTCAGCGTTGCTTTGGTTTTTCATCATCATACTTGTTTCCAGCAGCAGATGCTTTCAGGGGGAAACACCACTGTATGCTACAGGCTCCAAACAGCAGAAAAGCAAAGTTAGACTTAAATTTGGCCAGAAGCAAGACTCCAAATGAGTCTTAATGCTGCTGCATAACTGCTGGATGTGTAAATAGTTGTTCACCGTAACAACTTAACAAGGTGAAAATATGTTAAGGCTGTGTTTGCAGCTTGTTCTGTTGCCCTCAAGTGATCAAAAATCCATTAATGCAGCTTTAAATGCAAATCAATTTAATTAGATATACATTTCACTAGAGATGGTCAATGAACAAGATAGTCATTTGTGCATTCAGCTCCTAGAACTACCACACAGTGAAATGAGTGGTCTGTATATAGTGTATATGAAAGTAACCACAATTTGTGATTTTTGTGGTGACCACATCTCTTATCTTTCTCCCTGATCTCTCTCTCTTAGGTATAGGTCCAATGAAGAGTACGTCTATGTGAGAGGTCGTGGCCGGGGCAAGTACATATGTGGAGACTGTGGCATTCGCTGCAAGAAGCCTAGCATGCTGAAAAAGCACATCCGAACGCACACCGATGTCCGTCCGTACATTTGCAAACACTGCAACTTTGCCTTCAAAACCAAAGGTAAGGAGACAATTTACTCCTTTGCTCTATAGTATAGCCTTCTACTTTATTTTGCCTCGGTTGTCCTCATTTAACTAGCCTTGTGTTAGTCGTGGACAATTTGAATGTGCTTTTCTTGTTCCTTCCTAGGGAACCTTACAAAACACACAAAGTCAAAGGCTCATGGGAAAAAATGCCAGGCAATGGGAGTATCTGAGTCATCACTGGATGAGCCAGAGAGCGAGGAAACAGGTACTTAAGAGGGGATGGGGAGGCATCTCACATATTTCCTATCCGCCATAGAGAAATATTGGTACACAGCTGGATGAACTTCTGCCTCTGAAGAATCACAGCTGCTCAGCACTGACGGCTTATGCAACACCATGTTCTCTTCTCCTCCCTTTGGCCTTGCATAAGAAATATGAAAAAGTAGAGGATAAATGAATGAAGACTATTCCACAGTCTCCTGATGTGGTTGCTGCTCTCTGCCAAGTATACCTTGTTCTCAAGGATGCGTTGCTGGCGTATGACAACACGCATTCCAACACTTACGTCTGCCTCAAAGCCAGCCACCTCACGATCTCCTCCCTAACCTTCCTCTACTACCCCACCCCTTGCTGACAGACTACCCTCATCACAGCCAAGGACGCGCCATTTAAACCGTCTTTCTATTCAGAAGGCTGTTGAGATAGTTTGTGAATAGAGGCATGGTTCTGTTCAATTAAATTCCGGTCTTTTCATCCTCAGGCTATTTATAACATGAGTTTGATGGGTGGTGGGTGAGGAAAAGATACAGTACGCTGTCCTAACCCTTTGTGCTTGTTCCTGAAAATGTTACAATGTTTTTCGTGTCATTTAGTGTGAGGATTTTTGTCAGTACTGGAGTTTCTAAGCGTATAACATGGATGTAAAGGGATCTCATTTAAAGGATGTGTATGTTTTTTTTCTCTGCACAAACAGCAGGAAGTGATGAACGTGTGTGTGGCTCAGAGGGACAGGAGGAACATCAGTTTACTGACGTGGAGGATTCTGAGGACGATGATGACAACGATGACGACGACGATGATGAGGAAGAGGAGTCCGCATCCCACGACGATCCGTCGTCCTGTTCGTCAGACACCCACCCATCAACAGGAGGGCATTCCAGCTGTAGTAGGCGCTCTCAGCAGGGCACCCCGGACCCTGAGCCCCCGGGCCCCAGTCCCTGTCCAGGACAAGAGCTCTCCCCGAGGGGAGTTTGGCTCAACAGACGAGCCGCATCTCCAGGCAGCAGGAGAGCGCTGTTCTCTCGGCGGGGATGGAAGGCATCGCCGAGAGCCTTCTCCCCCAGCAGTGAGAGCTGTTCCCCCAGCCGCAGCCTCTCCCCCCGTCTGGAGCTGTCCTCGCCCATCCGCAGCCTCTCTCCGAGGACAGAGCTGTCCTCGCCCAGCCGACACGTCTCCCCCTCCCCTGAGAGAGGACCATCTCCCATCAGACCCCTCTCTCCTCTTCGTACCATTTCGCCCAGCTGCTACCGATCATCACAGGCTCGGACCCCTCCCTCGCCACTCGGGTTACAGCACAGGACCCCTGGATACCTGCCATGGGAGAGCCCTGGTACAAGGGGTGGTCATGTCAAACCAGTGAGTCTTTTTTATTAGTCTGCACAGATATGTGCATAGAAATTTAAACTGAGCAACAGCAACCACAATGTATTTCCACTGCACTTTCCTCCTAGGAAGATCTCGGTGTATGGTACTGAAAAAGCAAGTCCAAGAAATGTAATGACGAAGTTTTTGCTCCCTCTACAGGTGAAACGGGGTACAGCAGCAGAGGGGCCCACATTGCCAGAAGCCAGTTTGTTTCCACCTGCTTTCCGTCTTTCCATTTGTGAGGGTTATCCGGGCCACCAAACAGCAGACAACATCTTCAGCCATCTTCCCAAGCACTCCCAACAAGCCAAGGTCCCCTATCTGATGATTCCCATCGGAGGGATCCAGATGGTACAGGCCAGTCCGAGGTCCCACCCTACCACCCCCTCGTCCCCAACGTCTCCCCCCATGGAAGGGCCATCACTGTCCAGATTTGAATCATACTGGGGCGGGACCCCCAGAACTCAAGGGCTTAGGACTCCTGGAGACCATTGGTCAGAGGACCAGACAGCAGGAACCAGCCAGTCAGGGCGGTGTGTTCTCAGCACAGCACTAATATGTTCCAAACAGAAGTTGGAGACCACGGACTCAAAGCAATATGGCAGCTCACATAGCTCCGCCCACACCCGCAGGCCTGCTACTGAGACCACCAAACACTGCTTCAGAGACAGTTCAAGAGCAACTCTCAGCCTAGCAGCTCCCGTAGCCTCGCATGTCATTGGACAGCAGCCAGAGGGGGATGAGCCACCGTCTGGTGGCGATCTAGTGGAGGGAGGAGCTAAAGGAGACGGAGCAGACCAGAGCACTTAAAGGTGTCTACACCTTGATGCATAATGCATCCCATTTTGCTTTATTGGTTGCTACACTAGTCTTGTTTTTTTTATTGCTTCGTTTTTATACAGTTTTCAATACTATTGCTAACTTAAATGTTTGTTCTTTGGCAATATTCAGGTTTGTTATAAAAATGCACTTTTTTTCTTTGTGAAATAATGACTATATATATATATATATATATATATATATATATATATATATGTATATATATATATGTATATATATGTATATATATGTATATATATATATGTATATATATATATATATATATATATATATATATGTATATATATATATATATATATATATATATATATGTATATATATATATATATATATATATATGTATATATATATATATATGTATATATATATATATATATATATATATATATGTATATATATATATATATGTATATATATATATATATATATATATATATATACATATATATATATATATGTATATATATATATATATATATATATATATATATATATATATATATATATATATATATATATATATATATATATATATATATATATATATATATATATATATATATATATATATATATATATATATATATATATATATATATATATATATATATATATATATGTGTATGTGTGTATATATATATATATATATATATATATATATATATATATATATATATATATATATATATATATATATATATATATATATATATATATATATATATATATATATATATAGTCTCTATTGACACTGGTAATCTTAATGCCTGTTTAAAATGAATATGAATAAATTTGTAAATGACCAAAATCTTAAATCAAAAATAATTCCATTTTTTGTTTGTCCAAACTTTCGTCCAGTATTACTCTAATTGTAGTTACTTGTGCCTTTTCTGTCCAGGTTTGTGTTTTGAGATGTACAGTACAGATAGACAAAGAGAAGGCTGTGACATTTTATATCTGCTTTTTTGTGTTGTTCAGGAGGATAAACATTTGGTGATTTGATTGTTTCTGTTCTAAAGGCCATTGCTTTAATGCCAGGGTAACAGAGAGTTGCATAGCGGCGGCTTTGAAACGAGCAGCTGAAGCGTGTCAAAGGAAAATGCACTGAAGTTCTATATTTTATTACAAAATATCTTAGAATAGAATACATCTCTGTACAGGGAAGAGTGCTCCATATTTATTGTTATTTGATGACAATGATCATTGTTTCATTTTTTTTGTTTTTTACTATTTTAATTTGGAAAAAAAAAAAATTTTTGTTCCATCTTTGTGTCTTTATCATGATGTTCATGTGACTTGAATTGTTGACAACGATGAGCGATTGCGTTTGGCTGGTACCAGAGGATTAAGTGCCCTGCAGATTTCACACACAGCAAGATTTCTAGTCATTGAAGAAATAAAAAAATGCACCAGACTCCCTTGAGATTGTGCCTTTCTTCCTTTTCACCATGTGTACAGTATCGTACTTTTGCTCGTATAGACTTTGTACCATGATTTTTTTTTTTTATTACACTGTGGGAGGTTTAGGAGGAATCGTTCATGTTATCAAACACATTTGATTGGTTTTCCGCAAAAGATATGATAGCATAAAGAAAACATCTACGACAGGGTTTAGCTGGATCAGAGGAACAACACAATATGCTGTTGCTGGGTGTGTGGGCTGTGACAGTCACAAAGATAATCATTTCATTGTAGTACTTGTACTGTGAGGTAGAACTTTTTCTGAGGCATTGGGCCACCACTAGATGCCAGAGTAGCCATGGATGGATTACTGAACACCCAAAGAGAGACATAAAGAAACAAAACAACTTCAAAGAGATGCAAAACAGTTGCTTTGAGGCACAAAGAGATACAAAGCAACTCCAAAAAGAGGCTAAATATCTATAAAGTCTATGTGTCTTGCTCCTAAGTGGTGGCACCTTTTGCATGTCTGTGCTCAGCGGCCCGTTGTTTAGTAATCCGCCCATGAGAATAGCTGCCACATATTCCACCTCCTCTTAGTTTGTTATGATGTGCTTTTTCACTAACTCTCCTGACGTTTCAGGCCCTGCCACTTTCTCAGGCCATGCAATCAACTCATTTCCTCACCTGGTCTTCTCCAGCCATCTCCTCACCTGCGGCTCATTCTCTCATTAGTCCCTCAGTATATATAACAGTCCACGTTGCCTTAGTTCCTGCCAGATTGTCTTGTGTATTCCCGCCAAGCTCTCCAGCATTTCAGAGCCCATGTTACCTGAGCTGCTTGTTCTTACCCTTACCTGTTACTTGGACCTTGGATATTTTGCCTGCCCCTTTTTGGACTTGGTACCCTGAGTGACCTGGTTTTGACCTTTTCTAAAGTAAACTGAACTTTCCTTGCTATTTCTTGTCTAATTGTGTGACTTTTGAGGTAAAGTCTGCCTGCACCAGGGAATGTTACAGTAGTTTTATGTTGGCATAAATTCTCAGACTGAACTCTGCTGCAGGGATTGTACAGCATTCTTCCAAAAGATATTACCCAGCTTGGTCTTTTGATGATGGAGAGTGCTGTCTAACACACCGCTCCAAAACCTCTCATTGGTGCTCAGTAGGGATGAGATTTAGTGACTGTTATTATGATTCACACCTTTTTTTTTTTTCATACTCACCAAACTATTCTCTGACCCTTTGTGCCCGTTAAGAAGCATCTTCTTTTATGATCATTCTCATCTTTTTAGGTGTTTTCTCCTGTGGAAGCAACAAGGCAGCTGTAAGCATGTAGTAGTACCACTAGATGTCTGTACTAAACTCTCTACACTCCAGTGTCCATCCAAATATCTGTCTCTTTAATGCAGCTGAAGCGTGTGACAATACAAACACTGATGTCATTTGGCATTCTGGTTGCTTAGGTTTTACTTCTGATTAGGGGGAAGAGGGCACACGCACCTTTTTTTAGAAGTAATTCACCTTATCAACTCTGAACCGCCTTGAACTTAAACAACATATCTATAAATTCCAGGAGATGTGTTTAGCTGTTTGGGTCAAATGTGAATTCATTCTGTAAACGCCTGTTTTTTATTATATGGAGACAAACCTTTATCACTTCCAAAGGCTACAAAGATCAAACCCTCTATCATTCTCTGTTATACTATATATATATATATATATATATATATATCTATATCTCTATCTCCAGTCCGTCACATGCAGCTCTAAGAATACAAAACAATATTCACATAAATGTATCACTCCCATCCCTGCAGTGTTTTCCATTCACCCTCACTGATGCTTTGCACAACAATGTTTAGCAGCACAGCAAGACGTGGATTGCGTAAAGCTGACTCAGGCACAGCCAAGCGAGTGTTGACGAGGAGCCAAAAGATGATTGCTGCTGTGACTCCACTTTCCATAAAAAACAAATGTTACAAGGAAAGGAGGAGCTTGTATTTATAGACACCTTTATCAAGTAGTGGAGGATCATTCTTCCTCTTCAAAGCACTGTAAATGCTGACAGCACAGAGCTAGAGGGAGATTGTATGGAGTGAATTGAGGAGGCATTAGTTAAAACGAAACAGCAGTTGTCAAGTAGGACAGAAGTTGATAAACACATCGGTGGTGTGGCTGAATAAAAAGAGCCTTTGACTGTTACTTTTACTTGCTATCCATTTTAAGAGACTGAATAGCCTGATGAGCTGCGATGCCTGTGGAGAGGGGCACATCTGTGCTCCTGAGGGAACTGAACTTATAACCTCTGGTGCAATCTCATCACCATGTCGAACATTCCCCAAATATTTACGAGCTAGGAAAATATTGTCCCCCGGTACACCGAAAGTCTGTGTTGGATGCTAGAATATCCTGATTGACTCAATAATAACCAACTCTTCTTCTGGGAGGGAAGGATGCAGGAACAGACTGAGATGTGTGAAATTAAGATCTCAAAATCAAAGTGTAAGCACAACAAGTGTATGCAAGTGTTTTGAAAGGATTACGCGCAGCAGTATTGTACAACAAAATCATTAAAATGATTGTCCTTCCAATCGTCCTCTTTTACATTTCTTTTTAATTTGACCTCCTTTGATTTGCAGCATGTTTTCACATGTTTTTGTGCACTGGACATGCCCACTGCAGAGAGGAAGAGTACAGTCTGCTCTCTTCTGTGGTCTATATGTTCAGGTGTCAAATCCTGAGGAAAAATATCCATCTGTTTAGCTCATAGAAACTCCACTATGTTCCCGAGCTAGTCATTAAGTGCTAGGCTAGTACAGTGGGGTACAGTAAATCATTCTTATTCTAAATATTGAATCCAAATTATGTAATGGATGTATGAGTTACTGCATGTAACTTTTAAACAAACTATGTGAAAAATAATGAATATTTTTCAAATTTCAGTCTGGAAAGTCCAACAGTTTATCGTTAAAAGGTTTATCAATCCATCAGTGCACAAAAAAGGGTCTCTTTCAGACCTTGAAAAATGTTACTGTTTTAGAATACATTAAATCATCTTTGACACAGTGTCTGTCTTTATATCAGGAGCATCACAAAATAAATATTGAAAAGGAAAATGTTCCTTTTGATTTATATAATTGAAAAAAACTAGCTTAGGGAAAACCCAACTTAAAACGTCAACATATACGAGCATATCACTGCATCTCCCCTCTTATCTCTTCCCACATGTGTTCCAGTGATCTCTTTTGGGATGCAATGCCTCGGTCCTCAATCACTTTTTAGAGCATATTCATACCAGGATCCCTCTCTCTCTACTCTAGCATATTAGGTAACTAACTCTTCAGCAGTCCCGATGTCTTCCTCCGCCTCTCTCTTCCTCCCCCGCAAACCTCATGTATAGCAAGAGCAAAGAGATGATTCCTCATTCAAAGGCAAACTGCAAGACATGCATGTCACTCAGCAGGTGACATACAGAGGGGCAACAAAGAATCGGATATTCGTGGAATGTGTCACAGGTTCAAACGCCCTGGGGTCGTACACTGTGGCAAGCCTGGCAAGCGGCCACGGGTGGAGCTTTAAGTCATGACATCACGCGAGGGAGGGTAGAGGCATAAGAGAGTGACCGAGCTCAGACACCTGCAGACACACGGCTGTATCTATGTGGACAATAGTCTCACTGGAGAGCTTCATCCATCTGCTATCAACTATGTCTTCTCGCACCAGTTCAGTTCTTCTTCTCATCACTCTTTGGGCGTCCATGGAGGATGGTGAGTTTATTTAAACTTTACAATTTCATATTATTGTTTTAGTGGACTTTTCCCAGTTATGCTAGAAGAAAGAGTGCCAAAACCTTTTGCTATACCTTTTGTGTTTTTAGTCAGCTGTGTAAACTGGGACTCACATATTCATATGTACACCGGCTTTTGTCTCAGCCACACTGTGCTCTAAGCAGCAACGAGCATCCCTATGTTGGTGCACATGCATGTTTTAGCAAGCACAGAAGCACAGGAAACATGTATTACACAAAAGATGCAAATTTGATCTCAATGAGATTTTATTTACTGTTGCTAAATTGTGACATACAAATTGTAATAGATTCCTGTAATACAAGTACAAGAGTACAAGTGTTAGGAGTGTGGTAGTTGTCCTCAGTTAATGCAGGTTTTTTAATCTCAAAAAATAGTTGTAGTCTTTATACTTTGCCTTTTTTGACTGTCTATAATATTTGCAAGAAAGAAAAAGCAAAGTAATTTGTGCATTCCCATCCTGTAAATAAGTCTGTTTGCTGACTGTTAAAGATCAAGAGTAATACATTTGTAAAGAATAGTTGATGAGCTTTTTAATGTTCAAACTTGTAAATTCTATA
Organism: Anarhichas minor; assembly: GCF_050575085.1. Taxonomy (NCBI): domain Eukaryota; kingdom Metazoa; phylum Chordata; class Actinopteri; order Perciformes; family Anarhichadidae; genus Anarhichas; species Anarhichas minor. The sequence continues at coordinate 841,941 of NW_027466487.1, read as the reverse complement.
CATAACAGACTGGTGATGTAACACATCTATCAGTGTTGTGTTTTGAGAAACCGTAGAAGTGGAAAAGAGCAGAGTTACTTGGTTTGGCTGAGCTGGAGTTGATGCTGCATTTGGATCGCTGTTACTGAACGGCTCATTGTCTCGCATTAGGTCTGAGTCTTCCGGTGATAAAACGGCTAGAAGTGGAGGTCGGTGACGGTGTCTCAACACAGAGAGTGAGGATCAAGCGCTGCGCCTGCAGCAGCCTGCTAGACTCTGAGTGCCACTACTTCTGCCACCTGGATATCATCTGGATCAACACGCCCAGGTGAGCATGAGAGGACGCGATGCATACACACACACACACACACACACACACACATGCAGCATACTCACTTTGAGCCAGTGTACAATCAACTAGGCAGGGCTGCATGAAGTATCAAAGAGCAAAGTCTGCAGAATGTTTATATCATGTGCCTGACGCTAAGTGTCTCTTTTTCTCTGCAGTAAGACGACAGTTTATGGTCTAGGCAGCGCTCTGTCCCGACGCAGAAGGTCCATTCGCCGCTGCACCTGTGCCGACCTTGATGATCATAACTGTACCAACTTCTGCCATCACAGGTGAGTCGATGCCCAAGCATCCCACGCAGCTATCAAGCATCAGTTGCAGGCCCTTGTTAGTGTTGTATCCCCGATCTGTATGGCCTCCATGTGTGGTTAGTAAAGGCCTGTATTGTGGCCCTTTGTGGAGGACAAGGAGTGGTGCAGCGTAAGGGAACATCTCATTTCACTGCAATGCTAACATGGAATTAAATGTACTGTTATGTGTTCTGTAAGTTCTGCTTGTTGGAGGGTCTGATCAACAAAACAGCACAGCTGAGGCCTGAGGGAGTAGAATAAGCTCATTGGAAGCAATGAAAAACTATGTAGAGAATTTTTCCTAGAAATGTCAACAAACATAATGTCACCACCTAGAGACCGTAGAGAGACTGAGTGACAGGCCGAGACAGGAGGCAGAGCGGGAGGCCGGCAAGGTCTCTTGTTTAAACTCTGACATTGCAGATGTGGTTTACTGTTTTCTTGCAACATAAAACATTTAGTGAGCCCGTAAAGATAAGACTATCAAACACATCCAACACAATAAGGAAATAGTGTTGGATGCTTCTATTTAGGAGGGGTGTTCTTTAACCACAGTAACATCAATAAAACATTTAAAGGGACAAACTGCAATGTCAGGGTGAGTTTCGATTTCAAAAGAACTGGTCATTTTTGTTCCCTTGCGTGCAGTCCTGAAGTCACATCCCAAAAGAGAACTGTGAAGAGAAGTCAACTCAACGTACTGAGCATCCTAAGGTGAGCTTTGAATGATAAGATTGCCTAGAGAAACATACACAATTTCACTTACATTTTGATCATATTTTTGATTGTGTGACTGACTTTTTGTCGCTCAGAGCTGCGGCCAGCAAGTCCAAGAGAGCCCACGCTTCACCTGATTCAGACGGAGATGAGTCCTCTCAGAGGAAGAGCACTCGCTAAACAATGTGCCAGCTGAGGCAGTGAGAGAATGAGAGCAGCGAGCACCTGAACAAATGACACTCCTTTGACAGAAAGGGTGGGAAACAAAAGGTTGCTGAAGGATGGTGTCCGACGCGGGAAAGCCCAAAGCGCCACAAAAATGTCTGTTTGTACCCGGGAGTCGAGGGTGGAACATGTGACAGAGTTCTGCAAACATATCATGTAAACAGATGTGGAGGATCATCACTAAGAGGAGCTACTACCACGATAAGAGAGCGCTGCGCCTGTGGTCATTTTGGACATTATGGCCGATTGGTCTGTGAGACTCAGGGTGGTTGTCTGTGTGTCACTGCACAGACAGGCAGGCCAGGCACTGACACAGAAGGCTGTGACAGGAAAAAAGGGACATGCATACTGTACATACATGTTCAGGAATTTCTCATATACTGTATTTACTTTTGTAAAACGTATTTATTTTCTTTTATCAATCAATACATTTATTATTTTACAATCGATATAATTACTTTTGTTATGATTGACATTGCGGATATATGTTGAAAAAAGTTATGTAGTCTACTGAAAGTTGTATTTCTTTATAATAGATTATTGTGTGCAAGTGTATATTAAATATATTAAAATCAAGTCTGTATCTTCGTCTCTGTCTGTAGGAGTGTTTTAATGTAAAGATAAATTGAGACTAAAAAGTAAAAAAATTGACATCCATCTTGCTTTTGTCCTTTTTTCTAATTTATGGCCTTCTGTTTGCTTTGGAAAGGCACGCTGCGTAAATAAAGTCCTTACCGCAAAGAAAGTATACGTGAGGGATAATTTGAGGTCAAATAAATCCTTTTAGATGGCATGTGTGATTCGGTTGTGTGACAAGCAAACACATTTCTGAGTTCAAAAGGAGCCTGAGACGGATGAATGGTCCCGGAATTCAAGGCCCACATTAATAATACGTTTACCTGCTATTCAAAGGGTGCGCAGCCTGTGTTGTCATAAGGATCTGTGGAAAGAATGCAGCGTTTTGTTACTTTGCTCAGGGGGTGAGCAGGAGGAACAGAATGCCCTGTCACCCCGTGTTCCTTTCTGACTGCCTGCGCTGAACATCACGTCCATGCATACCTGAATATGCAAGAAGAACAGACCGGGGTTGGAGCCTAGAAAAACAACGAGAGAGGATTCATCTTTAATCTAATGAACGAAGCTGTAGTGAAATAACCACCGCCTCAGACAGTATCACATATAGGCTGCCTGCATCCACAGTGGAGTAGTGAACAATGTCCGAGACAGTTATGCAATATTCATACTGCAGTCAGCTGTGACATCTCACCTTTACACATTTGTTTAAACGGATTTGCACAGAGTCAGGCTAGCTGTTTCCCACTTTGTCTGGCTAAGCTAGAAGCTGCTGGCTGTAGCTTAAAATGTACCGCACAGACACAAGAGTGGGATCAATCTTTCATCTACCCTCTCTTGAACTATTCCATTAAAGAAAGGGTGTTTGACATTTTTGTTGTCGCCTGTCCCTTACTATTATTAACTTGTATTATCTTTTTTAATAATGCTATTATAAAGTTCTGTAACATCCCATTTTGGCATTGTCGTCATAACGTTAACATATTTCAAAGCATGCTCAACCTCACTTGTACATTTTCTTGCTCATTCTTGTCCCGACACTATTCTTTATCATTTACTCCTCTCAACTCTCTTGTTTGAAATAGTCGTGTCCTACACAGCAAAACAGGAAACATGTTCAACATTCATGTCGGTGCAAAAAACAGAGAGGAGAAATGGCAGGAAGTAACAGTCTGAGGCTATTCTCAGGTCAATCACCGGAAATCACATGGGCCCACTGAGGGGGTTAATGATATTGTGATTCATTTTAAATTGAGGCATTTCTACGTATGTTCTAGTCATCGAGTGGCACCAACAGCAGCAATAAACAATAGTACCCACTCTGTTGTAAAACAAAATAAAGAAATTAAGATTATATGACAAACACACTTATTAATGATTGACTGATGATCTCGGCAGAGAAACCACAGGCTGCCTCAGTGGCAGAACCCTGTCCATGGTGCTGGAATAGGAGAGACTCTATATTCACATTGTGAGCGTGATTTAGTTGAATAGCACTGAATCCTGAAAACGACTCATATGTTGTACCAGTACTGACCCCTGTGGTATATATTTAGCTTAAAATGGTCACGCACATTAGATACAAACCATACTGATTAAACACACTCGGTAAACATTCCTTAAATGCTTTAGTGCCATGTATCCTTATTTACTCAAAAGGCATTCTTTTTGGGTCACAGCCAAATGGCATTGACTGTGATTGGTGACACTATATGTTCCCGCTCTCAGAATAGCCCTCTGTATCGTAAATCTTTCCAGCTGAGTGCACGAGGAAAAGACTTCAGCAATAAATCAAGAAAACGATGCTCATAAGGTGAAATAATTGCTTTAAATTCATAAATGATAACGCAGTTAGAGGCACGTTGTCCTTCTCTTGGTCATCATGAGTCATAGGTCGCCTGCCTCTGGCCTTTATGAGTGTTTGTTATAATCAAGGAGTGGGACCTATTAGGCATCCATAAAGCTTCATAGGCGCCCATTTATCCACAAGTCAGCAAAAGAGTTAAACAATCCTGATGCAGCCAGTGGTCAAATATTACACAGCTGTTCCCCAAGAATGTGCAGTGCAGCAATAGCCCATGCAGCGTCTCAGCCACCCACACACACACACACACACGCACACAGCTGTTACTGGGGATTTACCATGGGGGTGTTTTTCAACAAGGCAGTACTGAATCATGCAAAGACAAGGGGACCCTACGGTCAAAAACATAAACCAACCCTTACAGCAGAACAAGTGTGTGTTTTACCCTCTACTGTGCATTGCAATGATTCTTTACCACCAGGGCACAAGATCATATTTCATTATGTGAGCTCAGACAGCTGTCTGTCTTGTTCATGTCAGCATCTGAATCCTATGCAGGAACAATCCCTACTGTGCAACACTGTGTGTAACATAGTATAGGGCAAAGTGCAAAGGCTCACTTTGCTCTCGTCATTGCTGTGGGGCACTTCTAGGGAAAGTGCTTGATTTATTTATTTATGGGTTTATCAGTGATATGAAGTTCACTCAGAGATACCAGCCATACTTAAGCAATATCAGTTGATTAAGGCCTCTTGATAAACACACACACACACACACACACACACACACACACACACACACTGTATATATCTATATTACAAAATGTCAGAATGTATTTATCTGGCTTGTACTGTATTGTATTTGATTTGAATTGTGTATTTCTTGCTACTATTCCAAGTAATCTGAGTTGAATCGAATTAAAAATGTTCAGTCCATCTTACAGGAACACAAAGACAGAGTCATTGGTAACAATGATTTAAAGAATGAACTACAGATAAATAATGTATATCTAAAATATAAATGTTGACTTGCACATATATACACTGTATATGCAGTGTCATGCTGTGGATTCCTCAGTCTAAACATTTCTAACTCAACATCTGATCATCATAGTTATTTCATGACATTTTCTTCAGATACTTGGTTTTACATTGTGGTCTGTTTCCTCCATTTACCAAAGAATATGAGAAATTGTCAAATCATAATTGTTTTAATATTGTATTCACATTGATACATTAAAACAAGCTTTGAAAATTCTAGTGCGGACACTTTATCTGAGATCATTTCTTATCTCAAACATAGTGTGCAGATATCTATTCTACCAGTTTGAGCTTTGTTGATACTTTGAGGTGGTTATCCTGCATTTATCTCAAACATTATGAAATATGTATCAGCTAAACTACGAAACCAGGAAGACTCCAGATATAGTGCTGCTGCTGCTGTGTATTTAAGTGTACCATCGGCTTCCTCAGTTGAAATTTGTTCAGCAGACGCTCACAAAAAAGATTTAATTGGTTTTGGTTTTCCCTGTTGGATCAAAATGCTTCCTTGTGTTACTCTTTGTGATATCTAAAGAACTTAAATTATCCAGATTTTGGTCTAATAAATCATCCGTGGATGAGCTAGTCCTAAAAATAACCTCCGATACACGCTGGTATTTATGATGAAGTAAAACACACCGGACTGTTGTTTTGGAGCTAAATCATTGGAGAAGCATGCTATCACTGTAGTTGCCCAGTAGATGGCATCTGGTTACTGGAAACTCAGACTAGAACAGATCTCTCACTCTCATATAAAACATTTATAAAAAATGTAGTCATATGTTGATGTTGTAGGAGCAACATCAACATATGACTACATTTTTCATTTGTCACCTGATGACATCACCTTATTGAATACTTGCTGCTCTGTTTTACGGCTTTAGGAATCTGTCATTTATGTTTGTAGATGTACTAAATATATCCAAAAAACAATGGAAGAGCAGAATGTCTGTTTTATTTTTCCCCTTAAAATACTGCATATGCGTTAACAACAGAATCAATACTTGTATATGTTATTTACCAATAACGCTTAATACTTTATCTGAATGCAATACTTTTAATGGACTAGTTTGACATTAAGGTATTGCTATTTTCACAGAAAGAAATTATACTTTATCCACCAAAGTAGCGCAGTAAGTCAGTGGCTTCCTACATGGGAAAACCTCCCAGAAACCTTTGAAAGCCTGTTCAGGAAGCTGAAGAAGAGTTCATATGTCTTCTTCATGTCAGTATAATAAGAGTTATTTTAGGATATTTTGATTATGAATTAAAAATAGATTGAAAATGTAACACAACATCATTCAGTTTTTTCCCCACATTGTGCATTGAACGTCATGCAGATTGGTTGTAGTCTGCTATGTTTATACACAAATCCTTTCACACCTAAATTAAATGAAGCTGTCAGTCACTGTGAGTTTATCAAAAGCAAACTGTAGTTGTGCTGTTTTTTTCTAATTTGATCCCAATAAAGCTTATGATGTGAAGTTGATTATGATTCAAGTAACGACAGCAGGCGCTATTTCAGGATTACATTTGGGAGCTATTTTTTTATATATATAATAAAATGATGGGTAGGCTATAGGAGGGGAAAAGTGATTATCACGGTGGGAAAATATAACGGAATGCTCCTCTACCCCCCCTTCCCACCCAAGATCAATGCAATGCAATGCCTGGTGGGTACTGAAGTCTTCCCGGCACAAAGAAGAGCCGTGTTCCCAACGCCCTCAGAGGAGCTACAGCTTCCACCGAGAACTACCGTTACCGAGATGCCCAGCTCGGGATGGTTTCCGGTAAGTGCGTAAAGTGTTTGGACCGGGCACTGGAAGAGGGGGATAGTGTGAGGTGAGGAAATGACCGGGCTGCTATTTTTAAATCGTTTGTAACTAATTTCAAAGGAGGAGGTGCAGGAGGGTGAGTCGGGAGAGAGGTACTTGATGTCTGATGTCACCGGGGAGCAAATGCACTACTGACTGCGCTTGGAGGGAAGATTCCTCCGCAGACAATAACCTAAGTTGCGCTCCAACTTGGCCGACACAAAACAAGCCGGCATGCCGAGTAAATTGAACGTTTACAGAGTAGCATTACATGCAAATAGCTTCATTTCCTGCGCACTATGGGTGCCATAGGTTAAAGGTGTTTGTTCTGATTATTTTTCGCTGAAATCATTGCTGCCGTTTACCACTGAAACTCCATTTTCCACTGATCTCTGCACAGGCGTCCATGCACAACAAAGGATGCGTGTGATCTCCGGGATGTAGATGGTGTGTGTCGATGTTTGTAGTCGGATGACTCTGTCAGTTGGATGCACCTTAAAAGGTCTGTATGCCGTTTTGTTTGTCTTTACGCTTTGTCATGTTGTGGGAAAAGACATGTCCAGGCCTCTAGAAACGCTTTGCTCTGGCATGTGTTATTCTGTCTGCACTGCAGCCATCAGTAAGGAGATGCTGCTAGAATGGGAAAACTGGACACTTTACTCAAATCAAATCAAATTACTCTTAAATTGTAGCTTCATTTTGTAGGCGCAGGATTACACACGGCTTTAACGATAGAAGCCCTCTGCTTCAAAGTAGGCTAATAATAAGCTCATTTAAAATGTTGACAAATGGATATGTAGCCTACCTCGAGTGCTATCTGCATTTTTGTGAAAAGCAAGTAATTGAAAAATATCAACAACCGTAAATCCATGCATAACAAATCACACGTTACTTGATTTTGTTTATTTAAATCGTGTTAAGTACAAAACGTAGCAAAAATGCGTTCTGTGACTTTTATTTTGAAGCGTCTGACCGGAAGTAACCGTACTCGTTGAGGCTGGCTTGACGATGCTCTACTCTCAGTCGCTCATCAGCATCTTGAGTCCACTGGCGCGAGATCCGCTCGCGGAGAGGGAGGCAGGTCGACGTAGGAAGCCCTTCACAACACTACTTCGGTTTCCTCCTTCTGCCGGGAGGAACAGCTGTTTTAATGTGATGCTTTTCACGCGATAGACCGAGTCAACCGCTCAGGTAACTTACAAACCTTGCCTCAGGAAAGGAAGCGGTCAAGTAATAGCCGGTCTAATCTCGGCGATACAATTATAAATCAGCGCTCCATTTAAATCTAATTAGGGCACGGTGTGTTCGGGCAAAGATGGAAGACGTGATACGCTCGCCTGTTCGTCCTCACAGAGAAATTGTGGAGATGGTAGACTGCAAATCTAGAAAAAAAAACATATTTTCATGGTTAAGTCACTCCTTGTTGACTAAGGAGAGTGGATTTCCTCAAGGACATTATCTGCTATGGGATGCCATAAAGAACCATCGGCAATTCATTCACAGAGTAGGCTCACACACTTTTTGACAGGAAAACCTACAGACGGAAGTGTGTGTTCTCAACAGGCATAACAAGTGTGTGTGTGTGTGTGTGTGTGTTGTTTTAAGTCTATTGTATTTATTCCAATGAGTTTCCACATGAATAGCTTATTCGTGAACCATAGCACATCTGGCCGATGTGAGATGCAGAACGCCTGTCCTCTCCCTCTTGAACCTTCTCCTATATGCAGTAACATGCATTACCTCTCGTTCCATCTGCCCGTGGCGTAATAGCTCCTGAAGTTAATTTTCTCTTCCCAGGAAATGCTGCCTCATGGCTTGTGTTATAGCTCCATCCACTTCCCATTGGAAGCCCCCCTCCTCCATCCTTTAATGGGCCATTGAGAGGCAACCACCGATGGTTAAGCTGTCAGCATGGGCCTGATTGATTCAGTTAGACCACAGATGAGACTGAGCCGTGCCTGAGATTCCTCCGAAGCTCTCAGTCCCCCCCCCCTCCCCTCCCCCCCTCCCCCCTCTCCCTCCACTGGGCAGGGAGAAGAGGTGAATAGTCTTTAAGGCGGAGATGTGAGAATGTTAATGCTTGTTGTGTATGCTCACTTACCTTCAGTGTCAGTGAAGATGCATTGTGTTGCATGGGGGTAAGTCATCCCTGCAGTGCAGCAGCAGTCTGCACACACAGGTGGAGGGACTCTGACAAAGAAAAGTTTAGCAAAGGCGAGGAGCATTTTGGGCTTCTTGTAAAGGAAAGAAAAAAAAAGAAAAAAGAAGTGGGCCAGCGGTCCCTGTGGTGGTGAATGATGCTTTTCTGGGGCAGGCTCGGTGATGACGCTCACCCGGCCCGGATTGGGAACAGACACCCTTGTCCGTCCATTTTGGAGAGCGGTGCGGACACTGTGCTGCTCGGGTACACTCTGCAGAACGGTCCAACAGAGGGACTGCAGGTCTGACTTTGCTTTCCAAACAGCAGACACTTTTGTTTTCCTGATCTGCACTATCTATGATTGATACCTCTCTGGAGCAGGCCTGTAAGTATGCTTCAGCTCACCTGACTCAGGACCCACTGCTGTTAAATCAGTTATGCAGCATGTCGGTGTTACTTGTAACTTCACTTGAAAGTCTTTAAGTGTGGATTCAATGACTTTCCTCCACTGACTTGGTGGCTTTTTGTGCACCAAAACCCTTGCTCTGGATAGAGAAGCGCGCTGCTATTTACAGATGGCATAAACCCGGCCAGCTGCTGCCGTTTCCGCTCCCATCGTCATTGAATCAGCGCTATAGTGCTGTGTGTCATACAGTCGGGACGTCTAGGCGGTGTGTAGCGGCTGCTTTCACATACCTGAATGGTGGCTCCTATTCCTATTCAGTGTGTTTGTGGCAAAGAAGAAGACAAAATCCTAATTGTCATCATCCAGGAAAAGGATGTGTGGGTTCATCCCGATTGTATAGAGTTGCAGAAGTGATTTTGTGTCATTAATTGGTCGCGTGTGTCAATGTCTTCCTCAATTTGTTCTCGCGACGCTGTGAGGTGACTCGCGGCGCGGCTGTCGTAAAGCTTCACACATCATAGATTTTGTGACGCGACAGAGGGTCCTGCGCTGTTTGGACACACTCGTCACTTTGGTATTGATCAGTTCCTCGCGTCGGAGAGCAGGGAGAGGGTTGACGACTCTAAAGGGAAGTAGGCCATCAACATCCCTTTTTTTATGGGCACATTCTGAGACTGTGAGCGTGACAGAAGCAAGTGAAACAGGGCAAAGTGTGATTGTGGAAGGTATCTACTTAAGCCAGTTTTAGGTTGTACTTAACATGCAGTGGCGCGTGCGAGTGTTATGCATACATAACATATTAGGCTGTGACTCAAATGGTGGAACATTCTCAGTATTTGCAGCTCTACCCCCTCACTGCCTCAAAATCCGCTCATACTTTCAGACAACCAAAGAGATTTTTCCTCTTTCCCCGGACAGAGCCAAGCGCTCTCACCACTCTGCTCGATTTATTTTTGAGTCATCCAGCCAAGTTCATCTCCGACCACGAATGCATCTGCCTCCTCTCGGTGGTGTCCGGCTTCTCCGTTCTGTTTGGAACGACTGTACGATTTTAAACTTTGGTGCTTTAAATCCCATTTTAGACGATAAGATGCACTTTATTGTCCAGCAGGCAGGATTATTGGCCAGTTTGATGTCTAAATGTCGTTACTCGGGCTTCTTCTTTTGAGAGGGAAGTTGATCTTTGACCCTGCCGGTAAATGGGTCTGGAAGAGGAACAGAGAAGAATGCCATGACACAGTAAACAGTGTATAGGTGCACCGTTTCTAAGCTTACACGTCTATCCGTCCGTCACACATGTGCCTCGGACAGATGCCGCTCTACGTCATGGCAAACCATTGATCCTCGGTAACGTTAATAGTCTTGTCTTAGGGCCTCCTGTGGCCTGGACGCCGTCACAGAGTCCGAAGCTGCTGTTGCTCTTATCTGGCCAATCGCCGAAAACGATGCTGCATTTTAGTTAGACCAGTAATTCACCGAAATGTAAGCTGTAACCCGGAGGCCCGGTAGACCACCAGAAGGATTACTTTGCATTGAGATCCATCAGTGCTGTTGAGAGAGGAACTGTGGGTAGAGTTTTGTGGGTAGTTATAAACAGCATCTCTTTTTTTTCTTGTGTCATTTACATTTTTGGTTTCTCGTGCAAAGCAGATGTCCATGCATGTTTTTCTCGACCGCCCAAAAAGACGTGGCTTTGTTTTTATTGCCAAGAATGGTCAACTTGTGTGTGTTATGATGCTGTGAAGGGTTTTTTGTTTTGTTTAAACGATCAATCAGTTCTGTAAAGTCTAAATAGTGTAAAATGGGAATCTCAGTTCCTCAGAGCCCGAGGTGATGCCTTAAAATAACTTGGATATTAAAGCTACAATCCTAGCAGTCGTGTCTCATCCTCTTTTCTCTGGGAACTGACGAGAGCAGATGTTGATATTTCCATCCTCAATAAATATATGCAACAGGTCCAGTAGGTGCAAGAAAGTAGAGTCTGCTCATTTGCTCATTTTCTGTTCTGAGACGCTTTTGTACTCCAGTTTTAAGTTGTACTGAAAGCAGCTTCTGTCGGCCTCCTCTCTGAGTGAAAGCACAGCTGACTGTTCCCCCGCTCTGCTGCTCTCTGCCCCGCGGCTCCATCAGTCTGCTTTGTGTTTCATTTATACTCCTCAAATGAAGAAACACTACTTGTTGGGTATCTGCTTTGCCAGCTCAGTCGGTAACTATAACAATCAATGGCAAAAAAAAATTTTTGCGATACGTAAATTGCCCACTTCAGATACTTAAACGGGATACGTTGTGGTTGTGAAGTGATGCACTCGTGTTTTAATTACATTATTGAGTGTTTTGACTTTTTCCCTGTGACTAGTTTGAAACGAGAGCCAGGGAAGCGTTCTCCCACCAGACTTTAACACCATCAGCGTGACGTAACGCATATCATTTCACACTTCAGTCATCCACTTCTGAGCGTGACTGTAGCGTCGTTGTCTTTTTTTAGATGACCGGAGTCTGCCGTAGTCCATCTACTGCAAGCTCTACCAAACTGTGTGTGTGTGTGTGTTCTCAGATGTATTGTCCCGCTGCAGCTTTATGTTGTGTCTTCGTTGTTTCGACTGCTTCACGCTTCCTCCCGAGTGCACACGCTCTCAAATACGTACGAGGGAATGTGGATTCTTTTGTTGCGTCTCCTGGTTGAAGCTCGATCTCCACGCCGCAGGCTTTTAAGACCTTTTCACGCAGCGTTGTGCTCTATCAACATACAGTATCGAAATGAAGATCACACTTTAAGACTGACTGTGATCGCATCCTTTTTGTTTTTCTTTCATCAGAGGGGTGAAGATGGGTGGAGCTGCCATCTGAAGCATGCTGGAGACCTGAACAGATGCTGGTACACTGCTGCTGAGGACCTCAACCACCCCGTCCCACCCATGACTTTCTATAGTGTATGTCTACACCTTTATATATATATCTATATATATATTCACACAAATGAATGATACTAAGGTCAGTTATAATGAATACAATGCCACATGCATCCTATTGAACGATAAATAACCACAGCTGTTACGTTTTGGAGAATTTCTTTATGTGTAATAAACATTTCAGCTGCTATACACACTGTCAATGGTAAAAATACACATTGTGTATCCAAAATGGTAAACGCTGTACCAGTCATTTCTATAAGCAATAAATACAAGTATATTAAAGTATAATCTAGTGATACATCTATGATAGGAATACTGTATTTATACTTTACTGTATTTATGTGATTTATTTCAGCTGAGTAGAAGTTACTACACATGGTTTGATTTTAAATTTGGCGTGAAAGTCGTCGGGGATCATTGGGTTCATCTTTCCCAGATCACTTTAAGTTCGATGCTTCAGATACTTTTATACTGAAAAGATTAATTATGGCTTATTTTGAATTTTAATTGAAATCATTTAAGACCAAATATCTCATGATTCCAAGGCCACAGTGTTGATGTTTTTTGGAGCATCACTTGCAAACACATTTGAGGAAACACTGAGTTGCTACTGCACTGGTTTAACTCGTGTGTCTCAGCTCACTTCTCAACCTGCTGTTGATGCTCCAACTGTTGTTTTTCAGGAGACGTTGATCGGTGTGCCTCAAACTCTGTAATGGAAAATCGTGGTGAGTACCAAGTTGCCCGTTGTGGTTTGTTAAGTGCGGTGTTAACGCTGTGGATCCACTCAACTATACGTCCACTGTTTATGGGGTCTGTCTAGTCTCTGTACGTTTTATGAGCTGCTCCGCCAAACATCTCAAACTTGGGGCCTGATTGAGGATCAGTTTCCCCTCCCAAAGCTTGGCTTCTCTGGGACTATTCCCTGGTTGGCATAAGTCCGTGTGATTCATTGTTAAATCGGTTTAACCGTGACCTGCAGGTCTTCAGTTCACCAGTTCCCTTTTGTAAAAATAAACAGGCAGTTAAAAAGCCCAAATGTTCATAGCCTAAACCTTCCCTCGTGACTATCACTTCCTGTGGCTTCTTCATAATAACAGCACTACAAGACTGAAAAACATCTACAGGTGTGTTATTAGTGTTGCGTTTCTATTAAAGCAATAGTTACACATTTGGGGTAATATGGTTATTATAACTATATGTGATTTATTTAATCAGTTTAATAAAAAAAACAATACAAAATGACAGTTTGTTGTTTTACAGGTGTGCACTTCCTGGTGGAGTTTGTTACCTTTGGACAGAGCCAGGCTAGCTGTTTCCCCCTGTTTCTAGTCTTTGTGCTAAGCTAAGCTAAGCTCAATAGCTGCTGGCGGTAGCTTCAAATTTATCGTTCAGACACGAGAGTATACTAACGATAATAAACCATGTCCTTACAGAAAATGATGAAGCATATGTTAAAATGTTTGAAAAAAATACAAATTATCCATCATAAATGAGACTAGCAGCAGTGACCCATAACTTCATAGCACCATAGTGTGTGTGTGTGTGTGTGTGTGTGTGTGTGTGTGTGTGTGTGTGTGTGTGTGTGTGTGTGTGTGTGTGTGTGTGTGTGTGTGTGTGTGTGTGTGTGTGTGTGTGTGTGTGTGTGTGTGTGTGTGTGTGTGTGTGTGTGTGTGTGTGTGTGTATGCGCGTGTGCGTACCTGGCTCAGTCTGTGTGCCTACTGAAGTAGCCTGGCCCAGTCTGTTATCCAGGTCAGGCCAACAGGTTCTGGGCTCATGCGGATTGGCTCAGCTCTCCCTGGAAGCCGGCCCGGTGTGGAGGCTGTATTTGGGGCACAGGGAGAGAAAAGGAACGCCGTCGAACACACTAGCTCTCCATCTTTAGAAACAGCTTGAGATGCAGCCAAACGCTCAGAAAACTCTGATCTATGGAGGCATAATGACGCAGCTCAATGCTCTGGATTCCTCTGAGGAGCAGTCAGACCTAAGACACAAACCTCAAAAGGAATCAAAGCTCTAATTCAGGGGTCCGGTCTGCGCTCCCTCCTTTCTTCTAGTTTAGAGAAAGCTGTCTCTTTTTCTTTCCTGCATTTCTCTCTCTCTCTCTCTCTCTCTCTCTCTCTCTCTCTCTCTCTCTCTCTCTCTCTCTCTCTCTCTTCTAGCCCCAAACAGGACAGCTCTCCTTGGCAAACATGTTTCAAAGTCATGCTAATACCTCCCAAGACTGTTCAAATTGTGATAAGAGACTTGGAGATGTGCATACAATGGTGTCTGGGGGGTGAGCGGCATGGTAAACACCCTGTGTCGGTTCTAAAAAACAGTATTCTTAGCTTAATATTAGAGTGCAATTCATGCTGGATATGGAAACAACAGCAGCAGCAACGGTCAGATCAACTTGCGATCCATCATTCCCATGTCCCAAAAAAGTCATGTCTTTTCTACTGATTGAGGGCGTTGATTCAACTTCAGCTCCATCCTTCACGTCCAGACTAACTTTAAGCTTTTTGCTTGTCAGGTTAGATGCGTCACTCATTTAGGAATGGCTTATACAGACTCTGTCTAACTCTAGCTCATGTTCTCATTGTCATCTCAGCGCCAGCAAGGCAAGAAAATACTGACACCAACGTGTGAGGCAGAGGATTGTTTTCAAAGCATACATTGTGGTCTGAGGTTTTGAGTCTCGCTCTTCTGTTTCTGGATCACAGTGTTAAAAGTCCTTGTTCTCCTGAGACCCGCTGCACCACTTAGCATACATTGCACTGGACGTGCATTACTGGAAGCACACATTGTACCACATACCGCACGCTAAATTGAAAACACAACTTGTCTTTCTCCCAGGAATGGTAGGCATCTTTCAGTGAATGTTGACCTGTGCTGCGAGCCAAGGAGGGAGGGTCAGTGAGCAAAGGGGAGAGGGAGGCAAACTCCTGGAGGGAGGGAAGGTCTTAAGGAGATTGCAGGAGGGAGGGACGGACGGACGGGGGGGGGACTGAACTGAAAGGCATAGAGGACGGGTAGACGAGGGAAACACAGAAAAGACCTGAGGTAGAAGAGACCAGGGGACTTTGTTGAAGAAGGAGGAAGGCAGGTGCGGCTGTCCGGTGTAGTGTGCACGTTTCTGGGTGCAGGACAGGTAGGGGCCCCTTAGGGGCTGGATCATGGGACAGAGCCTTCGTGTGGAGACCCCGGCTCAGGACCCACAACAACACAACAATGGCGGTGAGTTTCTGGACTCACTCATGCACTCTGTGTGTATTTTGACACAGTCATGCGTTCCTCAGCAGCAACAAACACGGCATGAAATGAGTTTTTCAATGAATTAAAGCGTAGAGGGGAGATAAGGGTTGGAGATTGTATAATCAAGTGTGCACAGTCTCCTTTCTCTCCGCCCCCTCCTTCACTTTCAGCACCACAAGGAATGTTAAATCACCGGGATCATGTGGATGAATCTCAGCTGTGTTTTTACACACTCATGTGTTGCGCACTTATTTTCTTATGTTACAGCGCACAAGAAAGGTATTTTCTCTGTAAATTTAGATATTGAAAATACTTATTTTCTATTATTGGAAATAGAGATTGTAGCTGATTCTGAGAGAATTTACATAATTTTGGATTGATTCTCAATTTTTCCCCTTTTGATTATTGTACTTTTTTTATATTGCAGAGTAAAACCTACGGACAGAATTCATCTTTAATTCTAGATCTTGACCGTGGGTTAAGTAGAAAGTAGTGAATTTGTAGGACAGATGAAAACATTGCTTACCTTAAACAGCAACAACAAACTTCATTCGATATACTCTTACTATGCTATTTGGTTTTAAATGGTTGAATGGTTTTAGGGCACATAAGAAGCAATCACAGTTATTATAACCTCTTTTTGTGGCGTCAGTTAAGTAGATTAAAATGTATTATGTGACCTGGCAAGTGTTATAATGAGGTTGGAGGTATTTCCTAAACCATTGCGCCCCGTGGAAGGTGGTGTCTTATGTAAGTGATCAGGATGCCTTTTGCTAGCGGATTGGCTAAAAGGCCGGGTCCTTTTTAAAACAACAATCTCCTTTAACCACATGCTCACCTGACCAGGCCATGACTCATTGAATCATGAGGTTAGAGGGAAATCTGGCCTCTCTGGGAGATGTTTCAGAGAGTGGTAGGTGTGGCTTTAGGATGAGGGTACGTCAGAGGAACGCACACACACACACACACACCACACACACAGTGTCACACACCCCCATGTTTCCTGACTGGTTCCTTATCTTGGCACAGCTCCTGATTACAGAGCATGACTACTTAAGTTCTGTTTCTGGCCTTGTTCTGAATGGAAATGGGTTTTGTATCATCAAGACGTTTGACGGTCAGAATATTAATTAGTTTCTATTAGTTTCAGCGCCGTGTTTCCATGAGTGGGCTGTGTTGTTGAGTTTGAGGGGAAGAGGTTGTCTTTGTTCTCGGTCACAGAATCAGGGTGGAGTGCTGTTTCCTCCCTGTGTTTCCAGGCTGCCCCCCCCCCCCCCCCCAGAACCCCTGTACTTTTTCTCTCTTTGTAGCTCTTTTGTACCCTTTACTCCCACTCCCGCAGTCACACACAGCTGGAGTGCCACCACACACCAGACCTCTCCTCGCTAGAGCTGAAACTACGACATGACGGGAGAGTTTCCCTCTGTATCTGTAAAGAATCCTTCTGAGTGGATCCACAGCTCTCTTGAATGCGATAACCGAATTGGATGTACCGTACCTTTTCTCCTGTGTCGGTGGATTGACACATTTTATAATCGGGCATCCCCGGCTAATGAACAAAGTCAGTCGTCTCTTTCAAATAGATGCCTGCTGCATGGGCTGAGTCCACTGCGATCGTCATCGCTGCAGTGCTGTGGAGTGTGCGGGCCTGGCACAGGCAGCTCTTACCCTGCTTCACTGGCTTCAGCTTGAGCCACTGTGTCAGAGGCTCCTCTGACGGAGCAGTCCGCTGTGTGAGAACCTCAGTTCTGGATCGCAAGCTGCCCTGAGCAATGCTTAATCTGGATGTTATGACAGCTGGTCTGAATCCTCCGATTTCTACCTTGCCAAGATAAGCTGGATTTCCACGGTGCGGACATGTCCCTTGAACCCGGAGCCTCTTTGCTGTAGTTTCAAACAGCTCTCTACAACTTGTCTTTCAGGCCTTTTTTTATTGGGATACAGGACAGTCTATTTGAAGGCTTCCTGCTTCCCAATGGCATGCTGTTTCAAGTCCCGCCACCATGGAAGCTGGACGCTTAACAACCCTCTTCCAGGTAGACTAGTGTGTGGTTTTTGAAAGGCTTGTCAAAATTGTAACTTTACAGGACATAACAACAAAGCCTGGCTTATGAATTAGCAGTAGTGCTTGAATTTGTACTGTTACGATTTGAACTGTTTCGGACGTTTTTCCGGCGGTCAGGCCTTTAACTATGTCAGCATTCGGTTCAAATTTTACCCCACCAGCAGCATTGATGTAGCAGTGTGGAGTAGCGGTTAAAGACTCTGTCCTTCAGCTGCAAAAAATGGTTTGAATCCTGTGTCAGCAACCATCTAGCATGCTAAAATGTCCTGTAGCAAGATACTGAAACTCTGCCAGCTGCTGGTCCATAGCGAACCCTGACGTGTGTGTGTGTGTGTGTGTGTGTGTGTGTGTGTGTGTGTGTGTGTGTGTGTGTGTGTGTGTGTGTGTGTGTGTGTGTGTGTGTGTGTGTGTGTGTGTGTGTGTGTGTGTGTGTGTGTGTGTGTGTGTGTGTGTGTGTGTGTGTGTGTGTGTCACACGAAGAGTCAGTTTCCACCGAGCAATGATATTGTAGTTGTTATTATGTCCCCTACCTTCTTGATTGGACTGCTATGTATGACACATCAGCACTGTGGGTATTGTATGTGAGCATATTTTTGTGGGAATCAGGCTGCGAGGCATTATTGTTGCAGAGACTTCCTGTGTGTGTGTGTGCATGAGACTGGATGTTTTAAATCAGAGCCCGTTCTCTCTCTACTGGTAAATATTATGTCTGCTGAGTACAGCAGCTGCAGCCTTGGCAGAGCTAATGTTTGAAACTCTCTCTGAGCTCAGCACCCTATCAGTTGGCCTGTCAATCACGTAGCCCGGTATATTTAACCGTGACTGCAGAATGCCATTTAATGGAGCACTTTTTAAGCGTTGATGGCATCTCGTAACGATCCGTGTTCTTTGAAAACGCTTCGCTTTTTGATTGTTGCCTGCATGCATTCATGACCACGACCACATTCTGCTAACTGTATAGCTGCATCCATGTGTATACCTCTCTATAGAGGCAGCGAGGGCTGAAAGGCTGATAAGGCACTACTCTCCATCCAGCCAAGGAATGTGAGCACTTGACAGCGAGAAAGCCTGGCTGAACGCCAGCGTCAGACCTCTCCTGTTAACAGAGGATATGTGGAGGAGTCCATGAGCTCTCAGCATCGCCCTGCCAAAGCACACTCAGTCCCCGAGAAGTGGCAGCTAAAGATAATAACCGCCATGATGAGCACGGCCCTCTTTACAAAGACAGCAGATGAGCTCAGTTAGAATCGAGACTTCACAATATTGCGACTGCTGATGGATGTATCTACTTCCCATGCTCCTGTGTTTAGTTTGAAGCTGCGCAAATCAGGTTAAAACAGTTTGATTTATATTGAATTGCTTCTTTTATCTTTAGATGATGAAGCTGAGCAGCACCACAGCACTATGGTGGGAGAGGGGTTCAGCACGGGGGACAGCACCCCTCCCCCGAAGCGCAAGGGCAAGTTCTCCACCCTTGGCAAGATCTTCAAGCCGTGGAAGTGGCGGAAGAAGAAAATCAGCGACAGGTTCAAGGAAACTTCAGAAGGTTTGTGGTGTGAACTCATTGCGTTTTGTAGTGTGAGTGCATCCCCCTCCTTCCTCACTGGTCATATCGGTTGCATTCGGTTTTTCTTGGGTTCCTGCCTGAATGGATCAGGCCCCTATGTCTCTCCTCATGTTTTCAGTGCACCTACAATAAGCTGCTCACAGAATATCCTGTTGAGGAAGGATCTCTAAACTTGCATCTTTGAATTCACATTCTAAATGTGTTCACTGAAGCACCGTTTCCTCGGAAAAAAAAGACAACTGTGTAATGTGAATTCTGCTTATTGACGGCAGAACTGGAGAGAAAGATGTCGACGCGGCGGACGCGGCAGGAGCTTATAGAACAGGGGGTGCTGAAGGAGGTCCCGGACAACGGTAAGAGTGCTTGTGTGAAACATCTGACGGTGTCTGTTACTGACAGCAGCGGCCCTGAGGCTAACACCCACACAGGACAGTACTGTTAAGTCATCAGTACGTGATGGCAGGAACACTGTCCACCCTAACCAGCAGGTGTCTGAAACATATTTCCAAAAAAAGGCAAATTGACCTTTCACCTTGCTGTTTTTAAAAGTAATATCTGTTTAAAATGGCATGCCACACTCCAGAGCTGAGGAAAAGTGGAACAAATTGTGCCCTGCAGCAAAATAGCTTTGAGAGGGGTGTGTGCAAGCGTAATGCTGGCCCCGCTGCTGCTGCAAAAGCCCATTTATTAAACCTACAGCTGCTCCTTCATCACACCAACAAACACAGACTCTGTCTACAGGGCTTGGGTTAAGGCTACCTTCCGTGTTTCACTGTGGAAGTGGCTGCAACTCAATATTATTTTCATTATTGATTCATCTGTTCCTTATTTAAAATGTTGGAAAATAGCACCCATCACATTACCTCGGGGCCCAAGGTGTCGACTTTAAATGACTAGATATGTAAGAGCAACAGATCAAAAACGATACTGGAGGTCTTTAGTTTCAGTAAACCAGAGAAGAGCAACCGATCCTCACATCAGAGAAGCAAGAACAAGCAGGTTTTTGCCTGGAAAATGATCCAAAGGACAAAACAAAACGATTGTGGATTCATTCTGTTGATCAATTAATGGATCTATTTACTAATTGTTTCATCACCTCTGTTGTTTTACATTTAGCCTTAAGAGGGAGGGAACAATAAAATACCAAAATATTCTACAATATCAAACAAAAGACATTGGCAGTATGAAACATTTAGAATCATTTAGGTTAAACACATATTTAGTGTTTCTGGTCTTGTAGTTTTCTAGAGAAAATATTCTTCTATATTCTTTTATAGTTTCAGATGCAGATACACACAACAAGCAGCTCTACGTGAAGAACGGCCACACTCTGCCTGTGAGCACTGGGGTTGGAGGAGGAGGTGGAGGAGTCGTCAGTGGCGGCAGGAGTCCGTGCAATCAGGGCAAACTCCCTTCAGAGTCGGACTTTAGGATGAACCCGGCCTGGCTCGCCCAGCCGGACGACCGCAGGGGCTGGTCTCCCTCTGACGGAGACCGCCGAGGAGCTCTGGGCTCCAGGGGCACGGGACTGCACGAGGACGTGCGGAGAAGCGCAGGGGTGGGGCCACGTGCACACGTTGAGGGCGAGTGGAAGCCTAATATGGTCTGGCAGGGCCAGAGCCACGGCCAGGCGGAGGAGTGCCGACGTGGGGGGCGACTTCACCCCGAGGACGGGCAGAAGAGGCCCGGGCTGCAGAAGGCCCCGTCGGAGGATGGCAGGAGGAGTCGACCTGCAGAAGCGGACTGGAAGCCCACACTCCCTCGGCATGCATCCGCTGAGGAGGGAAGGGCCCGCAGAGGTCAGTCATTTTGTTTTAGATCTTCCACCAATTAAAAAAAAAAAAAAAGCTGTAATCATAAGATCCCTGTAGGGGTCATCACTGTGGTCAAATCAAAGACACAGGTGTATATTTTACAATCTGACCTCCTTCATACATGTTTAAAGATAGTATGTGATTCGTCCCTCTATGTATGCTTTCACTGACTCCTGCTGTCACTCTCCTGCTTATGTGCCCAGATATAGACGGGCTCCTGTCGGCTCCCGGGGGCCCTGCTCCAGCTACGCTTCTTATTCAGGAGCATGAGGGAATAGCTCGTCCTCTCTTCTCCTAATTAATATGGCACAATCACTATGCCCGTTATTGCCCTTTAACGCGAACACTGTCAGTTGAGTGATAATTGGTGAAGACCCACAGCTAATTGATTTTACTGAAACATTACACTTTGAGAAATAATCGTGTTTTCTGCTGTTTTTAGATCTCAGTTGTCCAGTTATCACTCGTGTGACACGTGAACCACTTTCATTTTTTGAACACTTTGGCAGCTATGTACAAAAGTATGTCAGTAAGACGAGAGGGGACCTAAGTGACCCACATGTGGGGCATGGGTTGCAACGACAGAATTGAAAAGAAAATAGATAACATAATGCATCATATTGAAACCACCAATGCAGAACTACTATAGGAAACGAGAACTCTTTCTATTGAGCGGATATTTTCTCCAACTTTCCTTCATGTTTCTCTGTCTCATCTTGTTTTTTCCTTTTTCCTTTCTCTCTCTGATGCTGCTTTTTTTTCTCCCACTCCTTTTCTATCTTTATCACATCTCCTGCTTTCTGTCCTCTTTCTCTCTCTCTCTCTCTCTCTCTCTCTCTCTCTCTGCTCACTTCCTTCTTTCCTCTGGGTGATTTCCTCTTTGGTTGTGTGACATCACAGTGATAAAGGCTCGCCTGTAAATAAATAACCCTGAACTTCAGAGCTGCAGCTTTGAGGAATGGCGTGGGAGCAGCAGCAGCGTGGGGGCTGCTGTGGGGTGGGCAGTGGGAGGTGGGTCTTTGGTGGTAATTGCAGCCGCCTACTCTGTTTATCTTCACAGCTGATCCCTAGATAATACAATTCTCAAACAAGTGCTTTTGCAGAGAGCGCTTTTGGGTGGTGTAGCAGCAGAAGATGGCTCACTGCTCAGTCCCTGCACTGAAGCATGTATAGCCATGTAGAGGGATTTCATAATGAGATATCACTAATTCAATAATGGTAAAGATGAAAATACACTTTTTAAATGCCCGCCGTGTAGAGTAGTTTGTGGACACAGATTTAAAAAATGCTTCTGGCATTTTTGTTTAAATTTCTCAATCTCAATGGCATAGAGTACTGTAGTTATTTGGTGGAATAATCTTTTATCTAATGTATCCCCATGATATTGTGTTTTCATAGAGTCAGACAGCCATTTTGTCCCTGACCCAGAAGCCTTGCGGGACACCCTGCGTGAACCTCTGCCTCCTAAACAGACCATCATGCCTCCAAAGTGGCTGATGACATCCACCCCTGAACCTGGCGGCAAGGGTCCACCTCGCACCCCATCCAACCACCACACAAACCAGTACTGCTCTCCCACCGGCCCCGCGGCTGTGGCGCCCAAACCCGTTCGGTCCGTCTCCACCGCGGGTGTGTCCACTCAGCAGTCATCATCGTGTGTAGCCCCGACCTCCACCTCTCATGGCACCAAGCAGCCCCCTGTGCCCCCACCCAAGCCTGTGAACAGGGGCAATTCCTCCATGCTGGGTAGGTTCTGCTTAAAAGTGTGTGTGTTTTTTGTTTTTTGTTATTAGAAGGTGATGGCAACTTGATCACGTGCATTACAGTCTCAAGTGTGCATTATGAACACTTAAATGTCTGCTCACTTAGCATATAGGTTTCCCACTGGTGAATACAATATGCATGTTTATGAGTCAGTGCACATTTGTTGGCAAAGAGAAGTCCTCAACACAGCTAGCTATACACACACACACACACACACACACACACACATCCTGGTAATGATGTTATCTAAACAGCTTGAGTAGCTTTTCCCCAGCTAATTCCTTATTACGCCTGGACTATTTTTGCTGCTAACTTTTCCCCAGAATTGTACACTCTGAAGATAACAGGGACTCCTGTGGCTTCGGGGTGCTGCTCGCACAGAGGCAGCGTGATGGTGGTTGTTTATGTTTACTGTGGGGTTTGTCTCCTCCGGGATCTTCCCTTAATTGACACTCGGGCAGAGCTGTTTTCTTGGATTGATGGGTTTTGGTACCTTTTTAAAAATGTGTGTACTTCTTGTCGTATCTGTGTGACTGAATTATGCAGGTTTCTTTGTCATGATGTGCTGTGAGAATTGTCTTTCCTTTTCTCACATGTATCGGTCATGTAATCAGAAGTGACCAGTCAAATGGGGAAAAATATTACTAGATGTCCTATTAGTCGTCACTTGAGACTTTGAAACTAGCAGCATTTTCATCTTCACAAGCTTTGGGCTACCAAGCACAGACCGACCACAAATGTAATTTAGAGAACAAATTCTGTTGATGCAGTTGTTGACAGTTTACAGAAGCTGTCCGTGAAGGCAAACTTACTAAACAGAAACATTTTAAAGGAACTGTTATATATATCAAGCTGCAGCCTGGAGACAGTCACTTTAGTTTAGCTAAGCTACAACCGCAACGTGCTGTTTTTACACTTTGTATGCGTTAAAGGTGCAGTGTGTAGGATCTGGCGGCGAGGTTGCAAATTGCAACCAACTGAAACTTCTTGTGTAAATGAGAACTACGGTGCCCGGCGTGAACACGCGAATGGAATAGATCCCTCTAAATGTTTCACACTTTGGACAGAGCCAGGCTAACTCTCTCCCCCTGCTTTAAATCTTTAGGTTAAGCTTAGCTGGCTCTCTCCTGGTTGCAGTTTCATATTGAACAGACGGGTATGAGCGTGGCATCAATCCTCTCTTATGACTCCTGGCAAGAAAACAAATGGGAGTGTTTCCCACAATGTGGTTGATCTTTTTTTTTTTTTTTTTTTTTAATAGAATGACCGAATGATGAGCATTTAGGGCAACAACACCCCTCCTTCATAGCGCAGTCTTATCTATACATCAACATACAGTACCACCATGCACCTACACTCATTAAACACTCCAGCTGAAGGCCTCCGTCTCCTCCCTGTTAGTCTCAGCCCTGCAGGGGGGCGAGAACGCTCAGCTTCCGCTCTACTGGTCCTGCTGGAAGCGAGAGTGTGACTACGATGTCTACCTGTCTCTTCCCGTCTACCTGTGCCGGCGGGCCGGAGGCCTGCGCTCAGGTAAAAGGATGCCCTCTGGTATCTGTGGCCAGGGTGCTCGTGTCTGTGCCCCCCTTCAGAGTCTGCGTTCTTCATGGTGTCGCGTCCTTTCTCGCTGCCAACATATTTCCCTCCCCAACGCCTTTTAACATGTTGACTGGCCTTGATTGCTTTTCTTTGGATGGGGTATATAAGAGCCGCATGCACATAATGAGCTGATAATGAGTGTGCTGGGCGCTTTGTGTACATGAGAAGAAACTTCTGTGTCGGTGAGCAGTTGAATGTTTCCATGTCATACTCTCTTAATTGGCATGTAAATGAAGGGGAGCCTTTTGCAGGTTCCAGCTGTGGCCTGCAATGCATCAAGTGAATTTTATAGTGCTAATCCACTTAGCTTCTGCTCAACTGGGATAGATGAATGGATGGATGGATGGATGAATGGAGGGGCCAAAGGGTTGTAACATAAGGGCTTGACTTAGAGAGGGAGATGTAAACCAGTTCAGTGGAGTCTACTACGCCACTGATCTCTTATTATGTCTCAGTAGCACGGCTATGGCTTTTAACATTGTTGTGGCTTTAAGGCTGTTTTACAGCGTTCAAAGAATTCTATAGCAAATAAACAAATGTGCATGCAAATAACTGGAGTTTTTTTGTCATCTCAGCTTTTCGCACAAGATGCTAATAAACGAGGTTTAACGGCAGGTTGAGACTCTGGCTGTGTAGAGCATGTCCGCTGTATGTATCTTCTTTGTCTCTGTGACCTGGGGCACATGCTGCACACTGGTTTGTTAGGGCAGTGCGTGCATTCATGTTGACTCAGTCATGTGATCCGACACACTGTATGCACGCAATAATGCTCAGTCAGACATGTAATCCCAGTATTTGTATTTGTTCATGTGTATTCTGTCATGTTGGGTACATCATACATGTAGCGCTGATGCATGTGCACTCGTGTACCAGTGGCAAACTGGATAGAAAAATAAAGCACTTGCTAGCAACTCACTCAGAGACCTAAGCTATCTATTTGGCTTTATGATTGGATGTATTAACTGTTTTTCCATTTGCAGGTGACTTCACCCAAGCCACCGGAGGTGCCAGTCTTGTTCCAGCCAAGCCTTCTCCACCGATGCCTCCTAAGAGGACCACCCCCGTCACCAAACGCAGCACGGAGGACTCGAGCCACCCCATCAACCCCTCGCCGCTTTCTCTGGACGACCACAGCAACCTCCATGTGGGCTTTCAGCTGCCTCCCCCTCCTTCCTCCCCTCCCCTGCCGACACACAAACCACCTTCTCCTCCCCGCCAACACATACACGCCCACCACCTCCACCATCAGCACTCCTACCCCCACCCACTGCCCCAACCCATACCAATGCTGTTTGACCCACCGAGTCCGACCAACGAGTCTCCTCAGCGCCCAGCTCCTGTCCCGCTCCACATCATGATCCAGCGAGCCCTGTCTAGTCCCGGCCCGGCTCAGCCTCATCCAGACGGGTCACAGCGTGCACACGCACTGCTTTTCGAAACTCCTCCGGACTACCAAGGCGGTCGCCCACTTCCTGTCAGCATCCAACCATTAAAACTGTGAGTCACTCAATACTTTTTAAAGTGCAAAAGCTAACAGATGCGTTATTTGTATCCTTAATGCTTGTGTGTTTATTTTTCTCTTTCCATTAGATCTGAAGATGACTACTCGGAGGAGGAAGAGGAAGAGGAGGAAGATGACGAGGAAGAGGAGGAGTACGATGGGGAGATCCCTCAGCCAGAGCTGGAGCCACGGAGTCGCAGATGCTTGGTTGGAGACGCCGGTGTTTGTGTCATCCCGGGGGGGAACAGCAGTGAGGAGGAGGAGGAGGAAGAAGAGGAGGAAGAGGACGAAGGAGGAGAGCATCACATGCGTGGGGAGGACAGCGACTCAGACGGTCCTGTGCTTTATAAAGATGAAGACTCCGATGAGGAGGATGAGCCGCCACTTAGTAAGCATAACCATATTTTATGGAAATATGTAAAACTTTTGTAAAGCACTTCCTTTGTTTTTGTTGTGTGCTCCCTCCCACCTGACCACATCTCTGCTTGGCTTCTATCCAGGTGCCCTGGCCAGCAGGGTGAAGAGGAAGGACACCTTGGCCCTGAAGCTGAGCAGCCGTCCCTGTGCCCCAGACAGGGACAGGTTTATCCATGAGAGGAGCAGAGACAACCAGCCTCCAGGACAGACCGGCCTCACCTGGCAGAGCAGGGAGCAGTGGGAGGCCATCCGCACACAGATCGGCACTGCACTCACAAGGTAAAGACAGACATCATCGCACTTCTGTGCATATTTAGATTCTTTTGCATCCTTTAAACTGACAATAGTGAGTGTGTATTTACGAAAGAAATCCGAAGATCATTTCTTAGATCTTTGTCCTACTTACTGCCTGAATGACAAAGTGATACTGTGTAAAAATAGTCCGACTCTTTTTTTTTTTTCTTCCCAATTCAGGCGACTTAGCCAGAGACCCACTGCTGAGGAGCTCGAGCAAAGAAACATCCTTCAGCGTTAGTATCCAGTCTTTCTTTCCTTTTCACCGTTATTATCCATTACTGGACCTTATAATGCCCTCACTCAGAAAGTTCAGTTTTGAGTCTGCTGCTCTTTGGCTTGTTTGGTCAAATAGTTTTTTTGGGCTTCAACAAACATCCCAGTTTTGTCCCTGAATTAGAAAAAGACACATTTTAACCCGGCCAGTTCACAGTGTACAAAAGAACAGTATTTTATAGATGCTGTGATAGCAATAATTTACACTTGAAAAGACATTTGAAACATGGATTACAGTTGAATATCTAATTTTGGAAACTGCTTTTACTCTTCCTTTGGTGCACATCAAGCCTGACTTTCATGCAGAATCTAAATAAAGCTCTGCTAGTGTTTTTTTCCCCTTCCCTCTCTTTCATTCAGCCAGAAATCAGGTGGACAGACAAGCTGAGGTTAGAGAGATCAAGCGGCGGCTGACCAGGAAGGTGAGGCAACGCATCCACAACAGACATCCAAGTGTCGAACCGTGTATTTGCTGGATATTAAACTGACATCTGTTTATTGTAGCTGAGTCAAAGACCCACAGTTGCAGAACTACAGGCAAGAACAATCCTGCGGTTCCACGAGTACGTGGAAGTCACCGATGCCCATAACTACGATCGGAGAGCAGAAAAGCCGTGGACCAAGCTGACTCCTGCTGACAAGGTGCTCATTCAGTTTGCCATGTCCAGCACGCACTTGACAAACTTGTGTTTCACATATTATTAGCATCAAGGGTGATGTTTAGCAGGTTTCCTTTTGAGTTCACCGGGACTCTCTCTCTTTCCTGTTGCTTCATCTAGGCGGCCATCCGGAAGGAGCTCAACGATTATAAGAGCACTGAAATGGAGGTCCACGAAGAGAGCAGAATCTACACCAGGTATACCTTTTATCAGATGGATCTTGACGTCATAATCCTTCAGATTTCAGTCCTGGTTGAATTGGCGAGACCTGTTTTTATTATTAAAGCAAATACTCTGTGTGCAGAAGTGCAACTGGTGTCTGTTTACACACAAGCAAAGGAAGTCATGTTGTTTTAATAAAGAATTAATTTGATAATTGGCCTTTACTCATCATGCCATGAGCAACCTATGAGATTCCACGGTGCACACGGGGCAGATAGCTTTCCACACAAAACCAGGGCAAGGTGAAAGAAGGTTGTTACCTTGCCAAGAAGTTGAAGGTCTTCAGTCTGTTTCCTGCAACGCTTCATCTAACAGCTCACTGTGACTGTTTCTTCTTGTTCCATTAATAGCTGAAATGTTTAAAACTCATCTAAAATATGCTGAAAATATCTTTTGTCTTTGTTTTGTTGACCGAGGATTGCTCACAGCGTTAACCCCGGTGAAAAATACATTCTGTTTCCGGTTACTGCTTCACAATAAAAGCTTTGTCATGTTTCATCTCAACAGTTTTAGCATAAATGTTGGGTTAGCATTAGCAGTAACTTCATACAGTGAGACTGACGAGATGACATTAAAAACAGTGAAGCTGGATGCCGTGTGTGTGTTGTGGGAATCTCTTGAGCATATGAGGGCAAATTGAATCCAGAATGGGAATGGCGGACCCCGCCACTAACAATGAAACCTGCTATATTAAAGAGACATGATGACAGAATGTAAATGCATTGAATGGCTATTGCTGAAAAGATAACGACGATGACTAGTATCAAATATGGGGTTTGATTTTATAAAAATCTTAAGGATTGTAGTAACTTTAAACAGAATATGAATGTCTGATCCCTATGTTTTCTTTAGGTTTCATCGGCCTTAGACCACCCTCTCCTTCACGGATAATGAAGCACTTAAGATCCCTGTGTGGCCAGAAGCTGCTTCCTATGCGGAGAGATTGCAGTTTTAAATTTCCCGAATGTACTGTACAGATTATCAGAGAACGCCTGGAACTGACGATGCTTCTCGCTTGCCCTCCATCGCCGTCCCACTACATTGCTTTCACTAAACTGAGGTGGTGGTGGGTGAGGACCAGATGCAGTATTTCTCCCGGACAACAGGGGGAACCACGAGCCAATGAAGTGGAGAAGTGGCAGAGAACCCCACAGGGCCGACGCTCACTCTGCTGTTATGTGGTACCCCTCAGGGACTTGGATCTAGTGACAACCTTTAATGCGGCCTCATTCTGTGTTGCCTTTTTTTCTTCTTTACTGTATATGGAAAAGCTAATTCATCTTGTTAATGTAATAACATACAATAATAGTAATAATATGATGACTTCTAATGCTCCACACAGTAATAATAGATAACAGACAAACGGCCGCAGCTAGAGCGGGCTGGAGGATGGAGACTGGGATATTCTGTTATGGGACTGGACATCTCTGGGATATTGCGTGTTTTATATAAATTGTGTACAGACTGCTATTGTTATACCTTAGAATGAAACTTGGAAAGATCTAGTTACAAAATATTC
This sequence comes from Anarhichas minor, assembly GCF_050575085.1. Classification (NCBI taxonomy): domain Eukaryota; kingdom Metazoa; phylum Chordata; class Actinopteri; order Perciformes; family Anarhichadidae; genus Anarhichas; species Anarhichas minor. Next base: position 812,757 of record NW_027466487.1, on the reverse strand, counting down.
TGTAATGCACAAGATATTTTATATTGTAATTTTGATCACGAGTAGTGACAGCTTTTTTTTTTTTTTTGGCTTGCCTGTATTTATGGTTGTGATGTGAGGTGGCCATTTAAGCATCAATGTAGATATAGAAAAAGGGTGCCGGTCAGGAGGCTTGTTGGGGTTTTTATGTGTGCCAACATACCCAATGCCTAATGGACTATAGGATACTGGTTTTCATATCACTAATTTCTGCAATCCACTGCATGAGCCAACACAGAATCCAATGTAATTGGATCTGGATAATCTCTCTTCATTTATACTTTTTTATGAGTTTTTGTACTTCCCTTTAAAGATCAAACATGCAATGCATTCTGTAGCCATTTGGAATAAGGTCGTGCTAGTAGTGTCTATACTAAGAGTGAAATGTAAGTTGCTGTGCGTGTAGATCAGGGATTTATCAAAAAAAAAATCTAAAAATGTGTAAACGGTCAACAGGGGGTCATTTTGGCTGGAACCTTTTGAAACAGAAGCAGAAGTGTTTTATCTTGTATTGTTGTCTGGCCAGTAGCTTACAGAGTTCTCTATGCTGTGTACAGGTTGATATAGGTTTAACTGATGCTTGTGTATATCCTGTCTTCCTTTCATTTGAAAAGAAATTTTAAATATAAAAGTATTATAGGTTGCTATTTTTTTAAGCACAGAATATTAGTTTATGATTAAATGCTACAGGAATGAAGATATGAAAGAGTACCTTTTCTGTAAAAACTAAGTTCCTTTTTAATTGAATGTGGAATTGTATGGACTGACATTTTTCTTTTTATTGTAAATAGTCACATCTGGATCTAATTAAAAACCTTACAATTCCTTGAACCGTCTGTGTAATGACTCTGCACCTGGCTTTTTAATTAATTGACCAGTCTTACCTTCTGGTGTGTTCGTGTCTTTTTTTTTTTTTGAGGCATTTATCATCAATCCATTATTTTTTAGCCGAACCACAAATTACATTGCAAGAAGGCAGGGTACACCTGTGTCACCAGATTATCACAGAGCTAGGGGGAATTTTGAACCTCTAAAATGAAAATATAAGGCTGCAGCGACACCTTGTGGTATGGTACGGTACGTTTGACTGAGTCTGAGGAGCGAAACCTGGAGATAGTTTTAGATGCCTCATGCATAATGAATTGAACTTGGAATGCATATGGTGTTCTAGATTGTACATCATAAAGGCTTTATGCAGTATATTCTGTTAACGGTGAAGGCAACATCTTGTTGGAGATCTCGTGATGAGGTGATGCTGCAAGGTTAGGAAGTTGCACTGTTGTAGCAGTAAAATAAAGGCCAGATATTGACAAAAGAATATAAAATATATGTACAGATTGCAAAACAACACTAGCACGATTAAATAAAAAAATTCAGGGGAAAAAACAGAAACATCAGATTGCATCACAAAACACATGGCACATACTGGGTGATCATGCAAAAGAAATACACAAACAGGAAAATATTCATTAAATATGTATGGTTTGGGAAAAATGCACAGATTATCAGAGACATAACGTCACATTGAATTGACCATAAAAAGGATTGTTTTGTTTATAGTGATAGACATGAACTAGAATACAAAAATCTATCTGTGAACAATGTCTGAACTAAAACTAGACCATATTCTCTAAACCTAATATATGTTAATAGAACACAACATTACTTGTTTATAAAAGTTACCTACTTGATTTCACTCACTACATTTTGATTCCACCACTACAGATTTGAGTGGTACTGCCTCTTTAAGGAGCCAGGGGTTCCACAACGTGACGTCGTGCGTGTCCAACTCTAGACCGGGAACAGGCTGCGCACGTTCACTTATAGGCAAACTGAAAACTTCAAACTACTAACGTTACACATCACAGGTTAGTAAAGTATCAGCTCTTAAATTGTCTAGTTGGAAAAGACCACCAATAATAAACACTACTTAAGCAATGGTTAATGTTACGCTGTTAATAAACTATGTTCATTCATCCTAGAACGTCCTGCTAACGGTGCTAACGAGCTCGCGCCAGCTAGCACATAGCTCTGAACGTTTGCTTTGCCATGTAGACTAGTTAGCATGCTGTAATGCCAACTGAGATTCTCTACCTGGTGGAAAACTTGACTCTTGCATCCTATATTCTAACTGTATTAGTAACCGACTGTGTCATGTGTATTTATAACCAAGAGGGCTGAAGCTCAGCCATGTAGGCTACAGCTCGGTAATTTAGCCATCTAAATGTTAGCAAGGACACATGGTTAACTTAAGTTACTGCCTGTGTTGCATCACGCTGCTCTTTCAGAACTTGTGCTAAATGTTAAAGCACTGGCAGCACTCTCTAGATGTGTCTATCATAGTCTATGGGTGTCACTGAGAGCTAAGCTCGACTCCAGTTTAACATGTAGCAGGTATTGTGTGGACTCTCATTGCACAAGACCATGGGAGCAGAAGTAGAGGAAGCACAACTGTGGGGTGAAATGATCTGACACTGTGCCAGCCATTGAAGGGACTTTCTGACAGCTGTTGAAGCCCAACACCTCCTGGTTAATGTTGGGACCAAAATAAAGGACCAATTGTGTATGGTGCGTCAATTGCGGTTACCAGTAGTAGGCTTGTGAGTTATGGAAATGCGAATATTGTGTTAGCGAAGCACTTGCTTTGCCCGAGCAAAATTTGAAAACACCAAGGGTATTTAATTTATAGTGATTTTAAAAAGGAAAAAAAGTTAGAACCAGCAAGGAACATTTTTGCTTGATACATGACTGAATCAATTGTTGGTTCATATTACTTTTCTCTTGATATATTTAATTGCGTTAGCTCTGATTAAACGTTTTGTTTGTGCAGACATGTTTTCACTAGGATAAGGATTTTGCCACTTTAAGTTACAGTTTATACCAGTTGATATCTTTCAGCTTGCAGCCACCGCTTCACTTCACATTTGTGATGTTTATCAGTGGATGTGCAGTTAAGGCATTGTTGCTGCTCATCTTTGCTTTATACGGTCTAACATCAGAGGTGTAGTTGTTGCTACGTTGATTGATACCAACACCTACCTAACTCTAGTAAGCTCTGCAGCTGCATTTGTAATTGTGATACAATGTCTTGTGATAAACACCATTTTCATCTAGAGTTTTTTTCACCTACAGCTCAGTGACTTTAACCAATAGAAAATCATTACACCGATCTAATCTTGTGTTTTTCCCCCCAAGTCCTTACGTGTTGCTGTCATGCCTGCTAAAAAGACTGCCACACCTGCTAAAAAGACAGCCACCAAGAGGAAGTCTGAGTCTATTGCTGAAGATGATAAAGACCCCAAGAAAGTGAAAGGTAAATCACCGTCTTTAAAAAAAAAAAAAAAGAAAGAAACTGGACTAGACAATGAGACTTAAATAACATGTACACCATAGATGTCTAACTTGAAGAACCAAATCAAAGTTCTCTTAAGATGTTTATGAGAGAAAAGGACATCGCACCACAGTTTTAACAAATTGCCTCATGTCAAATTGCCCATATGTATTATTCCATGCCACAGTCAAGATTGTCCTTGTAAGGCTAATACGATGTAAGATCAAATTAAACAACTGATATGACATTTTGTTTATTTGCATAAACAGTTTCCCACAGGAGTCATGGCAAGGAGGCGGGTCAGGTGCTTGTTCTGGGCCAGGGTGATGTGGGCCAGTTGGGCCTAGGAGAGACCACCATTGAGAGGAAAAAGCCAGCCCTCTTGTCCCTGCCAGAGAAAATTGTACAAGTGGTTGCGGGAGGCATGCACACTGTGTGTGTCGGCGAGACTGGCCATGTAAGGAAGCAACTGTCTATTGTATAACTAATGCTAAGGCTCTGTTTTAACATTTTAACTCGTCTTGAGTTTCCCAGATAAACTATTTCTTTCTTCTTTTTTAGGTTTACACTTTTGGCTGTAATGACGAAGGTGCCCTCGGTCGGGACACAGCGGAGGAGGGGTCTGAGATGGTTCCAGGAAAGGTGACGTTGGAGGAGAAGGTGGTCCAGGTGTCGGCAGGGGACAGCCACACGGCTGCACTCACAGAGGATGGAGCAGTGTACATATGGGGCTCCTTCAGGGTTAGTTACCTGCTGCTTTCAGCCACCTCGGTGTGTGTGTGTGTGTGTGTGAGATAGATTTCCCTACATCAAGTTGGGACTTTTATAACTTGTTTAAATCCTCTTCTACAAAATGTGTGAGCACCAGTAGAAATGTGCTGTACTCATGTTCAACTTACACCTGAACATCACAAATGTACTGTATTTGCAGTCTCAAATAATTCACTTGAGCATTTCACCAATTTGACCGTTAATACCAAATTCAGATTATTTTAACCTATTTATTGTATTGTTATTGTAGTGTAGTGGCAGTCTCTTTTCCTTTCAGCCCAAAAGTGACGTTAGAAGCTGTTCATGGTTACTCTTGACTGGAACTTGAGCAAATGACAGAATATCGTAATGCCTGTTTGATATAATCACTTCATAACCGCCTCTGCGTAACAATGTTATTTCCATAGTCTGAGCTTTCCCATGTCCATCTGTCAGAGTTCTGTAATCTTAGCTTCTCGTGGCCACATGACCAAATCTCTGACCGTTGTAGCATATTACAAGTAGCTTCACATTGTTCCTCATTTAAAGAGAAAAGTAAAGACATTCACACATAGCTTGATGATCCTTCGTCTTGCATTCTTTATTGTTTTCATCTCTCTTTCATCTCGCTAGGTTGCACATGGGTTTTCATTATTAATACTCGATGGCACAACGGCAATTACATCTCTATTACCTCTGCCTACCATCTGCATTCCCACTTGATGCGTTTCCTCTTTCTCCACCAAATGTTTCTTGAACTACTTTTCGTTTAGCTTGATTAGCCTTCAAGAACACCAAACAACTGTCACATAAATGAACATCGGATATCTGTGGACACAAACCACAATACATTTACTAAGGTCAGCACAGTCTGAATGCAAACCTGCATAGTGATTGGACTATTGTATTAGAGAAGGTATTTCTGGCTTTGCTTAATGGGCATCAACATATTCACATATGGGACATATTTCACAATAGAATGGTAATACTAGGTAATGGAAGTGTGTGCTGCTTCACCCAGCGCTGTTGTTGTTAATGGAAGCCCCTAAGAGGGAATTTGGTCACCTGTAGATGAAACAATGTTCCCAGTTTAAATTATCAGGTATCATTTATATCATTATAACAAACCTGGAAGGTTGGTGACCAAAGAGGTCCCATTTACCGCTCTACTGCACGGTACTGCTATACTTTTCATAACCCTGAACCTGAGCTGTGTATCTGTGGGTTTTAGCTATTAACATGCTGGACTTTGTTTTCCCCAGGATAACAACGGTGTTATAGGTCTTCTGGAGCCCATGAAGACCTGCACCGCTCCAGTCAAAGTCCCCATGACGGAACCCGTTGTGAAAATTGCATCAGGTAAGAAGTAGCCCTCTTTAGTGCCGTATGTTTTTGTTTGTTAGAAGTTAATATGCAGCACACACTATTTCTGTTTAATTTTAATTAAATACTTTAATAGGTAACGACCACCTTGTTCTGGTTACACTGGCGGGGAATCTGTACACATCAGGCACTGCAGAGCAGGGGCAGCTGGGAAGAGTGCCTGAGCACTTCTCAGACAGAGGAGGCAGGAAAGGCCTCAGTGAGTAACACAAGCTTCTGCAAGCACAAAGCATCAACTTATGATTGCTTTCCTGTTTCGTGTATTTTTGCTGTGGCAGTCTGACTGACTATGTCCTGTGATTTCAGGCCGGTTGCTGGTACCACAAATGGTAAAAATCAAAGGGAAAGTTCACTTCATAGATGCCTTCTGTGGGGCGTACCTCACCTTTGCTGTGTCAAAAGAGGGGCCTGTTTACGGGTTTGGTCTCTCCAACTATCACCAGCTGGGTTAGTATGGCACATCAGTGGTTAGTCCTTTAATAACGTCGGTTGATCAAATTTGTTTTACAACTTTAACTGCTTTACTGTGAGTGAGTTGCTCACTTCCTGCTCTGAGGTAATTGCATCAGTCATTGTGAGCTTGTTTCATGTATTATTGCACTTCTTTTTTTTATATGCAGGCACTAAAAACACCAAGATGTGTTTTGTCCCAATAAAACTGTCATGCTTCAAAAACTCCACCACCTACTGGGTGAGTTTCTCTGGAGGACAACACCACACACTCTGCCTTGATGCTGAAGGTAAGTTCCAACTCATTGTATTAAATATAAGTATGCTTATCAGATTTTGTGATCCCATCAAGACAGATTTTTAGTGCACAAGTAACATAGAACTGATGTTTCACCACTCAGGTCTGTTCATATTGAGAGTGATTACTTTTTCTGTAATTCAACAATATAACCCAAACCCTGTCAAGGCAATAGATACAACAAGATATCAAGAATTACAGGTACACATTACAGTATATCAAAACACAAACGACACGAGTAAAAACTCTGGTTTAATCTAAAGTACTTTGACAAACAAATAAGTAAATCGATCCCTTTTCTCTCCATCTTTTAGGACGGGTGTATAGCCTGGGCAGAGCAGAATATGGTCGTCTTGGTCTGGGCCAAGGGGCAGAAGAGAAGAGTGAGCCCACGCCAGTGACTGGGATGGAGCCAGCCAGTGGATTGACATGTGGGGCGTCTGTCAGCTACGCCGTCACCAGAGAAGGTGAGAAATGAAGCAAATGCAGCAGAAGATGGAGAAACTCCTACCGCTAGCCAATAGAAGATGATAATGAAGTATGTTTATTCCACTTACTGTTGACTGTGCTTCCTCCAGGGTCGGTGTATGCCTGGGGCATGGGCACCAACCTGCAGCTCGGCACAGGAGAGGAGGACGACGAGTGGAGCCCCGTGAAGATGACCGGCAAGCAGCTGGAGAACCGTGTAGTACTGATGGCCTCCAGTGGAGGGCAGCACACAGCCCTTTTGGTCAAAGACAAGCAGGAGAGCTGATGTCCATCAAAGACGGGGGTGTTTTGATGTTTGGAGGCGGGGCTTTTTTTCATGATGCCTAAATCTGGGGAGGGGGTTGATGGGACTTTCTGCGCTGAGCCGAGGGAGTGTGAGAGGTTCGGGCCCTTTGATGAACTCTTCGCTCCCTAGTGAGCGAAATGTTCATGGATGTCCAATAGATTATGACAAATGAGACAATTCTTTTTTTTGTTTTTTTTATTCTTTTTTTTTATCTAGTATTTGATGTTCCCTTTGAATTATTTTCATTAAATGTCATTAGTATGACTGAGATGTTTGTGAATGTGACGGTTTGCATGTACGTAAAGGAAATGAGAGTGCGAGCCTTTTAATGACTTCCCCAAACAACTTGTCTTTTTAATGTTGTTCTTAGCAATAATCCCACAGACCGTGGTTCAGGCAGGACATTCACACTCAATGAGTCTATTATGTGAGACTACTGTTCATTTTACCTAGGCTACGCAATTGTTGTGACTATTTGGACATTTGGTAATGCCTCATAATGTACATCCTGCATTCTGTTGCTTTTCCTGTCTGAAAATAAAGATAACATTTTAATCCCTTTCTTATCCAAGGCATCACAAATGTTGCTGTTTTGATAATCGATTGAGTTAAATTCCACGCAAAAAACATCAAACATTTGCTGGTTTGAGTTTCTCCCATGTCAGTGTTTGTTGCTCATCTTTGTCTTAATACACTTTTTGGTTTAGACCGTTTCAAAAATGCCACTTTTGGTTCGGGGAAATTGTGATGAACATTTTTAACCATTTGTCCATACAGACAAAATAATGACTTGATCAATCAACAAAATAGTTGGCAGTAAAATGTAGAGGAAGACAACATGGCCTCGTAATGTGTTGGCAATACCTTAGTGAGCGGAGGTTAAGTTTCCTTTCTAGCATTTTGGCGCAGTTGCACCCGAGCTACTTTATGTCTATAATGCATGCAAACAACACATTCCATACACACAGTCATGAATGTAAATCAGAAACACTTAATGATGCAAATGACGGCTCAAGTACATGCATCAAAGCTACATGCTTTTTGTGTTTTATCTGGGGTGAAATTGTCTTTGCTCGTCTCATCTTGCTTTCATCTATTACCAAAAGGGCTGATGAAGTATAAAGGCCGTGAAAAACCCCTTGTGGCAGAAAGCTTCTCAAAAAGCTTTGAAATGCTGAAGTATCTTTCATAAGCAGTTAATTGGTCTGAGTGAACCTCTTCCCCTGTTTGTTTTGCTCCACTGTTAGTCAGGAATACATGTGCAGGCTCACTGCTCAACACTAATGGTTGCACAGCGGCTGTAAGAGTTTTAAAAGCAAGAGAGATTATTAACCGTTTCAAATGCTTCTGTTCTGCCAATTCAATGTTCACTCATCTTTTTTTTGTGTAAAACATCAAATGTTCTGGCTATTAAAAGAATTGCAGCTTTCTTCATCACACCAGAGAAAGGGCGCTACACATTTATGGTGAGACGTTCTGCCAAGAAGATAAGGGCCTTTTATTTTCTTTATATATTGTAGTGACAGTTATGTAAAGTGTGAAGGTGTTAATAGCCTCAGGCAAATACCACACTACACTGCTATACACAATGTCATATTTAGTAAGAATTTGTTTTTGTTGATTTTAAGACATGCATCCATCATTTCTTTCCGTCACTCATTGTACCTACATTTTGAGCAATCGTTTTAAACTATTCAGACCATGTTACATTTCTTTAACCTATTCAATGCATCTGTTGCATCTCTGTCCTTTGGTTCACACTTTCAGGACTTCCAGTCCTCCAAAACAAAAACATTTAAATTCTTGAAAAAAAATGTTACCTTAAGAAAAAGATGCTAAAAGCATCCATCTTTCACATCTGTTGACAGGTTCATGTGGAGAATTGAAAGTCTCGTAATGCCCTAAAACCCGGAAACCCCCTCATCCAGCACGAAGAGAAACATTCATGCATGAATTCAGCAAAGACATCCTGTGATTAATTCCTTTCAGTCATAGAAAGTATAACGGGATTTTTCATAATACACGTGGGCTCTTATAAGAGCCCACGTGTATTCTATCTTCCTCTTGTTAAATTGATCACAGTGGAGACCGAGGAGACTTAGGAACAGACACACGTTCACCCTTGTAATGGACGGAGCCACATTATTCACCGCAATTGTCTGTCCTACTCCGAGCTGTACGCGAGGCTTTTATCAGCTTTCTTTGTTCTGGCGACACTCTTTGTGCGTGCTTTACACTTCACATCTGTAACGGGCTCCTGACTGGCTGCAGCATCGTGCTATCACAATTATAATCTTACAATAGAATACATTTTGCATCATTTAGCTTTGTCTCGATTGGGCTGTGGCAGCCCTTAAGTCACCCTGCTGCTTCCTTCATTAACTTGTCATTTCAAATTGTGAGTGCTGTTTCTCAAGTAAGTCTTAATAAAGAATAATCCACAGTTTGTGATTATCTGAATGCTTTGGAGAAGCTTTGCTCAGGGTTGTTTTCATCCAGTGGTCCGTCACAGTGGGAACCTGTTTATCAAAACAGATGGATTGAGAGAAAGCGAATGCAGCCTTAAACCACGAAAAAACGTGCATCCTTACATAAGAAACGTGTCTTGTTTAAGAAATATGAAGAAGGCGACTTAAAAGTCATTGATTTTGATTGAATGACTGGGACAGTATAATTAAAGTGGCTTTAAAATCACCAGATGGTTTATGGCACATTTTCTCTGATGATGTAATTAGATTTCTTAAATGTGACTGAAAGTAGAATATCTGTTGATTAACACAATTCTCATGATGATGAAATATTATGTACACAAACTGAAACACTTGGTTATATTGTAAATCCTTGTATTATATATTATCTAGTATATATTAATTTATATATACATATTTCCACAAAAATGTACATTTATTTTGCAGCTAGTTTAAAGTCTGTAAAAGGACTGCTAAGCGATGTAATATACAAATGAATAGAGCTTGACTGTATTAACCTGTAATTTAAATTGAAGACCATTTATATTCATTTACTATATTTAGTAACAACTTGTGTATTTATATATTTTTTCGTATTTGCCATTGTAATTTTACTTTAATTCTACTACCGAGACACATAATGATTTTAATACTATGTTCAACCTGCCTTGTTGTTTGTAAATATTCTATCGCTGCTTCCCTAAATTGACAGAAATTCAGTATAGATTATAAAACATGTGTAAGATATTGCCTATTGTTTAATAACTTTAATTTCTCAGTAGAAATTAGCATACACTCTATGGAGGCTCAAGTGTTAGATCTGAGTAATGCTGCCCTGCACCTTTTATTAGAAACATTTGTGAAAACATGTAAAACAAGCAAATTATCCACGTCAATACTGTCACACTTCCTGTCGTTTGTCTGTATATGGTGACATGTATATGGCCCCTGGCTGTTACTGGTGCATTAAGAGATGTATGAAGTAGCCTATGTGTGAAATACTCAACTGTTGCCATGGCACAATCGTTGTTGTTTTGAAGTTTAATAGGAGAATGAGAAAATATGCATTTCTGTGGGCGTGTTGCACAGGAAACCAAACGAGCATCGCTCTTGCTGTTAAGCTGCTGGTACTCCATCGCCTGAGGACCACATTTGTAATTACTGGAGATTGCTTTGATAGATTGGATTCTTTGTCCAGTGGGCTGAGGGCCTCTCAGGAGCTGCACGGAGGACCAACAGATGTGCAGGGGCTCGTAAACATGTGGGCCAATCTCTTAATCTGATGCATGGTTACATGTCTGTTACATTGATCAGATGACAACAGCTATCAAACCCTTTTCATGATCGCCGCGGTGTGTGACTCATTCATTTAATGGAATTATCTTGTAATTTACTGGCGCTGTCATATTGATTCTGTGCTAATTACTCACAGAGGTCCACGTAAAGTATGATCACATAAATCACCTTTGTTGATGTGTGTGTGTGTGTGTGTGTGTGTGTGTGTGTGTGTGTGTGTATATATATATATATATATATATATATATATATATATATATATATATATATAAGCCACAAAAGTTATTTTATAAGTTAAACTAGTTGTATACATTTTACGTCTGTATAATATAAGGTTCAGCACCCCAATCATTTGTATACAGCCCCTATGACTCTCAGCTGGCAGATGGCACCCAGTTTGAATCCCTGTTACTGTCCCTCAGCAGGGAAAACAAAAGTAGCTGCCTCCTTGTGAAACATCCAGTAAAACTGCTACTGCTTCAAAGCTTTTGCACTTCTGGCATTTCGTAAACAACCAGGAGGTCTGATTATCTGTGTCACAGCAGGATTCTGTCACACCAAGCAGCAGGACCAAATTGCCATTTCCATTACCAGAATCTCAGCATAATCATCATCTTAAATAGCTACTTCTTTAAGGTGTCTTTTCTTTCCTTCTTTAGTTTTGGGTTTAAATGCTTTTCACTCAGCACTGACAGGTTGTCAGTCCAAGATGCTGTGTTGTGTGAATAGCCTCGCTTACGTATAGGTATAGGTGTCTGCTGTTGAGACACATGAACATCTGTAATGTGGAAAGGTTTTTGTGGCTGCAATATTTTTGCTGTAATGGCGCTCAAGTCAAGTGCTTTCATCCACGCTACAAAACAGTTGCTTGGTTCCATCAGGGCCAAGCAACCAATCTCTCACTTACAGTTGATATCTTTTCTCCCGCACAGACAAATGAGCAGGGGAAGTCACATAACAAGAATCAGCCAGATGAAACAGGAAACAAGCTGTTGGATGCTCTGAGCTTTTGATGATAACGAGGGAATAGAAGCATTTTAACTGTTATGAACGCTTGGGCTAGATTCCCTCTCTGTTGTTCTTTCCCTCTGTTTGTTTGAGTGCCATTACTTAAGGTCAGTAGATGAGAGCATCTAATCATCTGTGTGTTGCTCTGAAAGGAGTCTATCTTCTCTCTGTGTGTGTGTAACTGTGCACAAACACAACACCTGTTGCATTTACAATCAAGCTCTCAGAGAAAAGAAACATTAGGCTTCAAAATCCAGAACAGAGCTGTTTCTGGCCAAATCACACAGTTTTCAGACATGATAGTAAGTGTTATAGAACTGACTGCTCTGTTGCATAAAACGTTCGTATTCACACTTTAAAGGGAGGAGAAAGTCAGGAGCCAGCTTATGGTGTTTGACAAAATTATTCATTTTGTTAATGTTTCATTTGTCTGCAGTAAAACTATAGGCAGAGCCATGTATATTTCATTGGGAACATACTGTATGCTCTGGAGCACACAGGACATCTTCAATGTCCCCATCTGGTTGGTGTCCTGGTGGGAGTTCTATGATGTCTGGGTCTGAATAGTCTATGTGGGTTTTTTTTTTGTATAGGAGCTTCTGAGATATGAAACTGACTGTTTCTCTTTCAAATCATTTGGGTGATGTCCTTCAACATCCACAGGAATATGAAAGATAATTGAGGGTGACTTCTTAACAAGGTTTCCATTTTCTGAGACATCATCAGTTATAACAAATGCAAAAACACCACATGAGTTTGTCATTTTCAACACATCTGCTGTGGGCTTCACTGGCGTGTGTCATTTAAGTGCTAACTAATCTTTGCACTTGACTTGCACTGCAGTGTGACCCGTGCAGTCGAGAGTACACAATCCACATTCAATGAGGATCTTAATTCTTTAAAAAAAATAGTACAGTGGTTTATTTTATTCCTTTTTTTCCCCTCAAAAATGAGGATACAGAAACGGATAAAGGTGGTAGTCTGAATATGTGTCACTCAGGGCCTTTGTCCTGTGTAGCTTTAGCAACAGCTAAAAGGATAAGGCTTGTATTTGTCTTGTCAACAGATTGTGTGAAAAGACAACAAATGACATGTTGCTTCGTTAGAATGAACATGTGCACTGTAGTTTATTTTTAGCCCACATACACTGCTCTGCTGCTTCTATCCATCATCCGTAACCACTTAAGGGTCACAGGGGGACTGGAGCCGATCCCAGCTGACTTTGGGCGAAGACAGGGTACAGCCCGGACAGGCTGCCAGACTATCGCAGGGCCGACACAGACAGACAGACAACCATTCACGCTCACTTCCACACCTACAGGCAATTTAGAGTCATCAATAAACCCTTGCTGTCTTTGGACCAAATTCAAACCAAACTGCTGCTGAAAATAGTCCCACAAGAAATGTGCCATTTACTCTTGTTTCAATACAGTTTCCTTAAAAACTACAGCGGACATCTGTTTTCAGAAAATAACAAACTTTTGAAAAAAGGGTTGTTTTCTTTTTTAGATAGACATCTTCAGGAACCAATGGCCATGGGGCTGAGAGCCGCAGGCTGTGGAAGCCAGAAAGTATTATTGATATGAATCAAAGGATTTGTTGACAATCATGAAATATACAATATCACTAGCTGTATTTTTTATTCATACATTGTGAAATTAGCTAACTCTCCATGTATGTGTATTTATGTATATTCTCCAATGTATCTGGTCGCCAGAAACTCCAATATCATCCCGGCCTTATTCCATAATGTGCTTTCGTAAGATGTGTCTTATTTGGACCTGGGACTTGTTGCCTCTGACCAACAAGGGCTTCCAGGTCAAAGGTACCTGTGCCCCATCATCATCATCGCTCCCAAGAGGCTTCACTTGCATTTACAAAGAGTTCAACTGTTAACATCTGTAGTAACAACCACAGAAAACCAAATATTGGATTTAAACTGAAAGTTATTTACAACGATATCTTTAAAAAGCACCTACAAGATACAACTTAAGCTATTCCATAAGACGATTGTATAAATGTTATCAAAAGACTGAAACAGTTATTACACTTATACAATATACGGTACTTTATATACTGTATCTGCTGAAACACAAAATGTGAAAACATTTATAGATCAAGCATTTTCCTCAACAAGACAATTCACTTTTTGCAAAAAGAACATAATGCTGAATAAGGCTTTACGGTACATATTTTAAAATCAGCTGATCATATTGTCAACCATGCTGCAGAAAACATTTACAAACTATATCCCGACAGCAGTGGTGACAGGCGACATGAATAAAAAGACTTTGAACGCTTTCACCTGACATTTATAGCACTTAGTGTAAATACATGGCTCTATAACATTTGATTTGAGTAATTAATTAAGTGTAGCTTAATGATACAACAGCTTGACAGCACATTGAAACAAAACAAATCACATTACCACTTAATATGCTGTTACAGAACAATATTATCTTTATCCTTAATAAATAGATGCATCTTTAAACAAATATGCATTGCTGCAGTGGCAGGATGAGAGGCATCGGCTCTGATCTCATCCTGCGTGTGTCCAAAGATCATCAGTGGAAACTTGTCCATTAGCTGTAATATGTATAGGAAGCTTCTTGTTCCTCGCTAATGTGTTTGATACGATTCAGACTGACCTCAATGCCAGTTTGAGGTCATTCAGTCACAACTATGAGTTGAAACAGCAGTGCGACATTCCCCTTCAGTGCCTCAGTTTACTGAAAACAGAGCAGCCGAACAGCTAGAGGAGTACAATGAGTCAGCTGAACACTGATGTTCATGGTGAATAAACGCTGGAAGCATCAGTCATCTCTGCTTAATCATGTAGGCCGCACTTTCATGTCATTAAAGGAGTCTATCACAAAGATCTTTCATGAAGTATCGGAGGGATGAAAGTGGAAAAAATGACACTGAAACATGACTCTATGGTAATAAACATTCATTAACCTCCTTTAAGATTGTTTTTGATTGTGCGTGTGGCTTTCGTCTGTAATTAGTTCTCTTCGCGTCTTCCAGTTTATTGTTTTGGTGTTCGGGCCCACAACTTTCACTCTCACCGCTCTCTTACTGTTGCTTTCAGCAAAAGGACCAAAACGTCGATCGACCAACGCAGATAAAAGAAGAGTGGATACAACTATCCTATTTCGAGTAGCCAGAAACAGACTTCAAATGTATGACAGCGTTGCTCTGTAACGGCTAAATGTGTAAATAGGAACTGTCTGTCATACAAATTAAAGGTGATTATATGTCAATGTTTACGGTTATTTCCTCTGCCCACAAGTGATCAGAAAAGCAGTTAGAGGTTTAATTTGAAGGTGTCACATCAACTTATTGTCGTCCTTTATATGGTACCACAATTTTAGGGACTAGACAATAATTTTACAAGCTAACAAAACTCTTCACAAAGTCATCATCTGTGATATTGAGCTGGCGATAAAGTCTGGGACCCACACACTACAGCAGATAGCTGTATCTTCCCTGTTGATCCTTCTTGCTGCTACAGGGAATTTTTGGAGTCAGTCTGGTCTTCATCAAGTGAAGCACATGAGCTCTTGGATTGGGGTCACATGACTGACTCGGCCAATTATACATTGGCCACAGTTCGGCCATGAAAAGACTCCTCTTGGTGGCCTTCTCTGTGTGTTTACCATCTATGTCCTGCCTGACAATACGATCATTTTGGGAAATGTTTACACAGTCCTCCATTGTTTACTTAATATGGATGTGAAGACCTACAAACAGCCATAAAGCTTAGAGTCAGCACTTTAACCACCTATTTATTATTGTGCGGACAAAACAATGAAAAGCACACCACTATACCAATACTTTCTGACTGCACTGTAAGTGTGTTTGTTCATAGGGTTGCATTATGCATGTGCTTCATACACACTCCACGGGTGTGCAGTCGTACCCTTGTGCAGAGGCACACACACAAGCATGTTTGTGCTCATTGTGAACGACAATCCGTAGAGAATTGTGTCTCACAAGCTTCATTATATGAGACCAAAAACACAACCGATAATTTACAATAATAGCTGGTCAAAAGCCTACATCTGCTGACTCAGACTCCTGTGGTGGAGAACTGTGTGTCCTCAGTCTGGAGGTCATCCTGAACTTGCTCCCCCCCCCACTGATCCATGCCTAGTCAGGCCGGCGGTCTCTGTGTCGTCGCAGGAGCACAAACAGACACAGGCTCCTTTGTGCTGTTACGCGCTCTGGAGAAGCTGCTCTGCTCCAGGCCAGAGCGATAGGGCAGGCAGAAATCCCTGAAGCACCTTTTGAAGTTCTCATCCAAGAAGGCGTACAGCACGGGGTTGAGACTGCTGTTGGTGTATCCCAATGCGATGCACAGATGCCAGCTGGCCACCACCAGGGGGTTCTTGCGGTCAATATTCACCATGGTCTTGACAATGATGAAGATGTGGATGGGAGTCCAGCAGACGATGAAGGCCGCCACGACCACTAGGACCATGCGGGTGATCCGTCGCATGTTCCTGTCCTTCTCTTTGGAGCCGGAGAGCAGACGGACACTCTTGAGGCGCAGGATCATCAGACCGTAGCAGATGGTGATGACCAGGACGGGAACCACAAAGGCAAAAATGAACACGCAGATTTTCATCACCGTGTCCCAGTACCACTCAGGTTTGGGGAATCTGAGTTCACAAGAAGTGTTTCCTAGAGGAGTTAAAACAATTAGAATTTTAATTGCGGGCCATGTGGAGAAGCTAATTCAAGTTAATAACCCAGCTCAAATGTTCTCTTTTACGGCCCGATCACTCCCCGAAATCAACACTTGCCACTAAAGTAGCTAAAAGGCTTGTGCTGAGAAGTGAAGTTTTTGCAAAGTGATGGTCATTTTCAGATTTTTTTTCTTCAACAATAGAAATCTCCCACCTGTATCCGTCACCTTGGTAACAGCCATGATCATCACGGGGACTCCGACGGCGGAGGAGAGGATCCAGATGCAGACGTTGATGAGCTTGGCTTTGGCAGGCGTGCGGAAGTCCAGGGCTCTCACCGGATGACAAACGGCGATGTAGCGGTCCACGCTCATCATGGTGAGCGTGAAGATGCTGGTGAACATGTTGTAGTAGTCGATGGCGATGACCACTTTACACAGTACCTCCCCAAAGGGCCATGTGCTCATCAGGTACTTGGCACTCTGGAAGGGGAGGGTGCTGGTGGCGAGAGCGTCAGCGAGAGCCAGGTTGAAGATGTAGATGTTGGTGGCGGTCTTCATCTTGGTGTACCTGGTTGGTTAGAGGAATAGCATGGAGAACTTTTAACTGACTCTGACTCACAGTCAAGCTCAACTGTTGTTGCCTTCTGCTGCGTCACAAAGAAGATGCTGAGTATGAATGACTATCAATATAACGTTTCAAAGTGAGAAACCCATTTACTGTTTAATCTGATGTGTTTCCGCTCTAAAACCAATGATTGCCCATTTACGCCATAAACATATCGAACTAAAAATAAAAAGTACATTTAAACGGATAATGTTTCTATGGCACAACACTAAAGGCACATGGCCTAAGTGAATGTAAGCCTCTATAAAACTGCACGTCCTTTTTACAGTTTGATGACATAATATAGATTGACGTTTTTATGACTTTTTTCCACATTGAAACTACATTACATTACATTTTACATTACAACTACATTTACATTATACACAGTGACTTTTTTCGACATCCATATTTTGACCTTTTTCGACATACTATACTATGATTTTTTTTGACACACTATATTATGACTCTTTATGACTTTTTTCGACATCTTAAACTCTGAATTTTTTTTACTTTTTTCAACACACTACGCTATGACTTTTTTCAAGATTCTTTTTTTTGTACTTTTGATGGCTTTTTCGACACTATGACTTTTCATAGTATTTACTTTTTATGACATTTTCCGACATACTATTTATACTATGACTTCTTTTGACATACATGACTTTTTTAACTTTTCATGACTTGTTTTGGACATACTATACAATTACTTTTTTACTTCGTTTTTTCTATATTTTTACTTTTTATGACTTTTTAAAAACTTTTTCCGAAATACTTTATTTTAGCTTTTTAGGACTTTTTGGGACATATTATACTATGACTTGTTTTGGACATACTATATAATGACTTTATATTTATTTATTTTGACATTCTATATTTAAATTTTTATGACATTTTGCGACATACTATATTCTGACTGTGACTTTTTATTGCATTTTTTGACATTTTATATTTTTACTTTTCATGACCTTTTTTGAGATACTATGAAATGACTTTTTGTTACTTAAGCTGACAGTGATCAAAAGTCAAAATAGCAGTCTGACACACAGGTAACCGGCAGGCAGGATAGCAGGTAAACAGGCAGTAAAGAAGAAGCTGCATTGGCATGCTGTTGATCTGACAAGGACCAAAGGCGCGTGAGCTTATGTGGAGAGTGGCTGGCGAGTGAATGAAATGCAGGTGAGGTTGTGGGCATGAAATCCAACAAATGGAAACATGTGTCTAGCGGGGAGAGGATGTTAGGTGAACATGACTGGCAAGAGAGTCTGAGGGCATCTACTGGATAGTTAGAGGATGGCAGGACCGGGGACTGAGAGGAGGGTACATGGCCTGGGGAAAGTGAGCAGGAGCTGGAGACAGGAACAGAGATCCAAGCCTCACGAAACAACATGCATTTTAATGACATACTGTCCTGTGACTTTGTTTGACATTTAAAACAAGTTTATTCCTGCTGAAAAATCCTCTTAAACTCCTCCTTTATTTCAGATTTACAGAGGAGATTGTTGTTTTTTTCTTCCTTTTCTGTTCTGAATGCCATCTGAGCATCTGAGCTGTTTTAAAGATGGATTCATCCACATTAGTCCACAATATGACTGTAGTGGGTCCTATTGAATTAAACTGCAGCAACAAGCTCTAAAAGAATCTGCAATACATTAATTAGTACTACAGTCGTCGCTGTGGTACTAATTGCACCCCACCCCCCTCGTGTGTGTGTGTGTGTGTGTGTGTGTGTGTGTGTGTGTGTGTGTGTGTGTGTGTGTGTGTGTGTGTGTGTTTGTGAGTGGGTGTGTGAGAGAGCGGCACACCGAAACTGTGGGCAAATACAAAGGACCATCATAAATTGCCGACAGTTTTTTCTGACATTTTACATTGTTTAAAAACACACTATAGTCTTTTACTAAATAGTTTATGATTTATTTCTTACCTGACCACCCCGTACATTACAAGTACGTTTCCAAGCAGTCCCACCACACAGATGAGAGAGTAGAGAGCCGTGATACAAACGGCGATGATGAGACTTGTAGTGTCCCTGGCTGCAGACTTGTCGGTGTCGTTGCTGTTCGAGGACACGCGCAGCGGATCCTCGGTGAACGTAACATTGAGAGGAGTTATGGAGACCGAGGCGTTAGAAGGAAGATCCATTTCTAAAGAAGTTCAGGTGAGATTGTGGCGCATGGAGAAGTCACAGATTTCCAGAGCAGGTACACAGGAGCGCACGAGAACTGAACGGTAAAATTAGTAATGAGGCGCACAGAGCAGATTAGCTCGCGCGCTCTCTCTCTCTCTCTCTCTCTCTCTCTCTCTCTCTCTCTATCTGCGCGTTCCCTTTGACAAAGCGCACTGGTGCACAAAGCAAGAAGTGTTTTCCTGCGCAATGCATACCCTGCCCAAAGGGATAACATTTGTCAAAGTGCTTTAATTAGCTCCAGCATGTAATATTACTTCTTCGCACTGCATCCTTATCGACTTGTATCCAATAAGGATGCCTATTGTTTGCCGTGGCACACAGCAGCTGATCAAACAATGTTAGTCAAATCCAATCCGAACACCTCTCATTGTTGCAGCTCATTGAGAAACGCTTTGTTGCGCCATATCGCTGCCTGCCTTCAACCCTCAGGTACTGGTACTCCCACTCACCATGGCCTGAGGCTTGTGTTACGGGTGCTCAATTAGAGGACTGACTGTTCTGTATATTGAATGACCTTACTAAACCACAAGAGTGATGTAAGTACTTGTCAGTAGCTCGGCTGATTAAATATTTGAGATGGTTTTGATAGCCTATAGCAGCAATTTAAGTGTGTGGATTTTGAAGTGAATCCTGCAAATTGTCTCGTTATCTTTTACATTTGCTGCCTGCTAAATTGTGTTGGTCTGTCAGTCTGTTTTTTGGCATTACATTTGTGCAAGCAATCAATGTTTATTTCCAATTGAGCACTCTGATTGACCTGCTCAGCTGTCACCATGTCATCTAAATCCATAATTACGCAGATGTTTGACTTTTAAGGCCAAACAGATGTGTCTTTTTCACAATTTCCATCAAAGCGCTCATTTATCTGTAGCTGTCTGTAGCCCATTACTGAGAACTTCACAAGCCATTAGGAACATGCAGTTGATCGTGTGTCTGCTGAAATTGCCGAATGCACATAGTGTGCAGTCTGTTTGAGAGTGCCTCTCAGGGGTAATTGTTTATTTGAACACAGCCAGATCAAAATCCTCCCGTGGCTGTGTCTGTAGTGTTCATAGCTGTGGCAGTCTTTATGCACTCTACAAAGTGACCTTTACAAAATCCGCCTTCAAGCAAACGCCATCAGAGGGACAGTCAGAGTTGTAGGGCCGGCATGCTGAACAAAAGCTCTGATGCCTCTCCTTTACTGTTCCTTCTAAAGATAGATCACACGTGTCTTCATAAGATGAAGAGCAGTAATTAAAATGATCGGGCTCATTTTAGGAGTTCAGTGAGCTCATTTGTCTTTCATTAATGAGGGATGTTTGTTTGCAGCTTCTGTTTAGACTTCTGGCCATCTACAGATGAGCCTATAGTTCTCAACATGAGGAGCTTTTAGCCATGCGAGCGGCATGGATCTACAGGTGTCAGTTGGTGATTTTTCAACCATTGACCGCCACTTTTGTCCAGTTTGAAATATCTCAACAAATAATCAATAGATTGCAATGAAATTTGATACAAACAATCGTTGTTCCCAGACGATGTATCCTAATCACTTTTGTGCTCCCCCAACTTTTTTATCTGACGACAACTTGAGATCAAAATTTGAATTCTCTCCAGATGGAATCAGACAAAGAGAGGATAACAAGACATCAATTTGAGTTTAAAATGTCGGTATGATGAAAGAGCTATACGCTTTTCTGTTACACAAAGTCTAAGGTTTACAAAAAAAAAAAAAAGATCTGATATAACAGATATCTAAGGGTGAGTGGCTTTGAGAGAGTGTGAGATGAAGGGAGGGGGGCGGTGGGGGTGGAGAGGTTGCATGGGTTGTCATACAGACAACTCCCTTCACATATTGAATTCAGCCCACGACACCTCCAGAGGGCTCAGAAGTACATTCTGGTCTCGACGGTTATCTTGCCCGTATACTACCTACAACTCTGACACTGAAGCACTGATCACAATTGCTCAATCTCAACAACAATGGGACTATGGCACGCCCCGCTGGCATGAAATTACTTACACAGCAGTTCAGGAAGTAAATTATGTTGAATCTCAGTTACAGCTGTGTGGGAGAACAATATATGACACCTGCTACTGCTGCAGGAGGTGTGATGACATACAGGTTTAGATTAGATGGCTATCTATCCCTCTAATGAAGAGGGCTAAAAATACTATAATGTAGTGCAGGGTATGGTGCTCTCTGTAATGGCAGAAGACTGAGTGTACATGATGAGCAATTCTCTCTGTTGTTCTCTATCTTTCTCTGTACTCAATTTTGAGATGTGGTCAAAATGTGTTGTAAAAGAGAGAGAAATGGATCTGGACGTACAGTATAAAAGACGACACGGACAGAATGCTGCTGTTGCTGTTGTGGTGTTTATGTTCTCCCCTGGGGGACAATCATCCACGATTCGTACAGGCAGTATGATTACTCGCATCACTCATCAGCCCAATGGAAACCTTGGGAAGCATTACGCTGCCTAACCGAACCCATCAAATTCATGGCAGGGAAAACAGAGTGCAGACAATTTAAAGTGGGCTTCATGTTGGGGTCTTGCATCAGGATGGAGTGATGATGATGCATGTTTGATTTATAAGTGATCAAACGAAATAAAAAGGCTACTTTCAGCCGCTGCTGATTCATTCAATCTTAACAAATCATTCTTTAAAACACTTACGAAACATCTTGCATCGATTGAGCTGTGGTACTTGTTGCACTCCCAGTCTCTTCATATTTTATGTGTTGCTGCTGTTGTGTTTTAGATTTGCTATCCGGTTGCAATATCTTATGCACAACAGCTTTTCTGAAATGGGCTGGTACACTTCATAACTTCTGAAAGGTCAGAGAAAAAAGGAATACATGCAGTATGATATCTTGACATTTTATTTCTCCATGTTGCTTTTATCTCTCTGCACATGCAATGTAATAAATGGGAGAGGAACTACAAGAAAACACGTGCTGAGGCTTTGGTAAGGTTTCAAGTTGTTTGTTCTGCAGCTGACGAAGCTGAAGCACAGCGGAGAATTGAACCTCTGCTGGCTGTCACATTGCATCGCTAACAATCACGTGCTAAGCCACGTTTAGAACATATGTCTGACCCGTTCAACCTTTATGTGTGAACGTGTGGTTTCCCCTGACTCCTGGGTAAGCACGGACTATTATTAGTTTGTATAAACACATTCGCATTAGAGCGAAATCTATGTGGTTATGTCATTTTACCATCATACATGTTACCGTTTCACCTCAGCAATGTAACGTTTTAATCAAGAGCTGTGGGAGCGTGATCTTTCATCGATGCTTTTCTGCAGGACAGGATTTACACAGACTGAAAAATGGACAAAACAAGTGTCACAGTGTGACACCAAGAACCAATATAATGAAACCTGACAACCTGACACTACCTTTCACCGGTAATTCTTGGGGAACTGGACATCCATGATATTTACGGGTCACAATCTTCATCAGTGCACAAGACATGTCTTTGTCTGATCAATCATTTCTTGTATGCTTGTGACTGAATGACCACAAAATAAACCAGAGTAAAGAAGGAAGACTGGAGCAGAACAAAACAGAAGGCTTGTCCTTCACAGCATGGAGGGATTGTGCAGCCATCAACCCGATTCATTTTAAACTCGGAGATTAAGTCACAATTTTGTGAGATAAAACCTGTGTCAATATAGCACAGCTATTAACTGCCGTGGAGACAGAGGTGGCTTGCATAGAGATGAACAAGAACACAAGCTTTGAAGCATCATGTTCTTCCACCATTTTCTTTTCTTTTTAATGTCTGTCAGCAAAAAAAACAACACAATTTCCTTTATAAAACGTGATGGGACAGCGTGTACGTTTATGCGTTATTAAACTCAGAAGTCACAGATGCCCTGCTGTGTTGTTATTCAGTTGAGGTGCAGAAACAGAAAGAGTCATGCTGTGGTCTGCTAATCTGTCTCACGCCAAAATATTTAAACTCTCAAAGTAGTGAAACTCACATCAAAACAGAATATTTTAAAGCATCTTCAAGCCCGAGAAATACATGGCATGTAGCGTGTTCACATCATGGGGATTAATAATAAATACACTGTTGGTGTGATGGCTGCGACGAAGAGCTGGTTACAGTTAGATCTTTATGCATTTTAGGATTTAGGGACTGTAGGAAAATTGTTATCAGGGCGAGGGGGGTCAGAAGAGGGGGAGGTTTGTTCATTTTTCAAGGGTGGTCTATATATGTCCGGAGATGAAGGGAGGATGTTTCAACTCTTTCAACTTTTTCAACAATAAGATTTGGTTGCGAAAATATTGCTCAAGTCCATAAAGCACCAAGAGCGCCGCTACCTGGGCCCGTTTCACTCATTTGGTGGCTGAATGTTTTTTTGGCTCAATAAAAAAGTATTTGTAAAAATAGAAACGGCAAAGGAGACGTACAGCAAAGACTTTTCACACACGTTTGTTAACAAAATGTTGTCATTATGTTGATATCTAATCCAGTTGGCATTATGTTTCCTTCATAACATTTTGCAAATGAGTTAGTCAGGATTGTGTGTTTTATTTGAACAAAAACAAGTATGATTTAGCTCTCCTCGCCACCGCAATCATTTTCATACAGTCTCCTAAAATCCACACATTTCTGTTGGGATCTTGTCTTTTTCTTCCTCTAACGTTTCCGTGGTTGTAATTGGACAGTGAAAGGGTTGGATAGAGAGTGTAACATTTTAAATTGCCATATGCAAAAATTAGGTACTTAGGATTTTATGAGTCTGTAAACTACTGACGTGTCGGCACAAGTGGGCAATCACTTAGAGGAAATTGGAATATTGTTATTTGTGTAGTGCTGCAGCATCCTCAGAGAGCTTTGGGCTTCTTACTGGACTTTGTGATCTTTTTCTTCATAACCACAACACCTCGTGGAATAAATTGAAAATGATATCTTTCAAATATAGAATTTATTCAGAGTTGGTTGAATGGTTGAAAGGAAATTAATTAGTCACACTCATAGTTTATCACTTCAAACAATACTCACGCAAGTGCCTCTGATTGCAAAGTTACTGATGCTTGCCAACTCCATTTAATGTTGCTGTCTTTCTTAACACCATTGGCAATGTAATAAATCCCTCCTTGTGTAAACTGTGCAAAGTTCTCCCTGATTGCAGCGCTTATATTTTAAACATTAGACCTCCTCCGGCATGATAGCATGTGATTGACAGATATTTACACTCAGAAGCTATAGCTGCTAAATGAAAATCTCGCAGTCCCCCTCTCAATATGTTGTTTTCATCCGTTTGTTTTTTTTCTTTCACAGCAGCATTCCACAATTGCAAGCAGAGGATCAGCAGTTTCAGTTATGCAATTAGCTATGCAACAGTGATTTGTCTGCATGGGTCTAGGACTTGATTTGTTTTCTCATTTCTGTATGGAGGAGGCAGCCGGCACAATTTAGATACGACAAGACAGAGACGGCCTGCACGGATTGAACATGTGTGTAACTGTACCAAACTATGTGTCAGTCATTGAATAAACACAGAGTTCTGTAGACGAAAGCAGAATGCCCCTAGATGGAGGGAGGCTGATGGAGGGAGGCTGATGTAGGGCGTTTGCCTGATTCATTGTTTCCGTTTCAATGCTGCCATGTAATGATGACTGAGTGAAGGCATCAAAACTAAGCATAGACGAGGCAGAGACAGCCCTCTGTATGGACATCTATTGTCCAAAGATTTCTTTTTTAAAGGTTCTTTTTCACGTCAAAGTCTAAGGCAGCTCCTCCTCTGAAAGAGCAGTTAGTCATCGAACATCATGCACTGGGGGTTATGCGTGATGGCAGAGCTTCTGTCCTTGAAACGTACATACGTCATACTGTGTGCTGTACGCTGCCCGTTAACTGCCAACTTATAAATTATAACAATACTGGGGGAAGAATTGCGTTGCAGAGCAGAGCCGAGTGGTGATGCAGCAAGCCAATATCCACAGTCAAGCTGCTTGTTGTGTTGATTTAAATAAAGTTTCTATAAAAAATAGGAATGTCGATGTGAAATGAAAAAATACGGTCGTGACCTTTTGCACATGAGGAGGTGGAAAGTGACTGAAGCACAAACAGTACTTTAGGACGATTGTTAGGATTCAAGTATTCGTTTGATGTTAACAGAACTGGTTTCAGGTACTATGCACCTGAAACAGCCCTCAAACTATTATGTCTTATGTAACACTGCAAAGAGGCACAGATCACATCTATTATACACATGACCATTATCAGTGTTCCCCGTGAAACCTGCAAAAAGAATGAAAATTAATTTGACTTTTGTGTTAAAAAGATAAATATAAAACTCTGCTGCAAGTGCAACAACGTTTAAAACCTTTGTGTATTTACAGGAATCTGTACGATACAAGCTGAAGTCAGTGTCTACAGGTCTGCTGAGGATTCTCATGGAGGTTATTTACTGCCAACATCAATGTGACGACCACCAATCCAAGAGCTATACTGAATTGAGAGGAGAGTGAAACGTGGAGATGAAGGCAGCAAAGGAAAAAACATTGAGTGGTTCAACTGACTCGACTGAACGATGGATTGAATGACTTACAGGATGAAAAAGAACAAAAAAACGTACAAAGAGGTGAGAAACAGCAATGAGAGACGAGTCTGAGAGCAGATGTTTAATGAGAGAAAAGTGCATTTGTACCATCTGGAAAAGAGGTAACACAAGGTGTGAGACAGCGGACCGCTGTGATCAGTGATGACAAAAAAAAATCTAAGTTGGGTAAAATGTGGTCGTCAAGGAAACAGCTGCCTAATCTCCAATTGAATTCTCCCTGAAAGAGCAGAAGAGACCCTTTCCTTCAGTTCTGCCTTTTGCCATCCTCTGGGAGGTCTGCTGCCCTCACGGACACTTACAGGACAGTGACACATACTGACATGTTTACAATACAGCAAGGACATCGCATTATAAGTATGTGGGGAAACTGCAATTTAGCTGGACCCCACCTTGAGAGCCTTCTCAACCAAATAATGAAAAGAAATAAAAGTCTGTAGCCCAGGACAACACTATGCTTTCAAAACAAGGTAGTAAAGTGACAACAGTGAGCGAGGCTGATTTGGTTAATGACGAGGAGAAGCTAACGTGTGAGTGGATAGATGCTGATTTGTGTTACAGTAACGACCACTGGGCTGCTCTCCAGCTCATCTGTTAATACATTTTAGTTGAGTTAAAGGCTATTTAATGTCTTCAGTGGCAAAAACTGAGGTGCAGAGTATCATGCAGATGCGTAAAGGAAACGCTAGTGCACTTGCTTTATAGGCGCCCACGGATGCCAGAGAAGTGCAGAACATCCAGGTAATATTATAACCGGCAGTAGAGCAATTTTTGCTTCATGCACCACTGGGCAACGTTCATAGGAATGAACGCTGTATCTCGTTCTCTTGATACATCGCGGTAACGCTATGGTGATGATAAACACAAGCACAAAGAGATGTTTTACAACCTGGCAAATTCAACATTGTTCCTATAAATTGCTACTAATCTATCACACATTAAAAACCATTATTAACTGCAATATTTGCATATGTCTGGTCGCATGTTTAGCAAACAGACATGAAAGCGGTATCCATATTCTCATCTAACAATCGGCTGGAAAGCAAATAAGCATATTTCCTAAAATGAAGACACTATGAAGGATGCCGTATTAGAAAGTGGGACCAAATTCTGTAGTGTTGAAATAGATACTAAAAAACACCGAACTGAAAGAAGATGTTATTTTAACATTGGTGTCTCGAGGGGAAATTATGACAAACATAAATTGACATTTCCAAAATCACTACAATTCTAGTAGTCTAAAATTTGTAAAAAAAAAAAGTTTCTAAAAAGTTTCAGACGATTCAATGAACAACAAAAAGAAGAAAAAAGATGGTGTAGATCCCCTGTAGTGTTGATAATGACAGGAAGGTGACCTGACAGGGTGTTACAGCTGACAGCAGCTCCTCTATGTGTGTGTTCACACTGTTCCCAGATGTAAAAAAAAAAAAAAAGAGGAGCGCAGATCTGAAACGGAGTCGCTCCGACAGAAACACAGCTAATGAGCTGAAGTGGAGTCAGTGACCTTAACCAGTCAGCAGGGTGCTTAAAGGGGAGGTCGAAAAATCAGGAGATCAGTGATCAAGGAGAAGAAAACAGGACGAGTGGAGTTTGAAGCCCGCACATTGCAAATTAATCTATTTTCAGATTTCTCATTGAAAGTAAATGCCATTCGGGCTTTCACGGTTAACTTGAGTTCCTCTTTGTTTATCATTGTCACTGCATGATAGCTTTCAAGCTTCTGATGGACACTGACAGTTGTGGCCGTCTAGAGGGCATTGCATCATTCAGCATTGACAACGTCTCTCTCTTAAGACCGACCAGGCGATAACTTGACGGTGCATCACTTGGCTCAATGCCCACGCACTAGCAGGTAGTGTTACACAGGTTTGGCCACAGCCACAGTCTGTCTCCGAGCATTAGCCCACTTCGATAAGTCAAACACTTTTTAAGATCACTTTGTGACGAATCCTTCTGGTTCTGGACTCATCTGTCTCTCAATCAGAGTGCCTGTTGCATTATGACTGAAGGGGCCTTCAGGCTCCGCAAAGCAGGCGGCTGTATCCGATTTGAATGAATGGTCTGATGTGGGAAGCGATTCCCAGGATGGAGTGACATATAGCTGGATGAAATTCTTGATTGACAGGATTGACAGGATTGACAGAACTTTCCCTGGCGCTAGATGATAAGATGAAACTTCGATGATGATCGTGGATTGTTGCAGAATCAAACAGTGACGAGATAAAGAAACAAACAAAAAGGTTTATTTTATTTCAACCACGTCAACAGCACAATGTGTTGCATTTGCAAAAATAATTTAATACTTTCTGCATTGCAGAACACAGCAGCAGTACATTATTATCTGTAAATACATGTGCACTATATCCATATTAAGAAGGCCACCACTGTAGCAACGCAGTGAAGTAAATTGTTGAATGTGGGACTCTGAAGCGAGACATAAAAGCGGGCAACAGAGCGGCTAATTGCAATCTAAGCTTCCTGTTTTCCTTCAACCACTAATGTTGGAGGCAAAGCGTTCAATGGGAGAAGGCCGGCTGCAAACCAAAGCCCTCATTAGATCCTCTTTGAGAGATTGCTGTTAGCCAGAAATCACACTGCAGTGAGACTAGTTAGCCAAGAAAACAAAGGTGAGGATGAACATTGCAGTTGTCTCTACTCACCCTGACTGTGGTTCCCCTGCTGGTCCCTACAATAACATAGGACAGTGAGTAACTGTGCCTTCCCAGGCCCCACTGGGAATGGACCGCCAAACGGATCACAGCTTTGTTGGCTCAATACAGCCGAGATGCATCATTTGATGGTAGGGATGGAGCTGTAAATAGGTTGTATCACTGCTCTTCTTCCAAGAGTTTGATTCAAAACTTAAAATCAGACCAACAAATAAAAACAACCTTTGTATGCAATATGCAAATGCCCGTGAATAATGCCCAAAATGTCATCTCCATTTCATAGTCCTTATCAACACCATTATCATGTGTAATGAGGCTGAAGATATTCTCATGGAAATTTTGCTCCGCTCTCATCATCTGCCGGAAATGATTACCTTCTAGAGCCTTGAGAGGGTGAAAAACTGAGACAACAGCGTCCAAAGCTGCCGGACTGCATTCACATGTAGAATCTGTAAGCACCAGGACAGGATTTTGGTATTGGAAGCGTTTTGATTTAAGTTTGTAGTCTGAGTACTGGTGACTTATCACGTTCGAGCAGTCTTTGGTTGAACGCACGTAAACAGTCTCTGTGGAGAGTAGAAGAGGCGAAAACGCACTGGCCGAAATGCAATCTCGGCTATCGTCTGACAATGATTTAGTCTTTTATTGATTTAGAATTAGCTTGTAAACTGGCTACTTCTGAAACAATCCAGTCTCACATCTCAAGTTGCTAATCGGACTGTAAACAATAAGCTGCACACGGAAAGGAGGTCTTGGCCAGACTGTGTTGTCCAGCTTAAAGCATCCTGTAACACCAGTCATTTCATTGAGTTTATTCATTTCTTGGTAAGTTAAATGTTTTAAAGCAGTCTGGAGAATGCTTTACTTCTTGATGTGTTCATTTCAGACAGTAGCTCATGGTCTCTTTGTTTTAAGGCTTCAGATATCTCTGTATTAACTTAAAGCTCTGCAGTTTGTTCATTTCCATCTGGCACGGCTACAGACAGCGTGCTTGACGGGTCGGATCTTTTTGATGGGGGTGGAAATGAGTTTTCCCCAAATCCTTCTCACACAGTCATAGAGAAAGAAGACAGATAACTAAAGTGAATTGTAAACTGAAAAGATGTCTTATTTCAGGGGCCGGTTACGATTAGTGAGTGAGGAGTCAGCAGGCAGTCAGTGGCAGTATCAAACAGGTAATAAAGGTGTGTTGAGAAAGTGAGTCACAGCAACCACCAGAGGTCCTTGAGTCCAGCTATAACTGGCCACCCAAAACATAATTCCATTTGCTGCAGCAGAATGCGAGATTAGCCACGGACAGACGCAGAGGTAAACACTCACTCACGGATGCTGGTTCAGTGTTGAGAACCACCGACATAAAGCAGAATGTCTGCTGCATTAGATGATGGCATTATTAACTGTTTGGCAGTATTTAGAAGCGAGTCTTTAGCACCCTATCACGTAAGGCAGCCCTGAAACAAAAAGCCAACTCAGTCCAGAAACAACCATGCAGAAGCCAAATGGAGTCCCACAGCTTGCCCTCAAATGCTCTCTAGCAGACCACTGTGCGCAACCATGCATAATATATCTGGTACTATTTGTACGCCATTCCCATGGCTCCCTTTTCCTCGAAAAACATAACTTTTTCCAAACATCTGAAAAGTTGCAGGTCATCAAAGCTCGTTTTAAAATGTCAGACATCTTCATGCCTCCATGCAACTTTTCATTTCTAGTCAAGATGAGTGTGAGGATATATCAAACAAGCAGGCATCATACCACATTCAAAAGTCAGTTCTCAACAGATGTAGGAGCAGCCAAAGGTCCTGGCTAATAGCCACTTAAGTTTTTCCCTCTACAGTATCATTTACCCTCTATACAGCAGATCAGAAGGAAATTGCTTGGTTTGGGGACTTTGCATCCCCTAAATGAATACATTCTAAATCAAAGAGACAGGTGTTTATCCAGGACGGTGCTATTCCTCCTCAGTCTGACATGCTCTCGACTTCAAATGCATTTCATCCCACCACTCTTGAGCTAAGTGGTAAAATGGTATTTGCTTTTTTGAGAGCAAAAGGAAGGAGACTGAGAGGGAGGCAGTCGGAGTTATTGATCATCCACTCCCTCTCTTCCTCAGTGCATTTTCTTCGCCATTAAAAAAGCCTCAATCGCGACACTTTCATAAGACACAGCAGTAAAGGGGAACATTTAACATTTTACGCCCACTCACAAAGTTATTGAAGAGGTCTCAAAACATTAAGCATTCAAATATTTGAAATTATCCAACTTCTGCTGCTACAATAAAAAAAACTGATTTAGAAACTGGTGAAATATATTCCACTTGAGTTTGAACAAAGACAAGAGCAGATTTTGTTTTAGTTATTATAAGAGCAAAGCTGAGATTGCGAGTGAAGCAATGCTAACATTCAAATGTGTTAGCTTGCTATTTGAATAAGGCAGTCCGACAAATGCAGTGATGGTATTCTCGGAAGGTATTTTTTGAAGCGTCACAAGCTTTTAAGAGGACGAGACAGTGGGTGGGAGGCAAGGGTGAACAAAGTTTGGAGGCTGCAGACGTTCTAAATTGAAAAGTTTCACGGGGATACAACAATTCCTTGCAGCAGGTCGACATGACACTAGTGCTTTTAAGATACATTACAGAGGCAGAACAAAAAATCACAACTAAGATTACGGGGCTCAAACTCGTGGCCTTTGCCTTGTGACCACTTGATATTCAGTCATTTTCACGAGCTGAAAGAAAGTCTTTTTCCAAAGATGCAGCAGACTTTGCTCAAAGTCGATGCTGCTTGTCTCACTGATCTTTACTGTGCGTCCAAGGTTGCACACACAGGCACAAACCATAACCAGACATTGTTTAAAGATGACACAGGGAGCGCTTATATACTTCATAAAACATGTGTCCGGGCCAATTTAGGGCCAATTGTCATTTACAGAGTAATAATGGCCGTATTGGTTCGTTTGAGCTCACAGAGAAATACTCATGCTGAGCTGTTAGGACGGATGTCATACTGGTGTTCAGTAATGTTTGCACCGCAACTTTGAGCCTTTTGTTGCTTTAGGCACGCTAGGAGCACGACTGAAGGGATGTTGGGTCGGAATTCTCATTTACACTTTGTGTTTGATCGTGATTAACAATAGCTAACACACTAAACTAAAATGGTAAACATTATACCTGCTCTACATCGGCATCTTCGAATTGTCATTGCTGTTAAGTTAGCATGTTGATGTTAGCATTTGGGTCAAAGCATAGCTAACCCGAAGTGCAGCCTCACGGCATCTTATCAAATTGCAAAAACGTGGGTTTGATTGATTTTACTTTTCTTTCTTTAAGAAACATTACATAAATATAAATGATCTACTAAAGACACCATTGTTCTTAAAAGAGTTTCAGAAAATATGTCCAACCACAACTTTATACTGTTCAAATCCCATTTATAGTTGAATTGTTTTGTGCTTTTAATCGCCTGACTGATTATGTTACGTCAGGGAAACTGCATGCCTACCAAGACTCATTTATTTCCATTTATAGAGCGGCTGCATGCAGCCACAACAGGAGGCTGAGAGGTTACAGACTCATAACACTGCAGAGAAACATTTCAGACAAGACTTCTACAAGTCAACAAAGCAATACGCTTTTAGGAAGACCAACACTATGAGCTGTATAAGCCACATGATTACAAGAGTTATGAATATATATTTAAAGAGTCTGTGTCTCGCACAGACTTCAAGTTTAGACTTTTCAAGACAAATCAGACCACAATTAACGTATACCTTTAACACACAACTGAGCGCAGTGTTAATGTTGAAAAATTCCAGCAATGTCTGTTTTCATCTGACAGAGATTAAAGTATGTCCAAATGTTCTGCCGTGTAGTGAAGTAAATGAATCCTGACTGACAGTGAGTGTAACTCCTGAGGTCTGGTTGTTTTGAAGAAGATGGAGTTATGTGATTGGTTGAAACCTGTACGTATGTGGCTGTCAGTGATGGATTGACTGCAACATCTATAGTGAGTTTACATCACAGTGCCTTTGATTTACTCGACGTGCCGTATATATGTAAGAAAAAAGAGACCAAAATATCAACGTCTCAGTCTGAATGCAGTGCATGAAAACGCTACATTTCTGAAGCATCTGAACATTTCACTGGAAAATCTCATAATGATTAAACCTTATAATAACACAATCATCACAATAATTCTTTTGATTCATGATCGAGTCAAACTTCATCTTCAATTTCAAAGCCAACATTTTGCCGAGAGTCCATCTGCATACGTGGATTTTTATCTGGAGTCCGTTTTTTATGCAGGTCTCACAATTATGCACATGTGATGCACATGATATGACATGTTTTTTGTTCTATAACTGGTTGTAAATTAAAGGTTACGGTCTTCTAAACGTCATCTCTGATGCAGCAATCCCATCAGATTGATTGCCCCCAAGCTACAACGTGCAACATCGGCATAAAAGCAGACACATGTCGTGTTGGGTATTCACTGTTGGAAAAGCTTATACGGCTAAGGCTAATAATAAAAACATGAAAACGTGGAAAATATTTGATCCAAATCTATTTACTTTTATCAAATTTGCAGTGATCTTATAAACTATTAAAAAATGGCATGAATTGTTTCCATTATTTGAGAGCGTTGTTCATTTGGGGTATAGTATGAAGAGTGTTGCTGCCTCAACAGCTTTTATTTTCTCACAACTCTTCCCACCAACTGTTGGGGACACGGAGGTCACAGAGTAGAGCAGCTGCAACTAAATGTACAACATGGGGAATTATGTTACAGAAACCCATTAACAAATTAGAAATGTCTTACTTGCTTGTGTTTTTTGTTTTCCAAGGTGAAGTCCAAGTGAATGAAAGGAAATTATTGTTAACTCCTCTTTATGTGTAGCTGTTGGGTTGAATTTCAGAAGACATTCGTCTGCTTGCTTTTAGATTGCAGGATGAAAGAGGGATGGTGATTTTAACACCAATGCACCAGGGTAGAATAACAGCCAGCGTTGATGCTTCCTGACTTCTGCATGCACATCAACAGAGGACTTATAATGGTGGAAATGATGCAGAAAAAGTAAATGAATGTGGTTTCATCTGACAGGAAACCAGATGGTGGATACTCAGCCAGAGGGCGGCCGGGAAGCTTTTCCTTTTCTCCAGACCATATTTCTCACATTACCATCAAATTTTATATTTATATACCGAATGTACTGCATGCAGTCCAATCTCTTCAGGAACACAGATCTGATAGAGTATGGTTTGCACGTTGCTCAATACACAATCATATTCCTCATAAGTATAGGACATTCAGTAATGTTCAGGAAAAAGGTTTGTTTTGTTGAATGGCTTTAATATTGTCACGTTAGTCTTCAGCAGCACTTCCCTCTGGCTTTACGAGCCAGCTGGACTGTCACTAACAAGCAAGCATCTGATGCATTTGTGGTCGGTAACCTGAAGAGAGGAAGATTCAACTGTGGGAACTGATGCTGCCTGTGTTTTGAGTTGTGATGAATTGTTGCCATCTACTGTATGTTTCCAGTTGTGCAACAGAAAAACTTCCAACTACAGTTGCACTATTTTCATTAAAAACATGTTTCTTTGAATGAATATTCATCTGTGCCATGAATTACGGATTATTTATTTTCATATTAATCAAAATGTCAATTTCTATCTCTCTTAAAACATTGTAGATATAGCAAACTGTAGATGCAATGCATAGTTTTTATTTATTTCTTCAGTTTAGTCTGTCCCGTAGAGTTTATTAAAATCATTTTAAAAAAACTAGATACTGATAAGAATTTAAAGAAATATAGGAAAACCTTATCATGCGCAAATAAAATAAAATAATAAGAAATATGCATCTAAACCATACTTAAAAGTAAACTGAACATTCTGTCTGTCACAAGACATAGATGACGATGCAGGAAGTGACACTGAGTAAGAATGATTCTCAATTTTTTGTTTTATTAAACGCGAGTTTAAAAAGCCATCATACGGATGATTTATGCATTTAAACAGCTGCAATATGATGTAGCATATTAACTGGATAATGTTTCAATCATGACAGCACCATGATCATTATTGTTAACATTCATCAAACTGATGTTCATGCTCAGTCTTCAATTCCACATAACACAAACCCGGATTATTAGCACATGCTTACGAATCTCAAAATGTCAAGTAAAAATTATTAGAACACCATTATCTGTTAAAACCACTAGCTGCAATACTTTATAACCTCCCCCCCCCATTATAGAAAACAATGCAGTTTGAAATGCTCAGGAAAAATGATGTGGTTTCATCTGGAAGGCATCAGCAGAACTGAAATTTAGAAAAATAACAGAAGTATTTTTTAAATTACACAAACAAAAGATATGAGTTATTGAAACAAAGGCCAGGGAAAAACATACCTTCCAGCGGTTACCACACTCATTGCACAGAACGAATGTGGTCATTGGCTCATCAGCACTGCGTGTCTGCACCTAAAACACACACACACACACACACACACACACACACAGGAGGTTTTGTAGCTGTAAATATTACACACATGCAAAGAAGGGCTCAAACAATACTGACAAGACTGAATAAAAATTAATTAATTTTGCTTTGCTGAAACTCCACAACAACCCCAAGTTGAATAAAATTCACACACAAACACAAACACACCTGTCCAAGATACAAATGTTAACTATAAAACACAGAAAGGGGTGCATGTGAAAAAGCACCAGTAGGTTTGAGATTGTGCGTTTCTGCGTGTTCATGTACTGCGTGTGTTTACCTGGTTGTAAGTGCAGTTGCTCTTCCTGCACTTCTCGCACTGCAGCAGGTCGGTGCTTGTGCCACCAGTTTTGGCCATTTGGTGCTCCCTTATGGCCTCTTGGGTGAGAACATTCCTCAGCTGTTTCAGCTCATCGCTGGCCATCTCCTACATAAACACAAAAATGTGACTAAATGGAGCAGAGGGACGTAGAAGAGTGGCATAAAAGTAAATCTGGGCATCAGGAAAGAAGTTCATAATTGGTTTAGTGTGCAGCTGCAGGGTTCTGTACCTCAGCAGACATGCTGGCGATGCGGCTCAAGTCAATGTTTCCTGCAAGGACGTTTCTGCGAAGCCCAGGGTTCTTCAGGTCCTTCAGGTTGCTGATGCGGCTGCGGACTCTGTTTTTATATTTCATATCTGTGACCTTGGTCTCCTGGTAGATATGTGCGACCGTGCAGTCAAGGTAGATCTGATCGTAGTAATAATCAAATGTAAAAGGCAATACTTTTCATTGGGGTGATCACTGAATGAACATATTAGTCAAACCAACCACAATGTGAAATAATTAGCTACATTGAAGGATATGATCTTCAATCTCTGCAGCCATGCTGTCACAGTTTGTTGTAAAATTCTTGTAGTCGTCTGTGAAGACCAGGAAAAAAAAAAAAATCAGGTCAATCTGCACACTACAGTGACATTTGTGTGTGTTGCTGCTAAGGTCCACAATTTGTATACGTGTTACTACATTGTCCATATATTTAGAGCGCATCAGCTGCAGTAGTAAGTGCTCTCAGTTAAGAAGTGTATTCTTAGCCTCACTGTCTGTGCGCAGGGCAGCTGCCAGCAAGTCGATGCACTTGTCTCTGACGGAGTCTCCGGTAGCGAGGTGAGGAGGCAGTGGACCCCCGGCAGAATTGAAGCTGGGTGACATGGGGCTGGTCGGCGTGGTGGGAGATTTAGGGGCATCGGCTTTGCTCTTCCTGCAGAAAAAGGACACATCAAAGCACAACAGAGCAGAGTGTGTGAAGCCTCACACCTGGTGCTTCTGACCTGATTTGACTGATTTGGAGAGAAGTTACCGTTTCCAAACTGGGCCTGGGGTTTGAGCTAGTGGGTTTTTAAACATTTTTTTAACCTTCTCAGGACCATTTTTGACATTAAATCTTACTTAATAGATGTATAAGACAAAACTGAGGCCTTTTCCACATGTCAACTGAATCCCATTCATCGCTGTTCAAGCAGCTATTTTTTGTCCATTTGGGGAGAGCGGAACACATCGGCATATCAACACCTCACAAAGTTGACATGGCTGACGTGTTAGCAGACGATTGCCAATTTACACATCCATCAGGCATACCAGCAGCATTGATTTAGTTTTGTGCTTTTGGCCACCTATATTCTCACCAAAAACATCAATCTGCTGCTGGAAAACAAGGCTGGTGAGAGTCTTGAGAACGAACCAAACAGTAAATTCATGGAATGTAAAACCAAAAAAAACAGACTGAAAGATGCCAAAATAAGCTGAAGGGAAACTGCAGAGTGATGTGATATTTCTCTGCAAACAGCAACACCAAGTTCATTGGCATCAGTCTTATATTACATGCAAACTTAAGAAAAGGCTAGATTGAATATAAAATAATCAAGAGTATCATCAGCATACATTAGAACAAAAAGAATCGTATTGTAATACCTGTCTATGCTGTCGGTAGAGGGCTTCCTCTGTGGAGGTCCAGGCTGAGACGTCTTCGAGCCTTGAGACTCTCTTCTATGACATAAAGTCAGTAACGTCATTTTTATGGTTTCCATTGAAACAAACCTGCAAAACTTTAATGAAAATAATTTCACCTTTCAACTGTTAGCTTCTTCGCTGGTGGCGAGCTGCTTGTCTTTGAATCAGTGGATTCTCGTCTACAGTAAATAATGAGACAGTTTCAGTAAATCTGGTTTTATTGGCAATGTTTATTTCAATTTCATTTCCAAGTACGAGTGAGATTTAAAGGGGTGCGTACCAGTCCTACCTGTCAGGTTTGGAGTCAGTTGGTTGACGTTTCACAGGCTGGCCAGCCTTGGAGTCGCAGGAATCCTTCCTGTAACAAAAGAGAAAGAGTTAAGACACTGACACCAATAAAATACACACTTGGGATTATGTCGGACATGAACTGCCGTGGATTCAAATGCAATGTACAGTGGAATGTATTTTCCTGCTCCTGCACACCTGTGTTTTTCTTTTTTGACATCCAAACTGGGCTTTTTCAGAAGCGGCAGTTTAGAGTCTGATGAATCTTTCCTGACAAAAGGAAACATTTGTTTGATTCTCAAACAAATCCACACACAGTACAAGTATAAAAGGGTAAGCGCCTAATGTACTAAAAACCAATTAGAGCCATTTGAAGAACAGACAACCAGCATGTTTCACAGCTTAACAAGCCCTTTCACACCAATGACTGGCCAACCTTTCACTCTTGGCTTCGTCTGAGTGTTTTTTAGGTACTTTGCCATCCGATGAGTCTTTCCTGCAAAAAGAAACAAACAGTCTTTGAGCCAACAAAATATCTCCATCTAGACATGTTGCTCTTTTTACAGTGACTTACTGTACACCAGCTTGAAGTAAAGATTTGAATGGTTTCCTAATATATCAGGATATTTAAGCAATATCTGACAAAGTTTTTCCTTTGAAATTCTGTTAATCTCACAAAACTGTTCAATAAACTTCAAATTCAAGACTTATCTGAATCTAAAACAGTCTTAAGTATTATCGTTCAATATTTCTTCTGCAGCCACTTACAAAGAAAAAGCTTCATCGCTGATTCAAAGCTCATAAAAAGTCATTTATCGAGTCTATATTTTGTCTAAAATTAGCGAGAAACAGAGATTGCAGTCTGAGGTTACTGATCCTACAGATACAGTAATATTTCAAGGATGAATGAGAGACAGAATCATTTCCAGATCCCAGACCTGTCTCTCTTTATGGGATCTGACGTCTTCTTCTGTGGGGGAGGTTGAGAGTCTGACAACTCCTTCCTGCTGTGACAAACAACACAAGGATTCAATGCAGAGAAGAAAGCTCCGAATGAAATCAAGTTATTTTTTCCAAAATAATCATTCCAGACGCGTCCAAGGCGCTGACTACATGCGGACCATAATGAGAACTCATCTGATCCAGACATCTCCTTTTTCCCGTCCAGTGAGGGACGCTTCAAGGGGGGAGGAGGTGGGGGGTGAAGGTGAAGAGGAAGTGGAGGAAGAGGAGCGTTTGGGTCAGGAGGCTCTTTTCTAAATGAGAAAACACCTTTGAGCTGACCTGAGTCGCTTCATAATGCAGCAGTTATTAATGTCAGGCAATGCAGTGGGTATGCAGACCCTGACCTGGGTGGAGGAGGATGAAGGTGAAGAGGAAGAGGAGCAATTGGAGCATTTGGGTCCGGTGGAACTTTCCTGATGTGAAAAATCAATATTTGTTTTGAGTTTCTACAGAAATTCTGTCTGCACTAAAGTCACTCAAACATGCACCAAAGCACGCCTGACCTCTCTTTCTTTACTTCCAGTGAAGGTCGCTTAGTCGGCAGAGAGGCGGGTTCAGGAGCATCAGGACGAGGATGTCGGGAGGAAGAGTCTTTACTGTCCTTCCTGAACAAATGCCACAAGAGCACAGATCAGAGAGTCCCCAATGCTGCTCAAGCTAAATGCAGAATCTGTTTAATAAAGACATACCTGACCCATTACAGCATGCACCAAGCACAGCAGGTAACCTGTTAGGCCATGAGTCTGGGTTTGAAACTGGAGGCATACTGCCAGTGCATACGAGTGACTCAGAAATGGTTAAGTCATGCAGTAATGTTTCAGTCCATCATGCTCTTCAGCTCGGGCGATGCGAGTGCCCTGACCTGTCCTTTTTCAGGTCCACAGAGGGGCGTTTGATCAGGAGAGGAGGCCGAGCAGGTCGAGGGGGAGAGGGGAACCGGGTGGGATAAAGAAGACTGCCGTCCATCACTCCCCTCCTGAAATAAATAATTCAATCTGAAGCGCTGCTGGCATGTTTTGGGTGTGTAATAATCAGTTTTTGAGCCACCTCCCTCTCACCTTTCAAATAGTGGTTTGTGAACAGCACGTTTCTCTCTCTGGGGTTCCCTCAGAGGTCTCTCCCATTGTGGTGAGCTTATCGGCCTCTTGTGTCTGTTTTCTTCTTTGCGTTTCTTCTTCTTCTTCATGTCATCTGCGTAGATGTGCCTCTTGGGCTCTTTAGGCTGTTTCTCCTTTCTGACTTCTTCCATGCGTCTCTTCTTTGGTTCTCCTAACGACCTTTCTTTCTTTGGTTCTGGCTTGTATCGCTCACTCTGCAGATCCTGTACATTCTTCTGTTTCTTGTTATCCATTACCAGTAGAGTATCTTCTCCGTGTCCTTGTTTTTTGGGTTCTTCTAAATGCTTCTCTTTTCCGATTTCTTGGGGATGTTTCTCATTTTGGGGCTCCTCCAGGTGCTTTTCATCACTGGGGTCATCTGTGTGTCTCTCTTTGTGTTCGTCATTATGTTTTTCTTTTCCGCTTTTGTCGGGGTGTTTCTTGTCAGGATCCGAGTCGTGTTTCGGTTTGACATCAAGTCTTCTGTGACTAACAGAAACAAAGGAAGTATCATCTTTACCTCTGTTCAAGAGCCCGCACACATTTACCAGTTTCATTTACGTCAGCTTTGTTGTTGTAATGTAACTTAGGCCCCATTTGGACAAGGATGAAAAATAAACCAACATGCCCTTTGATGAGCTAGCAGTGTCTTTACTTTGTCCTTCATTGTATGAGTTGACTGATCTTGACAGGTGATCTTATTCTACTTCTTCAGTTGTCAGACTGTGCGCTGAGCTGATGAAACTAACAGTAAACACAGCTCTGTGTAAAAACTCAGAAATACATTTTTAAATGCACACACACCACTACAGAAAAGACTTAAATTACAGGACCAGTGAACAGCACTGGTAATATTGACATCCACCCTACCTTCCCCGGAGGAATGAATCCAGTCCGAATGGGACATTAGAAGAGAATTCAGTGATTCAGATGAAAATGTCATGAAAAAACAAATAGGAAGACATCACAACTTCCATAGCCCCTTTAGAAATGTCCTATATTTGCACTTGCAAACATGACAACCGTGACGTATAACCAAATTACAGCCTCAGTAACAGGAGCGTGCATCATCATGTGTGCCCACACTTTAAGCATTTCTAAGGTCCTCAACTGAACAGATGGAAACATTTTAATGGTGCGTTACTAGAAAATATGACATGAAATGCGCCTTCTTTTATCGCTTTATTTGGATTCTTTTGAATTATGATCATAAAGCACTGTCCTTGGTGCTGCATATTGTCTTTGAACACTTGGATGACGTGAATCCACTTACAGCTGTCAGTGGGTAGAAAACTGTTCTGGGAAAATAGAGTGATTCAACAGCCTCCTTGGCAAAGCAAAACAAACAAGTGTCGGCTGCTACAGTGTAACTCCCGACACTTTCTATCAGCTGTTCATTTCTTGAGTGCTTTTTGACAGAGCTGCTTGGGTGAAGCTGCTTTCAAGGTATTTGTATACACACGCAGTAGTTGTTCACTATTACTGTGTGGTAATACATAAACAAGAACAAATACTGTAGGTCCAGCGCAGTGCATGACAAACATCTCACCATTTCACCGAGCATCTGCACTTCCATCATGATTCCACGTCAGTTAAGATTCTCAACATTTTATTGAACACATTTATTTGATATCGCCTCTGCTTCTGTGTTGAATATCATGTTAGCTGTGGCGTTTCTGTGCAGCAGCTGTGACAGTACTGACCTGCTCTGTGTCTCAGAGGGGGAGCTGTTTGGAGACACTGCTGTGTTGCTGGAGTCCAAACCGTTATTCATTTCAGCTGCTTTCTCGGAGTCTGCGGTGTATGTGTGTGTGTGGGAGGGGGGGGATATCATATTAGTAAAGCATTCAGTGCATTGATGTATTTATTGCAAAAAACAACTATCTAACTGCTCAATAAATCATGTATCAAATTCAAGTACCCAGAAGTCTTTTCCAGTCTTTAATGAGGAACTTTGCCAAAAAAATAACTTCCTCGTCTGCCGAGTGCTTCCTGATACCGTTCACAGACATGCCGATTCTTGTTTCCTTAAACAAAACACACACACACACTTAAGTATACATTGTGAGCCTTAATAAACATGCAGTTACCGCATTTGTAATGTTAATGACAGTCAAACTAACAGTCGAAAAGCAAAAGTAAAACTGTGCTCTAATGTAGACCGGACATATATACTGGAGCCTACCTGGAGAAGTTTGAGAGTCACATTGAAACTTTTCAGTTCCCTCAGCAGGTCCATGGCGCCTTCCTGCACACAAACAGCAGTCAACATCTAACTTCATTTTAAACTATAAATCTAGAAATATGACAATGTAAAATGCAGATGGGCTCGCATGCAAATGTAAACATTAATTTTAAAAAAACACACAAACTGATAAGTAAACAGTAACCGTTTTTTAGACAAACGCATATTGATTCCATCAATTCAAATATATCCCATCATGCACTAAGCATTTCTGTTACTGTTTGCTTTATTCTAGGAATGTTAACAGTGTTTATTGACTGCTATACTGTCGTTTACAGTTGCTACTCTTAATAAAAGAGCGCCATGAAACAACTGTTGCTCTGGTGTTTGCCAGTCAGTCACAACACCCACACCCCGCCTAACACCACACACACACACACACACACACACACACACACACACACACACACGACCTTGCCCACAGGCCGCGTTGTTTACTTTCTGTTGCATGAGTCACTGTTCGAAACGACAACGAGCAGAAAGTTTGCAAAGAGTTGTCGACAAGTAGGTAAAACTTGGCTCATATAGCGCTGCACACCGAAACGTCCTGAAATGCATGCAAACACCTGTTGAACATTTGTTACAGCCGGGGCTCATATTACAAATGTGCACACTTTGGCGAATACACCGATTCAGACTCATCGCCAACGTAAATCTGGAGGAAACCGTTTTCAGAAGAGACCTTACGGGCCTTCTGCACAGCACGAGGTGGCAGGACAACGCGCCACCTGTGGGTGTCAAAATAAGGACTCACCGTGTTATTTCGAGACACCATCTTGTCCAGTTTTTTAGCAATCCGAATGAGATCTTCCTCTTGCGTCATCGCTGCATTTACTCGACTAACAACGAGTCAACGATGTCGATTAGATCTGCTTATTAAAAACCGTGAAATTAGCTCAAAACAAGTGTGGATCCGCTGCAGGTCGGACTTTACGCACAGCGCAGGCTCCATTCAGTCCAGAGGCGTGTCCTGCAGGATCGCAGCTGACCTGCGCGACACATGACAACAACTAAATATAGACGCTGGAATGCACACATTGCACAGAACAAATGTCTAATTTTCAGGGGGATTCGTTTAAAGTCAAACTCTTTCAATGCTTTAACATATCTGTACGGTCAAATCTGTGATCTTACTGGCTCCATGTTATGTCTACTACAGTGCCAGTTGCTGCCGTGCCAAAGTTCAGCTTGACTCTGGGTCACAGTTTAGAGTATTACTCAAGCACTAGATAACACAGATGAATCCAGTATTTTCAAGGCGTTTGTAGTCTGTTTGCAGATGGTTCGTGTACTTCGGGCAACGTTTTCACTTTTGTTAATGTTAAAAAAAAAAGTGTGCCTGTTGTGACTGGTATTTTTGTTTATACGTGTTTGCCACCAGAGGGTGCTGTGACGTAAGTCTTTTACCTCAAACAACTTCACAGGCCCATTGATGAGAATTAACTTTGTTTCCCTGTTTAACTCAAAACGCTGAGCTTGCACACAAACTATCACGTTTATCTCGATTTGCTGACATTCACTTCTTGCAAATGTGAAACATTTTGCAGCAGGCTATAATCTCTGAGCTCACATTGAGATTATATAAAGATTAAGCCTTTTCAATAGTATATTCTTCTGCTTTTCAAGGAGGAATATTTACTGATACATGTCTGTTGAGACTGTGGGGCTGTTTTCCAAAAAGTGCAGAAACCACCCGTCGAAGTGATCTTAATAATGAACTGGAATAATATAATTTAAAATAACACGAGCCTGTAATTGCACGAGAATGTGCTGCTTTAGTTAGCTGAGGTCAGCTAACAAACATTTAGAAAATGAAATGACCTGAGCAAGTGCTTTCTACGAGGTCCTTTGTATCCAATGTGGGGGAAAAAGTGTTTACATGTAATCTTTGACAACTTCTTGGAAGCAATCACTTACAGACTGTTTTCATTCCAAATCTCTTCCAGGGGAAACACGCTCCCTTTACTCAAAGGCATGAAGGCTTACTCCCACAGTCTGCTGGGAATGGAGGCCCGCTACAGTT
Organism: Anarhichas minor; assembly: GCF_050575085.1. Lineage (NCBI taxonomy): Eukaryota > Metazoa > Chordata > Actinopteri > Perciformes > Anarhichadidae > Anarhichas > Anarhichas minor. The sequence goes on along the minus strand of NW_027466487.1, from coordinate 769,117 downwards.
CAGATCAGAGACGTCCCTGCTGCTGGAAGTCTCCATCGTTGTGGGAAGCGAGGGCATGGGAGATGCAAGTCGCAACACTCGGCAACAAATATCAGTGGGATGAAAGTTTTGAGGTTTTAATTGGTTTGTATTTCTCTGTCTGGAACATACTTATTGTAAATGGACAGTTAATGTACACAGCAGGGCTCTCTAACATAATTGTATATCATTACAGACCAGTATTGGCCCGAAAACTTAAACCTCTGCCCTCAAGGTGAAGTGTAACTGTGTTCATATCTTAAACTCTGAAACATGAAACATGTGCCATTAATCTAAGAGCAAACTGTAACACTCTTGTTTGTGGTGCGGGGATTTTAAGATAACTGCGTTAATGACCGCAGGTGAAAGTACAGTCTGAAAGCTTGTCAGGCGCAAAGAGTATTAGCTCTTTACAACGCTCTTACACAACAGGCTGAGCGTATAACCCTGTGACTGGCAGAGAGATAGTGCCAGCCAACTAGAGAAGTGGGACAGCTACCTGTGGTAAGAGAGCAAGCAGGCCAAGAGGAAGTACCAGTGATCAAGATCAACCTCCTTTCAACACTGTGTACTAAACCCTTCGGCTGAAGAAAGAGAGCTGCTCGCCCTTCTGCGCTTTGACCTCTTTCCCTGCGACCGGACTAGATAGACTCTCAGGCTATAATGCACAAACTATTATAATACTTTTAAACCTGCAAAACAGCAGCAGAAACAAGCTGCAGTCACAACATTGACATATTAATTGACTTGACACTTTATAAAGTGGATATAGCAAACATCTTAACAGTAAGCCTGTTAACAGTTGCGTATGTACACACTCAGCAGTGTGCAGGGCAACATTAGCTTTCATTTGGAGTCACGTTTTGTGTCAACCAGATGAATTTAAGTTACTTTTTAAAATTGTGAGTGCAGGACTTTTACTTGTAACCCAGTATTTTTGCATTCTTTTACTAAAGGATCTGAATACTTCTGCCACCATGTCAAAGGAGATGTGCACATAGAAAACCAAATTAGAAAAAGATTCGTATTCCTTGAGACGGACAAAAGGAATATAGGTCCATGACGTTTTGTGCGCTCGGTGAATCTCCCCTCTCTCTGGTGGCTCTACATGGTTACCTAACTGCATCTGTGTGCATGCCCATACAATGCACTGAAGTACCCTGAACATCAGCTGCTGCTGGGTTTGACAGTCTATCATTAGCCTCCGCGGTCTGACCACATCAAGTAACATCTTGTCTTTGCTTGTGAATGCACTAGAAAGTTAAAGGCCTACTGTGTTGGTCGAGCTTTCCAAGCAGAGAGAGGAAAGTAGTCCCTCGCCCCTCACTGTATACTCTACAGTACATCACACGTGCTTTAACAGACAAAGACTTAACACAGGGAACATCCACCAGTTCTACTTTCCTATCCAAGCACCTCGCCCAGCGCTGGTGTCTTTCCCAGTCACAGACTGGAGACGCCGGGCCTGGGCAATTATGGCAATTTTTGGATGACATCAGACCAGAAAATGAATGATTTAATTTAGCTGTCCATTTTTTTTCTGGATCTAGTGCAGGATGCAGAACCTGTAATAGAGCGTGTCAAAACAGAGTGGGAGAATTGTTTAGACATTCACATCTGCAGTTGGCTGGAAGGTAATCCTAGCCTGCTGGGGTTGGTTTGGCTGCTAATAATGACCACCGTTTGGCGGCACTCGCAAAAAAGTAGGTTGAATCTCCCGAAGAGGTTGGACCACCCAAAGACTTTAAGAACATCCTTGTGTCTTCAGCTGTCTCTTGAGTCTCTATTTACTGCCACACACACACACACACCGAATCTGACATATCCAGAACTGTTTTGGTGGTGCCACTATTTTAGGCCGCTTTTGACCAGAATAACTGGTGGTGCCACCGTTAGACACAATCCAACCAAAATAACTAAATGACAAACCAAACTTAATCTGAATTATGCCCTGAGCAAGATATGTTTAACCTCAATCCTGACTATAAAAAGCACCTTTACTGTAAGTCACCTGAACTGCAGATCATGAAGAAATTGATTCACCTTATCACACAAAGATGCATTGAAAGGCAGAAGAAAGCTGGAAAAGGACATGTGAAATATGTACTATAACTTATCCACGACCGTTAATTACACATTGGCACACAGGACAGACACTGAGTCATATGTATAGTGTGTCTGCAAAAATATCCTGTGGTTTTTCCCAAGGCTGCGATTTGATCTCTGAGCTCCCTTCGTTTGTGTTTGAGCTTCGGCTTTATGTTGACAAACAAGTGCATAACTCCTTTGGCCTGACATTGAAAGGAGGGGGGGGGGAATCCTTTAAAATAAAGAACCAAATGAGTCTGTCCTGAATGAAAGAGCAGCTCGAAAGAATGCCGCAATTCTGTGCTTTGATACAATCGAGCCAGACGACTGATCAAAAACTGTAACTAGAATTCAATAATTGCACTCATTGCTAAATAATCTAGCTGTTTACAAAGATCCCATCGCACAAAGCCTCTAGATCAAGCTGTGCTAATTGATGAAGTGAAGTTCATACGCCAACAGCCCAGATTGTGTTAGTGTGTAAATCCCCTCTTACTCTCATTTCCTCAACTGCCCACTAATCCAATTAGAGCACCGTAGTTCAAAACCTGCAACATCTTCCTTTTCCTTTCCGTATTAGCAGTTTTATTACTGCTTTCTGTTGGAATTGGATTCTGTTAGATGTTTATACACAGGGGCTGCAGTGACTTTATAGAAGCAGGAATTGGACTCGATGCAAAATGACGCATTTAGTCGTAGACATTGTGTGAAACCTCTAAACCCCCAGATGTCACAAATTTAGGTTAAATCAAGACTTTGTTTGGCCTCCTTTGGAAAAGTGTCCAAGTGTGTATCATTTTACAGGTTTCGAACAAGCATAAAGCAAAGTATTCACAATGTCTTAAGGATGCAGTTTACCAACGCACTAGACAACAATTAAAAGTTCACCTGGGTGACTTCACTGCTGTCACGCCCACTTCCTCTGGCCTCTAATGTCAGACTGGCAATCTAAAGTGCGAGTTGGTTAACAGACCTGTGAGAAGACAATATGGTGTCTCATCTCTGTGTTCATCCGCTTTATTAAAAGTGTGTTGTACATTTTAACAATCCATGGAGCTTTGTGACTGCGACAACACTTGTGCAGCTTTTTAAAGGGGAACTCTCTCTCTCTCTCTCTCGCAACTCACCCAAGTTTATGGAAGTGCAATATTTAAATGGTGGATTATCTTGTTAGTCCCAGTGGCCAACATTTTAAATAAATATCCTGCAGCTCAGTTTACCGACCAAACAAGATGTGAACATCTTTTAAACAACTGAAAATAGCAAGAGAAAAATAGCACAGTTATATTTTTAAAGTAGCTGATCAAAAATAGTGAGACATTTTGCTCTCTAGGAATGACTGTTGTAAGAATATGAAGAAAGTTAACAAAATGTTTACACCGGATATCAACCTTTCAAGAGATGAGAAAAATGCTTTTTCCTTTATGTGAATCTGCCCTCAGATGTAGCTCAGGCCTGTAGCTGCGCTATGTGCAATATGCTGAAGTGTGTGTGACAGCTTATGTGTAGCTCCAGGCATTGCATATTTTTTTCTCTTCTGGGCCCGTCTGACTGACATATTATTGCTTTGTGTTCCAGTTGTTTTCACCTGACTGATGATCACGTTTTTTACTGAATACACATACACAGTGTCTTTGAGCTGCAGCCAACGGCTTTTACTGTATGTCTGGTCACCTGTTAATAATAAAAAAAATGTCATTTTTGGTGCCTGAAGAAGGTTTATTTAATTGAAATGTTGCACAGCCATGATGAATTACCTTTTTTTCTGGGATCAAATAACCTTTTGCGTGCATAACTGTGGGCCTTGGCCCAAAAAAGAAAGATCAGTGCATAGTATCCTCTTTTTCCGTTTAACGTACATTTCAGGATCCATGGGAGAAACCGACAACAATGAAATCGGGCACTGTCCTGGAAAAATAATGAAGAACATGAAAAAATGTATGATTAATTAATTGTCATAGTTTGGTATTTTGAGAGGCCTCAGAGTCCCTCACACTGCGTTATTTGAGGAGGCTCTGGGTGTCTAAAGGTAGAGATAAGATGAGGACCTTGATTAAGTTCCTGGGTCCCATGATAAACATTCTAAAGTGTTACACAACATTGTTTTGCCTCCTCTCTGGTGTTTTAATTATACATGACTTTGTGTGACGTTGGACATACTGTATAAAGCTGAGTGAATGAAATGTTACTTTAGGTTTTTGGTATGTCCGTGTCCATGCATACCAAGACCTCCTCTGATGTCATATTTGTGTTGTAATGAACTTATATATTCAAGTAAGTACTGGGACTCATCGAATTATTCTTTTATTCATCTAAGAGAAGATTGTCCTGAAGTGCAAGTTGTCCACATCAGGCACAAAACAAAAATAAACAAAAGAGAGAAAATCAGATTATGGGAAGAAAAAACATTTTTAAAAAGATGCATGAGCAGCTATCCAAACATCTTTCTGCAGTGTTCGTTTCAAGTTTGCGGAGGATTTATTATTACCACATGAGCCTCCAACAGCCCAAAGGAAACGGGGAATTCTGTCCAAGAGCTTGGAGGTCACCCCATGGTCAACACAAGCAGACATGTTAATGCGTGGGTGATCGACTGATGATGTCAGGATATATACAAATGCTTGTGCGTGTGTGTGTGTGTGTGTGTGTGTGTGTGTGTGTGTGTGTGTGTGTGTGTGTGTGTGTGTGTGTGTCAGGCAAGTAAATGTATGTGTGGGTGTGTTTTGTGTGTCTTGTGGGGCAGGAGGGAAAAGGATGATGTGTGTATTTGTTTCTGGTTCAGTTCACTGACGGCACACAGATAGTCTCTGTCTATGTGGGGTCCAAGGTCTCAGAGCAGAGGAAGTGTCTCAGCTGAGACCTTACTTCATCTCCTCTGACTTCCTGCGAGCAGATCACGTGACAGCAATGTATGTATTTTCTCATTCTGCTGTTATAACATCAAGGTAAAGTTCTATTGATGTCATTTTACTTCATCTTTGACTGCTGATTTGCAGCGAGCTTTATGCTTTATTTAATATCAAGTAAACTATTAGAGGACGTCTTGCAAGAGAAAAACTAGTGGGCTCAATGGAAACAGGCCGAATAGGCTGGAGCACACCCAAGCTTCAAGTGCTCTATATTCTAACTGTAAGATGTCCAAATTTGATAATCTTATCCATGGGAAAAGTAGAGGCTTGTATTTGATGTTGAGGTTGACACACATGGACCAAGCTGTTTTTTTCCAAATCTGCACGTTCTGGTGCTACGCTTCCAGCCAGTCGGGATAAAACCAGTGACTGGAAAATATAGAGCCCAAAGCATACAAAAGACAGACCAAAGTCAACACACCATGAAATATCACCTCAGCTGGATATTTGAAATAATAGTTAATGATAAGTTACTGGGTGTATCACGTGAAGTAAAATAGCTCTTTTCTATTATTATTCCTGGGGTCGTCCTGCCTATGCCACGTCTATTAACAATAAACTTTAAACCTTTTGGTAGACAGACAAAATGATTTCATGAGAAAGGGAAACTGTTCAGTTTTTCACCTCACCATCAAAACTGACTGGCAGTACTAATAATTAAAATAATCAGCAGAACAGCTGGAACACACCATGGTAACTGCATGCTCGTGACAACAAGCATAGTTTAATGCTTGGAAATGCATTTGAGTCATTCATAGGGAAACCCATTGTCTTTGTGCTAGGGATCAGAACAGTGTATATTATTGGGAGTAATTATTGAATGCCATCAGAGATATATTTCCTCACGTTTGGTTTGGTTCAATAATCTGATGTTTCTTTTTAAATTCAATTCATGTGAATTATGTGAATCTTGAAATGCAACTGGAATCAATTCTTCTCTTGACGTTCACTACCAACTATGAAATGTATTGAACATAGATGCATTTCTATAACCTCATTTCCCTCACAAAAGACAGTCTGCCAGCAGTGGCATCAATAAAGTAAAAAAAATCTCTGTTTGCAGCTTTGAATTTTATAACAGCACGCTGACTTTTTTCGACAGTTCCCTGATAGTTTGGAGCAAAAGCTTTTCAGAAGTGAAATGTATACACCGGCAAAAGCAATCTCTGATTTATGTGTTTTGATGAGGCCTCATTTTCCATCTGATCTCAGTTGCAGACAGAGAAGAAATACAGTTTGACAGAAGTTGTTGGTTTTGAGTGGGGAAATTGCCATCCTCAAAAGTTCTCCAATGACCTTGGAGCAATATCAAGATATGGAGTGTTTAATGATTTAGCTCAGATTAATATCAACACAAAGCCATAGAGTTATTATAACCAGATTGAGCTGATGTGATCAGTGAGTTGGTAGCCAATAAGCCCAGTCACTGGCAGCGGGAGGCAGATTGTGGGGGGGTTTGAGCAGCCAGCCGACGACAGCGGCGGCGGGTGAAGAGCAGCTCTGAGGAGTGGAAAGATTGAAAGGTGGAAGAGTGAGTTTTACTGCGGCCCCGAGTATACAAACCCACATCAGATTGGAACCCGAGTCCTCACGCATGAGTCACCGCCATCACCCGTCTCTTGAAAACCCCACATGGAGATCTTCAACAATACTCTCTTCACCACCAGTGTTGATGAAGAGCACAATCAGGCCCTTCTCTCAACATTGCACTTCCTGTCCTGCTTTCAGGAATGCAGGGAGCGGGACATCAGTGAAAAGGGCCTTGGTGATGGGATCCACATGACGTCCAACTGATGTTAAAGAATCCAAAGGAGGATTTCACGTGGCAACCGCGTGTGCAACTAGTACGGTGGGCAAACATGTCAAAGATTGCAGCTTACGTGATATCTATGTCTCTTTATGGTTGCTTTGCTGTGATTGGACAACAGCTGTTTGGAGTAAGGTGTAGCAAACTGTCAATTTCATGACAACAGGCAGCTCAACTAAAGTAAGATCATGTGAAATTCCTTTTGTTCTTGCATGAGAGAACAATATGAATAATGTGGCTGTAATGCTGAGTTACATGTGTGGCTGTGTGGCTGTATGATGGTAAAATAGCAGACAATAGCTTGATCTTTGCCACAGAGTGAAGGGTTCTCATGCTGTTGTGTTCTCAGAAAATGTCTTTTATAGCTGATGTTACTTTTTGCTTTTGAATCTTTCCCGTCCCATCTGACAGATCTTTTATTATTTATAGAAGCAGACATGTGTGCTTATGTATCTGGCAGAATTTATGACCACATTTTTGGTTTATAAATGTTAGGACCATAAAAAGGCCATCTGGTACTTTTATAATGAGAATAACAATCAAATGAATAATACAAAAAGAATGACTTGTGTACTTGCAAACACTAAAGATGAGGCTATGAGATTGCAGACACTGAGTTGACAGTTGCACCTCAGACATTACAGTGTTTGGATTGGGACGGAGTGGAGGATCGGGCTGGGCACTGCCCCCCCTCAGTGGGTAAACTCTACACACTGCAGCCATTCAGTTGGCGAGGCTCACTGGATAAAGTTAGGATTGTTTGTCAGCGGGCTGTAATGCCAGGAATGCTCAGTGCTGGCTCTCTCTGTGTGAGTGTCTCTCACACTTTACTTTACCTCTCCAGCAGCAGTTTGGATCTGCGGTAAAACCCTCACGCTCCCTGAACTCTGCAGTAAAATAACAGATTAAATTTCTCTCCTTCAGGCTATTTTGGTACCCCGAAACCCACACACACACGAACACACACACACACACACACACACATCCACCACCTCAAATTACCCCACCCTCTGCCTCCCAACGCCCCCAGTAGAGACCGTCCTGTCTATACTCTATGCACTGGCGTTTTCTAGCATGTTCCATCCGGCCATCATGACATCACTTTCTAAATGAGCAGACACATGGATGTGAGCACACACACACACACACACACACACACACACACACACACACACACACACACACACACACACACACACACACACACACACACACTTTGGTTTGGTGATTCACAGCTTTAGTCAAACCAGTGTCCAGCTGCATCTGAGTCCTGCTCAACTCTCAGATCCAAGTCAGTTTGGAGTTTTAAAAGAGAGAAAGAGAGAATGAAGAAAAGAACTTTGTTATATCAATTTATTTGTCATTTACATTTCATTTACTTTATTGGCTGCATTAGTGGTTAATACATGATTTATTAAAGCTTTACTAATCAGCAATTATTCTAAACCAAAACATGAAACAGTCTAATGCAAACTTAAAGGAACTGTTTTGCTTAGCTTAGCTTAGTTTAGCTTAGCTTAGTTTAGCACAAAGACCTGGTTTTCTCTGACATTTTAAAATATTCCTACCAGCACATTTAAAGCTTGAAACAGAAATGTAAACATGACAAGTTGTTGTTTTACTTGGAGATATGTAGCCTACTGTAACTGTTCCACTAAGTAAAAGACGCTTTTTAGTTGATGTAAATTACAGAAGTATTTGATTAATTACTTAAGTAAATGAAGCAATACAGCAGTATACCAAGTACTAAGTAAAAGTCAAACACTTAAATGTATTCATTTTTTTCTTACTTAAAGAATATGAATATTATCAGAAACATGCACTCATAAATGTGCATCAAAAGTTAAAATAATCCTACTTATGCAGAGTGATCCCTGTCACTGTTTGTTTTTATATTTCACTGACTTACATCTGATGCATTCAAGTATAAGCAGACTTTCAATGTTGTAGTTGCAGCAAAAGTTGAACTAGTTGTTTTGCTGTTTCATTGTTTGATTAATAATAATAATGCGTCACATTTAATGAAAGGATCATACATTGTGTTTGTGAAATCGTTGTGTGCACAACCACATACAGATTTGTTTTACTTATGTTGCCGAATACAACTCTTCAAACGTCTGTTGGTTTTGTTGTCCATGGGTGCGACAACTTACCCTGTGTTCAGTGTTATCATCCATCTTAGAGTTTGGTGATATCATGTAAAACTCAGCATGAAGAAAACTTTAGTGTATGCAGGCGAAACAATCTTTATTACTTTGTTGCTCTCCAGATTTTCATGTTTTCATTGCTATCTAGGGAGAATCCTGCCTCTCCACATTTTCGTGTTTTCAGGCAAGTTTTCATGTTTCATATTTCCAAATAAGTTCAGAATTAAAGGCTTTTCTGTCAGATAAGAAATCTATCCAACCTCTTATAGTCACAACTGTTTCAAATCCCATTGATTTGTGCTAAAGTTAAGTTAAAAATGTTGGAGATAAAAGGTTTTCACCTGACAACAGCAACTTGTGATTTATAGTACAATTATTCCTGCCTGCAGGCTTTGTGGCTTATTGTAAAGTGTGGGTTTCCTCTTTATAATACACCCGGAGATAACTGTGCCACAGTTGTTTGGACTCTTTCTCCTCATGAAGAACGTGTGGACATTTCTCAAAGCCGTACCCCGGCAACACAGCAACACAGCAACACACACACATTTCCTCCAGCTGAGGCTGCAATGTCAGCTTGCTCCAATCATTCAGTTCAGCTGAGACATGTGTTTCCCCTTTGCACCCTCAGGATGATGTCACATCCACAGAATCATGTGCTCCCCAAGTACAGCTTAATCTAAAACATCTCCATTTCCTGACTCAGTTTGATCTGGATTGAGCCTTTAAAGTTTGTCTTGCGACAACATAGAGCGAAATAATGCACCGAACACAGGCCCGACATTAGAAGCGTAATGGATAGTGGGTAAGTGGGACATTATAATCGCTCCCTTGGGTGAATAAATCTCAAGAGAGGTAATAGCACAGATACCGGGCCAGGGCAAGTTTGATTTGTGTTGTGGCAAGAAATTGTGAAATCTCTGTCATTACTGCTTCTCTGTCCTGTCATCACCCTCCTTTCACACAGACGTGTGCACAGAACCTCAGCCCACACACACACACTCCAAATTAAAGCCCAAATTAAATGTCTGAGAAATCTTACACTATATCATCCCTGGGATAAAATCCTGTTCTGTCTTCTAGACATGGTAGCTGATAGAAATCGTTTTTAATCAACTGTATCAGTTCAACTGCTACTACTTGTGTTTCTGTTAAACCCAAGTGCAACATTTCTTTAATCACACTGGGGTTTTTATAATATGGTGGGTTGCAGCTAGCAGTGACAGTGAAGTTATCTTGCATGTCTTATATGCACCGATCCTAAGATTTGATCATAAAAATGTTGTTTCACTTAGACTTGAGTGCAAATATTATAAGAAAGCTACCCTAGGGACACACCCTGAGATGTAAAACACTCATGAATAACAAACACAGCACAAAGGGAACAACGTACAGACGCACATAACACTTGGACATTGTGCCAGAACAAGCAGAGCCAGTGATCATGACAGATTACCAGGATGTTAGATTCAAAACGTTGGCCTCAAGTCAGCAGGAAATCATTTCCAGTATCTTTACTGCTGAACTGTGGCCTTCAGCTCATCATATTTCAGTCTTCTCCAAACATGTGTATGTTTTTGAAGCAACATGCTGTTATTCTATAAAGTGGAAGAAAGGATAAGCATGATCAGGGATAACCGCAGATGTAGACATTGAATAACAGGTAATAGATATTAATCTCTGTAGGTTTCCATAAACTATATCTCAGTGGAGGTAGGTATTGGAAAAGCCTATTAGAAAACATACTGTCTTTTAGGTAGGAGCAGCATATAGAGGTCATGACTCTGAACACGCATGTAGTTTTTTCACTGTATGCAAAGGTGTCATGTAGGCACCAATGAACTAGCAAATCCAATGAAAGAGTTGAAAATAGAGAAGAAGACGGCATGTGAAGACTCCCCTGAGCCATAAGAGCACTTGTCATTTTGAATTTTGTATGAATCCAAAACGTCAAGCACTGACTAATGTGAACTGAAGATTGCAAAGTTGCTCCAACTTGTAACAGTACACAAGTTGTGCAAGCCGATGCTGAGGCGCTCCAAAGGCCTCAGGGTCGCTGCATGGCAGATGGTTTTGGTCATTTAATTTAAGGGGCGCTCTCCACTGATCTAATATTGCACTTTATGAAGAAATAATGAATCAAACTCCTGCCCTCCGTTTGTAATTCTGTTAAGAATTTGTAGTCTCCAACGCCAAGCCAAGATAAAAATAAATAAATTCTCTCAGACTTTAGAACGCTCCTTCAGAGCCACAGAGGACATAACACAGCTGCTTATGGGGCGAGTAGCACTGCTCATGGCAAGTGAACTTATGTTTGCATGTACAATTGGTGGAGTGCCCCTTCAATTCCAAAATTGATTGGAAATTTGCACCAAGACAGCACCAAAAGGGGTGTTATACTGTTTTAGAAGGATCCAATGCCAAAATGTAGGAGTTTTTATTATTTATGTTGTGCTCACATTATGCATATTTAAAATCAAGCTGTGTTTAATGACAAAATACGTATTATTGCAGCATAGGAGCACTGGTTGCACCAGACTTGGTGGAGGCTACAGGGTACATGCTCAATGCATGGAGGGAAGTAGATGGCGAGTCAGTAGGGGCCCCAACAGCAGAGCATTGCCCTGCAGGTTCCCCCTCGGTTAACCTGGCTATTTGTCCAAGATAATACAAGACTAAGTAAAAGAATGTCATATTGGAAAAGTTGACAGTCCACTACTTTAGCCTGGCTCTTCCCAGACTGTTCCCAGAAACCCTGTTTTTAATTTATACAAAAGATAAGGCAGTGTATGTATCAGCTTCAATAACACCACATTTCTAATGTTTTCTTTAAACACCCAACTTAAAAATCTAGATAGAGCTCAATGTGGAGACGGAATGAGTGAATGTGACTCGCATATGGTAAAATAAACTTTTTGTTCCCACTTTGCACGGCGGATGTAAATATTGGCCCATAAAGAACCATGGTCTGCTAATAATCTATATGAGCTATGTCGTTTCCACCATCTCTGTCTTTTAATAAGCTTTACCATTCTAGCTTAAGGTTTTGTGACTCAGACAAAATTACATGGATGTGGACTCAGTCAAGCAAACAGGGCTGGGTTTCCAGAAGCGCCACGGTGGGAGAACAGGCCAGTCTTTGTTAAAAAGCTTTAGTATTGCAACGGAGAGAGAGAGAAGCCATTGTGCTTTAGAAAAAGCCTCCTTATGGTTCATGTCCTCAGATCGTAATGGATCCTCAGCCCAGTTTAACAAATGCAACTCACTCCAGCCGACAGTATATGCATTTCAATGGGCCTGGTTACTGGAAATGAGCCGCCTTGTTGTCGTCAGTTTATCAAATACAGGATAGACTACCTCCAATCCATCCACAGCAAGGTAGGACAAAGTGGGAGTCAAAGCTAATTTCCTTTTCAAGGAAAACCTGCTATTTATGATGTCCATGTGAGAATATACAAGCTGGCTGTGTGAATGGTGAAGCAGTTCAGATAATGACCAGTTTAATCTAACTGCAGCCCCTAGCACCAAAGTTTAGAATGTCAACAACCATTGTAGGCCACGGTTCAAATAAAATAACCACGATACAAAAGAAAAGTAGTTTTTCCCTTTTTTTAATGTCACAAAAATGAATGCTTCTGTTCCTGAAAAGAGGGACAGAGTACTCTAGAAAACACCGAATGCACAGTTTTCCCTTTACAGATGTTTTTCAGAACATTTTATGGTTCATTTTAGGCACTTGGAATCATAACAACATTCCCTTTCTGAACAACAAATACATCTTTGGTCCAGTATGTAATTCAAAAAAAAAATAATAAAGCCAGACTTCGACAATAACGCCAGCTTCAATGTTTGTTTCCTCAAAAATGTATTTTTGACATATATAAAGCTTCAGAAAGACTTTAATACTTAATGAAGATATCATCATCGCTACATCTCAGAAATGACCAGCAGTACAGGATTGTTTTAGTCAAGTCACATTTGGCATGAATGAGTTTCATTTATTTGTATTTTTTTTTTTTTTCCCCCCTCTCTTTTTTCAGTCCACCTCCAGCCACTTCAGCTACAGGGCAGCCACGTCTGATATAAGTTACTGCACGGCGAGAGCTGTGGCGGCTGCACATGTGCAATGTAGTAATTACTGAAGTTGATGTCCTGCACGTACGGGGCTGGCTGGTAGTAACACGTCACATTCGTTACAGTGGGGATGGCGTTCTGCTCAGCCAGCACCTTCAGCGCCAGCATGGAGATGAGGCTGAGCGTCTGGCGCCGCTCGTGGCCCATCAGACACACGGTGCTCTCGTTCACTACGTGGTGAAGAGTCATCAGGCACTCGTACCGTTTGTGCTCCATCCCAGCAAAGTGGTTTTGCAGGTAGGCCTCCAGTTTCCTCTGCTGTTCTCCTATGTCAGAGAAGTCAATGAAGAAGCGCGAGCACATGTAGCGCTGCATGTGCTTCATGTCCTTCTCCGAAGAGGCCGTGAACCCTCGCACCAGCAGGTGGCAGTACTTCAATAAGCCGCCCCCTCGGATTTCTTCCGGGCTGCGTGTAGCTATGGTCCTCTGACACAGGTGGTCCATGGCCTCCTCGAAGTCCCCATACACGCTCTCGCCGATCACAGTGGGGTGAAAGCTCTCAGACATGGGCGTCTCTGAGCAGCGGTCAAACAACAGCAGAGAGTCGAGGCAAATCTGGAAGGAGTCCACGCTGAATTCAAACTGCCGCCGTAAAGAGTCCACAAATTTTAGCTCCACATTCTTGCCCGTGTTGTTGGACAGCGAGATGAGGCTCCAGCGGTCCGTGTCATTACAGACTTTCACCAGTTTCTGTACATAGGCCTCTTTGAGGGTCAGTGCCGTGATGCGCTCCTTGGAGACTCCGGCTGGCAAGAAGTCAAACAGGCAGTCCAGCACGACGTCCTTCACCAGACGGAAGGCCTGATCGTCTTTCAGAGACACCCCAAAGATCAGGTCGAGGTCCTTGTAGCCCAGTCCAGTGTCCTGGTGGAGCACATAACTGGCAGCTGATCCGTTCAGCCTCACGTCTTTAACGCACACACCCCTCTCTTCCAGCCTCGCCCGCACCACCTGAACAGAAACGAGACAGAGACACAGCGCATTATTAATGAAATACATGAATTTATACAGGTTCTCTTTTAAGGAAAAAGATAAATCAAAACATTTGAAAACTATGCCCTTTTAGTTGCAAATAAGCTCGACATAGGCCTAGTTGAAATCAATAACTCGTAAAGGCCAGATCTATATTGCCGCTTACAAAAATCCATTTAATCACCATCAGCCTCAGTTTGAATTAAACCTGACGAGCAGCAGAACTCCGTGCTCCAGGTCCATCTCCCACTGTGTCAGATTGTCTTATCTTATCACAAACGATACGATAAATAATCCTGAACTGCCAAAACAAAGAGTGAACACCAGTGGCAAGACCAGTGATGTCCCACATAAGAAAAAAATGTCTTTAGGCTCAACGTCACAACCTCAGGTCATTAAGGGTCAGTGGTTATTCCCGTTCTCTGTCCCAGTGACCTGAGAGACGTTTAAACAGTCTCGCCTCAGTGCGGCCACATTAGAAGAGGATGATCTACAGCTGGACACGGTGTGCCAACATCATTGCCAGCAGTCACAAAGGGGAAATATGTCTGAAATAAGACAAACATATTCAGCCAAGTTGCCTGAAGGGAAGTTAATATTAAACTTGTGCCATAAAAACGATATTATTGTTCTGAAAACATTTGGAAGCGATGAAAGTGTTCGGTGGAAACTTGGATCTGGATGACACAATTGGACTGAATTTATACAGCACATTTCTAGTGATCCGACCACACACACACACACACACAGTCTACACTGATGGCAGAGGCTGCTCACCAGGCGATAAACTAATTCACACACACTCTCACAGCCTTCGAGAGCACTTTAGGGTTCAGTATCTTGCCCAAGGACACTTCGGCATGCGGACTGGAGGAGCCGAAGATCGAACCACCGATCTTCCGTTTAGAGGAAGACCCGCTCTACGTCTCTGCCACAGTCGCCTTGTTACATCCGACAAGCCATTTAAAAGACTAATTCATGTAGTAGACTAATGAAAAACAACAAGCGACACTTCAAATAATACTTTGCATACTGTTCAAACATGTAAAACCTGAAGTACAAATGGGTTGTCACACACTTGAACTCAATCCTAAATCTCCCCACTGGCCTCTCAGATTAGTGTCTGTTAACGCTCTCTCCCATAGTGATCAGATAACAAGCTGGCTCTATTTATACATACTGGGTCAGGCTACGGACAAACATTTAAAGGCAAGTCAAGCCTCCACACTGGAGAGTGTGTGAACGGATAAGATCATAATTGCATAACTTGGCAGTAATAGCATCGTAATCATTCATCCATAAAGTGGGGCAGCTGAGGTTCAAATTCCAATCAGAAGTAATAATATTGTGCCGTTTGTGTGCTTTTGTGGTCGGTCGGCGCAGTCTGAGCCAAATTCAAGGTTTGGCCTACACTTGACACCTTTCCTCCCTCTGGCCTCTGACGACAGGTAGTCGCACACACTTGTCTGTGGAAGCAGGAATGCCTCTGCTAGCTTTACAAATCTTGCCAAGTGTCACTCATTTCTTGAGGGGAAAAAAATAAATTAATTTAAAAAAAAAAAGGTAAGTGGGGAAGTGGGGGGGGGGGGGGGGGGGGAGTGCAAGGAGTTGAGTGGTACGGAGTGTTCTCTCACTCAAAAGCTGTGAAGCAGTTGAGAACAGAGAGTTGTTATCTTAGATCTACAGTTACGGCCCTGTAACGTCTTGGACTCTAGAACTTCATGATGCTGCAGTGGATGTTTTTACGGCCCGTTTATCCCTCCAACCCTGCAGTGGGACAAAGGTCCACACTCCCAGTCATGCCTCTTGTGATGGAAAACAGAAAAGGCACAACTACATCATCAAAATCCATGTACATTTAGGCTAGATGGCAGATTTGAGCAGAATAATATGGTATGGGGGTTTCCATAGATCCAGGAGAAACAGAGTCCCCACATTTAAATCTCTTGCAAGCTCAATGGAGCAGTCATCTTTCCACAACCACAAGCATGTAGCACTGGGCTTCGCATGCATGTTGAGCTTGTCTTGAATATGTCAATGTTTAAATCAAATAGAGAGAAAGAAAACATTACCCGACTTGATTTAGGAAGCTGCTATATGTTCATTCTATCATGCCATTTATTTTGCAATTAATGCATAGCAAACTATCAAGAGACACACCAGGAGAAGTGAAATGTGATCCAGCCACAATGTAGAAGTGGCTGGAAATGTGGAGGCACCGTGGCACGTTTCCGTTTCAAACATTTTAAGTCAAACCAGGGGAGCTGCAACTCCTCAGTCTGTTTCCCAAATTGTTTGACAAATTAGAATGAAGAACACCTTAATTTAGTGTCACCAAGATGTACAGAAGAGTCATAGTTTGCCTTCAAATATTTCTGAGTGAATACATTGTAGAGAAACAGACAAAAAGAAGGATGTAATGTGTCATGAAAGTAGATTAGAGCAAGGATCCAAATAACCTATATAGGTTGTAGGTTAAAGCCTGAGTTTTGTCGGTGGGGTTTGGAGACCACCAGGGGTCCTAGAGAGGTTTCAAAGGGAGTTCCAGACTTCATGATACTATTTAATTCCCCTTGTGTTATCACAGTGAGAGACTATGTAAAAGTGACCGTTTGATCCACGTTTCACCATCTAACCGCCTGAAAGACAGTCAGCTGTATCCAATTCAATTTCATATTCGTGGTGAGTTAGTGCCGTTACCTGGACAATCTCCCGTGGCTGCACGGACAGAGTGGGGAAGTTTCCTCGGCCGTGGATGGGGACCGCCTCCCCCAGGATCGAGTCCAAGCGCTGCACCTGATCCCAAGACAAAACGCAGAACCGCCGACTCTGATCCGACGTATCACCGCAAGACATGACGATTTTAATTTGGGAAGAAAAACGAAAGAAACGAGCAGAAGGTGAATGAGCGCTTCCTCTCAGCTGAGCTCTTCTGTCTTCAACGCAAGTGAGCTATTCCCGAGGAGGTCAGCGGTGCGGAGGTCCTGTTACTACTGGTGAGGTGAAGGAGTGGAAAAAGTTTCAGTCAGAGGTGCAGGAGGTGGGAGCAGCCGTTTCCATCGGTGTGTGCAGCTAAAATCCGGTCAGTGCACAGAGAACCGATTCATCAGAGGGTTTAAAGCATCCTGATTAGCATGAGCCCTGTGATTGGCTGCTGTGTTTGACCATTGATTATGGACGCCCTGTCTGTAGGAAACACCCTTCGCGTGACGCATTTGACAGCCTCCTCCCCCCTCTGCTCTGCTCCGCGTGCACCATGCATGCTGACAGGGTTTTCCCTCAAACGATCATTATGATTAAATTGTCTGTTGGTCTAATGCCGCCGCAGCAATATTATAAATGAGCGTTTAGTGATCTGCAATTTGGTAATTCGTGTCATAAGTAAAAATGACAGCGATCAGATAAATTACAGCTGTGCAAACACAACATACATGTATATTTGCTCAGGGAATGTTTGCAGGTGTTAAAGGCCTTGCTGAAGGGCACTTCAACAGAATTAAGCAGGATTATCCAGAAAACAAAACCAGTTGCGACCAGTTCAGCCACATTAATATCATTCATTGTCACAGACTTAACATAAAATACATTTCGACTCTGAACAGTGTGAACGGCACAAACACAGCAGCCTATATACAAACAACATCTGTGTCCGCTTTCTTGTCCATTTTAACTAATTACATACTTTAATTTAATTCAAATTAATTCAAATATGTCATGTAAAGGTAACTGCAGATTGCAGAGACGGCAGTTAGTTTTAGCCTGCTAAGCTAGGCTAGTTAGCTTCTAGTAGGACTAGCTTATCTGGTCTTACTTTCTTTCTCCATTATGATTATATTTAGCTATACTGCCTTCTTCATGTGGTATAAAAACACTTCATTATTAACATTTTGGAGCATCACTATTTATTTTGCAATTATCGTTACAGGAAAGAGGAAATGTTGGTAAATTCTAAGAGTGCAGAATTGGAAAGTTGTGTTCAGGATATGCTCGGAGTTCAAGTCGTGAGAGTGCTGCTGCATGGCAAAGGCAACGTGACGCTACAGGCTGCGGCTAATAATTTAGCAGCGGGTTATGTTATTCAGGAAATGCAAAGGAATAATAGAGGAACAAGATAAGGCCTTTGGGAATATCAACATTTTCCTCAGATGTATAGAAACTCGAGACTAAAATTAAAATATATTAACGATTCACCAAAAAATTGTACTTCCATGGCTTCCACCATTTGGCGTTGTAGAGCAGTATAATTTCCATCCACACCAACATCACAGGGTTTGAAAAACCCCTGTAGGCCCATTATCCCCAATATAAATAGTGTAAAATATACACAATACAAATGCATGTGTTTTTCTAAATTTACTGTTATGTTCATAATAAAAAGACTCAGCCTCTAACAGTATCTGATACATAAAACAGACTCCATAGAAAACTTCAAGAACACCATCATCTATTTCATTGAAATCCAGGAGCCGTTTGTCAACCGCAGAGTATTTAAACTATGATAGCAGGCTATTAAACCTCTAAAATGTAGCTTGCTGATCACACATTTTTATAGCTCCTTATCTTTTTTGGTAAATGGTCTTGTTTAAAGTAGCCTTACCTTTGAGTTGTGTTTATACAGCCAACGGAAAATGAAAGGCTGCAACCCCCACGGACAATCATTTATTCAATTAGCTCATGATTGTGCAGGGGTTTATGAAAAGGCTCCGATAACCCGTGATGCCCTTTAAGCTTTCCATTTGAGTTTTCATTTACCTCACTGCCCCCTCTTTCCACTGTGCCTCCTTATCTCTGGTGCAGAGTGCTTTTTTATTTGTTTTTGCTGCAGATACAGAGACATTCCTCTGGTCTGAACAGAACATAATGTCAGCTTTTAATGCCTAAAACTGTAGGTAATGGTCCATCTGAGGCAATAAAATGAATTACAGTGAGACTTGAGTAAAATAATGCACACATATTAGATTGATTTGTTTAGCTGCTGTCAGGTGCATTCAGTGTCCTCCAGTTTATTTAACCCTTTTGAGTCTTCTCTGCATCTGTTCTTACAGGAGTGGAGTCTTCATATCTTATCCTGTCCTGCATGCAGTCTACTATATGTTTAAATTCACTGAATATCCTCTAATGAAGGACCTGACACAATAGCAGACATGACTCTTTGAGTGGTGAGAAGATGTTTTGCCAGTATGTGATGTGCCAGTGAACAATACAGGTGAAAACTTCAGTAATTTCCTCTTTTAAAATGACCCAAATATGTCATCATTTATATACAATCCCTAACAAATCATACATGTGCACACAGCATGTTAGTGCACCTGTAAAATCTTAACAACAGAGTAAAGTTCATGTCATGATTGATCTGTGTGGGGTTTTAGTGATGCAGCAATAAAACACGGAGAGGCAGACACGCACTCTTACGCACATTGTCTTCCCTGAACATGTGCTTGTGTATTTAGTTCACACCGTTGTCCACAACACACAGCAGGACGTTGACGGTGTCTCACAAGCCTCCGAGAGATCGGGGTGGTGGGCGTAAGTATGGATTCGGTCTCCGCAGAAGACCACTTCGAATCCAGTGATGTCAACATAATCCTGTTTCCCCGGCAACAGCATCCGCTTCGGTTGTCGGGCAGCTGGGCAGAGGCGTCTCCAGCTGAGGGGGCCTGCCAGGTGCCGATGTCAGACATCTGCGTCATCCGACTATAAATAACCCTCCATGTAGCAGCTGTGCATCCTGGGAGCAGAACCAGCATTTACCTGAATGCGAAACACTTGGGAACGAGAGAAAAGCGACGGGAGGTAAATGTCAGGCCGCCTGACATTCTCAGGTTCCCTCACAGCCTCGCGTCAGAGGGAGGCCAGACGGATGTGAAGTCAATTCATTCGTGCAGTGGAACAAAAGCAATTAACACAAATGAGACAACAACAACAAAAAACTCCTCAAATGGGTTCACTGCTTTGTGTTTAATTCCCCTTTTGTGATTTCATGTCACTGCCACTGGATCCTCTGTTTATCCCTGAGTTGACATCCTGCTGGAGCCATGGCAACTGAGACTGTGAGTCTAGTAGGCGCGGTGAGATAGCCCGTATTTAAACACACCTTTAACAAATGGTGCATTAGACAGGCGTATGTTCCGGTCTTAACCATGTAAACATTCTGAAACAATCTTGAGGAAATTATATTAACGGCCATCAATGGAAGTCCTTTGAAGTCTTTCTTTCTCTGCGTTTGTGCTCACAGGCGGATAAAATAAATCAGACAGTAGTTTGTTTTGCTGTCAAATATCTTTCTCTTTGTCTTTGCCTCACGGGCAGCGACAGGACGAGGAACAACGCAGAGGAAACAGGCTTTTCTCTCAAGAGTTGAGGACATGCTTGGACGTCACAGCGTGTTGTAAAAGCCTGGCTGAAAATCGATGAAGCCAAACAACAAGCAGCCAAGTGTCACGATGACCAATCGTGCGAAGACAGATAACACTCCCGTCTGTCGCACAGGATGAGTTGTGAAGCTCTTTTCTCACTAGTCTGTCAGAGCCCACGACAATCTAAGTGAATTATTTGCCCAAGAAGACTTCCCTCATCTGTCACTGAGGACATGTTGTACTAGAAGATACTTTGCTATTATTAGAGTGTGCATCATGGGTGATTGTGGACAGTATTGCCATAGCTAAAATAGTGATGCAGCTGCTGCTAATACAGAGCACGGGTGACATTAACACTGCATGTTTCATTTTGAAAATCTACTTTGGCTTTGTGAATTAATAAAAAGTTGTGTGTTGTCGGGCTCAGTCTGCCATGGCTGCAGATAAGCCATCTATATTCAGCCAGGTTGAGTTGACCAGTCAGGCTGGACCCCCGGGGGCCAAAACACACGGTAGACAGAGTGTGTGATAAGAGAGGTTGAATTTGCTTCTCTAGATTGCTCCGGATGACAAATCTATGGGACAGTGGAGCGAGGTTACGCAAGCAGCCACGCTTCTGACGTCAGACTCTCTCCGCTGCCTACCTGATTGATTACAGTAGTGCTTGGCAGAGCAGACCGGTGTGTGCTGCTGGAAAAGAAAAACAAACACACCAAAATACACTTAAGATTCAAGTATACATCAGCTGAGCTGATGTATACCTGTCCACACAGGTCTGTCCACACCCACTGCACACACTGAAATGGAAAAATACTCAGTTGAGAAAAAGCAATCACAGCTTGATGTTGATCTGTTGTTTTGCTACTAATGTTGGCCTAAAATCAAACCATTACCTGTGTTGCATTGTTGTTACCCAAACCTTATACTATTTCCAAAAAGATTATGGTTGTGTTACGACTGGTTTAGGTAATAAACTGGATCCAATGAGTCATTTCGGAGATGGTTTCATTTTATAGGAGAGCTGTGGCAATGCTTTCTACTATTTCCTGTTGCAGATCCATAGTTATGCCATAGCTGTGACCGTTTCTTCAGAAAAGAGAAGTTATTGTAGTCGAAGCACTCTAAAGCTCAACGGTCAACTGTAGTGTTAGGCTACGTAGTACGAAAGGCTCAGCTCACTTTACTCTCTTTAAGGTTGGAAAGGGGGGGGCTGAAGTTATGTGTTATGTCAAATACATTATTGAAAGAGAAAGAATGTAAGTCAAATAGCAGCTGTTGTTTAGAAACATAGATCTATACAAAGGTACACGAAAGATATGAAATTCCTTTGGGTGATATTTCCCCAATAAATTCTCAATCTATGTGATAACTTACAACTGGAGGAGTCATGCATACATTTCCTTCTGCATCGATGCTGATTATATGTTTCTCTCTTTTCCTCAAACTCTCAGCTAAGCACATGAATATGGCACATGTGACTTATTCCTGCGTATAGACGAGCATGTGCAGAAGGAAGCTATGGCCCTGGTAATAAAACACCCTCACCTCATTCTGTATGTCTGGGACATCCTAACTTGGACTGGAAGATCCTTTGTTAACTGGAGCCTAAATCATGTTGTGCAACTGCACCACATTTAGGGTCCCTGTTGCATACTATAATGTCAAATGAATCTGGTATGATTCCCCCCCTGCTCAAATACTACCAACTACACTACAGGGACGTATAGGAACAAGTCGACAGCTGCATACAACATGCAGATGCACAAAATGTGACCATAAAAGCTTATAAAATAAATATGTTCTGTAATTTTCGAAACACATGTGCCTGGGGTGGACATTTCATATTAACAGAAACCAGAGAAGAGAACTGGCTCTTTGCTCTCTCTGGAGCATTTACCAGAAGTGAGAGGGAACCCCTATTTAGCAGCGAGCTCTGATTTCATTCCCAGAAATCCTGCTCATCACCCCCCCCCCCCCCCCCCATCGAGTAGCTGAGAGAATAACTCAGCTTGAGGGGCGATAAAGAGTGTAACACGTTGGGGAGCAATTGTGTTGATTCACTGGACACCTTTGGGGTCAAGCACAGCCGCAAAATGAAGCAGTTCCCTCCAAGACGATGGCTGTTAAGGCCATGATCATACCAGTGCAGCGTGACTGCTGTAACTGATACTGCTCTGCAAACAGCACAGTCAGTAATACAAATATGTTAGCAGCACGTTTCTCCGATCATCATCCAGATTTCTTTAATCCTCCTGGAAGCATTACGGGATCGGTCAAAAGTGTATCCCATCATGCAGTGGGCCAGACAGAGCCAGCTGGATGTTCCAAGAGCAAAACAAAAACACTTTATGATATGAAGAAGCCACACTAATTAGATTAATATATGTATGATCAGACATTTCCAAATCCATGACAGGTGTTTGTGAATGTTGATTAAAAAAAAAAAAAAAAGCTGTTGAATAAAAACAAGCGTGGCTTGTTTTCCATAGTTTTGACAGATTTACACAAGGTTTTCAGGTGAAGGGTTGATATTTATGTAGTACTGTAACTGAGAACAGGCAGGAGGCAGGCATGCTGCACACATGGTCACAAGCTGCTCTGAGTTGAATACTGTAGAGCTATTGGCAGCAACAGGGGCCACTAGACACCCAGCCCACAGTCTCAAACATTTTACCGTACATTTAAAAACCTTGTGTTTTACTGTAAAACACATCTCTCTGTGTGTATTTGCTACCTTTCTCCGGTTAACCTAACTGCTTTTTAAGTAACAAAAGCAGTATGGAGCATTTAGCCTGTTCTTTCCTCGTCAAACTGCACTGTGGCCTTTGCTATAGATCAAACATGCTGGGAATATGTTTGGTCATGTCCCTTCACTGAAGGGCCTTCAGTGACTCAGCACCATGATCTATCTGTCCGTCACCTTGCACCACGTCTTTTACTATCTCACATTATTGCTGCTACCGTGACAAAGTCCGATATGAAGTTCAGTGGCTTTCATACCGCAGGTTTTTGCATAACCATCATCTGTACATAGCCACACTCCTACAATGTTTGTATACATTATGGCTGCCTAAAGATCCACACAGTAATGATATTAAAGTCATTGGTGGAAGAGGTATTCTAATATTTTACTTACAGGAATATTTAACCAACAAAATGCCTCTTTGTACAGTATATATTCAAGAAGTCAAGGTAATAGCGTGTGGTTAGTAATTAAAATACAAATGGTCATTTTAAGAGTGAAGTATTCCTTTAAGGGTAGCCATACCACACTGAAAAAATAATCAATTAGAACTAAAAATCGTACATCAAAAAATGAACGTCAGCAAAAGTACATAATGTACAAAATGTAGCTGTACTAGCTGCAGCTCATTTTAAAAATGCACATACTTTTAGGTGGTTTCATTTCCCATATAACAACACATTGTAGTTTTTTAAATCACCTTCTGCAAATTAACTATCATAGCCTATAAACTACAATGAATTGCTCTATTTTGATAAAAAGGTATTCAAAGCGGTATTTATTCTCCCTTCTCAATGACTCCTGTATTAATTGTTCTTTCCCCCTACAATTCTCCTATAGAGCACACATTTACATGATTAAAATGGTAGACTTGTTGCTTACTATGATTCCTAAACTATCAGAAACTGCCAGGAGGTGAGTGAGAGCTAGACGCTCACTAGTTAATGTTGACACGGTTCATGTTACAGAGAAATGTGCATGCATATTGATGCATTTCTGTCTGCTGCAGAAGTCAACACATTTTTCTTTCATGTGCTGCAAAGCAGATTGATTGAGGCCTTATCAAACAGTCTGCATGATAATGGCTGCTGTGATAAGGTCTGACCCTGTGGTACCCTGGTACACTAATTCAGCTCCATGGCACATATTCAGGTTTCCATGGGGAGCTCTTTCCACTCCACCACGCATAGCCGATGTTTTTCCACTGCATGACCCGGGGATATCTCACATGTTCTTACTTATTCACTTATCTAATCTGGACGTTAAAAAAATACAAATAAATCAAATACAAAATGTTGCAGATATGGTATCTTGGAATAGTGGAAATAGTTTCTATGATAATTTGGGAGATATGAGGTCATAATCAAGACCTACAAATAAAGATCAGGACTTTAATGTATAACAGCAGTAATAGTTGCACGAAATTACCTCACTGGCCGTCACAACCTAAGATAACCTGTGCACAGTGAGCTCTACAGACAGGTCTGTAACCCTACACGGACTCTCCTATAATCTTTAAAGAAACTGGTTCAGTACTCAAACCCACCAATGAATAACACTGAACTGCTGGATCATGATCTGCTAAAAGGCTTTCGGGGCTTGTTAGGTGTTCACACACAAACCACCCTTGTTACACTCAGAGACATCCCTGGAAAAGCAGTAAACAAACATGGTTAAGTAAGTACTGAACAAACTCCACACACAGGCGCGCTCATGTCGCCATAAATATTCTATGAATAAACCTTTATTGTATGTAGTGTCAGCTAGCATGCATGAGTTGCAAACTGTGGATCTGCTCTGACCCTTAGTTGTGTTGCAAAGCACGAGTATGCAAGAAGGCAGGCTATTTAAATGTGTTACACTTTCAATTTTAACCACCACGTGCAAGTTGCCTACAGGATTGACTTGTTTCATGTTTCACTGGGGCAACAAACTGTGCCTGCCGGCAGCTGCAGCCTCCTGGCAGCTGGTTGGTTCCGCTCAGTACAGGGTTGATTATCTCAAGCTTCACTGCCCAGCACGGATACGCACTTTCTGCCCCCCAAATCCCTGCAGCAAGTGATGTTGACAGCAGACCCTGACTGTGAGTCACCCGTTTTGTTCATGGAGGAGCTTCGCTTCTTCTGCTCTGGTCACACCAGCGGGGGCCAAACGTGGCTCCCTGAAGAGGAACGAGCACGATGAATCACAGAGCGGATGACAGCCGGGGATTCAATTGGCCGCGTGGATTATTTCTTGGAAGAGCTGGAATTTCTTAGTTTTAAGTGAAAGGCTTGGCTTTTCCCGGCTTATCAATAACTGTGTGTTGCTCATGTGTTTCGAAGAAAAGAGAAGGAACCAGCCAAGTAAAAGTGTCACACTAGACAGTGAAGTCCGGGCTGAGTCTATATAATGACCACTTATCTCATGAAAAGAGTAGAAGCTTAGGCCTCATGTGATCCACTTATGTTAAAGAGTGAGTCTGATCTAACCCCTTTTATTAAGTAACATAAATTTACCTTTCTGATAAAAAACACATCCTCTTATTGTAAAATCTAGCAGTAAAGCAGGCCTCTCATCCTCTGTGACTGGGCGGTCATCTCTGTCTCTGTGCCACACCAGTTGGGGTGAAAGAGCATGACACACTCCAGTGAGCGAATAATCACCTGCAGCCACGTCAACAATGCTGACAAATACACCTAATTCCCACTAAAGACCTACATTTGCTGGTGTTGTTAACTTAAACTCATCTTCACATTGCTCATGTGCAAACAATGTTTTAGCCTTCTTGGCGATGGAAGGCTGTGGTCGAAATGCAACACAGCTGCTGAGGCGGTGATGCTTTTTTGGCTTTCGCCTCCTGCGAGACACTGAGCCAAAAGTCTGACCATCTGTTTCATGTTAGCTTAAGATATACAGGTACGGTGACTTGCCCCAGCAAGGAGTCTTTTGAAGTGAAAGGATGAAATAGATACCTAAAAAGGTTCGGAAATACATTAAGGGTATCATACTTCATGACAACTGTGGTGTTCTGTTTTGCAACCATGACATTCTTTGTCTGAATCCAGATCCTTAGCATTAGTCTTCACACATCTTTTTCTTCCTGTATTTCTTATTTTTCTCCCCTGTTAACCCCTTCTAAAAACAGTGCACATTTTAGTGAGATTTGTAATAAAAACATTAAAAAGTACCTCCAACTAAATACAACTATTGGTACTATTTAGAAGATAACACACAATTGTGCATTTAAAGCGTCCTCTTTGAATGGTGACTTGAATCAGCATACAGGAGACACCAGCTGCCACATGCAGACACCACTTCCAAAAAAAAAGGAAAAGTTCTTCTGGAGGACCTTAAAGCAACATTTGTACTTACATTCTTACTCGCCCAGAAGTAACAGTTTGAGAGCAGTCAGACTCCAGCCTCAGCTGCCACGGTGCATCCGTTGTGATCACTGGCCTTCAGGCTCTTTTTCTCCGGTTTTTAATTTCAATAATTACAGGCAAACAGCCTTCTTAAGAAAGTATAACCCTGGGCAGAGAATAAACATCAGGTCGCCAGCAGTGCCGAGGAAACAATTCACTACACTGTGATGACATTTTACTTTGCATGGCAACTTAAAAGGAGGGGGAAAATACTCTCCAAGCCACAGGCCAAAAGACTTAATCTTATTAGGTGGGAGAGCATCTCTGGGCAGATGTGTTTTTGCCTGTTGGCAAATACTATCATGACCTGTATACATTGAACTGACGGAGTTTTGTCCTCCTGGTCACCTAATTGTGACTATCATGTACAAATACAGGCACATGTTCCTAACCACTCCTCCATGTCTGTCTGTCCACACTGCAGGCCTTTCTCATTCTGAACACATGTGGTCAACGTGCATCTCTTCATTGTTTCCATGAAGGAGCTGTCACAATGGATGAAGCCTAAAATCACTGATTGTACTACGTTATAGTTCGACATTGGTCTGTTTAAAGTCACTGTAGTTTGAATAAAGTGAACACAGGGTTTTTCTACAAGACGCTGCATGCTGAGTGTGTATTTTTTAAAGAATCAGAATAAAACTCCAAAATCAACAAAAGGTGATCATTTTTATTGACCATGTGTTACAGTTCCACTGTTACATCCTACAAAATACAAACAAGTTTGTTCATACAAGCACTGCTCGTAACTGTCTACACAGCCTATGGCTCTCGATGCAGACTGATGGCTGAACGACCCACCGACTATGGCAACGTGGTTCTTCACAAACTCACAACCTAAGTACAGCTTCAACGCTCAGTTACAAAAAATAAATACATCAAAAGGCCTTTCGTCTAATGGTTGTCATGTTCCTAAACTGTCCTCTGACTGAGCTGCAATCTGTATCCACACGCTGCCCCCTAGTGGCACAAACTAACTGCTGCCATTTGCTATTATTGTACTCCACCAACATAGAGAAGAGGGTTACGTTTCATAGAGTAAGACGACGAAAAGGTCACCGCTGTGAAAATGAGCACGTAAAGAGACCTCATGAACATTCCTAGAACATTACGTCTGTGCTGTAACCACCAACACACATTAACAGCAAACAGTGCGTCAGCGATAAATACTGCAATGCAAGTCCTGGTGGGCAGCAGCAAATTAGATTTTGATCTAAATACTTAAGACTTGACATCCAACAAGTTAGATAAAGCAAGAAAAATATGGAAATTACAAAATATGAAAATTATAAAATATGTCATCACAAGTACCCAGTCACACAAGAAAAGTACCTGGAGAACTTCACTCACTTACCTATTTGTTTTTAAGTATCGTCAGTCAATGATTGTCTTCTAAAGTGATTCACTAGAAGAAGAGCATCTGATACACACAACGGACTACAAAACACAGCAAGACCTTGAAATGCAAACATTACCAATGAAATAAAACCTGCACCTTGCGCTCCCTCTTCAAACTCTGACTGCTCATTAATCTGAACACCGTGCAGCCGGTTCCACCAGGAGACAGTGGGGACGATGGAGGTCAACACGACAAGAACTGATGGGACATGACATAAGGCCAACTCTGGAGCTGATAATCTGAAATGGCTCACTATTCAGTGCATGCCAGTTCAGTAAATCTAAACTTTTTGTCTTGTACGTCTAGCATCCACACGTATACTGTAAGTGTTCCAGGATATAAAGACCCGTTTGCATAATACATTAGCAGGAACTTAAACACTGTGGCTGTGACGTATGGCTTGAGGTTCAGTGGAAGGTGTGGAGGCATGTTCCGGGTGTCTTAATAAAAAGGTGTTAAAAAAATATCTCTCTATTGTGCTTCCAGGTATTACTAAGATCTCCCTTCATCCTGAAGGACACATGTAGTATAGTATAGTAGGACATTTTTGATAAAACTCGAGGTAATGCTTAATCAACGCATCAGAATGACATCTCGAGATACCAAACGTCAACACACAGCATGACCACCACTATGCAACATTGAGCGCCGTCGTTGACTCCTCTCTTGTGGCTGCCGGGTGTCCTCAGGGTAGCGGGATGAAGCCAATGTCATGTGTATCGCCCAGAATCAATGTAGTGCGGCTCAGCGAAGGGGAGGGGGAGGCCAGGCGGAAGGCTGGGTTGCTGGAGTGAAGAGAGTCTCTCCTCTTGCTGCTCCTGCTGAACGCTGGGCAAGGAGCCACCCCGGGCTGGTGGGCGTGCTGGCGCGAGCAGCCAGCGTAGGGCGTCGCCATGCTGGACACCTCTACGCCCAGAGGGGTGGTCTTTGGAGCTCCAGGGAGGCACAGGCCATGAGAGTCAAATGAGTGAACCATCCTCTCCAGCACACCCTTGGTGCTCCGAGTGCACTGTGGGGAGTGGAGAAAATAAAGTTTGTGTTATGAAAAAAGAGTGAGCCGCAATGTAAAAACAGCACAGACACCGTCCAGAAAATTCTGCAGTGTGTGCGATTAACAATCGTTCGGTGAGAACTCAAGCACAGTGAAGATTGTCAACAGACTCAAAACGGAGAAGCATGGAAGAAGTGAGTTAAGATGCAGACAATGCAACACGGGTAAAGATTGACATGTGGAGAAGCCGATTCCCGTTTCTTCTGGCTCTGATGAAAGTAGAGTAGAGAGGGAGATACAGTTTATGCAGACCGCCATGCAGGGACAAACACCCCCCCCCCCCCCACACACACACACACACACACACACACACACACACACACACACACACACACACACACACACACACACACACACACACACACACACACACACACACACACACACACACACACACCTCTCATCTAACTACAGAGATGTTCATCAGCCTTCGAACACGAGCTCCATTCCACACCGAGTGAGCGAGCGGGTGTTAATGAGACGAGAACGAATGGAAGTGAAGCATGCACGTTAACCCTTCCACGCCAATCACAAGATCTGCCCCCAACTTCAAGCCAAAAGTACAATATCTTAGAAAAGAAAATAACTGGTAAAAAGACACCGCGAATGGCAAGTGAAGAGATGTTGTGATTGGTTCAACGTTTGAGCCCTACTCTTACCATCGACCGTCTACATGCAGCAGTGCCCTTCAGGCTGTGCAGGACAAAGCAAAGTCCTCACAGTTCTCCTCCTGACAGGGCGGAATGGATACAGCACAACACTTGAGTGGGACATCTTTCATCTGGCAATCAAGTTACAGGCATGTACAAAACAAGTGCTCCTCATAAATAAATACATATGTTCACTTATTTATACCTACTGAAATAAAAATATAACTTCTTCAAGTCTGTAGTCAGGCAAAGAAAATGAAAAGTAGATTCAAAACAGAGACCAAAATCTCAAAAATATTGTTTATTTAAACATATAAAAGAACACTTTTTAGGGAAATAAAAAATGTACGTAACAATAAAAGAAGTAAACGTGGATTTAAGAAAATAAAGCAAATATACATCTATATATAAGACAGGATATGCTGAACATATTGAATGACAAATGTATTCAAGACATGTGACAAATGATCTGTGATAAAGTGCTGATAAATCAAAATAAGATCTAAAACCATTAGCATGCGCTACTAAAAAAGGCAGTAGTGAAGTGTTTTGTGTGCACACGCCTTCACCACAACACACAAGCAAACCCAGTAGTACAGCAACAAGGAGGTGGATACAGCAACACGTTGAACTCAAAGGGTAAGCTAAATATAAATAGTCAAACATCAGAAGTTGTTTACCGTCCCACAGCACAGACTGACCATGATATATCTGCAGGGTGACTCAGCAACTCCACAGCCCCCTCAACAAGTGGTTACATTTCTACCTGTGAAAACTCCTAAAACTCCACTTTTAACTGCTCAGTGAGGCCAAAAAGAGTTACAGCTGTCTTCTGGGACATTTTGTTCTGAAGCTTAAACGAGTGCCACGGCAGTGTTATTTCAGCATGCTGCAGATTACCTCTTCAGTCGTAGTAGTAATTGGCTAACGTCATAGTTTCTACTGTATTTTGTCAGTCGAGTACCGCATGTCGGCCACTCAACTGGAGGGAGGATGAAGAAGTGGACACACACACAGGCCTAACAACGTCACAGGATCTATGGGACAGTCAGGATTAGGGGGAGGGACCACAAGTTGGCTCATCCTACCATGTTCGCGTCATTCTTGGCCGGGAAGGGAGGCAGCTCCATCTCCGAGGCCGAAGCAGCAGGCGTCGCCTCAACAATAGACAGGAAACCTCTTCTGTCAATCAGACTAGAGAGCACACACACCAGAGGGTTACGTCAGGACTGCTGTACATGATGCCGTACATGATGCCATCATCACAGAAAAGACAAAATCTCAGTTATGAGATGAGGACGTCTTGACTCACCTCGGGGGCATTGGGCCACATAACGTCACACAGCAGTTGGTGATGATATTGTTGTAACTGTACGGGTTCCCAGACTCCTCTGTACACCTTTTGCTTGACCAAGAGCTCTTTATCTGCACAGTGGATAAATAAAAGAGCGCTGTCAGTCAGTGGATGAAGTGTGTTGTAATAATCATGAAGGGAACTGTGTCATGTAGGGGCCATGAGTACTTACATCTTCATTTGTTGTGAGGTTGGAGGCTACTAAGTACGTATGGAAGCCTGAGAGGCCCAGAACAGACCAGATGGAGAAGAAACAAATCACCAACTCCACAACAGTGCGCACAGAAGAGTCAAGGCATGATAATACCACCATTACCAAAGAGTATTTGAGACACATGGCAATTAAAAATGATGATTAAAATCAATGGAAACGCTGAATGTGTGTGTAAATAAGTATCGTTTCCCCTGTTGTGCTTTTTCTCTGCACAAAGCACAACATCTACAAGAGGTACTTCAGCCGTCTTATGTCTCAATGTCATGACTTACTGAAATAAACACAACACATGGGTGATATTATTATGAACTCTGAAGCTATGGTACTACAAATAACGCACAACCACTTCCCATCACACCTTTTGCCATTATAAGAATGTTAAATTAGAGAAAAATGGAAGTTCTTGTAAACTGTACTGAGGTCAACACTAAAGTAAATGTGCGTCACATTCCACCACCGCAATCTTGTGACACAGATCAACACAATAGGGACTCCTCACCAGCATGCTGTTGCTACACAACAGAATGTATCTGTTTTCTGAACTTCCTGGTTTTATATTTGTTTTGCGATATGTAATCCATCACAATGGACATGTTGCAAATTATATTTGATTTGTATATTGGCTAAAAATGCCATTACGGCATAATGCTCACAGAAGACTCAAAAGGTTAGCGGTCTAACTCGATGATCTGCTCTGTGAGATAACTCTTAAAGATAACAGTCTGTGTGTGTCTTTCTGAATTCAGAAAGGCACACACAGACTCCAAAAAGATGACATGATGTCATGCACATCATGTGACCATGAGGAAACTAGCCCACACCCCGTCTGTGAATAACACATCGAACCCCTCTGTAGTCATGCCGTCTACATTTATCTAGCCACTGACATCGTCTCACGAGAACATGAGGCAGCAAACCTTCTGCCGGAGAGCCGAGTGCCTAACAGCACCGCTCTGCTGGATGCTACCGCTCTGATCCTATTAAGCGTGGGCTTAGGCTGAGGAGCAGCAGGAAATACCTCGTCAACAGAGTGACTTGTGTCATTTCTTGGTACTAAAGGGTCGCAAGTTTAAATAATATTGATCACATAAACAGGTTGATTGTGTAAACATTTGATATGTAGAAAGGATATCTGGCAGGGCTCTCTTGAACGGCTTGAATAAGGCTTTTACCTTCTTGAGAACCTGGAAAGAAAAAGGACAAATCAGAATCGAAGGAACGTTAAAGTGGTTCGTGATAACACGACAGGGACATCGTACAACTACCGAGTGCATTTGTGTCTTCATACGTCGTGAGCATACTCACGCAGGGTGATGTGCGTGACGACACAGCCAAATATGAACGACGTCAGAAACGACAGAGAGATGATGAAGCTGTAGAAAAAGCGGTAATTGCGTTTGCCCACACAGTTCCCCACCCACGGGCAGTGGTGATCAAATCGTTCTGAGGGGGGAAAACAGAATACACAGAGATTAGAGGCATGTTTGTATTCGTTGTAAAGAATAATAGTAAGATTTAATACGCAACATGTTATTGTATGTATATTCAATGTTATAAAAACACAATCACTCTTACCCTGGAATAAATATGAGCTTTTTGTCAAATTATGACTTGCCAGATAAAGGATAGGTTCACTAGTTCCAAGTCTGTCGTAAAACAGCAGTGAGGTGTGACGAGTGAGACGGTGTGTTCTTGCTGTAATCAACAGTTGGCTGTGTTTTGCCAAATGGTGACCTAATGCCTTTAAGGCCACCCACTAAATGACTAACTGCCTCGAGCCTGCACATACAGAACTGCTCACTTAAAAAAAATTAAAAATTAAAAATAAATAAATTAAAAAAAGAAATTTAAAAAAAACTGGCATTCATACACGTTAAGCTTAATTTAATATTTGGTAAAAGTTGTCAGGCAGTAAACTATTTTGAAGTCTAAAGGTAAGAGTTATGTTTTATAGTTGCTGTCTCCAGACAGATCAGTAGACTCATTAATTAAGGAAGGTACCCTGCATGAAGAAAACTGGAAACCTACCAGCCAAGCAGTTTGGTATGTTCCTCTAACAAAGATATTAAGTTGTCAAGATGAATTAGTGCAGTTGGCATAAGTGGTAACTTCCCACCACATACTTACCCACACAGTTGTCACAGAGGCTGCAGTGGGAGGTCCGAGGAGGGCGGAACATTTTACAAGTGAAGCAGTATTTGAGCTTCACCACCTGCTGGTTGATGAGAATCTCCTTGGTTCGCGGAGGGGGGCGATACGTAGAGGATCCTGAGGTATCTTAAAATAGAGAGGTACACGGGGAGAGACTCGCTGAGACCTTGCACAGTTGATGCTCACCCAATAAGCACTATATTGATATAATAAAAGGAATGATTAAAAACACAAATAAAAGCTATGTCTGGCATTTGTGTAAGCTGATTAGGTATTTGGTAGGCAGTTCAAAAACAAGTGTGTCTCCCCCCCCCATATGGCAAAGCTCTTTTACCCCATCTGTTCCACAGAGAGTGTGTGACTCGAGGTTGGGCCTTACCGATCTGCTTCTCTATGTCCACTGCTTCATCTGGGGTGGCCCTGGGTAAGATGCCCGGGTCTGTAAAGCTGGTTCTCAGCAGGGAGATGACCACAAACAAGAAAAGAACCCCACCGATCACAGGTATAAAGACGGTCAGATGCTCCACTAGGAAAGGGCAACTGTAGAAAGAAGAATATACGAGTGCGTTTCAGTCAAAACCACGTTAATCCCTCAGCATGTTGTTGTTTATTTCCAATTGCACACACATTAGAATAGACATTGCATGGTGCATTCAGGGCTCACTGGACATTAACATACAAAAGAGCATTTGCTAGTTACTCACTCGAATGCGAAGAAAAGGCCACACGTGACAACAATAAGGCCCAGTGTCAGAGGAAGGACGCCGCTGTGTCTGGCCAGGATGACCCGTCCGTCGCAGAAAAACTTGTTCTTCCCCGGGAACACTTCCCATTTCCTCCGGGACCGCTGCACTTTCTTCTCGGTGTGGTTCTGTTGTGCGGACGAGGGCGACACCGACAGCGCCCGCGGGTCGATCTGCTGGTACTCGCAGTTTTTCATCACGTAACGTAAACAAGTATCGACGCGGTTTCGGAGGTAGCTAAAAGGCACTCACGACACTCTCATTCCTAGTGAGACTGTACTCTCGGGATTCAGTCATGGTACGTTGGTATGTTGTCTGCTCGGTGGTGCGTTCACTTGCCCATCCTGAAAGCTAACGCTAGCTAGCTAGCGAACCAAAAAGGGCTGTCTTCTTCTTGTTCCACGAGCTGACTCGGTTCCGAAGTTGACTCAAGTTTAACTACCATCTTCGATAGTTAAATTAAAGCCATTCATACATATTAGTACTTATTTGGTTGTATTAAAATCGACTTTACCATAAAATTCAACACACGGGCTTCGACTCACGCTTCTTGCGGCTGTTCACGTTACCTTTTTTTTTTTTTTTTGCCGACAGCCAATGTACGTCACGAGGTGGATGTTGACGTACGCACGCGGCGGGGACTCTACGCTGGTTTATAACCGCCAAACGCGTCACGTATGTACGCGGATGGTTTGTAGATCAGTGGCGAGCACCAGCGCCTGCAAAGCAATTATCTGTGTGGATCGACATAAGCGGCTCCGGGTGCTATGTTTTACCTGCATAGATTAGTTCAAGCCCTGATCGAGAATATAACTATTCATTGCATGCTCTTGGTGCTCCTGTTCAGGCCCATAGCGGCCATTCTGTAGGCTGTCCTTCACAATGACTTCTGTATATAGAGACCTGGGAGGGTTTACATTGTGGGTGTTTTATAGGCTGTTTACAGTATTGTTTAAATCATAAATCATGCTCATCGGTTCAGAGCAGATCTGACACATACTGGGTGCTACACTCTGATACACACTGTTGTTGAGACAGGTGGGTTTTGTCATCGGTTTAGTGTCATCTAGAATGTAGCTTGGCATTTCTTAAATAATTTGCTTGGTTATCATTGATTATTGTTGATTTTTTTGCTGTTTCCGGTCTTTGTTTAGGTCTCGGAAGAGATGAAGTTGACATGACATTTACCAATAAATTACGACATTTGAGTTGGTTAAGAAAGAGGAAGCTCAGCTGCACTAAGCCACACGTCAGAGTATCTTTAGACAAGACACTGGACCCCAAATTGCTACATTGCATTTGGCAAATAGGCAAAGACGTCTGCAAACCCATACCACTGGTATATCATCACTTCATTCTTAATATTCATGTCATTGTTGGTTCATAACTCTGTAAAGATCTACAGTCTGAACGTTTGCTTTCTACCAACCATCAGCTGCTTGAGAGTGAACCACAATGCCCTTCTTACCATGGTGAGTGCTTTCTGGGTCTGTGATGCTGAACAGGTGATCGTCTCACTCTTTGAAGGGTTTGACTCCAAGGCCAGTGTTCTGTGTGCATGTCAGCTGTGACATTATTCCGTGTGTTTCCAACCGTGTCCTGCTGGAAAGACTTGAGTTAGTGCCACTTTTGCAACTCATGAGTGGGAAAGGGGTGGATGGGTTCATCCGTTGAATTTGAGTTTGTTTAAGCACAATAATGTATTAGACTCTGCGTAAGGGATGTGAAATGATGGCCACCAGTCAGGCTCTTATAGGAACAACAGTGTGTAGGATTTAGGGGGCTTTATTGGCAGAAATGGAATATAATATTCATAACTATGTTTTCATTAGTGTATAATCACCTGAAATCTTAAGGCTACCTTAGGCCAATGTAGTTCTCCGACAAGATTGTAAAGAGAAGGGTGAGCGGAGGGATGTTAAGATGGACGCAATCTGCAGCCTAAAAAACTAGATGCCACTAAATCCTACACACTGCACCTTTAATTCTTCAGCCTTTGCAAGAGGGTAAAAGTTTAATGTGCAATATTATGACTAAATAATATCTCCCAATTGAATGCATAGGCTACTGCATGCAACAGGACATACTTTGTAAGAGCAGCTGTAGAATGTAAAGTGAAAAGAAAAAGTATGTGATTTGGAACGTGGCTCTTATCTCATGTTGTTTCGTGTTTTAATGTTCATCTGGTTTCACCTGACATGTTATTATCCGGGTCATGCGATTGCCTCCCATTGGTGAGGCCACAACACTTTTTGTCTGTTTGTTAAATGCCCTGACGAAGACCTGCAGGTGTGGAAACATGTTGGCTTGGATGTATCCACTGCAATAAAGGCTTTTAAATATTCCTGCCTCGTTGTTACTTGTTCTAAGATTGTAGAGTGCCTGGATTGCTTCCTGTTTATCCAGTTTTCCGAGAGCATCAGCATCATTTTTGATGTACGGTTAAGTGCACAGAGCCACCAGTTATTTCACCCTCCATATATTATTTGGTGTTTTTCGGATGGAGTTGGGCAGTGATCTAAGTAGTTTTAGGAGTGGCAGCAGCCTCTAGTGGTCTTAAAGAGATATCTGTAAGCATCAGGGGTAACTTGAGACTTGACATGTCTGTACAGTAACATAAACCATGAACATAAATTCACATATGTTGTTTGGATTTATCCCAATTAGTTTCATCTTAAATTGAAGAGTAAACTTGCCGGTCTAACTTTGGTTCTACACAACAAAACACAATATAGACGTTCTACATTAACGCCTTAAGAAAAGGTTTTACTTTTACATGAAAATAAAACTATATTGAAGATTCTTTTACAGCAACAAAACCTTTATTTTTGTCATTCACATTCAAATATTCCCAAACTATAACTTGGAATAATTCTTCCAAACATGCAGTGCTATATTAAACTATAGAATAAATCAAATGCTATGCTTCAGCAAGACCTCGGCAAGAAATTGAAATATTTGTTTTTCCACGTACAACCATATAGTCTTCCCAATATTTACAACTAAACAGTGTTCAACTAAGTTTCAGAAATATATTATAATACATGTTGTTAATTTGTTCTCAAAGACATTTAACTGAGATGTTCAAATCAAACCGGTTGACTATTGCATGAGTAAATCAGCATAAAAAAATGTAATGTAATTGTGTCAGTGAGTTCTACGTAGGACTGGGCGAGATAATTATAATACAAGTCATTTTTCTTTTCTTTGGATTAAATTACCTCAACAGAGGTTAGTGAATTCATATTTTTGTAATTAAATAAATGCTGCATTCCTGTATACAGTTATGTTCTTTGTAATGCTATTGCAATAAACAATTACCGGAATAACAGAAAT
Source organism: Anarhichas minor (assembly GCF_050575085.1). Lineage (NCBI taxonomy): Eukaryota > Metazoa > Chordata > Actinopteri > Perciformes > Anarhichadidae > Anarhichas > Anarhichas minor. The sequence goes on along the minus strand of NW_027466487.1, from coordinate 731,644 downwards.
GGACTGTTGATGATGTACTTTAATAACACCTGTGTGTGTGATTTAACATATGATGTATATTGCCCAGTCATACATCGACATATTGCATTTAAAAAGGTCAGAGTAATCTCCTAAATCATGTCCACGGCAGGAAGTTACAATGCAGTGCCAGGCCCAGCACCCAGTAAGAGAGGAAGTATCCCAGGATGCTCTGTGTGGTGGGAGAACAGGTTTTAAAGTGGGGCAGCAGTGCAATAATGGGGTTTTGAGGTCTGTGCTTGCATCCGTTTCTGGAATGTGCCTGTAGCTGAACATTGGGATTTGATGTTTTCCTTCGATGGAGAAGTGGCTCATTGAGGAGGAGCAGGTGAGCGCTTATCCAGAAAGGCACGGGAGACGAGGAGGCCATGAATCTGGTTAGAACCTAGAAATGGAGATTCAAAAAGGGAAGGAGTAGAAATTAACAGTTGTTCCTCACACACACACACACACACACACACAGATGTGTGAACAAACGTCCCACAAGAAGGTGGTTGTATAATTGACTTACCTGCACATGCATGCACAATGTTCCAAACACCAGAAGTACTGTTGAATGGACAATATAAACAAACACTCTGGAGTTGAACAACCCCGGTGTGGGTTTGTCGAGTCCTTTACTTGCACCCGTCTCCCAGAGTCCGAGTCTCAGACACATTTCTGGATTGGCTTGAAAATACGCATAAGCTGCCATTATGCCGAGAGTGGCCATGGGTAGAGCCAGGATGAAGTTTGGTATCTGCTTCAGCTCAAAGTAGCGGAGGAAGCCCACATCCCAATAAACATCCTGGATATGAGAATAAAGCAGGGGGAGAGGTCTCATGCACCAGAGGGGCGGCGGACTGTTTTCATCTGGAACCCGATAGCCCTTCAGTTCGGCCAGAGACAGGAGAGCGGGGGGGATCCGCTCCAGGGAGACGGACGGTGTGCAAAACGTCCTGTACCCATAGTACTGGAAAGCACAGAAGGGAAGGGCAATGATTGCAGTTCCCAAGAGGGAGGTGAGCAGGACGCAGACGACGGCCCAAATGTAGCGGAAGACTTTACTGCAGCCTTTTGTCGTTGTTCGATACACACGAATCTGACAAATAGCGTGCAGGGATGGAAGGTACAGGATGAACCCAATGTTGACAAGTCCATTGGATCGTGCTGCAGTGGCTATACTGAGGGCCAGGCAAGCTCGGAAGGTGAATCCTTTCTCCAGGAGGAACAGACCACCGAATGTCAGCGCGGCAAACAGGCTCTCCGAGTATCCGGCGGTCATGAAGACGTTGGCTGGTGTGATGCAGTAGAGCAGGCTGGAGAGCAGAGCGAGGCGCCTGTCCTGAAGGACTATCCTACTCAGCGCATACAGGGCGACCACACTCAACAGGAAGAGGGCACTGTTCCCCAGAGCCACGGCCACCAGCAGACGCCCCCGCACACTCAGCCAGCTGCTCAGGGGCCACAGCAGCGTCTCCGCCAGGCCTCGCAGGACGACGGGCAAGAGGGGGAAGAAAGCAAAGTTGTGCTCGTAAAGGTATCCCCTCTCAGCGATGAAGAGGAAGTGCTCGGCATCCCAGTGAGAGAGGCCGCCCAGCAACCACTCCACTGCAGAGTCCAGGTACAGAGGCTCCTCTGTCCTTGGGGGCCTGAACGCCTCAGCATCATGATCAGGGATGACAGCATTGAAGACGGCCTGAGGAGAAATAGTCAGCAATATTAAAAATAAATCCTGCCATCATGCGGTTTTGCTATGCAGAGAAACAAAAGCACACAAGTGTACAGCCACTTTGTCTGTGACCTACTTAACACATACAGTGTGTATTGCCCGAGCCACCGCTCAGAAATGAAGGTTAATAACAAAACATTGCTGTAATAACTATGCGTATTGTCACAAACATCCAACTTGGCTCAAACTTACCTGCAAAAACAGTGACAGGCCCCTGGTGACGGTGGCGAACTCCAGAACTGCTCTGACATCCATAGTCATTGCTGTGACGGAGACACACTGAAGTAGCCGGTTGTGACGGGCCTGAGCATTGTCGCTGCTACGAGACGGTCACTGCTGGATCCGTCATAGTTTCAATAAAACATAGGGAGCCAGGAGAACAATATGCGGCGACGGAGATTCCGAAGTTTTGCGTTTTCATTGGTTTGACTATATTAAGGTGGAGGGTTGAAAAAACAAGTAATTTTGTTGGACAGCTACTCGTCAGTCAGTGTTTGTTTTCGCTCAGGTGCAATCTTTGTCCTCACATCCTCATCCTGCACCAGCAGCTCGGCTTCGTTTCGAATGGCTCTTTTCACTTCCGGTGTAACCGAAGTCATTTCAAAATAAAACTCAGCCCAGATGAGAAGAACGCCTGCGTGTTTTCTGCTACACGCGCAATTAATGATCCCTCTAATAGCATGAGTGTGGCAAAAGATAATCGATCATAGTTTAGATTATATTTACTTGCCTTTTGTAAACGTACATCAGTTTTGATTTGACGTCGTGTCTCAGATCCCTAGGTCAGGTGACGGGTGGATTATATTTTTCTCCCCAGCAGGCGGAGCTCCACACCACTCTGTGTCATGGACTGGTTTTTCAAGTGGTGCAGGTATTTTATTCTTCATTCAAAACATGTGAGGACGTTGCATTTGCCTGTCGTTTTAATCTCTCAAATTTGATGGGATTTAAGGTGAATATTTCGCACGTGCCTTTTTAAGTACCCTCCTAAATGTGGATTCAATAGTGACTTTTTGTATGCGTTTCTTTGAGATCCAATGTTAATTAAAATGGACATGAGGTGGTTTCCAACTCATTGTGTCCGTTTGGACCCCGAAGACGGTATAAAATGAAATGTTAGGCTGTCATGGAGCATAATGCTGTTATAATATGAAGTTAATGCGGGGAGAAAGCCTCCACGCAGTCATCATTGAGACTTTTATGTTATGTAATTATTTTACATGTATGCAGTTATCTTACTGAAACGTAGAAACGGTAATAAAGCTAATGCAAACAGCTGATGTGTAGTCCACCTACTAGGACCATGTTTCCTGAGCACTGAAATGAAGAAGCATTCGTTTGAACCCAATTGTGTGTGAATGAACACAATAGTTTGACTCGTTCGTCCAGAAGAGGTCGGCATTTCAGAAGAACAAAACCATCAAACAGCTTACGAAGATTTAATGTACATTTATTCTTACCACGTGGAACATATAGTATAAAGATTTCATACTGAATAAATGATATTCATTGAGCCAAAAAACGGAAAGGGAGGAATTTACATGTTGTCTTAGCTACATAGTCTGAAATACAAATATGCAGAATCCATGACTGAAGAAAAATTGTCAAATGTGTACTTCATCTAGTTTATTTTTGTTGTACCAGGAGATAACAGGTTTGAGCCGTGTCTGTCGTACTACGGATCTGTGGAGAGACCAGAGGTGTGGGTCGAATCGGTGGGGACCAAACTCGCGTCAGCCTCAATCCCTCACCAATAACAAGTGTGAGAATAGTGACACAGACAGAGACAGACACAGAGAAAGGAAGTGTAATGTACAACATTATATATACACCACAGCAAAGCTGTATTTGAAGTTGAAAACCAGTCCTAAGAGGTGATTTCTTTTCATAAGGGTATTCATACAATCAAGGGATAAGAGGAGGTAAGGGTGTTGTAGGTTCTTGATACTTTGGGGAAGAAAGCCATTTTCTGTTGAACACCAAACTAAAAATGACCTCAAAACTCTAGAAGAGCTGCATCTTCTGCTTCTGTGTGAAACGTGTGTTTACAGAATGCTTACACTCAAGAGCAGTACGGTACAGAAAATGTCCTACAATCTACTGCACACTGCACAGGCCTCCCCGGTGAAGGTGTCTATTGACAGCACTTAGTCTACTGTCGGGCTGACTGGTGAAAATCCAACTACAGCAACTATAACCAGTAGGCCACTTGTCAGTCTGCTTCACCTCCGAACTTCAACCAGTTACAGACTCATTGTGCCCTCGAGGGGAGAGCTAGGGCACACTGTGTCTCCCAAACTCACTGTAAACGAGACAGCAACTTTGGTTACAGTTTTTGTTTTTCAGCTATTTATTTATTTATTCATTTATTTATCTTTATTTAAAAAGTACTTTTTCCCCCCAAGTGCAGAACAGTCTCCCAAACGTGGCGCTCTACTCTGTGTCGTCCAGTTGGCGTTCATGTTACAAGTAGTGTCACTATGCGGGCGTCTCTCTCTGGTTTGTAATCCACCACAGCTCTGCGATTACCCTCCTCGAGCAGGGACGGCCTGGGGAGGGCTCAGAGAATGGGAGTCCGATGGATTTTCATAAATTAAACACAGTCACTTGAACTTTCCTTGCCCTGTTACACACAAGCCGGGTTTTCCAGGGAAGAGGGGGAATGGGGGATTAAAAACCCCAAAATGTGGAGCCACGGCTCCCTACAGCTGTCATGACTGGCCAACCAAAAAAAGTACATCACAGATAACATGAGAAACCAGCGAGTTCATTAGGGGAGACACTGAAAGGTCAAGGAGTCGGGACTCTTGTAGTGTGAACTCTGAGTGGTTGTCCTCCACCTTGGCTAAGGCGTGCAGAGCCCGGGCCGCTCGCCGCATCATGTCCGGGCTTGTGGGCTCGAAGTGCATCCCCTGTAGGTGTAGTAGAGAGCTCTGGCTCTGCTGGAGCTGCGTGGCAGCCAGGCTATCCTCCAAGAAGCCCAGCAGGTTGCCCACACTTCCTTTCTGAACGGCGATCGCTCGGGCCGCCACGGTATCACCCTGGGCCAGGTTGGCCAGCAGGACCACAGCCATCTCCCTGCAGACCGCCACCTTCCTGTCCCCAATCAGCCGCACCAGGTTCCCGTATAGCTTCTCCAACCGACTGAATGGCGGAGTGGCCAAGATGAGGTCCACATTGTTGTCTTGGATGCTCAGTTTGCTTAGCGTCTCCAGGACCAGTCTCTGGGGTGACAAAGCACTGTGGGGGCCTACGGTGGGGAAGGGGTCCTGGGCCTCCGCTGATGGGCAGACGGCCCAGTGGAGGAGACCATCCAACAGAGGCAAGCAGATGCTCTCGGGGTAGATGGAGAGGTCCAGTTGGCCCGAGATGTTCGCCAAAGTGACCAGCGTGTTCTCCCTCAGGAGCTCCAAGCAGTCCCACCACCACTCATCCCTTTGGCCCATTCCCTCTTCTGAATCCTCGTCTTTCTCGTAGGTGAGGGGAGCTTGTTTGCGCTCGGGGTGCCTGTGGTGGAGCAGGATCAGGCGTCCCAGTAGCAGCAGCAGCCCTGGATGTTTGGACATCTCGTGGTCATTGCCCGGCACAAAGGAGAGGCTGCGGACAATGTTGGAGACACAAATGCAGCGGCGGGCTAAAGAATCCTGCCAGTTAGCCAGCGCAATGAGCGGCCCTTCATCTTTGCTGTGAGGCTCGTCCTCCAGGATGACGCCGGTCTGCTGCGCCCGCGGGGTTAAAACACTGTCGAGGGAAGGAATGGGTCCGTTACTCTCCTGGTGACTTTCATCGACTTTATCAACCGTCTTTGTCTCAGAATCCGTTTTCCTCTCCTCCTCACTGCTGAGGGAGGGGCTGGCCTTCTCTGAGGAAGAGGTCTCTTCTTCCTCTTGATTCTTCTTTTTCTCTCCCTCGGTTGGCAAACAGTTTTCCAGACACACTTCTTCTGGGACTCGTCTCTTCAGCAGACTTGAGGGCACAGATATCCGCGCTCGTGGTTCCAAGAAGTCTTTGCGTGGTTCAAAGTGAGTCTGGATGTGGTCTGTTGAGTCTCCCCCTCCAGCGCTCCAATGAAGTAACCCGCTGTCAAACTCTTGCAGTTTGCCGTGATTATTGGACTGGCCGGTCGCAAATGGGTCTTTCTTTCGTACCACTTTGAGGGGATACTTGTCAAACTTGCTGGCCTGTTTGGGTCTCTCATGGGCAGCTAGGGATTGCAATGAGCCGGTCTGGTCAGAGGAAGAACCCTTGCTCTTCCTCTCCTCATCCTCCATCTTCTCATCTTGACCCCGAGACTCGGAGCACTGCTGTTGCTCTTCCTCCTCTTTTACATGAGCTGGCCCCTCCGTTTCTTGTTCCTCGTCTTCTTCGTCATCCCCTTCCTCTTGTTCCACGTCTTCAGCCCCCAGATCCTCTTCCTCCGTGCTGTCCCAGTCTCGTTTCAAGGCATCGGGATCGAGTAGTGTCCTCTGGCCAGGGTCTCCCACCTCATACTCCCGCAGGATGCCAAAGATTTCAATGAGACAGCGTCTGAAATACTCAACCACCAACTCTAGTAGGCCAGGCAACTGAAGAAAGAACACAGATATTTAAAAAAATATTAGACATCATCACTACGCATAGTGTATCGTTATAAACAGTCATTAAGGGCTCAATGTTAAGTCTCACCGTGTTGAGCTCAAAGGTGGAAATACTGTTGTCGTCATACAGGAGAATGTTGATGGTATCTAAGGCCCACGTACTCTCAGCCAACATACCAGACTTTAATGACATCATGACTCTCCAGGCCTCCGGGGTTCCTAAGACGAACACAAATGATACCCTCTTAGCAACAACTTAAAACAATATAGCTGGACGAAGCAGCATTAGGCGGCAAATAAGTTAAACATCTATAACCTATAGTCGTACCGATTTCTTTCACGGTGAGTCTCCGACGTGGTTTCAGGACAGGGTGGGACGCTTCTATAGAGCCTGGGGGAAAAGGCATGTCTCGCCTTATGAGAGGCGACTGCACCGGAGCGGGTACTATGTGAGATGCAGGCACTGGGGGGCCGGCCTTCTGCATCTTCATTACTCCCTGCATATAGGGAGATTTATTAGGCGATGTCCTGCTGTCCATGGGGCGGGGCATGGAGGCCGGGCTGGACACCTGTGGAATGTGGTTCTGTACTCCCTGAAGGGGCTGGTAGGTGGACTGTACTGAACGAGGCATAGGTTGCCCGGGCCCAGCTGGACCATAAGGAGGCTGCCGCGGGCCCATCTGACCCCCCCACTGGCCATCGTGATTCATGCGCTGTTCTGATGACATCATCTCCTCTGGGCGGTTCATGCCAGGGTAACCGGGTCCTTGGGGTGGGCCCCCAGGGCCACCCGGCCGGCTGGGGTAGTTCTGATAGTTCATGTCTCGCGGCCCCTGCCACATACCTGCCTGAGGTCCCTCGGGGCCTGGCTGCATCATCTGAGGGGGCATGTTGGGCTGAGCGTTGGGCCCCGGCGTTACCTGCATACGTTCACGGCCGAAGGGGAAGGGAAACTGATTGCCGGGGCCAGGTGGACGGCGATCAGCGCCGGGGAAGGGCCCAGTGCCGCTGTACTGATTGTACGGCTCCTGCTGTCCTGAAGAGGGTGCAGGGGCCCCTCCTTGCTGTTGCGGCTGCGGTGGTTGTTGTCCACCATGGAAGGGCCCAGTGTACTCCGTCTCATGACGTTTTGCTGGAGGATAACCCCCTTCCACAGGACGCTTGTAACTCTACACGTCAAAAAGGAACAGGGAGAGACAAGTATTTAACACAATTGTTAATACAAATGTAAGAATGAATACATAATGTTCATAACAGTGTCAACAGTCAAAGAAGAGAAGATAAACAAAGCGAATACAGTGAGAGCTAGTGTGGTGAAGGATCCCTGACCTGTTGTTGTTGTGGGTACATTCCAGGCTGCTGATTTGGATAGGAGCCTGTAGGGGGCGTTCCCTGTCCAGCATACTGATTACCATAGGAATCATGCCTGCACACATTAAGCCTCGTCAGTTTGAACATTAAAACATTATGCATCTCTAACTCACTGGATTGAGTCATGGTCATACACACAGTCAACATCAATGCTCATTATAGTGATGAATTTGTGACCGAAAAACATCCAGGGCTTCTTTTTGTTTACAGCTTCACACTCAAAACACTTAATTACATCATATTAAATTAACTAACTAAATTTCAAATTGAGAGTACATTTCAACCGTGCTTACATCACCACACCCACATACAATAAGCCCAAACCAAAGAGCTGTGAAGACAGAGATATTGAGTGAATATTTCACCCGTGAAGGACAGCAACAAAATTGTAATGTTTATTACTGTTAGTGTTATTTTGTCACAAATAATAAATATTGAAATAACGTAAAAATTGCATTGTGTCCAACTACATTGTACAGTAAGAGAACAGAACTGAAGGTTAGATGTTTTATATGAAGAATGAACAGTTTCCCTTTGACAGCAGCTTCAAGCTTAGCGATAAGTGCAACGTGAACTGACCGTGGCTGCTGTGGTGGGAAGCGATTTGGCGAATACATCCCAGCGTCGGCGTTGGCAGGTATCATCGGGTTTGGCTGAGGAGCACCGGTTCCCATGTTGCCCTCTGGGCCCATTCCTTGCTCCGATCTGATTAAACTACAACAACACACCCGGTAAGCTTTTTTTCCACATTTTGTTGCGAACAGATTAACAAATTATGCTAGAGCTCATAAAATAAACAACAAGAGAATAAACCAAGGTTACGATCATGAACATGAATACGTTGGTTGCAATTAAATATCAGCTACTCGTCAAAATATAATTGATACATTTTTTTATCTGGCTCATAAGCCTGCGACTACTACCAGTCATGTAAGCAGGCAATCGGTCAGTTTACAACTTTTTATTTCCGTTAGGATTTGTCAGAGCAGCACAAATCCAGTGCACAACCCTTCTTCTGTCACAAAATGAAACAACAAATAGGATACATGGTTGTACCACAGTCTAAACGTATCTTTTAAAACATTTTCAGACATGTTTGACTGAATTTGAAGATTGTATTTGGTTTTGGTGTCCATTTGGTAACATTACTGTCGATCCCTGGCAGTACATCATCGACTCAATTACCAATTCCCATGCATTTCAATTTCAATCAAATAATATTTAAAAAATTCAGCTTTAGAGATCCTTTTCTTGACCTGCACTTTGAGGTGTGACTGATCATAAGAATAGCTGCCGGATACAATAAACAGTGTTCAATGACCTTGAAGATGCTGTCTCCTATTCGACGATTCTTACCTCCTGTCGTAGCCTGGTCCATAGGGAAACTGCTGTCTGGGCCCCATTGGCATCGTGCCCATGGCCCCAGGCGGTCCTCTGTTGAATGGAGGCTGCTGCTGTGGCGGCTGCTGCTGCTGTTGTTGTGGCGGTTGCTGCTGCTGTTGTTGTGGCGGTTGCTGCTGCTGTTGTTGGTCGCCCACCCCGCTGGTAGGGCCCGGGTTAGCAGGTAGAAAGTGCTCCCCGACTGGAAATGCATTCAGAATTAAAGTCCATTAGGAGCTGACTAACTGAACGGGTAATTAAGGAAGTACTTTAGATTCTAGGATAACATAATCCATTCAGTGTGCCCACCTTTCCGCATGTTACCAAAGGGGTCCTTGTTGGGTTCGTAGGTGCCCATGCGCCCCTGCATGTCTGGCGTGTTCATGCCTGGCTGATAGGCGGAGTTGGGCGTCACGTTCTTCCGAGGGAAAGCAGGGTCACTTCCGTCAGAGAAGGGGTCCTGCAGGTTAACGCTGCTCCTAGAGAGAAGCAGGGGTGAGGGGGAGGGGGAATTAGGAGATAAGTGGGAGAGACAGACGGAAAGGCAAGAACAAAATTAGTTTATCAAATCAAAATGTCTTTCAGAATCAAATGGCAAAACCAGAGGTTGTTTAACGACAGTCACCTGGACCCGGGTGGCATGGGGGGCATCTGGGTATGAGGAGTGGAGGCTGGGGTGGGAGGCTTTAGGTCCCCCCCCTCGGCCATGGAGCTGCTGGTGGACTGGGGTGTCTGAGGGCCCTGCAGAGAGCCTGACCCAGCTGTGGAGCAGAGGGACGCTTCAGTTTGAAACAAGAGAGGAGCAGACAGACATGGAACATGACTTTAATGACACTCAAACACAGCAAGTTGTGCATGTTTGTTGATTTCAAAGTGCGTGCATGTGGTTTACTGAATTGGTACTCTACTTAAAAACGTGTTGAAGGATTACATGAGTAGCGCTCTAACCTGGAGAGGGTGGCTGGACCTTGGCAGCTTGGCTCTTTTTGTTGTCTGTAAAAATCTCAGGAGGAGGGTCCTCACCACGCTCGATTTTGCACTCGAAGGCGTACAGACACTGGATGTACTGTTTCTTCAAAGAACTGGCGGCACTGCTGGATGTACCCACATTCAGGGAAGTGGCCAGATCACGCCATTTCTTATTCTTACTCACCTGGGGGCCGAACAAACAAGACAATTGTTTTTAGAATAGAGATTACAATAGGGGAATTTGGACTTGGAATTTTGGACTTAGATTATAATATTAACCTGTGCCATGCTTCCGATCTCTTTGACTGACATATAGAGCCGGAAAAGATCGAGGGGTTTGCGTCCCACAGCGGGCAGGTTGGTCAGGCCCATGGCCTTCTCTTCAATGAAGGCCAAAAATCGGTCCACCCACATCTTCCTTTCAGGCTCTGGTCCCAACTCATACAAACGTGTTATCTTTTCATTGGTTGTGGTGGAAGAGTTGGACTTCTGTATTGTGCAAGATTTTAAAAAAATGAACCCAAGTGCAACTTCAAAAGTGTTCAGACTTTCAAAGACTTTCAAAAATACTGTTGTTACAACATGTAGTAGACGGGTTACCTTCGGTTTGGGCTCTGGCTTCGGGGTTACACTCCCATCTACTTTGTTATTCATCTTATTGTTCACCTCTGGACTGGGGGCCATACCTAGACACAATAACAGGGATTGGATTCAGCTGTGAAATGACCACATTGAGAAGAGAACAAAGCTGGGTGTGGTTATCTCTGTACAACTTACCACTGGAGTTATTGGCCATGTTTGGCCCCATAGGATAGGGTGATCCACCTTGAGTGTTCATCATTCCAGGCATGTTGTTCATGGGCGGGCCATAGGGTGGGCCGGAGCCCATCATGCCTGGAGTCATGTTAGGGTAACCAGGCATCCTGGACGGAGGAGAAAATAAAAGGAGCATTTAGTAGTCATAAAAAACAAAGTATGGTACAGGTATCTCTTGCTCAAGCATAAGTGAGAATCAGAGGTCTTGTGTGAGGTAAATAAAAGGTTGGCACTTGAGGATCCATCATTAACCAACCTGTTGTGCATGGAGTTGGTGGCAGGGTGCTGCATGGCAGTGGGGTCCTGGGGCTTTCTGTTCATGCCCGGAGGAGGACCCATTCCTGAGCCTACCTGGGGTGGCATGTTGCCCATGTTCGGAGGCATGTTCGGAGGCATGTTCGGACCCATGCTGGGGCCCATATTTGGACCCATATTGGGGCCATAGGGGCGTGCTCCCATTTGATTAGGAGGCATCCTTCCCGGGGGCATGCCAGCATATGGCGGTCCCCCACCCTGTCCTCCCATGGAGTTCATTGGGCCTATGCCCGGCCCTGTGTAGTTTGCGTTGGGCATGTTGCTATAACCAGGTTGTCGGGGATAACCTAAGGATGACATTATAGTAAAACATATTCAGGTAAAGTAATCACTTGGCTTTCACTGTAAACGGGTCTGATAAAAGTCACTGCAACACAGAGCTTATTTGTGTTGAGCAATAAAATGTAATCGTTATAGCTGCCGTGTTTTCCTTTAGAGCCGTGTGAGGCAGACTGTTTCCCTACAGTGTGCTAGCAGGAAGAGCTATGCACCCTGAGCAACAAGCCTTCGTCACAGTCTCAGCTCTACTGACAGGAGGCTCTGCTACGTCAGCTGACTCTCTGCTTCACAGCTATAAATAGCTGCCACAGAGTCAGAGGGAGAGACCAACGGTAGCATGGTATTCCTATGAGGCAGGGGAGATATATTCCATAGGTTTGTCTAACGGGATATGCACAAGAGCAAACATCCCAAACGGACAATAAATTAAGTGGAACGCCTTTAGAAACCAAAACCTGAGCCGTACAAATGTAGCCTATAGAAGCCATTTCACAATCAATCTTTTCACATCTGATCAGAATTTATAAACTTACTAAATCTCTCTCTCTACAAGTAAAACCATAACAATGAGAAAGTGCACACCTTGGGGGCCATATTGTCCTCCCTGTTGTCCGTAGCCACCCATTGAGTTGTTCTGCTGATATGGGCCCATCGCAGGGTGCATCTGTCCCCCGGAGGACTGGCGAGGAGACAGTGCAGAGGCTGACTGGGGGGAGCCATAAGGGGGCATCTGAGGGTTTCTCTGCATAAACCCTGGAAGTCGCCAAGAAAGAGGGACATAGTGGTCAGACTCGGATGCTTTGGCAAACACTCTTGACATGTTCATATAATGAACACTTTGGCTGCAGCATACCTCTGTCCTGGGCCATAGGAGACTGACTCATTGCAGGATGTAGACTCCCATCTGACAGCACACTTGATGGCCTCGGAGGCATCTGGGGCCCTAAACAATAATATGCAAATTAAGTTAGTGAGGGCTCAAAAAGGGTTCAATACAAGTACTGAGTTTCAAGTCACTGGGGATATAAAAACAGGGCAGGTGATGCAAATATGGTATTTGTAAGTATTCGGCTCAGTGTTTTGGTCAGACTTTCTACCCATTCTCAAAGCTTTATGTAACGTTTCAACCCCGCTGGCCCAACAAATGCATGTTTTGTTGATGACCACAGTGCAACCAACAGAACCTAAATACATTTTAAGTGCAGCTGAGACCCCGAGATGATGGAAGAAACCAAAAAGGAGTTTGTTTGATGATGAAAATGAGAAACGTTTTCAGTGGATCTATGTTTTTTTCTAACTTTACAGATACTAAATCAGTTAAACGATATTCAACTATGATAGTAATAGTTTTGTTATCATGACCTACAGCACAAATCATTGGGTGTCTAGATCACAAGTGTCAGAAATTGTTAGTAATCATAGGTGCACCAGTGTGAGAGTGACCTGGCATGTTGGCGGGCGACAGCGGTCCTGTGCGGGGTGTGCTGGCGCCGGCAGGAGAGCCGGCTGGCGAAGGCGAGGGCCCCCGGATGCCTGGCAGGTGGGGAGACGTGTGGGGAGAGAAGGGCGACTGTGGCTGGTTGCTCTGCTCACCCTGGCCGCTCGACACGCCCGACGTGCTCACACCGGGACTCAGGGCCCCCTCTGTGCCTGTAGGCAGGTCATCAATGGACCCCGACAGGTCCTGAAAACACGCACAAGAAGAGCAGAAATTGAGTCAACACACATGGTATTCAAAAAAAATTATTACAATTTTACAAATTCAGCTCTTGTGTATTTTGATACAGACAATATTTTGCACAATTATTATAGTACTATAATGTTAATTTCACACACTGTATTATTAGCGAGTTGCAATTTCTTCTCCATTGTTTAGATAACAGAGGCACACATACAAATACTACCTACACACACACACACACACACACACACACACACACAGAGGCCCTAGTCCATATTTATCTTTTTCAAAGAAAAAAATAAAATGAGTGTGCATTAGTGCCAGGGGTTGTCATGGTTACCGTGGATTGTAGGATGCGAGCTGAGTCAGCATGTTGCAGCAGCCCTGCCATGTAATTTCAATACACAAACAAACTCTCTTGTATTCGTTTAAGATGTACTTATTCACACGGCACCTTTTCCAAATAGCCATCTCTCAACAGCCACCAATGTGCTGCAGACACACAGAGTCTCAAACCATCGAGGGACAGAAAGCACAGCAGCCACACACACACATGCAGCAAAGGGAACGCTTTCGAAACATTGATACCAGACACGTACTGGGGGGGGGGATTGTGAATGTAATGCGTCTCAGATCGTCATATATTTGATAAGTAGTCAAATAGTTATGTTGTGACTACAAATACTACTGGACATAAATAGAAACTTAGCTCTCTTACTCGAGGGGGGAAAGAAAAAAACCGGTGGGAAAAGGCTTTTTATGTTCCAGCAGTGATATAACAAGCAACTGACCGGGAGGCTGGAGGGGCGGCCTTGACTGTCCTCTGTGCCAGACTTAGGCTGAGTGGATGGAGGGGTGTTTGACTGAAATGAGTCCTGGGATACCTCCTAAAAGACATCAGAACATATGCCTAAATATACTGCCGGAGTCACATGCATGTGAACACACACACACACACACACACACACACACACACACACACACACACACACAGAAATATAACCCCAGACTGAGGGTTGTACCTGCTGTTGTGGAGGAGGAAAGCGCTGATAAGGTGATTGCTGTGCTTGCTGCTGCTGCTGTTGTTGTTGTTGTTGTTGCTGCTGCTGTTGCTGCTGTTGTTGTTGTTGTTGTTGTTGTTGTTGTTGCTGCTGCTGCTGTTGTTGCTGCTGCTGCTGTTGTTGTTGCTGCTGCTGCTGCTGCGCGTTCGGCGGGTACGCTGCAGGTTGGCCCTGTGGATGTTGGCTGTGTCCCGGTGGCTGCTGTGGAGGCTGAGACTGTGGCTGCTGTAGCTGTGAGGGGGGCTGCTGAGGCCCCTGTGTGGCTCCTGGGTAGTTGGACTGGCCCTGTGATCCAGGGGGTTCCTGGGAACTTGGCTGCGGCGCCTGACTGGGAGGACCCTGCTGCTGGGCGTAGAGAGACTGGCCAGACTGCGGGGCTGGGGCTTGGGAATAGGGGGGTTGAGACTGTGGAGGCCCTTGGGGAGGGCCTGCCAGTGGCCCCTGAGACTGTGGGGGCATGTGGGGCTGCTGATAGGGCTGTCCTCCTTGGGTGTGTGGAGCAGAAGTCGGCGGAGGGTGGGTTTGCCCCGGGTAAGGTGTCGGGCCACCCTGTTGCCCAGCTGGGGGCTGGGAGTAGGGGGTTTGCTGCTGGCTTGGGTGAGGAGTCTGGCCCGGCTGGCCGTAATATGGTGCCTGGCCCTGAGAGCCATAGGCTCCTGGTCCCTGCTGTCCATAAGATCCCATCTACACAGAATACACAAAAACAACAAAGACTTCAAACCAACCCCAAAAAAACACAAATACTGATCAAAATGAAGACACTGGGGGCTTATTTCTGAATAAGATAAATCGTGTGAAATACCTGTGGACCATACGGCATGCTACTCATGCCACCGGGGGAACGTCCTTGCATTCCCACTGGGAATCGCTGAGGACCTGGAGGGCCATAAACCTGGCCAGGGTAACCAGGCCCCTGTTGTGGACCTGCTGGAGGCCCTTGCTGCGGCTGTTGACTGTATGGACTGCCTGCTCCATATGCTTGACCTCTCATTTTTCCCATTGGGTCCATAGGACCAGGTGGCTGGACCTGGTAAAAAGAAAAATGGGGAAAATACATGAAGTCAACAACCAGAGAGCATAGGAGAACTATGCTCTCTGGCAAGTGATACAACTGACACACAGCCTCCCTCTTTCCTATGCAACTGTATTAGGCCAGTACAGTGTGTCCACAAAACACTTGGCTGCAGTGTGCAACTTTTGCAATACTTAAAGTGTAAAAACAAACTTCAATGAATGGGTAAATTGTGCTTTTTTTTCCCCACCTTAATTCCCACGGTCATTACCCTGATTTTTTTTCACCTCACTTTGCCATAGTTTCAGAAGTCAACAGAGCTATATATATCTACTTTCGAATGGAGGGCAGGCTGCCCAATCTTAAACATATCCCAGCTGTGCTCCTGTTTTGAGTCTGGTCCAAGTAGGTTTTTTTCCCCCCGGAGAAGGCATTCTGGCTCTGAATGAATGACACCAGAATTGAACGAAGTACTTTCCGCAACAGCAGGAGTGTGCAAAAATGCACAGGAGCATACTCTTGTCTATAAGCCAACCGTTAGTACGAACATTCTTTCTCGGGTAAAAACTAGGTGCGTCTAAATCGTCCACGTGGGACTTCCATTTCGGATCCAATTATTCCCTCACCTCCACCAAAATGATTTGGCACTGAAAGGTGGGGAATTCTATCATCATTTAGACATGAGAGCGTCTACTTGAAAACTGAAAGTATCCCCTCACATCAAGTGAATTCCCACTGGTGCACTTTGCCGAGAGGAGCGTCCTCAGCTTAACAAAAGCCCTTTACAAATAGTATGCAAAAGGCCTTACCTGACATTTTGCAGATCCAAGATAATGAAGTAAAATAAATAAGAGCAGCACATGGCTAATCTGCATAAGACAGAGAGGAAACTCCCTTGGCCAGTGAGAGATGAGGTCTGCCTTCTGATTGGCTTGGGGGGAGGATTGGGGGGAATTCTTTGCAGTCACACAGTCAAACTTGTGTGGCATGCCAGACACAGCAGCAGCACACACACACACGCATCCTCACAGACAGAAGTCATTTCTGCCTTTTGCTACTGTGTAGCAAGTTATAATATGAAACAAAGATGTCTCATAATCTGTAATGTGTGAACATAGATAGTGCTGTGTAAATAAATAACCATATTGATAGAAGATGGTAGTAAAGATCAGCAGATGTCTTAAGTCACTATGTTGTAAACATTTAATGACTGTAGTAATGCTGGTGTGCATTTTTTTATTTGTATTTGTTACAAATAACATGTACACTCTATGTATCATATATAATGATGCAGAGCACAGTTAGCTATGAGTTCACACATTATCCATCAACCGTGCTGCATGCATGTTAGAACAAACGGCTAATAATTCTCATGCGGGGAAATATTTGCCAAAAGATCAAATAAAACTAAAAATATTACCCATGACCCACTTGCTCCCACACTAGAGGTGTTGGTTAAGTATGGAGCAGAGACAGCTCTGGTGACCCCGTGGGTGAATTAATTATGCGTGTTCTTATCAGCTACTGTTGCCTTGAATCACATGTAATTAGAAATGGCCATGAGCAGCGGATGAGCAGCCAATCAGATTTCAGCTAGCATGTCAACCAAAGACCAACTATCTCCTGGCTTTGACAGCAGGATTTTACCTCCACAATTCAAATCCCAGTGCAAACTGCAATCTGCAGTCACTCACTCGTATGGCTGAGCTGGCTGTTTACAGGCAACATGCATGGGGGAGCCGAGCAGCTTTTCAGCACAGGGAAACCCATTTAATTAAAATATGATAAAAGTGTAACTATTTACACCCTTCCATAATATCTTACACAACATTTTTTTGTGATTTAAACTGAACCCACGCGAGCCTATTTAACTAACCGTGAGCGGCTGATTCGACAGGCAACACATTCCTAATGTCGTAGCCACTAAATTATAGCTTCTCGAGCAGGAACACGATATAATCATGACTGTAAGCAACTATCACAAACTAATGTGCGTGTGAGAGAGAGAACAAGTTTCCATATATATATATACCGTATAGTATACGCACAGTAATGAGAAAATACGGTGTAAATTCAATAAATAACACGCATAGAGAAGCTATCATAGGGAGAAAAAACCAGCCGTTGCTCTTCGTTGAGTATTTTCGCCCCTTTTCAAAGTCGGGCCTTCTTGGCTCCCTGAACGTCCTTACATCGTTTCAACAACTTATATCTTATTCAAGCGAGACTTGTGTAGTGTTACATACATTTGTCTACGTATTTTAAACGATCATTATTTAACGGTCTGGTGTAAAGGAGAAAAAAACACACACGAGAGGCAGCCATTTTAGAGTCTTTGCGAACTAGTAGCAGACAATGGCTGGCCTGCTACGTTGTGAACTAGCTAGGAGGAAGGAAAGGTGACGTGCTAAAGCCCAAAACATGTTCCTGTAATAATGTGACTTTACCTGGCTTCTTACTAGCGTCTGCCCGGCACTTCCCGGGCTCAAAGGCGACGGGTGATGGCTTCTTTGTTGCCACCCCGGATTGCTCCCTCCATACAGCCCGCTAATGTCTGCTGGTCCCTTACTAGCTCCTTCTTGACTACTGTAGTCGTTAGTCGGGTAGTTTGGATATCCCCGCGTTGAGCTGGGGGAGGTTAGGAGCTTGTTGAGTGTCGGTGTGGATGTAGGTTGGGGGTTTCCAATGTTATATCTCTGGTTACTGTAAGATCCGGCCATCGCCGTGGGTCCTCCCGCTGGTGGCGGTTGCTGCTTTACGTTAGCTGGCTGCCCCCCAGCTGTCGGCGCCTGGGTACTGCGAGGGGAGTTCACGGCGTACGCCTGCCCGGGATAGGGAGTCCTGTTCGGGAACGGGTTGTAATTGTTAAACTGGTGGTTTGAAAAGCCATGCTCGTGTGAATTAGGTTGATACGGGTCCATCATGTTGCTCGACTGCACGACCGGACCCGCAGCTGCCATGCCAGGGCTTTGTTGTCCGCCATGTTGATGAAAAGGGGCCCGACCGTAGTGCTGATTATATCCGTACGAAGAGGGAGGAAACGCGGTGCCGTGGTGATGCACCAAACCGGGGTGGTTATTTCCCTCCGGTCCGACAGAGTCATTCTGGTTATTATTGTTAGCCCTGGGCGGGTTCCCATTCCCGTTCTTCATCTCAGGTTCCCCTCCTCCCCCTGCATTTCCACCGTCGGCCCCGTCCTGCAGATCCCCCCGGCCTGGCGATCCGCTGTCCAAGCCGGGCTGCGTTTTGTCTGACTGCTTCTCCCCCGGTACCGACTCGTCCTTGGGGTCTCGATCGGGCTTTTTGAGTTCGGAAGGCGGGCTAGTGTTAAGAGTGGCGACCTGAGCGGCCATGATATACCCCCCCACCCCACCACCAGCTCTCTCGCGAGTCAGTCACAATCAAAAGCTAGCATTGAATATAAATAATTGTTTATAACCATCTATCCTTGTGCCGATTCATTCCCACCCCTTATACCGGACCGAATCCGGCTGCCATCCCGGTTCCGGTTCCGTAAATGGGTTAGAAATAGGATGGACGCTCCATACAATGCGTAAAAAAAGCGACAGAAATTGTTGTGGGAGTTGTGTTACTGAGTCCGGGTAGAAGCAGGGAGCGAACCCAACCAACACGAGGCTCCGCTACATACAGCCATTTTACTGAGCCGCACGGTTGGCTGCAAAACACGAGCTGGCCCACTCCAATGCGGACTGGACTGTTTTTTTTCCCCCTTCTTCTTCATACAACCACATTGTCTTTAGCACTCATACATGGAATATTTTCTTCACACGAAGACAGTCTAATGTTCTCACAACTGAGTAATGTTGTGTTACCAACATAAGAACTATAGACTAAACCAACTCAAGATGCTGTGCGTTACAAATATATTAATATGCATGGTGCATTTCATTAGTGATCAGTACAGAGGTGAAGTAATTCATTCGTTTTATATATATATACACATATATATATATATATATATATATATATATACACAAATATCCACATGTATAGTACAGGTGTGGATACCACAGCTGCAAGTGGGAAGCTGTACTGCGCACACTGCAAGATGGGTATTAAATGGACCGAGTTGGTTTAGCCTGGCTTGCACATAAAGCCTTCATACACAGTTATAATTCTTACTTGTGTAATTGTTATATATATATGAATATATTCAGCTCAGAAATCTGCCTATGCACACTATAGTGTTTTACTGAATTCCCACCGGTGTTTCTGAGTGGTATTTAGGCAGGCAAAGGCAACACACAGGTTTTTCCAGAGTAGAAGGAGGAAGCCTTGCAGCAAACGAGACTACCAATGCACATTCCCTCTTATTCCCTCCCCTGCCTGCTCTGCTCTGCTGTGCTGTGCTCTCCTCTACCACCCCCTCTTCTCTCCTCTCTGTCTGTCTCTCACTCCAGCAGAAACACTCCTCTGCTGAGTGTGGGGGGATGGGTGCACAGGCTCCAGCGCGCGCTCTCTCTCTCTCAGCCTACTAACATTGAACTATGCCGTACAGGGGGGGGGGGGGGGGGGAGAGAGAAGAACAGACCTTATCTACCAGACAGAGGACGCATGAACAGTTTCAAAGTCTCCCAACAATTAGAAAAATGGAGCATTTGTCCCCCTCCTCTCTTCAGTCAAATGAAGCAGACATTTTTGGCATCCACAAAACGCACAGGGTGTGTGCACAGCATTGAGCAGCAATGAGAATTGTGTGTGCGTGTGTGTGTGTGTGTGCGTGCGAGGCTGGGGGAGTCTTAATTTAAAAGAATGACATGTCAGTGTATGTAGAGATGTATGAGGCGTTTAATAGTTAGATTTGGCATCGATTAAAATTTAGATTTTGGGTGTAATTCTTATCTCACTATCGACACACGCACACACACTCACTCTTCAACACTCATGCACACGTACCCACACACACACACACACACACTCATATACGGTCTCTCTTCAACACTCATGCACACGTACCCACACACACACACACACACACACATCCACCTCTAGGGGTCTTATACGGGTTGAAAAAAGGCAGGAAGTACCAGTGGGAATGCATACTTGATCACATGTACAAACATTGGAACACAATTTAACAATCTGCCTGACACACCCCCCTAATGCACCGAAGAGCAGAGAAGTGTTGCAGGCATATATAATTTCTCAGGCACATCATACCACACAAGGTTAATGTGATTTCCCACGTCGGTGCGAGCTCGCAAAGTGGATCACGCTTTATTTTAGACTGGCTACAGCGATGCATGGGAAGTATATGCACTCACGCGCCTCGTGTTCGACGTGTGTGCACGAGGGCTTTTGATGTTGGGAGGTGCATTTATAATGCGGATGTTGGTTTTTTTTAAACTGGGTTTCACGGTTAGGACAGAGTACAGCGGCAGCAGTGGGAAAAGTGATCTCCCCCCAAGTTCAGAAGTGAGTTTTAGTTGCTTTTATAAAGACAGAGGGTCCTCCATCCCAGAGACCAGACACAGGGCCAGTTGTGCAGAAACAGATTTAATGTAGCTTCCTCTCCCCGCCTGACTTAATTTTTCTGCTCTGGCTGCTGGTAAAAGGTGGAGCAGACTTTTTGTGGATCTGGGAGTAGGATTTGCAAGCGCATGTGCCATCTGCTGGACAAAAGATAGGCCCTAACATACAAGGACTCGGCTCTGGCTAAAGTCATCACTACTTCTGATGTGCTGGCAATGTTTTTTGATTTTATTGATCTTTGGACATTATGCAGTTATGTTATAACTAGGTATCCCATGATTTATTTAGATTTATTAGATTTTACCCAGCATGCTGCAAAATATCCATTTGTACAGAACAGAAAGCTCTGCAAATGTTGCATCATTATAATAAAACACATTGGAATCATAGTTTACACTATACATAGTATTATAGTATTTGGTATTACATTTGTTCAGACACAACTATTTTTTTTTTTTTAATTTGGAAATCAAATTTGGCCTGCTTAGTATTTGACCTACGGATAAGAATATTACAATTTGTTTCATAAATGTAAAATATGAAGTGTTTGTTATTTACTTATCCACTGCACGCACACGCGATTGCATCTCTGAGGCACTGCCGATTGTCAAGTTCCATTATTTTCCACTACCGATCAAGGGAAGGGTCTGTTCTGCATCTGTCAGTCGTGCTCCTCACTAATATATGCACATGGCAGGAGGGCACGCATGAGGAAAGATCAAATCCTCTGTATCATCTTTACCATACTTCTCCAATTTTAAAACAAACAACACTCTTTAACGACTACATTTATGCAACAGCAATCTATAATAAGCACCAAGGAGCATCAGCATGAATCTTTTATTTTCAGTTAATGCATTCCAAAAGGAGAAGACCCAAAACAATGCGTATATTAATTGCAGTCTTTGTTTCAGAATGAATAGGACCTCCACATGATGCATACCTGTGGGGATATCTCTGTGCTCCATAAAACGAGGAGACCATACTCATTTAACAAAACAAATCCTAAATGAGGGCTTTTACATTTGATACATTTCAAGAAAATGTTACGGCATTTATTGAAAACGTCCTTGTGACAAAATACGATGAATCTGAAGCTTTGCATTCACTCCCTTCAGTGTTCCTTATTGGGATTTTTATGAGGTGTGGTGCAACCTTGAAGCATCTACAACACCCAAATTTAGATCCCATCTCTCCACTGCCACTTTAGCAGAGAGGCTCAGAATCCAGGCCAAGTTAGATGGATGTTGCCAAGACTCCCTTGGTATACTGGTGCTAAAAAGGCAACTAGTTTTGTCCTTTTTATTTGGGCTTTTAACTTTACAGATCCATCATTTCCTCCTCCACGGTCTTTCCCCCGGTTTCAACATATCGCTCTTGCACTCCGAGAGTGCTGAAGTACTAGTCAAGGAAACAAAATATAACATCTTAACATGTACAGTATATTGTAAGAGTCAGGTTACTTTAACACAATTCATTCTCGGTCATTAGAAACACCAGAATATTCAGTCTTTCAGTCACTTTTCCGTAAATCTTAAGGTTTGCTTTGAAACCAGATGAGTCACCGTGAGTCACCGTAGTGATTAGGAAAGGATACGAGTCGAACTGGAAGTCTGCCCCCACAGCAGCTGACATCATGACCTGCAGATTCCTCTCCTCCAGGTCTCCAAAGCAGTAGCCGTTGGCTTTGTCCACGGCTCGCAAGACCTGAATCATGCTCTCTTTGTCCTGGAGACAGAGAAGAGAAGCATTTTGGGGGGTTTTCTCTGTAATTCACCGAAAAAAACCATTTAATAAAACCTTGATAATGCAGTTTTAAAGATAATTTCTGGTTTCTGAAATATCAGTATAAAGTATGTGATCCTATCAAGAGTCCGTGTTGACTTGATTCATTGGTCCTCAACCCTCTTTGAAATGAGCCCGTTCAGCCTTGAAATGTGTTCATCAAAGTTTAGTATTTTGAGATCAGCTACACGTGCATATAAAGCCATGAAATCCAAAAGTTCCTCCGATGCTCAAGAGTTTAGCATATTGTCCTTCTCAAAGTCAAAACTGTGGGTTTCTGCCCTTTTAAATGTGCCGTTTAACCAGCAGCTGCTTAATTTAAAGGGGGGGGGGGGGTAGAAAAGACGATAGCAGCTTCAAGGCTCATCGTTCAGCGTGATGGAAACAAGAGTGCCAACCTGCCATTGGTATGAATTGATAGTCCCATACGCAGTAATGGCACAGCAGTCTAGACTCCTTTCTCTGGGTACACAGACGGGCTCGTATCAGTCTCCATGAGGACATAATGCAGAGGAACGAATAAAGTGCACACACAACGCTCCCCGATAACGGTCCCATCCATCTGCGGAAAACTGATCCAGAGCTAGATTTAAGATGCTAACAATGATTTATGATTGACCTGTTGAGGAGATGAAATTTGTCTTTGAGTGATTTTTTTGTTCAGCTAGTTGTTCTCAGTATGGATGTTGTGTGGGTACTAAACCCCTTCACCACCTCCATCTACAATAACATCATCATCATCCCTCAGTGGCCTTTCATCAGTCCACAGAATGGAAATATAACACGAGAATAATTAATGAATATTTGGTGTCAAATATGTTAATCGGCAAAAATGTATTTCTCTGATAAAAAGCTTGAACCTGAGCCTTCAAGGCTGGACTTCTGTATTTATGGCATGTTTGATGGAGCTGGTCAGGCTACACTAGGTCTGTGAGTTTTGGGATTTAGCTCAAAGCAGACTTGACATTTGGTAATCACTGAGATATGACCTGCTTTGCTTTGTGTGTAGCAGTGTGCAATATACAGTAGATCAGTGTTAACCTTCCTGCAGCAACAACAACAACCAATGGCTGGTCAGAGGAATGGTGTTTTCGTGTTATAATGATGGCTGCAGAGCATGAAACCTGAGCTTTGAGAGAAAATATGTTACATTGTATACCTGAAATAACTAAAGCTGGTTCAGCATACAACCTATATAAATTACTTTTCATTCAATTACTCTAAATTCAGAAGGTTGATGACAGCCATGTACGACTGGCCTCTACTGTGTATTAGCTTGAGCCACTTAATCCCTTTCACAATCAGGAGAACTCCAGCGATGACACTTTTAATTCCCTGAAGTCTATTTCAATTGGAATAATAGTAATATTAGGTCTCACTGGCATGTACCACCGGCAGTGTAGACTATATTAAACCTGACGGTCATTCTATTGAAATATATATAACGATAAATTAATTTAAAAAACAGCAAACCGTGATACCTGCACATTGAGAGGCACAAAGGAGACGAGGCTGTAATCTTGTATGACCTCCGCCAACTTTTCATTTAGACGGTGGAATTTCTTAAAGAAGGGGTCTGCAGCGAGGTGATCGAGGAGATAGGTCAGATCCATGACCTCTGTGTAGAAGTCCAGGTTGAAGGCTGTGCAAGGATAAGGAATAAGGAAACACGTCACCGTAAGACTCTTCATTTATGAAATATTTTTGAGAGCGGTAACGTTTGTTTTGTCTGTGAGGTAAAAGCCAGTAGCCCTCAACTTACCCAGTTTGCCATACTGCTCAATCAAGTCCATCTTGGAGAGGATGTTGACGTGGGGGAGCTCCACGTGCAGCATGGTGGACAGCGAGGTGCAGAGCACAGAGATGAACTTGGCTGGGTCAGCGCAGTAGTGGGAGTCCACAAGGTGCACGGATGTCAGCTTAAAGAGGAGGGAGAAACGGGTGGGAGAGTTATAAGACCTGTGATCTGCATTGTGTTACATCATCATCCCCGTGATTGTTTCAGAAGCTCACCCTGAAGTTCCACTTGGCCAGCTGTGAGAAGATGTTCTTTGCTGAGCTCTGGTGGGTGTAGAGCTCCACTTGTCCAGGACAGTCGAACAGGAAGTAACAGTCGCTGTGCTCCTTCAGCTTGTTCTCTAACCAGTCCAGGTTTGCTTCTACATAATCCATACAGTAGAGGAGCCCGCCGTTGGGGCCGAGCTTCAAGCCCTCCATCACATCGTCCAGAGTGACGAGCTCCGAGACATCTACCGCGCAGGGATACGGCAGTCCTTCGTTGGCAGGGTCCATGTTCACCACAACCACCTTGCGCCCGAGTCGAGTCAGGAATTCCTGCATCCCCTGACAGTACGTGGTCTTCCCTGAGCCCGGGGGTCCAATGACCACCTGGCCGAAGCGCAGGGGGGACGCTGCTCCGGTCTGACTGGACATGGTTTCAATGTGGAGGATCACATGAGACGGGGGACCAGGATGTCAGAGGGTCCACGTGTGATGTCCTCAGGGAATCAGCATCCAGGTTGTTACCTGGCAGGGTCGCATCAGTCAGTGTCAGATATTAGCATATATATTAAAGTTCAGCCTACTCAACAGTTGACATTACTTACAAAGCAAAACCTCGGTAACTATTTGTAAGTTTATGTGTGGCCATAGAGAAGTGTGACTAATGTTAGCGACATGTTCTGTTACATTTGAGGCTTTTATTTGCAAATGTAACAAGTGCTGATGGATAATTACCGTCTGCCGCCGTTATGTTTGCATGCGTACATGGGCTGATAGCTAACTGGCTACGCTACTAAGCACATCCGGGTTACGTAACCGAGATGTCAGAATAAAAGCACCGTTTTTCATTTGACGAGGGGCACCACACTGTCCTCTGTGATAGAACTTAATATATTTTCTGTCATTATTTATCATTAAGAAACACCATAAAGTTTTCTGTATATGTGTAGTCAGAGATTTCCTCAACTTATATGCATCAGTCATTGTTTGGAATTATTGAGAAAATAGTTTTTATAGCACCTCAAATATTCAGAAATGTACCCGTTTCTGGGTACAAATGTATGACTTTTAATTTGAAATATCTCTTAATTGGTACAGTAAAAATGTTTAATTTTCTGTATATGTGTAGTCAGAGATTTCCTCAACTTATATGCATCAGTCATTGTTTGGAATTATTGAGAAAATAGTTTTTATAGCACCTCAAATATTCAGAAATGTACCCGTTTCTGGGTACAAATGTATGACTTTTAATTTGAAATATCTCTTAATTGGTACAGTAAAAATGTTTAATTTTCTGTATATGTGTAGTCAGAGATTTCCTCAACTTATATGCATTAGTCATTGTGTGGAATTATTGAGAAAATACCTTTTATTACACTTCAAATATCCATTTATTAGATATGTTCTCAATTCAAATGTATGACTTTTAATTTGAATTATCTCCTAATTGGTACAGTAAAATGTCTAATTGCCATAATGGGTGGAGTCAATGATGTCATCAACACATACATATCAGTCATTGTCTCGAATTATTGAGACAAATATTTTTGTAGCACCTTAAATATTGTGATACTACCCATTTTTGTCCTGAACATATATGCATTAGTCATTGTGTGGAATTATTGAGAAAAACATTTTTATTGCACCTTAAACATTTCAAAAATATGTCATTTGAAGATACAAATTCAGTTCAGTTTTTGCTTCGTAAAATATCTTAATTGACTGTCAGTCAGATATTAACTTCCAGCAACCCTCAAATCAAAGAATAAAGACACTTTACGCACAATTTAGGTATATTTTCCCTTTAACTCAGGAGATGCAGGTAGCATGTTTTATACTTAATGTGAATATAACTCATTTAATCTCATTTCATTATGCAATATGTATACTTTGTTGGCATCTTATTCTGAAAACCGGATGTTCGTCTGTAGAAAACCGGAAGTTGTCTCACGTTAATCCCTCCGCTAACTTTGCAAAATCCTTCGCTCGCTCCCGATCTGTGCCGTTTGGTTGCGTTTACCGTAAGTTTCAGCGTATAGGTGCACTAAAATGTAAGTGTCTGCTGAGTTGACCACGGAGATCTGAGTGTCTGCTGACTTGACCGCAGTGGATATCATGACAGTGGACGAGGACAGGACGGTAAAATTAGGTGAACCCGGAAGAGAATACCGGTGTTACATGCCTACTGGTTTCTGAACCTACTGGTTTCTCCTCCGTGCGCAGCAGCTGTTTTCTGTCATGTCGCCAGATTCGTCAAACATTCACAAACATGTTGCTGGAGATCTATAAACCACATCTCATATTTATTACGCGGATTACGATGTATAAGTGAGCACTACATCACAGCCACGTATGAAGAAATACATTGAAGAAAATATATTTATGGAGAGATCGCAACAACCTGGATTCGAACTCTGTCGAGCAAAATAATAATAAACCCAAAGACGGTCGCGTTACGCAATCCGCCACTTACTCACAGAGATGAATCAGTCATTCAGGTATTTATCCATTAGGTCATACCTCGTCAGTGTCCAAGGAACGTTTTGGTTTAGGGTGAACTGAAACAACTGGTTCCCTTGGGTGTCTTTCCGAACACTTCCAAACATATACGGTCGATCTCTTCCTCGTACTCGAAGATCGCATTTTTAAAAACTCCGAATATTTCTTCAGCAGCAGCAGATAGTCGCTCGTTGATAAACTCTCAAATACTAAACTGAAGACATTGTTGCGTAAAAACAAATGAAATATGCATCTGCGCGAATACAACACTGTCGGCTATCCCTGCACGCGCATACAGGTAAGGCGTGTGTTGTGTTTACTTCCGCTGAGTGAGATTAGAACAGAGTTCTCCTTCTTCTCTCGGTTTGAATCGTGGATATCAAACTGATAGCAGGTGCACACCGCCGCCTACTGCACGGGGGTTTGAAACACCATATTTATTATATTCTACCCACCAGCCCTGTGTTGTATAAAAAGGAAAACGTGATAAACACGTGAAAGCCTGTAATTCTCACCATCCACCATAAGAGAAAAGTCAAAGCTATGTGCCTATAGATACAAGGGCTGCAGGAACATTACCTAGTTTGTTGATTGAGTGGAAGTGTTATTCAAATATTTTTTATATACAAGTGTTATATTGTTCATGCAGATAGTTATAGTGGAGTTATTTCATTTGTACTAGGTTCACACTGACATCTAACAAGGGATCATATTTAATGCACTATACATTTTGGTTGATAAAAATCTTAATCAGCAAATAACTGTAGCTGCCAAATAGTAGTGGACTAAAAAGTACAATGTTTGCCTGTAAAGTATATGTAACATAAAATGAAAGTAGGCAGAATCAAAGTACAAATACCTTAAAAAAAAAAAATGTTTTAATGTTCAATATTTCATGTGTAACTTCCATGAAATCTTCGCCATCTCAGGACAAAACGTTGTACATCAATACAGTATTTAGGTAAATGTAGTTACATTCCACCACAGCTTGTTCAACATGAGGCAGCTCCACTGATCAAACCATCAGGATCCATCAGCTACGGTATTAAATCATAAATTAACAATCTCCATCCAGTGAGATGAAACATTGAAACACCTCTCACATGGTATAACACACTCGTAGAATAACTATTCTTCACTATGACTACTTTTACTCTCGAGGTCAGTGAGACACAACTGCAGCCTTGATGAACAGAATATACGTAAAGCTTAAGACCTCAGTGTGAATCTGGTATTCTTACATCATCACCTCCCAACGCTTTATTGTTAGAATACAAACATGAGATCAAAAAAGAGCATTTTGTTGCCCACTTCCCTTTGAGCCCTGATCCTCACTGTTCATTCACTTTTCCTTACTATTGCTGAGGCTGACTCTTTCACAGCACCATGTAGCACACCATCTACAATTTGTGTTTGTGTGCCACCTCTAAAATCCAAAACAATTTCATCAAGTTGATGCGATTACAAAATACATAAAAAATATAAATTAAATGAAACGTAGACAAAAAAGAAAAGTCGTCTATTGTACTGATGACAAAATGACTGACTCACCAATACAGAGAGGCTCTCAGCCTGAGCATCACTGTTCACAATCTACTCAGATTATTGAAGTAAATGCATTCTAAAAACAAAAGGAAAATCAAATTGGTCAAACATTTGCAGGAACTATGAACTCAAGAACTGAATTGTCTCCCGTGTATTTTGCAAACACAAGGCTACTTGTCTGTATGCAATCTTTTATGCCTTGCCAATTGATGGCAATCACAGTATGTCTTCCCGCAGGTCTTTCAGAGGTACGGCTCCTCCCCAGTGTGGGCTCTTGTCATGTGAACCAACATGGCACCTCTGTGTCTGAACTCTTTTCCACATGCTTTGCAAGAATACAGCTTCTCACCTGTGTGTGTTCTCATGTGGACCATCAAGTGACTACTACGTACAAAATCTTTTCCACATGTTTTGCAAGAATACAGCTTCTCACCTGTGTGTGTTCTCATGTGATCTACCAAGTGACTACTTTGTCGAAAATCTTTTCCACATGTTTTGCAAGAATACGGCTTCTCACCTGTGTGTGTTCTCATGTGGACCATCAAGTCACTACTACGTCCAAAATCTTTTCCACATGTTTTGCAAGAATACGGCTTCTCACCTGTGTGTGTTCTCATGTGGACCATCAGGTGACTGCTACATCCAAAATCTTTTCCACATGTTTTGCAAGAAAACGGCTTCTCACCTGTGTGTGTTCTCATGTGGACCATCAAGTGACTACTACGTCCAAAATCTTTTCCACATGTTTTGCAAGAATACGGCTTCTCACCTGTGTGTGTTCTCATGTGGACCATCAAGTCACTACTACGTCCAAAATCTTTTCCACATGTTTTGCAAGAATGCAGCTTGTCACTTGTGTGGATTTTTATATGAGCCTTCAATGAGGATATCTTACTGAATCTTTTCTTACAGAAGCTGCAAGAATGTGACTTCTCATCTGAGTGGGTTCTCAGGTGTTTGTCGAAATGCGACCTGAACTTGAAAGCTTCTCCACACGTGTCACATTGTAAAAGTGCTTTACCTGTTTGAGGATCACTGTAAGACTTTGACAAGTTGTTAATATCGTTACAGTGACTTCTGATTTTCTGATGTCTTTTCTTTTGTTCTGGCTCTGAATCGCGAGTCGATTCTGAGTCTTCATGCTCGCTTCCTTTCTGATCTTGGCTCTCAGCTACATGAGAGTTGTTGGAGAGGAGCTGGCGGTCTCTTGTTGGTTCTGGTTCACTGTGGTTACTTTCCTCATAAATAGGAGTCAACATCAAGGTCTCAGTCTCCTGCTTCAGTTCGAGTTCCTCCTGTTCCTCTTTGATCTGTGGAGGATCTGGGTCCTCTTGGTCCAGACTGGAGTTCCTCTCCTGAATACAGAGCTGCTGGTCAGAGAGAACCTCCTCCTCCTTACAGACATATTGCTGTGGGAGCTCTGGAGGGACAGAGAGCAACATAAATAGGATACGACTGTGATGATAAAGAAGAAAATGCAAACAGTTCATTCACATGAAACCAGGCATACAGCACACCGGATATCATGACAGTGGACGAGGACAGGTCGGTAAAATTAGGTGAACCCGGGAGAGAATACCGGGATCTGTTCTTGATTAAATAGAATTTGCAACCGAATGTTACGTAGCTCCCTCACACTGGAGATAGGTGCTTAAGTTTGCAAAAGATTATTAAGAGAAAACAAATTGTTTAGCTATATAACGCTACAGTCTGTGAATAATTAAATAAAACAATAGTCACTAAATAGTTGTATATTTAAGAAATATATCTTATTCCATCATGACAGAAAGATCTGGTTTGCTGTCTACCAGCTGCCTGAATCCACGTGAATGCAGCATTGATTAATACCAGTACACATTTAAACAATTTGGATCAAGTGGCATTCCTCTGTTTAGTGGTATTAACATGATGAAGCTGTACTCACCTATCCTGTGTAACTTTATTACAGGTTTCCAAACGATATCCAACAGTCTGCGGTAACGGTCGATCTCTTCCTCGTACTCGAAGATAGTTTTCTCAAAAACTCCAAATATTTCTTCAGCAGCAGCAGATAGTCGCTCGTTGACAAACTCTCTCAAATACTCAACTGACGACATTGTTGTTTTCTCTCAACTGGAATAATTACCTCCGCGACGATATCGTTCTCCAGCCAACTCCACGCGTGCGAGCAGCGAACGCTGGACGCGGCTGTGTTGTTTACTTCCGCTGGATGTCACAGTGTTAAGTTCCGACTGTGAAAGCGAGTTGCTTCTTCTTCTTCTTGTTTGGGATTTATTGGCGGTTGGCAAACAATGAATTAGTGCATTACCGCCACCAACTGGTATGGAGTGTGGATCAGGATGTCTAATAGGCTACTTATATACAAAATTAAATTCAAAAGGAAAAGAAACAAAACAAAACAACGAGCTCATATTTTCGTAACAATATTAATTAATCTAAGATATTGAAATAATACTTGGTAACACTCACTGTTTGAGTTCTTTTGCATAATATCCACTATATCCAACCGTACCTTCATCTTGCCGAGATCTCCAATCAGCTGCCCTCTTTCCTGCTCATATTTCTGACATTGTACAATTACATGCTCTATTGTTTCCTCTTGCTCACAATAGTCACATTTTCCTGTTTCATGTTTACCTATTTTTTTTAAGCATACCGTTTAGGCCTGTATGTCCAAATCTAAGCCTTGATATTACCGTTTCCTCTCCCCTGATCCTTCCTGCACATCTCATTTCTCCCACTTTCCTCTGAACTCGGTAAAATCATCGTCCTTTCCTGTCTTCTTCCCATTGCTTCTGCCACCTTTCCTTCAACCTTTGTCTAATGATACTGTTTGTTTCTGATTTACTGAAGCTGACTGCAACATTAATACAGCTATTTTTTGTGGCCTCTTTTGCAGCTTTATCTGCCATCTCATTTCCTATGACCCCAACATGTGCTGGTACCCATAGGAATATGACTGTCAGACC
The DNA here is from genome assembly GCF_050575085.1 of Anarhichas minor. Classification (NCBI taxonomy): domain Eukaryota; kingdom Metazoa; phylum Chordata; class Actinopteri; order Perciformes; family Anarhichadidae; genus Anarhichas; species Anarhichas minor. The sequence goes on along the minus strand of NW_027466487.1, from coordinate 700,162 downwards.
CATCATTTTAATTCTGTATAATGTTTGTTGTATTTCTATAAGGATGTCTGGTCTACTGTCTGAATGGCTGTTCTGTAAGCTGGCTAATGACGAACTTGAATCTGAACAAATGATTGCCCTCAATGGTATTGTGTCCTCTATCCACTGTAGTGCTAACATTATTGCCAGCATTTCCCCTGTGTACACTGATACTCCCTCAGTGATCATTTTCCCTGTTTTAATATTAAATTCTGGGACAATAAATGCCACTCCTACCTTGTTTCATAAATTCTTTGATACATCTGCAAAAACCTGGATATAACTGTGGTAACTGTCGATATGAGCCTGTATTGTATGCCAATTGAAATGATCCGCTCTACCCTTGTTCTTTTTAAATTAATAACGTAAAGTCTACTGTTGCATTAGGAAGTAGCGAGTTGCTTTTTTTCGTTCCGCTTTTTTATATTGGGCTCCTTCTTCCCTCAGTTTGAATCGTTTGAATAGTGGATATCAAACTGATAGCAGGTGCATACCTATCGCCTACTGCACGGGGGTTTGAAACACCATATTTATTATATCCTACCCACCAGCACTGCGGTCAAGTCAGCAGACACTTACGTTTTGGTGCACCTATACGCTGAAACTTACGGTAAACGCAACCAAACGGCACAGATCGGGAGCGAGCGAAGGACTTTGCAAAGTTAGCGGAAAGATTAACGTGAGACAACTTTCGGTTTTCTACAGACGAACATCCGGTTTTCAGAATAAGATGCCAACAAAGTATACATATTGCATAATGAAATGAGATTAAATGAATTATAGTCACATTAAGTATAAAACATGCTACCTGCATCTCCTGAGTTAAAGGGAAAATACACCTAAATTGTGTGTAAAGTGTCTTTATTCTTTGATTTGAGGGTTGCTGGAAGTTAATAATACCTGACGGTCAATTAAGATATTTTACGAAGCAAAAACTCTGAACTGAATTTGTATCTTCAAATGACACATTTTTGAAATGTTTAAGGTGCTATAAAAATGTTTTTCTCAATAATTCCACACAATGACTGATATGTATGTGTTGATAACATCGTTGACTCCACCCATTATGACAATTAGACATTTTTACAGTACCAATTCGGAGATAATTCAAATTAAAAGTCATACATTTGAATCTATGGGGTATTGTCAAGAGGAAGATGAGAGACATCAGACCAAACAATGCAGACAAGCTGAAGGCCCCAATCAAAGCAACCTGGGCTTCCATAACACCTCAGCAGTGCCACAGTCTCATTGCCTCCGTGCCACGCCGCATTGATGCAGTAATTCATGCAAAAGGAGCCCCGACCAAGTATTGAGTGCATACTGTACATACTTTTCAGTAGGCAACATTTCTGTATTAAAAATCCTTTTTTTAATCGGTCTTATGTAATATCAAATTTTCTGACATACGGAATTTTGGGTTTTTATTAGCTGTAAGCCATAGCCTAATCATCAAAATTAAAAGAAATAAACACTCGAAATATATCACACTTTCGATGATATTCTAATTCATTGAGATGCACCTGTATACATCAATCATTTGGAATTGTTGAGGGAATACTTTTTATAACACTTCAAATATTCAGAAATGACCTGTTCCTCGGTACAAATGTATGACATTTACTTTTAAATATCTCTTAATTGGTACAGTAAAATTGTTTAATTTTCAGTATGGGTGGAGTCAAAGATGTCTTGAACAGATATGCATCAGTCATTATCTGGAATTATAAAGAAAACTCTTTTTATAGCACCTCAAATATTCAGTTATTGGATATTTCTTGGAACAAATTAATTTATGTCCATTAATTTAATGGACATTTACTTTAAAAAATCTCTTTTATGCTAATAAGCACATCCGGGTTACGTAACCGAGATGTCAGAATAAAAGCACCGTTTTTCATTTGACGAGGGGCACCACACTGTCCTCTGTGATAGAACTTAATATATTTTCTGTCATTATTTATCATTAAGAAACACCATAAAGTTCCATAACAATACGAACCATTGACATACGAAAACAAGTGTTTGTGTGAGTCTGCAATTTGAGATATTACAAAGTTGTATACAAAGACAAAATCTGCACAAGTGGAATGAAAGGTTTAAAAAAAATGCTTTATTAACACAGTTATAAAATTCTGTGAGTACAAAATCTATGGAATAAAAATAATATAGCTGTTATCGTCGTGGTCCGATGGTGCCACCTGGCTGCCAGCCTCTGTACTTCATACTAGTGTTTGGTTGACGTCTCAGCAAGGTGTCGCCTCCATCGATGTCTTTGGGTTTGTCATACACTGTGGTTATATGAAAATCTGTCCTGGCCTTCTTTACAGGCTGTAGGACAAGCTTCTCGCCATGATACCTGCAGAGAAGAAATACATTCGCATCAGGAGGGCACTTAAAACAGTGTTTGGTGATGTCGTTTATGTGCTCATACGTACCCAAAGCCTCTTTTACAGTTGGGATGTTGGCCCTCACCCTCAAGGGCATCAGGGATCCCAACCTGACTGTGTCCCAACCCTTCACCGTCCTTCCAGCCCTGCCTTTCCATCAAACGACGACCAAAGCCCTAAAAAATAAATAAAAAAGAATTACAAAATTGCTCATATAGGCTTTGGTAGAAAAGATGTCGTCAAATAATAGCCCATCTGCTTAGGCTACCTTAGAAAACCTCTCAAAGCTGCCGATGACTGTGTCCAACTGACTGTGTCCAGATCTGTCTTCAAGACCCTCCCTCAGCCTTTTCTCGTACCGCATTCGGACATAGTCACGGGCATCCATATCACCTCCATCTGTGAGAGGAAGAGCTGGGTTAAAGAAAAACCTGAAAACCTGGTTCCCTTCGTTAATCAGATGTAAAATAAACTTGAGATACCTTTATCATAGTAAACGCTCATGTCGACATCCCAGTCGTCTGTCGTTTGTTCATCAAAATCTAAGAAAAAAAAAAAGTACAGGAGACATAAATGTTATCAATATATCATCAAGCAAATACACGTTATTTAAAGTAGTAGTCGCGGGGAAAAAAATCATATAAATGTGTTTCAAAGTATATTTTTTAATATCTATTATTGTAATTCAAGATGTTGTCAGATATAAACTACGCAACACAGCTGTTTTGGTTTGACTTCCTATAACCATGCTGGGTAATGTTGTTAACATCAATCAGATAACTTCATATGTGATTTTTAAAGCATAAACATATGTTATTATACACGTCAAGAGGTACACATAAAGAGCTTCCTTTGCTCAGTGTGGAAAACTGCACGATTGTTTTGGTTGCATACCTCCTTCTTCCTCCTGCCAGTATTGGGCGTCGGTGTAGAACACCAGGCCCGAGCCGCCCTTCTCCCACTTCAACTCAATCTCTTCTTCGAACAGCCGCTCTTTGCATCGCTCCTGGCTCGTTACATCCTCGTGCAAAGCCTCGTGGCGCTCCCACTCCTCACACCAATCATCATCCTACAGCCAACAAGATGAATGATTATCAAACCACAGAGAAGGGATGTTGGGGTGCATTTATATTTTACATTTTACAAATAAATATGAATGGATTCAAACCCACATCATCCGCATTTGACTGTGCATCCTCCTCCTCTTCTTCTTCTTCTTTCTGTGGCTCATCCGTCTCTGTTGTTGCTGCGTGATCAAACAGCTTCCTCCGTCTTGAGAACGGAGCAGCCAAAGTGCCCGGTCCTGATATTTCATGTCCAGCAGCCGTTAACACGGTCTCTTCTGTGGCTGGAAGAGTCCAGGTGTCCCGATAATGGAAAGGCACATTGCCGTAACGCCGGTTGGAGCTGGTCTTGGGGAAAGTGAGGCCCAACTTGCGGATGAGACGAGGAGGCAGTCGGCAGGACTGGATGAGCTGCAGGAAGACTTTCACTGGTGTCCCCACGTTCCCATTCTGCATCAGAGCTGGTGGATTCAGCTCGGACAAACTTTTGAGGTCCGCCTCTGTGAAACGCTCCGTTAAGGACACCCGGTGGCGCTGCTCGTGCTTTGATTTGTAGGGGAATGACCCATCATCTGGAAGAAAAAAAAATAACAATTTGATGTACAAGCAGCAATAACACTTCATGTCACAATTACACAACAAAGACAACACATCTGTAGTAATAAGCTGTAACAGAAGGAAGCCATGATACAGATGACACAATTCTCTCACTTTGACTTAAAAAAAGGTCTATGAATTAGTTAATTTTCTGATTTAAAATTACACAGCTGCAACTATAATAATGTATTTAATCTTCAACTCACTTTTTAAGGGAAAATATCAAACATTTGGTGGATATAAAATCGTTAACATGGCACAACAAACATATGTCAAATCCAGACAAAACGACACGGTCTATGTGTCCCCTATCCCCGTTAAGTCTTCCTACAGTTCTATTTATAACGTTACCGGTATGTAAAGTTTCACTAACCGTGGTCGTGTGAAACCTTTACTCTTTTAATAACACAACGACTAGCCAGCCAGTTCCCCTTCGGGTCAATCCAGTGATTCCCCGCATACATCCTGACGAGTCTGTCGGCATCTTTAGCACGAAGTGAGGCGACACAGCAGCACGTCTTCACCGCCTGCTTCTTCACGGGTAACGTTACACGGTCAGCCTCCGAAGACTTGGAGCTGTTTACCGGTAACGTTACGCCGTCAGCCTCCGAAGACTTGGAGCCGTTTACCGGTAACGTTACTCGGTCAGCCTCCGAAGACTTGGAGCCGTTTACCGGTAACGTTACGCGGTCAGCCTCTGAACACTTGGAGCTGCCCTCTTCACCGTCGCTACACACGGTGTCCTCGGACACCTCGGTCTCCCTGAGAACCTCCGGTCGATGTCGGTAGTGAAAACACTGAAAACCGCCACTTTCTATGAACTGACTGAAATAATTCCTCAAATCCGCGGAGCGTAGAGCAACAGGAATGTTGCTTATTGCTAAATACACGGTGGACAAGGCTTCAGAGTCCGCCATGATTGTTTTTTTTTTAGGACAGCAAACGTCATCAGAACGACATTCAGAAATTACGTCACTTCCGCTTCCTGAGACGTTAGAGAAACGTTACTACCCGACGATTACTAACAGGGAACTTCTTTACTACTCCACAGCATATTCTTTATATTACACTATTATATCGTTGTATGTATGACCATTTCGCTTATTTTATATGGAAGTTATATAGAAAATCTTTAAATAGACATTGCATGTATTATAGAGTAGACTGTATGTGTTATTATCATACATTTTACAGCAAAACGAATAAAGACAAGCAGAGTTCCATGTTAAAATATAAAGGCTACCGATAGAAGATACATTATCTCCATGCTCAAAAATAATGATTCGATTTCTAGTTATATCTTTATCTTTCATGACAGTATGCTATCTCTAATATCGAGCCATATATCCCAAATAATGAAACATGGATATAATCTCTGAGGGTTGTTGTTGCATTGTTGTTTCACCATGAAATTGTTGCAGTCCAGTCAAAACATCCCTGATATCCCAAAAAATTATATTTTGCAGAGATTGAAATAGAGTGATAGTGATGTCCATCCACGGATAAACAAAGAGCAGTTCAGCCCATACAATGTCTGACTATAGGCTTTATAGAGCACATCAGTGGTGTAAGACCCAAAAGCTCCCTGACAAGGAAAAACAAACCAACAAAAAAACCTTTGTACAAAGGGGGGAAATAGTCAAATCCTTAGTACAGGCATTTTTAGGAGAGATTCCTCTCAATGGTCAGCTGTGGAAATGAACATTAATTTTGAACAAGCAACTCACTGAGCAGAACATTGATAGTGATCCCTGTATCCTTGATACGATTCAAAGTTAAAATGCTAAAAGGAGAAATCAAACTGTTAGACTCAAATGACAATTAAAAGACAGCATTTCTGGCTCTGTTTTTAAATGACATATCTATTTGATTTAGGCAAAAAGGCAGTAAGGCTGAGTCTGTCTTTTAAGAAGCGTTAACAAATCTTTCACATTAGTACATTTTTAACCTCTTTCAGAGAGAGAATCAATAAACGTATACAGCCAGAGTTCATTAACCCAGGCTAACTCTTCCTTTGGCCTTCACCTCCGCTTTTATCATTGTGTTTGATAGTAATAGGCAGTAAAACCAGAGTGGAGTAACTGTACCCTGACATCACTTTACACATATTACACACTTATTGTGCGTTAGTCATAGCCAATATGGCTTGTGGAAGTCCATGCTAATTATCAAGTGTGTTTTTACTTGTGTTTTTAACTTCTTTACAAGGTATGAGTTAAGTCAGAAATTCAATATCAATTTAGGTTTATTAAAGATCAGTGCAGGTAAAATACTGAAAGAATTCAACTTTCAAACACGTATTTCATACACACGAGAGCCCTGCTGTGTACAGGTAGGCACTCAGAGTCCCACAAATAGATGCACCTAATATCGATTTGTTCTGGAAAATAAAATACAAATAAAAAAAACATTGAGCAAGAAAGAGAAGACCTACCAGATCATGGGTCACTGCACTGGAGTTTTGGCCTCATCCATAAAATGGAGATAAAGATTTACAATTAAACTGTGGCACTCAGTATTGTTTACATTTTTTTTCATATACCAGTGCTGGAGAATATAGAATATAAAAATCATTAAAAACAAAAATATTTCCCTCTATTGAACAAAATACATTCTACAATGTCTAAGTCTACCGTAGAAGAACTTTTAAAAAAATAGTGTAAAAAATCTAATCAAAGGATAACTAAAAATTAAATAAGAATCTGACCAATCATTTAATGCCAACTTTCAGTAGCATCACTTCTTGGTCAGTGCCTAAAAAGTATTGAAGTTTAGCATTTTGTTCGTCAGTATGAAGCTTATGCTTTTCAAAGTACTACCTAGTCAACACCAGAGCACAGTCTAGAAGTACAGTATCTCAATGCAAAAAAATAAATAAAAATAAATAAAGGGGGAAAAAAGAAGAAAGAGAAATTGCATTTCAAAACCATGAAATATCGTGGTGTACACATATGGCAGTTTTATATTGATGTGTTTACGTTTTTTCAGCAATTTCTGAATATTGTTGTCGACTAGAAAATCATTCAAACTGTCTTGTTGGATTGGATCTGGCTTATACTGTTTAAATGTGTGGTGTCTTGTAAGTTAATAAAATATATCATTTGAACCTGAAATAACTAAAAATGTGAACTGATGTGAACATTTCAAATTCCAGGAAAATCAAACAATTTTTTCCCCCGATGATTGAAATGACCCCGCGCCACGGTGTAACGAATAACTGTGCCCTCTGGGTTAATGAACTTCTGAGAACAGAGTCAGGCAAATGAACCTCTGCTGTATTAGCAGTTGGTCAAGGTTAAGTGTCATGGACCAGACACGGTGTCAAGCACAAGAGTTCAACGACCTGGGAAAAGTAGAACCAGAGGAAGAGCAAAAGTCAATATTTGGGAGAAAACCTTACCAGAAAAGCAAACAGTCTGACACAATTATATTCAAACTCATGTATTGATCGTCCTATTATTTATTATTTTAGTCTCAACTTGATAATGCTATTACAGTCAAGTGTCTTCATACATTTTAGAGTTGTATGTATTGAAATAATTTTTTTTTTGAAAGACTAAGACCTCCTAAAGGTGCCAGCCATTACACCATGCTTCATCGGTTTCCCATGCCTGATCTCAGAATACAGCAGTTGTTCCACTTATAGATTGAAGGCCAATTTATTTTTACAGTCTTGGTGGAGATAAGCGTCTGTCCTCCGTGTCCGTCTCTGCCTGCTCCTAACGTCTATAAACACAAGTCTTATCGCAAGCATTTACAACTGGCTGCCTGCTTCATGAAGCTTGAGAGCTTTCTGAGGGTATTACAAGTCACTTTGCTGAACGGATCGCATTCTCGAAGATAACTTAACTTTTTTTTTTTTTTATCATGCATTCGAAGCAGAGGTCCATTATGATGAATAATCACTGTAGTCGTGTATCATAATGAGATCACTCCAGGAAAGAAAAGGAGGCTATGTAACCGATTCTGGATAATCCTTTGAAGGGATAAGTAAAGAGACCGATGAGGTAAAACAAACATTCGGTGACTGGTGCTGCCAGTGATGTCTGGCTTGTAATTTCTTTATTGCAGTCATGTACTCTATGAACTGTCCTTGACCCTGCTGCTCTGTGGTTCAGGTCTTCCTCTGAAACTTCAATAATGATGCTTCCAGGCTTCTTGGCTTGTGCAGCAGGTGTCCCCACAAAAGTATGATAATGTATCCTGTCACCTGTCTACTGTACAATGTGGAAAACATTTAGTTGGTTCGTGGTGCTAAATGTCTAAACCGAAATAACTTGTCATTGAAAATGAGAAGTTTGTTTATTTCTCACAACAATAAAGTATAAGTTCATTACCTTATCAGCCTCAAGCCTCCGTGCCAGGCACAGGGAAGATAACAAATTAGGATAAACGCGTTTAAATGACAACCGGAACATTGTACCGCCTGTTACAGACGCCATAAACTGGAATTCCTTTATTTTATATGACCATCGATCTAATGTTATCACTGTACGAAATGTAGCATTAACACAACTGAGGAGTTTCCAATGTAAAATGCACTTCAATCATGGGGCCTTTATACATTATTTTAACTAAATTGACGACCTTCAGTGGTATCGGTCTGTTTATCAGCCAGCCAGCCACCCCCATTTTTGTTTTGTTATTAATGTGCATACCATATACAGTTTTGTCCACCACTTTGGTCCAGTTCCACTTTTGGTCATGTTCCCCAGAGGATGAATCCTGATGACTTTGGGGATCCAATAAAGTTTCCTTCAGTACGACAACGAGGTTGTTATTTTTTTAATTGGATGGATTGCAATTCAATTTGGGACATACACTCACGTCCCCCTTAGGCTGAATTGTAATAACATTTAATGTCAAATCATACATTTCAACTTTCAATCTTAACTTTGATGTATACCTAATTACATTCTCATCAGCTGTACTTTGAGTTTAGTGTTGATAACCAAATGTTAGCAAGCTAATATGCTAAACTAACACAGTGGAAATGGTTTGAAAGAAATGTATTTGCTTAGCATCATTTCCATCGTATGTCAGCATTATGACGTTAACATTTAGTTCAAAGCAGCACTGTGTCTAAGTACAGCCTCAAAGAGCTGCTAGCGTGGGGATCAACTTGTAAGACTCAATGTGTTGACTTGTTATGAGTTAAATACAGAAAGGATAAATTAACAATTAACTGAATTATTAAATTTTTTGTTTTTTAAATTAAAGGTTATTTCTTCTTTGTCTCTGGTGTTTGGAGGGACTAATGACCTCTGTAGTATTTCTAAAAGCCTGCATTTTAATTCATTTTATCAATATCAAAGGCAAACCAATCAAAAAAAGAGGGTGGGCAGTGTTATACCACCAATTTAGGTTTTAAAAATTCCAGTTCTGTTCCGAGATTACAATCGGATACATTTATTTTAAAAACAAAAACAAAACAAAACTTGCTACACCTCCTGAGGACATAACTTACAGGTTAATGCCCTTGCTTTGGCTTCTTTCCAGCTCTCCAGGTGTGAGCTGGCAGTGTGCAGAGACACAGTGTGCGGCTAATTGCCTCTGCAGTCCTTGGTAGCTTGGTACTGCCTGGGTTAATGACACCGGCTACAAGATAAGGCCCAACCCTCCTGATTTCCAGGCGTTACTCCGCCAGCTCATTTTCATTGAGGAAAGCTTATCAGTTTCCCAGGGTTATTCCGTCAGTCACCTGGCAGACTGCATGGTTGTTTTTCAGTGTATTGACATGTCAAGGTCCACTTAGCAGGGTGGGTTGGTCTTATAAATACAGGGACACTGGAGGAAGCAGCAGTACTCACAAGCTCTTGCAGAGCCCATCCGTCGAGAGGTCTCTTACATGTAACTACATCGATCTCTACAGCCTATAAAAATGGATAACAGGTGTCATTGTGCAACCAACAGCGACATGCTTTCCAATCCAATCCTCTACAACATCCTGAGCCAAATGGATAACAGCAAACCAAGCCAAAACGGCTTCAACTACAATTCAATGGCTCATAGATGCAACTGTGAGCTGCGACGGACCGTGTGCTTGAAAAGGCCATCTGAGATCTGCAAGGAAGCATCAGCAGTTCTGGTCAAAACTGTCCATTTCATGAAGAACTTACCTGCTTTCAACCAGATGCCAACAAACGACCAGTTCTCACTCCTCAAAAGCTGCTGGGCGCCGCTCTTTATTTTGGGTCTGGCCCAGGAGCACGTGGACTTCGAGGTGACGGACACGCCCGCTGACAGCATGCTGAAAAAGATTCTCCTAAATCGTCAGGAGAGATGTGAGATGGAGAGGGAGCCACCCACCATGGCCGGTGTCAGCAAACTCCAGTCCTGCCTCAAAAAGTTCTGGAGTTTGGATTTGAGTCCAAAGGAGTACGCATACCTCAAAGGGATCACAATATTTAATCCAGGTATGTATACGTCTGATGTTGGATGTAGAAGTGAGAACACTTGGCTCTCAGAGTAAATTTCCAATCCCTGCTGGAAGAACACAGCAAAAGCTGCATTGTACATGTATGTTTCAGTATTTAATTCCTTGTCTTTACATCCAACAGATGTCCCAGATTTAAAGGCAGCTCTGTTTGTTGAAGGCTTGCAACAGGAGGCTCAGCACGCCCTCAGCGAGGTGGTCCAGCTCCTTCACCCTGGGAACCAGGGGCGCTTTGCTCGAATCCTGCTCACAGCCTCCATGCTGCAGAGCATCACACCGAGCCTCATTGCTGAACTCTTCTTCCGGCCCGTGACGGGCCAGGCGGATCTGCTGGAGCTGTTGGTCGACATGCTCTTCTGCAGATAGAAGAGGACCGGTGGACTCTGTGTGCTATAACTGTCCCGGAGAAGGTGGAATCCAATGATTTTCACTGTGGTGATGCAGAACTTATCGTTGACCAACGCAAGCAATGTGTTCCTCATGATATGGAGGAATGCCTGACAGTGGACTGCTAAAGAAAAAAAGCACTTACAATAGCCAATAAAAACTGTGGGAATTGGTGAACAAGAGACTGTGAATTACTTATATTCACGTTGAAGCTCAGGTCTGAAAATCTTGAAAGATTTGACCTTTAACACATAAACAGAGACTGTGCCCACTTAAAATATACTGTCTCTTATGTTGAAGGTCTTTTCTGTTTGCTTCAATGTTGTAAATAAATGCTGCAATACCAGAACATTTCAAATAAATATATTTTTGTACATGAACGTAACAGTGAAGACCCGTTTCATTCTTTTAAAAACACTCACAGCAAGCCAGAGTATTTGTTTGAAGTACCAGGTGCTGCACCGGATATAGACACTCTGACAACTCATTTGGCAGGTCCCACATTACTGACATGTTGTGCAGCCAAGTATTGCTCAAGCCTCTGTATTTTAAATTCCTTTCAATGGCGCCAGAGTTACCAAACCTAGCAAATGTGTCACAACGAATTCCCTGGATCTAACAGAGTTGTCTCTAAAAACAATGAAAATATGGGTGATTTGAAAAGTTGTTTCAATAGTATGAGTTGCAGCTTCAAAGAAGCATACAAGGGAGAATACATTGTAATGGGCCAACAGTATTTTTTTCACAAATTTTGAAGTAGCTTTTAAAATGTAGGGCTAACGCTTGCTTTAAACCCAGTTAGCGACAGTCTGTCATTGTTAGTGTTGGATACAACTTATTATGAGAAAGCATATCACCTTCATGTTTTTCCAGCCTGTGTTGAAACCAACGGTAAGTGTTGCATTTCATATCACCGGTGATATATCATTTTTCTCTCTACATTTCATGATCATGTGAACGTTTGATCACCTCACACCAAGCTAGAGAGACTGAGAACTGTAGGAAAGTAAAACCCCTTTTCATGTTTCTATTATGACCACAAATGAGTTATCTCAGTAGGTGCTCTGTCTCCCTCTCATGGAAAACAGTGAAAGTCACATGTTTACTCTGAGAAACTATAATCCCACAGAAGCATTCCCAAGCGAACTAAACCTGAGCCCTGATCTATTTGTCACATACACAAACGTTTAACAAAATAAAAGCACTACACAAAACAATTAACACAGTTTGCATGCACTAAAGCGGATGAAATATGTGAACGCTGAATCAACTATCCTAAAAACAAATCCCAGCGCACTGTTAACAATCTGCAGGCTAGATATTTGATATAGAACAAGCCCTGTGGATTCGTCCCAGCCTGTGGTATGCTAGTTGTGAAACAGTGAGCTTTTGCATGACACCTCATACAGGTAAAACAGGAATGTGCTGGCGGGGGCAGAGAGCCAGAGGAAACGGGGTTACACAGGGCGACTGCAGCGCAACACAAACACCACAGGCTCAACATTTGGCACGGAAGAATTTGTTGTTTTCTGGGATTAGTCGAGTAGATTTTATGTTCTACAAATAAGCAGAACATTTTTCACCTATTTTGAGTATAAATTACACGGTTTCAAGAGTGTTGGAGAATCCTTCTCTTGATGTCAGCTATCTGCCTTATTGTGCCGTTTAAAAACATGGCTGAAGTCTTCACATTGTTTTTCATCTTTGGTGCTTATTACATGCACATTGTTACATATTAAAACTACTTTTAAGACGATAATATATCTTAAAATATACATTGTTGGTTCATATAGTTAAAATGAATTTGACTTAAAGTTCAGGTTAAGTTCCTGATTTTGCATACCGATTCTCCCCTTTGCAATAAATGACAAAGACAAACCCCAGGATTTTATTTCCTTTCTGTCAGAACCAGCCAAACGGGTTCTTTCTTTTGCTGAGGGCGGAAGAAGACGTCCTGGCACAACACAGTAACCTCGGGGAGATGAGCTTGACAACAATAATCCAAAGAGATAAAGAGGAAAAGTAGCTAGTAGGATGCTTTAGCATACATTTCTTGTGAGCTAAAATGAAAACCACACGAGTTCGGTATTTCCTTATTGAATGCACATGAAGGCATAAACAAGCTTTTTTTATTTTGTTAAAAACAGGACTTATCTGTGAATAAAAAAAAAAACTGTGGTCAATGCCACAAATTGTGTAAAAACCCAGAGAGTAACAGTGACATCAAAAATATGTACATCAAAATATGGCTTAACGATGCAGTTTTCAGGTCAAAACAAGCTTTCAAGGACTGTAAACATCAGAAAGCCCATATATACACACACACACACGGTACATGCACAATGGCTTGCATAAACAACCACAGAGAAGAATGAGGACGGTTACGTTACCATCAGTCTCTATCCTCTGGCCTCACTGCTGAGATTACATGGAGTGTAGTCACGTTTCTTTCTCTGAAAACTACTTTAAAATGTGTGTGCATACAAATACATTAAAAAAAACAACCAGCAATGTCTTTCCATGTGTAAAAAAAACAAACAACGACCAATTGTTTCCTCTGTGTTTTTTTTTTTTTGCTGGAGAGATAAAAAAGTCCACTAGCAGGACCACTAAAAGCAGAAGTACCACTGCCCGGGGCCAAAAGGTGCTCCACTCAGTAACAGCAACAAAAAAATAATAGCAGAAGGATATCATTGTCCATCTACATTTGTCAGTACAGGTGCTTCTGTGTCTGTGTCACCCTTCAGAGCAGAAGAGGAGCACCCGAAGAGTCTGTTTCGGGGTCATGATGGTAGGGCGAGTAGGCTGTGGCGGTGTTGGAGGAGTACGCTGTGAGAGAAGGAGCTTTATTTAACACGCTGAAAACAAAAACATAGCCCTAACACACAAAAAAAGACGATACAGTAGAGGTTCTATTTCATGCACAGATGTAGAACCCGGGACACCAACACGTTCCCAGGTCGCCATGTGAAAGTTGTGGAAACACAATGTGCTGTACCCTCATTCAAAAGACATGCAACAGGACACCCCCGTCCTTTTAACCGCCTCTCTCCGCAGAACAACAACGAAAAAAAAAAAAAGAGGCTGCTGCACGTTAATCCACCTGTAACCCAAGTCGTTCCCGAAAATTACACGGTGAAAGCACGGGACATTAACGTGGCAATGTATTTAATGTGACTGGACCTGCTGCTGGGAGCAGGTGGTGTAGCGTGACCGCTGAGCTGGAGGGGAGAATGAGGCAGATTGATGGGTGGGTATAAGGTGGCAGATGAGGGGAGGAGGAGGCGGCAGCTAATGAGCGAGGGATTGTAATATGGAGAGAAAAAGGGGGCAGGAATGTGGGGCTTTCTCTGGCAAAAGAGGGGCATGTTGCTGGAAAGTACAGAGAAAATGCCTGCAGCTGCAGCGGGTACAATGGTTTTGCAAAGACCTGAGCTCCATTTATTCACCGGGGTAGTAATTACACCTGTGACGAGGACAAATAAAGACCTCCATCTGCACAATGCATACAAATAATAATAAAAATGTGCCTAAATATTAATTGTGTACATTTAAATATTGTGCTAATAATAACATTTCTCACACGCTTGTGCACTCTGGGTGCTGACTGATTATGGCCCTCATCCAAACTCTTAAAACCTCATGCATGCATTCACATCAGCCCAAACAAAGACTCACTTCTCCCGCTGTAATGTCGCATTTTCCTCGCCAGCTCATCCGATGGCGTCTGCTCAGACACTTTCACCTCTGGAACTGGAGCACGAGACAAGAAGACAAGAAGATGAGCGCAGGGCAGACAAGGAGCTTCAACGGGCAACTAATGCACTCTTATTTTGGAGATTAATACTGTCACCTCGGCTATTGTGCAACGCGTCTTACGAGATGGTGCCTACATGTATCGACTTGCCTCCGACTAACCAATTTATTGTTAGGTCACTGCCGGGTGTATTAGTGCGACAAAAGCAGCATCCCAACAGACACTATGAGTCATTTAGGGAAGACAAGATGAGAGGTATGTTTTGGTATGTGGCAGCCAGATGGTTGTCATGTGGCCTCTTATAAATATTCATACAGCAGTAATTAATTGTGATGATTAGTGTAGTCTTACAGTCACTGCTGAATAAAGTGTTGGTCATGGTCTCGTTGCCACTGTCAGGGAGCGTCCCGTCGCTCCTCCCAGTGGGACGCTGTCCCGTCGACGGATGGCTCTTGTTCCTCTTGCCCTTTCGCGTGCTGATGCGGATGACTCCGTGCACGAGCTTGCACTCGGCCTCCTGCTCCTCCAGGTTGTAGTCTTGCGCGATGCTGTAGATGAGCTCGCTGATCTCGTTGGTCTTGCGGGAGAACGAGGAGTCGGAGGTGCACTTGGCCAGCTGGTCGATCTGGTGCAGGGCGTAAAGCTCCAGCAGCTTCTTGGTGATGAGCGAGTCAATGTCTGTGCCCGTGTCACTCAGGTCATCCAAGTCATAGTCCTCGCGGGACAGCAGGCTGGTGTTGCTGACAGGCCGCTGGCTTTCCCCCTTGCCGGGCGTGCGCGTTCGCTTTGGGGCAGCGACCGGATACCTCACCGTCTGACCGGCGATGCGCACATCCGGGTAGCGGAAGCTGTCACTCGCGGGCAACTTGGAGGCTTTGGTAGACTTGCTGGACTCCAAAGGGACGCCACACGTGGGATTGGTCACAGCTATGCCATTGGGAGGGTGAGGCTCACTGCCTGCTTTAGGGGGGTGGTCCGTGGAGCTCTCGTTAACGGGCAGGCAGGGCTCCCGGCTGCCATAAAACCCACAGGTCAGTACACAGCAGATAAGAGCCTTGCAGCCAGTCCAGCCCATGGAGGCACAGGAGCCACAGGCATGTCTGCTGGCAGGCGCGCTGTCTGCCGACCCGGGAATAAATCCTATAGTCTCCGAGCCTCGACCCGTGCCGTTTCGCGGGTGGCCTCTGCTGCGTCCATACTTGTTCTCTGAATACCGGGTGTGGTCAGCGTGGTGATGCTCCCTGTGAGGATCCTTGTAGGCCTCTTGGCTGGCCGTGATGTCTCTGGATATAGTCCGAGTGGGTCGGTACTTGTCTGCTCTGGAGCTGGAGACGTGGTGTTTGTGGTGGCGGGACGCCTGGGGAGCCCCTGTGCTGTGGCCAGGCATGGCTCAGAATACCTGGGACCTGGTGTGGGAGAGGCATGTTCAGAAATAAGAACCAGGTGTGAACCAGGTGTAAACCTCCCCCCCCCTTTTTTTGTTTGCCACACAGACTTGCAGTATTAAACGCACCATGACACATTAAAGCAGCCTGCGTTAAAGAGAAACGGAGTAAACACCGGGAAGTCTGAGAATGTAAATAAACCTGAGTGCATTAATTTGGCCCATTTCGTCGCGCGTTCTGAAAGCTTGTTTGGCCTGAAGTACATGTGCAGGGAAAAACACATCAGACCAAAACCCAGTCAACAATTACACGTTTCTAAATGTGACTTACCGCATAAGAGGAAACACTTGGTGGTTGTCTTTTATCTCAGATAACTTGTTCAGCGAGCAAACCGCGGAAGTCTCACGGAGGAAAAACTTCTGCTAGCGCCTCAAACTGAGAAAGAAAAGACGGATTTCGACCGCCCACAGACTTCCCGGTGACTTAACTTCCACAAAACAACACACTTTGCAAAACCTTAAGTCGGTTGCCTCGACCGAACGACGCGACACGGCTCATTCGCGTCGTCTACGTTTTGAGTTTGTCATAAAACTCCTGTTGTGTTAGTCTTGTGTTGCCGTGAGTCTCCCAATGTTTGGCTAATACCTGCGGCTACAGCTAATCCCAGATCCTACACCCACCCACAGGTGAGTCGTGACGTCACGCGAGGCGGATATAACAGCACCGAAGAAGGAAAGGAGGGATAAACCGTGGAATGAGGAACGTGGAATGAAAATAGTGAAATAGAAGAAGAAGAAGAAGAAGAAGAAGAAGGTGAAAAAAAGAAGAAGAAGAAAACGGCTGCAAATCTGTCCATAGTCAGATTGGAATTTGGTACCATGTGATGCAACATAACAACTGATGGTGAAATTATGCGTGGCAATATGACACGTGGTCTTTTCTTTGCACACACATGCAGGGAACATACACACATACACGCTAGGTCTGACATGCACACATGGGTGCACAGCTGCAGAGCCAGCAGGTGTTTTCCAAGCAATATCTTTCATTCTGCCCTATTTTTCCCTCTATGGAAACACTTAATCACCCACTCTTTGAACTGAAATAGTAGGGCCACCTTACCTGGGGAAAAATACGAGTCTGTGTAGCGTGTTGTCTTGTGGTTGCACTGCAGTCACAATAAAGCAGGGGCACAAGAAAACTAAATGCATCAAAAGTTTATTTTATTTACAATTCATGTAAATACAAGTTGCATGTCATACAGTAGATTTAACTTCTATTGATTTGAATATTACTGTACGACAGGTCACATTCTGGCACAATAAAGATGCATGGTACATTTAATTAAAGGATTAATCTTATTAAATAAAACTGACTGGGTGTCTATGGGTTAAATTTGTATAGGTCTACATACATTTGTCATGCCATTAAGCTACCATTTATGTCTTTTATGTTTCTGGCGGTCTTCTTCAGTATAAGATATTTAAAGTCATGATACTACCAAAAAGCTAAGAAACCACAGTTGACAAAAACTGAGACGTATAGACTGTCGATATATATTTTCAATGTAGCCTATGTATTATATTTTTTAGAAAATGTCTGATAAACATACAATATTAAAGTCAATTTAGTGCCTGGAAAACACAAAGGCACTTTTAAGGTAGGATGTATCTGTTATAACTGCAAGATGTACAGGAAGCTCAAAAACACCGTATGTTCACATACATCTTCCTCAAATGCTTCTAGTTTTAGGAGATCATAGGTTCACAGGCGGAAGAGATTGTCAGCTGTTTGACCTGTGTGTCTGCAGGAAGCTTGACAATACAAGTGTCACGTGGCAGCGCTAATCCTAAATTCCCTCGCGCCCGGCTGCCACCGTTCTCTGCAGAGCTGTGCCCCAGCCGAGGGTCCGAGTCAATCTCGAATCGGTAGCGATATCCCTCCAGGACATCCCGACATGCGTCTCTCATTTCAATGATCCACTTCTTCATACCTTTGCGATTCAGGTAGAGCACAAAGAGAAAGACCATGCCCACAAACCCCAGCACCAGCCCGAGGAAGACATAGGATGTCTGCAGGGTGAGGTCAGCAACCTCTGCTTGGACTGGATCAACACATCCAATGGCATGGACGCCGAGCCCTCGCAGCTGGGTGTCACTAAGCCCTCCTGGTGAGGCGCACCTTACAGCATCCACGTCCACCTGAGCTCTCGATTCGTTCAGCCAGGCCACAAAATGACTGATCTCGCAGGAGCAGGTGTAAGGGTTGTCCCCAAGAAGGATTCTGATGTTCCCAAGCTTCTCCAGCTCTTGTAGAGCATCAGCCCCGAATGTACTGAAGACGTTGCGCGTAAGGTCCAGCAGCTCCAGGCGGTTCATACCAGAGAAGGTTCCGCCGTAGACAGCCACCAGAGAGTTGTTGGCGAGGAAGAGCTGCTGCAGGTCGGGAAGGTGGGAGAACATCCCAGGGGGCAGCAGGGCGAGGTGGTTCCCAGAGAGGTCGAGGCGGAGGAGCCCCCTGAGATCACCCCAGCGCAGAGCCGTGGCGAGGTCAGTCAGGGCGGTGAAGTTGTGCAGCGAGCGGCTCAGGTTGAGCTCCTGAAGGGGACCACCAGGTATGCTGAGAGCTTCGGGGTGAATGAGGGCCAGTTGGTTCTCACTGAGGTCCAGGAAGCGCAGGTTGATGAGGGCAGAGAAGCTGTGGGACGCCATCTCTGTAATCCTGTGAAGATGACGAACACTGTAACATCTGTCCTGAGACATTTAGCAGTACTTCCATGCTTGGACACAACTCACTGTAGTACTGCCAGATTAAACAAATAAAAAAAAACATTCAGAGAAATTTACATTATTTGGGGTATTTATTAGATACACATAAAGAAAGTTTGTCATATTATCCAAATATGGCTCAATATACATGAATGAAACAAAAAAACAAACATTGACATTCTCACCTATTATTGCTTAAAATGATGTTGGTGACATTCTCCATATCTGTAAAGTAATCAGGTCCAATCTGGTGTATATTATTTCCCGTGATGATGACAGTCTTAGCATACCCTGGAATACTTTGTGGCACTGTGAGCAGATCCTTAGAAACACATTTTACTGTGCGAGTGACAGCAAAACACTGGCAGCCAAAAGGACACTCCAAGCACTGGTACGGTGCACAGAGAAGGACTCCCAAAAACACCCGGACAGCGAAAAGACACATCTCTAAATTATACTCAATTCAACATTCAGATTAAAATGACAGCAGAAAAAAAGCAAACTCACTCAATGTGAAGTAACAAGTCAAATTTTAAACAGAGCTTTTCTTATTACTAACTAAGCAATAGCTGCAGAGGCGACAAAGAGAGCTCCAGCATGAAACCCCTCCTCATCTGCTCCTCTCTGGAAATAAAGGTTCCCGTAAATTGATGGTAGTTCATATCACGCAGAGTCTGCTGGATGAAAAAGTTACGTGGTTCCCTTAAAGGTGCAGAGGACGATTAGGGCATCCACAGTCTGTGACCTACACCAGTCTGCCAGGGGAGACTTCAGCTTTATAGCACAGCCACCAATAAGGTTACAGAAACAGAAATATCAAACTGATACAATAACTAATAATACTCTTTTGGGTACATAGCATCAAAAACAAACCGGTGAAATAAATAATACATAATGTAATGTAGTATTGTTCATAATTAGAGGTTTAGTAACATTCCAACATTGGGATTCACAGTTACAACGCATTTAAATACTGACTGGAGAGAAACAAATGATGCACAGAAAACACTGCACATGTTTGTCTTTATACACCAGAGTAGAGAGGATTGAATGAAGGAGGGCATTTTTCACGTGCGTCCTACATCATTTCTATCTTTGGTAGCGGCTCATATCTCGTGGACGAATAATTGATGAATACTTTCAGCATTAAGATATCTTGATCCATTCGGTAGTGATTAATTACTGAAATGTACATCAGCCAGCGCGGAAACACATTCATCACTGCTATTCTTGGAAAAAACAGTACATCTCTGGATTCAACAGTATTGCTCCACTGTGGCGTAATACTCGTATAATTCTTAATAAGCAAAACAGAAGCACAGAATCCACTGTGTGAAAATCAGTGATGGTGAATTTTGAAGCTTATTCACCATTAAAACATCATTTTGATTTCAAAACTGAACAAGGGTTTGTCCTTAAATGCCCTCCCTACATCACCAACACACAACAAAGTCCTTCATTTGTAATGTTCTGTACAAATACACGTCAACAGACAATAATAATATATAGAGTATAACCAAAGTCTATGAGTCATCCCGTTGAACTTCTCGCTCCACTACTGGAGGTTGAATGTTAGGATGAACGTGCCGAGGACTCCGCAGAGCATGAAGAAGGGCAGCCAGGTCTTGAGGAACGCAGCCCAGCTGGAGGATACAGAGAGGGGAACATGTTAGGAGTAATCATTAACACCACAGACCAGGACATGTGAGGTGTGTTGGAGTATCACATGGTCCAATCTCTTTACTCCCCGAGGCCCACAGCTCCTCTCTCTCCACCCGTGAATGCACCCCAGCCTGCGTCCTACTGTCCTTTCCACCCAGCCGGTGCAGGGAGTCCCACCGGTGAGGTGACCTTCAGCGGTGGAGCGCCGCTGTCAGTGATGAATTACACGACTCCCCTTCTGTTTAAAAGACTGCTGGGAGTGTATGTGCAGAGGCAGCACAAACAGCGGAGTCTCAATGTGGGTCAGAGGAGAATAATGAGGGGTTCTCAAAGCCATATGTCTCTTAATGCTCACTAGCATCCAGCATCAGAGCAATGTAAAACCAATGTGTACATGTTAGTGATCAAGATGCTTCAGGTGTGTTTGGCCCAGAACTGTTCGGCAAACCATATTTTCCCTCTACGACTGCTTCTTCTCTCTTCTTTGTGTATACGTCACCTTCTGCATGTCTGTCTGTCCTGGAAGAGGAACCCTAACCGTGTCGCTATCTTTCCACACTAAAATGTCCCCATCCAAAGAGAAGAGCCCACTATCATGCGTGAACAGAGAGACAGATTAAATATATGCTCTATGAGATGCTAACCTGGAAGTGTGTCTGGGTTCTATATGTCAACAGTTCTTCACGGTATTACAAATACTTACTTCACATGTTTTCCACGAATAAGAGACAGCGCGCACAGGTTCATCATGTTCCAAGACGTGCTGTTGTCGTAGTGCATAAGGTTGAGGGCCATGGCAACGTGGGAATGGCAGTTATCTAAGCACAGATTGTGCTTCAACAAAACAGAAAAGAAGTCATTATTACAATATGACTAATAATGCAGAAATACGTGCGTCAACCGTGCTAAATATCGTCTTACCGGCCTACATTTGTACTCCTCAGAGGCGTCATGCACTGCTTTGTCCCATGTAGCAGCACCATTGCTACAAACTTTGTCCACATCAAGCTTCCAATACCTGCAATATTATTCACTTAACTGTGTGATGAGGTGTAAATTACAATTATTACACAATATATTAATCAATACTTACTTTGTTGGTTTACCAAAGCCCATGTTGTCTTCCTGAAAAAAAAAAACACATTTTGAGTTATTCAATAAATCATACATCTATGCTTGAAGTTATTGTGGAATTCAGCCATGGCTGCAACTCCCATTCATTAACAATTCAGCAGCTTTACTCTGCACGTCAGCATGACATCTCAGATTAAAGGTTCTCTCATCTCTCGCCTGATACATATCGTAGGTAATAATTGCATATCATTTAAGTTTTTAAAAACAGCAACAAAACAAAAAAAACAATACTCACCGAGACAAAGTATGATCCTGCAAAATCTCGTATGATTCCAGAAGAGGTGCATATACCCATGTGACCGATGAAGGGCAGCACCCACCTGCAGGATGCAACCAACAGACAGCAATGCATCGATATCCCTTTATTGTGAATCACAATACACATACAATACATTACATTCAATGCAGTCATTTACTGAAAGGAAATAGATAACATGAGGTTCAACCAGCGGCTAACATAAACCTGCTTCACTTCATTTGACGTTAGCAAAAATAACAACAATGCTGTAACATCCCACGCTAAGCCTGCAAGAATAACACGTGTTAGCTTCTTACGATAAAATAGGAATAGGCGTCCAGACAATGCAGTACGGGTAGCGGCTGTCTTTCTTGTCGCCTTTCAAGAAGTCTCCGTGGTAGTTCATCATGATCTCGGTCTCGTCCACCTCCGCCATCACTGCCTGGAGAGTGACACGAGACGGCAGTGACGCGGAGCCGGCGCCAGGCGGCGTGGGAGCGGCAGCGGCCAGTCGAAGCCTCCGCAGCAGAACCAGCTGTCGGTCCGTGAACGCAACACCAACCGTCGGTCCGTGAACGCAACACGGTTTATTTGTGCGCATGCAGTACTTGTTTACCATGTGAGCAGGTTTAAGAAGTACAGCGAGGTTTTAAGCATTTCTAATTAGGCTATTTGTTGTATGATTATTCATAAAGACATATGAACTGCGCCAAGGACAAGAGCAATGAGTTATTACTGCAAGGAACAAAGTATACAATGGCTACTTTATAGTGTTGAATGTGTTCATGTGTTGCTTTTGGCTCGGTCGGCCATGAGCTTTATCACTGTAACCACCACTACTACCAAAGCTGGGTCACCTTATTGCTGCGCAGTATATGGGGCAGAAGATGCACTCCTAACTACTCATGGACTGTCCTCATATTTGTTGCCCAATAGTCAGCAAAAGCAGGGAGCAGAGCAGACACTGATGAAGGAGCAGGGTATTAGAGAGTCTCACCTACAGTACATCTCTCCAGCCTAGTTAATAATGCGTCAGTACTGCTGTATCTGTTGTGTAACTGTTACACATAAAAGGACAAACAATTAATCATTTGTATGATCATTTCAAGAAAAAGAAAAGTAAGACAATACAGGCACGGTGTTCAATAATTTTATTCTTTACTTTGTTTGCAACAAAAGGTTATCATAAGATTCCTCAAAGAAAAACAACTCAAATGAATGAGCAAAGTAAAACACATGGAAGCCGAGTGTTGCATGTGGTTGAGGACCCTTTACATAGTCTTGACCCTATTTTGGGGCAAAGAAGACCCAATGAACTGTTCTCTGAGCAACAGATAGATGGCTCTGTGTCCTTTTGTGCCTAAACCTATAGGCAGAGAAGCCTCATGCAAGCAGGACTCAACACCTGACTGCAGCAGAGGACTATTGCTAGAGCCACGCAGCTAGCTAGCTAGCCACGAAAAATTTAAAATAAATTTGCCAAACAACATTTGCAATTAATAGGACTTTATTTATAACAAAAAAAATGTATTAGAAAGTTGTTTTTTTCTCTTTTCTTTTATTTTTTTAAACAAATGTTTTCTCTTTAGATATCTTGATGACCTTGTCAACAATCTATTGTAGTAAAACCTTTTGGCTAAAAGGAGTACAGAATGGCAAAAGTATGTTTCAAGGAAACAAAGAAAGCAGACATTAATCCTTGGCCATTGAAATGACAACCTTTGGCAGAAGAAACCACTTGTTCTTTCTGACAGATATAAACTAAATCCGGCTTATAAATACATTTCACTGGAGCAACAATTAATTCTAGGCTTCCTGTGAACAAAACTCCGAAACATAAACACTGAAAACATGACAGAGTCTAACTCAGAATTAATGACTCGGGGGTGTGCAGCCTTTCTGATGTGAGCGGGCCCTAAGACTCTGAGCTCCGACTGTACAGCTGACAGGAGATGCGACAAAGCACTGTCTTCTAGTCTGTGATCCGATCCTCCGTGGACGACGCTGCGACTGTGTGGCCACACCCACCTGAAAACAGGTCGTCCGAGCGCAGGCGTGTTTGTGCATCTCTCCAACGTAAACCTGAGGAGGCATAAGTGCTGAACTCCTCCTCCTTCGTGAGAAACTGGGGAGTGACGTGGAAGGTGCTCTCCTCAAAAGGTGCCCCCCCCCCCCCCCCTGTGGAGGGAGAGGCTGAGGTTGGTGCTTTGAAGGGGGCGAGATGGGTGTCTTCTCCACCCTCCATGAATTCTTCTCCCCAAAGTGGTCTCCACCAGTCCTCTCTTTGGACAGGGGAGGGCGATGCATAGTGCAGAGATGTGACATGGCATTCACTCAATGTTTCTGTCAGATTGGGGAGGGGGGTGGGGGGGTGGGGGAAATAAAGATTCAAACGGGAGCTGGGAGAGAGCTTCGCTTCCTACATCCATGCTCTAGAATGGCGGACAGTTTGCTTAGCTTGGGCGACACTGCACTTGTCCCTCTGAGCTGTCTTCGTCATCCGAGCCATCCGGGCCGACGCCACGCAGGCCTGTGATGCGATAGCCCATGTTGAGCAGCATCACCTCCAGGGGATCGGCGTTCATGCGCCGCTGGTTCGCCTGAGCAGCGCTCTCCATGTCCGCCACCACTCGCCCGTTCTCAGTCTCCGTCTGTGTCATAGAGCGCAGTAGAGGGGAGGAGAAAGTGTCACGGTAAGAAAGGGAGACAGAATCAGCTGTAATGGTAAATGGTGATTTTGGAATTATGTAATGAAATCATGACACACACACACGGTTGTGCCCCAGGTTTTGTCAAAATGCATTTATGAATCCGTTTCAGTTGTTTACCTCTGGTCTTGGGTTCCACAATCGAACCACAGGGTCGATACCACTCGTAGCCAGGAAGCAGTAGTTGGGGTGGGGCTGCAGGCAGTTGACTATGGACTCATCCCCCTGCAGGATCCTCACCAGATTGGTGGTCTCCTTTTCCCAGATGAAGAAGGAGCCGTCGTCTGAGCCGCTGACAATGTACTGGCCTTTGCTGTAGAGAAAGAGAAACCACACAAACTTGCCTGACGAGCCATGTTCATGGGACATGTCGTCGTAATCACATTTGGAAAAACAAAACCTGGTCTCTACAGTTTCCTAGAGACTATATTTATGAATGGAAGCTACTTTTCACTGGAAGCTTTACTGGTCTCTGTCTTTAGCTACAGAGCTGGTGACCTAGTGAGATCTACTGACCTTCCAAAGAAGTTGGCCTCTTTGATGTCGGTGGTGGTGTTGCAGTGACCACAGTATCTGTGCTTGTAGTCAAAGCTGCGCTCTCTCAGCACCAACTCATCTTCAGGGATGGACTCCTTACGATTGAAGGAGTGGAATCGAATGGAGCTGTTGGCCTTCTTATCTTCTGCTGGTGAGGGCGTAAAGAAAATAAATCAGACTTATTACCACAAAGTCGAGTTACTTTTACAAATAAACAAAAGCTTTCTGTTACTCTTGATATGCAAAAAAACTAACAACAAATCAGCCGAGCACCAGTTCACTCTTTTCTACCTGTTTCCGTCTTGGTGAAGAGAGCCGCCTTGATATCTTTATCCAAAGAATCACAGGCACTACTCTGCGCCTGCTCTGGAAACTTTCCTTTGAAATCATCGAGACACTCGAGAGCTTCAGACACATACTTCAGCTCGAACAGACAACGTGCCAGCCTGAAATGAGCCTTCAGATGACCAGGGTTTAGAGTCAGAGCCTTCAGGCAGTCCCTAAGGGCGTCATAATGGTCTCCGTCCCTGCGAATCGCACACGTCAACAAACACTTGATAACTGCTTTTGATAACGGCGTTCAGAAGGTGATCATCTCCGTGTAGTGATGCAAAGAGGCTTACCACTTGCGTTTCATGTATGCTGCTGCCCGGTTCCCGTACAGCATGGCGTTGCAGCTGGCCTGATGAATGCCTAAACTGTACAGCTGGATAGCCTGCGTCCACTGCTGACGTGCAAATGCATCATTAGCTTGTTGCTTTATCGTCTCCAAGTGAGCGGGGAGCTCAGTAGAACTAAAAAGAAACGGAGAGCAGAGGAAACATAACTCAAGTGTGTGCATGCTCAGACCATCAAACACCCAATCGATGTAGAAAAAACGATCACTGACAGGGTGAACAGACAAACCTCGAACGCATCTTGCTTCCGGCAATTCGAATATGGCTGGTTGGCAAGAAAATTCCGTTTGAGACGCCATTGGTTGTCTTTCCGTTCTGTACGTCTGCTAAGGAAGCCAAAGTTTTCAGAAACCACAAACACGTCTAGAGATACGGTACTTTGTGTATCTTTATGAGGCACCATTCAAGATCTGCTGTGAATGTATAACGCACAGACCTACCTGTTGATGACTGGCACTTTTTGGGAAGTAAGAAGGTGTATGGCTTCTGTTTAAATGTCAAGTCAAACAGATACACCTAGAAGAACCATAAAGATAAACAAATGTTTAAACGCTGAAGCGGAAATAAATAACTCCTCTCACCACTGCTTGTTTGTTCTGAGAAGCATCACCTGTTCCCCGCCCATGTTAACTAGTAGCTCAGTGCCGTCGGGGCTGAAGGTGACGTAGGTGGCCACCAGAACCCTCAGGCGATTATTGTAGTCTGGGAGTTTCACGGGCAGGTGCCCTGGAGCATTGAAGCATGAACAGAACGTAATGTTATACAACCACATCCTGCAGAGTCGCTTTCAAACTGACCATTTCCTCATGTCATCGCTATATAATTAGAATACAAATGTATTTATCACACCTGCAACATAATACTGCCCAGCTCCGTCTGGGATGGGCTTCTCCCTTTCACAGAACGTGTGCACAGCTGCTGATGTGCTCTGATTTACAGATTTTCTGTGCAACGAAAAAAACAAAAACGTGGTTAAACCCAGTTGTGTGCATGTGCATGTCAACACCTGGAATGGGGAATTTGCCACATTTGAGTTGTTGTTGAATACTTATTACCATAGAATGACATCAGACACTTGACCAACCTGTAGTTGTTAATCATCCTGATGTCATAAAGGCGAACAAAAGGCCCGTTGGCTCCCACCGCCATGTAGTTGTTGTCCCGTGGGTTGACCGCCAGACACTTGGCCTCAACCAGCTGACCGCAGAACTCCGTCAGGTCAATCAGCACCTCCGAGCGCTTACTGCTCTCCCTCAAGTCATATTGTCTGCAGTAAACAAGGAGAAAGTAAACACTTTACCTGGAGCTAAATTAGGCACGGGATATCTTTGTGACTTTTGTTAAAAAAACACAACGCGGTGGTTTCATTCTGACCTGATGATGCCATCCTCCGCAGCACTCCAGAAGGTGTTGGGCCACATGGGCGCTGTGGCAATGCGTTTCACTCTGTTTGTATGATCAGAAAACATATGGATGGTTTCCTTCACACTCAGGTCGTGCACGTGGACCTTTGTGTCGGCCGCACCCGTTATCAAAATTCTGTCCCCCGAGTGAGGGAGGAACTGTACGGGCAAACAAAAAAAACACGAGAATGAATTGATAAGCACAGACAAAATGTTTCACAACGGCTTGAACGGCTTCAACATAGTCGAACGTGTACAAAGACGGCTTTCAATCAAACAACAAGACACTCATTAAATGGCCAACAGTGCCACCTATTGTAGAGGACGTTCATTTGTATTATAGGGAGATATTGTTGATGACTAAAGAAAGAGTAGGGTGAAGCTGAGCAATGTGTCTTACCAGCAGAGAACTTTAGCACATTACTTCCAGATACATTTGAATCGCATCATGACTAGATGATCTATGTGTATGGAAATGAAGCCAACTTTCCCTCTTCCCATTCAATACAGCAATCTTTCAATCAGCCCCCGCTTACCTTTACAGAGAATATATTTGCTGCATGACCCGTGTGCATAGTTGTAAGCTTCTTGTGTCTGAATGGATCCCAGATGATGGCATGTTGATCATCTGAGCCCGAGGCCAGTAAACTGAAAAGAAAAAAAAAAAATCACCAGAACAAGTCAAGCTACATTTGATTAGACTCTTTATTACTAATGCCATTTAAAATCGTACACTGTGAAGCATGTTAGGATGTGCAACAGAGACCTCACTGTATACTCTTACTACCTGTAGACCTCGGGACGAGCCTTTAGGTCTAATACAACAGGAAATGTATGAGCTGAATCCATTGCTGGCTGTCTTTTTCTTCAAAAAAGAAGTGTCAAGTGTGAGGCAATAACTAACTGCTTAAAGAGCATTTTTTGGGAGGAATACCAATCCCATAACAGAGTAGTGAGTGAGACATGGTGGTGCATACTCATTTTATTTAGGCCTACACCTCAGCCATAATAGGCCTTCGTGGTATATACAGTGTGTACCTAATACTTTATAGATATGTAATAGACCTAACGATAAAACTATAGTTGTATAATGTTGTAAAGCAGCCAGTGATCCGAGGTTAGAGACTATAATTGTACTTAAGGTGCAATTTACAAGACTTACTCTCCTTGTTCATTCCATTCCAAACAGTTCACACAGCCAGTATGGCCCTGTTGAGACAGACAGTATAAACTGTGAGTTATGATAATGCACAGACACATTGATCACACACACACACACACACACACACACACACACACACACACACACACACACACTTGCTGTCACACTGACCTGAAGCTCAGCCTCCAGTCCAAGTCTTTTGATGAAAGGGTCAGTCACATGATAGGACCTTTGGAAGGCGGCTGCTCTCTTGTCCTGAAGACACGAGCCAAAGTCTCCGTCAGTGCATAAGAAATTATCCACACAAAAAATGTAAACAATAATTTTGGTCGAGGAGTCTTTTTTCAGGTTAGCCCAACCTCGATCACTTCTGTATCTGAGAGACAAATTGTAAGTTCGTCACAACATGTTCTGCCATTTGTTTACTCACTCGGATCTGCCTGTGCAGGATGTCTCTGGTGATGTTGACAGTAGTCATGGTGGCCACACCACAGAACATAAATCAGGGTCTGGATGTTCCAGGGGGTCTGAGCTCAGATGACATTTACTCTATTTCCCCCCGAGAATAAGCTGAAGATATCTTGAAAACATGAAGAGATGATAAGGTTAACTAACACAGGAAGGACAGTGATTTTACGTTACGTTAATGTCAGTTATAGAGCAAAGGTAAAGACAAGGTGGTGAACAATTTGAATTATACACTCATTCTGGGTTATTTAAATACAGGCTCAACACAAGCATGTCACATAAGGTTAGCTGGACCACAGACCACAAACACAGTGGGGTCTTCTCCCGTCAACGAACACCTACAAGGCGAGTTCATAAGCTAATGTTAGCTTTGCATCTCTGTCAGTATTATAATTGGCTGATTGTTTCGCAAAATACTGACAATTATTTACCGTTAAGGCGCTTTTAGCCTGCACGGATCGTGAGCTACCTATGCAGCAGGGCCTTGGAGACCTGTCGCTGCCGTTAGCGTGTTTGCGTTATACCTTGCTAGCTAAACAAAACGTCCACTTCATGAAACGTTCACATTTGCAACGCTTTAATTGCAATTCACGACTGCTAAAGCAATCTCACCGCTCTCCTTGAACTCATAAGGCTCCGGTCAAGAAATGTCCATTTAATCGACTTGATAAATCGCACTGTATGTGAGTTTGTTGACAGGATAATACCTTCTCTGACATGAGCACAACCCTCATCGCACTGCATATCACGCAACTTTGCTACGTGAGCTAAAACAGATCAACCATTTCCGGTCCGTGTGTACTTCAGAATAAAAGCCGCTACAAACTAAGGCATATATTAACGATTTATACAAAAGCACAGAAGGCAAACAAAAGCAATTAAGCTACAACAACTACACGGTCTAGAAAGGATTTTATATGATAATCAATTATAATGACTTTTGAACAAAAATGTGTAAAAGCAAGTAATTAAGCACCAGACTTGATGGATAAATAATATATTTACATTTTATCAGAGCTTGGGGGATTAAACATCAAGGTGAATACTGAACACAAAAGAGAAATCTCTAAAATGACTCATATTTCTTCATCACAGCCTACACCAGCTCTCTTTACTTTGTTATTTTCAATAAAGGCCGGGGCTCAAACACATGATGTTCACACATGTTCCAAGGTGTGCCTTTCAGCATCAATGAGGCAAACATCTTGGACTGCTATTTATCACTTTATGTGTCCTGGGTTAAGTATATATGTGGTAGAGATTCAGCAGACAGCAGTACAGAAAGTCCTCCAAAAAAGTGTGCTCTCACACCAATCATAGGGCGTTACAACAAAGTTGTTATAATTACACATCAGGCAGCACCCTTTTTGCAAGCAAAATGCATTGCATTAGTCTTAGTTAATTGTTGTGCATAACATATCATGATACAAAGAAAGGACGGAATTAAACAGATGCTGCAAGTAGTTGTAATTCTTCCACTGTAAATAAAAAAAACTAAGTGTTAAGTGTTTCAAACGTTATCATCAATGACCCAACCTCCTACAACAAACGGATGTCAGCATTTGTGGTTATATTCGTTCATCCAGAGTTGTTGTGTTTGGTGTGAACTTCAATTCAAGCGAAAAGCAGAAGTGTCTAAATTATGGGTAGATAATTATGCTAATGATAAATAGGAAATGTGTATTTCCGGTTGTATTTTATGTTGGATATTGTTATTATATTGCTATTTTACGAATATGGCACGTGCGCAATAAAAAGTACATATTTTGCATTCAACCATTGTATTTACGACACTTTGAACCCTTTCGAAAGTCTTATTTTCTAGGATCTTCCAGCCAACTCAACAACTCTTTGTTAGGTTCGTTCGTTTTGTGCATCTGTAGTGGTTTGTGGTTTTAAGGCAGAATAAAACTAGAATCTCTTTAGCTGCATCAGCAGCAATATTTCAAGAAGAGTCTTGCGAAAACTGCTACCCGAGTGTTGGCTGTGGTCGGTAAATGTAATGTAATGAGTCAGACACCGTGCAGGCAGGAAATCCGCAAACGGTTCCTCAGACAACATAAAGCGTCGCGTCTCAACGGGCGGCGCGGTGACATGAAACAAGCGGCCGTTGTGTCTCTGATGGGATCCGTTCAGTTGGCGGAGGAACAACAGCAGCAGCGGATGGTACAGATTCGGTTTCCAGCCTCAAACCGAGATTTGTTACCGCATTCTGTATTTATGTGAAACAAAAGGTAAAGTAGCGTTTAACTCCGCGGCTACGGCTAAGTTAGCTTAGCTGCAGTAGTGTAAGCACGGAGGCTAACAAGATACTTGTAACGTTAATGTTCACTCGAGCAACGTTGTGTTAGCTGCCGGCTAACTGTTAGCTTGTTAGACGGAAACGGATTTGTCATGGGTTAATAACTAAGATGGGTAACGGTGCAGCGCAGTACAATTAAATGTAATGTTATGTCGATTAAATCACAAAGAAGTTTACGATTTAAAGCAGCCTAGACCTAGGTAGCTACGATTGGTGCATTTAGCGCGTATCATAACATTTTAATAAATGTAATTTAGCAATTAGTTGCGTTTAGCTAGCTGATAGCTTGCCTTGGCAGTCATTTCCTTTATAAGTTACCGTCAGCTAGTTAAGAGGATTAGTACACAGCCAGGCTGCCTCTCAAACAGCTTGTCGGCATCAGCTCTTATCCTATATTTACACATAATGTACAACTTCCTGTGGCCTCTTGGGATCTAACGTTACATGTTTGTGTAACACATTATGTAACGTTACAGCATGTGCTCATGTTGTTATTTTTGTTGCTACCCAGAACAGAGAGAGAGAGAGAGAGAGAGAGAGAGAGAGAGAGATGAGGGGCAGATGGGTTTGATAGGTGAGCAGATCAGTCGATGGCTAACTGCTGTTGTGTCCAAGGCTAATACGGACGTTCAGTTCATAATATACATTATGCAACAAAGGAGCCTTTTCTCCAAGGACATCTCAACAGTCCCAGTCACCAGCTTCTGTCTCTGTTTTCTCAGATGACTGAATCTCAAGAATAGGTTGTCAGAGATTTGCTTTACTCACCTACATCAAGATATTCCAAGAGTTCAGCTAGTGATACTTTTGTCAAGTAGATTATGTACTGCAAACTTAAACAATCGTCTTGTCAATGTATCTGTACTGTAATATAATGTATTTGTTTCCTCATCTCAATCAGGTGACATTGTCTTGTATGGAATGACAACCTCACACAGATATATTGAATCAAAACCAGCCGGTACGTTGACACTCTGCAGTCAAAATGTATTCCGTATGTCAGTCCAGCGTGTGTTGATTTACTCCTCTGTTTCCATCGTCTTGTCTTACAAATAAACATCAGCTCGGTTTGCTGACATGGAGTGGCAGACACCAGCTGTGTCAGAGAAGTTTCAAAGCCGCTTTGGCCACCGGCCGGGAACGGCGGACAGCGGGGACACCGGTCTTGGCACCTCGGCATCTGACAGCACAGAAGGTGATCACTTTGACTTGTTCTTCCCCTCCCTGCAGCATGTGTTGTGTAACGTTGTTCTGGAGACTGTGTCAGTGGAGACCTAGTTTGTGCCATGCATGATAAAACCATGCATGGCCCGCAGACTCAACCACAACCCCTCATTTGTGCTGAGGCTGAAAAGACTCTCTTCAAGTTTGTGTTGGTGATCCACTATAGTTGCTCGGGAGATTTTCGGAGGTTGATTAAAGTCCCAGCCATAAATGCTCCAAAGCTCTGCTGCAATACTCTGGAGTTATAGGCAATTAGGAGGATGGGGTGTTGGGATGACAGGACTGGACGGCTAAATGGAAACTGGACCTTGCCTGTGGTGTGAAATGTCCCATCTAGTCAACAAGTTTTTTGTTTTTTTAAATATTGATTTTAAATGGGAATGTCTCCCCAGAGAGAATTTAAAATCTCACTGGAGATGGGGCGTACCTGTGTTTGTACTATAATACATATGTACAATGTGTGGAAACAACAACACGCAGTATTGGAGAGGTTCCATGTAATAACTGGCCAGCTGGGGTGGATGGTCCCTTGTGCAACAGCAATCACAAACTGAAAAAACATCTTCAGTACATCAACACTGTAGGGTTTGAACTTCACAAAGCTGGTATTTATTCTGCCAGTTGGAAACTATTCATAACAACTGCTAACAGGTCAAAGGTTTATTTTTATCAAGTTACATCTGTGTGTTGGCTTCCCCGAGGATGCAATGGAACATTTAACGCATACTGTCTTTTGCCAATTGTTAAACATTGTGGTGGAGATTATAATGGTATGGTTAAAATCTCCTTGGTGTCAGTAGTACCCAAAATCACTCTGAATACTTGTGTAACAGCAAAGGTGTATATATATATATGTATGGGTCCATTACTTCACTTTTGTGCCAGTGTAAACAGGAAGTAGATTTGTTCTTTGTTACAGAATGAGTATTATAGTACTCTGAAATAATAAAAGGTCGGGCTTGATACTTAAGAACTTCCTCTATATACGGTACTTAAACAGACAAAAGTTTTATTTTTCAAACTTAGTTACCAGGCTGCAGGTCTTGCTCTATCTCCTTCTCAGACACACATCAAAATTACTTTAAAATGCTAACGTACAAATCCAAGTTTACTCAATTATGGGTCAATAAATTTGGTCACTCGTTTCCTCTCGGTTTTGTTGTCGTCTGTTCTCTCACTCGTAGCTCTGCCGGTGGCTGAAGTCTCTGTCGCACTGGAGAGCATTCATGCTTTTGTTCGTTTACAGTTTCTTTGTGAACTTCACAATAGTTGTGCAGAACAAACTAAGTATTGATAAGAGAAGGAAAGTCCTCCGTTCTGTGTACATCGCCCTCTTAAAAGAAGCCAACCGTGACTTCAAATGTCCGCTCCATAGGGCTGATGGTGCCGCTGGACACGCCGCTCTCTAATCGCGGCAATAAAGGCTTGCTTCTTCCTCATGTCGGCAGTAATGAAATTATAAAAACGGAAACGTAGTAGAGTGGATGTAGCCTAAACCTGTAAAGGGACGGTGTAGAGAACAGCTTGTCAGTTGACCCATTCCTAGGAGGGTGGAAGCAGCAGACAGAATTGTCCACTCAAACTCGGTGGAGTGGGCAGATTCAAAGGTCTGGAGCCAAGCAAGGTTGAAGCATCATCGGAGCAAATCGTGGGTCGGATCCTTATTAAATTCTAAACATCCATCAATTGTCAGGTGTGCATGCTTTTTCTAATCCTGCACGTTTACGTGATGTGTTCTTTGGATACTTTACATTTATAGCTGTTTACTTCACCTGCCTTGTTTATTTACTGTTAAGCAGGCGTCTGGCGCTTGTACAGCTTCGTCCTGACGCTTGAGCCGACAGCCGTGCCTAGCAACATGACAATTAGCCCCACATTTAGCCACAATAATGACCTGTTGCACATAATGCCGTATATAGCATACTTGGGCCGTATATAGCATACTTGGGACGTAAATCAAGCAGCTTTACAAGTTGTTTGTATAAATAAGAAGGCTCTTTGTTTGTTTTTGTTTTAGTTGCAGGGTATTTACAGCTGCAGGCTAATGGCAAGAATGTCTGTTCAGCAAATGTTCTTCTTACCGAATGGTTTCGACTTGTTCTAGCCGGTCCTGATGAATCAGTGGAGACTGGAGGCTTTTTTTTAATATGTGAAGTTTTACCTTTCGTGAAAACTCGATCTTGTTTTCATAATATTTTTCCCTCTTTACTTATTATTTTCTTCTGTGGTTGCGAAGAACTTCTAGTTCATTAAAGTTGTGGTTTGGGCAGGAAAAACGTGCCCCACTAGGTTATTGACTTTGGATGTACACGTGTGTGTGATGTTACAGTGGGAGGAGGCAAGGTGCTTAAATAAGCGGCACCCACAGATCACTCTGTAACATGAGAGAGGGGGGGGCTATAAATACCCCTAACCTTTCCTGTGTGCGCTTGTTTGTGTGTTTTGCTCACAACTCGGTACGGGCTGGTTCGGCTGTTGGAGGACAATACACCTTTTGGGCAGGTGCCGCCTGCTGCGACGCCGTCAGTCTTTGGCTTTTAGAGGTCGATTCGGTATCGTCCAGAAATGCACAGGACGGACTTTGGTTTTGATTTCAAGCATTCTTCAGCTGAGCTCACCGCGGTTGAGCTGTAGAAAACATGCCGCAGCCAATAACACGCTTGTTGCGTCCGAGTGAATGCAAGGTTTCCAGACTTCAACCGGTCTCTCGGGTTTGTAATGCAGTTCAAATCTGAGTTATGTAACTTTTGATGGTGTTGGGGCTTGTGGAGATGTTAGCTGTGTCTCTAAAGTTGAATGAAGACAGTTAACAGTTAACATTTTTGTGCATGCTTAATGGAGGGGATTGGGTGCATACTCTGAAGTCTTCTCTTTGTATGTTGTTGAGGGAGTTTATGCTACTTAAAAAGTTCTATTGCAAGAGTAGACATTGGATTATAATTGTTTTACATGTAAACTCGGATATGGCAACTAACACGAGCTTTTCAATGCTATATAGCAACATATGTTTAAGTTAATCATGTGATACAGAGCTTTAGTTTAAGTCTATTATAAGCCTATTCCCTGGGTCCAGTCACTCGGAGCCAGTTCATTCTTTCAGTGGTGACACCTCATCATTAAAGTAGGCCACCCATAAACCGGCTGCATCTACTTTACATCACCGACTGAGAATAGAGGAACTAGCCCGCAGTAGTGTTCCAGATATTCTGCATTTCATTTAACACGGTCTGTCTGTGGATTGAGAAATGAGGGATTATCTCTTAATGTGATTTCCAATGACTCCTTCTTCTTTCAAGATTTTTGCAGTTCCAGCAGTAGCAGCAGCCCCCCTTTCCAGCCCATCCGCAGTCAGATCCCCATACCCACTGCACATGTCATGCCATCCACGGCCGGAGCCCCGGCCTCTAAGCCTCCGTACTCGGTCCAGGAGGACTCCCTGTCCTCTGGCTCCAGAACCTCCACTTCAAAGTCTTCCTCTCTCTCCAAATCGGCATCTTCGCCCAACCTGGACGCTCAGGCCGTCGTGGGAGGCGATCACGTGGGGCCAAAGCCAGACTGCCTGAGCCGGTACCTCAGCCTCGTCAATGGACTGGACCACTCGCTGTTCCCCT
The DNA here is from genome assembly GCF_050575085.1 of Anarhichas minor. Taxonomy (NCBI): domain Eukaryota; kingdom Metazoa; phylum Chordata; class Actinopteri; order Perciformes; family Anarhichadidae; genus Anarhichas; species Anarhichas minor. The sequence continues at coordinate 664,234 of NW_027466487.1, read as the reverse complement.
CGGATCACACGCGCATGGACGAGTGCCAGAGGTTTGACACTCCCGCCGTGGAGCCTACGCTAAATCAGTCGGCCCTGTTGGGGGGGCTGTGCCCCGACGTCAGACTCCGATTACAGACGACCGGGATTAGAGACGCCCCCGACTGTGTGTCTGAGGCCTACAGAGGAGGCATGGAGCACAGCTATAAGGTTCTGCCTGAAGCCAGGCCGGCAGAGGCCTCTAACCAGAGGGGCGGTCTGCCCGGTGCGGCCGGATCCGCCGGAGTTTACGCAAACCCTCTCAGCCTGCAGACACAGGCTCTGCTGAGGGAGCACGCCGGCTCCAAAGGTTACGAGCCACTGCGGCAGGACAGATGTGGTGACCTGTCCAGCTGGCAGCAACAACAGCAACATAAGCAGCAACTGGAGAGTTTACGCATGCAAGTGGAACAAATGCAGGTAAGCATTTATCCTACGAAGACAATAGTGTATACTACACCAGGGGTAATGTAGAGGGGGTTTATTTTTATGTGTTTCATAACTTTCTCTGCTCTTTTTGGATCATAGTATCGAGTGTCACTTTTTACTGCTGCTGGGGGGCAAAACAAACTTGATGTTCTCTGAGGAAAACACTGTGATAATGTAAAGGCCATTGGAGTAGACATGTAGGGGAGTCGATTGTTTGTTGACATTGAAATCGTAAATATAGTTTCTGACACATGTATATTGGAAAAATAACGTTCCATTAAATAACGCCCGGAGCCATACAGACAGCTTGTCTTATTCTATGGCAGGACTTGTCCAGTCAATAAGCAGCATCACAGTAACAAAGGAACGCATGGTGTGTTGTCAGGTTTATTTTATTACGTGTTTAATTTAGGGAATCCTTTGCTTAATCAACACTAGACAGCTTGTCCCAGCTTCCCTCTGCAGCTTGTAAAAAGCTCTCGTAATGGTAACATTTCTTTGCACAACAGCTCTTTAACGTTGCAGCAGTGTTGCCCCACGACCTGCTGACCGAGGGCCACTCTGGAGTGACTTCCTCGTTCTGTGTGCTGACGCATTCACTTTATCACTTTAACGCAATTTTAAAAAACTTTTTACGTATTTTGAAATACTGAGACTGGGCAGAATATTCAAACCTGAAATCCGATTCATGGAGGTTTTAATGGAATGAAGAAATTGTGGAACTTCTTGCAGGTTTAAGTCATGATGATCTTTCCACCAGAGCAGAGCTTTACGTATTTCTAGAGTTGTGTGTGTCAACACCTGTACTACATGCACTATACACTATCTATACTGTGCCGAGATAAGGTGTCAACAGCACACACACGCAGTACATTTCTAAAGCTTTGCGTCTCATCAGCGCTCCGTGTTTTCTCCACACGATGCAGCTCTAACAGTCGCATGCTGTTTGTCCTTTTGTTCCAGCTCATGAGCTCTGGAGTGGGCCAGTACCCGTCGCTGTACTCGACGCCCGCTCACTCAGAGTCTGGCAAGTGGGACGCTCTGGTCAAAGCCAGTGAGAGTCTGCTGAAGGAGAAGGAGCTCATCATTGAGAGGCAAGTGTTTTTAGATGATTCCACTGCTCATGTGGGGACATTCTGGGGCTATCTGATAATAATGACATTTTTGATACACTTCATTTTGATTTGATACTGTGAAATTGCGCAATTGAGTCCGTTTAAAGGATTTAATATGGTGGGAGAGAAATTTAGTGTTTGAATATTAGTTTGTCCGCTAAAGCCAGGGGCTATACGGTGCTTTTAAACATTGTTTTTCCGCCATATTGATGACTTTATTGTTTTTTTCTTGCGTTGGCGATGGTTGGACCTGGTCGTGATGCAGACAAAAGCAGCACATGACCCAGATGGAGCAGCGCCTGAGAGAAAGCGAGCTGCAGGTCCATGGAGCCCTGCTGGGTCGAGGAACCTCTTACGGGGATATGTGTATGCTGAGGCTACAGGTTAGTGACGGCACAAACCCCCTGTGTCACACCGCCATCATCCCGACAAACTATTTTACCCTCAAGAGCCTCAGAAACCTAACTGTTGCACTGCGGCTTCACAGGAGGCCCAGAGGGAGAACGTCTTCCTGAGGGCCCAGTTTACTGAGCGCACCGACTGCGTTGTCCTGGAGAAAGTGGAGGCGGAGCGCAGACTCGGGGCGGTTGAGGCCGAGACGCGCCGACTAACCGACAGCCTGAAGGAGACCTGCGAGAGACATGCGGAGGAGATGAGGAAACAGGAAGAGAGGGTTTGTGTGCTTGCCTAACAGATCTTCCTAACATGCAGTGTTGCAAGCGAGCGACCACAAAGCAACATGAAGGGAATAAATGTCACGAAGGTGTTTTTAAAATGGCAAAATCTGTTTCTCTCTATTTTAAACTGCTTATAAGGCTCTGTACTTTGTTAATGTTGTAACGCTGTAACATTCTGGTTCATATTCTGCCACAAAAGTACCAAACAGCCGATATTTTAGGACAACATAGCAAAACGCTTCACTCCCCACATGATCTGAGATGCTATTGATAAATAGATGAATAGATGTTCACATACTCATTTTCTTAGAGAAAGAACAAAGAAAGGAGCTGAAGTGGCTTCCTTTAGGCCAACATGTGACTGTTTGGAGCAACAGTTTGTCACATGTTCTCCCCTTGAGTTATGAATGGGTTCAACATCGATTACTTGTTATTACAGCGTCCCGCTTACCGCTTTTGCCTCTTTGTGCAGATCCGCAGTCGAGACAAGCACATCAACAACCTGAAGAAGAAGTGTCAAAAAGAGACGGAGCTGAAGAGAGAGAACCAGCAGCGTATTGAGACTCTGGAGCGCTACCTGGCTGACCTGCCCACCTTGGAGGATTACCAGAGTCAGAACAAGCAGGTCAGGACTTTTCTGCTTAAGTGTCATCCGTTCTTACTGGGCCGAGTTGTGCAAATCATTAAACCTGGACATGTGTTTGTGTTTTTTGTTTGTCAGCTTGTGGAGGCTGAACAGCAGGCAGCTCAGCTACAAGAGAGGGTACGAGAGTTAGAGGTTTGTCTGGAGACAACGCGCTCACAACTACGAGAAAAAGACACACAGCTGGACGATCAGAAACGCAGGGAGAGGGACCTGCTGACCACCATCACCGAGTATGCACACACACACACACACACACACACACACACACACACACACACATATACATATACAGTCCGACAGCAGTGCACCGTCCTCTCAGTGGGCATGTTAATTCAAGCGGTAATAACAGTGTTTTTATTTTGGTCTTCATCAGTATGCAGCAGCGGGTACAGCAGGGCCTGGAGGATGGAGCCAGACTGCCTTCCCTGGATATGGAGAAGCTCAGAGGAGAGAACAATATGTTGAGAGAGGAGCAGCAGAGACTCAAAAAGGTCCGTCAGTAGGGGCCGTTCACAAATCCATTGTTATCAATGTAGACGTGCGTTAGGCCCAAAAGTGAGAGCGATTTTGTCTGAGATGAAAATAGTTCCATGTCATGTGACAAGGAACAACAATCACAACGGGCAGATATCTTTCTACCGTAAACATTGGTCAATGGTAAATATATGTAGGGGACGTTCATCATTTTAGTACAGAGCTACCCAGAGCTTTACGATCCGTCCCACACACTCTTCTACTTGCTTCACCCTTTCCAAAAAGTGTCCTTTTCTAGTTGGTCCCGGGGATCCATTTGTCAATAATGTCATCGTGTTCCTTCTTGCATCACCTGTACAGACCTGTCTAGCAGCCCCAAAATACCACAAATACAACCAGTGAATTAGTTTCTGATTCTTCTCTTTGCAGGTCATTGAGAAGCAGCACAGAATGATGGAACAGCTTGGCTCCCAGATCCAGGTGTTTATCTCTAAAGGACTTGAGTGGTTCCTGTTCAGTTTATAGTCTCCATAGTCGATCTCTTAACATTTGTGATGTCTTTAATCGTCGGTGTCTGCAGACTTTGGAGGAGCAGATATCCCAGGAGGAGAGCAGCTCTCAGGCTGTCAGAGAAGACGTGTTGGCCAAAGAGCAGAATGTGTTGGAGCTCCACACAGCCATGAAGGAGGTGAGACAACAGACTGATTCAAAAACAGAAGCTCCCGTGTGTTGGTACGGTAGGCAGGAGAGCCGGTGAGTCCTTAATGACACTGTCCCCGGATAACGTTGTCCCTGATTGCTGCGTTTCAGCTGTCTGCCCAGAACCAGGAACTGATGGAGCAGAATCTGACCCTGCAGGAGAAAATGAGCGATCCAGAGGAGAGGGGCACCGACCAGGCGTCCTCTGCCCTGCAGCCCGCCGGGACTCGTCTCACCCAGGGGCTTCATGTAGAGATCGCGTCCTGCCTCAGTGACCTGCGCTCGCTGTGCAGCATTCTGACCCAGAGGGCTCAGGGACAAGATCCCAACCTCTCCCTGCTGCTCGGCCTCACATGTAAGCACTGCTTAAATTGAACTTTTCCAACGTGATGATTTTGTTTTAGTCAGTGTTGTGAAATATTGAATTGTACAACATGAATCAGTCATGTTTTTTTTTCCCAGCGCCTCCACCAGTGGCAGGGCAGGACGAGGACTGGATGAGTCCAGAGGTGCTGCAGAAGAAGCTGGTCGAAGCTCAACAACTCCGTCGGGATGTCGAGGAACTACGCAACGTAATACTGGACCGGTACGCGCAGGACATGGGAGAAAACTGCATTACCCAGTAGCCTTGCCAGCCAGGTGACGTAGGAAAACTTGCATCCGCCCCCGCTGCACCTCTGAAGCGTCTAAAACGGGCTCGTCTTTGATGACCGGTTACTGAATGTCAGAATGACTTAAAATGAGGACAGAGGAAAGCCCAAATGGTTTAGCTTCTACTTCTCTCGACTGACTGTACGTTGATTTTCCAGCCTGCCTGTAGCTCAGCACCCCCCCCCCCCCCCCCCCCCTCCCCTGGTGAGTTCATCTATTTCAGTCCAAGGGCTAACGGAAAATAACTTACCTCTAATACTTGATCCTTAAGCGTTGTGCGTGTGTTTTATTTTGTACCAATGATGACATGAATACTGTCAGTAACCAAACAGTCTTATACGTTTGTTCCACTCTCGTGGATAACCATTTGTGTAGAAGTCCCGACGAATATAATTTATTTAAATCTGAATTTCCTTCTCGAGGGAGATTATCCAAGAAGTGGTTGACAATCAACTGGAACTTTTTTTCTTTTTTTTTTTTAAACCTGTGCTTTTAACTGAATCCACAAGTAGATGTTACTAATGTACCATTATTTAAAATGGTGAAGACTTGTAACAGAAGACTCTGCTGTGCAGTATAAGACTTGATACTGAAGGGGTTAATACCAAATCAGCTTCTCACACCAACGGGCCTACAACAGTTTGATTACCAAAGAAACTCTGGTCGACGCAGCGAGTCTGTGAGTGTTTGTGAACGCTTCTTTCTCTCTGCTGCGGGCCTCGTTCTGAATGAACACCAACATGTGCCTTTTTCTGTCACGTTTGCAACCGCGATGCTAGTTCATGTCAAGACGAACCACAAAGGGCTGCAGCTGACTCTTCCAATACGACCTTTTGTCTCAGCGTGTTAACCAGCGGGATAGTCCATACATTCCCTGACTCTGAATGTAGCAGATAAACCTTTGGCCGGAGGCCCCTACACTGTTTTTGTTCCCGGTAGATAAACAAAGTTAAAACTTGTCGAATCTGCTCCGTGTAGATGAATATATAACGTTACGGCTTACTGTACATTTCAGGTTGATAATGGCTGACTCGCATTTTGACAGAGTGGTTAAAGTGTTTGATAACTGTGTGACTGACAAACAGTATTAATCTTCAGTATTATTTATTTTCTATTGTTCGCATTGACAACTCTGTGAAAGCCTCCTAATGTGTCGCTGTAATAATATGCTTAAAAATGTTTGAGCTAACTTGTGTTGCGGTCCCATGAAGTGGCTTTTAGATTGTAAGTTCTTCCCGTGCTTTGATGTTTCATGTTGGACTCGATGTTGGGCCCGATGAGTGTAAAGATTGTCATCAGTCATTGAGGGAGGAACATGTTTTAATCCAATGTGATGGTGGTGGGAGGGGCTGGCTGGATCAGCCCTGAATCACATTGTACTGGATGGAGTTTTAAGCCATTTTAAATGAAGAAGAAAAAAAAAGGTGACACTTTACAGGTAGAGAAAGGGATTTTAATATAAATATATGCAACAACACACCCAGGGACAGACGAGCCATTTTTCATTTCATGGGACCTTTTTTTTTTTTTTTAACGTGAGTAGCACAAGATGTATCTTTGGAAAGTCGGGCTCCGCATGCCTTAACATCTCAAATGTTTTGCAAAAGGGAAAAATATGTTTATATTTTCATACTTTTGTCCTTGTTTGTATTTGCATATTTTAGAAATAAAGATTTTCAACATTTAGTTTTGTTTTGAATTGAACTTGATTTTAATTTAGATATTTAAATACAGTATTTCCATTCCTCCTGCAATAAGGGATCTTATTAGAGACCCAGTGAGACGGAAATCAGAGCTTCTAGCATCTGTACTGTGAGTGTTCCCCAGTGGAACAGAATGTTTGAGCGGTGTAAAGTTTCATGAGGGATTTAAATCAAATCCTTTTGATTTGTCTTAAAATGTATCTTGATACGGAGTTACAGAGGACTGTGGCTCCACACACACACCGCTTTACTAAAAGCTGCCGATTGATGGATGGATATCACGATATTATTGGTTGTTTACTTATTTTGTTTTCCAGGAAGAGAAGATTTAAATTTAAAAAATACAAAGACTTTTTTTTTGTAATTCTTTACAAATATAATGTTACGGTGCACAATATGACCGGGGATGTGATCTGAAAGGGCTAACAATGTATTTTTAATTTCATCCCAACTATAAACAGATTGTGTATCAGCCATGACGTGATCTGTCGATCCACATTTAGAGGCACAGCAATCCCTGTACTCGTGTTACGCAACATAAAAACAGTCCCAGTCAGGGGTCAGTTTCGGGGTATTTTGCATGCTGGCTCACTGTCACGACTTCTTGGGACACTTAAATAGTTCTGAGCCATCGTTAATGTGATTAGTAACACCTGTGCTTTTCTACTATGACGAGTCAAAAAGGACCGCTGTGAAGGAAACTGATACCAAACCTTTTTATAGGTTCATTTTATTGACTTCAGTCAGTGAAGGGGGGGGGGGGGGGTGTTGCCTCTTTCGCAGCAGCAGAGTAGCATTAGTCGTGAGTCCGCACGATTGGAGCTTCTGGCGGTCGTCATCGAAGCAGCACTGTGGGAACGCACTGATGATGTCATAACCAGGGAGTCCACCCCCTCTGTGACGCAGGACAACACAAACAACCTGTGTCACATGTCGTAAAGACGGAAGCTAACGGAAAGATACTTTGTCAGTTCTTCCTCACCTGTGTTCGTCCAGATGCTGTCGCAGGTCACCCATTGTTTCTGAGAAGCACATTTTCAGGATGTAAGTATGATTCCCGTCTTCTGATTTCACCTTCAGCGTGATGACGTCACGGGCAGATGAAGGCCGGTCGGGGCTGGATGTCTGCAGTCTAGTGACGGTAAACAACCAATGTGATATTCATTACATGGAGTGTAACTCAGCTGCGGTGTAAGGCATATAATTCAAAACATACTTGGTATTTGAGCCCCATCACAAGCTGAGGAGTGCTGGCTGTCTGTGGTGACATGCCCTATATTCCAGACCAGTGCATACAGTAATCTCCACAGTCTTGACAATCAGCTGCTGTGGCCAAATCGGTATTCTAATCAGCCTCTACATCATGTAGTGTGTTCTTGGCTCTAGTAATTCCTTTAACCCCATAATCCCTGTTTTTACTTGGAACTTCTACATGATTGCAGAGATGGAAAATGATTTGAACACAGATTGACACCATCGTACAATATGTCTTGTATCTTACACTGAATGACTTATTAAACCCAAGATGCTTTACATTACCAAATGGAAATATTCTAAAACTGTGCAACATTTTGTAGTTTACTCCAAAACATCTTTAGAAACCTTGGCGTATCCTCTCGGTTTAGGCAACAAAACTGATGGTATATATCTTTTCATCAGTGTGCTTACATAATGTAAGACAACATTTTGAATACCTCTCTCGTATCACTTGCCGTGCCGGTGTGTCGACGAGGATCACAGAGTTGCTGCTCTGTGCATCAGACGAACCCTAGTGAAAGTAAGATAATGAGCATATACTGAGGTGAGTGGAGGTTCAGCACTAGCACAGACGGGCTTTTTCTTTCTGCTGAGAACACAAGACCTGTAGGTACAAACGCTTTTGGGAAGTAGGCATCCTTGGAATGAGGTGAGATCCTCCCTGCTTGCTGCTCACCTGCAGGACAGCCCTCAGCGAGTCCCTGACGTCAATCACACAACCAGCCTTCACTACCACTTTTGGTAACCTGTTCAGGAACTGATCCGTGCTCAACTTCTTGCCTGTGGCCGGAAGAAAACATGAGAATTAAGAGTGAGGAAGCTCCCCCTCGGGTCCGACTTTTCATTGTAGCGGTGTGATGTGTGCAGGACAGACCGGGTAATTGAGAGCTGACGGCATTCGATGATTCATCTTTCTCCCCACGAGTAGCCTGTCCTTTGCCGGGAAACTTATTCCAAGGAAGCCTGGAGATAAAATCCTGATCTCGCCTGTCAAGAACCTGCACAAAAAACGTTTTAAGAAGTAGCAAAGTCACACGTATACACATCTGCTTACAGTAAAGTAGAAACAAACCTCAAAGGGCACACCATCTGGAAATCTTTCTTGAAGCTCAGATGGAAAATACCCGTCCATCAGCTCTTGCATGCACCGCTGCAAAGACCAAAGAAAGAGGATTTGATTTGAACCACATAAGAATCCAAGTTAAAATATGAAATGATTTCCTGTGCTTACCTGGGTGCTGTGCTCCTGATAGGAGCGGAAAGGACCTTCAAACATGACGATGCCGTTGCGGTAGAGACCCAGTTGAATAGGATCCTTTCTTGCCAAATGTGCCCCTGTGGCTGTCGACTGTACAAAACACTCTCCCTCCCCTGCCAGGATGTTCAGCTCCCTGATCCTCTGCAGCACGAGGTCAAAGTTCATGTAGAAGCTCCTGACCACAGAGGCGTCTTTGCAAAGGAAAAGATACCCAACAAGTTATGTAGAAAGTACAGTGACGTTATAGCTCTGTGCAAGGTAAGTGTTCAGCCTGTAAAGATGAGTGCAGATTGAGACGATACCTGGCTGCTCACTTTCAGCCGAGTCACGGCTCTCACTATCTCCCACCCAGATCAGACCATAGTCATTCAGAAAGCTCTGCAAGATAGGGATCGGCAGGATTCAGTATGATGTCGTCACAATAAAGATATAATAATGAAATGTTGTATTAAGTAAACTTACATCCATTTCAGACACTTGATCCTGCAGTTGTTGGCACCTTCTCTCAAGGTTGTCTCTGCCACTCGGCTCATGGGTACTCTCTAAATGCACACACAGCCACGATGTGGACACAATCAAACACTTGTATTTACAGATTCAGAGTAAATCTAACTGAGGTCTGTAGATGTTACCTGATTCTTTGGGAAATCTCAGCTTTGCCTCCAACACTGAAATCCTTTTATCCTTTTGGAAGGAATTTAAAGTGACATGTTTGAAAGATGTCTGTTTTTACTGTTTAATACTCATCTGGCGGAGGTGTGTGTTTTCACCTTGCGCTCAATCTCCTTTGCTTGGCTCCTCACGCTTTGCTCCAGCAGGCTGACCCGCTGCATCATGGCAGACATTAGCTCAAAGTCGCTCGGTGGAGCACCTAAATATCAGAGTCTTAAAGTACGTAAAAGCATCCTTTGCACTCTTCAAATGTATATCTTTTGATATGGTAAGCTAAAAGTTTTTGTACTTTGCTTTGGAATAAAAAAAACATTGTATTAACTTATACCTTTCTTTGATGGGGCTTTTGACTTTGAAGTGGCGGCATCATTGGCTGCAGTGTGACGGGTCGGGGGAGGAGTTAGATCAGAGGATTCATCATCATCATCATCCTCAGCCAACGCAGCCTGAAATTCTGAGGGAAGAAACACACAAATATGTGAGAGTCAAAAATCTGTTTGTCAGAGTAATGTGATAGTCAATGGTGGCATGTTTACTCTGGTGTATTTAAGTACTTATGTGGTACTTGCACAGCACATTACTTGAGTATTATCTTTATACTTCACTACATTTTATAGGGATATATTCTACTTTTTTAGTCCATTATAACTATTTTACTTTACGTACAAACATATGAATAACTAATAAGCTGATGTGATATAAATTAAACTATCCAACAGCTGAAACAATTATTTTATATAACTCAGTTAGTCAATGACAGAAAATGAATGTAAGGAAGTAATTTTTCATCAAATGTACCAAAATATTTATGGTTCCAGCTTGTCAAATGTGAGGATTTAATTATTATTATTATTATTTGTTCACACATAGCAATGTGAAGGTATCACTGGGGGCTCTGGGTAAATGTGATGTGCATTTATATTTTCCAATGTTTTAAAAACCAAACAATAAGCTGACTAATGCCAGGAATAACTAGTTGCATGCTTTAACATAACACTGTTTAAAAAAAAATAGCTCCAACTACACCAGTAAAATGCTGCTAATGCATGAATAATGATAATCAGATTATATAATATATTATAGTAGAATAGTCACTTACCTTCATACCTTGTGATCATTTTTCTCTGATTTTACATCATTTTACTATGTATTTGTTATAGTATGTGCTTTAACTTGAGTATAGAATCTGTATAGTCCCTCCACCACCATGATGCTGTTTAGTGACCTGTCAGTGCAGTATAGTGTCGTCATGTTTAGTATAATGCTGAACTAGAAACCTACCTTTTAACATGTTCCTCCTGATGGGCACCTTTTGTCTGCCCCTGCAGGTCAAACACAGTTGAATGCATCTGCTTCCTGTGTGACTTCCTCACAGTTGAACACTAAAGTTAAGGAACACTGTGATGTGCTAGTAAATAACCTACCATTGCTCGTTCAGAGGGCCCTGCAGAGGAGTGCGCCTCGTTTTCTTCAGCATCGACAAAGGCGAGCTCATTTCACCTGAGACAGGATAGGTAGATAGATATTTAGGCTTCGGGTTTTTTCTTATCTGGATCGAGTAAAGGCCTCTTCTCAGGGTTTTGTTTTGTTTTGTTTGGAGTCAGTTGCCAGGGCGAGCAACAGACCTTGCAGACCGAGGTCTGTAGTTCCTGCTTCATCTGCAGGGGGTCGCTGATACCACCACTCATTGTCTGTCTCTCTCACACACACACACTTGTCATGCGTGTAAACTCTTATTTTGTGTTTTTATGAATTGTCTCGTGACTGTTTCTTTTGCATGAAACAAGCAACAACAAAAAGATGAAAACAAATATTTTAATAGGACCAATTTATGAAATGAATAATGATGCACTATGAGTTTTGTTATGCTTTAGACATATATTGATGTCCAAACTGTCATTGGGACTGAATGGCTGTGCTGCCACGGTCCTCCGGTCTGGTTGCTGTGGTCAGCCACTAGTCGGCCCGGTGCGGTGCAGCCCTACTGTCCCGTTCAGCCGCGCTCGCTGTGGGGAGTGAGCGGGGCATTCAGAGAGGATGTTGAGGCCTGCCAGTCCCGGTGCACACCCGTCCTTAACCCGGGGCTACTAGGCTGGTCCGGGCTATGGCTGCACCTGTCGCACATTTCGACGACGACTGGCCGCTTCTGGGTGATTTGAGCATGGTTTCAGACCGGACGCTGCTGCCGCACAAAGGCCGCGCGGGGGAAGCCGCTCCACGGCTCCTCTTGGATGATGATGGCGGTATCCTCGAGCTACGAGACAGCGGCTTCTCCCCGGGGGAAACCACCGGCGCTTTCAGGTCCATGGAGGACCTGGTGAACGATTTTGACGAGAAGTTATCGGTGTGCTTCGGAAATGTTAACGCCAAAACGGACAGCATCGCTCCGGTGACTGTGATAACCGAGGACTCGCTGCTGGAGAAAGACGAGTGAGTTTGTGTTTGTTTCCGGCGGCCTGTCCGGAGGCTAGTCTTTATTTACATGATGACGCTTTAACTCACTGCTGCAGGTTGCATTTTCAAATGCATATAAAGGCATGTTATTTGCAATGGGACATTTAATTTCCTCGATCGATAACATTTTTTTTAGAAATGGTTACGTGATGGTCTATTAGGATGTGCTGGGTTTATAGTGACAGCACTGCCCCCATCTATTGTCAAGCCAGTATCAAAACTCATATGTCTGATTTACTATACTGTAATAACAGACTGGAATTATAAGCCACATGCAACCAAACAGGTGCACTGATATCGGCATACTATCGGTGTCTGGCCCTAAATTGCTTTTAAAAACAGATATTGGCCGATATGTGGACTGAAAAGTAATAGTTTTGTTTTTATTTAGTTGCTTATTTGAATTTGGTTGGTGATTTTTATGCAAGAATCACTTGTACCATATGTGTAATTGTTTCAACTTGTTATCCTCATGAATATTGTTATTGCAAAAATATCCTATATGATGATTATTAGGAGCTGAAACGGTCAGATGATTAGTTGATTAGTTGATCATTCGGAAATTAATCTACAACTATTTTGATTATGAATTGTCTGTAATTAATAAGAATAACAGATGTTACATTTAAATATGATGATATTGTTTAAAAACTGCAAATAAGTACATAATATATATAAGTATAATAATTTCAATGACATTGAATGTGTTTAGTTAACAAACCGTGTGTCCACAGTGAAATAAACACTTTACAAACATGAAACATTGTCACTGGCACTAGCTTTGGGCTTCTGTGATGCCTTCAAATGTCATCATTTACGGCATTTCAAACTTGATAAGCTCTGTTGAGGATTAAACATCCACATAAAAGCAGTTTAATCTGATTGTGACATTTCCGGATTTGATACCGAAAAGTGTTTAATGTGGTGTCTTAGTACAAACAGTCACTACCAGTGCCCTTAATTAAAATGCCCTCATACTCTCGTGGTTTTGATCCCAGTCATTTAATCCCCCCCCCCCCTTCACACTGGATACTACATTTCCCATAATGCAGTTAAACAACACCTTTTGTTATTCTTCCTCTGCCTGGTAAATGTCAAACTCCATGCCTCCCTTTCCTGAAGTCTGAGGGATATTTTCTCAGACTCAAGAAAGCTCTCTCCAGACTGTATTTACCGGCTGAGTAGTACTCATTATGACAAGTAAACTGAATTTAAATAATCTCAGTATAATTTAGCATTTTGGACTGAAATGTTGTTCGTCCCTCCACAGACTCTGGAAGGTTTTGACCAGTAACTATGGGCGCGTGATGCCGGTGGATTGGAAACAGTCTCGAACGTGCGCCCTCCACGTCCTCACATTCAACCTGGAGGAGAAACCCGTGAGTGACTTTACCCCTCCCGCCCCATCGCTGTCCCACTTTCCCTACATCCCCAGCCCCCGTCCCTCCCTCACCCCCCAAATCTCTTTTCCACTCATCTCACAAATCTCAAATATGCATTGTGCCAGGGTTTAGCGCTTTGATTAAATTCCCTCCCTCGGCCCTGTTCCTGGCCAGAGAAAGACTGATGTCACGGCGGAGCTGTCGGACGACGAGGAGCTGAGGGAGCAGCTGGACATGCACTCCATCATCGTCTCCTGCCTCGCAGAGGAGCCCCTCTTCACAGCAGAGCAGGTAAGTTACTGTTAGCCATCAGTCTCCAGTGTAGTTTTTCCCAGACGCTGCCACACAGCGTCAAGCTTATGAATGAGTGCGGCACCTTAACGTAACTGAAATCCCTCCTAATAACTGATGCTTGTTGGGTTATTTATTTTGAGTGCTGCCTCTCTGATGCGTGTGCTGGTGCTCCGTGCAGGTCATCGAGGAGATAGAAGAGATGATGCAGGACTCTCCTGACACGGAGGCAGGGCCAAATCCCTCTCAGTCGGACCTGTCGATGCTCTCGCTGGACATCCAGCGGGCCACCAGGAGCCCCAGCTACGAGTCCAGTGAGTGTCCACTGATCAGGAACCAATAAGCAGTAATATATCATCAAACATGCTCTTGTGATATGCTATCGGGACAAAAGTACCAACACATCGCAGTGTTTTTGCCGTACTGATTTCATTGCAGTGTCTCACAATCACTTGTGATTCATTGATGTAGCTCCCATTGTTGCCCTAAAGCGTACCAATGAGCCACGCCGTTGCACTGGGTGACACGTTCCTTTATTTCGATGAATCTCGGCGCTGTAGTTTATTTTGACTCTATCCCACACACATCTTCCCACATCCATAAATACTCACCAGAGCACCTACATAGTCCACAACAAATATGATATTTACTTCTGTTTGTTTTCTAAAAACTACAGTACCCGGCCCTTTTAGGAAATTACTCACCTTTTTTAAATTAAATATTCATGATCAGTGTTTGATGGTTTATGTTTTCAGGAATGAATGAGCTTTTGGAGTCATTGGTTTTGGTCTTTTTATGGGATTTGTTGATAATATGAACAATCTAAAACAATGGCAGGCTTACCCTTTTAATCAGTTCACACGCATCCTGGAAAACCTGGAAACCAATTTTCAAGTCAAGGAAAACACAAAAGTCAAATGTCCTGGAAAGTCTCGTCTTGTCCTGGAAAATGATATCAACATTTCCTATTTTCCAAGGAGAACTACGAGGCTATCTATCAGATAAAACAGTTATGTTCAGGATCATATTAACATTCAAACGGTAGTTTATGGAACGTGAGTATTTTGAACAGACTGCTATCTCGTGGAATCGCTGTGAACACACCCACAAAGTCACATGGTAACTCATGCAGGTTCCCACTTTAGTGCAGGAAATGTAAATATTAGCCACTGCTGGCTGGTAACTGTGGTAGTTTTTATCATTATGTTATTCTATGATCAGTTTGTCATCATTTCTAAGCACGTAAGAGATGATGTCATAGTAAAGTTATCGCCATAGACTGCACGTCTTTTCAATCAGACTTCCACATAGAGGATCATATGATGCGACCCCTGTCTGTCATAGCAGCTAGAGCTTTACTGAAAAGAGTGTGAACCCTTATAATGTCATCTGTGTGTGTGTGTGCGGCCCAGGAGTGAGGACGCTGAGTGTTGCAGAGCTGAATGAAGGTCTGGAGGAGACTGAGACGAACATCAGGATGTTCTCAGAGGAGCTGGTGCAGCAGCTGGCTCTCAGGGACGAGCTGGACTTCGAGAAAGAGGTGAAGAACAGCTTCATCTCTGCGCTCATCGACGTGCAAAACCGACAGAAGGAGCACCGGGAGCTGCTGAAGAAGAAGAAGAAGCTTAAAGGCGGAGCTGGGACGTCGCAGGGCCACGCGGAGAAGACGCTCGGATCGGTGAGGGCTTTACTCCTTCACCTCTGGTCTCTTGATGAGATCATGTGATATCTTTAGGTTTTTCTTTTCCACACTACGCTTGTATTTCTCGCTGTGTTTGTTTTCCAACACGCTGTATTCTCCAGAAATCGTTTCCCATCTTTGGTGAGCGCTCTCATCTCATGTTTCTCCGCTTTACTTCCTTCCTCCTCAGCGCTTCAGCATGGAGGGCATCTCCTCTGTCATTCAGAACAGCTTCCGGCACACTTTTGGAAGCGGGTGCAGTGACAGACAGGTTACTGTGTACTTCTCTCTCTGCTGCTGATCTTTATCTTCATGTTTTCTGCACTAAAAAATATACACATCCAAGACAGAGCCTTTATGTTCATATGTTCAAACCCACCTTTTTAGGCTGGCGTTTGAGTAACAACCCATGTCCTGGATCTGCTCTTAAAATGTTTTAATTTTTTATTTATTTATTTATTTATTTTTTTCTCTGTGTATGTAATTTATTGACCATATGGTCACATTGTGTTTTTTATGCTTTTAAATTTCTGCTCTGTTAAAGCACTTTGTGATTTCTTTTGTCTGTGAAAAGCGCTTTATAAATAAATTGTATTATTATTATTATTATTATTTATCTCAGCTGTCTTTCTCTCCCCCTGTCTCTGTCTCCGTTTTTTATGATGGCTTACAGTATTTGACCACAGTCATCCCTTATGAGAAAAAGGGACACCCTCCGTCGCTAGAGGACCTCCACATCCTGACTAAGAGTGAGTCTCTTCATCTGCACCAGCAGTGCTTGTATTTCAGTGGCTGTGATTGATCCATTCACTCCTCCCCTTTCTGCTGTCTTGCAGTCCTACAAGCCATGAGAGACGACAGTGACAAGGTGCCCAGTCTCTTAACAGACTATATTCTCAAAGGTGAGCCTTTCTATTCTTTTTGTTACGGCACTAGGCATGGTGCCCGATATGACAATGTAAAGTCACGATTATCCTGGCCAAAATAAGATTCACGTTGTTATACTGATGATCATCAATGCTTAAAGACACTTTAAACGGCACTAAAACATACTGGCATCACTTTACCTTTAATTTCGTTAAGATACAAATATTTTTATTGCACCACAGATCTTTTTTTAGTGAACATCCTTTTTTAGGAAATAACAAACAAACCATCTTAAATGAGGTAATCATAAATCATAAGGTCCACCTGCATAAATAGAGATGAATCAATTAAAGAATAGCAACATTGTGTGAGTCTGCTCTTTCTTACATGATAATTCCTGTGTTTTTAATACCGGGCTCTATTTTTCACTTCTGTACCATGACAGCGGGTTAGACAGCTTTATAAAGTCACTCACATGACAATATTCACTATTATACCATTATAAACATTTGCATTGCTTTTCTTTGCAGTTGAGAGCAGGAACTACTTTGAAAGCAACTCATGTTGGTGTGTTGACGAACATTACAAAATGTCAAATTTGACAGTTGGCTGCCGTTAAGTATCACTTTTATATGTTTTTGTTGTTGGAGAAACAACAATCAAATATTAATAGTTTTAAAGTCATAACATACTGTATATCTGGTCTTTAAGACGTATTTGAACGCATCAACAAGAGAAGCTTTCAAAACAGTTCCTGTGTGTAACTGCATCATACAATGCAGCAGTAAATACAATTGTACACAGAAAATGCCAACGTCAAGCAAGTCTGAACTGCAAATTGACTTCCACACTGTTCTGAAATCAGCTGGTCGAAGCAAACCAGCCTGATAATAATATTAAAATACTGTACTGTATGGTCCTTCAGGGCCTCTCGCTATCGTTCATCTCTTCTTCATGTCCCTCCTTTCACATGTGTTCTGTTTTCTCTACTTCTTATGATCTGACTTATCGCTGCCTAACCCTCACTAGCTCTGGTGTGAGCGATGGACAGAGAGGTTTGTTTCTCACGTGATGTGCACTGTCGTGGTTGTTGCCGCTCACATTGGGAGAGCGCCCCCTCTCTACCACTGAACTGTAGTGCAGTCAGACCCTGATGTTCTCCTTTTCACTTCACACCACCTCTCTCTCTCTCCAACACGGTGACTGTTGATCCCTCGTTTAGTGTCAGGACTCACTGCCACACACACTAAGGCTCTATTTAGCCTGCAGTTTACATTCAAGACACAGTTTTATGCTCGTTAGTCATTAGCACTCTCTAATCTGCAACTATTTATCCTCACCCACCCTACTTCACACATAGGTTTGCCATCAGCAATAGCTGATGTGCTCACATTCAGACTTTTCTTTTGTTTTTCCTTTCTTTGTCTCCCACTTTGTAATGTATTCTGATCCTCTCATGCTGAAGCTTCATCCCTGGTAACTCGTATCTCTGCTAATATTCATCTCTACTATTATTACAGTGCTTTGCCCAACGTAGACCAGAGGGACCATGGCAACAGGATGAAGAGGACTCATTGTATTGTTTGAAGACATGAAGCACACTTAATTTATTCTTGCATGTTTTTACCTCAAAATTATTATTTTTTGTGTTCTCTTCTTCACTTAGCTGTATTTATTTTGTGTTGAGCGTTGTGATTTTGCAGACCCTGTGTGTTCCTGTGAATTTTGACCTTTTTTTTTTTCCAGTGTTTTTCTTAATTTATTTTAATTATATAGGAAAAATACCCAGATAATATATCCCAACGTAGAGGCTGCACTGTTTGGGAACTGAGCTCTGCTTGTTGGTTAAAAGATCCGCGCTACAATGCAAAGGGCTTTGTATTGATCTGTGGTTCTTAACTATGAGCAGTGAACAAATGCACAAAGCACGTTGAAGTTGCAGTAACAGAGAATTATAAGAAGAGCTTTTGAAGCAGCAAAACTGTAAAGTATGAGCAGTAAAGTAAAGTTGTATTGATCCCCAGGAGGAAACCAATAAGTATAACAGCAGCGCATGAGACGGGTCAGAGGGAAGGAACAGGATACAGATGCATCGACGATAATGTAATAATAACAAATACATGTGTTAGTTAAATTAAACCAGTTTGCATAAACATAATGTAAAACTATCATATAAGCAGAGCCTTCCATGTAGCAGCAGAACATTATACACGTCATCATTATTATTCTATGGAAGATAAAGTGTTGATGGTCAGAGTGAAGTAGCTAGGACTGAAATGAATTAACTAACTAACTATGCATTCGAGTGAATACTGAATTGTGACACATGCACTGTTTGTACTTTCGTGACGCTGACTGGATCTCTGAATCAGAGACTCGAGCGTCGACGTGCCTGCTGCGCACGGGGCAGCTTGTTATTCTGTATGTATCCTTGTATATGTGCAAACTGCCTTCGCCTGAATTTTTGTACATTATAAATGACTTATTTTCAATGAATGTCAAATTGCTGGACTACTTGCAGAAACCTGCTCCATTGTTAATTTATTTTGTAAATATTTTCTTTCAAATATATTGATAGAAATCGCACCTTTGTCTCGATGTACTTCATTTATTTCATAACAGACATGCAAACAATAAACACACGGTAATGAGGAATCAAAGCCTTGTAACAGAAATATTAATAACATGCAAGACAAATCATTATATAGTAGTATGAAGTGAAAAATCAGGAGGGAAAATAAAGCCCTATTCTAGAGATATATACAATTTCTTTGTATTGACAAAATGTAATATACAATATATATATATATACACACAAACTAAATCAGGGGTTTTGGAGAAAAAAGGTTCCATCATTTTCCCTGTGTGTGTGTGTGAGTGAGTGGTTTTCCTTACTCAGCTCCAGGTCTATTTTACTCACCTGTGGTTCATCAGCTCGTCAACCACCCAGCCAGCACACCTGCCTTTCATCAGTCTCATCAACCTCGGTTTATAAAACCTGGGTCTTCCCCGTCTCTCTGCCACATTTTGGATCTTTGCTCCAAAATTGGCTGTAACAACCATCTCTGTGTCTCAGGATCATCGCTCACACCATCAAGCCTGCGAATCTACACTCAGCCTTGATCCTAAAGATTTGATTATATTACATGTTTACAGAAGATATCGACTCAACCTATTGAAGTAATTTGCATTTGTGTATAAGTAACAAGGCTTTCCCTGAATGATTTAAATACCGATGGATTTAGGTAAGTGACCCTAATGACCCTTAATAAATATTGAGGAGAAAAAGAGGGAGTCTAAACTCTCTTTATCAAGGTTTGTCTTTGAATACAAGATAAAAACCTGTGTTATTATGGAGTGTATCTGCTCATGTTTGGAAGTGCATATCTTTATTGCATCACTTTAATGTGTTATTTGGCTGTGAGGTGTGTATTCAGAGTGAAATATGCGGTCGCTAAACATTTAGAGGACAGTGCTGGCAGAGATCACTGAAACTCTCTAGTGAAGACCAGCCTGACAGAGAACATGGATGAAACGTAAACGGATTTCAAATTCACAACAGTCTCATTATATAAGTCTCTGCCACGTGTCAGCTGCACCTCGTCCAGCTCACTGAGGAGATCCAGATGTAGTGCTGTGGGAGAAACCCCCAAAACATCCAACCTCTGGCCTGTCGGAGCCCTCAGCAGAGTCACAACAGGAAAAACCTACCGTTCACTTAGCAAGCAACTAAGAAAAGGCAGAACTGTTTGCTGCTCATAAAGTGGTACATGACAGACGCAGATAATTGATGAGGGAACAAATGGAAGTATGTTTATGTAACAGATGTGAAACCACAGACTGCTGTAATACAAACATATGGAACCTGAGTCACGCTTGTCTGTTAAACTCTGCAAAGCCCTGCTCACCATCCATCTCCCTTCAGCGTTTCAAAAGCAAGACCAACATCTGTAAAACATCTGTTCTCTCTCAGATTAGATTTCCTCATTCAACTCTGTGCCGCCACCCCGGGCTTGTAAAACACCACATCCTCTGTCTGGCCAAAGCTCAGAGCTGTGAGGAGCTTTTTCTGTGCTGCTGCAACAACAGTTTCTTTACGGTGGATTTAAAGTATTTCTCCAGGTGTTATGGATGCTCACATGTTGATGTTTTGCCTTCTCCTGCTGGCACGCTGCACGTTGCAGCAGACTTCATCAAAGAATAGAACTGGAAAGAGAGGTAGGTTATTAACTTGACGTTGGATATGAAAGTAATGTCCAGTAATGAGAATAACCACACTGAACTACTATGTGAGAGCACGTCAGCGATACCGACTGCGTTGTGCTTTAGAATACATTTCGCATTTGTTTTGCCTCTTCAACAGACTCTGCAAACAGTGCTGCAATTGAGGAGCTGAAGAAACAGATTACTGACATTGTTCAAGAGCTGAATTTGCTGAAAGAGCAGCAAGCTTTACACACAGGTATTTGTCCTGGAAAAAACGTTTGTCATAAACATCACACAATTACATTTTATGGGAAAGAATATTTAACTATTTAGTTAATGAATCAGAATAGAAGGACAACAGCACCAAAATATAGTAGAATTCAACATCTTTCCAGTGATGGAGAGCAATAACACCTGAGCCACACTGACTTTCTCCTCATTTCCCTCTAAGTTTGTCTGCGAGGCACCAAGGTCCTCGGCAAGTGTTTCCTGGCTGACCCGCTGAAGAAGACCTTCCACGCAGCCAGCGAGGACTGCATCGCCAAGGGAGGCACTCTGAGCACTCCTCTCATAGGAGACGAGAACGACCAGCTCTACAACTACGTACGTCAGAGCATCGGCCCAGAGGAGCACATCTGGCTGGGCGTCAATGACATGGTGACCGAGGGCCAGTGGGTGGACCAATCAGGCTCCAGCGTGCGCTTCAAAAACTGGGAGACGGAGATCACCCTGCAGCCGGACGGAGGCCGCAGCCAGAACTGTGGCATCCTCTCCACCACAGCCAACGGGAAGTGGTTCGATGAGAGCTGCCGAGCTGAAAAGGCTTCCGTGTGCGAGTTCAACATCATCTGAGGGCTGGTGTCTGACGTTAAGATAAACACTCATGTGAACGTTGAATACTTTTTGCAGAGAACAATGAAACATGTAGAGTATCAGGTAAATGTATGCAATGCTTGCGTACGTGCTGCATCTTTTCTTAAGCTCTTGACCCATGAGATGTGCATGGATGCTCTGGGATACAGTATGTCATTGTGTAAGCTAAGCATGTTGCATACATTCAATAAACTCCTGTTCTCAAATACTCCAGCATATTTAGATATTAATCAAGGTAAACAGCACTGGATGGCTTGTCTTTGTTATATGTATTTTTATGTTATCTGCTAATCAATCCAATAAAACACTTTTACTGAAGAACAATAGTCACGAGTGCCTTTTCTGAGGCCCTCTCTTTATTTCTAGTACTGAATGTAAAGTTATGCTGCTTATATTAGATTATATAATGTTAATAAACATGTGTCTCCTCAGTTGTAGACCTCTCATTGTCTTCTTGCTCACAAATTCAGTCGATATGACGACTCTTTTGCTCATCAGAAGGAAAGGGTAGAAGGTCTTCTTTCCTTTCTCAAGTGTCACCACTTTACATACTCCACAGTCAAAGTCAGGAAAAATATAAGTGTGTACTGGAGGTTTCCTGGTCCTACTTTTCTAAGAACATCTGTCCCCAATTGATGAGTACAATGAGTTGTGCCTCCACCCTACACACACCCATTTTCCATCATGAAAACCTCATTTCTGTGTTGGCACTCTTAATGGTTTCCTCATCCAAAGGAGGGTTACATCAGATAAACATGTTTGGACGTCACCATGGCCATGCGCTGATATAGTCAACAGCAGTGTGTCAGTAGAGAGCATGTTATCTCAGTTCCTTTAACACTGTCGATCAGCCTGTTAAGTATTCATGGGTCATATTCTACACGGCTCTTAACCCCAGTTACTTCACATTTAGAGAGTTCTTGCATTGTTTTACAGCGAACACTATTTCCTCAGGAGTGACAATGGACGTATGGCAACTTGGAACTCTGTCTCCCTCTGCAGTTCATTATCTGAACATGGGACATGGCTTAACAAGACAAACAATTTATTCAGCATTTTTCACCAGTTTGATTGTAAAAACTTGAATCCCACTTTTCTTCAAATGACACTAACTACTCTGGCATCTTCTTAGTCAGCCACAATATCAAAATCGATAAAGATTTTGATATTGTGTTATTGTTTTCTATCCCAGTTCATGTCAAAAACAGTATGGAAAACCTCTACTTTACTGATTCACTGTAGTTAGGACTTGTGTACCATGACCTTTTAGATCTGTGTTCACAATAACACAAGCACTCATCACACATGTTAAATTATATGCGTCGCAGTGTCTCTTTTAAAAGCTACCTGCTATTAATATCACAATTCAGTCAACCAACAAAGATAACTTTCTGCTCACACACTGCAATGAAGTTTGTACAAAGGGTTTTTAATGTCAGAAGGGATCTGTGGTCTTCAGAACAAATAGTAAAATATGGTCTCTGACTAGGGATTGTCATTCGTCATGAGACACAAGTAGAGAACAAAAACAAGTCCCTGAATGACCACAGAAACACATCACGTAGCTAGCAGCAGATCAGTCCAAAATGGGTCCAAAAAAAGAACAAAAGCACTCTTTTTTTTTTTTTTCTTCTTTTACAAAACTAAAAACAACTCTAAGATCCTAAACTGTATTAGCAGGAGTGCATTGCCCTCTCTGTAAGGCACATGGCAGTATGTAGAAGTCTCCATAGCTGCTGTAAAAGCAGTGATAAACAACAGAACGATACGAGTCCGTACACTGCTGTTGCAATCTCCTGCAATACAGGCCATCATGTTGTGATGCCATAAAAGTGCAGCAGTGGAGTCCTCTCTATTCGTCTGTTTAATGATGGAAATTTAAAACTCTGCATGTAAGCAGCACATGAGTTTGCTCCTGCGTAAAAAAACTGTGATATGTACAAAATATATCATAGAAAAATATTAATTATCTAAAAGTAACAACGAGATTTTTTCATAGCGGCAAAACTGGTGTAAAGAGGATGATTATGTTCCGTCTTCATAAAAGATGAAACAAGGTAAAAGCTGCAGGCGGGTTTCAACAGGGTTATTTAGTGTGCCATGGCTTTGGTGCAAAACTACGCTCGACAGAAAAAAAACAACGGCTTCTTGCAAGGCGGGTAATCACAAGGATGCCAGGGAATGAATATCTCAAAGTTCAAGTAGGTCAAGAGAAAAGTAGAGAGCTGAATCCAATCTCCTCCTCAGTTCCCTCCCTCCGGCTCCAGCCGCGGCCCCAGATTGGGAGAGCGATCCTCTTCACTTCCAGCCTGGTAAATCACATTGTCCACCAGGGGTTGGATGTGACTCAGGGGCCTGACGGGAAGTGGAGGAGCCTGAAACTGCTGGTAAGCCCCGACTGGAATGTCGTCTGTATCAGCGTCGCTAAAGACCAGTGGCTTTTGTGAGTCTGTGTGCCCCGTGAAGGGCCGGTCTGTGTCAAACTCCCCGTAGACCCCCATCTCTGCCCCCTTCCTCAGCAGGTCCGTGTAGACCAGAGTGTCCTCAATGGAGGCGTACACGTGGGACTCGTTGTCCTCGCGTGTTTTTGGGAAGCCGTTGTGTCCTGGCAGGAAGCTGGTGCCGTTTGGATTGTAGATGGACACTTGATGACTCAGCTCCTTCTTCTTCTTCCTGTTGAGCAGAAGACGATGGAGAGCTTAAGAGTTACATACGGCATCAAACTGTTTAGTGAAACACTTTCAAATGAATGAGGAAATCTCTAGCAGGTTGAGGCAAACATGTAGTTTAACAAAGCACTTCACTATATTTTATAAAACAATAACTTGCAGAATTCTTTCCACAAGCGAGCAATTCGAAAAGACAAAAATACCTAATTTTAAAGTATAAATGATCAAATTTGAAGAATAAAACATGAAGCCGATCCACTCACCTAATCACCACACAGACAGCTACCAGCACGATGACAAAAATGACCAACAGAGCAGCCACCACACTCAGGATGATGGTCAGCAGACGGCCTAAATGAGAGAAAACAACAGACACAATCTTTCATGAACACTTTCTGTTGTACATGAAATTAAGAGTCCATACAATTAAAAAAGAAGCTACTGAAGCCTGAAGATTAACACTTTCATTAACCTCTTCTGACTCATGACAAATGGATTGGATTGTCTACAGTCGGCAGCCATGCTAAACACAAAGTACAGAACCGCATGTAAAAGACGTGAAAGCACGTGTTATTAATTTACAGTTATCTAGTGTGCAGACTCCAGCATGGCTAAAGGTACCACTTAGAGAAGATACCTTTAAAACACACAGTCCAATTTTGTATTTTTTGAATTACAGCTTACACAAAACTACAATGCAGACGGAGTAACCGTACAGAATGTCCTCTTACTCTTCTGCAGGGTGACCTTGGTGATGACGCTGAAGTCCCCTCTTTCAGGCTTACAGTTGGACATGTTTAGGTAGAAGTTCGAAGTGACGGTGATCTCGCTCTTGGCATGCTCGTCCTCCCTGCGGCTGTAATCCTCCTCCAGGTAGCCGACTCTCTGCACCCTGATTCTAGTGTGGCGGTTGCTGCACTTGGGCTGGCTGAGGTTGGCAAACATCAGGTGAGCGTCCATCTTCGGGGGGACGGCGACGATCCAGGAGACGGTGGTGAAAGACTTCATTCCTACTGGCCAACCAGGAGTAGCCAAATGGACAGGAGTGTCTCTCTTTGGAAATACAGTGAATATGTAACTTTCTGAAAATGATTAGAAAGAAAGGAATGTTTAATATCACTGAAAAACATGCATTTAATGTATTTATTTCATTCGTTTGGCTTGTTACCTGCTATCTCCTCTTTAAAAATGGCACTCAGCATATGCTTGAGGGGCGTGCTTAGTGCTTTACCCTCCACGCGGGACACAGTGACAGTCATGTTGGTGTGGATTTGGACCGTCTTTATGGCTCCCTGAGGGCAGAAGTCTCCAATAGTAGTGCCGTCGCCTTCGGCCATTGTGATAATGATGCTGTCGTTGCACTGCTGCCCAGGTAGGGACTGCTTGAGGAGCTCAGTGGGAGAGGACAGCTCCACTGTGCCGCCCTGAGGGGGACGGAGAGTCCAGGTCACACTGCTCAGAGGGAAAGGGAAGCAGGGCGGCAGCGCAGGCACCGACAGACGGTCCGGCTTCTTCGGGCAGTCTTTGAGTCGACTGCACTCTGAAAAAGGCATTTTCACACTTCTGGTTGGAGAAACTAAATTGAAGCTGATTTCTAGCCAACGAAGATGTCTCATGAGAAATGTCCAGATTAAAAAGGAGACTACGTTTCCATAGAGCAATGTTGACTACGAGAAACGGCAACTTGTCTCAAAACCTGGACAAATTAAACCCAAACTATCTGGATACTACCAAAAGTAAGTGAGAGAAATATAGTTTTCTGAAGCGCCTCTTTAACATCCAATACTAAATAAAATGAGGGGATTACACAGATTATAATCATCCTGGTCTGTGTAATTATTAATCTAATAAAATAAAGTATGGTGAGTTATAAGAATGATTCAAGGCTTATTTTCCAGGCCCGGGGACGCTTCAATCTGGACTTACTTATGACTCTCGTGGCGGTGACTTGTACGTCTTCAGGAAAGCAGTCCTGGAAAGTCAGCTTACTCTTTGACGTCACTGTGATCTTCTCCTTCGGCACAGAGTTTATTTTCATCATGCAGACGGAGGCCGATCTCAACCTCTCGATGTGAAGAGAAAGGCCGTCCATTTTGCTCATATCCACTTCACACGACACTACAGAATGAAACACAATAAGATATTAGCATTTCCTCTGTTCACCAACTCCCACAAGCACACAAATGTGTTGGGCACCTGCGTTTCAAATCACAACCATGTCAAACAGGAATTTGAATTTCGATTTGACCGATAGAGCCGAACGGGATTCCCCCGAACGTTGAAGGAAGTGTGCTCAGTCATTTGAGACTCAGCGATGAGGCAATCTCAGAGCTCCCCTCAGATAAACGCCACGAGGCCCACTCCCCACGTCACACACGTTACTCATCCTCACAGAAGCCTTTTCATAGAGCAGGGAATTTTCTATCCCACTCCTGACTGATGAAACTGCACCCTGCTGCAACATGTAGAGGAGACATCCGTCATCCTAGAAACTATTTAATCAACAGCAAAACCTGCACCGACACTGAACCATTCACCATGTTGCTGATGACCCCCAGAAACTGCTTTCTGTTATCCTTCTTTAACGGGATACATTTGCATTCTCACATTAGCTTTCTCTTTATAAAAATAAATGATTTGACACCAACAGACAAAACATGTTTGAAGGATCAATTGTAGTTGGTAAATTTAAAGCAGATCACATGCTGAATCTCAAAAGACACCGTCTTTTAGCTGATTTATGGTCTCTACCAACTCCTGAGGGAAATATCTGTCTCTTCAGCTGCTAAATGTTCCACTAATATTAATCATCAATCGAAGGTTAAAATTTCACCCTTAGAAATAACCCATCTCAGTTCGCGTCATAGGTATAGCGTGGATAAAAACAACTTTCTTCAAGATCCAGATCACCCGCAAAATCAAACCCGTCCAGCTCTCAAGGTCTACCTGCCACTTATTTTGATCAATATTTGAGAGGTATAACATTACATCTACAGAGGGTCAAATGCATAACTATCTTGGCAGAGGTCAAAAGTTAAAAATGATAAGCAAACCTGATGAGCTTGCGCTTGAGGAAGACACCTTGAAGTTTACCGACAGTCCAGCAGAACCAACACTTCTTCTGTCCGTCTCGCAGTTCCTCAGCTTCAGGGTGAACTTTCCCTGGATGTGGTCCGGCTGCGGGTCTGTCAGACTCTGCACCGACGCCCCTCTACCTGTGCTGTGGTACTCCACCGCCGTCCCCTTCTTCACACAACGCGGCTGTGTGAGATTCAAGAACTGAATGGCTGTCTTTTGTTTGTCCGCCACCTGAAAGTACCACTCCATCACGCCGTCGTCAGGAAAATCGTCCGGGTAGTTTGGAGAGAACAACTCTAAGGACGAGGTCCCTTTTGGTAACGTCAGTGTAATTTTAGCAAGAGCTGTGAGAGGGAAAAAAAAAAAAAAAGACGCAGACAACGGTCAAACAATGTGACGTGTGACACACGGGGCATGGGCGATCAATCAGACACCAACTCACATTTGATTTCCTCCCCGACAGACACATCAAACTGGGCATCTTGCAGCTTCTGCCCTGCTGGGACGTCCAGAGAAAAGCTCCCTTGATTCAGTATCTCAGCGCTACCGACGGGTCCCATTCTGCAGTATTTCCCCACGGCCACGTTCCCTGTAGCCTGGAAGGCCTGCAGGGTGTAGCTGTGTCTGTCTGGACATCTCTCAGACGGATTGATCTGTCTCACACCCAACTTGTTGAAGTCTATTTTGAACGCTTTCGTCGCAGGTGCCTTCAGGTTCCAGGTGAACTTGCGGTTAAAATCCAGCAAAGGAAGTGAGTCGGAGTCAGCCTGGATGATGTGGCCATTGCACAACTTTGTGGTACATTCTGAGAGGAGATATTAACCGATGAATTTTACAACAAACAAATCCAACTACATTAGTTCTGCAAGATAATACAATTTCTTTAAAAGAAGAGCCATTCAAATAACGTTGCTGGAGTACTATATTTACCTATATTCCGCACAATTTCCACTTTGAATACATCTTGAGGTCTGGAGCATTCAAACTCCATTGAGACAGGAGCGCTGTCTTTTATCACGAGGGATGGACTACATTGTCGTGAGCGTCCGGCCCCTGTGCACACTTTGCAACCTTTGACCTGACTACTGCTGATGTTGAGGTAGGTGCCTCTGACCGGGGTGACGGTCAGCTTCTGGACCCCTTGGGAAAAATTGGGAATAAAGAGAAAAGGGAAAAACTTTGATTAAAAAAAAAAAAACACAGACGTTCAGTGCTGAATAACACGCATAATAATCACAATGAAATCACCTCTTATATGTCACGGAAAATCTGAATCTACGGATGTCTTGCTAAGTTATTAACAAAGTCACAATGACTAACTGCGTTGAGAGATGAGGCCAACAGCTATGACTAACCAGGCATGACCTGAGCAAACAGAGCCATGTTAAAACACACAACAGCTCCTTGAAGCACCTCTCCATTGTCTCACATATCCTGGTTTACACTCTATTATTTCTCTTTCTATATTCATATACTGTATGTATGTTTCTGGGTGTGTGTGTGTGTGTGTGGACAACACAGACACAACCTATCCTCATATGACAGATGACACATCAGATTAGGTCTGCGAGCCTTTTTTGATGAGGATATTCCTGTTTAACAGAAAACTGGTCAGTTGAGTCAACAGCAGAAACTCCTCACGGATACAACAGGCCCGTTCTTTCATTTGTGTCCTTCCTCGCGCTGATCCCGATTTATAACTTCATTTACTCAGACACGACTCATCATAGCAATCAGTAAAGTCATCCAGGTCCCAACGTATTAGCAGTAATCAGCACAATAACAACAGCTTAGCAACACTGATGTTTGATGAGACCTCCACGTGTCTCCACACAATCACTGTCCTCAAACTTGAGGACTAATCCGTGTTCATATCATCAGCGTGTCTGTCCTGCTGGTTAATAATTAAGCTGTAACTTACCTGATACAGTGAAGGCGATGAATGCAAGAAGTAAAAGCTGAAACGCGACTCCCGATGAGGACATGCTGTCCTATAATGTTCTTCTATTTGATCCGGAGGAAATGTGGTCCAGATATCTGCGCATATTTCATCGCTTCTCGTCCAGAGGTGCGACTTTAAGTGCGCCACATTTTCCTTTTCGTTTACGTGAAGAGCAGACACAACTCCTCCGCTTCCTGTATGTGTGTGTGTGTGTGTCAGGAGCAAAGGCGGCGTTAAAGCACCAGGTAATCAAAAGGCGTGGTCGGGTCGGCCATTTTGGCAGGTATCAAGTTAAACCAAAACTGCAAAATATTACTGTTTAGTTACATCTGCGGAATAATTTTGACAAATAGTTATTTGCAATTAAAAATAATATTGTGTTAATTTATTAAATAGCCTACAAAGTATATAGGCTACTATTCTTCTAATTATAGCCCAGTGGTACCATATTATATATTATAGTACTGCAGGCTCAACACGAACTCGTGAGAATAGAGTCCCAGTAGAGAAATGCTGGAGGTTGTAGCTGGTGCTGTTGGTCTGTATATTATTATACTGAGAGGTTTTCTGTTATTTTGTCCACCCCACTTACAACCCTAATTAAAAGAGGATTATTGAAGGGCTGTTGAATTGCATTGGTTAAAACTGAGCGAATTTATTAAACTGACAATTAAGTGTATTTTACATAATAATTAAATGATCAATTGGCTGTATAAAAAAAGCTTATTTTTACAGATAAACATCTACTAGTTTGTCATCATCATAAACTGGTCAGTCAGCTCAGTAGGATACTAAACATTGTTGTTTATGGATCAGGCTGGTAAAGTCTCTCTTGACTGGGTGAGCCACATAACATACACTGACACTAAAGTCACAGTAACACATTTACACTGGGGGAAAGAGCAGGTTGTATGTGGAGAAACTGTCTTTAGTTCTGGGGGGCAAAGCAACCCATGAGTCAACATGAGTCAACATGAGTTACATAAAACAACCATTTGTAGCAGATGTGGAGTAAATCTCCCAATTCCCATCTACGCAGGCAGAGGGACAAAGAGATAACCTCCTGCTCAACGGTTTTACTTCTGGTAATAATTCCACATCTGCAGTTAATACCAAGTGTGAGCAAAATGTATAATTAAAGTTGCATATAGCCCGGCATTTTCATAATGTATTTGATCATGTAAAAAACAAATCTATTTCTGCAATTTGTACCTCATCCGTGTTAAAATATGATCATTTTGGAGGGTTCATTGTGGTGCTGTTGAATTGTATTGTGTTATACTGACAGATGTTTCTATTATTTAGTCCATCCCATTTATATCAATGTGGCTCAACGAGAACAAAAACACCTCTCTGTATAATGAAATGCAGCTTAACAGCACCACAAACTACATCCTCCAAAATGAACACAGTTGATTTAACGCCTGTCTAAAACAGTTTTAGTAAAACTAAACATTATGACCTTCACAAAGGCAGATTTTATTGAATGGACTGTTGCATTAGACTGCATTGGTTTTAGCTTGATGTACCTAATAAACTGGCAACTGAGTATATTTTCCACTTTGGACCACATGTTGTGTTCACTAGAAGTAAATTGATTCAGGCTACAGAGAACAGTTCAGACAGAATCTGAGTTATAGCCTATAATCAATTTTATTAGCATTGAAACCGCTGCAACATGAATACAAATAAGCACGCCTATTGAGCTTGACATTATAAATCTAACAATATAATTATTGAAACCCTCTCTATATGTCAATCAGAAACAACATCTATCTTTTCAGAACGTATTGGGAAAAAACTATTACATTTACTTTGAACAAGACTATAGGTTATATATGTAACAGCACACTTTAAAGTTCAGTTTTCAGTGCAAAAAATCCTACACATGGGATAAGGCAAAAACTTTCTAGAAAGATTAAAAACTATACAAACACTGTTTAAAGAGAAAAGTGTGCACAGTCTACGCTGACATAATCTATAGGAAGGCCTACAAGGGTATACAAAACACATTGGTGTTGGTCCCAGATTACTATTGGCTAGTATAATCCATCATACTTTACCTTGGTTGTCTTAATCATGAGGAGCTCTAATAAGGATTAAAGAACACCCAAAACTAAAAGATTTGGTCAAAGTGTCTCCAAAGCTCCTCAATCATTCATTCAGGTGAACAGTTGAATGGCTACAATTATAGTATAGGCAGCACAGGCTAATTATAATAAAGATTATTTCAATTATCTCGGTCTCCTCTGCTCCATCCCATTGGGCAGAAATCCTGCAATGATCGGGACTGGCCATATGAGAGCAGCAACACTCCACACAATGATGACCAAAGTCATGAAACAAGCCACAAGTGTCGACTCGATGGGCTTTCTGTTCAGCCTCCAACTTTTGTCCCCCTTCAGCTCGTCGAGGCTGAAATCCACGCAGCAGAAAGCGACCTGATCCCCGGCCTGCTGGCCCCTCGACCTGCCCTGACCGAACCTCCGGTACCGGGACATCCCGCAGCCCACGCACAGCCGCAGCTCCTGCTGACCCCCGGTGACCCCGAGGTGCTCGATGACGACGGGGGAGATCGCCCTGTTCAAAGACGCGGAGAAAAAAGCCCTTCCGTGGTTGTTGGTGGTGTAGATGAGCACGTCACACTGGAAGCCGAAGCTGCTGTCCCAGCGGGCCACCAGCGAGGTGGGCTGGAGTCTCTGGACGCTCACGTTGCACTGGGACATGGTCTGCAGGGAGGAGCCGTCGGGCAAGGCGTCGCTCTCCTCCACAGACCTCTTGGAGAAGCGCACGTCCACCTCCAGGTTGGACAGGAACCCGTTGGAGGAGTTGTTGGGCGGCAGGAGGAGTTCCTCGTCGCTCCAGCCCTGACATCGCTGGAGAAGTCCGGCCACCGCGGTGAGAGCCAGCAGGAGAGTCGGAGAGTCGTTCAGCATGGCACAGGGCGCGTCTGTCCTGCTCGCATGGTGCTGTGACGATCCACAGGCGACGGGCGAGGCGTGCAATGCTTCAAAACGCCAGTCGCCAGTGGTTTTTTAATAACGCCGCTCCCGATGGAGAGATTTAATTCCCTGCCCGACTTGTTTGAATGGAAACGTCCAAAGCCTGTCACATGCGCGTGTCCCCCGCTCCTCTTTTGGATATTGTTTGGCTTCTGACTTGATCTCCAAATGTGCCCTGCAGTCGCTGTACAGTAGAAGAAGAAGAAGCGGCAGGCAGGGCAGCACCGCGCGCTGCCTTCATCACAGCCTGGAGCGTCTCTGAGCGTCACTCCCTCTCTGTCACTTCAGGTGTGAGCGGCGCTGAGCACGAAAACACAGGAGGAGCGGTGAGGGGAGAGCCTCCAGTGCGCAGGGACAGAGGTTCAACGCACATCTTCCAATCAGCAGTCCTCACATACACATGCTCAATGCAACTTTCTCAATGAAATGAAAGGATTTGAAAACAGAAATCCAGCCTTGTTGTCGCTGTCTCTGTGTTGATTTGCGACTTTTGCATTTCTCTCTCCAGCATGATAAAAGACTGAATAATAGAAATAATTGAGACGAAACATTCTGTGGCATAACCATGCTCATTAGTCGGTAATAACATGAGTATATTTATATTTAACTGATCTGTTACTGATTCTCTTTCAATAAATTCTACCATCATAAAGGTATAAATGCTGTTTCAAAACCATCTTACTGCCATGAATAGAAGTCTGGTGGGATAGCCGTGAATCCTTTATCTATTTATTGTGTTGGCTTAAAATCAGTGACATTTAAATATGGAGACCCAAACATATTGGAATAACCCAATTAAATGCATGTAAAACACCCCTAGGTTATAAAAACTAGCAACGTTGCTCAGCCATGGAGCCATTTTCATCCTGAAAGTGAAGCTTAACACCATTCTAACTTCTGTATTTTTTAAATTCCATTTCAATGAAATAGACGTTGATTCCCTTTAAGGTCAATAAGCTTAGAAACATGCTGGGATTGTCATCATGCGCCAGAGAGCTAAAAGATCAGAAGTTAATCTTGATCCCACGCAGGAAAGATTAACAAGCAACCTTTCTGTGACAATCACTGAGCCCAGCATGAATGCTGGCCACTGATAGTAGCTCCACTGGCAGCAGGGGCTCAGGTGCCTTGCTCAAGAGCACCAAAGCAGTGATGATGAGGTAAAAGGCAAGGGCTGCTCTCTCACTACCTCACCAAGATGAATTCCCCTCCATTCAGTGATAAAACCGCAGTAGTTCAAGAATGCAAGGACGGATTTTATGCAAAATATTCCATTTGGAAAATCTTAAAAAAATACTGCCATTCATCATTTTAATTCAGGCATGAAATCAACTCTTCTCTGTGCTGTTTATTTGACTACGGTTACCTAAACAGATTGTGTGTATGGGCGATATATCAAATGCAATAAATAGAAAGCAAAAACAATAATGACAAAATGAAACTTTTGTTTTGTCTCGCTCATGAAAACATCTAAGAGAGGGAAACCCAACAGTCCGTTATCTGTCTCTTGTTTGTTCATCTGTTCTCTGCTCTGAGAGCTTTCTGTACGTTGGTGTGTGTTTCTCTCAGCCATATTGTGTACTCAGGGGCAGCCAGATTCATCAATAAACATGTGCCTCCACTGTGCTGCAGCAGCAGGGGTTTTGTACACAGTGTGTATCACCTGGCTGCTGTATCTGATGCTGAAGAGGACCCTTACCGTCTTTGTGTTTTGGATCCAACACTTTATCACAAACAGCAAGTCTGATTACATTAGCAGCTGGGGACACAGCTGCAGTTAATCTCAGTTTTGTGGGGTTGTAATAACAGTTTAAATATCAGGAGTAGTGGTTGAACACCTGGTCCATTTTGGCGAGGAGGGTTTCAATCTGCGGTCACCATGTGAGCCAGCGTTGGCTTGAACTCAACCCCAGCCGTTAAAAAACAATGTTCATGCAACTCAGAGTTGAAGTGGACTGATGATAGAAACGTGACCAGGACTGTCCCTCACCAGCCTGTCAGGACTGCACAATATACTTTAAATATATCCAGGAGTGTGTGGTTCAAACCAGACAAATCAAATTCAAATCAACAGTTCTGTTGATAAAGAAATATATCATTCTTTTTACATTTTATAGGTGTTGCTCTCATTGTGTCCACCCTCCTGAAGACATGTCTTCCCTCCTCCTCTTCTGGTAACCTCTTCCAAACGGTTGGTATGGCTTTTAAAGAGGAAACAGCCATGCCTTTTACCAGAATACTCTTCCTAACAATGTATACATAATGCATCAGGAAATATAATAAGCTATTAACAGAATCAGGTCATTGACCGGAGGCAAAATCATGATGAATTATTCTCTTTCATCTTTGCAGGCTGGCAAATATGAATGTCACTTGTATGAATTGTTTTCTTCTGTGATGTCTAAATGGTGTAATTTGCTCCAGAGGCCTGCCTCCGTGTATTTGATGTGAGGACCATCAGAAGTGAAAGATGCTTTGGTGTCAATTTGCTCCTGAAAGTCTTAGTCCCCTTGTCTCTGTTTGATTATGACAGGGAATTCTACTTAACGTTTTTGCTTTAAAACAATCAAGTCGTTGCTTGTTTCTCTTTCTGCACATTCAGACATCTCTCTGCTGCTCGCAAAACACTCCCACACGCTTCCAAATGCTGGTCCCTCCTCATCAGATATGCTCTAGTCTAGACAACGTACTGGTGAACAGAGCAAGAAAATGTAAATGACTTTCGTGTTCATTACTTATGCTATAAAAATGTAAATTGCTCTTGTGCCGAAGGAGAATTTATGAAAGATTCATTTTCTTAAAACGTGGCTCTTTATTCAGGAAACCAAAAAGGAGGACCTGTTAGTGGCTCCTGGCTGACTCTGAGCTGGATCAGACGCCATTAGTCCGACTCACCGGCTCACGCGGACAACGGACTTCATTAGAAGTTGAGGATTGGAGAACGTGCGTCCTCACAGACACAAACGTTCAAGCTCCCCTTTTCCCGTCTGAGCCCAATGTGAGTCCCCCAAGTCTCCATGTAGGCCTGTCACACCACCAATCACTGCCGGGACTCATCACCACGGCAACAGTGTGGTGTCGAGGACATATTCTGTTTAGTTGATAACGATCATACAACTGTTATTGTCATGTTTGGTGTCAGTGTGGATGCTATTGCAGGGCACAAACATTCATGATGTTGTGTTAATATCCGTTAGAGTGTATCAATCACACAGCTGCAGCGGCTCTCATTCCTCCTCTGAAGAAACGACACAAGTCTGGACAGCGCTGGAGCACAGAGCGTTCATAAGATGATATTAAATTCAGGCCTTGATGCCAAACATTTTGAAAAAGGGCCTCATCAACACCTGCAAATTAAATCGCATTACTTACATACTGTAGTGGATGAAATATTCATCCTTTATTTAGCCTGTGTTACACAAGTTCAGTTTACTCATCAGGAGGAGAACGACTCCACTGAAAGGACATTTCTGATTATCATGTTTAAGAGAAAGCCTGTGTGTTATGGAGTTGGCACATGGAGTTTGACATAAGTGGGCATTTATCAGGCATTGAGCGTCTAACAAAGGTGCCACTGAGTTGCATTATGAGAATTGTAGGATCGACCATTGTAGGAGCTCATACTGGAGAGAAAAAGTCATGATTGGCCTCAGCTGCTCCGATGTTGATGTCTTTTTTTTTTAATCGGTCTCTTGTGAGTCCCAGCTTTATGAAAGTGTGATGCTAAATTGTTGTTGTACCCTTTCAAGTAAAATAACCAATATATCAATGTAAAACGGCTTTATTAAAACCCTGAAATAAAAATTACAGACGTAAAATACAGTTTTTTTTTACTGTGTGGATTATTCTTGTGAACTAAAGTAAATTGTAAATTGAGCAAGCCGTCAAATAAATGTTATGGATTAAAAAGTACAGTGTTGAACAGGAACCCGTACAGTGTTGCAGTGGAGTAGAATTCAAATGATCACTTTCAACCACTGCTTATAATTTAATTGCATATTGTTTTGTCTTCATATGATTAAACATATCCCAATTACTGCTATAAAGTTATAGCCTCTCACTGTCAACCTTTAGGCGAGAGCAATTCAAATGCTCAAGACTGCGTGTGGAAATTAATTTCGAAGTATTCAGAGTATTCGTATGTTAATAAGATTGTCACCCGAGCCTCAATTACAGCCGGTTTGAGTGCATCTAGTCGAGCGGAGAGGGATCTGAGGAGTTGTACACTAATTAGCTACATTAATTGCCAAGGAGCTGCTCTGAAATCAGGCAGAGTGGATGGGGAGTCAGAGGGGAAGACGTAACAAATGTTTTTCAGCTCGTCTGTTGCAGAATCTGCATTTTTCATCTTCAGTGAGTGAAAGCTTTGCAGCAGTGCGAGAGAATTAGAGCAAGAAAGATCAGCGTAGAGAGTGATGCTGCCTGCCAGACACTTCTGAACGGATTATTTAAGATCTTGTTCCAGATCCAAACCTCCTCATCTCCTCCTCTGTACTTCCATGTTTCTCTCTCGGGCCTTTGTCCTCTGTGAGAACAGATAAGTGAAGGACCATCAATGTGAAACCGGTCCTGGAAATAACATCACACTTATCAGGCTCCCTGAACCACGGTCAGAACCACCATCGGCCTGCTGCCCGCCATTCTCTGGGATGGCGTGAGATTACTTCTCTGTGGCACCGACGGCCTACTTCTCATTGAAGCGGGTGCGGATTGTGAATCACACACCCGTTCATGAAAGGTCATCGTTGGACAGGTGAAGACAAGTTAGCCCCCCCACCCACCCCTCCTTTACCTTCATCTGCTTTCAACCTAACGCATTGCTGCTCCGGCCACTCTCCGTGGTCGTTTGTCATCTGGTTCTCTGCTGGTGAAATGCAATCTTCCTTCAAAGCAGGGAGCACAGGGGTGATTACCATGGGCTGTTTGTGGTGGTGGGAGCGGGGAGGCGGATGTGGCTGGAGAAGGAGGATGATTGGTTGCTTTCAAAAGTGATTTGTTTGGAAAAACAACAGAGGCTCATTGTACCTGAGATGCAATAAGCAGTCCAAAAATGATTAAAAGACTTTGCCATTACACTGAGGAATGATGCCATGCAGGTTTTTTTTTTACTGTTAATTATTATCAAATAAAAAGAAGTGGAACACTGAGACAAAGCTGGCAGATATAAAGAGGATGACACTTTCTCAGAACCGATTCCACGTTTTATTTCAGTGTGTTCTTTTTCTCAACAAATTTCCGGCAATAAATTGGCTTTGCTCACTCAGACGCTCCCTGAGGACATCGTGCCTCCATCTGCTGCAGTTATATCATTTTTCCTTATGCGTCAAGTTATAGAGGACCATTATTTTGAAAATAATATTGACCTGGAGGAGACAAATGTCCTTGAGTGCAGACCTCACAAGCATCAGATAAGGAGATTACTTTGTGTTAGTTTATGTTTATGGTGATTACCCTGATTGCCATCTTTTTTGTTCAATCAGCTTAAGAGTCATGTTCTCAATGTGAACACTAAATCATTTTATTATTGATAATGTTTTTTTTAGCTCTTCTGACTGTTTTGGGAAACCGATGATATGGCACATCTGTGAAACAAAAAAATATATATATTTTTTTGCATGTGTCATTTTCACTATCAAATAAACAAATGTGAAAGTGTCAGTAAAATACACACAGGAATGTGCAGCGAGAGAGAGAGAGAGATATGCAGCAATGGTCCCTGACTGGAATCAAACTAGGAATGGTTATGCGTCTTATTTACTCGGCTATTGATCATCCATCCAATCAGGATTAGGCAACAATCAAATCTGAGGACAGTTGTGGGGTTTTCGTTTTTTTTTTAATCTTTACCCAGTTAACTCTTCTTTGTGTGTTTCATGTAGCCCTTTGTCCATGAAATGACACATTAAGTCCACATTCACAAAGACATTGGATGTATTTTGTACTTGGTCTTGGAATGTGTCCCAGTTATCAAAGGATTAAAGGTATAATGTCTGTCATATTCACAGTGTCCTCCACTGCTTTAGATCAGGTCTAGTTCAAACAGTCATATTGATTCGACACATGAAAGCGCTTCACTGCCGGCTGACTAGAAAAAGTGACTTCCAAGCTAACCTTCTTTTGCCCTCAGTACACCTACTGCATCCTTCATGTGGGCACACTTTGATTTTCCTTGCTTTGTGAAACAGTTTTGTAATTAATAGAATGGAGCACCAAAACAAAACAGAGCTGGAGGAGCATATTTTCCAAATGTGTCCAGGATTTCAGCAAGAATTTCAAGTTTAAACAAATGATAAAAGATCATTCTCTTGCACCTGCAGTCCTCGGTGAAATACTGTAACGACGAGGAAGTGAGTACCAGACTCATTCATCAGGGAGCCTCCCTCTGTATCTGCAGACAGATCTTTGGCTGTAAAGAGTCAGTGTCTCAACTGTGTCAAAAACTCATTTCCCTCTCTCATTCCTCCTCTTCAGCCACATCCTGTTGTGCCCTGAGCAGAGGCGCCCAGTTAACTCTGATATACGACGGCAGGCCGGAGCAGAGCCCCGGGTTTATCTCTCTGACGTCAGAAAACTGAGGAACTCTATCTCCTGCTAATTACACCCCCCACCCTCCCTTTTCTCTCCCCACACCGGCTCTGACTTCTTCCCTCCTTCACCGCTTCTGTATGCACGTCAGATCAAAGGTGAGAGCCACAGGGAGAGCTCTGATCAGACACTGCCTCCTTATCTTCTTCCTCAGAGCTCCTCGGCAATGTGATGAAGATGAGAGTGAGAGTGAGGAAGGTGTTCTCTCAGTCAGTAATCACTTTACGCTGATATTGAAGTAAGTTGATCAAAGAAATAGTTCTCCTCTCAGAAATCAAGTATAGTGGCAGCCCTTGTTGTGCTGCTGGCAGTAAATTTGTGAATTATTTCAGTTATATTTTATGGTAATTCTCCCTACGTGGGACTATGATTTGAGTGGATTTACTTTGGTAGATGCAAAAATAAATGCTGCACATTTGACCCCAGAGGATAAAAGAGAATTTAAAACAACAAACCAGTGTTTAAACAATAAAGTTTTGCTTGAATATAGTTTAAAATCTATTTTCACTGCGATCCTTGATGAAAGATAAAGTAAGAGTTTGAGGCAAAACAGAAAATGGCTTCTTTGTTTCTCAGGTTGAGAAACATCTCTCCTCCACTTTGTATTTTTAGCTACAGGTCCTTATAGTTCATCAGGAAAACCCTTCTAATGTACTGTTTGATGTGCAAAAGAGCTGCCAAGCATCTGGACCAAAATCCATTTATTTACAACTTTTACATTTATTATATATATAATTGCAGTGTTGATGGCTTATTGTGAGTTAATGACCCACACGTATCTATAAATGCATTACAAACATGTATAACTGCATTGTTTAGGAAAGATACGGCCAATAGAGATTCTTCACAACAGTAATTATAATAACAATAATAAATAAAGATCTATACGTCATCAGTGAATAATTCATTTATTTTTAATAAAGCCAATAAAACGTTTTAAAATGTGTATAAATGAATGTTATAAGTGGTATTAAAAGGAATAACAAATGAAAATGAGACTCTTAACAATGATTGCAATTTGTTTTGTCAAATTTGCATATTTTGGTTAATTCAGCTGGGGGCAGTGATTTTACTGGAATAAAAAATAGATTGGAGGTTTAGATTGGAGGTTAATGAAAAATGTAAAAAAATAATATTAGGCTGAGGAAAATAAAGGGTGATAAGGTAACAAACAGAGCCGTCACTCACTGAAATAACTGAAAGCAACAATGAAGCTCTGGCAATCAGACATGTATGCAGGCATGCACGTACGCTCGCACACACACACACACACACACACGCACACACACACACACACACACGTTGTTTATACATGCAAGATCAAGAAGTGGAAAATGTGAACATGCAGAGGTAAAGTAGATATAAAAGTATTATTGGTTT
Organism: Anarhichas minor; assembly: GCF_050575085.1. Classification (NCBI taxonomy): domain Eukaryota; kingdom Metazoa; phylum Chordata; class Actinopteri; order Perciformes; family Anarhichadidae; genus Anarhichas; species Anarhichas minor. The sequence continues at coordinate 624,226 of NW_027466487.1, read as the reverse complement.
GCATGAAAAGTCTCTTATAAAATATATGCATCGTGTAAAAGAACATGGGTTGTCCTTGTCGACGTACGCCGTGTTGATAAAGTTGATTTAAATCCAAGATGGCGACGCCTATGGCGAAGTCGTGTTCCAAGGAAGCAGGTCATTTACAGCGTATGTAAAAGCGGAGTATGACATTCATATCACCAACTATTGGATTTATGTCACTACGACCATACCACTGAAATAAAGGACCAGGAAATAAAACGGTAAGCACCTTCAAAGTGAAATGTAACGTTGTTTTAACTTCCACTGTGACTCGAGCAGCAGACAAACGAAACATTAAACACCATCACAACACTTGAACCAGCTGCTATACGTTGTATTTGTAGCTAACAGTGGAGCGGCTGCTCTGCTGTGTGGAGAGGCTACGAGGATAAACCGGTATAATGTAATGTACTGCTAGCGTAATGCTATGTAGCCTCTCATTGTAGCCTCAGCATGGTTCCTCTGTGTGTCAAAAGAGCGTGTTGAGGACCCGAGCCAGCGTTACGCAGTCCAGTGTTGACACGTGACACATATAAGTCCGATAAGATGTGAAAAAGCACTAAAATACTTGACAGCTCATTTTATATATAACTGACCTGTCAGCAGTCTGCCGAACTATGCAAACAACATTTCAGTATTCAGAGGTAAATTGATTTACATTCAACAATTTTGCAACTTATTAAACAATCTTAATTGTAGGCTGTGGCAGAGGAGTGAAAACCATTCATATTGTAGTGATGACCATTGGGGCTTTCAGGTGTTATTTATTATAGGACTGCAACTATTCATTATTTAAATCATCTGTTAATCTGTCGATTACTTTCTGATTCTCATTTGGTCTTTAAGATGTCAGAAAACAGTGGAAAGTGTCTAGAAAATATAAATGTGAATTTATGAAATTACAGTTCTTTAGAGCAGACTAAAGCAGCAAATCTTTGTTATTTGAGAAGTTTGAACAACGAGGTAATATTTGGTGTTTTCAAAATTCTTGCTGATTAATTAATTAATTATGCAACATTTATATGTTATTAAGAGGTCGCTGTAATATCACGACTGGGTAGCGTTTGAAACTACTTGCTGCAGGCACAAATATAATACCTATATAATAATAGAAGTTTTTGTACTTCTCAAAGCCAAACTCTTTAAATGCGTCAGTGTTTCAATTTAATTATAAGTCCTAACACGAAGCAATCGTACACTAGTTTTTGCATGAATATAATACAGTCGTAAATGAGCAAGATTATGATTTAAATCTGAATAATTATTTCAGCAACACAAAGAGTTTGACTGAGTACCGATTCCAGCTGTCACCACATGACACACTTCAGCTGGTACCCAAAAAGTACTGAAGTCCCAGAATCTGAATAAGACAATCCAGATGTTCAGAGAAAGACTTCTTCTGTTGTAGTGAACCAGCTTGTTGTCGGCAGCGTTCAGTCACTCTTCACAGGACACCCGAGCGGATGAGCCGAGTCACCATAGAAACATTTTCTCCGTCTCTCGCCTCGGCCCACTCACTTGTACCTCCAGAGAAGCACGCAACCTTGAGCGCTCGGCTCTCCCAGCCTCAGCCTGAGGGAGGAGCCTCGGCTGCTGGTTGTACTCCGGAGAATTTAGTGAAAAACACATTCCCACAAGCAGGTGGGTGGCGGAGCGGAGCGAGCAACTGGTTTTACACTCATAGAGTCCCCCCCCTAAAGATCTGTCCATCGTGGTCATTAAATCCTTGTCAGATTCTTGCTAAATGATGTGGAGACTTGCAGTTTCCTCACACTCTTTTCATCCAAGCTGAGTCAATTAAAGAGAGTTCTCCCACAGCTTTGGATAAACAACAATCCTCATTTTTATTTACCTCGTTTCCATCTTCATCTCTGGTGTCAGGGCGTACTTCACAGCAGCTATGAAGGCCTTGCTGTCTGACATCCAGATGCGTCACTGCTGTGAACATATTCTCTTGTCGGGTTAGCAACAGTTGACTGTGCGGATATCTCATGTTACCTTGGAAACTGTCTGTGTGTGTGCGTGCGTGTGTGTGTGTGTGTGTGTGTGTGTTGGATAGGAGACAAATTTAGGTCAAATTGTTTTATTCTTACATGCAGTTGACTGTCTAACCTACATAAAGCCAAAGCGACGTCTAGCCTCACAGCTGTGCTCGTGCAGAAGAGTGACATCCCTGTTAAAGCATTTCATCCTCTCTATACAAGTAAACACAAACATATTCTTCCACGCAGGTGATGTCCTGAGGCGGTCAGAGCAGTTCATATCCTGTAGTGCAAAGATAAGTGTATAAAATCGCAGTGCAGATCTGAAGCAGAGAAATCTGTGAATAATCAGATGATTTGAAAATGTCATCCTCACATCTGAGCAACGGCGGGCAGTATTAATAGGAAGAGCCTGTCCAGAGCCGAGCATAGTCACATCAATGCTGAAATAAACCCTCTTATTCCTCAAAGTCATGCTGTTGTGTGAGCGACGTGGTGCGAAGAACACCGACTGTGAGAGAAAACTGTGAGACTGTGTTTATCTTAAATGTGAATATTTTCAGGGTTCTTTTCTCCCTTATGACAATAAACTGAATATCTTTGCGTTGTTGATGAAACGACACACTTGAGCACGTCATCTTGGGCTTTGAGAAACGCTGATCAACATTCTTCACCATTCTGTGACATTTTAAAGACTCAACAACTAATTGATTAATCAAGAAAATAATCAACAAATTAATTAACATTGAAAAATAATTGTTAGTATCAGTCCTAGTTATGTATAAGAGTGGAACAGAGTGCTGCAGCGAAAGATTGTTTCAATTATTGATCAATCTGCTGAATCTGAGCGGTCCAAAGTTGGCGATTTATTTTCTGATCGATTAATAGACTAACTGTTTTTGCAGCACATCTGTTAGATCTTTTATTATGTGATCTTACCTGCATTGTTTTTTCACTGTATCTGTCTGTGTCATAGGTGTCAAAGCCATGCAGGTGTCCGTGAGAAGGCTGGCTCTGTGTCCACTGGGTGTTTCCCGGTTTTCCGGCCAAATCGGCGGCGCTCTCCTGAGCCCAGTAGCCGGCCTCCTGTCCACCAGACTCCGCACCCTGTTCAGTGAGACGGGAGTGTGGGAGAAGGACTATAAAACAGAGACCCGACGCAGAGTGGAAGAATGGTGGCACCCACGAATTATGGCACAGTGGCAGAACGATGCGCTGGAGGAGGTGAGGAGGCCGTTACTTTTCACCCAGTTTCCTAAAGTCTTTAGCCCGGTGACGTCACGACAAGCCAAATACATCTCTCTCTCTCTCTCTGTGTGTGTGTGTGTGTGTGTGTGTGTGTGTGTGTGTGTGTGTGTGTGTGTGTGTGTGTGTGTGTGTGTGTGTGTGTGTGTGTGTGTGTGTGTGTGTGTGTGTGTGTGTGTGTGTGTGTGTGTGAGAACATATACTGGTTTCAGAAACCTGGATACCTCCTTTTTTTGTTCTGAATTATTTAAAGTTTTGGAGGTTGGTGTTTTCGAAGCGTCACCAATTGCTTATTTTTCACCAGATTGTGTTGATTGGATCTCTGGCACTCAATTTATAACTTCAAGATGTGACCGAACTGTACTAACACGACACCACAGAAACATCTGGAAACATTTAGCTGCAAGAAAGTGAAAATTAGTGAAGATATGAATTTTGAAAATTATAGATTCTTACTGTAAAACATTCATAAATGTTGCAAATCATCCTTTGACTTTCTTTGATGTTTCAACCCAATCTAGTGAAGAATGGCCGATTGGGGAATCTTAGAATACACTAACGTCCAAAACTACATAAAACATTTTGCAAGGTTTTGATTTAATAGCTGTTGGAAGAATAGAAGAGAATCCATAAAATGAACTGGGAGGCTTTGGTGAACTGTTTGGAGTGACCCAACATGTAAACACCTCATCCAGGTTCATATCATTCTGTGGAAACCATTGTATGAACTATTAAATGAACAAAACGTTCAGTTTACAATACGAAACAGAGAAAAGCAGCAAATCCTCAAATTTGAGAGGAACCAAAAGACAAAATCCAAAAGAATGACTTGAACGATTACGAGATGATTAAAAATAATTACGGATTCATTTTCTGTCAATCTACAAGCAGCCAGAAATAAAAACCGTCTTATGATCGTGTATAGAGCAGGGATACGAATAACCAGGTTCCTCGTGCTCAATGTAAACATATGATTAAAACCAAGACTCGCTCTGTATAAACAGCTGTCAACACTGATGACTGAGTGAAATACATATATTCTGGATTATATGTATACATAGGAAACACCTTCACCCTTTTCTTTAGGATGAATTGATTAATGGGTCATTAGGCGTTCCCAGCTATTACTGGCGCTGGCCCCCGTAGCTCGCCTCACTCCCGGAGCTCTGGCTGATTATATATCCTAATGGTCCGACCGCGTGGCTGTCTGGGACGGACCGACATTGATTAAGTGTGTCCATGACAGCCCTGGTCCCTAATTGATTTATTGGAGAATTCACGACTCGGGTTTCCTGTAATCGTGTATCGCTGGGTGTAGCCAGCACTCACTGTGTTGCCTTGGTGAAAGCGTTGTGACTGTAAATCAGGCATAACCGGAGCATACAGTACAATAACGCACCAGAAGTCAGTCAGCGCTCTCGCTCTGTATGCGATGAGCTGTTATTCCTGTCCTCGTCAGGGTAATGAAGCGTCTTTTATACGAGTCTGATAATGGAAAACGAACCCCCTGCGCTGTTATTGACGTTTCTCAGGATTGAAATCAAGGTCTTTTCCACATCTCATTAGGTTTTCTTACAGCTCTGTACAACATTTTGTTTTCCCAGAGTTCCAACAGGAAGAAGTTTTATGTCCTCTCCATGTTTCCGTACCCATCAGGCCGCCTGCACATGGGACACGTACGAGTGTACACCATCAGTGACACGATCGGCCACTTCCAGAGAATGAGAGGCCACCAGGTATGTCTGCTCCCAGGAAATGTGTTTTCATCATTTCCTATGCCATCCTATGCCATCCTATGCCCTGCCTCCTCTGCTGTCTCTTAGAGGCAGGATCAGGTTTTGGACTTGTGATTTGAGTTTAACGGACAGGTTACCAAACCATGTTGTGATGCCATAATGGACGAAAGATTGAAAGGCTGCCCTGTTGAACAATAACATAATGCTTTTATCCACTCCGTGGACTGAGTCTTCGCATAAAATGCAGACGCTGACTGATTCGTGAACAAACATACTCCACTTGATAAGCCTGTTGTAACGGAGAATCACAGTAAATACCAAAGTACTTGTATGTTCAACCTGCTCAACTCTCAACAGGATCTGAGGGAGTATGATATTACATGCTGAGCTGAAAGCCATGAACATTAGTCTAGCAATAGCAGTGGGATGTTCAAGGTGCCATATATTACAGTGAGTGTTTAGAGCATCATCAGTGCCTCTACCATCATTATAAGCAAATTGGAAGGTAAGAACTTCATAGGTTCCCTACCATGATGTGTTCTTTCCTAAAACTAGAAAGAAAATAAAAATGTTGGCTGTATGATAATACTATAATGTAAAATCCAGGGCTATGAGAGAAACCAGATGCTCTGCAGTGGAGCTCTTGCATCTTATTTTGGTGTAAGAACTCACAGATATATTATAGATCAACAGATTCAATATCCTATTCATTGTCTATGGAGTTTTTTTATTTAATATCACGAATTTAAGTTGTTTCCAGTCTCTAAATTAAGCAAAGAGGTGTGCATAGTCATGTAAACCCTCTCACAGGACTCAAAGCTTTTAACTTCTCAGTGAAGCACAGCTTTGGCTTTATTGTTCGTTATCTTCCTCTCACTCAGAGCCCTTTTCTGTGGCTTCACTGTCTCTGTTTTCGTTTAGACATACAGTATCACAATGGATGTGTCATCCTTGGAGGCACTTTGGGGAGCATATTTTACTGTAGGAAGCTGACATAACTGTGAGACATCTGCTGTCCTGTCTGGGTTAAAAGGTTTGAAAATTATTAGATGTTGGCTGTTCGCATGATATTACAGATGAACCACTGTTCTGTAGGGGAACATTGGGCTGTTTCATGTAGAGATGGTACATAACATTATGCAGGAGTGACTTTCTGATATTAACACGGAAGGACTTTTTGCCTCAAAAGTCTTACTATACTTGCTATATACAATCCATAAAGGTCATTTCATATCTCGATAATGATACATGTCACGATGTAGCATGTTTCCTGGTAATTCAATATATAAAAAACTTGTTTTTGTAGAAATAAATTGTGCAATTTGTAGCTTATTTGACCTAATTTCAGCTATTTTTTTTATAAAGCTGACACTCAAACTGTATGTTTGCATGATGAGACATTTCTATGGCACCTATAGGATCTATTAAACCTTTTCTAAATAAATATCAGATAAATAAGAAAATGAAAGGGTTAAAGGCAAGGAGTTCCTGTAAATTGACAACCTGCTTCAACAACGCTTGAATCCACACTCGATTCTGTTGCAGTCGATATTCAGCCCTCAGTTTGAGTCCTGCTGTTGATGAAGCTGTGACCAGTTTTCTGTCAGATGGATCATCCCACTGCAGTCTCACACACACACACACACACACACACACACACACACACACACCTTCGGACATGACGCCAGCAACCTATGATCAGTCCTTCCGCTGGTCCTTGCTGGTTGTATGACGAACCTCTCCTTTTTCTTTTCCTGGTGGATTTTTCCCCGTCTGCTTCTGTCTGGTCTCTCCCCAAACAGAAACATTTAGTTTCACATGGCTGACGACTGCTTCCTGCTCAGGAGTGTACCTTTTTCTCAGCATCTGTCAGAAAGCGAACCTTGTTCCGCCGTATGCACACAGTCTGCTCTACTCACTAGTTAATTAAGGAAGGTACACTCTGTCGATTGTCACACCTTAATGCTATTTTCTGGGTTTTAAAGAGATATTGGATCACTGTAAAATAAGAGAGTGACTACTTTCTACTGAACAAGTGGTCCAGAGACTTAAAGTGTCCACAGCTCGCTTGGTAAAAAGGCTCTGCTGGTGCTGGAAGGGCACAAAGGTGTCCTGATGTACAGAGTAACGGCTACATTTGGAGGCAGAAACCGCAGACATTTGTTATGTTTGAAAATGAGCGTATTCGCTGTCTTTCTGCGAGTTAAAGAGAAGAGATTGTTACCCCTGCTGTGTCTGTGCGGTAAATAATAAGCTGGAGCCAAGAGACGGTTAGCTTAGCATAAAGACTGAAAGCGCGGGGAAAACAGCTTGCTTGGCTCTGTCCAATAGTAACGAAATATGCCAACACTAAAGCTCACTAAATCCACTTTAATACTCGTGTGTTTGTTGACTGAGCACAGTACCCTTTGTTTTTTGTACCGATCAAACAGCTTTCATAGTGAGGCAGCCGACTGCTGGCGATAGCCACACATTTACACTACAGAGACGGGAGTATCAATCTCCTCATCAAGCTCAAAAAGGTAATAAGTGCGTTTCCCAAAATGTCAAACTACTCCTTTTTAAAGGCCTGGCTAGATACCACTAAAGCACCAGTAAATAAAAATCTACTCCCGTAATTGGGTGAAAAGTCTCTTCTTCTTGTGCTCCTGTACAGAACTGTGCGGAGTTGAATATTAATGCAATTACCAGAGTCTGGTCGGGATGAGAAAACAGAGACAAGCTGGAGTTGCATTTGGGTGCTGCTACAGATGGAGTGCAGCTTCTAGCTGGAGCTGCGTGGGTGGACACTTGCATGTAGCAGAGTGGCCTCACATTCACAGGACCAGTCACCAAACACTCCGCGGCCCCGTTGTCGTCGTCGGCGCGAGGAATTTTTGGAGCTGCGCATCCTCGTATCCGTCTCGGCTTGGCACCGACTCGCTCCACATTACAGTGGACAGATTGTCATGAATGTGCCCACACTGACTCCCACGTCCGTCTTCCACTGCCTCTTGTCACTCAAGCGCTGAAATGTTGCCGTGACAGGTTGGCGAAGAGTCGCACGAGCGTTCTCTCTTCTGTGTGGACGTAAGGATAAGTGGAGCCGGAGCTATCGGCGGTGAAGTGATAATGTGCCTCGGCTGCTGTCTTTGAACTTTGAGAATGGAGCTCGCTAACGCGGCCTGTCCATCACAGCCGGTCCCTCATGAATACAGCCTCACTTTACACTGAATAAACAACATAGCGCACCCATCCTAATGATGCTTTTTTTCCGCTTCCTTATTAACACACAGTAGACTATCTTCGGCCTGTGCCTGTATTCCCCCTGAGCAGCCACAGTGGTCTGCTGTGCTGAGCGCTCTCAGCTTTAACACCATTCAGTACTCGGCTTTACAAATGAGGCAGTTACCAAGGATACCGATTCGTCTGAAACATCAGACCCGTTGGAGTCCGTGCGATGATCCTCTCCAGTCCTTGACTCTCTTGTCACTCTGCTTCTCCTACTGTACTCACGCCTTCCACTCCTGGGCTTTCATCTCGGTTGTTTTTCTTTCTCTGTGAGCAGAAAAAAAAACACAGCCGACGCTCTGAAGGGAGAACGAGACGAGTGAGAGAGACGTCGACCACTTCGACGGGGATTCATTTAAAGGAGGGTGTAGGCTAAACGGCGATGTGGACGCAATGGACAGAGCAGGAAAGCAAACAAAGAGAGGAGGCGACGGTAGATTGGGATGTTGTTTAGGACACTGTGTGTGTGAAACAGCTTACTACGTGATTGCAGGCTTAAAGCTTTCCCATCCTGGTCTTCCATTCTAAGCTTGCATCATGCAACGGCTGCAATTACATGGAAATTGTAGTTGATCTGCATGCATTAGCCACAGAATGTAATGGAGTTGAGATCACAGCAGAGACATTATCATGTAGGGGTCAACATGTGCTGCAGTTAGGGGAGCCCGGTGCTATTTTGCAGAATGAATTACCTCCTGCAATGAAATATTTAAATCTGGCACATGCCAACGTATCCTCTTACTTTGAATCTTATTTTAATATGTGTGTATATATATATATATATATATATATATATATATATATATATATATATATATATATATATATATATATATATATATATATATATATATATATATATATATATATATATATATATATATATATACACACACACACACACTACTTCAGCAGCATGTCATGGTCAACACGATGCCCCAAGTGTCTACACACTGAGGCTTTTCAATGAAGTAGGAGGCCTCTTGTGTCCAGCAGATGATGTTATATTTACACAGTTTCATATTCATTGATTCTGGACTTTTTATTGAAGGAGAAGGACTATTTATAATTTTAAGACGCTTTAACCAGCTAGTTGAACTTTGAACACAACACTAGTTGAACACAAATTATTAATCAGTATTTTCGTGTCTTGAAACGTGTAGAATGTCCAGTAAACATTGTTGTAAACTTCAAATGGACTTAATAAAGGGTTGATCTGTCGTCCATTTAAATAATTTTAGTTTATAAAATATCAAAAATAGTGATAGAGCTTTTTTGTAAAGTAATGCTTTTGTTGTCAACAAAAAAAGAGGAAAAGCAGCAAATCTTCGTGTTTAATGAAGCTGAAAACGGGGGATGTTTGATTTTCTTTGCATGTTAAATGACTTGAAATGAATCAATTATCAAAATTGTTGTTTGCACGAGCGATTTCACCGCTAATACAGAGCTACATCCACAGGTGTTGAATCCAATGGGTTGGGATGCTTTTGGACTTCCAGCTGAAAATGCAGCCATTGAGAGAGGACTGGACCCAGAGGAGTGGACTAAAAGGTATCTGAAATATCACACCTGTTGTTCCGAGCCTTCGTCGTTTATACAAACTGTAACGTTGCTGTTGTGTGCCGTCTCCTCAGTAACATCCAGTCCATGCGGGAGCAGCTGGACAGCCTCGGCCTTTGCTTCAACTGGGACCGGGTGAGCTGTGTGTGTGTGTGTGTGTGTGTGTGTGTGTGTGTGTGTGTGTGTGTGTGTGTGTGTGTGTGTGTGTGTGTGTGTGTGTGTGTGTGTGTGTGTGTGTGTGTGTGTGTGTGTGTGTGTGTGTGTGTGTGTGTGTGTGTGTGTGTGTGTGTGTGTGTGTGTGTGTGTGTGTGTGTCACACACTACATAAGGCTGACACAACTCTGGCTTTTTTTCTCACAGGAAGTGACCACTTGCCTTCCAGACTACTACAGGTGGACTCAGTATCTGTTTATCAAGCTCTTTGAAGCAGGACTGGCCTATCAGAAAGAGGTAGGAACGGCTTTTGACTAAAGTGCTTATCCTGGTTTTTCTTTTGAAAGGAATAATATGATTGGTTTAGGTTTGAGGTCGCTGACAGTTACAGAAATGATTGAAGCAGCTCACCAGTTACTCCTGAAAGAAAATGAATGAACTGAAAAAGGGAGCGCTCGGAAGAAGCCCTTTGATTGTGTTTAATCAAATGGGACGACCTCGAAGTAAGCCTTTGGACCGACTATTAAATCCAAATTACTTCCTCAGCTCTGCATTTTCAATTTATCTGTGTGTGTGTGTGCGTGTGCGCGTGTGTGTGTGTTCATCTAAATCTGTGTTTGTGTTATCCAGGCTGTGGTGAACTGGGACCCTGTTGATCAGACAGTGCTGGCTGATGAGCAGGTGGATGAAAACGGTCTCTCCTGGAGGTCTGGTGCCCTGGTGGAGCAGAAGCTGCTCACACAATGGTTCATCAAGACTACAAACTATGCCAAGGTACGCCATTGGTGTGTCTGTGAGTGAGTGACGGAGAGCGTGCTGTATGTATGTGTGTGTGTGTGTGTACGGGACAAGTGGCAGGTCTGAATGGCGGGGCCAGCAGCTTCATGTGGGCCAAAATGAGCAGCGGACCCCTCTGATAACAATCATGGCTGACGCTTCAGTAGCGGCAGCTGCAGCCCTGCTTCTCTCGTTCTGCAATCAGACCCCCGGACGTCATCGTTCTTAGCGTCTCCCAACCAAGTAGAGAGAGACCAGCGGAGTTGGAGTAATGTCACCAGGCGGCCTGGCCCGGCTGATGAGAAGCTCCGCCTTTGCTGCACAGCACAGACCTGCTGCGAGAGCTTTCCAAGTTGAGCAACATTCTGGTAGAATTGTATCATTGTCATATTTCTTGTTTTTAGGGCTGATTATTTAATTATTATTAGAATATCATAATTACTGATTTTGGTCTGTGAACATGCTCATCACAATTTCCTAAAGCCCACGGGGACATTTTCAAATGTCTTGTTTTGTCTGACTGTCGGTCCAAAACCCAAAGACATTCAGATTACAATTATATAAAACATAGAAAAGCAGCAAATGCTCATATTTGAGTCTTTGTTGAATCAAATCATCGACTGTAGTCTCGGCTCTACTCGTTTCAAATCAAACTGATGCCATGAGAAGGAAAGGCAGAGCAAAGTGTAGCATAAGCAGGTTTTTGTGTCATATCGTCCTGAAATAACATAATATACATAACAATAACATCGAGACCAAAGCCGGCCTGGTAGGTGTGAAATCAATCTAAACAACTTCCTCTGTGCTTTGAGAAAAGGTCGGCAATAATTAATGTGATGTAATGTGATTTCTTAGAAATTGGTTAAAATGTGCAAAAACACTCGTTTGTCCTTTAAGCGTGTGTTAATTTCTTTCCCGATGTTGTCATTATGATTAAAACATCAATTTGTCCACAGTCGGCGGCACTCCAGTTTTAGCCGCAGCGCTGAAGTCGACCATGCTTGTCCATGTCAGAGGTGTGAGAGGAGGTGGAAGCAGCCTACTGTGACAATGTGTTCCTGCATTTCTAATTTTCTCTGACGAATAGAGAAGTGGGAAGGAAGGAAGAGGAAGGTGTCGGGGGGGGGGGGGGGGAGACAGATGGAACGAAAGGAGGAGCGCGTGAAACCGCGGCGTGTTGTAACTGGCCTGATTTCCCGCGCGTGCGCAGCTCGCCCGTACACGTGTTCAAGTCCGTTAGACAACATTAACCTCAGACAATATTTATTCAGCTGTCAGGTGGTTCCACGTTATACTGATGGAGTTTCATCATAAATCGTAACCATATTGTTTGTTCCAGGACACAGACGACTGCATATTATTACTAAGACGGATGGTTTTTTTGGAAGTGGATGCAAAACGATCACGCTTTCAATTTCATACATAATCACACTTGTTGCACACGTGCAGCCATCGCACTGCACTGACATCTGAATGATTCACCAGCTGAGAACTCATCGTGTTGTTCAGCTCTGTTGTCTCTCATATATGAACACGGCTTCTTCAGGGGTTTTGTGTCATTAAGCAAAAACAACTTGTGACTTTGAGGTTGCTGGTTCAAATCCCTGAACCATTTGTATCGCAGTATTGTGTAATATTGTTGTTATTGTACTAGATGTCCCTTTCACTCACTCGCTCGCTCGCTCACTCACTCACTCACTCACTCACTCACTCACTCACTCACTCACTCACTCACACACACACACACACACTCCTTGGTTATTGCTCTGCCATCCTTTTTCTCTTAAGCTTTTCTTAGTTGCCATGGAGACTCCTGCATCTCTGCCAAACTATATTTTCTAATCCAGGAAAGTGAAAACACTTCCTCTCTCTTTAGGGCCGTTGCTGGTCGTCTGTCATTGCGTTCCTGTCTTTGCTGGTAACGTCTTATTTTTGCTGAACGTCTCCTTCGTGCCGACACAGATTCTCTGTCTTCTATCTGCTCTGGAGCAAACCCAGAACTGACACACACTCCGTGTTTGGCTGGTGGGCGACTATAGCCAGCGTTTATGTTTGTATTGATATTGCCGTGATGAGGTACCGCATGCTGAGCGGCACAAGTGAGGAGGGTTTTTGGGTAATAGATTGCGACAGACAGAGAAGGAAATGGAGAGTTTGAACATCTCTGGCCTCAGCCCAGCTGTGGCTTTTTGACCTGAGCCTCGTTGATATGCATAGCTTCCTTTAATCATGCAGAATAACTGTTGTGGTGTGTGTGTGTGTGTGTGTGTGTGTGTGTGAGAGAGAGAGAGAGTGCACTTTAAAGGCGATTGCCTTGTGATATCAAAGAAAGTAGGGCGATTGGAGGTCAGGATTTTTGAAAATCCCTCTACGTCTGCATAATGTGACCTGGTCGGCTCTGCTGCTTTGTCAAAATAAATTGGCCAGGCTTTGAAAGAGGCCACACTGAGTTGAAGTCAATTGCATTATCCTAGACAACCCCGGCCCCCCTTCAAAAATGATCTCTTTTCCACAGTGAAGTGGAAAATAAGCCCTTTTTAAAACTTGTACAAAGAAGAAAAGTTGTGAATTGATTCCCGTCTCCCTCCTCCAGCCTCTCCTGGACGCCCTGGCAGACCTTCCGGAGTGGTACGGTGTCAAAGCCATGCAGGCAAACTGGATTGGAGAGTGCACCGGCTGCTACTTCGATTTCAAGCTCAAGGTGAATCTCCGCTCCCTTCACCCGTCACACTTTTTATTCATTCATCATTCTCCCTTCCTTTCAATCTCTCGACCTTTTTCCACCAAGTGTTTCCCTGTTGCTGCCGCTTCCCGGCCTCGGTTTCTCATCTCTTTGTCCCCAAAGCAGTGATTGCTTGCTTTATTTTGGATTCCTCTGTTTATTTATGTATTTCTATTCGAAATCACGCACCCAAACATAACATTTTCCACTTTTGTTGTTCACATTCAGCGGGTGCATCCATCCGCGAGTGGCCATTTTCCCACAGAGATGATGTCACCGGTTAGTTTCTGTTGAGTTTTCTAAAAGCCATATTAACAGTTCTTCACGCGTTTGTCTTTTAGCAAAAAGCCCACTGAGAGCCCCGTGAGCACCCTTATTAAACCGTTTCTTGAAATAGAATCAGAAAAATGGTGATTCAAGTCAGTCCCTTACTTTAAAAAATCTTATTTATAGAGTTAGAAGATGTGAGAGTGCTTTTGTGTTTCTTTACGTATATGAGAGGGTGTTCCTCTGGCAGAATGCATAATTAAAGTTAAAACCAGGGGCCGTTAAGTTAATTGGATGGCTGCTTGTCTCATATTACATCATCATACATTGTCACAGGAACTCTGCACTGAATTATCTCCCCACGGGGCTGAAGATATGTACGAGTATCTCCTCTACGACGTGACATCTACTCATTACCCCAGAACCCCCAGAATGAGTGTTTCATCTATAAATAATTATAGGATTAAAGACATTGTAGCCTCATTATGTATCAAAGAGCTACGCACAGCCACATGTGGCATGTTAAGGCTCCAACTGACAATTTATCAGGTTATTTGATGATAATTTATTCTATGACAAATACTCCTCACAAGGTAACGGATCCCACTATTGATGCCTTGAAACGGCTTTACTTCGTCTGATCAACAAACAAACAAGACTACAGTGAAGCTAGCGGCTCCGTGTGGCTGTAGGTTCATGGTTCAGGGTAGAATTTATTGCCATTCTGTCCATAGACGATACTTGGTCACAATTAAGTACAAAGACAGTGAAGTGGAAGCATTACAACGAGTTAAAGTGCAATGAATGAAAAGTGTCGTCAAGCATAGACGTATGTGCTTCATTTTCATTTATAACGTACGTGATGTAGGCAACGTTAGCTTAACCAATAACACAACTATAGCAGCAAGAAGTGTGCAAGACAGTTTTTTGGAAATGTTGCAGGGCCCTCTTATCCGCATGCCAAGTTAACTCTTTCAGAGCCATCTGCAGTTCCGCATTTCATGAAGCCCCGCCCCTTTCTGCCTCTGATTGGCTAGAACTCGTCGTCTTCGCAGAATTTGTTAAATGTTTTGCTGATGAACAAGATTGGTGGAAGTTTGCAAGGGTTAAATATTTAAACTCAAATGTGAATGTTTACATACGGGTGGCAGCCGTCTTGTATTGCACTCGTATAGGATTACAATGTCTTGATTATGGCAGAAAAATGCTTTTTATACGTTGTTGTTATGCATGTTGCCTGTATGGAGGGAATAAAGGATCCATTGGAGATTTATATTTTGATGCGGTGTCATAATTAGATTCAGTGTTAACCTCAATGTTGATGAATACACTGATTAATAAATACATGAAAGTGAATTTGTGATAAAAGTCATTTGGGAGCAGCTAAAAACAGAAGTATACATTAGAAAAAGGTTTTTTACTTGATGAATAAATAGAACTATTAGTAAATTATTTAAAATGTTACTTTTTCTCCACTGGCTAAATGATGATCGGATTGTTTCAGTACTAATCAGTATAGCCTAAAATTCTGATGCGGTATATTTTTGAAATGACTGACACTTACCCTGTAATGTGTCTAATATGGTCACCATCTTATTTTAGAATAAACCACTTTGTGTGGCGGCCCGAGGAGCCAGCGGGTCGTCCTCATTAGATCGTCTTCCGTGCATCTGGACCGGAGAGGTTCACACATGCGTCTTCTGTTGTCTCCTAGGTGAACGGGGAGGAGACGGGGGAGACCCTGTCGGCCTACAGCTCCTCCCCAGAGACGGTGTTCGGAGCGGCTTACCTGGCCGTCCTGCCCTCCCACAGACTGCTGCACGGTAGAAGCGCAGTGCGCTCGGCTTTGGAGAAAGCCTTCCAGCCAGGCAAAGGTGAGCGTCTCTGATGCCCGTCTGCGTTTGGGTCCGTCAACATTTATGACTTCCTGCTTTGGAGGAGGGGGAAAGACGCACATTACGATTTTTCCTTTATCAGCGACATAATTCAGCGGCTTACTCGTCTACACCTGCAAGCTCTCATAACTTGAAACGGTGATCTTTTGCATCTTATGTGTGTTCTTTATTGACCAGCGCCTGATGAACAAAAGTTGTGCTAATAGTGAAAAATTAATTCTCATATAAAGAAGGAACAAAAAAAATTTTTGGGACATTTCATCAATAATTTGTACATATTTGTCTACATTTGTTCTATAACACCGGTATGGATGCATGTTATGAACTTTGCTCATGTAGATTTGTTTCATTTAGCGATACACTGCCACGGTATGGATGTAGTTGTCTCAGTGGACTGAGTCTATGTTAATTGGGATTGCCTTGATGTTCTCTCTGTCTAAGTGGTGAATGATTGTAATGAGCTACCAGGGGAAGCAGCGCTGCCTCTCTCACACACCTCCTGCTCTCTGCTCCTTAGACTCCCTCACAGAGGTCACTGCTCAAAACCTGTTCACCGGTCACGAGGTTCCCCTGGTCATATCCCACAGGGAGGCGTTTGACGGCTATCTGGACACTGTGATCGGTGAGTGTATTGGTGTGGGTGGGGTTTAACAATCACCTAGAAATTGTAGCGGTTAAGTAAGAAAGTCATTCGTATTCATCTCTGAGCCGTTATTATAGACGGAGGCTGACTCTTGATCAAACGGGAGCACGGGATGTCCATTGATGAGATGAATAATCATTATCTCTTTTTGATTTTCCCTCATTAAATCTGTACCAAACAAAAATGAGAAGATGTAAATAAAGACGAGGAACAGAAAAAACGTCTTTGTGGATTTGATTGTGCAAAAAGATGCTGCCTCAACACTCCTAGCATGTTGAAGATGGACACTTTAACGATATGTCTTTACCATGCAGTGTTGTGGATGCCATGATGATGTGAAACCAGTGGGTGTTTGTCTCACAGAGTGGAGGTGGAACCCAAGGGATCGTTAACGATTCGTCACATCACACAACATGCTTAGAGAGGTTTCTTTCTCTCTCAAGAGATCGATTATCTGCGCGTCCATATTGTCTTTTTACTGTCACGTATTCGTGCTGCGTCTGTGTCTGACAGGTATCCCAGACTGTAGTGAGGAGGATCTGTCTGTGGCCACAGCTCTGAATCTGAGGTGGACAACTGTGCTGAAAAGTGATGAAGACGGGAGACAAACGCTGATCAACTCTGATGAGGTCGGCACTGTTGATGACGACCTCAACATTGATAAAATTACTCAAGATTATTAAACTTTGATTTTGCTGCATCTCTACTACAGCTTCTCTCTTTAGCTTCTACAGGAAATTAAGAATTGATTAAGAATCGCTCGTTTGTCCTCTTCTCTCTGTAGTTCTCAGGCCTCACCAGAGAGCGGGCATTTGACTCCGTTACCCAGAAGGCTAGCGAGCAGAAGGTTGGCGGCCACCTTACCAGCTCCAAGCTCAGGGACTGGTTGATATCAAGGCAGAGATACTGGGGCACACCCATCCCCGTAGTGCATTGTGGGTCTTGTGGTCCAGTTGCTGTCCCTGAAGAGGACTTACCAGTTACATTACCAAAGCTGCCGTCTCTCAAGGGAAAGGGTGCGTCGCCACTGGAGGCTGCTCATGACTGGGTCAACTGCAAGTGTCCCAGGTAAGAACATGTTTCATTTATTTGTTTTATTGAAACACAAACCAACTTTTAGACCTTTCCAAACATTCTAAATGTGCTGTTGCGATCTGGCAGGAGCGGGTTTGGTTATTAGCAAGCATAAAAATGTAATTAATGATATTAATAGGATTATTAACATAGATTAATAACACCAGGGCACCACCCTGGGATCAGAGACCAAATACCAAACTGTGGATTAAATCTAAAAATTCAGTCAAAATGTCAATAGTTAAAGTAGTATTTCCCGCGAGCTCCGAGTATGTACGGAGGCGTTTCTGACAGCCATGTGATCGTGCGTGCTGCGTGCACCAAGTTACAAAAATTCAGAGGTGCACGACCAACGACGTAATCACGCGCTGTGTGTGTGTGTGTGTGTGTGTGTGTGTGTGTGTGTGTGTGTGTGTGTGTGTGTGTGTGTGTGTGTGTGTGTGTGTGTGTGTGTGTGTGTGTGTGTGTGTGTGTGTGTGTGTGTGTGTGTGTGTGTGTGTGTGTGTGTGTGTGTGTGTGTGTGTGTGAGAGAGAGAGAAAAGAAGAGGAAAGCACTTAAAGCAAAGTAGATCCTCACCGCAGCAGTACAGTAACTGTAACTTCATCACACAGAAGCCCGATTGGCGAACTCAAATGTCGACTTGAAGAATCCAGGAATTCTATAATCTTCCTTCTGCAGGTTAGAGTGGGGCAGCACTGGGAAAGTTATCCGTGTGTTCGTGAACTCACAAACAGTCTGTTGGTCGCCTAGCAAGTTTAGGACATCTCGGTTGTTCAGGTACCACAGTTGTTACCCCTTTGCAGCAATGGAAATTGTCATGGGAAGGCGCAGTGAGAGGGTGTGCGCCAGTGTTTATGGCCTTGGTGACGTGCTGGCCCTGTCACAGGGACTCCTTCGGGTCCCGTGAGGCTCGTCCGAGGAGGCACTAGTGTTGTGGTTCAAACCAAATCTCACGTTCAGGTGAGATTTTTGACGCCTGATGGGGTTTTGGCGCGGTTTTCACAGCTTTTCTCTTTGTCTCACCCCACATGGTGAAGTCCCAACTGTGCCCCTTTGTATTTTCTGTTGCAATGTTTAAAGCAGAAGCTGACAGGAAGTAAACTTGGACCAAAGCTGTTTCCCTAGCAACAGAATTGCACTGGAAAGGTCTATGCTTCATCCACATGGCCTTCTCCGTCGTTATCATCAACATATTACATCCCAAGGAAAACCCTCAGTGTTACTCTGTATGTTTATCATATCATATGTTTGATTTTTTTGATTGTCTTGTGACTCATAGGCTCTTCTGTAGGAGCTCATTGTGTCTCCTCCTCTCACAGATAAGTCAAACCTGTTGTAACTAATAGTAATCAATATATTTTTATTCTATAATCACCATTCATGTACTTTTGTCTTGTGATGGTTGTGAGGTCTCCCTCTTAATATTAAAATGCATGCAGAAGACTCAAAGCCAGGAGCTTGTGCATATCCTTCAGCACTAACGAGCATTTCTTTCCTCATAAAACATTTGCGAAGCCAATATTTCTTAAAAGTTGGAGACCTGAATAGTTTACATCCGTGCTTACTAGCTTGTGGTCTTCTCCTTCACTGCCTTTGTTGCCTCATTTGTTGTTCTTGACAGTTGATCAGTGGAATAGTGTGAAACTGTGACAGGAAACCTGACGGGCAGGCGGTTCATTGCACAGAATAATCTGAAAAGACATCATTGGAATCTGTTTGGAAAAGGACAGGCACTTTCAAAAAAATACTTCCGAAAAATACGACTATCACTATCCCAGGAATTAGTCCAAAAACCTGTTCATGAGTCAGCATTTTTGCACTTCCAGTTCGCACGTCTCAAAGTCAGCGGGTTTTTGGTTGCTTGAAATAAGGTCTGTGGTTAACAGAAGCTTCAGAGATTTTTTTACATTTTGTTCTCAAACATAAAATACGTCATCTGATCACAATTTATGAAAACTGGTCAGAAGAATTCCTCCATTTTACACGGTCATACGCCAAAAAGATTGGAAACCCCTGGTTTAAGTAAGTGACAATTTAAAATAGTTACGTGTGTGTTGTTCTCAAAGTATTTTAGACGTCTCGTCCAAGTGAATGTGGGAATCCCTTAAATCATTTATCTTACTCTTAACCATTTACAGATTAAGCAAACTGATCTTGTAAATAGGATGCAGAAACGATGAAGGATGTGTTTTTCTTTTCCTTTTGACATCACATCGGTGAAATGACACGATGGTGTTTTTGTGGAGTGAGAACTGAATGATGTGCGAACCCTTTCCAGTGCCAAGCCTCTCCTCCCTACTTCCTGTGTATCCTCAGGAGACCAGCAGCGGCTAAATGAGCCCTCTGTCAGCGTAGGCGGAGAGGATTGACGGCTTTACAAGAACACGGGAGCACTGAGAGCGAGACTGAATTTTGTGATTAATAATTTCCCTCTGATGGGGTAATGTAATGAGAGGCATCTGTGACAGGAGCAGCATGAGATGATGATGATGATGGGGGGGGGGGTTACATAAGCCAGCTGTGCCTGGTGGGACACATAAATACTGAACATGCACGCACGTTAACCTTTTGTACAGAGGTGTAATTACACACAACATGTTTGAAAATGTTTGAGAATGCCTACTCAGCCGAGTCCCTCGCTCGCCGACGTGGGAATTCCTCTCTGAATGAGACTAATCATCGTCATGGCACCATGTTGATTAAAACAGCGGCCCACTCAGTCGCAGATGGCACAAGTCATCAGATTGTGTTCAGTCACTTCCACAAAGCTTCTATAATTCCTCCCCATCAGCGGTGATTGATGGCTATAATCGTCAAGACGCCGTTATCTCCTCTCTTCCCATCTCCCCTCCGTTGTTAAGTTTCTGCGGAAATTTGTTCCCTTCACTGGTCGATCCATGTCCAATTACAGTTTGAGAGGAACACAGTCGAGCAGGGCGATGACAGGCGGGCGGCAGAAATTGGAGTTTTATTCGTCCTTGAGCAAGTCATTTTCTGAATGCTCATCTCGTCTCTCCGACCCTCTGCAGCGCTGTAAATTGGCCTGCCAACTGAATCCCTGCCTCGGCTTAGCCTAGCTCGGAAGGTGCGCATGCAAGTGTGTGTGTGTGTGTGTGTGTGTGTGTGTGTGTGTGTGTGTGTTGTTCCAATGAATTCACAGGTAAAGAGAGAGAAACCACCTAGTTAGTGCAGCACACACACATCCGCAGACGCACAGCAGATGGAGGACTATTTCCTACGTCCGTGGAGTGGACAGCTGCCTCTCCTGGCTCATCTGTTTGAGAGCCTTTTGGCTCTTTCTGGCTGATCCTGCGAACACACATTCACACTTAACGCACTCGTGCGTACAGGTTACTTCAGATTGAGTTACCCACTGTTGTTGTTGGGCTCCTTTCACGGCTTAGAGACGGGCCATCTTTCGCGAGAGCACCTCTGTGCGTTGTCTAATCTGATCCTCAGTAGTCGGACTGTGGCCCCGACCAGCTGCCTGTGCAAATGACCACAACCTGGCCTCTGATTGGCCGGTCTGGTGTGATCTCATCTGCTTCAGCTGGCTACTTTTTTTTGTACAACTTTTGTGACGTTTCTATTTTTTACATTATTTTGTGATGATTCGTTATATTGCTGGATTTTTATCATATGAGATAACGCCCGGCTCCCAAATATTAACCTTGCTACACCTTAGCCTTGTTGCTAGGCAACCTTCAGCTCATGCCTCCTCATCAGTGCCTTATTATAGACCGGTGTGGTAGGTGGTCAAGGGGTGTGTGTCTGTGTTAGCGAGTGTGGTGTTAAACATTATTTTTTTTACTGTGAGATGAATGTTTGTGTGAGTGAAACTGAACAGAGACATCCCATGAGGTCCAGGATTCGATACCTGCTCTGTTGCACCTAGTAAAGCTCAGAGCTTTGCTTCTTGCTGGGACACTGATTCCAACCCTATTGAGACTCATTATAAAGTAAAAAGCAGCCGCTTTCACCGATTTCATTACGTGCTTTAAATCTGAACAAAAGAAATCTCTCTTTTCCCGTGTCTTTGCAAATGTCCTCTTCTCCGTTGTGAAAGTGATGTTGGCAGATTTCCACTACGTACCCGAGTGCTGTTTGGCTTGGAAGGAGAGGGGCACGAGGTGGCATTTCCAACACAAACACATGATCATGTGTTCTGCCCGCCAGTTGGTTCCCTGTTAGCACAGCCTGTTAGTCAGGACACAGGGACAGGGCTCTGGTGCCAGTTTGGCCTCAGCTGGGCTTCTCTGCAGGGACATGACCCCCCCCCCCCCCCACACACACATCCAGATGAAGCCAGCTTCACGCTCACACACAAATCACACAATGTGCCTTTTCACTTAGCATACAAACAGACATCGTTCATTTGTTCGCATTCTAATTTGTGGGCCTAATATTGATTTTTGTGCTTCCTCTGCTATCTCTCTCTGTCTCAGATGTAAGGGCCCAGCGAGGAGGGAGACCGACACCATGGACACGTTTGTGGACTCCGCCTGGTATTACTTTAGATACACAGACCCTCATAACCCAGACAGGTATGAACAGCCTCCTCCTGAGACTTCACTCTCTTGTTTTTCCACCATTTCTGACTCGCCACCAAAGATGCAAGCTCTTTATTTTTTCCTCTTGCATCCGTTTGCTCGCACTGTGACAGGTTTTTTAGCACAAATTGCACAGATCTTATTTACACTCTCTTCGATCAAATGAGAATTAAATGAAAAGAAGAGAAGGCTGTTTCTTCTGCAGTGGGCGGATACGCATATCTATTTTTAGCTATTTAAAAAATAAATCTCTGCTATATCAATAGAAACTTGATTTTCTCTCTTGCCTCTCACACACATTTCACTTCCACATGCACACCAACGTGTGCATGTGTCTATATGCGCTTATGTAAAGTTGTACTCAAGTACATAATTATGCCCACTTACCCATTTCAAACATACTGCCTGTCACTCACACACTACACACACACACACACAAACGCAGACATTTTTCCTGGAGTTTGCATTCCCTGCCAATAGAGATTATGGAGCGACTGCTGTCACCTGCTGGGATCGCGGCGATACCCTGAGCTCAACAAAAGAGATTAATTTCCCAGTGCCCTGACCTAGCTGAAAAGCTGCTTTCCCCATCACTTTTCTTAGCGGGACAGATTATGGCACAACAGGAAAGGCAATTACACCATTTGTGCATTTCAGTTAGCCTGCTGAGCCTTCTGTGCACAAGGGGAAACGATGAAAATAGGAAGCGAGAGATGTTAGAAAGTACCAAGTAAGAGGAAGGAAATAGGAACAGGGTGTTATATGGAAGTGTGTGTGTGTGTGTGTGTGTGTGTGTGGTTATGTATTAGAGTTCCCTGAGCTAAATTAGTTTCAGCCTTGTGAGCTCATAACCTTTTTCCCTGGCTCAGTTATCCGGAGACACCATCAGCCAGAGAGGGAGGGCGAGAGGCAGAGAAGAGTAATGACTGGTGTGAAAGGTGACACACAGAGATAGTAGACTGCCCTAAAAAAGTATCATGAGGTGAAATCCCTTCCGCCGCTGACCAGCATGCCGGTCAGGCTCAACACATCAAATAAAAAAATCTGAGAGAAGCAGCCCAGTCTCAGTTCGTCTGTTAGATTTTTCTCCACAAATACTTTACTGCGAACACAAGAAGCTGTGTTTAGAGGAAGTCTTCATAGCCAAATTTGAAACTCGTATTACTTGACCACTTTGTGTGAAGCCAGTGAGATAGAGGAGGCTTCAGGATGCTTCTGTTCGCTTCATCCCTGGATCCCTGTGTATCAGATTCAGCCTGCCCCCTAGAGGAAGTGTGTGTTCATGTGGATAAAGCGCATAACAACTAGTGCATGTGTGACAAAATGTTGTTTAAGAACATGTTGTCAAAGCGACAAACTGTATTCTCAGTTCCTGATTCATCAAACAATAAACTTTATTTGTAATGAACAATTAATACAAAGTAGAGCTGGAAGAATAAAACTACGTTAGTAAAGGGCTTGTAATCTAACACGAGATGGAAAGCTTACATCTACATTAGCTCACCTAAGCTGTTGTAAACATGTAGCGTCTGTTTCCTGGAAAGAAAAAGATTCTCTGTGGAGAGAGAGGAAGTCATGCATCTGATATTTAGTTGGAGTAGTTGATATAAACAGCATATGGATCATTTAGAAAAGAGAAAACAACATCTATATCTGCAAAGATGTCAGTGTATGCCTTTTTGTCTCTGGGAAGTGCAGGGCAAGAATAATGGACCTCATGCAAGAACATATTCGTATTTGTTACTTACTTACTTTTTTTCAAATGATGGGCTCCTACAAGAGTGTCACATCAGATTTAGCATAGTGAACGCCCCAATAATACCATATAAAGCTACGTGTCCTGCCACATAGGTCCGATACTGAAGTCAGACTTTCGAAGATCCATCAAGGAAAGTCTATAATTGCAACCGTGTTAGCAGAATTAAGGGACCAGTTTAAGCCAACGACTGATGTTAATGCCGTGTCCCCTGAGGGTCGCACTGTTCACTGAAATAGCGAAGAAATGGTTCGATATGAAAAACATCTCGCCACAACAAGGCCATAGATGACTGCAACGGGAGGGCGTCGGTTCATTGAGGACGTTTTGCAGTTTGAGATGTTCATTTCGATATTGCAGCGTTATACAATAGCATCAATAGCCAATTTAAATTCATGGTGACATCGTTAGGCTATATAAATACTTTTTGAATTATATCAGCCTATGATTCGAATTGCAGAGTCGAAGAGGATAATGTCAACGTAATTATGAAGTGCAATTTTTAAAGGGTTTTTAAACTCAAAATTGCTTAAAAGTAATGAAATATACAATCTATTAGTGAAATGCTTAGGCTTGGGTAACAGCAGGCTTATTGCATACGGCTCCTAAAACACATATGTTGTTCCCCTCCAGGCCGTTTGAGCGCCACCTAGCGGATCACTGGCTGCCCGTGGACGTGTACATCGGAGGGAAGGAGCACGCTGTCATGCACTTGTACTACGCTCGCTTCCTCTGTCACTTCTGCAAGGATCAGGGTCTTGTCGCTCACAGGTACAGTACACAGTGCTTTATCTGCTTTTGCCGTGCACGTTCACATGTGTGTATGTTAATTAATCCTCTCCCTGTCCTTTCAGGGAGCCTTTTCGGAAGCTGCTGGTCCAGGGTCTGATCAAGGGCCAGACTTTCAAACTAGCAGACAGCGGCCGGTACCTAAAGAGAGAAGAAATCGACTTCACAGGTACACACTTGCTGAATCTGCAGGATGTTTGTCAGTGTGACACATCTGTAACAGATGAGAGAGGAGAGCAGAGGGCTTCCCTCCACGTGGCTCTGCCAGATAACACAAATGAGTCATGACAACATTCTTGTTTTTTATTGTAGTGTGTAGTTCAATCAATGCCCCTAATTAACCCTTTTGTGCTGCTAAAAGCTCTTTGTTTTGTGCTTTGTTGCTTTTCCATCTTGAATGACACGTTCACCAGCTCCTCGTGACAAAATCAAATCTCAACAAATCTTTTGAAGAGACGTAAGAGGTCTCTTACAATTGGCTTCACGCCCAAGGAGCTTCAGCTTCTCTCTATTGATAACGGGATAAACAGAAGATCCTGCTGTCATAGACTCAGATTGACTGATCTTTCTATTGTATTTTACTTATTGTGATCGAACAGGAGCTGGCAGGAGACGATGAAAGTAAAGAAATAAAAACACTTTGTCCAGCTATATCTGACCTATGACCCCTAACCTCCCTATTCTAGACAAGGAGCCGGTGGTGCATGGCGGTGGTCGTGTTGAGGTGACATGGGAGAAGATGAGCAAGTCTAAACACAACGGTCTGGACCCCCAAGAGGTGGTGCAGCAGTACGGCTTGGACACAGTTCGACTCTACACCCTTTACGCTGCACCGCCTGAACAGGACATCCTCTGGAATGTCAAGAGTGAGCCGTGAAGATTGCACCAACACCATGTGTTATTATTTAGCATCGTTAACTCATGTCAGAGCATGTTGGTTTTGTGAGATTTAGCTTTATCTATATGCCATGAATAGTGTCCTCAAAGAAACCAATATCTCTTGTTTTCAATCCTGGAGTCGTTTCTCCCACAGTACGTCATATTGTAACATCCTTTCCTTCTGCGTCTGCGTGTGTTCACCACCTCAGCCGATGCCCTCCCTGGTGTCCTGCGATGGCAGTCTCGGCTCTGGCAGCTGGTGACCAAGCTGAGGGGGGCTCGGCAACTCGGAGACGTCCCCAGCCCCTCCCTGCTGAAAAAGAAAGAGCTGGCGGAGGCGACGAAGATCTGGGAGAACAAGAACTACGCTATTCAAGAGGTATAGTCTCAGACCGAGTGGAATAAATGGCTGAAAATGGCTCATGGTGACATTGTTTAACAGTTATATTGCTACAGTCATTACCAGTAGGGGTCAGTAATGGGCCCACATTTAAACTCCCTATGTTTCACAGCAAGTTATTTTTTGTCTTCCTTCAATAAGATAAGTGAATCACACAATTGCAGCTGTCATCTTGGTCTATTTTTAATTTCATTTCTCTGCTATTACAACAGTACCAATTATCTCTGGTTCTCGTTTTTAATATGCATTTTTAGATATATATTTTTTGCCTTTTTACACTGCAATAGATTGTTAATACAATGTTGCCATGCATTGTAAGGTGTATTTTTTCAGGATGCAAGGTATGAAAACATTCAAGGTAATATGTCACTCGTTAAACAGCTATAGTACACACTCCTGAGTTCCAGTCTTTCCAGCCGAACATCTATCGTAACCTGAAACCCCAAGAGTAAAAGGAGGAGGCAATGGAAATTGATTTTAAATCCACTCCGTCTCCTCTCACACTTTATAAATAGCCTCCTTTGGCTGCCAGGTTTGATTCTCTCTCTCTCTGCCCCTCAGGGCTGGTGTTTTTAAAGGATCTCTGGCTGTTTGCCATAAGCCCCCAAAGCCAAGGCTGTCTTTTGATCCGTCCCTCAGAAAAGCCTCGGTGATCGACCTCCTCCTCCCTTTTGCCCTTTCCAAACTGGTTCTTCTTCCCAGAAGGCTAAGCAGGGCAATGTTGACATGCTGTGTGCCTTCAGCCGGTTCACATGGTGATAATGGGAGGAGGCTCCTCTTTTGGGCCTCTCATTGTTTTGTTTTTTTAACTCTCTTTATCAGGGTTTTCAAAGGGAAACATACAGTAGTAATATAGGAAGAAATATTTTAAGTGCAGGCTTTAAGAGGACATAAAAAAATAGAAACGGAAATAAAACTTATCAATGTTTTACAGTATAATACCTTAAGTTCAGTTCAAATAAAGGCAACAGGAAAATGTATCAAAATAAATAAATAAATACATTTTGGAGTAAGAAAAGAAGTAAGTGGATGTTGAATATGTCGATAGTGCTCTAGTGAATCTTTTTTACTCCAGGCCAGTATGTGGGAAGGATTAGTGCACTGTTATTGAAGCGGTCGAAAAAAGGTTGCCAGGTCTGGTAGAGCTTGTCGTCACTACTTCTCAATGAGAATATTTTTTTTTTTTTCAAAATGCAGGCGCTGCATGACATCTTTCAAAACAGCAGAGTGGAGAGCCTGTGCTTGTTTCAAGTTTAGTAATATCAGTCTGCGTGCTGGCAGGGCTAAAGATCTCATCATGTTATATTGAACGGTGGTTCGGTCATTGTTTCCTCATAATTCTTCAGAGGCAGACTCAAAGTTATTCCATCACACAGTCCACAGGCCCAGTAACCAAAACTGTGTTTTCAGGTGACATCTCACTTCACAGAGGACTTCCTCTTCAACGCAGCCATTTCTCGACTGATGGGACTTACCAACACACTGAGTGTGAGTGAGCCCTCCGGCACCTTGAAGTAAAGATGTCACAGTCACTGTTTGCTCTCACACTTTGGAAATTACGTGTGTGTGTGTGTGTGTGTGTGTGTGTGTGTGTGTGTGTGTGTGTGTGTGTGTGTGTGTGTGTGTGTGTGTGTGTGTGTGTGTGTGTGTGTGTGTGTGTGTGTGTGTGTGTGTGTGTGTGTGTGTGTGTGTGTGTGTGTGTGTGTGTGTGTGTGTGTGTGTGTGTTCAGAGTGCGACGGTCAGGGTGGTGCAGCACAGTGTGGAGTTTGAGGAAGCTCTAGCTGCGCTGGTTTTAATGACGGCACCAATGGCGCCGCACTTGGCTTCTGAACTTTGGGCAGGTTGGTGACTTGCAAATTATTCAGAAATAATTAATTCTGCACTCGAACTATACTGTTCATTAATTTTTTATTTTATATATTTATTTTAAACTCATAATATCATGGCTGTTACCTCGTGATAATGAGATTTTGGACTGACATAGGGGCAAAAGTGTGTGGGGTTTGTGGTAAAAATAGGTTGTTTCTAATATCTGTAAGAGGAAGTTGCCTCAGTTAGACGGTGCTTTTCTAACACCAACGCCCAGCAGTGATGCAATCAACAGCCGTTAAGTCGGTGACACATTTTCATTTGTGTAACTGTTTTGCATCCCAGACAAACAAGAGCCATACAACCTGAAATAGACTCACGGTCCATCAAACGAAACTGAAAGGAGTGCTGGGAGCTTTTGGGAAGCTCTCTGCACACAGCAAAAAGAAAAGAGTTTCCAGAAAAACATATTGTCCACCTGGCAGGTGACCTCTGGGAGGAAGACACTGTGTGCGTTTTGTTTGTGCTCACATGTGTAATTTTAGAAACGGAACATGAAAGTGAGAAACAAGTGACCTCTGCTGCACTCTGTCACGTTGTATATTTAGTCTTGCTGGTTTAAATGCGAGTCGGGACAGGGGATGGTGGGGTGTTGTTTGACCCTTCATCGAGAAACTCTTTCTCTACATAAAGGAAAACATAAAAGTCCTCCCCAGTCATTTGTTTTGGCTCAATAAAAGACAACCCTTTTGCTTTGTTCTGGTCCATTTTCCCTTCATGTTTTTCTCCCCACCCCTTGGCTGAGTTGGTGTAGCGGCTGTTTGAGAGAGCCTCGGCACAAGAATCCATCTCAGTGGTGTGAAAGCAGATCTTTTTTTGATATTATTCTCATGTGTGTCCTCCCGGGTCTCTTCACAGGTCTTTGCCAGGTAAGAAACCCCCTCAGCCGCCTCCTCCAGCGGGGAGGAGCCGTCCTGCAACAGTTCTGGCCAACTGTGGACCCCGAGTACCTGGAGGCCCCTGACTTTGTGGAGCTGTCTGTGCTGGTAGGATCACACACAGACACACACATTGAACTCCTGCAACTGTTTCAGCCAGACCAAAGAAACATCAAGCTAAAAAACAAAACCCTGATGTTTTTGTTTGAAACACAAAAGGATTTCACTCAGCTCTTTGATCATTATTTATACATAACTTCATTAATTGGTATATTCACTCACGTTTGCTCTTGCATCCACTGCGGCTTTCACTCAAACTCTCCACCCTTAAGTCTAAAGTCCTCAGTCCATGATTACATTCATAGTCTGTAATTTCCTGGAGAGTCTATGATTACCCTGTGTGTGTGTGTGTGTTTGTGTGTGTGTGTGTGTGTGTGCGTGCATGTCTGCAAGTGTGTGTTTATGCGTATGCATGTCTCGTGGTATGCTTTAAGCTAAATAGATAAGTGGGTCAATAATTAAAAGCCAGTAACTGAGCCGCCGTGTTTTCCCGAACTCGCTGTTACTCTCTCGCCATCATTTCTTGTGACTTTCTTTCTGCCCGTGAGCGAAATCACACAAATATCGAAAGCCCTCGGTTTGGCAGCGTCAGACAATCGGAGAGAATATCCAGCTGTGGAGGGAAGGTTTGGATCAGATCCAAGCATCACACATGCTAACACTGGCACATGAATGACAACACACACACACACACACGTCACTCTTCACAGTCCTGGATATCGACTCAGTTAATAGATAAAAGCGGAAACAGCTTTAATCTGACCGTTAGAGGTTTGTATCCCCTGAAAGAACCTGCTAATCCTCGCATACACACACACACAAGATGTGATGATAGCAAACAGTGTGTTGAGCTGACTGTCTTTCACCGGTTGTATTGGCCTTCTGTACTCTGACAGAGAGACAAGAAAGCCCAAGCACAAGCAAGTGTGTTGGGAGTGAAAATAATGCTCCTTTACACATTTTCATCTTTGGATTCTTGTTTTCTTCATGTTTCCTTCTTGTTCATCTCTCACGCATGAGTCATAAATCCCATACACCCTGTCTCCCCTCTCTCACTCACACACACACACACACACACACACACACACACACACACACACACACACACAGTACATACATGTATATTGGAGCTCCCAGTGCTTGATGATGATGAGGTTTTACTTCAGAATGCCTCTGTTGTGGGTTTCCTCAGCCCTGTGGAGTTAACCTCGATTCCCTCTGTCCTCTAATCACGTACTTGGGTTTGTCCCAGAAGAGAGGCCGAGGCTGAGAGGCCTCTCTCTCTCAAACACACGCGCACACACACACACACACATTACTTTACAACCACCTCTAGAGATCACATTCACTGTGTGCACACATGCACTTGCTTCAGAACATTACAAGAGTGCCCTTCCCATACCTACCACTAACTATGTGTTATAAGGGTTCGCTATATATATATATGGAAGGAGAGGTGGAGTCTGTTATTTTGGGCCTTTTATGCCAGGAAGGAAGAGTTTGGGTAAAGTCTGACATGGCAGAACTGCTTTCAGATGGAGAATTGTTTCAAGGGGAACAAATTAGAATCCCATCTATTTCTCACCCTCAGATAAACAACAAGGCCTGTGGGACAGTGGCCGTGCCTCTGCAGGTGTCCAAAGACTGTGAGCGGGTGCAGCAGCTCATCGTGGAGAGTCCGTTTGGACGGAAGCTTCTTGGCGACCGCAGCATCAAGAGAGCCATCCTCTCCCCCAGGACTGCCCTCATCAACTTCCTCATTGACGAGTGATATTTGGGCATTCAACGCTACTTTTGTAACTTCTAGATAGTTGTGAACAACTGTCAATCATTGACTCAAAGAGAGAGAGAGACAAAAGAGGTGGACTTTTATATTAAGACAAAGTGAATGTCTGTTTATATTAACTGTCACAAATTCAATGTAAATATGTCTAAAAGATATTTTATTTATACTTTGCTGTTGTGGGGTTTCTTCTCTTTAAATTGAGAGAGATTAGGCACCCGTCTCTGTCAGATCATCCTCCCGTTTAGTCAGACCCGTTTGACAATAAGCCCAAACACCACTTCAGATTACAGTGTTCCATCAGAGTCCTCCTTTCTCCATTAACGCCACTTTCAGCATCGCACCCAGGACCACAACTTCACACCTCTCCGTCTCCCATCTGCCTAATGTCTCATCTGAGTCACTCAGTCCAGATCTGCCTCATCGGCGTTTGTCTCTCTGCTGCTGCTTTTAGCCGCTGATCTCTTCTGAGCGCCATACACGGATACACGTTTGGCTTCTGGACCTGCCACTGTGCTCTGTGAACCCTGTCGCCATCACCGGGCGTATTGTGGGTCACTGAAGAGCCTCATGTGGATTGGGATTTTGTAGCTTCCCACTACTTCGTGGCTGCACTGTGCTTATTAATCAGCGCGGTGTCTCTGTCTCAGCATTGGGTCAACATGAGTCAGACATCGGCACTGAAATGTATCCATGTGCACGCCCACTGGCCTATCTTTAATGGCTGGGTGAGTAAGCACTTCTTTGATATGTGGTAGCACTCGCAGTGCCCACGTTGCCTGTAAACCAAGATTTTCGGTAGCCGCTGAACAAAAGCGTCATATTTTGTCTGGGATCAGTGTGTGAATGAAGATAAAGGAATGTGTAGTCTTTGAAAAGTGAGATATGCGTGTCAGTTTCGCAAGGTCAGCTTCCGTTTGAAGAAGTGCTGTTATTTTTATAGTGCAAGACGGTCAGCTTGTGACTGATACAAATCATGCTGTATCACATTATGTGAGGTGATGGAGGGTTTGCTTTTCTTACAAACATGATGAATAAACAAAAAGTTGTGGACAGAACAAAAAACAGAACATTCATTGCTGATTCCCCACCCTGACTTTTTTGTCTATATTTCTATGCTCCATCTCTGACCATCAGGTGACAGGAAAAGGCTCACAGGAGAGAAAGAATAACAGGAAGAGAAACCAGGAACAAGAGGAGGGGAGCAAAAAGCCAACGCTGCGTTAGTTATTCTCTGTATTGTCTCGGATTCTGTGAATTTGATCTCTACCAGATGCTGCAACAGCACAAGACAGCAAGCACTAGACAAAGAGAGAGGGGTATTTTGTCTTCCGACACAATTTTTGTGAGCCTTGTTTTCTTTCACGCTGGCTGTATATAATGTATAAATAATTGTTGTGTCAGGTATTATTTTCCCACCTTCCCTTCCACTCTCCGTGCTACTAACACCAGCTAATAAACAGGTCTGAAGTGGCCCGAACAGTAAGCTAAAGCTGCCATGTCATTGAAAAGATAAACATTGTAGTCACTTCAGATCGGTCAGAAATAGCCAGGAACATATCTACAGACTGATATTACCTTGGCTTTGAATAAATAGATAAGTAGCATCCTACTTAACAGTGTAATTCAACCAAAGGAGGTCTGAGCTGAACCGATGCATTTCCTCTAATATGTAATTTCGTCACTTCAATAACAGCCTGTGGAGTCCAAAACCCTCTGAACACCAAGAACACATGTTCTGTGTATATAGTTCAATGAATATAGCGCATAGAGCCTCCATAGAGATGCATGGCTTATACATTGCAGTGAAAAAACAACAACGAGGCCACAGAGTCTAAAATGTGACCGGAGCCCAAAAACGTCCCAAAACTACTCAGGGTTCAGAGGGTTAACACTTTTTTTGTCAGCTCTGCAGTTTCCATGACGACTAGGATTATTGAATAGGCAACAGAATTGCACTATGACTCACTTTCTCTCCTGACCACGGCCGTTGTCTCTCTCTTACACATGGGATGTAAGTTACAGCATGAATTGTCTTTGCTGAGTTAAAGGAAATCCCTTCTTGAGAAACTGCACGGTGGAAATAAAAAGGGTGGTGTGCACACAGCAGTCACAGTCACCCTCCAGTGCACCGGTTGAGTCCCTGGACTGGGCCGTCTATGCTCTCGGGGGGGGGGGGCGTAGTAATGCTGCAGCTCATTATCTTAGAGGCTGAACTCAATGCTGGTAATTTGGTCATCCAAGGACTTTTTGTGTGTGTGTGTGTGTGAGAGCTCAATGTACCAGCAGATTTTCCACTAATCCTTTTTATTGTTTTGGGGATCCAGCTAAACACTTGGCATGTATGTGAAGGCACCATGCTTAAAAACAAAGTTATTCATTTATTTACTGTACATCTCCATAGATACAGCCTGTTAGTCATTTGGACCTTTTCGGAATGAAAATAAGCTTTTTGTCTGCCGGAGCTGTTAAATCCGTTAATGTCAATCCATCCAGAACATCTGTTTTAAAGCACTTGTAAAACACACAGTGAGTGGACATATCGTACCCAAATCTGCAGCTGCTTCAAAGTTGAAGCCTTTTAAAGTAAATGTCAACAGCTACCCTATTTGTATTTGACTCAAATTTTGCAATTGCAGAAAATATGCAAAAGCCCCGTATAACAAACTCCTAATCAGCCGTCTAATGAGATGGTGCTGTACTGTAGGTTGTACAGATTGTAAAAAAAACTCCGGGATAAAGTGATTTAATAGATACAACTGACTTGACTCCTTATTTCCTACATGACAGCAACAGACGCCCCTACGCTGTGTGAATAAGGCTTTGTATGCCTCAAGAAATATTACTGTAAAAATTGATAGACTTGATAAATTCCAGAAAATATTGTGAATGTTTTTGCCTTTACTGCCCATCCCTGAAGATCTGTTATTAAAAAGGAATGTGTGGAGGGTTTGACTTTACCGGGAAATGAAGTTCTTCTCTGTATCATTCTAATTGTTCCCCTTTAATGAGGCGCTAATGACACAAATCATCCAATTAACATAATTGCTGAAACCAAATAATCTCAAGTTTTCCCAAAACCCCCTGCTGCTGTTACCACATGTTTGAACTAACTTTTAACCAACACCAGGAGATAATATACAGGAAGTAGTTTGCAAAACACATGAGCACTTTAATGTTGAAGATGTCCCACAAAGATGTCCAAACAGTTTTACATTTGAAATCGCTGTCAATCCCTCAATATAGTCAAGAGCGCTTACTGATACTTGTTCAAATGTATCTTACGGTCATGAACATTATAAATAACATATATGCGTTCATCTTTGCTGCAATGACAAATTTCTCTTAGATGTGTGTTAGTTTGTAAATGCAAATACTACACAACTTTAAAGATCCTGCTCCGTTTATTCAAATACTGACTTCTCTGTGAATAACACAAATGTACATGTGAACAAGGTCTCTGCGTGCTTTACTACAATAATACCCGTGGCTGTTTCTAGTGGATATGTGTTTATAGAAAATATGTGTGAAAAAGCAAGTTAATCCTATATATATATATATATATAGCTTCAAGGAAATGCTGCATTATGGTGACCGTTTTCCTACCTGCATGGTCGGTCCTTATAAACCTTGTGTTTTAATTACACCAGCAGCAGCAGCCTAAATGAACTCTCAACATACTGGCTCCATATTTTTTTCACATCAGGGCTGTTAGACTATGTATGCACATCCAGGCCACATCCCGGACACAAATAAGATGTGGTCCTGTGTTTGCTGGGAAGTTGTGCCTTTCCCCCCCCAAACACATGAGTTCATCCTATTGTACCACAACTCTGTCTCATATATTCCAGCCAGGGTCAGGACAAAGTGTGGAGGGGTCAGTGTGTCTGTGTGTGTCATGAGCAGGAATGTGTGACGTCATTCAACCAAAACAGGGGGCACAAGCACTGTAAATAGCCCCCCTTAACCACACAAAAAACACACCCATACAGTAGTTTTATGGTTTTACTCCACTACATAAATTGTTTATGAGATGCTGGAAACTAAAAAGTTGTGTCGGAGTGTCCCCAGCCTTCCTGTATGTATTCTGAAATAATGTATCCTAAAAATAATGACCCATCCCCCATTTGCTTTACTTTATGTTTCCTCCTCCTAAACCAACAAGCAGTGCTAGAAGAAGTATCCATAACCTTTAAATTAGGAGGAAAAATAGCTATATCACACTGTAGAAACACTCCATTAGGCGAGATTTTAAAGCTCTGCATTGAAAGTGTTGCTTAGATAATATGTTGGCCTATTATAATAAAATGTACTTGGACTGTGATCATTAAAAGTTCTCAATGCATAAAAATGGCTAAATAGTAAGCATAAGTGTTATACTATCATATATTAGAATAGTGATGGATTGAAGTTGGTGGAGCCAATTTAAAGCAGCATGTGGCCATTGTGTATTGGGTAGTTTCATATTTTAGTTTTGTAAGCTATGTACAATCTTAATAAAGTTCCTAACTGTCAAATAGCCGTGAAGTGGAGTAAAACGTCGGCTACTACAGTTTTTCTCACACTCACTGTTTAGCCCTTTAATTCCATGGAGCATTAGGAGAATGCTGAAGTGTTTTGCTGACTCAAATAGCAGCGACTGAATCAACTCTGAATATTTATATAACAATAACACCGGATGTAAGGGAGCGGATGAATATCTGCCCCCAGGTTATTTTAACACGAGACACAGTTAGTAATAAGCTAACGTTAAGCCGACTGTCTGGTTATTGATACCAGCACTGATCTCAAACTCAACGTTTACTTCGCGGCTCAATTTGCGCACTGCGCCTTTAAAAACAAACCGTTCCCTGCGTTCAGTCCCGACGGTCGACCCGGTCGGCCACGTACGGCTCTGTGCTTCAACGGTACTCCCAAGGTCCGGTCGTTAACGGTAGACGACTTCTACCGGTCAACCTTTGCGACTTTAACGACATATTAGCGAGTTGGGACTACTTTGAAGTACTTTTTTTGTTTCCTCGACAGAGATGCGGAGGACATAGTTTCTGAATGAGGGTTCCCCGCTGGGACTGTAAAGCGGGAGGAGGGGGCAGTCCGCGGGGTCGTGCAGGCTATCTGATCTGGGATCTGCTCACTTTTATAACCAGACAGACGGCGGCTTGTTCGAGGCAGAGCTGAGCTCGGACGGTTTCTCCGAGGAGGACGCGGAGTCTTCAACTTTTTGTATTCTTTACGCAGGACACCAATAAGAAGGGGGGAAGTTTGGAAGAAGAGAAAAGTTTCACCCGCGTCTCCTGCCAAGACCACGAGCGGCTGGAGTTGTAAGCTAATAATTCACTCTGGATATATCACTCTTTTAGACTTTAACCGTGAAATATAACTACTTGTTACTTTACTTCATTGAAGCAGACACACCAAGTATCAGCAACATGGATAAATACGAGGATTTAGGACTCGAGGCGAGTAAGTTTATCGAGGACCTGAACATGTACGAAGCATCCAGAGACGGCTTGTTTCGGATGAGGAGGGATGCGGGAAATAACCCCGACTTTGAGGAGACGAGAAGAGTTTTTGCCACTAAAATGAGTAAAATACACATGCAGAAACAGCAAGAGGAGATGGCGAAAAACACCCAGGCCATGAAAATGAACGGGGCCCACAACAGCACGTACTACACCAAAGACAGACCGCCCATCAATAGTTACAAGCAACCACCGTGCGAAGCGGCCGCGAAGCCCCCGATGCTCTCTGGCCCCGTGCCGGCCACCACGGCTGGGACTCAGTACGCACCGTTTGACGGCCAGAAACACCACACGGGCGTTCAGTCTGAACCTCCAGCAGGCAGGGCGTATGGCTACGGAAACAATTACGATAATAAGGAGCCGCATTCATACCAGCACAACACCGCTACTACTCCCCCCAGCCCAGGAAACGCGTCTCTCAGCGCGCCCACACACGCTCGTTACCCGGTCAGCCAGCCGGCTGCCTGGGCCTCATCCAGAGACAGCCAGCTATCTACATCTTCGTCTGGGTCTGGAGGCAGCAGCAGCTCGTCTAACCCTAACCCTCAGCGTCAGTCTGCACCTCCCACCGCCAACAGTCTTCCACCCCAGCAGATTCAGCCTGTCACCCCGTCTCTAAACCTGAGTCCACCCAGGGGATGGGCTGGAGAGCCCCCTGGCTCAGCTAAACCTGACTTCATCCCTGCCCTGCCTCTGAGTGCCTTCACAGCAGGAGCTGACCATTACGCACCATCTTCTCCAACCTCGAGACCCTCCACCAGCCATAATGGTGCTCTGGCGCCGTCCTCGCTCCTACCTGAACCTTTTGAAGCGCCTCTACCCAAAGCCCAGGTGGCATCTGCTGCCTTGATTCCTGGCAATGTGTCCAAGAGCAGCAGCCAGGGTCAAGGCCGGGGCCAGATACCGGTCTGTGGACACGCCGTTGGTGCTGAAGCTGAAATGCTTTGCCCCTCGAAGCCTGTCCCACTACCCTGTCAGCCTCTCCTCGCACAGACCCCCGAACAGGGGCCTTCAGCAGCTGAAATAAAGTTAGAAGCGCTCACCAATCGACTGGAAAAGGAGATGGATGCCCAACCAAAGGCTGACTACTTTGGTAAGACAGTTTAAACTATCCAAATTCAACAAGGGGCTTCTGTCAGTTTAAGAACTGCCCACCCACAGTTCACAACATGAATCCACTTGTTTTTGATTTCATATTTACATGCACACACTCTCACCCTTTGTCGCCCTTCTTCTGTGTTTCCCTAACACACATTTATTCTGTGTGTGTCTGTGTCGTGGTTGTGAGTGCAACCCAACTGTCAAGAGTCTTTGTGGCATTCCTGATGGTCTTTGCTGATAAAATAGCTAAACTTATGCAGGCAAAGCTTCTCTTTTTTTATTCTGTGGAATGCAGACAGAATCATTTCCATTTTTTTTAAATGATTC
Source organism: Anarhichas minor (assembly GCF_050575085.1). Lineage (NCBI taxonomy): Eukaryota > Metazoa > Chordata > Actinopteri > Perciformes > Anarhichadidae > Anarhichas > Anarhichas minor. Next base: position 586,962 of record NW_027466487.1, on the reverse strand, counting down.
CTTGTCTGTCCACTTGGCAGCTGAAACAAACCCTTCAGCAGTAAAAAAAAAAAGTGGTGCCAAGGCCAGACAGAAGAATGTTGCCCTCCATCTCCTCCCAGACATTTAATGTACTACGAGACAACATCCACGACAAACTCATTAGTTGGACCTTGATCACTTCCGTCAGCTCTGTGACAGTTTTAATGTTAGTTCCCATGTAGAGTTTGTTTGACTAGCAGTAGCATTGGCACATCATATCATCACAGATCTGTGCTTGGCTCTTTGTGAGCAACACCTGTGATGGTTCGTTCTGGTATTTGGGGGCCCCACTAGGAACAAGGAACCATGGCTGTTGTGTTATGATAAAGAAGACGACACATTTATCATGAAGATCATTTCTTGCTTGTGAAGTTTTATGATCTAGTACCCTTGTATTTGTTGGAATTATACGCATTTCAGATTCCTCATATTACATTAAAAAAGGAGTAAAGTCCTGCAGCTAAAATGATAACCAATACACAAGGTCACTGGGTGAGATGGGTTGCATGAGAATGTCCATCATCAGCAGAATGCTCTGGTTCCTGTTCCTCTTATCACTGCTTGTAGCGCTCTAGCTGCTCTATGTGGACCGTAGGAGCGCTACCAGGAAATGAATGCACCATTGAGAGAACACATGCTTTGCTGTGAGGTCAGCTGAAAGACTGTAGTAGATGCACAGTGAGCAGGTGAGGTGTGCTGTATGTTGTTGGGATTGTGTTCGTCTCAGAGGAAGCCGGTGCTCACATGTTAGCCAGGCGTTGTAAACGGGATGTCCCCCTATGTCCCCCCCCCCGGTGTGTGTATATTGGTGTGTAAGGGAAGATGTTACGGCACACGTCACTGTCACGACGAGGCTCACAAATAGCACAGTGATGTGTGGGAGAGCACAGTGCATTCAGCTCAAGTGTAGGTTTGAAGTAATATAATATAGACCTTTTTTTTTTTTCACACGCGTTCCCACATAGACGTGGCCCACACATGGCTCCTGTGTGGAGTTTTCCACTAGACCGAGGCTCGTCCTCTGAGTCATGCTTTTAATGCCGGAAGAAAAACTGTCATCGTGGAAGACCTTCTGAGCCGTGAATACAATATGTATATTCTGTTAAGCACCTTTAGTGTACTGTCATATTTGTACATCCCGTTGTGTTAGAAGGTTTGTCGGGTTAAAGCTACGGTTTGTTTGAACATAATGTGCCTCTAAAAGTCTGATTGGCAAAATTACAGCTGGAGGTTCTGGGAAAGTGAGTCCAGTGCCAAAGCGGCTGCACCGGGGGGAACACTGAGGAATGTCTGAAGGAAGAGAGCAAAGAATTTTAGATATGAGGTCTTAGGATACAAAGAGGAGGGGAGTCCCAGTCAAGGTTAGAAGCGTCTGCCATGTTGAATGGATGAGTGGACGAACAGAGATTTAGGAACACGTTGGTAAGATGCTTCTTTGTGCTCGCCCACAAGAGCCTGAAAGGATATGAGATTTATAGACAAGTTCATCCGAGAGGGGAGAAGTGGTGGGACGTCCCAGGGTTCTGCCCCCCCCCCTCTTCCTCTGACTTTCTCACACACACACACACACACACACGCACACACGCGCCCATTCAGTTAAGCATTTACTGTTGTGTTAAGATGGAGGATTAATTTATCCCATCTGGCTGTTGAGTGGAAAACTTTGTCAGAACTCTTCCCAGGGATTCTTGGCTTGTGCTCTGGCAGGCAATTGGAGGCTTTCTTTAATGTGTGTGTGTGTGTGTGTGTGTGTGATAGATATCCTCTCATGCGTATCAGTGCGTCTGTTTGTCTATCAATATACGGCCTATATGGTGTCTGTGTGTGCTGTGGTAAAAGTTTGATAATGATGGCATAGTGACTCAGCCTTCAGCACATTTCAGTGACTGAGAGTACAATGTACATACGTTTGCTACTTTAGAAGTTGCATTTATTATATCATGTGGTGGACGCGTTATAGACGGAGTTTAGTCCATTTCAAGTTATTCTTAAAAATCAGATTACTTATGGGTTATTGGTTGATTTGCTGCTTTTCATATTTTCATCATGTTGTGGATGTGTCATGTGTGAATCTGAAACTTTGGGGCTAACTGTAGAAGTGATAACACTCAACAGCTGCTACAATGTGTAGCACGGGTCCCTTTAGGCAGTTAGTGGTGTGTTGGCCAGCGAGCGGCCGTCTACTGGCAGTTTTGACAACTGGGAAAGGTGAGGGGGGGGGGGGATAGGTGGGGTGCAGTGTTGGCGTGTTTTGCTTCCCCTCCCCCCTCCTGAAGCAGGCAGTCAGTCTCCTGAATAATCACACTGTTTAGGAATATGGGACTGTGGCCAAAGACAGATTTGTGGCGGCCCAAACTATGAAAACAAGGATTATTTTTGGTCCCAAACAGGAAAAGAGTGAATGGACCTTTACTGCAATTCTGTTCACATGGAGCATACGAACCAAAGCTATAAAGAAAGTAAGGAAACGATCTCCTTGGCCCACTGAAAGATCTCAAAAAAGTCCTGAAAAAGTGTGTGTTCCTGTTTGTTCTCTGACATGAAGAGTTTACAGAAGACGAGCAGAGAATGTGATTTGAAGGACCTTCACTCATTCATTCTTTTCACACCTTCACGATAAGTTCACTAGTTTGAGGGGAATGAATACTTTATTGTGTTTTCATGTAAACAAATAGCTTACATAAGATCCCCATTCTTCTGCTCTCTAATAATATCCCTCTATTATCTCTAAATCTTCTTTCCAGCCTTTGGGGCCCCCGGCGATGTGTCCTTTGTTGTGGCATTGGGAGAGGCTTTAGCTGAATTATATATAACCCTGTTGTATATTGCATTACTGAGCGTCTAAGAACAGAAAAATTTGAAGGTTATTACATGTAACAGTGTGTTTTTGGGGGAGGCAGCCGCGTGATAAGTGTTAGATACAGTGAAAACAGAAGTTTCTTTGTCAGTGCTCTAGCAGGACCTGGGCTGGGCTCTTCTGCTGAGCTCTATTTCTTTATAAAAACAACTCACACACACACACAACCTCATGCACACACATCTTCACTCTAAAAGAGAAGCTTGAGGTCTTGCTTCCATCGGTGCCATTGCCCTCTGCTACTTAAAGTAGATACTTGATGATTGGAAGGTCATATCATGCTGTATCTGATTGATTCAGCAGCTAGCTGACGACCCGTTGCGGTCGCTGTTCACGGTCTGTGTGCCAGTCGTCATATCGCTCCATGCCGTAGTGTGCGTGCTCAGAGGGAAAGATGGAGATTGGCAAGGCATGGGTGCAAAGAAAGATGATATTTCCATGCCAGGTCTCAGGAAAGTAGTGTTGCATAAGCAAAAAATAGTTGTGTATTAATCACATGGAAACCCTGTGTTTTTGATGAGCGGTCCAAAGTCCAAGGAGAGATTATATAATGTTGCATGGCATGCTCTCATGTGATTTGCTTTCAGGTCTTTTGGGCTTTTATCTTTTCTTTCTTTGTATTTTCTTCTTCTTTTTCACGTTGTGGATGAGTGGATGGATTCATATTGAGTAGACTCCAGTGTCTTGATATCAAGCCACATTGAATGGGTGTGTAGTTCGGGTCGGAACATTTAGATTTTGATCAAAGTTTTTATGACCAGACTTTTCGGTCTCTGAGCCAAGTCAAATAAGCAAATGGGGATATATTTCCCCTCTCAGTGACACAGCCCAGGACCCAGCTTCCTGACTTTTTGAAGTGATGTTTTTTCTTTGTCTCCATTGTTTTTGTCTGGATTAATCTGGATCACAGCGTCTCTTCATTCCCCTTTATCGTGATACAATAGACGTGTTTCAGTTTATATCTCAGGTTTAGTACTCATTTGGTTGGGTCGACGTACCGTGTCTGCATCAAAATGTTAATTAAATGCATAAGTGGCTTAAATGTGTGCCTCCCTGTGACTTTCCTGACGTGGTCATATGCTGTGTTGTGTTCCAGGCGTCTGTGTTAAGTGCAACAAGGCGGTGTATGGAGCCAGCCAGGCCTGCCAAGCTATGGGAAGCCTCTACCATGACAGCTGCTTCACCTGCAGCGCCTGCAGTAAGTACACACAGACAGCGTACCTTCACTGACACTTTCACCTGCTCGTGTCTCCTCCCGACTAATCGGCTGCCAAAGAACCCGTCCTCTTGATTAAAAGCTGTTCCTTCTTCCTCAGTCAGTCGCTGCCCCCGAGCAGAAACCAACAATTATTTAGGGATTACTGTCCTGTGCTTACTGGTGTTTGGTTTCTGGGTGTGCCAGTCACTCCTCCAGCCCACACAAAGACACGCGGAGCGAGACTCTCTGCCGACCTGAGTTAACCACCAGTCAATAAAACTGCCTTTAGTAGAGTTAGATGGACTGTATGCCGGGTGTCAGTCGAGGCTCATCACCCTGGCGGCTCTGTCCGACGTATGTGTGACCTGTAGTTTCCTGACTGGACAGCCGCGCCCCTCCCTAGTGGAAGAACGACCTGGCTTTGTGCTCCAACCAATTAAAATCTTTGTCCCAATTATAAGATGGGTATGTGGAGAATGTGAGGCACTGTGGTGACCTCCACTCAGGCTTATTATTCTGCAGCACCTTTGACCTTGCTGCTTACGCCCCCAAATATATGATTAACATCTCCGTGTTTTCTTTTACCCCTCGTCCTGTGTGCTTATACGTGTGTGTGTGTGAGAGCGAGGAGATGAAAAAGGGGAGACACGGGGGGGGGGGGGGGGTTTTACTCACCACATACCTCTCATACCTTGCTCCATGTGAGAGCACAAGGGTTGTGCTCGCTGTGAGTAGTGGCCCCCAGGGAAAAGAGCATCTCAGCTGGGGGGGGGGGGGGGGGATTGCAGGCATAGGGGCCCTCAGTAGGTCCGTCTCCAGGAGGACACTGGCTGCTGTTATGTCAGCTGAGGTGGGAGGACAGTGTGGGACAGGGAGGACATTCAGTGAGAGCACAGCCCACTCAGCCAGCAGGCAGGGGCACGCTGACACATGCGTGTACTCATGGCTGTGCCCACGCAGTAAACGGCACAATGCAGTTGAATATACAGAGCCTGTATACTAAGCATCCCTTCTCATCTTCCTCCAGAGTCAGTATGTCAAGAAAGCTGTCATTCTCTGTGGAGTTGCACCCCCCCCCCCCCCACACACACACACACACACCAGTTCCTCTGAGGTGACTGAGTGGAGAACATTCAGGCCACATGTCTGGGATTCAGTACTCTGGGCTTCCCTCCAGGCTAATCATCGACTGAATACAAGCAACCCGACTCCTGTTGGAGATTAAGCTCAAGTTTGTAATCAGGGGAACTAGTTTACACATTAGCCAGCTCAAATAATAATATAAGTACAAAATAAAGCAATTGCCTCTCCTTATATGAGACTCTGATATTCTTTCCAGTATATTTATTGTTTTTAAGGAACAGTGGTACACAGACCCTCTGTCAGATTCTGCTTTCATGATATCAGGCGCTTACTACAGCCAGTCGGCAGGCTTTGGAGAATACAAACAAGGACCTGATTGGTACGTTGTGTGCTAACATCTGGTGGGTAGACTGTCAGCACCTTGACCAAACACCCCAGGTGCTGTTCACAGTCAGAGAAATGCATTCAGACTACCAAAAAGCACTTCTTCTAAATGCAGGAAAGATTAAACATACGTAGTTATCTTTAGCAGGGCAGGAGGTGAGACTTAATCTCATAGAACAGAGTCTACTAATGTGAAATTTGTATATTTGGTATACGTTCCTTTTTTTTTTTTTTGCCAATTTACTCACAGGAAAGAACAGGGTTGAGTCCCTATTAGGAGGACACGGCAGAGTAATTGTGAATTTCTTATTTTCTGAATGGAATGACATCAGGAAATTCATAGAATATTTTAATTAGAAAACGGGCCTTGTGTTGTGTTCGGTCCCTCAGGTATTTTACATTTTTATGAAAGCGCAACAGTCGCAGTTCTTTTCAAATAGTCAGTCCTGACTCCTGACTTTAATTAAGCTCTTATCTCTCCGGAAAGCTCAGAGCCTTCCCTCTCTGACTCACTGGGAAAGAAGACTGCGAGGAGGAGGAGGGATGGCCCATATCTCACTTCCTCCTTCCCCTTTTCCCTTCAGGGACACAGTGCCAGGACTGTCTTCAGTAATTGCCCGAGGCCAGCCTCACACCGTGGCCCGATCACAATGACTCGTCTCCTCTTAAGTCAGTTATTGCGTTAGCCGTGGCCACATCTTGCTTGCGTGACCAGTATCATTCTATGAAGTAAGTTAATGTAGTTATGAACAGCTGGTTCAGAGAATGTCATGTGCCATTGATGTAAAAAAAATGAATCACAAGGTTTCAGTTTATTTCTTTGTTTCAGTTTTCTACTTTGTTGTTGCCTCTGATTCTGTGTGTAGTTCAGGCTTTTTTCAATCAAAATATTACAGCGGTATAGTAAACTATAGGTCTGCTTTTAGCTAATACAGCAAATCAAAGTGCTTCATCACATGGATGCAAATAGATAAAGCTCTAATAAAGCCCAATTATATTAAAATGTCCTTAACTGGGCTTATGCCTTCAGCTGCATTTCCTCTCATCTTAAGAAGGAAACTGTGAAATAGTGGCTAAATGACTGTGTGAGACAAGCATTCAGGTAAACAGAGCGTGGGAGATAAAGAAGGCTCCTGTTCACCAAGGTTAACCGCCTCGTCTCCTCTGCTGTCCCCTCCTTCACCTCCACACTCGCAACACGTCAGGAATGTTTCCTCTTCCTGTGGGACCTGGTCAAGAATAGCTATGTGAAGTGGTTTTGCTGTGTGTGTGTGTTTAGGTGTGTGTGTGTGTGTGTGTGTGTGTGTGTGTGTGCTGCGATAAGAAGCCAGCTCCAGACCATCGACCTATTAAAGCACACAGAGAGACAGGAAGCATACCAGGCATGTGGAAAGACACCAGAAAGGAACAAAGAAGAAGAATATCAGGTGGTTGCAGGTCTTGGCCTGTGGTTGCCGTGAAATCCAATAAAGCAGAGTGTTCAATCTGTTGCACCTGTCCACTAATTGAATTTAATCAGCATTTTTACCCTCACGTGTTTGATGCAGATGTGTTCCTTGTCCGACTGCAACCCACTCTGTGCCCCAGCAGTATTATATGAAGACACCAGCACACCAAAGATCCATTTGTTTGATTTATCTGCCCGGAATTCAGCAAGATAGAATGAATATTGCAAGAGGGTCCATTACCTTCCAACGGGTGTAATTAATCACCGCGGCCTTTATGCATTAGCGCTCTAACTATTTTCTGGGACTGGCCTCATCTCATAGCTTTGCAAGATTTTCCAGTAAGACAATTCCACATTCTATCGTTGACTTACCTTTTCTCGTCTGCTTTAATCTACTTATTGTAATTCAATGATAGGAATACGTTTGTTTTTTTCTCAGAGTACCAGGTGCTGCTGTGTTTCGCTCTAATGAAATGATACAGATGACTTCTCTGTGTCTGTTGCTGCAGGTCGGAGGCTGAGAGGGAAGGCGTTCTACTATGTCGGAGGGAGGGTTTTCTGTGAAGAGGACTTTCTGGTGAGCGGTCAACACACAATCTATATTTTGTATACCTCCACTGAGGTATGTGGCATCTTGTGACATTTGTTGCATTACGGTGAGATGACACACAGTACCTTTCTCATGCTGAGCTGCATCCAGTCAACATCTCCTGTCTCATGGTTTACAAATCTCACCTTATCTTACACACTTAATAATCAACCTATACTCAACTTGCCAGCCGTCAACTTAAACACAAAATATTGGTTTAGAGACTTTTGACCTTGTCGCGCAGTTTCTTGCATCTAATGCCGCTGATTCATATCAGTTTCCTCCCTTTGGGACTGGAAGGAGGTCAGTAAGTGGAGAGGCTGCTGTGCTGTGGTTCATAGTGCAGAATGACTGGATGTACCTTTCACTATGCATAATCATAGGACGTACATTAAACACAATTGAACCCCCTTGGTAAAATTTGTTGTAATTTCCAATACATTTTCCATTGTGCATGTTCTCATAGGAAATCCACCTTTTTTTTGGGGGTTGTATTTCCCCAACTAATCCTTCACACTGTCAGTAGCTCTGTGTGTGTTTACATCTTGAGCCCTCCGCAACAGACCTCATCTAATTCACTTTCCACCAAAAGCTCCGATAGTCGCTCAATTAAAATCCAAATTTATACTGAATTAAATTCGCTCTGGCTTTCTCCCTCTATGTGCTGTTAATTACGCCTGCTCTTCTGTGAGTGTGGCCTCTGCTAACTGCCACTGCTCATACATATTAACACACGATGAAGCTGGGCTGACTGATTCAAACACTGCATCCCTTTAAATACCTATCTCGGGAACCTGCACCATATTGACTTTTGTTCAGTGATTCACACACTTAGAGTGCAGTGCTTGCCTCAGAGAGGGAACGTTTAAGCAGCTTTAAAGCTTTAAAGAAGGGTTTTTAGTAAAACTACACATGTTAAGCCACCATGTAGTTTACTTTGGATTATGCCCGGGAGACATTGTGGAGCTGTTTAGTGCTCAGTCTGAAACAGAGAGTCAAGAGATTTCAGTCATCCATTAAATCACCAAATTCCAATGACATCACTGTCGTCTTTCCTCTGCCTGTTGAAGTACTCTGGTTTCCAGCAGTCTGCAGACAAGTGCAACGCGTGTGGACATCTGATCATGGACATGGTGAGTGTGTGTTCCTCCCCTCCAGTTGTGTGTACTTTTGAGGGATTTGTCTGCCTGTGTGTGTGAATGGGTCCGAGCCAAGTGATCTCAGCAGACTTCACCCTAAATACGCTTTCTGTGGGCACATCTGGATAAAGACTCAAGAGGAAGCATTGGCTCTGCATGTGCATCTCTCCCTCACACACACACACACACACACACACACAGAGAGACTCATGGGTAAAAATGAGTCAGGAAGTGACGCAGCATATGAAGGATTTTTTTAGACATGATTCTCAACACCTTCTCCATCCAGCAGACAGAGATGAAGGCGCTGCCTGCTTTATCTTCATATCTACACATTTTAAATGCTGTATCTCATAGCAGCAATCTGTACGCAACATACAACATATTGTCTTCCTTTGTCTTAAATTTGCTAGAGAAGACTTAGTATGTTCATTTAATTGCTATGTTTTCCTTTTAGCTTTATTTGATAGGTGTGATTCTTTGTTTTCAGGATATATACGTATATATGAAAGTACTGGCGGCTTATTCTTAACTTTGTCCTATTCTCAGCTGCTGTTATGATCAAATATACCCACATTTAAAGTTCATCTAATCTAAAGGGAAAGATTTTTTTAGGAACAATGACTATTTTAATATGATTGGATACAAATTGTGAGGAATGAACTAGATTAATTCTTCACTCATTTCTGTCTTTATAGATCCTGCAGGCCCTCGGGAAGTCATACCACCCTGGCTGTTTCCGCTGTGTCATCTGTAATGAGAGCCTTGACGGAGTGCCCTTCACTGTGGACACCGAAAATAAGATCTACTGTCTCAAAGACTACCACAGGTGAGTGTCACTTATGTTTTGTCCCAGTATTTCAAAGGAACAAGATGGTCGCATTATCCGTGGGGTAAACTAGTTTACACCGGGAAAAGGTCGAGGTGTCTTATTCCAGATGACAGCACAGCCCCTGAACATTTCCCTCGCTGCTGCAGGATGTGGCTGAGACGGGTCGACTGAGTACTTGCCACGTGTGGCAGACACATGAGAAGTGTAGTCAGGGATGAAAGGAGAGGGAGGGGGAGGGAGAAAAGATCACACTGTCCAGTCAGAGGTGTGAAGAGTGGCGTGCAGCGACGGCTCCTCTTGTTTTATGAGTGCAAGACCATTTTGAAGTTGTGCCTGTTAGCCACTTGTAGAAACTGCATATAGAAATATAGCCTGTAGCACTTCAACCTTAACAGCAGCCCGACAGTTGCAGCCTTTCTCCTCCCTGCTGGGACAACATGTACAGCACAGCGAGGCACGTGGACCATCGCTGTCTGGAAGCTCTCACAAGTTCTCTACGCTGATCCAATCAGACAAACCGTATTGTGTGTGTACAGTATGTGTTTGACTTTTAGACACAGTCATGCCCATCCGCACTGAGAGGCCCTTTGTTATTTCTTCAGACATCCAGGTGCCAGCCATGTGTGTGGAAAGAATGAATTAATTTTGCTTTTTGATTTTTCTGCTCCTATTTGAATGTGGGGAATCACGTGTGTGTGTGTGAGGGAAAGCCAGCACATCTGCAAACCGGCCATCTTGAATCTAGTCAGGGTCAGGGGAGAAAGAGAGGGAGAGAGACATCAAATATTAACTGTAACCTTTATAGTCTTTGGATAGAGTGGATTCAAATTCAGGACATGAACTTCTTTGAGTGCAGTTCAAAGTGATCTATGAAAACCTGTCTCCTCGTGCTCTCCCAGGGTCCTGGCGCCTAAATGTGCATCCTGTAACCAGCCCATCCTGCCCTCAGAGGTAAGCTAACACTCACCTGTATTTAGGACCGGGTCGTGATGAAACATTATCACATATAGTCTTTCTATATCATCATGTTTTGACTCCTATCAAGGTTGTTGTGGTTAACTTGTCTAAATCAATACGTTTAACATCACACGTTGAGTTCCGTGGTGTTAAATGTACCAGATCGGGGTTTTGTTTCACTCACTGGGATGAGGGTTTTAACATCTAAATGCATTAATATTAAGATAATGCTCTGCTAATAAGCACAAAACTAGTCTTGTCCATACTGCGTGCCCGTGTGTATACTGTGTGTGTTTGATTATGCTCCTGGCAGTGCAGTAGTTTTAGGATGAAGTGCTGTCAAGAGACAAGTTTCAATGAATTCCAGCGTGGTGTGAATGATCCGCTTTATACCTTCATTACTTCCAGAAGTTGTTCACTTTTACCTTTAACCACCAGATGCTCAGCAGATTATGAATCCTTATCGGCTCGTGTTTACTCAGTTATGACCCAAACACAGAACTAAGCTGCGTAAGTAGCATGTAGTTCAATATAGCCATATTTCCCTCTGGACTACAGGTCAAACAATGTGAGGCCTGATATTTCTGGGCTTTGATTTGATGCGGTGTCAAGGAGGAGCAGATTGATAGTCGGGAGAAGTACAGTTCACACGCAGGCAGGACGTGCTGGCAAAAGCAAAGAAATGTCCAAAATTAGAGTTGGCTTTGCTGGAATGTCCCCGGCCCTCCCCTTTGAGTGAGCAGTGAGGCCGGTATTTAGAGGAGAGGTAGTGTGTGTGTGTGTGTGTGTGTGTGTGTGTGTGTGTGTGTGTGTGTCTGTTTTGGGGTGGGGGGCTTTGTCTCTGTGCTTTTATGAAAGCTGTTGTTACGGATGTTCAGGGGAGTTCCCTCTCAGGCTGATATTGTAATCAGAGAAAGATGACTGAAAGAGAAATACCTCCTGTCTTCAGGACAAAGAGCACACACACACATTAAATGTACAGATACAGGGTCTTTGTACCTATTTATAAATGATTTGCCACGGTCTTTGGCTCCGTGTGGCTATATTCTTGTATGCCAGTATGATTCATAATTTAAAAGTACAGACAATCCAGCTCTTGGCTTACATCGGTGTCCGAAACGAGTGTCTTCTTCTGGCAAAGGTTGGCTTCATTTGCATTTGTCTGACTTTCATTCCAGGGGTCTGATGAAACCATCCGAGTTGTATCCATGGACAAAGACTATCATGTGGAATGCTATCACTGTGAGGTGGGTTGAAGGAAACAAAATGGCACATTTCTCTGAAGCTTTGCGTGTGTTACGTGGCTCTGAGCCAGGGACCCTCTGAATGGCTCATTAAGAGATATCATAATGAGTAGATCCCTGATCTTAATTACAGTCTTGGCGGTAATGACATACTGCTGAGGAGAGCAGGTATGCAACGCCTCATCATCCCTATCTCATCATTTCACTCAAGTGCCTCTTCTTTTTTCTTTTTTTTTGTGCCAAAGGCTGATTGACAGCTGAGAATAAAAATCAGTGGGCTGTGAGGAGCAGCACCCTGTTTTTTTCTTAATCGTTCAAGCTGTTCAAAGAGGAGCATCTTGACATTAGAATTATGTCTTTGTGAACATTTCTTTCTTGAAACGGCAGAGAATGATTTATGAGAATAAGTTCTATTGATTTTATGTTAATCTTCTTGTGTTTTATTACCTTTGCCAAGGATATTTCAGAAAACATTTATTTATCAGTGTTCACGCTGATGTATGTATGTATGTATGTATAATTATATCTTTGCTATATTATTGCTATGCATCTATGTCATTATCATTTTATTTATTCATTTATAAATATCTCTGAGCTCAGGTCTCACTTGTAAGTGAGATCTTAAACTCAATGTGACTTCCTGATTAAATACAGCATATATATAAAAGAATCCTTTATTGACCAGAGATTCTTTTTTTCCCCGGTGTGCACATATTTGAGATTTGCTAATATGATGAGTTTAAATCATTTCGTAAATGTAGAAATTAATCTGTTCTAAAAGCTGTCCTTGCACACTATCGCGGTAATTATTGCTGTCCAATCTGTCAGTGCTGTGAAATGAGGTCAATGCAGAGCAGATACCAGAGCAATTATCCTCCATTCTTCTGCTGAAGCTCTTGTAGGCTGTCAGCGGGTGTGTGTCTAACCCTTGTTCCTCCTCTGTGCTGATCAGGACTGTAAGATGGAGCTCAACGACGAGGAGGGTCACCGCTGCTACCCTCTGAACGGCCACCTTCTCTGCCACTCCTGCCACCTGAAGCACATGGAGCCTGGCTGCTCCTCTCCGGTCGCTGCAGCCGCCTCCTACTGACACTGCAGCGGGTGGAGGGAGACACCTGGTGGATGTGTGGAGGAACTGCCAAAGCGTGACTGACTGCAGGAAGTCGACGTGTGCAATTCTTGTTGTAAAGGATTGATTAATGCAATGCATCCGATCATACTCTGGTTTGATGTGTATTTTCACAGGAATGTTAATGAAGTTTCACCTAATAATGAAGGATTGTAATACACCAAAGCCCTACTTTGAATACAGGGAGGCGTCGCGTTATACCCGCTGCATATGGACTTTGTGTGGCCATAGTTTTTTTTTTTTTTTTTTTTTTTTAAATGTAAATATCAATTGCATTGTCTGTGTAAATATCTGGAGGTCAACTCATTTTTAGAAACGATGTACCTTCAACTTCATGTTCAATCCAATTCAAACCATAAGTGATCTGCTTCTGCTGGCTTATTAGCTATGCTGTGGGAAAATAATGATTCAATCATGATAAAGTTCATGCAATAATAACAGCTGGTGTGTATTTATATAAGATGAATATACAAAAAAGTAACAGTTTGGCGTTGAGCATCATGATGAAAATGATTAGTACAACAACAATTTTCCAATTTTTAACCAGAGTTACAGAAAGTTGCTCTTTTCTTCTCAAGGCTGCACAAACACTCTGTCAAAGGCTTCCATTTGTTGACCTGCACACATGAGCCGTCATTGTGGCCGTGTGTCCTGTATGATCATATCAAATGATAACTCTTTAGCGTGACCATTCCATAGAAATATTAAACAATGCCATTATCCCACAGGTTGCAATGCCTCTGTGTGCTTAGGACCGACCATTTCACTGTCATATAAAACATTCTTCTTTGTTAAGTCGAGCAAGAGTGCTTCAGAGAGCCAGGTTCAAATGTTCTCAATCAACAGCCATTATCTGTCAAACGCAGTCTGTTCTCAGCACTTAAAGATCGGTTTGTGAGTTTTTGATTCACCTCTGAAGAGGTTGGTATTAGGCTTGATCGATGTATTTTGTTACGTTTGCAAACCTATATTTAAAAAGATATTGTCGCACTATATTCATTTACTTTTGTTTCATTTTGACTCGTGCAAAACCCCTTCAAATACTAATTTGATTTGCAGTGGGAATTACAGTTTGTGATTGTCTACCTTTGCCATCTAAATTCTATTCATGTCTTCAGTTTACTAACTAAAACCTCGCCGGTCATTTGAGTTCCTGTAGATTAAGATAAGGGCAACAGAACATAACATATGAGTGTTGTCAAGAAAATATTTAATAAATGCATTGCAATAGGACAAACCTCAATTTCAATTTGTATCTGATTTTTTTTTTTTTTTTTACATAAAAGGGTACATTGAAAAAAGGCACGCTGACTGTGCTCCCTGCACTGCAGATTGAGGGCAAAAACAAAGTTCTCAACCTGCAGAATTTGCCTGATAGCAAACATATGTTCAAGTATGTACACATAAACTGGGGAACATGGACCACCCATGTTGCTTGTTTGTTGCTTGCTTGTCTGCAGATTTTCCTCTTTTCTTTCTTTTCTTCTTAATTGTAAATCTCAAATAACAATATAGATGAAGAGTATGTGATATACGGCTCTGAAACTAGGCGACTTCATCGATATCTATTTGTTCAAAAAATGCTGGACTCATTCAGGAGTCGAACTTGCAATCTTCCAATCCACAGTCAGACGTGATATCCATTGAGGCTTCTGGTGCCATTCTCGCAGTGTTTGGTAATTGGATAAATCTTGGAAATTCTTGGTAGCGATGGCAACACGATTGGCTCTCACACATGGGGCATCGATTGTCTTGTTGCCAGCATTGAAGAAGTAGTGCATTATTCTACTTAAGATACCAAGAATAACCTGAAATACCTCCTGAGCTCGTGGTATTGAATCCAGTTCTTTCTAACTCTTTGTGATCATCTAGAAATGTGTTTGTCAGCAACTAAAATAACATATAAATGTTAAGTAGCCTGTGTTAAAGCATTGGTGGAAACTTAAGTTAATTATATTTCGTATTATTATTCTGAATCTGCAAAGTAACTAAAGATATCAAAAAATGTAGTGGTGTAAAAAGTACAATATTTGCCTCTGAGGTGAATTGTACTAGAAGTATAAAGTAGCATAGAAATGCAAATACACAAGTAAAGAACAAGTACTTCAAAATTGTACTTAAGTACAGTACTTGAGTAAATGTACTTGTCCACCACTGTTTGAAAAGCCCGCAGACACAAACTAAGGACCTTATGTGATGAGGAAGCAAACAAAGAATGTGACAAATAGGAGGATTATTATTTATCCACATAGCTTGAGTTCAGATAACCCTCTCTTGGGTAGATATTAAAAGCTATACATTTGAGTGAAGTGGTTGTAATAACTAAATAATAACATTAATACAAATAATAATAAGAAATAGGAAGAAGATGAAGAAGAAGACATCAACACAGAAACGTCCATTTTATATTGTTTAATATATAGTTAGAACAACAATAATGATAACAATGACGTGTAACATAAATGACTTTAGGCATAAATAAACTAAATGCCAATAAAAAGTAATGAAATAAAATGCAACATTATTAACAAAAAAATAAGAAATAAGGACACAGAGACGTCCGAACTCGTTTTCTGTTACATAATAACAACGATGAGGTCATAAATTGTATGTGACACTGGATGTGGACGGGTGAGCTTGACTTGCAGCTTCCATGGCATCCAGAGCAGCAGGGGATGGAAAAGTCGTTCTCCAGTGGAGGAGAATCACTGGTCTTCAGTAGCACCTATGAAGGTAACACCAAAGTGTGTCCACCGTGCTAAAGGACAGCTTAGGATGCCACTGTGCTGTCCTGTATTCTGAACTAACGTCCTGACATTTGCACTTATCTGCACCTTCATTGTGGCCAACCACCTTTCCGTCTGTAACCACAAATCAACCAAGAATTGTCCGCTGTGGCCAATCAGCGCTCGTATTGCAACCAAGAATTAACCAAGAATTGACCAATGGACGTCTTCCAGCTGACGGGAATGTGCGGTGGACGAACAGCGATTTATTTTTCTTACCGGCATGGCGAAAGTAAGTCAATCCTTTGTGGCTATTGTCAATAGAAATGACTTGAGATATATCGATATTTGAATGGATGACGCGTGGCTCGGTAACTTTTTACTAACGTCTACTTGTAGTGGTGTATTTTTAATTAAGTAAAATATACTGATACTTCTTCCACCATGCACTGGCCCCAGGACATAAGCTGTGTTTAATACTTATAATATACTTGTCATAGCACGTGTCGCTTCCTCACGATGCTTTAGACTCATAGTGATTCTGGGATGTTATCCGACATTTTGAGTCTGTTGTAGAAATATGCACAGACAGGGCATAATATAAAATCAATATTACAAGGTGATCCTGACTGCATATAACTGATAGTATAATATACACAGCTGCCTTAAGTAATGTGTTACCAAATGTTTTGTCCATTTAATCTCTCACAGCTGTGTATTTGTTTCTATCTTTTCTTTATATTTTCATTTTTTAATCTAGATGGATCCTGGCTTCAGGAGACGTGCTGGTGGCAGTCTTAACCTCACAGACACAACTGATGCGACAAAGGTGAAGGATAGCAACAAAGGAAAGCCGTGGATGCGAGAATTCGAGATTCATCAAGCAGAAAACACCTGCTGGGTTTCTTTGAAATCAAGTTTGGTGTGTTTCGCGTGCAGACATTCAGGCGAGTTATTAATATTATTATTTACTGTAGTTGTTACAACCACTTCACTCAAATGTAGGCCTATAGCTTTTAATATCTACCCAAGAGAGGATTATCTGAACTCAAACTATTTTAGATAAGTACAATTTTGAGGTACTTGTTCTTTACTTTACATTTTGTGCTACTTTGTAATTCTAGTCCACTTCATCTCATAGGCAAATATTGTACTTTTTACTCCACTAAATTTTAAAATATATTTAGGTTCTTTGAAGATTCAGATTCATAATACAAAATATATACTATACTATAAATATCAACTATCCACCAATGCTTTAACATAGCCTACTTAACATTTCTATGTTAATTTAGTTGCTGATATGCATATTTCTAGATGATCACAATAAGTCAGAAAGAACACGCGGGATTCGAAACCATGAGCTGAGGGGGTATTTCAGGTTATTCTTGGTACCTTATGCAGACTAATGCGCTACACCGTCAAGATTTACGATGTGAGAAAACCCGAGAAGAAAAGGGAAAAGAACGAGCCAGCCAGGAGTCGAACCTAGAATCTTCTGATCCGTAGTCAGACGCGTTATCCATTGCGCCACTGGCCCGGATGAAGAAGCACTGTATCACATGACGTAATTAAATATCGCGATAACAAAGTCACGATGTTTGTTGCATAATTATTCAAGTCGCGTTCTCACGACTGATAAACATAAAATGTAACACAACAGACCATCGTTGCCCGTAATACCATTATTAGCCAACAGATGTCGCGGTCCGACCACGTTGTCCATTGGAGACTTAACAGTCACTGTGGTGTCAACAAGTAAATTAGCTAATGTGTATGTTTAGATCATTCATGACCGTCATACAGGGAGTAATGCTGCAATAAAATGTCTAGGAGTTAAGTCACAGCAGCAGAATATGATATGACTAATGATGAGACATTTATAAGAAGAGCCAGCCTGTAAACTTTTAGATGCAAAGGGATCATGGGACCTTTTCTGTAATGATACCCAGACAGACTGATTGAAACAATGAATGAAAAGGACCTCAAAACCAATAGAAACAGGAGATACAGTGATCAGCAGGATATTTGAATGCACCACAAAAGAAGACCTCAGATGATGGTATGATGCTATGTAGAGTCATGTCTGTTACATGCACTAGTGAAAATGAGAACAGATCAAGACAATTTTTGATTTTGTTTTCAAGTTGTCCGCTGTGGGTTTTGTTTTTGGCACTTTGCTTCTCAAGTCAAACATATACAGCAGGTTATGTGGTCTTATATGCTATATATGTAGGTTATATATATTTATATTGTACATAGTAGTTAAATGTTTGTGCATAGTTCCTCTGTTCTACTTTGTTGTCTTTATTGTGCTTGTTTTTAAAAAATATTTTTCTTGTTTATTTGTGTATTCCATGTATGCATGTTGAGAGCAATGTGAAAACCAGAGTCAAATTGATGGCCAATAAAGCTGATTCTGATTCTGATTATACGCTATTAAACATGAGAGCATTAGCAAACTTTATAGAACACACACACACACACGCACACACACACACACGCACACACGCACACACGCACACACGTGCGCGCGCACACACGCACATACGTACATAAACGCACACAGACACTCTTACCAGTGTAGCCAATCAGCAGCCAGATGACTTCATCGGTCCTGGGTGGGAAGCGTTGGTTTTATGTTCACCTCAGATACAGATCATACAGATACAGAAACTTCACATGTTGTAAATAGCAAGCCAGTAACTTGATTCATTAATATATATATTTTTTTTAAATCAAAATCTCCTCTTTTCGATTATTACACAATTAAAAGGAAAACAAATGACAAAAAATGGATTTAGGACATTTCAATGATGATAGTAATAATGATGATATGGGATTTATACTAAAACACGATGAACACTTTTTAAATCATAACTGTAAAAGGGATTATGAGATAAAATCAACTGTAAAAAATGATGGTTGGGTCAAGAATTCCATGCAGTTGTGATATAAATTAAATTGAGTTGTTGATATGTGGCTATAGCATGCTTTTGTTATTGTGAATTTTGTTGCAGGATGTTGCACACTCTCACTTTGTATTTTTTAAAGTTTTATTTCCATCTTATTTGATTATTGGGTATAGAACTGGAGAAAATATTGGTATTTTGGAAGGAGATAACTTTCAGGCAGGTTAACTCTCACGGATATCTCGAGGAACACAAACTAATTCTGCTGATCCTCCTGGGAAACGGTGGTTGAATATTCAAAATTCAGCTTTCTGGCGCACTTGGTGTAGGCTGAATATAAAGCCGCTCAGAAGGATCCTTTTCACATTTCAGCTGTTTGGCAAAATAAATCAGACCTAACCATCAAAATCACTCAAGATGAAGAGGAAGGAGAAAAAAAAAAATTCTGATTCTAAACTGGTCACATATTACACAGCATGGTCCGTGATTTACATAATAAAAACGCATGTAAAGTACAAAGGTGTGCAAACTAAAACTACATCCAATGTCCAACACACGCCACCCCTATACATCTTACCAGGACCACGCGGTGTATGAATCGAGCGCACTCGCGTGCCTCTGTAACCCCGCCCCCAGTGACGACATCAGATACCTCCCAATGCGGGGGCTTTGTGGATGGGTGCTGGCTGCGCCGTGGCGAAAAAACGTGCACGCATCACTGGCAAACAAACCGACCCAAACGCTGAGAGAAAGCACTCGGCGGTTTTTCACGAGCGGTGCGTCGAAAAAAAACACCAGATAAATAGCGTTTGAGGCATTCGTGAAGGGAACGCGGCATGCACGCATGCATTAATGTGCGCGTGCAGATATTTGGAGACGTTGGAGGTTTTCGAGGAATTAAAAGTGGACTAATGGAGATGCCGACAAACTGAGGGGCTGGGCTGCGAGTGACTGCATTGTTGCATGTTTCCTGGGATGGAATAATTTCCCTCCTCATTCATCAAAGGAATTATCGAAAGACTCCTCTTTTCCGTCTCAATGTTGCTTGAAGGGTAAGCGAAAACCGAGGTGTCAGTGTCGGTCTATTTTTTTTTTTAAATCACCACCGCGTGGATGGCTTCGCATGCCGTTGTTTTTTTTTCAATCAATTCGTTCCCCTTTCTGTGTGTTTGTCAGATGGAAAGATACGGGTGCACACTTTGCTGCACACATTTTTTAAAACTCATTTACAGATCTGGGTGAGAGAAATCTTTATGTGTTTGTTTGGCATTAACAAAAAAAACCCACCCTGGGATTGTGCCTCTTATGTTAGCAGAGAGATGGACTGCATCGGGAACACCATGCAGAAGAAGGCTGCAGAGCTGGAGCGGCTGGCCGAGGTGCTCGTCACCGGAGAACAGCTGAGGTAGGTCGGTCGGTCCCGGGTCAGAAATCCAGCTGACCCCGGCTCTGCATGTAGGTCACACAATGAAAGCAGCTGTGGCATGTCAGTCAGGGTCGTCTGCAAACTCACCACCAACTATACAGTCATGGCTGAATACCTAACAATTTGTAAATCCTGTAAGTACATAATCATTGTTTAGTTAGTTTTCATGCTCCCTCTTGCACGTTTTTGTGACCTGATGACAGAGAAAAGTGGGTGCTGTAAGCATGTGTGACTGCAGGTTAATGATCATGCATGTAGCTCTCCCTCACTGCTAGCCGGCCCTACAGGCAGCCTTCAGCTCCACTGCAGCATGCACGGCCAAACAAAGGCATCCACACATGCACAACCCTCCCCGTGCACACTGCTGCCCCTCACCTACATCACATGCACATATCAGCCATGAGGCAGTGTCTACATTCTGCAGGAGGCTGTTTTGCTTTTAAGGACCGAACGCATGAGTCATTTTTTTTGTTTTTGTTGCTCCGGTAATTCAGCGCCCTTTGAGCTGCACAGGCAATGATCAACCTACTAATCATTGTCATGCCCTGCCCGTTCATCCTATCAGGGAATTGCACTGCTGTCTCATGCAGTGTTGTTGGCACGCTGCACCTTTTGACCTTCCGTACGCAAAGAAAGGCCCCAAAACCCTGGTGGTGTTCGCTGGCTCACGCTCTTAGCAATGAATAGAGGCTCAGTAGGTAAAGCATGGCACCAATGCCAGGAATTTCAGCCCCCCCCCCGCTGAACTATGAGGAAAGCACACCACGCTGAATTGTGCTTTCCAGCTGGGTGGGGATACACTGAGTTAGAGCTTTTGCTGTTTCTGAAGTGGTACACGCTGTAACATTGTTCTGTTCTGTAGAACCATAAATAGCAACACCAGGCATCACCTCAAGAGATTAATAGTCTGTGCCTGAATATACTCTTTGGTGTTCTTTTGCTTAGCACCAGTGTGTGTTTTCCTGTTTATCATTGTGTACTGTGTGTATTCGTGTGTGTGTGTGTGTGTAGTGTCTCTGGCACAGCTGTATACTGAGGCTGCCAGCTGGCAGAGTTGTCTGTCTCAGAGTCCCCTGCCTCGGAGACGCTGCTGTTCTGGGGGAAAGGGCTCGAGGTTGAGACATTCAAGTCTCTGTCTTTCTGCATATTGTACATTCTCAGAGCTGAGAGCTTTTTTAGCCAAGCCAGCAAGCATGGCTCTGGGGATGAATCTGGAATGAATCGGTTAAAATATATTTGTCCAATGCTTTGGTTTCTGCTGAAATACCTGCACAACAATGATTTTCCTGTATGTTGCGTTCATTGCTAATTAGAAAACGTTAAACTAAGCTGGAACTAGGTGCACGTTGGCTTTGCCTGCAGTCTCGTTACACTGCAGTACAAACACACACAGGACAGTTTAATGATTGATGCTCTCCCTCAGTGTTTTACCTTGACCCCCCGGCTTTAGCTTTGTCCTTTGGTCTGAATTGATATTTCAGACCAAGTGATGAAATGAGGAAGTCAAAGAATACAATTTGACCTGATGTGAAACACTTGCTGGTATAAAAGCAAGGAGTGTACCGTATCCACGCCCTTGTTTGATCATTTTATCACAAGCTCGTGAGACACGAGTTCCCGGTACTGATGACAGTTTGTTGGCTGTTTTTTGAATATCTTATCATACATTTGTGTCCCATCATGTCGACAGCTTGCACCGTAAAGCGGATCCGTTTCAGACAAAACAGACAGAAAGACGTGGATACCGTGACACACAGACGCATGCAGCTGCTGTAGTAAGGCTTGTGACTAGTTCATAGCTGTGAATAGACCGTTTGTTGCACAATGTCAGACTGCGATAGAGAGGGGAGGCTTTGTGAATGTTTGCAGCCTGGGATTCAGCATCGTTACGGTCATACTGGGAGCCAGAGGCCCATTCAGAAACGCTCCTTCCTGTCGTCGTGTGATGCTGCTACAGAGTGGTAACCAAGGCAGCAACAAGAACACCTACCACAACAACTAGTCGTACACCCGATCGTCCTGTGAGGAAACCGCAAGATGGATGATTTCATTTCCAGCTCCATTTGAGACAATTTATTGGTAGATTATAATGAAACCCACTGAAGCTGAACAGAGGAGGAGGAGAGGATGATGCCAGACCTGGTTGGCAGTGAAGTCTTACTGGGCAGCCTTGGACCAGGGCTGTCACTGCTAATCCGGAGTGATGCTAGCCAGCTGCACACAGACTCAGCACAGAGGGGAACTAGCTATAGCTGCAGGAGGCTCTGCTAAGGCTGTGGAGGGCTGTTTCACAATGATCAGGGTCAGGAAGGTGTCACCTTGCTGATGTGAAACCATCATCTAGGCCATCTATATAGGCTTAAGAGGATTGTCATGTCCTCATGCAATGTAGTCACTATATAAATCCCTGCAGACGGTTTTTCAATGAAGCGCTAAGAACTAACATTTAAAAGCGGTTGCCAGGTTGGCAACTTAGGCATCAGCTTTTGATTGCAGGTATTTAAAATATGATGGTCATTTTTAGTCACCTTTTATTTTCAGTATATAAAATACAATGCAGTTTATCTGTTGGCTTAATAATGATAATGTGACATTAAAGATTAAAATGAAACCAGCAAGTCTGGGATTGCTTGTTCCTCCTTTCTCTCCCAATCCAAATATTAGCTTTCAGCCCAACTTGAGAGAAATATTAAATTGACCTTTAGTTTAATGGAGTTGGTGTGATGTCGTCTCTGAATAAATTAAACACATTTTAAGAGAGATGACGCATTGTCAGGTTCATGATACCTCAGCAGCCCAAAAACGATATCATTTCATCAACAACAAACCAACATCATGCGTCATCTGGTATCGGTTGTGATTGCAACAGCAATATTTAGATATCGGTAATGCATCAAATATTTATCTTTAGGTGCATGTTTTAAATGTTTTCTAGAAGATGTTTTTTTCTTAATAAATATGATATGCAGTTCACATAACTAAAACAGGGACTGTTCCCCTTCAGACGGTGAAACGTTTGTCATTACTCTCATTCTTATAACAGTAGGAGTTGTTACTATTATTGACTTCAAGTCATTGATTTCAAATGAAAAAAGTCTAAATCAAAAGTTTAGCATGTCATAGAACTCGTGATGATTTATTTTCCCCTCTCTTTGGTGTTGTTTGCTGCCCTCCAGGCTGCGGCTCCATGAGGCGAAAGTGATCAAGGATCGGCGGCACCACCTGCGTACTTACCCAAACTGCTTTGTGGCCAAGGAGCTCATTGATTGGCTCATCGAACACAAGGAGGCCTCGGACCGAGACACGGCGATCAAGATCATACAGAAACTCTTAGACAAGAGCATCATTCACCACGGTAAAGCTGAGCTACTGTGCGTGTGTGTTTGTGTACGTGTGCACAAAGTGTGTGGGCTTAGTCTTGTACAGTATCTACTTTTTTTTGCGGTTTCCCTTTTGACCAAACATTGAAACTGAGACAAAAGAGTTGGCTGCCTCTTCCTTTTTAGTGGAAGTTTATACAGAGCCAATTCAATATTAACTCATCCCAGCTGTACATTAATGATTTAACGATTTAAAGATTTCACCGACTGCTTTATACTAACATAGTAAAAGTTCCTATGTTCCCATTATGTGAGACGCTTGCTTATGCTATATTTTGTTTCTTAATTGATCATTAACTACACCCAACATTCATTAGTCATAACCTCAAAACTAATCCCCCTGTGCATGCGTGTGTTTTCAGTGTGTGACGAGCACCGGGAGTTCAAAGACCTGAAGCTGTTTTACCGATTCCGGAAAGACGACGGCACATTCCCGTTGGACAGTGAAGCCAAAGTCTTCATGAGGGGGCAGAGGATCTATGAGAAGTATGAACACGCTCAAACACAACCACTCAGCCGTAGAGGAGCTATGAGAGGGATTGAGGGAACATGGCCTTTCATACATTTGTGTCATGGAAACAGAAAGTCCCCAGGCATCTCTCTCTTTTTATTTTTCTTGCTGTGTTGGATTAGAAGATCGCCACTGTTATATCTGTATGATACGTATGGCATTATAGCCAGCAGCTGTTTACGGTAGCTTAGCGTAGCATAAAGACTGGAAACGGGTGGAGTTATGTGTCCGAATATTTCTTGGCTGGGACCGTTTCTCAGGTGGAATTTGTAACTTTTTGACAAAGCAAAGCAATTTTACTGGGATGCACTGATACAAATACTGAGTGTATTAAGCTATATGGTGTACCTCCTCAAAGATGGTACTGGTAAAGTTGACGTGATGAACGGTGAACTATCACTTCACAATCTGGTGCTGTGGCCTTTTGGCAAGCAATAGCACATGCCATGCATGTATTTCCTGTCTTCCTCTTCGTTTCTCTGCGAGAGCGTTCTCAAAGGCATGATTTGAATGCGTCAGAAATGCTGCCACCATCAATGTTTGGAAAATTTGTTTTGCTGGTAAATTGGATTTCATTAGATTTGGAGGGCATCGTATTGACTGGTTGTTGACCGCAGTGGGAGGCTGCAAGGATTGGAAAATCAAGACATTGGAAACATCTTAACTCGTAGCATTTGTCCAGAGATGGGCTGGATTTAGAGGCCAGAGGACACCACTAATGATACTGTTTATGTTTGTCAGCTTTCTACCCATGATGCTAGTGTTCCAATACTGATGAGACTAATTGTTTCTATAGTAACCCCAAAGTCTTCCTCTGTGTGTCTCCACTCCTCTCAGTGGCATCTCTACAGTTTAGGATTCATGCTAACACGCTCTTTGCATTAACACACGCACACTCAATGTCTTTTTTTTTTTTTGTACCACACACACACACACACACACACACACACACACACAGACAGAGCAGTTGCATAAGAGGAAGAAATAGTCTAAGGGTAGACATCTGCTATCGCAGCTCTCTAAGCTATGTGTTTATGTAATCGCCATGGTGCAGCCGAGGACTCACACACGCACATACACCTCCGCTGTGGTGGTTGCTTCCTTGCAAACTAGAGTTGCTTCATGATTACATTTATTGCAAAGGTAACAAACCAACCATCTCCCAGAGGTCAAATATATGATTTGGTTCTTTGGTGAGAGGATTGCAAACATTCAACTTGATCTCAGTATTTCTAAACGAGATCTTAGATTGATCGTCTTAAACAGAAATTTGAATTCATAAACCGATAAGCTTTTCTTAGCCGTGCTAGCGGAGTGGCTCGGGGGATGTTAATGTAGGTCGCTCCTCCACTTTGGTCCAGACTGAAATATCTCAACAATTATAAGATTGATTTGCATGAAATGTGGTTCACACATTCATGTCTCTCTCAGCATCAATGTGATAACTTTAGCGATCCCCTGACCTTTCTTCTAACGCCATCATCAGGTGTTTATTCGTTCAGTACATTTGTTGTGACTAAATACCTGGAAAGCAAATAACAATCTCTTTTTCTTCAGCTGTTTTTAGTGATAATTAGCAAATGTTAGCATGCTGACACGCATGTAAACTGTATGTTCACCATGTTCAAGGACCCTTGCCTACAGCCATATTCACATCTGCTCACATCGCTCTGCAAACACACTTTGATCTCTGGTGCTGTCAAATCAGCATACACACACCAATAAACAAAAAAACCGCAGGAAGACATTTCAAACCGTTGTCTTGACAGCATTTCCTAGGCGACAGGCTTACTCGGAGAGCACAATGTTTAACAGGCCTCCTTAAAACATTGTTCACCAGTTGGACTGTTTACTTGTGAATGTGTACTCTAGATTGTGGTTGAATGGCAACAATATAAAAGAGTTAGTTATGCTCATATTGAACTATTAAATGAAACAAATTGCCTTTTGAATAAATGAACCAAAACACTTGAATCTAACCTTCATTTACGTGGAGTAGATTCACTGAGAGTCCCGAAAAGTACATTAAGCAACGTTATCTTTTATTTGTTGTTCCATGAGGTCGCTGTTAGGAGCCTTTGGACACTGCAACCGAGATTAAGAGCTGTGGAAATAAAACCGCTTTGACATTAGAAAGTGATGTGTCATTGAAGGTTCAGAACTGGTTTTGTTTACAGCACAAGTTGTGCTGTCAAGTTACCACAGTGCAGCTAAAATGGGGTCATGAAGTGTGACAATGTGCTTGCATATACATTCTGAGAGGTTGGCCATGTAGGAAACGGCAACAAATGCAGCCTCTATTTTCTAATCATGGGTTCTGAATGAGGTATAGCATGGTTTTTTTGTATTTTCCCAAAATACTGCAATAACTACTGAGACCAAACCAAAGAGCAAATTGAACTAAACAAGGAAAAAAAATATTTAAAAAAAATCTAACTTTGCGATAGAAAGTGACAATAGAAGCACAAACGTTGCTTTTTAAAGTAATAATGCTGAATAATACTGAGCTGTCGGCCTCTCTTTTTAAGCAAATGCAACAAAATAGAGTTAAAAGGAGGAGGCCATGACACCTTGATTACTTCCACTTTTGCTCTCTTCAGAAATAAACTACATTTAGAAATGACTTAGGTCCAGCATTAAATAATTAAAGGTAAGGCCTGGAAAAGAAAAAAACACATTCTGCTTCCTCCAAATCATCCTCCAGGTCAGATGATTCTCGGTCTGTTTTTATTATTCATTGTTTGTTCGTTTATTTTTAAAACGTTGGCCTGCCTGTGACTTGCTTACTCTATTTTGCTCTCACATCACATGTCCCTTAAATGACCCTCAAAGTGGTATTTCTGCTTTTAGAAGTTGTTGCATGGCCCAAGAGAGTCATCAGGGACCCTCTTTAATGACCAAATCTGAGAGCAGGTAAAAGGCTGGTGGTCCTACAAACGCGTCTCAGTGGGCATTACTCCAGCTGAGTTAGGTATGCTGACTGAACAACTACGCTGAGTGCGTATCCAGGTCACGGCAGCTCGCCTCGTCCCACTTTAAGTTATCATGAACCATTTGCATGCTGTATGTACAGTCTCACGTCTTGCCTAATATTCTACATAGTACTCAGGATGCTATCATTCAAAGCACTGTGCTCACTTTGAGTACAGTGCTTTGAGTCAATCCCTTAAAGCTAACATTACATGATCTATTGACTTAACATGTTTAAATAGATTAATTGGCGTTATGTACACAGCCACACCTCATGGAACATGTCCAGTTATTTCAACGTTTGTATTATGATGTCTTCTCATGTGGGCCCACCAAAGCTCCTAATCGTCAAAGTTTCACATCTAAACGAATGTATTCTGTAGTGTGTTGACTTTACATGAGTGAAGGACTGAAGCAGTCATTTTTCTTTCCTGCAGTTCTATTTTTAACTTAACCCGAGGTTGAACTTTGATGAATACAGTGTCACCTAATTCATCTCTTTAAATGGGGGCCTACAGCTCTGATCATAAGTCATAGTTGAATGGACCTCACTGGGACGATGGTCGCCTCCTAGCAGAAAGAAGGAGGCTTTTTCACAAGCTGCACCTGATTTAGGTTTCATTTAGTTTAATTTCACATATCCTCATTTAGCTTCATTAAAGGGGAAGCTGTTTTTCCTGGGCTCGAGAGGTTTTGCAACTAATCCCATAAGATGTTAAATTGTCTCCCATGAACAATAGACGTGCTGATGGTTTGTCAATGCCAGACAGAAATACGCTTATTTGCTTTCTTGCCAAGAGTTGGATGAGAAGATCACTGTCGGGTCTGTACAGTAAATATGTAGCTCGAGCCAGCGGCTGGTTAGCTTAGCTTAGCATAAAGACTGAAAATGCTGGAAACGGCTAACTTGGCGCTGTCCAACGGTAACAGAATCCGCTTATCAGCACGTCTAAAGCTAACTTACAACAACCGGACAGATAGGCGGGCACCACTGGTTCTTGTCTCCAGTTTGGGCTGGTCTAAGTAGGTCAGTGGTTGTCAACGTTTCCTATCCCGGAGCCGTAAGCCTTTGGCTATAGAGGGCTGCAGGGATGACTTATTTTTGCAGGCCTTTTAGTAGGATACTTGCACATTTTGTTCTGCAAGATACCCAATGGTAAGAAGCTAATGTTAGGCTGTAAATGCACTACACCACGTGCACATGAGCTTGTTTGAACGAGGCTGTGATGACGTTTTCTAGTCTCATTCAGCCACTTTTTAAGACGCGTAAAAGCTTCAAAAGTCACGAGAGGGGTATTTACTGACGAACAAAACTTCTCACAGATCTTATCTAAAGGCCTCTAACCAGAAACCCATTAAAAAAAAAGCATAGACTATGAGACGAGGGGATTAGAAGTGCAAAAATGCTGTCTCATGTAGCCTACAGGTTTTAGGACTCATTCCTGCAGCACTCCATAGGACGGTGGTGCAAATATTCAGTGTGTTTCTCTGATTGTTGAGTCAACTGTTTAGTAATTGATTGATAGCCAATTAAACAGAATGTGGGAATGCAAAACACTGCCAACACGGATGTGGCAAGTTTAGTGTCTCTGTCTCTTTGACGGTAAACTTAGTTGCAAGCACATGTTTTGACATGTACAGGTGTGTCACAGAAAGCTTATTGTTCCTTGTAACCACTGCCTGGCTGATTTATGCTGTGTGAATGTTCAGATGACAGTGTTTGGGTGTGAGTGATGGGTGTGAATGTGTTTATATATAAGGGGAGAGTCAGCTACTCTTCTCTGTGCATGTGTGTACTTGTCTGACTTTGATTGTTTGAGTGTCATCTGGTGTCATGTAATCCTATTAAGAATTACACACATTTATAAACAAAATGACTGTTTTAAGATTCTATGTGGCTGAAGTGCTGATCCAGAGACAGTTGCAGTGTTTGTGCGTTTGACTGTGCAGGTTACAGAGTGGAGAGAAGGGGTAGAGCTCCTGGTTTGGACGATTTTCCCTGCTGAAAATGAGCTATTTTACTCCCTGTAACCCATAGTTTTGCTGAACACTGAACGCATCTCTTGGGTAATTAAATAGTGCTTTAGGGTCAAATTATGTCCAATGATTATAAATGTTGCACCATTTCTGAGAACTCACATTTCGTCCCATTAGATGAGTATGTGCTGTGTGTAGCACTGCTAAAGTACATGAGCCCAGCCAGATGTAGCTATGGAGACATCCACCAGAGCTGCAAAATAAATTTTGAAACATATTCACATTTATTTTCCTGATACAGTCAAGAGTACTTTACTTCATAGGGATGCACTGACCTGACTTTTTCTGTCCCAATCGTGATACCTGGGCTTTGGATACTAAGTACTGATCCGATACCAGTGTTTAATTGATAAGCTGATTGTCTCACTGTGTGGATGTGAATGGGATCATTCTTTTAAGCAACACCAGGCTTGACTTAAACATTGCTTCACAACTTTGTAAAACACAATGTAATAAATTAATGCATAGATATAAATGTACTACATTTATTTATTTATTAAAATAATGGTATTCGATACCAGATTGGCCCGTTGTCACTGATACCCGATCCAGCTGTTTGAGTCAGTATCGGACCAATATCTGTATCAATGCATCTCTATTACTTTAGGTGCTACTTTGATTCAAAACCAAATCGATTCCAATCTCTGAATTGGTTCACAGTTCCCATGAAGCTAAACCTTTTGACTTCAAACTGTGTCAGACTGAGTGTAGTGAGTCATACATTTTTAGCTTCGTGTATGGATCGGATTAGATCGCCTTTTGAATGCAACGATCTTCTCCGTCACACTCCTTGACTTCATAACCAATTCAACTTTGCTTTCTTCTCTCCACAGGCTGATGAACACAGAAAACACCTTGTTACAAACCAGAGAGGAGGAGAACGGGACATTCGAGCGGGCGCTGGTGGCCGCTGAGTTCATCGACTGGCTGCTACAGGAGGGCGAGATGGCAACCAGGGAGGAGGCAGGGCAGCTGGGACGGAGGCTTCTCGAACATGGCATCATCCAGCATGGTGAGGAAGACGAGGAAACCCTTCTTTTATGTACTGGGAACTATTTGAACGGCTCGCAGTTCCAAGCAACACCTGTATCATTCAATTCGTGTGTACAGTGTTTAATTTAATCTCAAGTCTTTCAACATTATATTACTTCCTTCAACTGAGTGTCACACAGTCTGAGTGCAGTATTGACAGATTAATGATCTGTGAATGGTACTTCATGTAGTCACGTCTCTCCTCTGCATGATCCTGTGAAACAGCTCAGCTAGTACTTGGTGACACATTTCTGCTGTCCTGACTCCTATACTTGTACTGACTCATAGTGTGATATCTGCACACTTAAACACACAGTTTTGACTTGGAAAAAAATGTCCTTTACAAAGTCAAGTGCAGTTGAATCTGAGCATGCAGCAGTTTTTAACACAGGAGGACGATTTGCCCATTTAAGCATCATATATATGTCTAGAAAGTACTAACCTGGATTACAGTTGTGCCTTTCTTTTAAAAATATTTTATGAAAAGACTTCTTACACCTACGTTCTGAACTGACCCGCATTATATGTCGCGCTGGCTGGGATTATATTTCACTAGTCTCTCAAGGTACATCCTCAACTCTCTTATTCGTCATTTCCTCGCTCATCGATCCTCGCTTGAACCGGAAATTGTTCTGCGCCGCCATATTGACGGCCGTACCAAAGCTCTTATTTCTGCTCTGAGGAGAGAGCAGCGAGGAGGAATATCTGAGGAGCCATGAGCGAGGATGCCCAAGAGCAGCCTTACAGGAAATGTTTCAGCTATGTGATTGGACGCTGCAGCTGATTGGACTGATCTGATGTTTCTCAACATCACTGAAGTTTCATACCAGACTGAAGACGGATCAGAGATTAAACTCAAGTTTTATATTTCATCTATTTTCTGATTCACCATCTGGTTAAGAATATATGTTAATTGAAGGTCTGAACAACAAAAGGACCACAAACCACTTTCTTTGATTATTAGAAAGATTTGTCTTTTCATCATCTGTTATTTCCCCCAATAACTTTTATTATGGATACAATTAAAGTCAGAGAGAGACACCTTTTACATAATTTATCGTCATTTTCATTCAGTCGCGTGAGGCTGATCATTCCTGAGTGTCGGGTTTGATGAGTTATATCATTTCAATTTCCCCCAAAACATTGAGCCTAATAAATTCATTCCAGTGTTCAAATGACGCCATAATCATACTCCGGGTTATTTAATAATGACGTCGCAATCAGAATGTCAAAACATGCAGACGCCAATAATTAATAAATATGACAAACACATTCTGCCAGTAGAATCGGTCCTGCGCTGATAAGCAGTACACAGAACACAGTATAAATACACCATCCACGATGAGTTGAGTTACTCAATGTTACTGAGTGATATACGCAAGGAAATGTGAGCTGAATGTCACAGGCATCAGGAGGTCAACAAGTTGGACTAACTGTGGGGCTATCATGTAATCTACGAATATGTGATTTAAGTTTTATGTGATTTGTTCAGCTCGATAGTCTTAGCAGTGGAGGAAGAGATACTCTGGCCACAAGTGAAAATACTAATACCACTATGTAAAAAATAATAATTTTACTGTAAGATAATCGAGGTTGAGCTAATTTTACATTTTTTATAAAGGATCTTTTACAATGTCAATATTAATCACATTGTATAAGCTGATCATTTAAAGGTTACTTGTACTTGTACACGAGAAAGAGACAGAGATACAAGGACAGTTTTCAGGCAGGGTTAAAACAGGGAGATCAGTCACTCAGGCAAACAAATCCAAAAAGGGTCAGGCAGGGTCGGAACAGGCAGGTCAGATACAGAAACTAGAATACCGCTGGAGAGGTTGGTAGTAACACAAGACAATCTGCCAGGGATCAAGTGCAAGTGGACGGATGTAAATAGTGAGGGACTAAAGACAGAATGTGCTGCAGGTGAGATGGGCGTGGGAGACAAGGTGAGGGCAATGAGTGATTTCATGGTGTGTGTGTGTGTGGAAGGACCTGAAAACAGGCAGAAGTAGTGGAATTTGTGACGGATATGTTCTGGATATTACATTGCATCCATTAGCAAACGGCACAATGTCAAAAATGTAAAACAAAAAATGCTCTACTACAGCAGCCAGTGAAATATGAATGTGTAAAATGACGTAGTATCGGATAAATGTAGTGAAGTAAAACGTCCACTGTTCTCATCTCAAATGTAGAAGAAATATAAAGTTGCAAAACATGGACATACTTAAGTAAAGTTCTTTAAACTCTCCAGCACTGAGATTTAGTTCCAGAATGAAAACAGAAACATCTTTTAATAACAACTTGAATACAAGCAACAAGAGACATTTCTATTGATATATTTTATTTTTCACAAAGTTAACGTTTAATCAACTTCAAATGTTAAAATCAAACAAAAAATGCTTTGTGTGTAATCAAACATGTTGCTCTCAGGTGTGAATATGTGTTACAGCATGTTAAACCAGGCCAGTTAAAGGCATAATTATTTGAATGCTCCAGTTATCAGTACTCCAGTACAGGCCATAACATTGTTGATGTCTTCTCCCTGATAAGGAGCCTGATTAGTGTCTTGCTGGCCTCGTAGTCTCATCCTCCCTGTGGAAATAACTGCTCCACTAGTGGATGATATGCAGACTTTGCACCGTTTCATATCCTCATACGCCCTGTAGTTACAGTAGATGGTTATTTAAAATGATCTATCTGTAGTGATAATGTTCCCATTAGAAACACATTAACAAGTAGAGATATAGACTATCTAATCTGCTTTCCTAAACGCTCTGCTGTGCTGGGCAGAGGTCATACTCGCACATTCATTCATTCACATTCAGGCAAGTGTGGATGGATCCACGTTGTGTTGGGTCATCATTGTTTTCTGAGGGACAATGTGGTAGCTGTGTTTCTACACTATACTTCTGACCAGCTGATATTAGGCAGGAGGTAGCTTTAAAACAGGCCTTAAAGTAAAATGTGCCGATAATGTAAGCAAATGCATCACATGACTTAGTAGAGTAGATGTATTGCTCTGCCAAACACAGTCAGCCAATAGTACGCTGTCGTCATACTGGGCAAGGTGTTATGACGTACATCTTATATTGACAGAATTTCCTCCTAAATCAGTTTAAACCAGCACGAGAAGAATTAGAAAACTAGCAAAGAGAAAGTAGCATTTCAGTGTTGCATTAGTTGAGTCCTTTATTGTGGTGAGGAGAGTAAAACTCTCCCCTAAAGGGTGTTCACTAGTGTGTTTTTCTTTGTCCCATATAATAAAAGGATTTTGTTAGGTTGACAATAGCTTCACAACCACAAAAGGAAATGTGGACTAACCACGAGCTCAGTGTGTGTTTTTGTTGTACTGTCGGCTGATAAACGATAACTAAAGGGCTTCACTGTATAAACACACTGGATTAGCATTTGACAGACAATAACTGACCGTCACTGATGTTGGAGGGGTGGACGAAGGGCATGTGAATATCAAACATGTTCAAATGTGTACCTGCTATTGCTATGTACACGTATTCCATTATCGAATATGTGTACATAATGAATAAATAAGAGAATATATGAATTAAATCAAACTACATGAAATATTTCTAATGGGTTTGAATCGTCATTCGTGCTTACTAGTGCAACATGATCTATTTAAACCATGGAAATCATTTCATTGAGGCTTCAGCAAGAGAGTCAGGGCCGTGTTTGGTCTTTGAAACTCTAAATCCTCATGAAGGAGGTTGGGTAAGAGGAACTGCGGCTATACTGTAGAGGGCAAATGAAAATAAACCGGTTTGAATACAGTTTAATGTTTTACTTGTTGAACAAAGGCTATTGACCTACAGTCTCTACGCAGGTATCTGATGAATGTAGGTGTGTGGTTCATTGACCTGCTTGTGCATTTCCTGTGATTCATTGTAGTACTTTTTCATTATAATTTTGAAAACCAAGACTTATATCGATAACAAAATAGATCAAAATCTAAAAGGGAGGTTCATAACAACCTTAAATAGAGACAATACATTTAAAAAAGGTAAATACAATTTAATTAAATTGTTTTATTTATCTGGGCTGTTAACTGTGTATCTTAATCTTAATCTTTTGTCTTCCATTTTTCCAAAATTCTATCTGAGGATCTCTGAATTCATAAAATACTTTTCTATTCTTAAAACAAAACTAACGGTAAAATAAAAGCTGGTGATGGTGGACCGACAGTTACACGTGATCTCTTTGGTCCAGCGGGTCTTATCAGCTCAGCTGTGGAGGCGGAGGTCGACGCTCTCTAAGGTCACGTTATGTTTGTTCAGCACGGGTGATGTGAGCTCAGTGGTCAGTTTGTTTAGCGCTGCTCAGTTGAGTTCAGAGTTTCAGCAGAATCTGTGAGGGTTTTTTTTTTTTTAAGCCAAGCTGATCATTGGAAATAAATATGACATATTCCCTTTAGTTACTCAAATCATTTTACATTAGTCTGACTACCATTTTGCAGAGAAACCCTGTTCATGTCTGGGTGGTGGTAATTAGTCCATTTCCTCATGCCTCACTCTGCCTTCTTCATACTTTATTCTTAAGAAGACATTTCTGTTGCTTAGAGAACCGCAGACGAGATTTAGTTTCAGTGAATATCCATCATGATGAAGTGTCAAAAGCCTTTCATGCTTTCTACATTGTCTTATTTCTCCCTCTCTCTTCCTCTTAAAGAAAGTTCATTTATTCTCTCCGTGTCCATTTTTCCTTGTCACCAGTAACCTACAAGCACCACTTTGTCGACGGGCCCCTCCTCTACCAGTTCAGGATGAATTTCCGGCGTCGACGGCGGCTGATCGAACTCCTTCACGAGCGCAGCCGCAGCATCCCAGAGAGTCACGACAGTCCCTTCTGTCTCCGCAAACAGAACTCAGATGGAGGCAACACCAGCTTCCTCTCAGGTACAAACTGAACCTCTTACCATTTGTGTCTAATAGTATGCCAGCTATTAGTAGTGGTCAGAACATAGAAGCTGAGGTTACCTGTTCTTCAATTAAAACCTGACGGAAAACTTAAAATTTATTCATAACAGTGTTTTTTCTTTATTCTCACTGTAAAATTTCAATATTACCCTCAGTTATTGGATTCAGTCTTCTGGGGGAAAAACACAGGGACAGTTTAACGCCTATTGCGTTATCTTCTGTTGACACACACACGCACACAATGACTGGTGTCCTTGATTGTATCCGTCATATAAAGATAACACCGTAGAGGTATTTGTGTTGCCAGGCTGAAGAACATGGTGGAAAGTGTTGAGTCCTGTTGTGCGATCACACTGTCAGGTTGACTTTCCCTGAATGGGACCCACAATTTTCACAAAGATATTTACGTGAATGTAAAATGATTGGACAAGGGCTGCTCAGCAGCAAAGTTTAGCTGCTCAGCTGTAAATCTAAAAGAAACAGTCCAGTTCTCTATCTTAAGCAAACTCTGGTACTAGATGGACTGGGTTTAGAGCTGTGCTTGAAGCATCTTTATCTTAATAACTACTACTGGAGATTCTCTATTAAAACCTTGTCTCATTACTTACTCAATGCTAGTTCCTCTGGGGAACATGCACTTTAATTAGCAAACTATGGTAGAGATAGTTTAACCTACTCTTTTCAAACATATGTGCTAGTTTGAACTAATTGAGGGGGATTAGATGAGGGATTTGTCTTGAGAACATAAATATTGATGAAGTAAAAGGCTCTTATGTAAACGCAGCTGGGGTTGCTACTCTTCATGCTGTTGACTGACCTGCAGGTAGAAAGAAGGAAAGATCCAGCTTCATAGCTTTGCCCTGTCTGTCGGTGGTCTCACAGCTCTCTTTGTGTCTCTCTCTCTGTCTCAGTGAGTCCCACTAAAGAGATTAAGGTAGTGGTCGGAGTTCGGCGGAGCAGCATGAGCAGCAGCTGTAGCAGCAGCGGTTATTACAGCAGCAGTCCTACGCTCGGCAGCAGTCCACCTGTCCTTTGCAACCCCAAGTCTGGTGAGACGACATGGAGACACACACACACACACACACACACAGAGTCCAGTCTATGAAGGGCCTCACTCTTCATCTCTTAACAACAAATACTAGAGGTTATGTTTCAGCTTTTATAAACTTAGTTTTCAATTGGTTCTTTATTATCAGGGTTTGTTACAGTCATGATAAACCTGGAAGAGCCATGCATTTTGATAATATCAAACTCCAGGCCTGGACCCTTTGACGATACTTAGTTCTCTGCGTGGGGTAACGTCAGACTGTGACCTTTTACTCTTGTTTTTCATGTATACACAGATGTTTCAGAGAATGTATGGTCAAAAAGAAAGGCCTGGAAAAGTCATGGAAAAAGTATTGTTGTGTGTATGACATCAGCGATAGACGAAGCCCAACCTCAAGTCGTGTTCCTGGTTTTCAACCAATGCATGCAGATCAGCTGCATCCATCTCCTAATGAATGTGAATACATTGGTATGGAGGGGGAAAGGTTTTGTGTTCACACAGACAGATTAATGGCTCCTAGTTGAAGCCTGCTAATGTTAACGTATCGATTAAATGTGTTATGAAGACACTAATTCCTGATGTGATTTATTAAAAAAGATTCACCTAAAAATTTCATATTGTTTCTTGTAAGTACAAAAAGAAGTTATACCCAAAATTACTTAACCCCCTCCTGCCAATCAATACAAGCAAACTTCACCTTTTTTTTTTTTTTAGTGGACTTAGAAGGAAATATAGAAACTTTGAAGAAGAGAGAGGCTAACTTCAGAGGAAGATCAATATGTGCTGCTTGTAGCAAGTGATAATCAATTGTGTGTGTGTGTGTGTGTGTGTGTGTGTGTGTGTGTGTTCTACTCCGTGTCTTTACTACTGTGAGGTTTCCTTTGATGTGTCTAATCCAAGCAGAGTCCTTGACAGTCTCTTTGTAGCACCAGAGCCCCCTCGACATGAGCACTCACACACGCCGTGCACAATGGACAGGAAAAGGAAGACACACACACACAAAAAATCCCCCTCTGCCTCAAATAAACCTTAATAATTCTGCGCATCACACTGTGGGAAGATAAAGAGTCCAAAAACATAAAACATTCACAGTATGTTGTACAAAAGCTCTGCTATTCATTTATGAAGGCAGATGGATAAAAAGAGATGAGGCATTAAAGAGGGGTTGTCCTGTAGATCTAATCAGATCAGGATTTCCACAGAGAGATTATGGAAATGTCCAGATGAAGAGGATAAAAGAAGTCTCTCACTTCACTCCCTCAATTTCATCAGATTAGACTAGATTAGAAGTACTACACAGACCGCAAGAGATTCATCAAATACACACATACTGAACAGTATGCACACGCCACAGGCTACCGGAGGGATTTGCTGTCAGGTTTGTGTGGAAGAATTAAATACAGTTCAAATCATTTTAGCACTTTAAATAAAAAAATAAAAAATCTTAATCTGTGCTCACTCCTAAAGAAGAAGACCAAATATTAAATCCTGCTGTTTTATACTGTAGCACGCACAGTAAAGTGTCTGTCTTCATTCATTCATCTGATCTTCAGGGATATGTCAATCATTAAACCCCAGAAAGATGACCAGTAATTACTTAAAGAGCCCCGCTCATCAAGGATTGCTAATGAACAGAACATAAACACAGAGCTTTAAAAATACTGAAGAAACAGAAACGGACTAAATGACAATATATAACTTGAGCAGTTAATTAGAAGTTCACACATGCACACAGTGACAATGGCTAAAAAAACATTGAAATATTGTCGTTTATATGATCCCACTTGTTTCAGATGCATATTCTCAGCTTACATTTGTCTTTAATGTGACCAGTTTATGTGGTAATTATTGTGTACGTGGGGGATTCTCAATCATACTAATGGAATGAACATAACATTTAATTTAGATATTTTTTGAGACGCAAAAGTCCAGTTAAATCCGGTTTAGAGTCATGTTGAATTGAGCAATAGTTAGGGGAAGTTGGATCAGGGGAAGGGAGCTATAATATTTCAGGAAGCAGTGAGCCTCCAGGCCCCGTTACCATGTGACTAACACCACTTTCGACACACTTGTTAGACAACAATATTATGTCTGTATTCTTCAGTGTGTGTGTGTGTTTGCATGTCCATGCCTATTTGAGTATGTGTGCACATGTATTTGGCTCTGCCTGGTTGTCACGCTAGTAAGTAATATTTTGTGTGTTTTTTTTCAACAGTTCTGAAAAGACAAGTGAGTCCAGAGGAGCTGCAGACACCAGGAGGACTTTTCGTTAAGAAGACAGTCACTGTAGGACTCTCTCACTCTCTCTCTCTCACACACACACACACACACACACACACACACGACAGCGCTCTAACAAAGACAACTTCAGCGTGGATGTAGTCACGCATACTCACACATTCCCTCCCTCACACACACTAAAGGCCGGGCCTTCAGGTCATGTGGATATGCAGGAAGCTCCGGCACGTGTCTCAGATAAATTTGGGTATCGTACTTGAATAATACTGAAAGTCGAATAATACTAGGGACATAAATGTAATGTGTATACAACAATTTACAGACATGGTTTCACAGTGTCGATGTTTTGTTCTTCACCTTTTGGGAACAGTTTATGATGGAGAGAATCTAACCACAAAGGTCCACCTACTAGCTACAACCACACTTAAATACAAACAGTGTGCCGACTCATGTCATCATTCCGTGTCTTCTCGCTGTTCCTCAGATTGTAGGTGATGCTGTGGGCTGGGGCTTTGTGGTGCGAGGCAGCAAACCCTGTCACATCCAGGCTGTGGACCCTGGTGGACCTGCAGCAGCTGCTGGCATGAAGGTAAGGACAGGAGCGATGTATGGAGTCCTGAAAGCACTGTGAGCACCAGAGGACTTCCGCCATCTCTTCACGCATTAGGTACCGGTGTGAAGAACGAAAGGAGGGTAGATGTTACCGTGTGTAGCGTATATAATGTATTCTGGAGCTTGAAGGTTAGATGAGGAAGTTGTGGTTTTGTTTTACGTGTCTGTGGGACCACAATGTAATATGAGGAAGCCCTTGTTATGTCTGAGATTGAAAATCCTTCGATACTTAAGATGCATCTCTTGTGCTTGGCCGCTTAGTTGTTGTGACAATACTTGTATGAACAGTGGTTTGTTAAGTTTGTACTAAAATACATATTTACATTTAAGTGCAGACGGTGAGATAAGTGTTACACAAGAATGACAGAGAGGAATAGAAAGAGTACAAGGGCTCATCCTGTAATGAGGATGATGGTCGGGACAGGAGCAGAGAGGAGCCGTAAGAGCAGGATAAGTGTTGAGGGAGGAAAACAGTCATGAAGAGGGTAAACAGGGTGATGTTGGCTCTGCTGCCGCAGCTGGCATGGAGGTGTGGAAGCAGAGTGGCAGCAAGGAATCCTGGGAATGCAAAGTGACTTAAACCACAACATGGAGAGAGGAGGAGAGAGCAAGGACTGAATAAAAAAAAAAAAAAAAAAAAAGCAGCAGGAGCCAGAAAGAGTAGCAGAGACAGGGGAGTAAACATGAAGTTATTAAGCACATAAACTATTGGTTGTGTTTTAAAAAGTCTGCGTTTGAATAATTGATAAATCATTACAATGTCCAGTGAACACTTGAAATGATGAAGGGAACATTAAAGTGTTTCCTCGGGCTTAGAGTTTTCAATTCTATTCAATTCCATTTATTTCGTACAGAAGGCTTTACAGTCTGTACACATACAACTTCCTCTGTGCCTGGACCCTCACATCGGTACAAGAAAAACTAATGATATTAAAAGCGGTAATGGTAACAGTAATGCGACTAATAATAATGATAGTAGCAGCAGTGGGTGTCAGCAGGGCCACAGCAGGAGGCACGACCACGGTCCAGATATAACCACGATCCATGGAAACCTGTGAGGCGAAAAAGCACAAAGACTCCGGAGAAGAAGCAAAGTTAGTAAAGTGCATTAATGGGACATGAATTCATACAGAAGGAGAGAGGAGAGGAGCTCAGTGTATTCTAGGAGGTAGTCTCCCGGCAGTCTAGGCCTATCTATAGCAGCATATCTAGAGGCTGGTCCAAGGCAACCCTGAGTCAGCACTAACTATCAGCGTTATCAAAAAGGAAAGTCTTAAGCCTACTCTTAAATGTGGTGAGGATGTCTGCCTCCCGGACTGAAACTGGAAGCTGGTTCCACAGAAGAGGAGCTTGATAACTGAAGGCTCTGGCTCCCATCCTACTTTATGAGACTCTAGGAACCACAAGTAACCCCGCATTGTGGGAGCGCAGCTCTCTAGTGGGGTAACGGGGTACAATAAGCTCTTTAAGATATGATGGTGCCTGGCCAACTAGGACTTTGTAGGTGAGGAGCAGGATTTTAAATTAAATATGCGAGTTTACATTGAGCCAGTGCAGAGAAGCTAATACAGGAGTAAATCTGCTAAGTGTCCAACATTTCAGTGTTTCAGTTTTTTACGGAAACCGAAAGGTGACGACCCTTTGAAAAAAGTGATTTTACAAAAGCAGCGGTTAAAAACACCACGCAACCTTTCAGTTTTCTCCGACTAAATAAAGGGAAGGATGTTAACTCGGGGTGATGTCAGCGAGAAGGCTCATGAGCTGAAGAGTGTGGAGGATGAGGAAGCAGCATCTTAAGGATTAGCACTGAAAGAGGAAACCGTCAATAATATCACTTCTGCTTTTGTCACTGTTAACTGTCATATTGTGTGTGTGTGTGTGTGTGTGTGTGTGTGTGGCTCTGTTGAGTGTGGACTGATTGTGGATGTACTGTGAGGACGTCTTGTAACATTTTTACACCACATTTTTGTATTTTTAATATATTTAGTCTGAAAGGTATCGTTATCTTTTATGTGCTCAGGGCAAAGAAAACTCCCTAAAAACACAATATTAATTGAGAAATATGAGATCATGAGATTCCTGGTGTGCAGCAGTGTGAGTTCATCGCACTGCCTGCAGTTTCAAGAAGGTTTATCCTCTTCTACTTCACCTGAGTAGTTTTATTGATGTGTAATTATTAAGCAGTAAAACAATCCCGCAGAGGGAATGCCATGCTGTGAGGTGTTGGCACCGCGGTCCAGGCAAAAGGCCAAAGGAGCAACTTACACCTATCGACCTCAGTGGGGAGGTAGTAAAAAGCATCATAAAGCTCCTCTCATTTCTAATCGCT
The DNA here is from genome assembly GCF_050575085.1 of Anarhichas minor. NCBI lineage: Eukaryota > Metazoa > Chordata > Actinopteri > Perciformes > Anarhichadidae > Anarhichas > Anarhichas minor. The sequence continues at coordinate 545,927 of NW_027466487.1, read as the reverse complement.
CACACGCTTTCAAACACTTCGGCTCTGTATCTTTTTCCACCTCACACAGACGCACACATCAGCATCGTCCCGACCATAATGGATTCGGGCTCTTATGTTACTAATGCACTTTTATAAGGCAGCAGCAGGTAGAGCAGGGTGTGTGTTTGTCTCACTTTGTGTGCATCAGTTGAGACATGCACAAAACATTTAATAGTCTGACTCTCTTAAAGGAAAGGTTCAGCGTTTTGGGAAATACTCTTCTCTGCCTATTCATGCAAATCCTGAGAGGCCCTGGAGTCTTGTAGTCACCGTGAGGCTGCCAGGCAACCAGAAAGCTAAAGTGTTGGTTAGTGAGCTAAAGAAACATTAATCCTGACTTAAACCCCAAATTGGTTGCCATAATTCATTTTAGATTCAGGCCAGGTTGCCTTTCATTTGACATTGAGTTTGAGGGAGGTCATGATGCCTGATTAATTGCCCAAATTCTTATTGGACAATTGGTTTGATTCATGACTTTCATTCATTCTTGGCAAGAAGTCAAATACTTTCCAAAATGTCAAGCAGTTTCTTTAAGACACCAACCTACCAGGGAGCCCTAACGTGTGGTTTCAACTCTATTGTTTCTTTGGCTTTCTGATTCCTCAAGAAGAGACGTAAAGACAAACATGGCCTCAGGTCTTCCAGCACCTGAGTATTTTGGTAAAGAGGCACTATTCTCTACGCTGCGTACAGCTGTTATTGCTTCATCAATATCTCAGCGAGGCCTCCCAACACGTGTTGATAATTCTCTCTCTCTCGCTTCTCTATATGCCTGTTTCTGTCTCTTTCCTTCCGCTGTGTGAGAGTGACTTTAACCCTCTGAGAGCAAGGAGCCATTAAGTGCAGCTGGGCCTCAGCCAAGACCGAGACCGCAGCCTGAATGGAGAGAAGCATCAGTGGGAGAGAAAGGGGGGGGGGAGGTGTTGGAGTTGGAAAGAGTTAAAGAGTTTTCAACGGAGACTACTTTATTACTCTGTCGTATTTTTATTTTTTTTAACTAAGCAAGCAATCCACTTCCTGTTTACACCGTCACACGCATGCCCAGTGTACGTTAATGGTCACGTGCTGTCCGCCTTCGAAGGCTGCCGTGTGGACGCAGATCAACTCGAGAATGATGCTGAAACTCCCGTGTGGACGGAGATCGTTTCTATTTGACAAATCTGCATCCAAGGAGAAACAGAGTAGTGTGGACAGGGCCTCCTCACACAAAGACATGCGTCTTTATTACCCTTGATTGTCCCTGAGAATCTTCACACTCTGGTTAAACGCACCCCCATTCAGTTACTTCCTAACCCTACTTCCTCTTATGGAAGCAAAGGCAGAAATGCCCCATATAGTCTTGTTACCATTCAGCTAGGTACACAATCGTATGTCACATATATGGTTCTATGTTAGTGAGTAAGGCACATAAGCTAAGTAGAAATGTACTAGCACAGGAACAGTTCTCCAGAGGTTTATATTGATGACAGCGAGAGTCTGAAACTCCTCTGCAGCACAGAATTAACAGTCTAGGCTTTCTTTCCTCTATCACTCTTTTAATCTCTCTTTCCCCTTAAGCCATCTGCCTATTCTGATCTCTGCTTTCCTGAAACTTTCATCAAGGCCGGGAAAACCTCTAGTCGCAATTGCTGTGAAAATACAGAAATAGTAACCTGTACGTAACACCAGTTTATGCAAGGAGCAGTAAGGGTTTAAATAGCTGCTCCCTGTAATTGTTTCCTGAGTCAAGGCCCCGTGAAGCACATCTGTAAAAGGTTTTCTTCCATCGTCACTCAGCCGTCTACACTTTGTCGATTTATAGCCATTATAAATTTCAGAGTGATTGTGTGCTTTAGTTTTCTGGGACGTTCCTCGAACTTGCATCTTGCAGAGCTTTTGGAACACTTTTGGGAGCGGTGTGCTTGTGTATGCGTGTGCTCTTGTAATAGCTTGCAAAGAGTCAAACGGCAGCATCATGTTGCAAGAGCAGCATTTAGAAGGCAGCTCTTTGCTTTTGATATGTAGTTCGACATTTTGGAAATGCGCATTTGCATTTTTGCTGTGCGTTAGATGTGAAGATTGATACCACTCTCGTATCTGTCCCCACCAGGAAGTGGACACAAGTGGAGACTCCACTGTAAAATGGCAAAGTGCCGTTTTTACACTTTGTTTTTTTGTACAGATGAACCAAACAAGATAGAATGTGTAAACTTGCTTGAGAGGTGCTGGTAGGTGGATTGTGTTACCATTGGACAGAACCAGGCTAGCTTTTTCCCCTGTCGCCAGTGTTTGTGCTAAGCTAAGCTAACCATCTGCTGGGTCCAGCTACATATTTATAGTACAGATATGAGAGTGGTGTAAATTCTCTCATTGAAGTCTTAACAAGAAAGCTTATTACAGCTCATTGCGGGTCCTCATTATGTCAGTTGATATGGACTATAGTTTAGCAAACAATATCTCCAAATCAAAGCAATTAAGTATTTTAGTCCCCAAAGACAGTATTTCTTGTATGTCCCTTGTTTTTCTCTCTTATATTGCTTTCTCTTCGACTCCTGGTTGATGGTCAATATTGTTTGATTCGTTGATTCGTTTGTTTGATTGACTCTCTTCTCTCTGTCCTTCTCTTCTAAAGGTGTGTCACTTCGTGGTGTCGGTGAACGGACGCAACGTCCTCTCTCAGGACTACCGGACCGTCAGCAGCCTGATCCTGACCGGAGCCAGGACAATAGTCATGGAGGTGATGGAGGAGGCATAAGTTTGAGCAGAGCCATGACAGAATCCCTCATAGATGAGTAGTGCAGTAATAACACGGGGACTAGAAGGTTTAGGACTTGACCTCCTAACCACAGCGACAGAGTAACGTGGACGACTTGAAACACGACTCGCACTCTTTCTGTTCCAATGGTGTTTGGACAAGGTGGATGACTGAGAGACGGTGTGTTTAAGAAGGTATATGAGTCAAGTAAATTATTCAACCTGTAGACAAAACACGCACGGTTGGGCTTGATTTAGTTTTCTTTGGATTTAGAGGCATAAAAGAGTCAACACTTCTACAGATGGTGATCCAACTGCTTCAATGAGCTCACAAAGGCTCTCAGTCCTAATGAAAGGACGAGAGATGAGCTTTGTCATTAAAACCAGGAGATGAACAAGTACAATCTGACAAATGTAACAAAAAGGAAGAGTATTTTATATGTCGACAGTCGGTGACCTCTCCCCCAGTTAGTTTCCAACCATGGACTTAAGCTCCTGATGGCTCAACACTGCTCTCTGCTGGGAGAGACAGGACGACACAGAGGGGGAGCATTTATACTACAGCTACAGTCCGTAAATCACAAGTCTGGTTTCAGGGTGTTTTTCCTGCTTGGGCAACCAGTGTGTCGAATAGAAAAAAATACAGATTTCTACCCTTGTCGTGTGAAAAAAAAAAAAAATGTACAAATGATTCGATGCCCAGGTAGATATATAGCTGCTAGGAATTAGTTTGCGTGATGAAATGTATGTGACATTAACAGGCACAATGTATATAGAACAGTTACTAAAAATTTAACGCACAAGCCAACTGAGGAGGTACTGCTTTAGAAGAATGGTGTTTATCAGATAAACTACAGCAATGAGAACATCTTGGAGACCTTATACATATTATTTAAAGGATAAATTACCCCTTATTTTTGTTTTTTTTAAGATGACACATGCAAACAAGAAACTTCCACTTTGACATAAGATGTCATTATTTGTAAAGACACTTCAGAGTGCAAATCTTCTCTCTCAACATGTTTAAAATTTAAGGAAAGATTTAAGAAACATTTCTAAGACGTGTTGCATTTATTGCCAAAAAACATTTCATTCCAGTGGAAATGCCAAATAATTACTAAACTACAATTAGTGTCATGTGCTGCCAACCAGATTTAATTGGGAAACAAGATGTTCTTGTAGCAAAGAGTAGATTCCGTTGATAATATATATATTATATTATATATTCTTTTATGTTTTAAGAATTAAAGGGGAGGATTACTATATAAGCACTTGACCTATTACACTTTTGTTTTATATTGACAAAAGCACTTAGGTGACAAAAGCTTGCTTTTTAAAAACAGAATTTGAATATGTATATGCATATATACATACCTATACTGTATGGGAGCACAGATTCTGGAAATATCTTGTCAATATACTGGAATGGCAGCAACAGAACCTCCACAAATGAATTGTTTCTTTGTTATTTGATTGAAATTACCCTTTAATGTGGTTAGCTGGACTTAAGAAGGCTTAAAGTTGATATAAATAGATTTTTGTACCTCATTAGCCTCCAAAATATCATCAGAATTGACTATGTGTATACACTGTGCCACCATGTGCTTAGACATACTAGCATGAGAAGATCAAATTGAAAACTATATGGTAACAAAAAAGTAGAGCATGGATTAGTGATGCTCAAGTTTCTTATACAGTATGTGTCTGTAATCTATGTTTAACTCCTGAGTAAACACTTGTTTCTATATCGTATCGGCTTCTCCCCTAAGAGCTGTCTCTATTGGGTTTGTCCTTGCAGGTATTTGCAAACGTAAAGATTTATTGCGTGCCCGTAAATGAAAGACGTGCACAGTCGGGGCCTCCCTGCCTTATAATGTGTGGAAGTTACAGTCTGTGAACTGGTGTATGTTTTCTGCTCGGGGACATTGGTGTCACAGTGACGATATCAGCTTCACCTTTTATCCAATAGCAACAGCTCTAAGAGGGCCAAGCCCATACGACACGAAACGTTAGTTACCATTTGTAACTCCAGATACTACGAGTGTAGACGTAGCCCTCCAAGCTGTGGGCCCCTCTGGTTCCGCCTTCGGTCACTGAAGAAATAAAGGTTCAAATTGGGAGCAGAACTATGGACGCGAGTGCGGATGTAAGGGCGGGCCGTGCAGAGCACAAGGGCGCCAAAAAAATCATCAAGACTGCGCCTGTGCATGGGGATGAACCCAACTGCTACAACTCTTGGAGGGCTACGCCTTCACCCCAAAAAGTTACAATACATAACTTAACATTACTTGTTTGTTTTAGACAACACAACACTGCCTGGTTCATTGAATTTTTACTAAATTTAATCCTGAAGAAGTTATTACTAAATACAAATGCAGGAAACTTTTTCTATTCAACAATCTTTATTGCCAAACAGTAGAATTAACACACGGCGTACGTCACGGTGAACTGCCTGCAAGTCTCCGAAGTCAGTTGTTCGGTGGGCGTCTCATTTGTTGTTCCTCAATGTGCTTCGGTGTTGTACGCAGTGAAATGCATGATTCCTGTAAATCTGTGCTTCTGTGGGCATTTGGCTTCTAATCCAAAGCGCTTCTTCAGTCTCTTGACTTGTAGGACTGAGTTATCTGACAAATCATTTCACAGGTGAAGTAGTTCTTAACATGCTTTCTGCAGCGCTCCATTTTCAGGACGATGATAAAAGAACAACACTTCCTCAGCTGTGTAAACAAGAAGCGTGTAAAATGACTATGGAACATTTTACAGACATTGGTGATGTTTTCTAGTTGATAAACATTCATGACATGTTGTGTTAGTTGCTGATCTCAAAACTGTTAGCTCGGGTGATGCCATACAACATACTATTTAACATTGCTCATGTAAAGGTCATGGATGTTTTGTTGTTTTGAGTTTGCAGTGTTTGGAGAAGATATAATAGGGACCCTGGACATTAGAGTTTTTGACATTTTTGGATACGTTTACAGAGTTCTTTAATACGATTTTTCCACACAGCCAATCAGCAGGTAGCGTGACAAAAATGACTTGTTCTGCATTAGTGATTCTTCTGGAGGCTTTTCATTAGTCTACTGTAGATATATCATTATTCTTTAAAAGCTGATATCGACACATTGGTGAAGTTTTGGGGAAAATGGCTGGAAGGTTGTGATTCTGAAAAAGAAGACGGAAATGTTTCTTGTTTGTCTGGAGGCCGTTTGGAAAGGTTGGTTATGATAACAGTTGAGGTTTAGCAAATGAAAGTATGCAGAAGTGTGACACGTGTCCCTTCACATGTATTAAGACGTCTGGAGGGAGTTCTGTGGTCGTTAGTTGGCTGAAACGGGCTCACTGACTGTTCAACAATAAAGCCTGAAAGCATTTGCCTTAAGACCTCAAGTTGCTGCTAATCACAGTTGGTGGTCATCTTTTCTCTTGTTCTGTTCCCAGATCTGTTTATCTCTGACCTTGTATATCAGAAGTGCTCGTGTAACAGGTGATCGTGCCGCAGTTCTGTAGACAATCAGTATTTTATGGACACCACCTTCAAAAAGCACAACCGCGGTTTCAAAAGCAATGTTCCGACAGAATGTATTTCCTTCTACATTGTGCTGTGGATATTGTCAATTTTCTACTTCAGCTTTGATGGTTGGTTCACTCGCTTAATTAAAGGGATTATTTTTGCTTTGTGTTCACCTCATGAGGCCAGAGTGGGGGCCCCAACATTTTCAATTGTGTTTATTTTCACCGCTACCAGAGATTTAACGACAATATAAGCTCACACAGTACCACAGTCTGTTTTTGACAAAGCAGCTTAAAGCTAATTCTGATGTTCTGATGTATTAAACAGTTGATTAAGTGTTTAATAAACAAACTGATTCTACACTGTGCTTATGGTTTCATCTTTAGGACTGTCTGAAGTCTTTGTACTTATTCGACATGATGGATTTAGTGCTGGTTTAGTCCCATGAGGCTGTTGGCTGTCTAAAAATCACAAATGCCTGTTTTTTGTTTATTATTTTATTGTGTAGTAGAAATAAAGCAAAGCTCTGATAGACCTGTAACATACAGCGTCATGATATTAGGCAGTGGTTCCCAAATCTGTGAGGTCAGCAGATTCAAGGCATAAGAGAGAGAGAGTTTTTCTGAATTCATTTATAATTTATTATAAAAACCGCTAACAACTCATTGCCTCAGTTTAAGAGGCCACCAGCAAAAAAGGTGGAGAACCACTGTGTTAAGGCACTATAATGGAAATCTGAGACAAGAGAAAATATCTGAGGTATCAAACCAACTGCTGCATGTCGTCACTGATCTCAAGATGAACACATTGCCTCCTCTGTCCTGTGCCGTTTCCTCTCCTCCTAGATTGGTCAAAAGTGAATATGACGCCCTCTCTCTCTCTTTCTTGATGTACTACCAAAGAGCTACCAGCAGGATGTGCTGCAGTACTGTGGCACAAGATATTTCAGCAAGCAACCACAGATTTTGCCCGGTTGGTCTGCATGTGAATACGATCCACAGGAATAAAAACAATCTCTGCACTCCAGTAGCAGAGGTTCAACTGACATTGTTATTGTTGCTGTCTGGTCACAGTCATTCATGCAGCCTATTTTTTACCTGCTCTAATCTCATTTATTTATTCTGGTCGTATTTCTATTCGACCTGCATGGCTGCATGGTCTCCTTGAGTGTCTGACCCCTCTACAGGTTTCTCCTGGACTGACATTCTGGATTGCGCACACATCTAAAATATTGACAATAAGGTGAGTTGCCAATAAATTGAATAATGTTACACGACAGTTTTGTAATTTTGTAGTGATACTTTGCTAACAGTGGCTATACAGGCACCTGGGTCTCCTTCTCTCTCTTCCTTTCTCTCTCTCTTCCATCCTTTTATCCTCGAGGAAGACTGACGATACACTAACTAGAAAAGGCCTTATCAGATGAGGCCATTGCCACCTTTCATCCACCTATCCGTCTGTTCGTTGCATTTGCACGTCCATTGATTAGCTCAGCAACCAACCTTCAGGTCGCCTTCATCCATTCATCTATTTGTCTGTGTGTGTGTGTGTGTTTCTGCTCAGTAAACAGAGTGATGCATACACACAGGATATTAGAAACGGTTGCGCACACACGCACACACACACACACACACACACACACACACACACACAGACTGACAGCCTGCTGGATGGATGATACTGAACTGATAAGAAATGTGTTTATTTAACAGAATAAGTGCAAAGCAGGGAACCTTCACATACACTCTGTACTTATTTAGTAGGTTTCCAATTCTAAATTCAATTATTCCAAGTTGTCTGTTAGAACGAATGTGTGTGTTGATACATAAAGAATCACAGTCACACTGCCGAAGTTACGGTAGGAGTCCAATTCCAACTGGGGCCAACGCACTAAGAGAAGGATGAAAGCATTCACCAAGTAGCAGATATTACAAGATCATATTAAGGTTTGAAAAGCCCAGTTGGCCCAATTAAAGCAACACAAATACAGACGTTACAAGCCAAGCTCAAGTAATTAATATATATTAAAAAATCCCTTTTGTGACAGTGACAAGAGCCAAAATAAGAGCGTTAAGGAGAAATATGAGGTGCATTGAAAGCAGGCGGTCGAGGCTTTGGTTTCCTTCAGATTGGGTTTCAGTGTTGGACGAGGAAAACACACTTTCTCACTCTTTTCTATCCCGACTCTTTACTTCACATCAGGGTTTATTAAAATGTTTAAATAATTGAATGTTCTCAAGCAATAGTAGCAATAGAGTTAGAAAAAAGGCAACCAAAAAATATAAAAGAAGGGGTTTTTAATTTCCCGTGTTGGCACTCTTTGTTGTAAAGTCTCCAATCTTTTCAAGCACACTATATTTATCTTAAAGCTGAGGTGATATTGAATAAATGGCTTCAGGCTATTTTTATATTATGCCATACATTACATTATGGCAGAGCAAATAATGTAATCCCAGGAAAATGAAATAAGATTAACTGGAACACAATATTCTTCAAAGTTTAGTTAGCTTTTTGGCACAATAAGTGCCAATAAGTGTGGACTGCTTTGATTAAATAAAGGTTATCAGTGTTATCACTTGTGGGGAAATATGGAGCTTTTTGAATATTACCCACAGAAGAGAAGCATAGAAAAGGAAAGATGTGTATTGCTGAGGAAGAGGAATGTTTCAGTACTCAGGCTGATGCACTGAATGCCTTTGAGGCATGATTACAGTGTTTTCAAGTGAATTGTCTCTTGTCCTCCACTTCCCTCCCCTCAGGCAAGGAGCTCAGGACAAGTCACGGCAAGCAGAACTGTTAGCCACCAGCCAAATGCTTCTTGGACTGTGGCTGCCAGCTCTGTGAAATTGGCTAGCGACTCTGGTAGAACCCACCTCGTTTCAACTGGCATTTCCTTTAATAACTAAATGGTGGGACAGGAAAATCACAACTCCATTTGGTGCTATATGGGTACCGGAACACCTTTTTGCAGGGCCTGATTAGGATGCAGGTGCATGAGTGAGAGAAGACTAATTCACAGTATTTTTTTAATGCCTTTTACCAACATAACACCAATATTCAAACTTACTACTTACTGTCATCTATATTGCTTGTTGGACCATGGTCACATTGAGTAAATTAAAGCTGTGATTTGAGCTGAATGCTAACGTCAGCCTGCTAACTTGGTCAAAATGAAAATGGTAACAAGTTATTTCAATTCATCTTGATGTGACGGTGAAAGTCTGAACCACATTTCATTGCAATCCATCTGATGGTTGTTGAGATATTTCAGTCTGGACTAAAGTGGTGGACCGACTGATCCACAACATTACCATTCCTGGATGAGTTAAGTACTTGCCTTTTACCAAGAATAAAATACTGTATAGCAGTATGTATGTTATCTTGAATAAATCACCTGCATCCCACAATGACCAGTTGAAAAATGTATCATTACCTTGAGAGCTGTCCGGTTAGCAATCCTCTGGGAACGGCAGGCCTGGTACCAGATGACAGGGCGGCTAATAACTGTGACTATAGTTGGCCTAATCAGTAGTCTGCGGTCACTTCAGCCAGCTGCTGCCCTCCTATTAACCTGATGCTTGTTATTAACACAGTGTGTCTTTCTGTGTGTGTGTGTGTGTCCAGCAGAAAAAAAGGTTGGAAGTCACAGCATGAGGTGTATCTGAGTTTGTGTGAGTGTTTGCAAGCCCTTGTATGTGTCAACTCTACTTCAACTTGTCCAGGTCTTTTGTTTGAGTTTATAAGACAAACAAACCGTGTGTGTGTGTGTGTGTGTGTGTGTGTGTGTGTGTGTGTGTGTGTGTGTGTGTGTGTGTGTGTGTGTGTGTGTGTGTGTGTGTGTGTGTGTGTGTGTGTGTGTGTGTGTGTGTGTGTGTGTGTGTGTGTGTGTGTGTGTGTGTGTGTGTGTGTGTGTGTGTGTGTGTGTGTGTGGCTAAGCCCCACGCCTCGGGTTATCTCTGCGTTTTAACAGCGTAGGCCGGGGGGCTGAAGGTGTGTCTGTTTATGTGTGAAAGCAAAAGGTGTCAGAGGTTTTTATTTAAATGTAATATTAAGTGTGTTTGCAGATAGTAGTCTTTTGTCACTGTGTGTGTGTGTTTCTCTCGCCCTGTGTGTGTGTGTGCGCGCGCGCACAAACGTCTGACTCAACAAACAGAATCAAATGAAAAAGTAAAAATCACATTATTGAATGCTGCAGCTTCTGAATTGCAGGAGGTTGCCGTTTCTGTTCTGTCTCTGAAGACGCACAACTTTTTTATATTAATAACTAATATTTGAGGAGAGAATTGGCTGATTGATACCTTGAAACTTGTATTTGTCTTTCACCCAGTTCAAGCTTAAACATGTGCCTGTATAAACACACAGGAAGGGGGTTCCTGTTTCCTGGGAGAAATCCTATGCTCACAGGAAATTATGCTATGTATGTTTGTCAAAGCCAACAACGGTGGCTTGTTTGTGATAATTACAGGAAGGTGGAGGAAATACAGGAGGATGACGTGGAGTTTGATCATTTTTACGATTACAATGTTCAAACACCAAAGGGATGAAAATGTCACGAAAAGAGTTGCCTATCAGTTTCAAGGTGACTGACTAAGGAGCTGTGCAAAAAAGTTGCATCTTGGAGGGAAACAATGTACATGCAGTTTAGATTTAAAAAAAAATATATAGTGTTTTGTGTGCAGAACATTTCCCTAAACCTTCTCAGTGTCAGACCAAGTATAATTTGCTGTCAAGTTTTTTACTTTTTATACTGTCTCGCCACACAGTCCCCTGGTGCTGTACCAACCAGGGTTTACAAATGTGAGATCTGTCACATATCACCTGAGTGCACACACAGTGAGACAGCCGATTTAAACTGCACACAAGTTTCTAATTCCTGAGGTGTATAACGTGTACAATTGTTGAAGGTGAAAACTAATATTCACTACTCAGTCCCACACAGACTTGTATCATGACAGAAATTAGGATATCTAGGCCAGCAGAGCTTTTTTCTAATTCTTTTAATTTACTTTAGTATTAAACAGTTCTTGTATGAGTGACAGTAATGGTAACATCTCAGTAGAAAGGAGAAGTACCAGAACTTGTTGCAGTGCAATGCCTTTAAAAACGTTATGAGGCTGCACAGTTGGACCATATGGCACTGAGCTAAATGACCCGTGGATCAACTCCACCAAGTGTTGTGTCCAAGTCACCAAGAGAGTCGTGTCCAAGTCACCAAGAGAGTTGTGTCCAAGTCAGAAAAGGTAATTTCTGAGTCCTCCAGATTGTTTGAGCCAAAAAGATCACGGACGAGTCACTGGATCATATCCAAGTCATGCAGGTCAAGACCAAGACACCCGGTCTATGTTCGAGTCACCAAGTAATGCTCGAGTCCTTGAGATCGTGCCAGAATCACCAAGATTGTGTCCAAATTATCCAAATTGCTCCCTGATGTCATGTCCAAGCCCCCAGATTATGTCACTTCTGAGCCTCAAAAAATCAGAGTAACTAAAGTAATGTTGACTCAGAAGTTATGTTCCTGCCAGTCTGAGTGCAACATCTTTGAAAACCAGCGAAGAAGAAAAAAAAGTGTTTTGATGCCAGTGTGTTGGATCTGTGTCAGTAAAAGATAGAGGGGGGAGGTCAGTATTTGTGTTTATGGAAATGATCGCTGCAGAAGGAAATGGTCTCCAAACAAAACAGAGATGTTAATCTGCTCACACACACACACACACTCAGTCAGTCAAAACTGTATTTACATTTACGTGACAGAAAGACGACTGCTTAGATTCGTATTATTTGTTTCTCCTTCAGGAGGACTAAAACCTCTTTTGTGGTGTAGCTGTCGGGTCAGGGAACCTCGAGTCCAGAGTCGTGCACGTTCAAGTCCAAGTCACCGAGGTCACGTTCAGGGCACCAACTCATGTTCGACTCTCTGATGATGTTCCAGTTACCAAGTCATTAAGCTAGAGTCACTTGGGTCATGTACAAGTCACCACGTTTGTGTCTAAACCACCAAAGTCATCTGAGTCATCCAGATTATGTTCATGTCACTAACGCCTTGTCCGAGTCACCTGAGCCATGTCCAAGTCACTAAGATTATGTCCAAATCACCAGGGCCATGTCCAAGTCCCTTCATCATTTCTGAGTCATCCATCTTATGTCCAAGTCATCCAAATCCTGTATAAGTCACCAAGTCATGTCCGAGTCACCAAAATTAGTCATCAAGAGTTGTGTCCAAGTCACCAAAAGTGTTGTGTCCAAGTCACCAAAAGTGTTGTGTCCAAGTCACCAAAAGTGTTGTGTCCAAGTCACCAAAAGTGTTGTGTCCAAGTCACCAAGAGTTGTATCCAAGTCACCAAGAAAGTTGTGTCCAAGTCACCAAGAGATTTGTGTTGGATCTGTGTCAGTAAAAGTCTGTTTCACAGTCTAGTTTGAGTTTTCTGTGTCTTTGTGCTGCTAAAGAGGGAAAGTATAATAAAGGACAAAGAACGGTGAGAAAGTGATCAGATGAACATAATTCTGAGTTCTGAACAGTAATGACTGTCGCATCATTTATCATTTATGGTTTATGTTATTCAATCATTTATTACCAAAGTATACTTCAAGTATTAATCAAATAAATTTAATTCAACTTCATTTTTAGACATGAGTCCAGATAAAAAACAGACAAAAACAATAAATAAATACGAGGAGGTTTAATCATTGCAGATCAAAAGTCACTCGTGGTTCTTCTTGATACACCTACGACAAAGAAGAGAGAAATGGAGGAAGGGAAAGATTCAGAAATGCTTCAACCTCACAGAGAATGGTCTGGAGCCCTTCATGGTCCAGAATTTGCTGTTGAAGAACTGAGGTGAGAACACGTCACTGAACGAATCAGGCGCACCCAGATGCCGCCTTGATGGGAAGCTGTTGGAGAAATAGAAACATTTTTTTGGGGAACAGCCAGACTTTTCTTCAGCTCTCAGTTGGCCAAAGTTTGTGCCATTAGACCTGATTGTTGAGACAGGCAGTCATATCTTTTAAGACTTCTTCCTCTCAACATCGATGGGCCCAGAATAGTCAACTCACACATTTGTAAAATCCATCTTTTGCTAACATCTCAGTAGAAAGGAGAAGTACCAGAACTTGTTGCAGTGCAATGCCTTTAAAAACGTTATGAGGCTGCACAGTTGGACCATATGGCACTGAGCTAAATGACCCGTGGATCAACTCCACCAAGTGTTGTGTCCAAGTCACCAAGAGAGTCGTGTCCAAGTCACCAAGAGAGTTGTGTCCAAGTCAGAAAAGGTAATTTCTGAGTCCTCCAGATTGTTTGAGCCAAAAAGATCACGGACGAGTCACTGGATCATATCCAAGTCATGCAGGTCAAGACCAAGACACCCGGTCTATGTTCGAGTCACCAAGTAATGCTCGAGTCCTTGAGATCGTGCCAGAATCACCAAGATTGTGTCCAAATTATCCAAATTGCTCCCTGATGTCATGTCCAAGCCCCCAGATTATGTCACTTCTGAGCCTCAAAAAATCAGAGTAACTAAAGTAATGTTGACTCAGAAGTTATGTTCCTGCCAGTCTGAGTGCAACATCTTTGAAAACCAGCGAAGAAGAAAAAAAAGTGTTTTGATGCCAGTGTGTTGGATCTGTGTCAGTAAAAGATAGAGGGGGGAGGTCAGTATTTGTGTTTATGGAAATGATCGCTGCAGAAGGAAATGGTCTCCAAACAAAACAGAGATGTTAATCTGCTCACACACACACACACACTCAGTCAGTCAAAACTGTATTTACATTTACGTGACAGAAAGACGACTGCTTAGATTCGTATTATTTGTTTCTCCTTCAGGAGGACTAAAACCTCTTTTGTGGTGTAGCTGTCGGGTCAGGGAACCTCGAGTCCAGAGTCGTGCACGTTCAAGTCCAAGTCACCGAGGTCACGTTCAGGGCACCAACTCATGTTCGACTCTCTGATGATGTTCCAGTTACCAAGTCATTAAGCTAGAGTCACTTGGGTCATGTACAAGTCACCACGTTTGTGTCTAAACCACCAAAGTCATCTGAGTCATCCAGATTATGTTCATGTCACTAACGCCTTGTCCGAGTCACCTGAGCCATGTCCAAGTCACTAAGATTATGTCCAAATCACCAGGGCCATGTCCAAGTCCCTTCATCATTTCTGAGTCATCCATCTTATGTCCAAGTCATCCAAATCCTGTATAAGTCACCAAGTCATGTCCGAGTCACCAAAATTAGTCATCAAGAGTTGTGTCCAAGTCACCAAAAGTGTTGTGTCCAAGTCACCAAAAGTGTTGTGTCCAAGTCACCAAAAGTGTTGTGTCCAAGTCACCAAAAGTGTTGTGTCCAAGTCACCAAGAGTTGTATCCAAGTCACCAAGAAAGTTGTGTCCAAGTCACCAAGAGATTTGTGTTGGATCTGTGTCAGTAAAAGTCTGTTTCACAGTCTAGTTTGAGTTTTCTGTGTCTTTGTGCTGCTAAAGAGGGAAAGTATAATAAAGGACAAAGAACGGTGAGAAAGTGATCAGATGAACATAATTCTGAGTTCTGAACAGTAATGACTGTCGCATCATTTATCATTTATGGTTTATGTTATTCAATCATTTATTACCAAAGTATACTTCAAGTATTAATCAAATAAATTTAATTCAACTTCATTTTTAGACATGAGTCCAGATAAAAAACAGACAAAAACAATAAATAAATACGAGGAGGTTTAATCATTGCAGATCAAAAGTCACTCGTGGTTCTTCTTGATACACCTACGACAAAGAAGAGAGAAATGGAGGAAGGGAAAGATTCAGAAATGCTTCAACCTCACAGAGAATGGTCTGGAGCCCTTCATGGTCCAGAATTTGCTGTTGAAGAACTGAGGTGAGAACACGTCACTGAACGAATCAGGCGCACCCAGATGCCGCCTTGATGGGAAGCTGTTGGAGAAATAGAAACATTTTTTTGGGGAACAGCCAGACTTTTCTTCAGCTCTCAGTTGGCCAAAGTTTGTGCCATTAGACCTGATTGTTGAGACAGGCAGTCATATCTTTTAAGACTTCTTCCTCTCAACATCGATGGGCCCAGAATAGTCAACTCACACATTTGTAAAATCCATCTTTTGCTAACATCTCAGTAGAAAGGAGAAGTACCAGAACTTGTTGCAGTGCAATGCCTTTAAAAACGTTATGAGGCTGCACAGTTGGACCATATGGCACTGAGCTAAATGACCCGTGGATCAACTCCACCAAGTGTTGTGTCCAAGTCACCAAGAGAGTCGTGTCCAAGTCACCAAGAGAGTTGTGTCCAAGTCAGAAAAGGTAATTTCTGAGTCCTCCAGATTGTTTGAGCCAAAAAGATCACGGACGAGTCACTGGATCATATCCAAGTCATGCAGGTCAAGACCAAGACACCCGGTCTATGTTCGAGTCACCAAGTAATGCTCGAGTCCTTGAGATCGTGCCAGAATCACCAAGATTGTGTCCAAATTATCCAAATTGCTCCCTGATGTCATGTCCAAGCCCCCAGATTATGTCACTTCTGAGCCTCAAAAAATCAGAGTAACTAAAGTAATGTTGACTCAGAAGTTATGTTCCTGCCAGTCTGAGTGCAACATCTTTGAAAACCAGCGAAGAAGAAAAAAAAGTGTTTTGATGCCAGTGTGTTGGATCTGTGTCAGTAAAAGATAGAGGGGGGAGGTCAGTATTTGTGTTTATGGAAATGATCGCTGCAGAAGGAAATGGTCTCCAAACAAAACAGAGATGTTAATCTGCTCACACACACACACACACTCAGTCAGTCAAAACTGTATTTACATTTACGTGACAGAAAGACGACTGCTTAGATTCGTATTATTTGTTTCTCCTTCAGGAGGACTAAAACCTCTTTTGTGGTGTAGCTGTCGGGTCAGGGAACCTCGAGTCCAGAGTCGTGCACGTTCAAGTCCAAGTCACCGAGGTCACGTTCAGGGCACCAACTCATGTTCGACTCTCTGATGATGTTCCAGTTACCAAGTCATTAAGCTAGAGTCACTTGGGTCATGTACAAGTCACCACGTTTGTGTCTAAACCACCAAAGTCATCTGAGTCATCCAGATTATGTTCATGTCACTAACGCCTTGTCCGAGTCACCTGAGCCATGTCCAAGTCACTAAGATTATGTCCAAATCACCAGGGCCATGTCCAAGTCCCTTCATCATTTCTGAGTCATCCATCTTATGTCCAAGTCATCCAAATCCTGTATAAGTCACCAAGTCATGTCCGAGTCACCAAAATTAGTCATCAAGAGTTGTGTCCAAGTCACCAAAAGTGTTGTGTCCAAGTCACCAAAAGTGTTGTGTCCAAGTCACCAAAAGTGTTGTGTCCAAGTCACCAAGAGTTGTGTCCAAGTCACCAAGAGTTGTATCCAAGTCACCAAGAAAGTTGTGTCCAAGTCACCAAGAGATTTGTGTTGGATCTGTGTCAGTAAAAGTCTGTTTCACAGTCTAGTTTGAGTTTTCTGTGTCTTTGTGCTGCTAAAGAGGGAAAGTATAATAAAGGACAAAGAACGGTGAGAAAGTGATCAGATGAACATAATTCTGAGTTCTGAACAGTAATGACTGTCGCATCATTTATCATTTATGGTTTATGTTATTCAATCATTTATTACCAAAGTATACTTCAAGTATTAATCAAATTAATTTAATTCAACTTCATTTTTAGACATGAGTCCAGATAAAAAACAGACAAAAACAACAAATAAATACGAGGAGGTTTAATCATTGCAGATCAAAAGTCACTCGTGGTTCTTCTTGATACACCTACAACAAAGAAGAGAGAAATGGAGGAAGGGAAAGATTCAGAAATGCTTCAACCTCACAGAGAATGGTCTGGAGCCCTTCATGGTCCAGAATTTGCTGTTGAAGAACTGAGGTGAGAACACGTCACTGAACGAATCAGGCGCACCCAGATGCCGCCTTGATGGGAAGCTGTTGGAGAAATAGAAACATTTTTTTGGGGAACAGCCAGACTTTTCTTCAGCTCTCAGTTGGCCAAAGTTTGTGCCATTAGACCTGATTGTTGAGACAGGCAGTCATATCTTTTAAGACTTCTTCCTCTCAACATCGATGGGCCCAGAATAGTCAACTCACACATTTGTAAAATAAGCTAAATCAGGCACCACTCTCCACTCATTAGTGGTTTATATTGATAGTAAACTCAGGATATCAACTCTTCATAAAATGTGATTGGCTCTTAAAAGAGCCGTTGTGTTGTGTTGTTAGTGACGTAATGTCTCGGTGGTCTAGCCTCCGAAGCCGTACAGGGTGCGGCCCTGCCTCTCCAGATTGGTTCAAGGTGACTAGTCAGAAACGGCAACATCAGAATTTAGTAGAGTAGGAGAAAACAGGAAATAGCTGTGAAATGAATGTGATAGACGAGCTCTTTAAAGGTCAAGTTACAACAAGAACGACTGGAACAGGAACGTACTGAGTAATCACAACATTGTCACTAAAAACAACGCTCCTGGCACAGCCGTGTGGCGGCAGGTTGGAGCATGTTACACAATTCGTCAGCAGATGTCGTCATCCAAAGTTTTCATGAGCAGAGCGGTAGAGGGAGAAAGTTGCATCATGCATTTTTTTTATTAAGTAAACATAGAGACGTCAAATAGCTGCAGTCAGACGTTCCTACATGTCCAAACACATCAAAATACAATCAATTATACCTTCGGTTAAGTAACCTCTATATCAATACTATCGACATCCATATCCATCACAGTTATGATCTGTGACTGTGCAGCTCTCTCTGACTATGACTCTGGATGTGACATCTGACTCCTCCCCGAGCTGACGTTGTTCTTTGTCCAATCACAGAGCAACACATCCAGAAAAGACTCCTCCCTGACGTCAGAGCAGGACGACTAGATAAAAGGCTGCTACCTGAGCGCCGGTGATCATTTCACCTGAAAAGAGAGGATGGCGTTTCAGGTTTTGCATCTGAACCAACGACTTGAGTTGCGGATGAAGATCAGGGGGGTGATCGTCGACGTGTCGTTGGGGAAGCTGTTGATCAACACGTTGATTCCAGGAAACAGTCTCAGTTTACTTGAGACTGTCAATCTTTTCCTGAAATGTGTTCAGATCAACGAGGAATCCCTCGACAGCATTCTTCTCAGGAAGCTGCTCATCGAACTGCCTCAAGCC